>NC_059329.1:114383737-115746654 GCF_018350155.1 Leopardus geoffroyi | reverse complement strand
TAAATGAAAACATGCGATCATATTGATACAGAAAAAACTCTAAAGAAAATCCAATGCTAGTTCATGATATAGACCCAAGAAATTTGGAATAAAGAGTAATTTGTTTAATAAACCCACAGCAAACTTCATTCTCAAGTTTCAAGACTGTAAGGTTTCCTCTGGTACCGGGGACAAGGCCAACATAAAGGCTTTGCACTCATTACTCAATATTGTACTGAAAGTTCTACCCAGAGCAATGAGAAAAGAAAAAGTGTATCCACATGTGAAAGGAAAAGGTAGAACTACATCTATTCAGAAACCAGAGATGACATCATCTTATATAAAGAACCTCCTGAAAAATCAACAAATGATTGGAGTTAGTCACCTAATTCAGGAAAGTTACAGGGCAAAATATTGATGCACAAATATTTCACTTATTTGTATATGCTAGTAATGAATCTTATGAAGAAAATTTAAGAAAGCAATTCCATTTTAGGTAACATCAGCATCAATAAGATACTTGGGAATAGATATAAAAACCACAGTGGAAAGAAATTAAAGACAATCTAAGATGTACTATTGCTATATGGTGATAGTACACAATGCAACATGTAGTTTCAATGTGATTCCCAGGAAAATTCACAAAGGCCTCTGAGAAGAAATGCACAAGCTCATCCTAACAGTCGTATGGAAAATCAAGGGACCACAAAATAAACAAAACAATCGAAAAACTCAAAGGTAGAAGCTCATACTTCCCAACTTCAAATCTTCAAACAAAGTAACAGTAAATAAACACTGTGATACTGCAATAAACAAATACCCAGATCAGTGGGATTTAATTAAAAACCCAGAAATACACCCTTTCATCTATGGTCAACTGAAGTTTGACAAGGGCAGACAACATGACATTGGGGGAACAATGGTCTTTGCAAAAAAAACATGCTAGACAATTGGCCATCCATGGTCAGAGGAATGAAATTGGACCCTTACCCTCACACCAAATACAAACATTAACTCAAAGTGGATCAAAAGCTTAAATGTAAGAGGTAAACTTATAAACTCTAGAAGAAATAAATGGAGATAAATCTTCATGAGCATTGAGTTTAACAATGCTCTTAGAGCTGACACCAAAGCACAAGCAAGGAAAGAAAGACCAATTTAGCTTCTTCAACATTAAAAACCTTTGTACATCAAAAGGTGCTATCCCAAAAGTGAACAGACAATACCTAGAATGGAAGAAACTATTTGCACATTATTTGTCTGGTAAGAGTCTCTTATACAGTATATATAAAGAGCTTGTACAACTCATCAAAACACACACACACACACAATTTTTAAAATGGACAAAAGAATTGGATATACCTTTCCCCAGAGAGACCACATGTATGGTGAATAGACATGAAAAGATGTTAAACATCATTAGTCCTTATGGAAATGAGGATTTAAACCATAGTTAGATACCCTTTTACATGCACTAAAATTTCTATAATCAAGAAAACTACAAAATAACAAATGTTGGCAAAGATGTTGAGAAATTGGAACCCTTAAGTCGTGCTTGTGTTCATGTAAAATGGTGGAGCCTATATGTAAAATAGTGTGGCGTTTCTTCAGAAAGATAAAAACACAGAATTACCATTTGGCTCCACAATTCTAATCCTAGATGTGTATCCTGAAGAGCTGAAAACAGTAGTTTACAAAAAGAGCACAAGTAGAAACATACACAGCAGCACTGTTCACAGTAGCCAAATGATAGAACCTATGCAAATGCCCATCAGTGGGTGAATGGGCAAAAAAAACTGGGGTGGACCCATAAACAGCAATATCATTCTGTCATACAAAGGACTAAAGTAACATGGTGCGGCTGTAGAGAACAGGATAGGGGTTCTCAGAAAGTTAACACAGAACTCCACCTCTGCACACACACACCCAGAAATTGAAAGCAAAGCCTGGAGCAGATATTCATGTTCCCGTGTTCATAGCAGCTTCTTCACAACAGCCACAAGACGGAAGCAACCCAAGCGACCGCTGACAGAGGAATAAACAAAATGTGGTCTATACACAATGGAATATGGCTCAGCCTTACTTACAAAGGGTGGGAATTCTGCTACAACCAGCTGCAACGTGGACGGAGTCTTGCAGTCATTATGCTGAGTGAAATACGCCAGTCACAGGAGGACAACTACCCTCTTCTTCCCAAATAAGCCCATTTTTGCTGAGAAAACCCGCCAGTGTCATATTGAAGGTGAACAGAACTAATAAATAAGTGCACTCGTAGCATACGAGATCAATACACAAACACCACGTGCACCTCTACACACTCATGACGACCCATCGGAAAGCAAAATGAAGAGACGGTCCCATTTACAACCGCATTAGGAGGAACGAAGCGCCCAGGAGGAAATTTAAGCAAGGAGGTGACAGGCCTGCCCTCTGAGGACAGGACACTGGGGACAGAAATGGATGAAGACACACAGGGATGGAAAGCTACTCTGTGCTCCCGGATGTGGACGGATCGATCCTGTGACCACGGCCGTCCTGCGCGGAGCGATCTGCAGATCCGGGGCGATGGGCATCGAACTCCCCACGACGCCGTCGCAGACACGGGGCAGACGTAGGACCCGCGCGCGGAAGTGGGAGGCACCGCGCGCGGAAGTGGGAGGGGCCCCGCACGGCCAGAGCGGCGGGAGCGCGAGCACCGCCCAGGCACTTGCTCCCAGAACGCGAACGGCGTGAGGACGCGGCGGGAACCCAGTCGGCGCGGAGCACAAACACGAACGCGCGGCCCCGCGGCCGCAGAGCCCGGAGAGGGAAGACCCGACAGCCTCGCGCACAGCCCCGCTGGGGACTCCATGTCGCTGCGCAGGAAGCCGCGCCGGACCCTTCCCCCGCGGGTTCCTGAACAGCGACCCCCTCAGCGTCCATGCTCAGGAAGCAACTCCTCCCCAGGCCTCGCTTTCTCCTCACCTGCTCCTCCCGCCGCGGGGCCTGGGGAGTCTGGGTTCCTGTCCCTGTGGACGCGGCTCCACGCCCTCCGGAATCCTCCACAGTGGGTCCTGTGGAGGCCGGGTTCTTATCGGCGTGGATGCGAGTTCTCGTCCTCCCGATTCCTCCGTAGCAGATCCTGAGGAGACCTGGTTCGCGGCCCCACGCCCTCCAGAAGCCTCCACAGCTGGTCCCGAGGAGGCGGCCCCGCGCCTCCTGAAACTTTCACAGCTGTTCTGAGGAGGCGGGGCTCCTGTAAGCGTGGACACGGCCGCAGCTCCCAGCAAGCTTCCACACCGCGTTCTGAGGAGGCCGGGCTCCTGTACCCGGGGATGCGGCTCCACCTGCCCCTGACTTCCCCACGGCGAGTTCTGAGGAGGCGAGGTTATGTCCTCATGGCCGCGCAGCACCACGTCCCCCCCAAAATCTGCACAGCAGGTCCTGAGGAAGCCGAGGAGAGAGGTGCCAAGACTCCTTCACAGCCATAACTTCTAGAAGACAGATGAGCCTTTCTACTCAAGGAGGTTCGTATATGTTGTCTACCTTGGATCGGCTGCCTCTGCCTGTGGTAACTCCTGTGTATAAATACCTCCCCCAACTGACCAATGTTGACCCGTAGGTAGGGACATCACTATGCCCCCATTCCCCACAAAGAAGTTACAGAAGAGGAGACCTTCCCCCCTCAGGAACCTTAAAGATTTTAGGGTCAAAATTGGGCAGGGGAGAATGATGTGGGAAACAGAGGCAGAGGGAAATGGCAGATAAAATTCAATTTCCTTATACCCTGCAGCCCATTGGCAAATACTTGAGGCTGGCATAGTAAAATATTTCTCCAGGACCTCCCTACTGTCTGAGCACTGATGCTTTGCTAGGGGGAGAATCAACCTTTGCTTGACAATAGTTAGGCTTCCAGTATCCCGTGAGTCTTCTTTAGCATACCAAAGTCTCACAGGAAACTTCCCCAGGACTTTACCTCCTCCAACTCCGTAGTCTATAACCAGTCTCCTCATGGCACTGGGGCATCTCTTCCCGTCCACGGGCCCTGTCCCCATGCTTCAATAAAATCACCTTTTTGCACCATATGTATGCACATACATACATAAATACATACGGTAATAAAATAAAATAGAGACATGAGCAGCACCTGGGTGGCTCAGTCGATTAAGCGTCTGACTCTTAATGGGTAACGTCTCCTCACCTCATATCAAGCCCTCCCTCTCTTGGTTTACCTTTCTCCCCACTCACTCTCATTTTCTTGCTTTCTTCTATTTGTTGTGAGTCATAAGTGGCAACAGGTCTCTTGATTCTTTCATTGTTTATTCTTTCAGAATGTTAAGATGTTCCCTTGAAGGTTGGAGACTGAAATGCTTGTGAATAAAGAAATTAGGCTTCTTTTAAATTGATAACCCTGATCATTCCGTTTCTTGGATAATCAGAGGAAGTAGCCTGTCAGAAGACATTATGGCATTTCAAATCAATTGGGAGGATCCAATTACCACAAAGAAAATATTCTACTTTGCATTCAATTAAGCAATTAACTGATTTTTCAAATGCCCATTTATTTTCCAGAGATTGTGTTGACACTAAAAAGGTGTTGAAAATTCTTATAACAGGGGCGCCTGGGTGGCGCAGTCGGTTAAGCGTCCGACTTCAGCCAGGTCACGATCTCACGGTCCGTGAGTTCGAGCCCCGCGTCAGGCTCTGGGCTGATGGCTCAGAGCCTGGAGCCTGTTTCTGATTCTGTGTCTCCCTCTCTCTCTGCCCCTCCCCCGTTCATGCTCTGTCTCTCTCTGTCCCAAAAATAAATAAAATGTTGAAAAAAAATTTAAAAAAAAAAAAAAAAAAAAAAAAAAAAAAAAAAAAGAAAATTCTTATAACAGCATGCAAAGAGATTTAAAGTTTGGGGTTTTTTTTTGGGGGGGGGGTTATTATTGTTGCTTTAGGGTGAAAAGAATGGAAAAAACAAAGCCACTAGTAAATAATGGAATATCATACACAGAAATAGAACTTATTTTAACTGTAAGTAGTTGGCTGCCATCAATCCCCAGGGTGTGAACTGTCTATTAGTTTCACTTTATAAGACTTCAGATAACATTACTTCAAAAGCTCCACGAAAGGTACATGTTTATAAAGCATCAAGTAATTTTTTTAATTTTTTTCTTTTACATTTCTTTATTTTTGAGAGACAGAGAGAGACAGAGCACAAGTGGGAGAGGGGCGGAGAGAGAATGAGACACAGAATCCAAAGCAGGCTCCAGGCTCCAAGCTGTCAGCACAGAGCCCGACGCGGGGTTTGAACTCACAAACCATGAGATCATGACCTGAGCCAAAGTCGGATGCTTAACCAACTGAGCCACCCAGGTGCCCCCAAAAAGCTTCAAGTAATTAGACACTGGACTAAATAGTTTCCTAAAAGAACATTTGCATGCATACCTTTTTCTTCTTTCCAAAGCTATTTTTGGTCTATTTTTGAAATGACAAATCTGAGCAGCAAATCTTTTTCACAACCAAATAAACTATCTGAGAATACAGAGTGTTGGAATCCCCACAGAAGTCTGAGAGTTTAAGAAAATGCACTTAAGCATGCCACTTGTGACATTTGTGACAGAGCATGCCTGCTGTCCATTCTGTATTCTTTCACTGTTCCTTCTACAGTAATAGGTTTGGAACCCTTGCAAAGAGCACACATCCCCAGATGCTCAGAAGGCTCTGAGGTATAGTCATGTGTAGTCATGTCACCAAGCTAGGGGCCATGGGATGTGAGATGTGGTCATGTGTGCATCTGCACCTCTCATACCCTTTTAAAAGGAAAGGGTTCCCCCTTTGCCCTCCATTTCCTTGCTTCTTTTCCTGGTGGCTGGAATGCAGATATAGTAAGGAGCTATCTTGGATTTGCAGATGTGGGTAACAAATCAGATTGTATCTCATTGTTTTCATTTGCTTATCTCTGAATACTAATGAAGCTGAGCATCATTTTTCATATACTTATTAGTCATTCAAGTACAGCATTTAACTCAGTGAATTGGAATAGCGTAGCGAGAGAGAGGGAGAGTGTGTGTGTGTGGGCGGGTGGGGCTCTGGGTCCCTGGCAAGGCTGAGGGATTCCTGGGCCCTGAGAGGGGTGCATGAGCGGGGGCCCCTATGAAGGGCTGAGGAATGGAGCTCCTGGGCACCATGGAAGAAATGCGGGACTGGGAACCCCTGGAAAGAGCTGGAGGAGTCCTGCAGGACTCATGAGTCCCCAAAGGGCAGAACCCTCACTCACCTGTGCTGGTGCAGGCTGGGGGGTGGAAGCAGTAGCAGCATCCAGGGGCAGAAGAGGCAGCAGATCCATGGGATGGTGGATGGAGCGGTGAGCCACGATCTGGCAAACAAGTGGAATCACCACTCTGGGCTGCCTTTGGTTCTTTCCCCCTTCCCCATCCACCTCAATAGCTCCGGCCCTGGCTTTACCCTCCATCAGGGCATGGGAAAGCCAGGCAGAGACGGACACCTGGGCCACAGGAGTGTCCCCCCCGACCTCTTTGTCCTAGTTTTTGTACAGGCATAAGGAGTCACCCAGGGACCTTGGAACCAGGAGGGAGAATCTGGCCCCAGAGTCTTCTCCAATGGGGTTAGGAAGAATTATGGAGGGACAGCATTTAGTGCCAGTTCATTCACAGAATAAAAGCACAACACAAGGTCACCTTGGCTGCTGATGTCAGTGTTTTCTTACCCAGGCCACATTTGAGCACTTACCCAGGGACTTGGAGGACTTAGATGAAAAAAAACTTAAAATTCGAAACTCTCAATAAATTTGGTATAAAAGGAATTTACTTCAACATAATAAAGTCCATTTATGACAAGCCCACAGCGAATATCACATTCAGTAGTCAAAGCTGAAAGCTTTTGCTATAAGATCAGGAGCAAGACAAGGGTGTCCACTCTCACCACTTCTATTCAACGTAGTATTGGAAGTCCTACCACAGCAAGCAGGCAAGAAAAAGAAATAAAAAGCTTCCAAATCAGGAAGGAAGAAGTAAAATCACCCATTTCCAAATAACATGATCTTATTATATAGAGAAATCACAAAGCTTCCACAAGGATGGAAAGAAAAAGAAAGAAAGAAAGAAAGAAAGAAAGAAAGAAAGAAAGAAAGAAAGAAAGAAAGAAAGAAAGAAAGAAAAAGAAAGAAACATAGTACATCCTGTTACTACATTTACCAACTCACTGTATTTTAAGGGCAAATCCTGGCAATATGCCATTCCATCCAATCCAAGCCTCTACAGTAGTTGCACTTAACCTGCTGTAGGTACTGCAGAGTCAGTTCCTAGGGCTTACACCCAGACTAGGGATCAGCCTCCTGATTGCCAGGGGGTGTCAGTGCATTATGGCCTTGAAGGAGAGGGACACCAGCAGTTTTAGGAACTTAACGTGGTTGTGCATGCCATACATGTTGGCAGGGGGAAGCAGCACTGTCAGGCATGAGGAGATACACTGGGGCAGAATATGCCAGACTAGGACCCCCATGTTCTCCCCTCCCCGTGTTCACTGGGGTATGCTGCATTACAGGTATAGTGAATTTTCACAGGTCTCACTTTCAGCAGAACAGGATCCCAGTAGAGACTGAGTTGATCCCCCTTGCCCAGGGGTACAAAGTAACTCACCTATCCTATGGGACATCCCATGGCAAATTCCAGTAGATAACACATTTTGGTGTTCTCAGCAGCATAGCATATTAATCCACAGTGAGAGTGGGGGCCATAACTATCTCCCTAGACTTCTGTACCTTTATAGCAGTGTGGCTCAGCAGGAGTCCCCAGTCTGACATATGGAGCCATGGAACATAATGTTTGATCATTCGAATGCATTAAAGCCTGTGACAGCACATTGGTACACCGGGCCAAGGTGGTTTCCCCAATTAAAAATTTAATCTGCTGCTTTAATATTCCATTTTTCCTTTCTACCAACCAGTGCTTCATGAGCCAGGACTTGGAAAACAGTGAGGATCACATCAGGCTCTTGCAGGTGAGCCCAAATGTCCTGATACCATATCCTGATACCACAGGGCTTAGTTATGATAATCTGCCCTTTGGCTTCCCAGTGTCTAAATTCTAGGTTAATCTCTTTAGAACAGTCTACCTGTCAGTGCAAAGGGTTAATTACTAGAGCTCATGAGTGATCACCAGTGAAACCTCTCTGAGTTCAGCCCAGTGACTGCTTAGCTTGTTCCTGTTTCCATCTAGATGGTGTCAGTATTGGGTTGAATAGCAACTTGAGTTCCTTTATGTGGGTTTCCCCAACTACACCTGTCTGTATATTAGGCATAAGAGGAAATTTCCCCCCATTTGCTCTATAGGCCACAGGGGCCACAACACGAATAAGAGTGGGGGCATTTGAAGGATCTACATATTCTATAGGATCCAGTAGCACCCACACTTCTGGAGACAGTGGGCTGTACACGGAAACTTATAAAACTTTGATGAAAAATTAATGAAGACAGAAATAAATGAAAAGATGTCCTATGTTCATGAATCAGAAGAATTAATACCATCGAAATGTCCACAGTACCTAAAGCCATCTGTAGGTCGATGCAATCTCTATCAAGGTTCCAATGGCATTTTCACATAAGTAGAAAAAAACAGCTCTAAAATTTGTATTGTTGCAGAAGTGAATAAAGTATGCCAAAGATGGCTGATGGGGCTAAAACAGACTCTAGTCTCTGGCTTGGAGATCCCTTCTCTGTGTTCTTCTTCCTTTGTTTGCTGCTCACGGGAAAGCCCCCACAGATGTGGAAGGTGATGACTATAAATTACCCTCCCCATTTGCATTCAGCGCTCAGATTTTTGGAGAAACAGTCTCCTTTGAGCCCGCCAGTGTTAAATAAATCTCCGATCCACAAAGGTCTCCGAGTGCCACTTGGATTTTCCTCCAGCGTTCCAGCCTGGTTCTGTGTCAGTATGGAACCACAAAAGATTCCAAATAGCCAAATCAATTTGAGGAAGTATATAAAGCTAGAGGCATCATGCTTCCTGATTGAAATTGTATTGCAAAGTTACAGCACTCAAAACATTATGGTACTGGCATAAAAAAAAAAAGACACATAGGCCAAAAGAACAAAGAGCCCCAAAATAAACCCACGCATATGTGGTCAATTAACTTATAACAAAGAAGGCAAGAATATATAATGGGTAAAGGACAGTCTCTCCCATAAATGGCGCTGGAAAACTGACTAGCTACATGCAGAAGGATGAAATTGAACTCACATTTATACTAGTCACAAAAATTAACTCAAAGTACTTAAATGTTGTACATGAAACTGTAAAACTCCTAGAAGAAAACCAACAGGAAGAGCCCCTTAATATTGGTCTTGACAACATTTTTTGGATGTGACACCAAAAGCACAAGCAATAAAAATTAAATAAACAAGTGGCACTACATGAAATTAAGGAGCATCTCACAGCAAAGGAAATTGTCAACAAAATCAAATGTGAACCTACAGAGTGAGAGGAAATATTTGCAAATCATATGTCCAACTAGGGGTTAATATCCAAAATATATAAAGAACTCCTATCACTCAGTAGCAGAACCCACAAATAATCCAATTTAAAAATGGGCAAAGAACTTAAACAGACATTTTCCCAAAGATGTTTCCAAAGACACACAATGGCCTACAGGTACATGAAAGGTGCTCCACATCACTAACATCAGGAAAGTGCAAATCAAAATCACAATGAGATATGGTCTCACACCTGTTAGGATTCTTATTATTAAAAAAGACAAGTGATAACAAGTGTTGGTGAGAATGTACAGAAAAGGGAACCTTTGTGCACTGCTGGTAAGAATATAAATTAGTATGCCCACTATGGCAAACAGTATAGAGGATCCTCCAAATATTGCAAATAGAACTACCAGGGCACTTGGCTGACTCGGTCAGTGGAGCACCCAACTCTTGATCTCAGGGTCATGAGTTTGAGTCCCACGCTGGGTGTAGAGATGGCATAAACAAACAAACAAACAAACAAACTTAAACAAATAGAACTACCATATGATCCAGCAAACCCATTCTGGATGTACAACCAAATCTGTTTATTCTCTTGGGAAACAAAATCAGTCCCTCAAAGAGATATCCACCCCTACATGTTTACTGCAGCATTACTCAAAATAGCCAAGACATGAATGGATAAAGATGTGATGTGTGTGTGTGTGTGTGTATACACACATCTATATGCGTGTGTGTGTTTTATATATATAATATATGTCATATCATATGATATATATCATATATCATATGGATATATGATATGTAATATGAATATCATATATATAATTAAATATTATTCAGCCATAACAAAGGAAATCCTCCTATATGTGACAACATGGATGGACCTTGAGTGTATTATGCTAAGTGAAATAAGTCAGACAGAGAAAGACAAGTCTTGTATAATACCACTTATTTGTGAATCTAAAAAAGTCATATTCACTCATAGAAACCAAGAGCAAATTGGTGATTGCCAAAGGCTAGGGATGGAAAGATGTTGGTCAAAGTGCACAAACCTTCAAGTACAAGATGAGTAAGTTCTGGGGATTGTGCAGCATGGAGACAATGGTTCACAACACTGTACTCTGTATTTGAGAGTTGCTAATAGAGTAAGTATTTTTACCACCCCCAACCCCACATACACAAACAGGTAACAGTGTGAGGTGTTGAATGTGTTGACCAACCTTACTGTGGTAATATATATTTCACAATATATATGTGTACCAAATCATCACATTGTACATCTTGAACCCACATAATGTAATTTGTCAATTATATCTCAATAAAGCAAGAAAAATTCAGGTCAAGCATCTAAGATCAAAGACTAGCAAGGATGGGGCAGATAATATAAGATCGCATAAGCCACAGGGTAATGACTTTAGGTTTTATTCCAAGAGAGCTGGAAGACAATGCAGAATTGTGAGTGGAAGAGTCACATAGTCATACTTCAGTTTTAAAGGACCATTTTGGCTTCTCTGTTAAAAAAATAATAATAATAAAATTATGAGTCAAAGAGGGATAAAGCAGGAAACTATGAGAAGGCAGCTACAATGCTCTAGATGAAGAATGGTGGTAGCTTGGTCCAGGGTGGTAATTTCAGAGAGGATGAAAAGGAGTTTGATTTAGATATATTTTAAAAGTATGGCAAACAGTACCTGCTAACAGACTGGATATGAGGGTAGGGTATAAAACAAAGGGGGAGTCAAAAAAAAACTCCAAGATATTAAAACCCAACACCTGGAAAAATAGAATTTATATATTTTTAAAACTTTTTTTAATCCTTATTTATTTTTGAGAGAGAGAGAAAGAGAGACAGAGTGTGAGTGGGGGAGATGCAGAGAGATGGAGACACAGACTCCAAAGCAGGTTCCAGGCTCTGAGCTGTCAGCACAGTGACCAAAGTGGGGCTTGAACTCATGGACCACGAGATCATGACCTGAGCTGAAGTCAGACGCCTAACCACCTGAGACACCCAGGTGCCCCAGAATTTATATTTACTATGGGAAGAGGACTTTGGAATGAGAAGGTTGTAAGAGGATCACGATTTTGAATATAATGTGTTTGAGACGTTTGTTAGACATACAAGCAAGGGCATCAAGTGGAAAAATAGGAGATGGCAGTTCACGGGGAGGTCTGGGCTGGTGATTTAAATCTGAGGGTCATCAGGGGAAAAGGTATTTAGGAGAGTGATAACAGCGAAAAGAAGAGATGTAAGGATTGAGACGTGGAGCCTCCAATATTTAGGGTTTGGGGAGACAACAGGAACCAGCAAAGAAAACATTGAGGTAGACGGGACTTGATCGATGTGGTATATTGCAAACTAAGTGATGAAGCTGATTCAAGGAGAGTGTCTTAGTTCTGATTAATATAACAGAATACCACACATGGGTGGCTTATAAACTAAACAAACTTATTTCTCAAAGGTCTGGAGTCTAGAAGTCCAAGATCAAGGAGCATCTTGTTCAGGTTCTGGTGAGAGCTCTCTTCTGGGGTGAAGATTTCTCTTTGTATCCTCATGTGGCAGAAGCAGAGAAAGGAGGCAGACTCTCTCATAACTCATTACAAGGGCACTAATCCCATCCCTAAAGGACATCATCCTCATGACCGTATCTAATCCTAATTACTTCCCGAACGTCCCACCTCCCAACACCATCATATTGGGGAGTAGAGTTTTAACATATAAATTTAGGGTAGGACATAAACATTCAGTCCCTAACAGTGAACATTTGCATTGATCTAAATATTATTGATAGGTCAAGTAAGATGAAGACCAAGAATAAAGAAAGAAGTCTAGTATTGTCCAAGGGACTTAGCAATATGGAGGTCTTTGGTGACATTGAAAAAAAGAAGCCTAATTTGACTAGCTTCTAGAGATCATGGATTAGAGAAACTGGAAAAAATGAATGTATCTCTGGTTTTGGCAGAGAAAGGGGAACAGAAGCGTGGAATGGTATCTAAGAATGACCCTTGGGATCAGGAGAGGAATAGTTTTCTTAGGGGAAAAACAATAACATGTTTATATGCCTTGGGGGATGATGCACTCAAGAGGGGAAAGTTGGGGCGCCTGGGTGGCGCAGTCGGTTAAGCGTCCGACTTCAGCCAGGTCACGATCTCGCGGTCCGGGAGTTCGAGCCCCGCGTCGGGCTCTGGGCTGATGGCTCAGAGCCTGGAGCCTGTTTCCGATTCTGTGTCTCCCTCTCTCTCTGCCCCTCCCCCGTTCATGCTCTGTCTCTCTCTGTCCCAAAAATAAATAAACGTTGAAAAAAAAAATTTAAAAAAAAAAAAAAAAAAAAAAGAGGGGAAAGTTGACCATGCCAAGGAGGTGAGAGTTGCCCACATCCTAAGGAAGGGGGAAAGAATTGAAGGTCGTGAATATAATGGGATCTAATGTAACGCTGGAGGGTCTGGCCTCGGGCAGGAGCATGGACGATTCCTCTCTAGGAGCAGCAAGATATACCTACTAACTAATTCTGCTTTTTCATTGGAATAAATCAATTTCTGTTGCTTAAGCCACACAGTCTGTGGTACTTTGTGATGGTGGACCCAGCAAACTAATACTAAATCCCAACATTTATTTGCTCAGTGGATGGTGTTTGAGCTTTTGAAGGAGTTAGGCATTGTTCCAGGGCCCTAAGGAAACAGCCCTAAACAAAGCTAGTTTGGTCTGTGGACCCCATGGAGCCAACATTCTGGCAGGGACTGAAGCAGGCAACAGACAGCAAGCAAGAAAGAAAAACAGATGATGCCAAGGGCCCGGAAGAAAAGGAATGTGGGGAAGAGATATCAGGTGTTCAGGTAGGGGAAGGAGCAGTTTTCAGTTTTAGATAGAGAGCTAGCAGAGACTCCACTGAGCAGGTGATGTCAGAGCAAAGATATGACGGAAATGAGGGAGTATGTCATGTTGGCACGTGGAAGTATATTCCTGAAAGAGAGAGGCAAAGTGAGTGTAAAGACCTGAAGCAGGAGTATGTGCCTGACATTCTCAGGGAGCAGGGAGGGGCCAGTATGGCAGCAGCCCAGTAAACAAGGGGAGGGGAAGTGGAGATGCCTTCAGGGAGTCTGGGGAGGGTAGCACCTGTGTGGTGCACAGTTGGAGTCAGGCATCTGGAGACATGAAGAGCTGGGGGCAGGGCATAAAGACTTGGAGGCCCCAGCTGCTGGTAGATAGAAGCCTGAAGCTGGCTGAGATCACACCAGAGTAAGGGTGGACTGAAAGCAGATCGGGGGCAGGAAGAAGATGAGGACAAACCAACACGGGCACTGGTGAGCCACGGCCTGGGTGGTGGGAGGAGGAAGGAAGTAATTTTTAAAGAAAGGGAGTAATCAAGTGTGTCTGTAAAATGGTGCCACCTAGTCCACATACTGGGGGTTGAGACTTCACTGTGAGCTTCAGTGATGTGAGTGTCGTTCATTAATGAGATGAGAACTAGGGACGAGTGGGAGAGGAAGCTCACTCAGACTCAGTTGACAGAGACAACGAGGGAAGGTCTGAAGGCACCGGCACGTGCAATGCTAGGCATAGGAAGACAAAACAGGTGGCGCTGGATGGGAAGTGATTGCTCCCTGTGGGCTGGGAGAAACAGCTGCAGGTGCAAAGGATGGCCAGGTCCCTAGGAAACCCCCGGTGTGCAGGAGAGAGGGAAGCGGTGTGGGAGGCATGTTAATGAGAGATGCCTTCCTCCCTTAGGGACATGATTCAACTGTGGTAAAGGGACACCAGCCAGAGCTGTGGGGATAGATGTACCAAGGTGGGCAGCTGTGAGGTTGCTGGGACTGTCTGTGATTGGGAAACACGATAAAGATGCCCTACGTTCTCTCTGCCTGTAGAACGGGATCATGGCCAGCATTTCAATACTGATGCACACAAGAAACAGAGCATCGAGCCCTCCATAGGGACTCCCATGTGGTCCTCTTACAGCAGACATTCCCACCTCCTTCCTGCACCCATCACCTCTGTGATGCCTGGCAATCCCTCATCTGCTCTCCATATCTATGATTTTGTCACCTTGAGAATATTATACAAATCAAATCAAAAAGTATGTGACTTTTTAGCATTTGCTTTTCCCCTCTGGGCATAATTCTCCGGAGATTCAGTCCTGCTGCAGTGTCTGTCAGCAGTGCGTGCCCTGGCACTGCTCACCTGTGATCACCCCACCACATGGGGATAGCATGGTTTGGCTGTCTCCCTATGGAAGGACACATTGTACTACGCTGGGCAATGGGCCTCAAAGAAAGCAAGTCCTAATACCTGGAATCTAACTCCCATCGATGGGATCTAGTTAAGGATTTTGTGTCCTGCGTTGTCTGAGTGAGCCGTAGATGGAATCACGAGCATCCTTAGAGAGGCAAAGGGAGACTTGACAAAAGAGGAGGCACTGTGTCCATGGAGACAGACTGGGGTGATGTGGTCACAAGCCAAGGGAGGTTGGTGGCCACCGGGAGCTACCAGAGGGAAGGGATACACCGTCCCCCAGAGCCCTGGGGTCTCTCCAGCCCTGCTGACACCTTAGTCTCAGTGAAGCAAATTTTGGGTTCCTGGCCTCCAGAACTCTGAGAGAACATTATTTTGTTCTAATAAGCTACCAAGTTTGTGGTAAAAGAGCAGGTGTGCACACAACAGGCCCCCATTCCCATCTCCCTCGGACTTTGGAGTCTTCCTTCTTAAAGAAAGTCAGGGAAGCTCTGGCATTTCAACCTAGTTGACTGCAGGCAGCCATTGAGTCATTATTATGACCATTCCCAGTTCTCCAGGCAACACATTAAATTACATTTCCTGCAGGAAGAACCGTGTATCCATGTCTGGCCTATCGTATGTCACCCTCTTTGGTGTAATACTCTTTGAACCCACTTCCATACTCGTGCCCCTGTCTCCTACCAGTGCGAAGTGGTAATACCCTGCAACTCCCCTGCATGGGCACCTGATCATACGTGGACCTGATCCCACACCTCCATTTGGAGTACACTGGAATCCCGCTATTTTCCAGGAAGTAAGCACAGATGGTAGACGTGGAGCCTGAAGATCACTGCTCTTGGTCATGACAGTATTGTCTTAGGTGAAGCCATTGAAACCTTTTCTCTAGGGGTCCTGGGGGGTGGGGTATGACTATATTCCTCAGAGAGGGGGGAGCTGCTTTTCTTGGCAACAAACACAAGATACTCACCTCATGAGGCCATACGTTTTCTGACGTTTTTCCCTCGCTTTCAACTATCCTATTTCCTGCGTATACCCCAGACACCCAAAACTGACCCAGACAGGCTCTCTAACTGCCCCCCATGGCCACAGTGACACCTCCACCTGCGATCCTCCAGCGTGCTGTCCTCCATCACTCCACACAAGCACTAGTGGTAATGTGAGCAAATGAAAATCACCTCTTACCACCAATGACCAGTATCCACTTCTGCCATCAAGGAAGCTACTTGTATGTCTACCAGACAGAAGAGCAGTCCAGTCCCAGAGTCCCCCTTCCAGGTGGTTTCCATGGCTCTCATGGTATGAATTACCATTGTTGCAAGACTGCAACAGGAGGCAGACAGCACACCCAAAAGCAGCGAGTGAAGAGCAGTGCAAGGGTAAGGGAACCTCCAGGAGATGGCGGAGAGGGCAAAGTGGCCGTGCTAAGCAAAGGCAAGATGTTTCCACTAGGAAGAAAGTGCAAAGAAAAGTGGTTCCCGATCCTGTAATATTTATCTGGAGAGGAGGTTCTTGTGGGGAGATGTAATGCAGAGGAACACGACTACAGAAACTCCCCGTTATCCATGGGGATATGTCCGGAGACCCCAGGTGGGTCCCTGAAACCACAGACAGTACAAATACTATAGTGGCCATGAAGGGGTGCTGGCAGCACACCCCTACAGGGCCCATGAAGGGTGGCAGGTGGCTCATCCCTACATAGCCCACGAAGGGGCACAGGTGGCTCACCTTTACATGGCCCAGGAAGAGGCACAGATGTGACAAATCTACATGGCCGATGAAGGGGCACAGAAGGGCTGCAAGCGTCAGACTCCTGCATTGCTGATGTAGGCTGTCCTAGAAGGTCGAAAAATATGATTCACGTACTGTAGGCAGATGTTAGTGATGTGGCCATGAGCCTTCTAGTAGGGCTCAGGCACTGATATATGATCTTAAGATCTGAGTACCAAAAATAGACAACCAACTCCTAAGTTAAGACCTGGTGAATTTCACAATAGAAGCAATAATGCTAGTATGTGCAACAAGAAATATTTGTCCTTGCCTAAGCTCTATCAGAGCGGGTAACCATGGATAGTTAACCATAAGATAAAAATAACCTAACTGTAAAGTCAATATCAAACCAATTGCTGACCCAACACAGATGGGCAATCAAGTAAAGATGAAAAGAAGTAAAAGGAACTCAGTGAACACAAACCCCAACCTGTTTACCAATAAAATCACCTCTAGCATTTCTAGTTTTAGAGGTCCTGCCTGCCCAGGGACATTCGTGAAACGGCTGTGGTATCCTGACCGTGCAAAGGTAGCATAATAACCACTTGTTCCCTAAATAGTGACTCATATGAATGGCCACACGAGGGTTTTACTCTCTTCCAATCGGTGAAACGGACCTTCCCGTGAAGAGGTGGGAATAGGACAAGAAGACAAGTAGACGGATGGAGCTGCTTTAAAATGTTTTTAGCTTCATTTTTTTTTTTTTTTTGAGAGAGACAGACAGAACACACGTGAGGAAGGGGCAGAGAGAGAGTGAGACACAGTATTTGAAGCAGGCTTCATGTTCAGAGCCATCAGCACAGAGGCGAAGCGAGGGTTCGAACCCACAAACCGTGAGACCATGACCTGAACCAAAGTGGGACACTTAATCCACTGAGCAGCCGAGGCAGCGCAAAATACGTCTGACCTAAAAGGAACATCAACGCTACATCGCTGATGAAGGGGTGCAGAAGGGGCACATGCGTGATCCCCTCCCGCGCGGAGGTTGGGGAGAGCACATGAGTAACACCCTTCCATCGCAGAGACAATGGCGCAACGGTGACCCCCTCCCTTGACGTGGGAGGGCGCATGTGTGAACCCCCTCCTGTCCAAAGGGGGGGCGCGCTAATGCTTGAAAACCTTTCGTACCAAGGGGGGAGGAAGTATGACCTAAGCCTTACCCTACCCCTTATGGCAGTGCCAACCCTAACCCTTACCTTAAGAGATGCGTGTTTCTTCAGCTGTGAAAGTGAAAAGAACCATTCGTGAAACATCACATTTAATAGTGACATCACTACTCTCTCCCTGAAGGGTGGCACTGTGCATGGGTGACCATCTCACACACCAACCAGAGGCAAAGCAGAATCCTGAACCACCTCTGGCGTCAAGTGGGGTGGGGCGCATGTTTGAACGCCCTCCATAGCCAAGGGGGGGTTCTGTGCATGTGTGAACACCTGTCCCGCCGAGGTGAGTGGGGCCAAGCGCGAACGCTCTCCCTCGCTGAAGAAGGGTTGTGCGCCTGTACAAACGGTCTACCTCACAGAGTGGAGGCTGTGGGCGGGCATACCTGAACACCCTTCCGCGGGGTGGGGGGGGAGGGCTTTGCACATGCGTGAACACCATCCTGGCGAGGGGAGCAGGGAGCATAGGTCAACGCCCTCCCTCGCCGCAGAGTTGCGGGGCACATGCGCGAAAGCACCCCCCCCCCCCCCCCCGCATAGAGAGGGGCTTGTTCGCATGCCTGAACACCCTGCCATGACAAGGGGGCATGGTGCATATGAGAACCATCTCCCTTGTGGAGAGGGCTGGGCGCCTGAGCAAACACCATCCCACAATGAGAGGGTTTGTGCACATGTGTGAACACTCTTCTTCTGTTCCTAGGGGTGGCAGTGCGCAGGCGTGAATAGCCTCCCACGATATGGGAGCGGGGTGCATAGGTCAACACCCTCCTGTGCCAAAGTGGGGTTGGGCGCACGGGTGAACACGCTCCCGTGCCAAAGGGAGACATGCTAATGCTTGGAAATCCATGCCCCAGGGGAGGAAGCTTGATCAAATCCTTACCCTACCACTGATGGTAATGTTAACCCTAAACATAACCTTAAGAGATGCATGTTCCTTCAGCTGTGAAAGTGAAAAGAACCATTTATGAAACATCACATTTAACAGTGACATCACTACGTCCTCCCTGAGGGGTGGTGCTGTGCATGGGTGACCGACTCACACGCTGACAGGGGGCCAGGCAGAAGCCTGAACGACCGCCTGTGCTAAGTGGGGCAGGGCGCATGCGTGAACGGCCTCCCTTACTGAGGTGGTGGTTCTGCGCATGCCTGAACACCCTTCCTTGCCCAGGGGAGGGGGGCACATGTGCAATATGCCTTCCCTCATTGAGGGGGGCTGTGCGCATGTGTGAACACCCGCCAGTGGGGGGGGGGGGGGGGGCTGTGCACATGCCTGTACAGCCTCCTGCGGTAGGGGGCAGGGAGCATGCATGAACGCCCTCCCTCGCTGAGGAGGCGCATTGTGCGCATGTGGAAACGCCCTACCTCGCAGAGCGGGAGTTTTGTGCATGCGTGAACACCCTTCTCCCTTTAGGGAGAGCTGTGCACATGTGTGAACAGCCCCCCCCCCCACCCCCTGTATTGGGCAGGGCCCATGAGCGAACGCCATCCCTCCCCTAGCCGGGGTTGTTCACAAGCGTGAACACACTTCCGCCATGAGGGGGGGCTGTGCACACCTATGAACACCCTCCAGCGCTGAAGGGGCGAGGTGCATAGGTCAACACCCTCCTGTGCCAAAGTGGGGATGGGGCACATGCTTGAACCATCTCCCTTGCGGAGGGATGCATGGCGCATGCGTGAATGCCCTCCCTCATGGAGGGGTTGTTGTGCGCATGCGTGAATTCGTCCCTCACTGACTAGGTAGGGGCTGTGCGCATGCGTGAACACGCTCCTGCACAGAGGGGGTCAGGGCAGATGGGTGAATATTCTCCCAGGCTGACGTGTCAAGGCACCAGGTCAACACCTTCCCATGCCAAAGGGGGGGGGGGGGGGGGGGAGTGGTGCACATAGGTGAATGCCCTACTGCCAGGAGGGGGGGCCTTACAACGCGAGAACAAACTCCCACGCTAGTGGGGCAGGGTGCGTGCACAAACGCCCTCCATCGCCAAGGAGGGTTGTGCGTGAGAATACCCTTCCACCCCAAGGGAGGGCTGTGCGCACCCATGAACACCCTCACGTGCCAAGCGGGGCAGGGAGCATGAGTGAAACACCTCTGGTGCAGAGAGGGGGAGCGAGCATGACCTAACCCTTACCCTAAACCCCAAATGTAATGCTTACCCTAACCCTTACCTTAAGTGACGCCTGCTTCTTCAGCAGTGAAGTGAAAGTGAAAAGAATCATTGATGAAATGTCACATTTAATAGTGGCAACACTACTCCCTCTCGGAGGGGTGGCGCTGTTCATGGGTGACACCCTCTCTTGCCGAGGGGGTAAGGAGCATGTGTGAACCACCTCCCATGCGGAGGGAGACAGGGCACATGTGCCAATGCCCTCCCTCACCTTGGGGTGGGGGGTTGTGCAAGTGTGCGAATGCGTGAACGCACTTCCAGGTGGAAGGGGATGGGGCGCATGTGTGAACACTGTCCCACGCTGAAGGGGGCGGGGCACATGCGCGAATATTCTCCCGCTCCGAGGGGCGGTGCTATTGCGTGAATACACTCTGGTGATGAGGGGTGTGGAAGCCTGACCTAACCCTTACCCTAACTGTTAATGGTAAGGCTAACCCTAACCCTTACCTTAAGAGTTGTCTGCTACTTCAGCTGTGAAAGTGAAAAGAACCATTCATGAAACGTCACATTTAATAGTGGTATCACTATTCCCTAATTGAAGGGTGGCGCTCAGCATGGGTGACCTCCTCCCATACCAAGGGGGGCTGTGCACATGCGTAAAACCCTCCCATGCCGAGGTGGGCAAGACACATGCATGAATCATCTCCCGGGCAGAGGTGGGGTGTGCCCATGAGTGAACACCCTCCCTCACCAAGGGGTGGTGGTGCACATGTGCGAACAATCTGTCCCGAAGGGAGGATCTATGCATGCGTGAAAGTCCTACCCAGCAGAAGTGGAGCGGAGCACATGCTTCAGTATTTTACCACTGTGCGGGGCGGCGGGGCAAAGGGGTGAACACTCTCCCATGCTGAGGATAGTGGGGTAATGCATGAAACCTTCCCACGCTGAGGGCGGGGGGGAGCAAGCAGGACCTAACCCTTATCTTAACCCCTAACTGTAATGCAAACCCTACCCCTGACCTTAAGAGATGCATGCTTCTTCAGCTGTGAAAGTGAAAACAGCCATGAAACGACAGATTTAATAGTGGCATCACTACTCCCTTGCTGAGTGGTGGCGCTGTGCACAGGTGACCCCCTCCAGCGCCTCAGGGGGGCAGGGCACATGCGTGAACCACCTCCCACGCCGGGGGGGGGGGGGGTGGGTTCATGCACATACCTGAACACCCTCCGGAGCCAAGGAGGGCAGAGCGCATAGGCAAATGCCCTCCCTCGCCTAGGGTTGTGGTGCCCATGGGTAAACACCCTTGCACACCAGAGGGGTGCAGGCGCATACGTCAACACCCACCCCCCACTGAAGGGGGCTGGGTCGTATTGGTGAACACCCTCCCGAGATGAGGGGGTCGTGGCGCATGTGTGAACACCCTCCCACTCCAAGGAAGGGTGCAGGCATGGCCTATCCCTTACCCTAACCATGAACGACAATCCTAACCATAACCCTTACCTTAAGAGATGCCTGCTTCTTCAGCTGTGAAAGTGAAAAGAGCCATTCATAAAACGACACATTAAATAGTGGCATCACTACTCCCCCCTGGGGTGGGGGTGGGGGGGCGGGGTGCATGCCTGAACACCCTTCCACAACGAGGGTGGCGGGGGTCAGGTGTGACCTTCCTCCCTTGCCAAACAGGGGGAGCAAGCATGACCTAACCCTTACCCTAACCCTCAGGGTAATCCAAACCCTAACCCTCATCATAAGAGATGCTGCTTCTTCAGCCGTGAAAGTGAAAAGACCCATTCATGAAACATCAGATTTAATAGTGGCATCACTACTCCTTCACTGAGGGGGGCTCAGCACATGGATGACCCCCTCCCATGCTGAGGGGTGGCAAGGTGCATGAGTGCCTCCCTCCCGCACCTAAGGGGGGATGTAAGTGTGACCTAACCTTTACCCTAACCCCTAACTCTAACTCTAATCCTAACCCTAACCCTAACTGTAACATATGACTGCTTCTTCAGCTCTGACAGTGATGAAAGCTATTCAGGAAATGTCAGATTTAGCAGTGGCATCGCTATTCCCTTGCCGATGGGGGAGTGCTAGCATGACACCCGTCCATCGCCGATGAGGGGTTCGAGCATTACACCCCTGCATCGCCAAGTAGGTGGATCAGGCTGTCCTGGAAGGGCAAAAAATATGATTCGCATACTGTAGGTGGTTGTTAGGGCTGTGGCGATGAGTGTTCATAGTAGGGCTCAGGCACTGGTATATGATCTTAAGATCTGAATACCAACAATAGACAACCAACTCCTAAGTTACGACTGGGTGAATTTCACAATAGAAGCAATAATGCTAGTATGTGCAACAAGAAGTATTTGTCCTTGCATAAGCTTCTATCAGAGCAGATAACCATGGATAGTTAACAATAAGATAAAAATAAACTAACTGTAAAGTCAATATCAAACCATTGTTGACCCAACACAGATAGGCAATCAGGGAAAGATGAAAAGAAGTAAAAGGAACTCAGCAAACACAAACCCCACCTGTTTACCAATCAAATCACCTCTAGCGTTTCTAGTTTAGAGGCCCTGCCTGCCTGCCCAGGTACATTCGTGAAACGGCCATGGTATCCTGACCGTGCAAAGGTAGCATAATCACTTGTTCCCTAAATAGTGACTCATATGAATGGCCACATGAGGGTTTTACTGTCTCTTCCAATCAGTGAAATGGACCTTCCCGTGAATAGGACAAGACCCTATGGAACTTTAATTCACTGGCCTAAAGAGACTACATCAATACAACCAATAGGGACAACACATCTCCCCATGGGCCAACAATTTAGGTTGCGGTGACCTCAGAGAATAATATCCCCTCCAAGGGATTAGATGTACACTTACCAACCAAAAGTACAACCTCACTTATTGATCCAAAATACTTGGCCAACACCGTAGGTTCGATACTTGTACCCTGCCAGAGTTTCCTTTTGCGGGTGGGTGGTTGTTGTCTCCACATTCGGTGCAGAGTTATGAAACAGTGGTGGTGGTGGTGTTTTCTCCTCTTCCATAAAGAGTTCCAAGGCAACCATTTGTGGGAGCCAAGTGGTAGCTGGGCTGCTCCTGAATCCCTCTCTGCTTCGGGTACCCTGTTGGGCGTCGTAGCAGCGGCCTAGTGCAAATATGAAAGAAGATGTCAGAAGACACTCAGGTAACCAAAGATGTGAATGAAGAGCCTCCTGAAATACCATCAGAAGACTATGGGACAGTGCTACCATCCATAGTTACAGTCCAGTTTCCGGGAGCATGTGGGATGCGCTAGAGGAATGCAGTTGTTACAGTGGATGAGAGGTGTCCGGCTGGTAGAAGAAATGCTGCGCATCCCAGAGGCTGGCTGGAGAAATGTCGTATATGTCGTCAGTTATGCCAAAGACAACAAAAGAACAATGGATGAGACAGACGCCTGCTTCTTCAAGAATGAAAGTGAAAAGAGCCATCCAGGAAATATCGGATTGAAAATGCTTTTAGGTGCATTAATTTTTGAAAGAGACAAAGAACACAAGTGGGGCATAGGCAGAGAGAGAGACAGACAGTATCTGAAGCAGGCTCCAGATTCACAGCCACCAGCACAGAGGCCACCCAGGCCTCAAACCAGAAACCAAGAGACCATGACCCGAGACGAAGTGGGAGGCTTAACCCAATGAGCCACCCAGGCGCCAAGACAACATCTGAATTAAAAGGAATATCACTGCTACATCGTGGATAAAGGGGTGCAGATGGGACACATTCAAGAAGCCCTCCCGCACCAAGGGGGAATTGCGACCATGACATAAACCTTACACTGACACCTAGTATTAATCCTAACCATAACCTTTACCTTCAGCTGTGAGAGTGAAAAGAGACATTCATGAAACATCAGATTTAATACTGGCATCACTAATGCCAATCTAAGCAGTGGCGAGGTACATGGGTAATACCGTTGCATGCAGAGGGCGAGGAGGGTCGCATGGGAGAACGCACCCAATGCACCAAAAGGGATGGGGCAGTATGTGAAATCCTACCATACCGAGAGAGGGCGGGATGACGCTGTGAAACAATCCAGAGCAAAGCTGAAATGGGGCGACGCAAGAACAACTTCCAGTGAAGAGAGACTGGGGCCATAGCATGAACGCAACCCCTTGAAGGAGGGTGGTTTCCACAAATGAACACCTCCGGCTCAAAGTGAGCGAGCAAGCATGACCCACTCCTTGCCCTAGCCCTAGCACTAACACTAACATAAATCCCAACACCTAAACCTAACACCTAACCCTAAACATAACCCTAACGCTAAACCATGCCCCTACCCTTCCCCCTAAACCTAACCCTACCTAACTAACAGTAAAGGTAAACATACCTGAAATAACCCAAACCTTAACCCTAACCCTCTAACCATAACCATATAACTCTAACGCGAAAACTCTAACCCTAACGCTCGAACTCTACCCACTAAACCTAAAACTATAAACATAAACCTAACCATAACCATAACCGTAACATTCCAACACTAACCCTACCACAAGCCCCTATTCCAAACTCCTAACCCCTAACCCTAACCCTAACCCAAGACCTAGAACTAACCTTAACCGTAAACCTAAAGCAAACCCTAACACTAACGCTAACACATAACCTTAACCCTAGACCTCTAACCATAACCCTAACTCTCAAATCCAAACCTTAACCTAACCCTAAACCTAACCCAAGCCCAAACCTAATGCCTAAACCTAACTCTAACTCCAAACCCTAACCCCTAACCATAACCCTAAACCCAACCCTAATGCATAAACCTAACTCTAACCCCTAACGCTAACCCTTAACACCAACCCTAACCATAACCCTAACCCCTAACACCAAACCGAAACCCAAACCCTAATGCTCACAACACACAGGAATGGGGTTGCTTCAGCACTGGTGAAGTCCCTGGACCGAACATTAACCCTAGTTAAGGATCTCTCTGGAAAGGGACCCAATTCCTATCTCTAAGAACACCACAAACAAAGAGCCCGAAGCGGTGCAGGATTACTCGGCGTGGAACATGGAACATCATCATGACATTTCCAATGCCCGCATGGAGCTTCACCAGGGGGCTCCTGAGGCCCAACTGAAGATGGGACACACACGGGCCCTGGCACACAAAGACTAAGCCTGAACAGCCCACCCAATGAGGCCTACACTCAATTCTCCGGGAAGACCACTACCTTGCTGGAGTTTCAACGCTTGGAGCTTCCTGGGACTTAACCCTAAACTTAACCATGACACTCAGCATACCGCTCAACCTAAACCTCACCCCAACTCTAAACCTAAACCTACACCTGACCCACACCAGCGCATGGACCCTCATTCAGCCCTCCAGGGTGATTACGGCACTGGTGTCGCTTTGGCCTTGGCAATGTCCCTGGAATGAAACTTAACCTTGAAAGATTTCTCCCAATGGGGACCCAATACCTAAGTGTGAGGACACGACGGACTTGGGGCCCAGAGGCAGAGGAGGATTAGTCGGCATGGAAATTGGACATCACCATGTCATTACCAAAGACAAGAAGGAGCTTCACAGGGGATTTGATGAGGCCTGAGGAGTGGCCCTGAAACCCAAACTCAGCCTGACTGGGACACTCACAAGCCCCCTCCACTCAGCCCTGTGGGGAGACCATCGCCCTACTAGGGGTATAGTGCCAGGAGCCTCCTGACTCCAAACCCTAATCTTAACAGTGACGCTCAATATACACCTGAACCTAAACCTCACTTCATCTTTAACCTTCACCCGGCACCTGACACACACCTTGTTGTGGCATCAGTGCCTGGAGCCTCCTGGGACCTCACCGTACCCCTAAATAAACCCTAACCATAACCCTCAACCTAAACCTTCCCTATTTCTGATCCTAACCCTACAATTGACCCACACCCTCGCATGGGTGTTCAATTCACCCCTCGAGGGAAATCACGAAACTGGAGTTGCTTCGGCCCTGATGACTTCCCCAGACCGAACCCTAACCCTAGCTAGGGCTCTCTCCCCATGGGGACCCAATTTCAAAGTCTGACAACAATACACACACGGGCTCGAGAATCAGTGCAAAAAAATCAGCATGGAACGTGGAACATCACCATATCATTTCCAAGGCCCGGATGCAGCTGCCCAAGAGGATTCCTGAGGCCTACCTGACCAGTGGCCCATAGAGTTGTGTGACCTTGGAACCTAAACTCTAAGACTGACCGGGACCCTCCCTCTTGCACTGTGTGTTCAGTGCCTGGAGCCTCCTGGGACCTAACCCTAACCCTAACCCTAACCATAACCCTATCCCTAACCCTAATCCTAACCCCTAACCTTAACTTTAACCCTAACTCATAACACCTAACCCTAACCCTAACCCTAACCCTTGCTTCTTCAACCCTCAAGTCTCACAAGCATCTCTTATAGGACAATAACAAAGCCTGTCAATCGAGCTGCATCCTGACAAAGAGGTCCACTCTCCTCCAGTTCATCCTTCAAGAGAATAGGTCACTTGTGTTGGTTCAGGCTTGGAAATGGGTAGATTCCATGCATCCTCAACTGCCCGCTCCTGAGACCAGTCTTCTCCTGAACTTTTCTCTGTACAGATTCCCTGGGTAAATAGTTGTGTGGGAGATGCGTGCACAGTACACACTGATCAGCCAGCCTGGTGCATCCAGGACCCAACAAGTCAGTGGAGTTCAGACTGCCCCCACCAAAGTGTATAACCATTTGAAAGGAGGCCGTGAACCCCCCAAAATCATTTCACAGTGGCAGATTTAAACTGGCATCAGTCAGCCCACATCTGAACTGACCGCATGCTGGGGATGCTGACTTCCACAGCAATCGGTGCTCCCAGCTGTTTTATCAGAGGAAACCCCAGCAAGTTCGTGGAGTCTGATGCTGGCAAGGCAGTGCACCTTTCTCCAGCTCTGTCTTCAGGGGAAATGTGTGCATTTGAGTAGGATAAGTCTTGGAATCAGGCAGATGTCTGGTGCCCCCAAATAATCAGCTCCTTGGGACAGGCATGGCCTGTCCCTACAGCTACCCTGTTGCAGCTCCCTGGACCCG
The DNA here is from genome assembly GCF_018350155.1 of Leopardus geoffroyi. NCBI lineage: Eukaryota > Metazoa > Chordata > Mammalia > Carnivora > Felidae > Leopardus > Leopardus geoffroyi. Next base: position 115,719,870 of record NC_059329.1, on the reverse strand, counting down.
CCCAGCTTGCACACTACACACCCCCTCGGCCTGCAGAGGGCAGCCTGTGCCCTACAAGTCTGTGCAACCAGGGCTAGTCTGCTTTGCCTTCTGGGTGGAGGCATACAACCCCAAAAATCTTTCTCAGGCAGCAACTTTATTTTTTATTTATCTATTTATTTTTTAATATAATTTACTGTCAAATTGATTAACATACAGTGTGTAAAATGTGCTCTTTGTTTTGGAAGTAGATCTCCATGATTCATCACATACAATACCCAGTGCTCATCCCAACAAGTGCCCTCCCCAATGCCCATCACCCACTTTCCCGTCTCCCCACACCCCATCAACCCTCAGTTTGTTCTCTGTATTTAAGAGCCTCTTATAGTTTGCCTCCCTCCCTCTCTGTTTGTAAGTAATTTTTCCCCTTCCCCTCCCCCATGGTCTTCTGTTAAGTTTCTCAAGATCCACATATGAGTGAAAACATATGATAGCTGTCTTTCTCTGACTGACTTATTTCACTCAGCATAATACCTTCCAGTTCCATCCACGTTGATACAAATGGCATGATTTCATTCTTTCTCATTGTCAGGCAGCAACTTTAGACCTAGAGCAGTCAGATCCAATTTGGACTGGCTGCCTGAAGGGGTCCCTGGCAGATATAGCATCCAAGGACCCCAGGTCTGTCTTCTTGAAGACCGCCCAGATAATCACCCTAAGACATCACCACACCCTAAACCCTGATCCTGACCCTGGCTCTTAGAGAATTTGGTGTTGTCTATGTTTTGAGATTTTGGCTGTTCTAACAGGTGTGTAGGGGCATCTCATATTGTTTTAATTTGCATGTTCTTAATGACATATGATGTTGAACTTCTCTTCATCTGCCATCTGTACATCTTCTTTGATGGCATGCCCATTTAGATTTTTTGCCCAATTTTTAACCAGGTTGTTTTCTTACTGTGGAGTTTTAAGAATTCTTTGTATATTTTAGATAACAATTCTTTATCAGATATATCTCTCTGTAAATATTTTCTCCCAGTCTATGATTTGTCTCTGTATTCTCTTAAACTAATTATCTTTTTATTCAAGTCTATTTTTTAATTTCTACTTTAACACCAACTTAGGAAAGCACAATCCACTGAGATTTCCACTGCCAAGAATAGGTGCCGCTTTTCTGAATGGGACAGGAAGAGTGAATCGCATGATGACAGTTAAAGCGATCCCAAAGATACAAAGGCGGAGTTCGTGTTCTTTGAGTTTGGGAGAACAGTCTCTTGTTTACTTGGTCCCATGTTCATTAACAGCAAAAGGGTGAAACTGCAGTGTGCTACTTGTGGTGACAGACTAGCTGCTGAGGCAATGAGACTACCGGCACTGGAGCCACAGTCACAGGTAAAACATAAGGAAATTGGTTCCAAACCAAATTCCTTGAGAGGGAGAGTATTAAGTTGAGAAGCTGGCAGCACCAGATTTTTAATGTTTCACATACATAAACCAGTACTTTTCAGGTTCTTGACAAAGTGGTACCTTGGTACCAAGTTACCAAACAAGTATACATGAAGGCTGACATGTTCATGGAAAACTGCATCACAGGCTTGAAGCACCAAAGTCATAGCTTGAAAATATTGGGTGTGTCTGTGGCATAGAAAGAGCTTGGGCACAACTTTCCAAAGACACCACTTCTCAGCACATCAAGGAGCTGGTTAGTGAAATAGAAGTTCAGTGATAGAAGTCAGAATAAATGAAACTACCAAAAGATTTTCCATCATGACCTGATGGACTGTTATGGATGACACAATGCACGTGTCATTTGAATACGATGATGATGCAAAATGAGAAATTTGTTTATAGCTTCATTGCCGACAAAACTGTTAGCTCTGAACCAATTTGAACCATGCACAGCAACATTGCCAACAGGTGTAGTTTGGAGACTGAGCTTTGTGTGGCGAGTCCTGACGGCACAGCTGCAGTGAGAAAAATGGTCTGGAGCAGCTGCCTGGAATGATGAACTTGCACCAGGATCTTAGTCAAAGCCCTGCCTTCTTTCATGACAATGTCTTGCCTGAAAAACACCCGACCCAAGCAGTGTGCTTAAAGAGGCAGTAAAATTGTGACTTCCCTAACAACTGACACATTAAATTCAAGATTATTCTCTTTATTCTGTACAAAATGGAAGCTCATCATAAGCAACTGGTGATACATTTTTAGATAGGGTAGTTATCAAGGGGAGGGGCCCAGCTGAGAATGCTTGACGAGGATGAGCTCCTAGTGTTTCGGCAAGAAATGAAGGATTGTGGCCCCAGCTCATTAACATCATGAATCAGACAGTCTGACTCCCTGATTTATCTAATACCCTCAATATTTAAAGACATTAATATTTCCGTGCAAGAACAGAATGCCATGCATTTTCATTAAGACACATAAGGTCAGAGAGCACGCATAAATGTTAAAAAACCAGAAGAACAGGGGTGCCTGGGTGGCTCAGTTGGTTAAGCGCCTGACTTTGGCTCAGGTCATGAACTCACGGTCTGTGAGTTCGAGCCTCACGTCCGGCTCTATGCTGACAGCTCAGAGCCTGGAGCCTGCTTCGGATTCTGTGTCTCCCTCTCTCTCTCTGTCCCTCCCCCGCTCGTGCTCTGTCTCAGAAATAAATAAACACTAATAAAATAAAATAAAAATAAAAAACCAGAAGAATAGAGGCTCATGCAGATTGTGATAATGAATTCCATTATTAACAAGTATTATTTTGGCATTTGCACATCTGTGAAAACTGTAACCAAACACCTTATGAACCAATAAGATGTGGAGTTTTTTGATTGAACATTTTAAATATAATTTTCCGTCAAATAAAGACACTGCTGCAATGAGGATGTTAATGGATGCTGAACCTATTTGCCCCCAATTGTTAGCCAAACCCAACCAGAAAACGGAAGCTGGGAGCCTCCTGGGGCACCGAACCAGAATCGGCAGAGCAGCGAGAGTCTGAAGGGCCCAGGGGAGGCCTCCATCACCAGTGTCAAGAGGAGGCACTTGTGTTTTGCTGTATTTTGCTTGAAATCGGGTGATGTTAGAGCATAATAAATGCTGACGTGCATGACGTGATAGAGATAAAACCCTGATTTGTAGAGAGAGGGGCAGTAAGTCCTCCATTGGGGAGGCCTTTGTTGCATTGCCATTGGTGTGTGAAGACAGGTCCTTGCATACGACATGAAGACACACAGATATATGCCTGCAAAGAAAGGCAGACGTAGATGCAGTGTCGGGACTGTGTGTCGTTTCTCTTCTGATTTCTTCAGTTTCTCAGTGAGATACAAGTCAAGGCCCAGAAGGTAAGATGAGAGGGGCGGTGTGATAAGCAGCCATCTCAAAGGATGTGAGGACACCCACCCTGGAGACCTAGAAGCCATGGGCAGCACCAAGGACCCACCCAAGGTGAAGTCTTGACAAGAGGTTGGCTGAGTTGGTAGGTGGAAGGAGAGAGGTGGAGTCACCCAGCACTAGGGGGAGGGGAGAGAGGGGAGGGAGCACAGCTGCAAGCAAGGGAGGGGTGCGGTATAATGGCGGTGCCGCGAATCCAGGGCATGGAAGTGTGTGTGCACTGTGATGGTCAGCCAGGCTGGGCACCAGAGGCAGCAAGCTGAGGAACAGAGGACGTAGTCAGAGGGAGGGCCCTTGAACTAGAAATGGAGGAACATAGCCATGGGTGTTGTGGAGGCCAGGGAATGAGCTCGGCAGTGGCTGACTGAAGGAAGGAAAGGTGAGGTGGCCAGGAGAAGGGGGTTAGAACCTAGGTGGATTAGGTATGTGCAAGCAAAGTCACCACGATCGGTAATGAGCAAGACTGACTCTACTGCTCAAGTCCTCATCAACTGTGAGATGGTTGGAGGTTCTGTCGCCGACGCTGCCCAGGAAAGGCTGCAGGGCAACTGCTGACAGCTTGTGCTTCCAGGGGCTGGGGTTTGTGGAAGAAGAAAAGCCACGATCCAAATGCAGCCAGAGGGGTACCCAGTCCACCTCCAGCAGGACAACACTCTGGAGAGGTGGGAGGAAAATGGAGAAGAAGAGGAATTAAAGCTGGGTGGACTGGTCTCCATTAGAGCCCAGCCTGACGGTCAGAATCATCTGGAGGGATTCAGAACAACAGAAGCCCAGGTGGTACCCCCGGGGACACTGCTTCTGAGCTACGTCAAAGTCCAGGGCTGGCACTTTTAAACATCCACCCAGGTGACCCAATAGGCAGCCAGAGACCAGTGAGTGAAGGATGGTGATGGGCACAGCCCAGCGCAGGGAATAGAGCTGGTCACATGGTAACAACTTCGTACGGGACAGATGGGAGCTCTGAGTAAGAGTATTGTGGAATCACTATGTTGTACTCCTGAAAGTAATGTCACATTGTGTGTCCACTAGGCTGCCAAGTGGCCATCCCAGAAGCCACGACCCCTGGGGCCTTTGGGGACCGGGGCTCCACATTGCCTTGAGTGCAGTCCCACTGATGCAGCCACATTGTTTTGTTACAGGTGATCTCAGTGCACATTATTTGTCCTGTATTTTTGGAATTATGTGTATGAACAGGTTAGACCATCTCTGGATTTTGTTGTGTGCCAGCAAAGAGAATTGCAGTCACCTGCGTGGCTGAGAAGCTGTGTTCAGGAGGACACAGGACAAGGGTCTGGTGTCTGTGACAGACTCAGGACCAGGTGGAGGTGAGTGAGGGACAGGGCGACAAAGTCACCATGGTAATCAAGCCTCCCCCACACCTCCCTCCAAAGTCTGAATGAGGAGCGCCCAGGGCTGGCCAGGGGCTAAACCCCTGAGGAGTCCTCATGGGCACCCTGAGGGTGAGCATGCCAGTCCAGCAGGATGCCATCAGTCACCACCAGGTGGCAGCAGGGGACAGGAGAGAGGGGCCAGGCCCCACACAGGAATAGCTAGCTGCTCCTGGGCCCGTTTGGTTGGCCACCCAGGTGTCTCAGCCTCCTATCTCCATTCTAACATAGAACCATCTCCCCCAAATCCTACACTTCCCGGGGCTCACCTGCCATAGAAGGAAAATATGTTTCGGGTGACCCTTCCTCGCTTCCTGCCGTGTTGGGATAATCCCACCAGTCCCCAGGCGTGGCCTGACTCCTCTCGCCTCAGTCCCTCTGAGGTGACCTCCACCCCCTGGACCCTGCTATCCACTCGGGCCTCCTGCAGCCCTGGGCCCATCTCCCACTACCCAGACTCTCAGGCCCAGGAAGTCCCCTACCCCTGCCCCAGTGGCATGTTGAGGCATGTTGAGCAGAGCAGGGATTCCCAGCCAAAAAGAAAGGCTTGAGCCCAACCCCAGAACCGGTCACCCTCAGCCGCAAGCCAGGCATGGCCGGAGGCCCGTGATGCCCCAGTCCCCACTGTTCTTCCTCAGCGACCTCACATCTGACTTTCTCCCACGTCCACTCAACTCAACCACAAGCCGACTGCCCCTCACACAGCACCCCAAGCCTGTTGCTCCTTGACACCCATGGGGGCCCAGGGTGAGGACACACCCCTGGCTGTCCAACTTGTGCTCTCACTGCCAAGGTCTTGACGGGCAGGTTGGGCCCGCCCCCAGGCCAGGTGCCGCCTGTGGGGCATAAAGCCTGCAGAGGCAGCTCCTGAGGGAGCTCTGCTATCTGCCATGAAGGGGAGCAGCACCCTCCTGCTGGTGGCCCTCACCCTGCTCTGCTCCTGCGGTGAGTCTGTGTGCTTCCAGCAGGGCCCATGTGTGGGGGGCAGACAGGAACCTGGGGGGCTAAAGCCCAGGCACTAGGCCCCTCACAAGGATGGGCGGCGGCCTTCCTAGGTGCCCGACCGGCCTCCATCACAGAACACAGATGTGGGCAGATGCCCCCGATGCTCCCGCCAACCCCAGTCCCCACCCAGCCCAGCTCCAACCTCTGCCCCAGCCCTAGCATCGCCAAGCCCAATGTCACCAACCCAGCCCAGCCTGACCCCAACCCTCCAAGCCCCAGGTCAGCCAACCTCACTCAGAGGGTGAATTCCAGCCACATTAGGGTCTTGCCAGGGACCCCCAGTAATGCCTTCCCTAGTAATGCCAGGGAACCCCAGAGTGGGAGACACTGCCGAGGCTAGGGGTGACAGGAGGGGTCTGTGGCCAGGTAGAGTTAGGGGGTATTGTGGAGTAAGACCTGGGGGAGGTGAGGCAGGGTGACCATGGGGCACACCTGGGGCAAGAGAGGTGGGCATTGATGCAGAAGGTCTGGACGCCGCCGAGGCTGGAGTGCTGGGAGGTCTGGGCTGGGCTGGAATGGCATTCTCTTGTGCTGGTGTCGCCTTGCCCCCACCTCACAGGGCTAGCCATCGGGGATGACAGCAGTGACTTCTTCATGGACTTCCTGCAAACGCTGCTGGTGGGGTCCCCAGAGGAGCTATATGAGGGACCTCTTGGCAAGTACGATGTCAATGCAGATGCCAAGGCAGCACTGACGGAGCTCAAGTCCTGTATCGATGGCCTACAGCCTGTGCACAAGGCGGAGCTGGTCAAGCTGCTGGTACCAAGGCTGGGGCGGGGGCGGGGGGGGGGGTCACCCCATTCCCTGAAGGCCTGCAGCCCCCGCAGGACACATAGCCCTGCCCCACTAGCCCTCCACCAAATGCTATGACTCCTGATTATCACCCCAATACAGCCACCACCCCCACAGACACCTTGACCTGCCTCAGTCAGCAGAAGTGGACATCCCAGACCTCACTCCCCCGGAGCAGCCTCAGCCTCCCCTAAGAGCACATACATGCATACGGCACACCCACACACAAGTATGCACCACTTCCGCCGTTGCTAGGAGGGGACTGGCCGAAGTGTGCCAGAGCCTACGGTCCTCCAGGGGCTGGCCTGGGCCTACCCGCCCAACAGGACGGGGCTTTCTAGTTATCGATCACCAGGTATGGGACCCCCAGCCCTCTTGGCCCACACCTGTCTGCCTTCCAGGTGCAAGTGCTGGGCAGTCAAGATGATGCATAGTGGACCCCAGTCATGTCTCCAAGCAGCCACAGGACCAGCTACACAAGCAGCAATGGCCACACTGCCCCATCACCACTTCTCCGCGTGTAAATTTATCATAAAACTGTTCAATCAATAAAGCCTCCTGCAGCTCTGGCTCTGGCTCCTGTCTCCCCCCACAGTCAGGGACACAACCACATGGATATGCGGATTCACAGACACAGGGTCACATCCGCAGAGCGTGCCCGTAGAAGTAGCCCCACACAGAGGGCAGACCCACCAGACCCCCATGTAGGCAGACGGAGCAAGACGGACAGGCAGGGGAGTGGACGCAGGAAGGGCTACAGAGGCAGCCGCGGGGTGCAGGACCAGTGCGTCAGAGGAGGCAGGGCAAAGAGCCCCAGGCCGACGATGTGGCTAGAACTGGGAGGTCAGGCTGGGGGCGTTCTGCGTCTGAAGACTGTCATTCCCAGACAATAAATATCCCAAATATACACCTGGCACAGGTCCAGGGGTTGAAAGCATTCCCCCTAAAGTCACCCAAGAAAGAGTCTGTCTGGAAGACGTGCAGACCCGAGCCCTATCCCCACGAGGAACCTTGACAAAGTGGAGAAGAAAGTGCACCTGGTCTTGAGGACACCCGTGGTCGAGGGGTGGGCATGGCCAGCAGTGGCACAGGAGGGAGAGCAGGGTCTGGAAAGGTTCCACAGAAGGGCAGCAGCTCAGCGCCACCCCCCAAACTCCACAACCAGCGCTGACCCTACCCTCACCCAGGATCCCAACTGCTGGAGCCTTCTTGTGCCTCAGTTTCCCCAGATCAGTGGTCTTCACTGGAAGCAAGGCTGACTAGGTTCATCTCTGCCCCTCACAACCTTTGCTCTCTGGCCACTCCAGCTCTGGGTCCTGTGGCCTCACCCTCCAGTACAGAACCTCACTGTCCCTTTTCCCACCCTCCAAGCCTCTGCCCTACCCACCATAGTGAGGAGCAGAGCCAAGTCCTGACCTGAGCCATGCCTGGTGAGGGTGGGGGTCCCCTGGGCAGAGGCCATTGTCTTCATCATACAGAGAGTGATCTAGAACCTGCTGTCCCACAGAGCTGCATTCTAGAGCTCAGGGGCCAGGATCTCTCCCCACCCCCACCCAATTCTCCAAGCCCCCTGGGAAGAGGAGAGAGAGGGAAAGGCCTTCCTTTCCATGCCCCTTTTTTGGGAACTGCCTGGCATCGAGGCCGGTGCGACGGGACGACCTCCAAGGAGGCCCGGTCCATAGGTTGCTCTGAGTGCAGCTCCTGGACTGAAGAGGTAAGGGCCCCGCTGGAGCGGCCCTCTCCCTGCCCCACAGCACAGCCTCAGCCAAGAAGTTTTCCACCTTTGCCCGCCACTCCCTGCCCCGTGGCGCCCAGCATCCCCTGAATGGGAGGAACCTACCCAGAGCCCCTGCAGAGCCAGGGAAGGGTGGTCAGGGAGGCTGGAGGAGACAGCCCTTCCCAGCTTGTGCATGAGGGTCTAATGCTCCTCCTCTTGGAGGCTGGTGAGGGCAGAGCAAGCCCACTGCTCCAGGCACAACCTCTGTGTAGACCCCAGCTCAAGACCTTACTGAGGAGGCTGTGGCCTGCAGTTCTGCCCACCGGTGGGGACAAGACAGGGATAGGGTGGGGAGTTGGGACTTCCCAGCACCTGGCCACCCTTCCATCCATGGACAGAGCCAGCCATGGCAGAGGAAGTATGGGTGGGCACCTGGAGGCCCCATCGCCCCCGGGGGCCCATCATGGCCCTCTACAGCAGCCCAGGACCCAAGTACTTGATTCCACCCACCACGGGTAAGAGCCTGGGAGGCTGGGATGGGACTGGGGTAGGGGCAGAAGCCAGCTCTGAGGTGGGCTTGGGATGGGCCTGGAGAGGGTCTGGAGAGGGTCTGGGAGGGCATGGGGCGGGTCTGGGGAGGTTCTGGGAGGGTCAGGGAGGTCTGACGAGGGTCTGGGGAGGGCACGGGTGGGCCTGGGGTGGGTCTGGGGAGGGTCTAGGGAAAGTTTGAGGTGGGCCTAAGGAGGGTCTGAGTGGGGGCAGGGGGTGGGCCTGGAGAGGCGCAGAGCAGGGAGGGCACTGGGAAGGCTGGGGGCTCATCCCTGACTCCCAGCCCATCAACCCCTCTGGGGTCAATAGGGTGGGGAGAAGGATGGCATCTTACTCCGGGCTGCTCAGAACCCCTGCCCCACAGGCTTTGTGAAGCACACACCCACCAAGCTGCGTGCACCAGCCTACAGTTTCCGTGGGGCCCCCATGCTCCTGGCAGAGAACTGCTCCCCAGGGCCCCGCTACAGCGTGAACCCCAAGATACTGAGGACTGGCAAGGACCTTGGCCCTGCCTACTCCATCCTGGGGCGCTACTGTACCAAGACCATCATGACCCCTGGCCCCGGTAAGTAAGCCTGGCCCAGCCGCAGACCTGCCCAACCCTGCTGGTGGCCACTGCACGTCCTGTCCAGGTGAAGGTGTGAAGGAGCACAGGCATCCTGGCTCTCCTGTCCCCTCTTTTTCCCCTCGAGGGACACCATCAGGCCCAAAGCAGCTTCGGAGACCCTCAAGCCCAGTTCTAACTTGGGCTTTTCTTGCCCTACGTCCCCACACCAGGCCCACACCAGACTCTGCCCTTCCCCCTCCAAAGCTGCACCTGTCCCGCCCTCTCCTGCAACTCCGGGATACCCCTAACCAATCTCGGTCACCATCCCCTCCCAGCACACCCTCCGCTCTTCTCCCGAGCCAGGTGACTACTTTCCAGAGAAATCGGCCAAGCACGTGTTTGACTCAGCACCCAGCCACTCCATTTCTGCCCGAACCAAGACCTTCCGAGTGGACAGCACCCCAGGTGTGCACCAGCCCTGATAGCCAACATCCAAGCAGGGTGGGGACCCGGGGGGTGGGGGAGATGAGACACGGTAACTTGATGGCTGCACTCCTAGAAGTGGCAAACTTTAGGAAAGGAGCTGAGACTCTGCATGCGGGATTCTGTCCAACCTGAGACTCACTGCCTGTGCGCCCCACAGGCCCTGCCGCCTACATGCTGCCTGTGGTCATGGGGCCCCACACCGTTGGCAAGGCGTCCCAACCCTCCTTCTCCATCAAAGGCCGCAGCAAGCTGGGCACCTTCAGTGACGACCTTCACAAGGCAAGGGTCCCCCCCCCCACCCCGCCCCAGGGCACAGCACTGTTCATCCCCCAGAGACAGTCCATCTGGCCCTTCCTCCCCAGAACCCAGTCCCATCAGAGTGAAACCTATCAGCTCTTCACCCTCCGGTGTCTGCCACATGCATGGCACCGCCCTGTCCCCTGCACCCCCAGGTTACATTCCTGGGGTGAGGAAGGGCAGACAATGGACAAGGACGGAGATAGCAACAGTGCCAGGGGAGTGGAGCAAGGAAGGGATTTATGGAGTGCTGCAGGGAGGGTGGGAGCAGCCTTCGATAAGGTGGCATGCAGGAAAATAAGGAGAGGAGTAAAATGTGAGATATTTGGGGGAGGAGGGTTCCAGCTGTAGAAACAGCCAGTGCAAAGGCCCTGAGGTGGCCATGTGTTCAGGAGGTTGAGGAGCCTGGGGAGACTTCCAAAGTGGTTTCACAGCACTGCTGACCCCGCCAGTCCAGCCCACGGCCATCAAATCCCACAGGACAGAATCCCAGCTGCAAAGGGGCCTCTCCTGCACACACCAAAGGGACAAGCCTGGGACTGACACACTGAGGTGTCATCGCCTTGGTGAGGCTTCAGTAGAGGAGTAATGTCCCACACAGAGAAGGTCATCCCACAGTGTGACTGTTGTCTGGAGACAGAAGGGACCCCTGGACACACAGACACACAGTGACTCAAGGCTTGAAACGCACTGTCCGATGCTGGCCGCCTACCCTTTGGGGTCACGTGCCCTGGCAGGCCAAGCCTGTCTGAGCCTCTTTCACCTTCCAGACCCCAGGTCCTGCAGCCTACCGCCAGACGGATGTGCAGGTGACGAAGTTCAAGGCTCCACAATACACCATGGCAGCCCGGGTGGAGCCCCCAGGAGACAAGACCCTCAAGCCAGGACCAGGAGCCCACAGCCCTGAGAAGGTCCAGGAAGAGCAGGGCCCAGAGGGGTGGCGTGAGGGGTGGGGAGTTACAGTGAGGAGGGAGTGGGGATGGTGACATGGCCCAGAGAGCATAGGGATGGTCACAACCCAGTGGGGGGGAGAAGGGGCACCACTCAGAGGGGGTGATGGGGCACAGCCTGGGAAGCCGGGAACACAGGCCAACCTGTGTGGTTGAGTTGTTGGGGGATACATCTCGGGGGTGTGAAGTCAGCAGGGGCACAGCCCGGTTGCAGGGGGAGGCACAGGCCAGAGTAGTTGGGGAGCAAGCCCAGAGTGGGTGTGGGGGGGAAGGGCCTGTGAGCCTGTGGGGGGCACAGTGTCCATGCATCCCTAGAATGCTAGGCTTTCCTGACATACCATTTCCCCAGCTGGCAGGTCCTGCCTCCCTAGACACCAGTGACAGTTAGTGTGCAGAACACTCACCAAACCCAGTAGTGTGGCTTTGGCGCTGGTCACCTTGGCCCAGGGCTCAGGAAGGACAGTGAAGCCACTGTCAGCAGCTCTAGCCCCAGGGAGGGCAGAACCTGTCAGGCAGGGGCAGGGGTGCCAGAGCCTCTCACAGCCTCTCCTCCCCAGGTGACAGTGACCAAGCCCTGCGCCCCCATCGTCACCTTCGGCATCAAACATTCTGACTACATGATGCCCCTCGTGGTGGATGTGGAATAGCCCTGGCCCCCACCGCACCCCATCACCCACAGCCTCTGCACATCATGTTCCCACATCTGGGCCGTGGGCTAGGGTCGCCTCCTCCCCAAGCTGGGCTGTGGCCAGCCTGGCCCTGTAGGGCAGAGCATAACTGTTTGGACAGTTGTGACCAGTTATTTTTTCTACGCTGCTTTCCCATTTGCTAATCTCGTTTCCTGCTGTGCCCACATGTTTAATAAACCACAGATCCCATTAGTAATGGGTTTGTCTTGGCAGTAGAATCAAGCTTTTTCAGAAAGCCGCCCCTCCCCCCCCAACATAGGCTGTTGGGTCCTACCCTGGCTTCCAGGGCTTGGGGTCTGAGCAGAGAGGAGGGCTTGGGACCCTCGGGCGCCCACCCTCCTAATTCTGCCTCGGGCCCTTCACCTCGCATTTCGTCGTACGCTCCAGGGATGGTCACACAAGCACCTATCCCCTCCTATGTGGTCTTCTGCCTGCATGACTCCCTGTCACCCATGAGATCTGGGTCCCCACCTTGAATCTGGACTAGGGCCTGTGACCACCCTGAATACAGTGACATTGTGACTCCTGACGCCAGGCCATGACATAGAGAGGAAACAGCTTCTGCCTGTGTATCCCCCTCGCTTCGCTCACTTCACACCATGGTGTGCCCCCAACACGTGGTGTAGCCACATCAACATCCAGGCAGCCAGCACAGCTGGACCGCAAGCTCACACCAGCATCAACCAGCGGGGATGTGAGCAAGCCTTCAGGCGACAGCAGCCCTGGCCTCGGGTCTCCCAGCTGAAGCCTTAATGTTCTAGGCAGAGAGCTGTCCCCACCATGCGGGTCTCAAATTCCAACCACAGTGATCCAAAGGCAAAAATTACTGTAAGTGACTCAGTTTTAAGGTGATCTGTTATGCAGCAAAGGCAACACAGGAAGCACAAGAGGACAAGGACCAGGAAGGGGGTATCCGAGTGAGGCCCAAAACAGGCATTTCTAGAGGCTGCCTGGAGTCTAAGGCCAGGCCTTGAGGAATGGAGTCTGGATTTCACCTTGACCTTGGGGAGGTCGCGGAGGACCTCAAGATGGGTGGTCCTGCCTGCTGTCCCCGTGAGCCTGCCAGCCATAGCCACACAGGGCACAATATGGCTGCTGACCCTGGCCCAGCAGGAACCACGTCAGGTTCGGTGTTCTGAGCACCTCACATTTATTCGTCTAACCCTTGGGAGTAATACTATCATCACCCTATCTGAGTTACAGAAACTTGGCAGAGAAAGTGGTAAGCCTGTGACCACCTGCCTAGGGCGGCGGGGGCCAAGTGAGGAGGGAGGGAGGGTGCAGGGACAAGGCAGAACCAGAGAGGGAAGAAGTGGGGTCTGGACCAGCAGTGTCCATGGCCTGTCTGTGGACCGAGTCAGTTCCAGATGAAACTCTCAAGCACCCAAAGAAATGAGGACACCAAAGACAGTGTTTACTTCACCATGAAACTGTTTATTCCAAATTTTTATTGGTAAATGCCTTGTCCTTGAATTGAGGGATAGAGCCTGGCAGCTACCTTGGCACAGACTGGGTCCCCGGGTCCTTCTTGGGTTACTAGTCTCAGGCACCAACATCAGCAAACCCCGCCTATGCGCAAAAGTAGGTGCTGAGTGCACAAGGCTGAGCAGGAAGAGGGTGAAGCCTCTGACAGGTTGGCAGAATTGCCAGGCCCCCCTCACGGAATCCATCCCAATGCAACGAGAATGAGAGACCAAAAGGTCAATCAGAAAGGAACTAAAACCCAGACCCCAAAATAGCTGGAAGCAGAGATGGAAACTTTAGGAGAGAACGTTACAGCTGGAGGTCTCAGGGAGACAGCAGAAAACACTCAGCAAGACCACCCAAGTGCAGAACGGAAACTAGCCTGCCATGGCAGGACGAGCAGGCACAGCTCGCTTAGTGTGGTGTGGCTCCCACAATGGAGCATGTTCTCAGAAAGTGAAGTCAGCACCACAAACCCAGGCAGATGGGGGATGCAGGGTGAGGGTGTGTCTGCAATGCCCTCAGCAGCTGCTAGCACAGTGGCCAGTGGGCACGCCCCCCGTGGCAAGATTTAAGGTGAGATGAGCAGAGGACTAAGTCAAAGCCATAGAGTGTGGCGACTGGGAAGGGAGGCAGGACCACGGGAGCCTGAGAATGCCAGGGAGTAAGGGGAAACAGTGAAGTCCCAGAGACACGGAGGCATGTAAGCCGACCTCACTGGATGAGAAACTAGCATCTGGAGGAGCAGAGGCAGTCAGAACAGAACGTTCAGAAGTAGGAAGGTGGGATCCTCCTCCTCCAGGAGGCTGAGAGGGCCAGCAGGTACAATGGAATGACCATATGAGGATACGGGCCAATCCTGCTGGAAGGGGAGGCAGGCATCAGTGCCACAGGGGCAGTGCCCAGGGCTGGAGACCAGAGCAAGGTAGGGCCAAGAGAGTTGACGTGTGGTCAATGTGTGTGACCCGGGCAAGGAGGTGGACAGGGTGCCAACAGTCTTCAAGGAGTAAGGGGAGTAACTGGGATGACAGAAGACGGGGAAGGACACAGAGCCAATGAATCGTTTCTTACATGTATTTGTGCACAAGCAAGGGTGCCGGCACCTCACCACATCTCACCAGCGGGTGAGATGCCGCTGGTCCAGCTGGGCCTGTGGTTCGGTTTGTGTGAGGGGCTGGCCAAGTGGGCCGTGAGGGCCCAGGGAACAAACGGTGGGTGGGCATGGAGGGCAGTCTGCAGAGGGATGCGAGAATAACTAAGCGTCCCCACAGTAAGGTGGTACTCACTGTCAAAGGGCCTCGCTTGGTGGATGGGAAGCTGCCTGCTGACACTCCAGAAGCGACCCATAGGTCCTACGAAGAGAGTCCTTGTAGGGAAGCCTCCTGTCCTGACCCACAGAAGGTGCCCCCCTCAACACACACACTGCCTGACTCTGAAATGCCAGACAGAACTGCTTCTAAAGGTCTGGTCTCGCGGAAATACACCTTTGGTGTTGCGTAGCTCTCGAATCCTGAGAAAATGGGGAGTTTCTTCTCCTGGATACAAGACTGTGAGATCCAGAAGGACTGGGAGGGCCCAGGGCCTCCAGCCAAGGTTGCAGTCCACTCCTTCATCCACGACCCCTTGCCCTTTCCCGAGGGTCCAGAGGGCAGGCAAGGCCTCAGGGCGGAACCCTCAACAGTGATCTACCCATGCCCAGCAGCCCTAGCCAAGAGTATCTGCCATCTCTGAGTAGAAATGGTGCTCAAAGTTCACAGCCACACCCCCTTCCTGTGTCAGCTCCAGGCACCTCAGATCTCAGATGTGGCCTGACCCAGAGACAAGGATGGGACAGAGCCTTAAAACGCCAAAGCCCCAAGGAACAGGGGAAGGCTGCTAGCCACAGGTAGCCATGTCCAGGATTCCCAGCTGCTCAGGTCAGACCTGCTCTGCCAGAGCCTCTAACACCCGGAATAGTACAGAGAGCTGGGCCTTGGTTTCTCCAAGGGAAAGAGACCCTCACACACATGGGACCGGCCAACATGAGCTGACGGGGTCAGAGGAAGCCACGAACTCCCAGTCACACAGGAAAAAGATTCCCAAGCCACGAGCATCGTTTCAAAGGAGTATTTTGTACGTAGGTCTTCTGGAGCCCAGGACACCAGGCAGGGGGAGACCCTGGTTGCCCCGGGCACTCACAGAAGCCAGTTCCTAGTGGCTCATGTCCTTGCCCTTGACAGGAGATACGAGAGGATGAAGAAGGCCACGATCAGGCCTGCGGCCATACCACATAGAAGCTTCCGGTTGTCTCGCCCAGACCTCGCCATTGTGGAAAAGCGCTTCACACTCCCTGTGAGCAGGCCTGTCATGCTTGTGAAATCCGAGTCCTGAGGGAGGAATCCCAGCACAGTCACACAGGGGGGGCATCTCCACGACCGACACGCAGGTGCTGCAGGCACGCTGGGAGCCTGCACAGCAGGCGGTGTGGGGCAGAGCTGACCGCGATGCCCGCGCACACTGCAGACCCTTACCATGCTGTCCAGGTACCGGTTCTGGTCTTCTGCGTCCCTATCGATGTCCAGGGCCAGCTGGTCAGGACACAGAGGGGGCAAGGTCAGGCCAGAGAAGGGACACTGGATGGCGCCTGACCCCCCGTAAGACCAGCAGACCCTGCCAACGACTCTGCCAGACACGGTACCACCAGCAGAGGTCAGGATTCAGGTGTCACCTGGACCTCACACGGATGAATGCTGCCATGGAGGAGACGAGGAAGATGGGAACTACGTGAAACCCTTCCCAGCCTCTACCCTCCCTCTGGTCCCCACTCCAGGGTGCTAGGTGGAGGTGAAGGGATGACCACCACTGACCGATTTGAGCCTGGTGACCTTGGAAGCCAAGTTGTCGGCCATCCGCTTATTCTCCCGGTCTAGAATCTCCTCCACAGCGGCGGGGTTCTGAGCTGCGAGAAGGGAGAGTCTGAGGGGGAGCATCCACCTGTGAGCACTGCCCTTGACCCCTGCACGTCAGCCCTTTGTGGCCTCCGGGCTCTCACTCCAATCCCACCCAGCCATGCTGGAAGTCTCAGAGGACTGAGCTCACATCTGTTGAGCGGGCCCAACCCTAACCCGGGATCCAGTGCATGGACGTCACATATGACGGGCTGTGTAAAGGATAGTGCGTGTGAGCACCTGTCCTGTAAACATATCTAGGCACCCCAAAGGGGTACAGTCCTACTAGCACTTTCTGATATTGTCACAGAACCTGCACGATCCCTCCACAGATGGCATCATAAGGATACATAGGATAGTTATTTCTGGCAGGAAGAGCACCCAGGAGGGAAGCAGAAAGGCCCTGGCAGGGATGGCCCATGAACTGGGTTCTGAAGAGACGACAAGTGACCAAAGAGGAAACAAATTCGCAAAGCTCCCAACACCCAAAAGTGGGGGCTGAGGTCGATCCTGAGTGCAGGCCCTAGGTCTGCTCACCTCTACACCCCACACCTTACAGGACGCCCTGACCCATGACTAGTGATGCTGAATTTGTCACATCAGGTGGGTGGGAACCATCTCCCCCCAAGTTCGGAGTGCAATTTTGCGGCGGCCAGGATGCCTTAATATGCCACCGAGGCACAGCCTTAGGAATCACTGATGAATACAAACCCCCCAAAAAAGGCTGTTAACGTCCTGCCAACCACTTCATGTTCGTTAACCCCTTAACAGTTACAAGAGCCCAGCGACACAGGCCATCAGCATCCCAATCCCAGATGAGAACAGGGACTTCCCCGAGGGCAAACGGGCCAGCCTAGGCCACCCCACCACGCAAAAGCCTCCTCTCCCACGCCAGCTTCCGGGACCTGTGGCCCGTGGCCCGCCAGAGGCCCCAGGCAGAACGACCTCGCAGGGTCAGGAGCACCTGCAGGGCCCCAGAGACCCCTCGCCCCGCGCGCAGCCTGGCTCCGCCCGCCGGCAGTTCTCCCCGCCGCGGCCACTCAGCGGGGCAGGGGCGGGCGGAGGCGGCTCCAGCGGGCAGCCGCATCGTCCACGGCCGGCCGCGCCGCCATCCGGCTCGCTCCCCCGCGCTCACCCCGCGCCCAGTCAGCCATCGCTCCCGGCCCCGGCCGGGGTCTCCGTCAACGGCACGGCCCCAACCTCCGCGGACGTGGCGCAGCAGCGGGAAGGGCCCTGCGGCCCTGCCCCTTCCGCCCGGGCACGCCGACTTCCGGCCGAGGTCCGGCCGCCGGGGTGACGTGATGGGAGCCGAACCCGCCTGAGGTCTGTTCCGCCGCCGGACAAGGGGAGGGGACGGGCCGTCGGCTCTGGGGACGGCTTGCTGGTTGGTGCTTTCCCCTGCCAATTACTGCGTTGACAGACACTTCTACCAGCCAACCGCGCCGAAGGCGGGGTCAGGTCCTCCGTAGGAAGCGCTCCCAGGCCTTTCCTCAGGCGAGACAGGCTGGAAGGGGTCTCAATGGGCATCCGCCTCCGCCAGGCTGCGGTGGGAGTCCCGGCCCCGGTTACTGCCGGTGGGACAAAGTGGAGATCAAGGCCTGGGGCGAGCGGGCGCTGCAGAAGATGCAGGGGTGAAAGCACTCTGAAGGAAAATGAACCAGACGAAGGGTCAGAGTGTGGGGGTGGTGGGGACAGTAGGAACCGGGCGCTTGCCTCTGCACCCGGGCGCTGAGGGCGCGGTGCGAAGGAGATAGTCAACATAGGCTTGTTGCACAGTGGATACCTCCCCACCCTACTGGAGCGTTTGCTCTGTGTCATTTAGTCCTCCTAACAACACACTGAAACGAGAATTTCTACCATCTCTGCTTTTCAAAAGAGGAAGCTGAGTCGAGGCCAGACTGTGTCTGGGTTACACACCCAGGAAGTTGCTGCACAAGATAATGCTTTGCCTTCATCCTGACCCCTCCCCACTCTCCCCTTTCTTTAAGCTTCAAGGAGGTCTGCTTCTCTCCCACCACGACCATTCCCATCTGCTCTTTTTGTTTTGCATGACCTTCCCCCAGATCACTTCTTATCGTCCAGTCTCCAAAAGTGGCATTTCATCAGATCCCTTTGCGGCCCACCAGGCTCTCCGCCTTTTTTCTTAAATCACAGGACTATGGCTGCCTATCGGCGTCTTATTTGTCCGTGTTTCCTTGTATTCACCTTTGGAACACAACCTCTACGAAAGCAGGGACCTCGCGTGCAGTAGGCACTCAAACCCCTGTTTACTACATCAGGTGGTCTCCGGGCTGCAAAGTCCTTTCTTTTCCACCTGGACTTTCCCCTCGACTTCCACTCGTTCGGTCCATCAAGAGGGGCGTGGATGGGAGGGGTTGGTAGGGCGGACTGAGGGTCCTCGCCTGCTGGGAATTCCAGTCCAAGAAGCAGGGGTCCCTGTGAGGTTCGGAGGCTACTCGGCCCCAAAGTCGGACGATCACCGAGTAGGATCTTTGAAACCCCAGCTAACTCCGGGCAAAATCTTCAAGCTCCAGTCAGCTGGTCCAGGTCTCGCCTCCTTAAGGAGCTCGCAGCCCTGACACACCCCAGAGCCGCAGCGCACGCCCATCCCGGCCTCTCCCAGCGCAGCCCCGGCCCCGCCCCCACAGCGCCGCGCGTGCCCGTCCCAGATTCCTCCGCGCGCAGCCCTAATACAGCCCCGAGGGAGATGCCGTGCACGCCGGTCCCGACCTCCCCGGCGCACAACCCACAGCCCGCCCCGCGTCGCCGCGTACGCCGGTCCCGGCTTCCCCCGCGCGCAGTCCTGGCCCCGCCCCGCGGCGCCGCGCACCCCTATCCCGGCTTCCCCCGCGCGGCGAGTCAGGGCGGAGCGAGCGCGCCCGTCCTGGAGTCGGAAAGCCAAGCCTCTCCCACCCGCCCGGCGCGGTATCCCGGGGGCGCCATGGAGCCCCGGGTGGTTGCGGATGCTGTGGAGACGGGAGAGGAGGATGTGATTATGGAGGCTCTGCGCACGTACAACCGGGAGGTGAGCGAGAGCCGTGAACGTGGTACACGAAAGAAGAGGTGGGGCAGGGTGGGGCGCGAGCGCGGCGGGCGGGGCGCCGAGTCGGTGAGGAGTTGCTACCGGGAGAGAGTCCGGGTGCGCTCGCTGCTGGGCGGGTGGGGCGGGGCGCCGTCTGTTTCCCATCCACGGAGCGCGGGTCCTGCCTGGTGTGGATCTGTGCCCCTGAGCCCCTGGGTCTCTCTGCAGAACTCCCAGAGTTTCACGTTTGATGATGCCCAACAGGAGGACAGGAAGGTGGGTGCTGACCGAGGGGTAAAGGGGAAGGGATGGGAGGTCCCGGGAAAAGGGGCCTGGTGGAGCCGCTCTTCTTCCTGCCCACAGAGACTGGCGGA
This sequence comes from Leopardus geoffroyi, assembly GCF_018350155.1. Classification (NCBI taxonomy): domain Eukaryota; kingdom Metazoa; phylum Chordata; class Mammalia; order Carnivora; family Felidae; genus Leopardus; species Leopardus geoffroyi. The sequence goes on along the minus strand of NC_059329.1, from coordinate 115,700,306 downwards.
GCTGCTGGTCGCGGTTCTGGAGCGGGGCTTGCCACCGTCCCGCCGCGTCACCTGGCTGCAGAGCATCCGCATCCTGACCAGAGACCGCAGCTGCCTGGAGCCTTTCACCAGCCGCCAGAGCCTGCAGGCACTTGCCTCCTATGCTGGCATCGCCTTGGAGGGGTCCGTCCCTGAGCCTCTGGACATGGACGTTGTACTCGAGTCCCTTAAGTGCCTGTGCAACCTCGTGCTCAGCAGCCCGGTGGCACAGGTGCTGGCCGCAGAAGCCCGCCTAGTGGTGAGGCTCGCAGAGCGTGTGGGGCTGTATCACAAGAGCAGCTTCCCACACGAAGTCCAGTTTTTTGACTTGCGCCTCCTCTTCCTGCTCACGGCACTTCGCACTGATGCGCGCCAGCAGCTGTTTCAGGAGTTGCAGGGGGTGCGCCTGCTGACTGCTGCCTTGGAGCTGACACTGGGAATGACCCCTGATGGGGGCCCTCCTGAGCTCCTTCCTCCCCAGGAGACTGAGCGGGCCATGGAGATCCTCAAAGTGCTCTTCAACATCACCTTTGACTCCATTAAGAGGGAAGTGGATGAGGTGAGGGCTGACCTGAGTCCGTGGGTAGAGCTTAGCGGTGTGGACGTTTCCTGGATCTGTCTGCCTGTAGGAATACTGGCAAGTTTCTGGGCATCAGATGGGGAGAGGGCAGGTGGAGCTCTTAGCTTATCGGGAGGAGGCAAGGAGATGCACGTTTTGGGCAGGGAGCCTTGGAGAAGATTTCTGAGAGAGGTGGAGGGCATGTCTGGCTCTTCCAGCCTAGCAGGAGGACTGTTTGGTGCGTGGGGAGGCTGTAGGAGATTTCCCACCATGAGGCCGTGACCATGTGGCTAGAGTAGTCTGTGACTTCATCCCAAGAGGACTTAGTGACGTTCTTGATCACAGAAACACTCTGAAGGTAGAGTAGAAGAGGGCAAGTAGAGGAGATGCATGGTCTCTGCACATGATCCTGGAGCGGTGCTTCCTCTCACAAGAACACCTTTCTTTTTGGTCAGGAAGATGCTGCCCTTTATCGGCACCTGGGGACTATTCTGCGGCACTGTATGATGGTCGCTGCTGCTGGAGACCGCACAGAAGAGTTTCACGGGTGAGGGTGCGGCCTCTCGAGATGGAAGGGAAGTGTGTTCGCGTGTCTGAACAGTGCTTCCCAGCTCTGGCTGTGGGCTAGGCTCCACCCTAGAGAGTCTTCATCTGTCTGGCTGGGAGCAGACATCAGTGTGTCTCTACAGTACTACGTGATCAGGACAAGTGTCTGGATCTGCGGACAGGAACGTGTCCCTGGAACTTGGGTGGTAGCAACAGGCAGTGTGGTATCTACAGGGCAACGTGGTTACTCACCTCTCTTCTCCATGACCTGTGTTTAGGCAGGTTCTGGCTTGCTTTTTTTTTTTAATTTCTTTCTAACGTTTATTTATCTTTGAGAGACAGAGCACGAGCAGGGGAGGTGAGAGCGAGAGGGAGACACAGTATCTGAAGCAGGCTCCAGGCTCCGAGCTGTCAGCACAGAGCCCGATGTGGGGCTTGAACTCACGAACTGTGAGATCATGGCCTGAGCTGAAGCCGGACGCTTGACTGACTGAGCCACCCAGGCGCCCCCAGGTTCTGGCTTTCAAGAGTGTCTGTGGTGCTTCAACCCAGACAGAGGGTGCCCCTTTTCTTGGGAACTCACCCCACTGAGTGGGATGAGCCTCTGAGGTTAGTCCTACTCTAAGTTCTGGCCTCTTGCTGGCCATTAAGTCCCTGGACGCTAGTTCACATCACATGTGGCCTCTGCAGGGGGCACCGAGGGTTGTACTTGTGCAGGGGGACCAGACTTACCAAGCCCCTCTCCCCCATCTGTCTTCAGCCACACAGTGAATCTCTTGGGAAATTTGCCCCTCAAGTGTCTGGACGTCCTTCTTACCCTGGAGCCACACGAAGGTTCCCTGGAGTTCCTGGGAGCAAACATGGATGTGATTCATGTCCTCCTCAGCTTCCTAGAAAAGCGTCTGCACCAGGTGGGCAGAGGGACCTACCGTGTGGGTACCTCAGTGGCTCTGACTTTCCCCAGCAGCTGTGGTCCGTGCTTTTTCACGGTACCCACTGGTAAGTGGAGATCAGCCTGACAGTGTGAGTCAGGCAATTTCTCCATCTGCTCTGTGGTCCAGCCACCAGACTCCTCCTCCCTGAGAATATGGGGACCCTCACCCACATATTTGAAGGTTTTCATTTCGTTGGTTATCACGAGTTTTAAAACAAAGTACTTACGTTTTAGATCTCTTTGTGGATCTCTTTTGAGTGATCTGAGAAGTCCCCAGCCCTTGCTTGTGACTGTAGAACTTCAGTGTTGCTGCACACAGGTGGCCCGTGGGAACAAGCATCCCTGCAGGGACCCACAGGCATCTTGAGCCAGAGGCTCCCTGGTTCTTGGGCCTGCACACAGGACATTGGCCAGACCTCTGACCAGCTTCTCTGGGAGCTTGCAGACATCACACAAGCTACAGAGTGCAAGGGAGTGGGATTAGACGGACACCTCCAGAATCCACATCGCGCATATATGCTGTGAGCTGGAGTACAAACGCCTGGCATTGGATGTGATGGCTGTGACCGTCCCTACCACTGCTGCTGCTGGGGTTGGGGTCCAGGGGGATAACTAGGGAGAAGGCCGGGGAAGGACAGGAGCTCTCTGGATCCATGAAGCCCACGGAGTAGAGATTTTCTTTTTGTGTTTTGGCTGTTGTTTTCTGAGGACAGGTCATGTGCCGGTGGTGTGCTAATAACTGAATGCTCTGTATTTCCCGTGCAACCTTGGTATGTAGGCGAGGGAGTGAGAGCAGATGAGTTATTTGCCCCAGGTCACAGAGCATGTGAGTGCATCCTAAGTTAAGTTCCATTTGTGGCCCTCTTGAAATTCACAAGAATGTGCCCAGTCTTGGCCCCTCAGCTGACTAACCAGGGCAAGGCCTCTTCCTGAGTGCCTCCTGCCAGGACCGTCTGGTGTGCGTGTGTTTGCCCCTCCCCCCCCCCTTCAAGTCAGGTGGGGGCACAGCCCCGGTGACAGAGGCTCCTCTGCAGACGCACAGGCTGAAAGAGAGCGTGGCCCCCGTGCTGAGCGTGCTGACGGAGTGTGCCCGCATGCACCGCCCTGCAAGGAAGTTCCTGAAGGCCCAGGTACGGGGCACAGGGGCCGGGGCGGGACCCTGCTTACAGACCCCAGCTGCTGCAGGCCCAGGCTGAGGGACGGCTGCCTCCCCAGGTGCTGCCCCCACTGCGGGACGTGAGGACGCGGCCCGAGGTCGGGGAGCTGTTGCGGAACAAGCTTGTTCGCCTCATGACACACCTGGATACTGACGTGAAGAGAGTGGCAGCTGAGTTCCTGTTTGTCCTGTGCTCGGAGAGTGGTGAGTGGCAGGATCTGGCCCAGCGCCTATCCCTCCCAGCCACCTCACACACTGATCTCTGCCCTGCTTCTCAGTGCCCCGATTCATCAAGTACACGGGCTACGGGAACGCTGCTGGCCTCCTGGCTGCCAGGGGCCTCATGGCTGGGGGCCGGCCTGAGGGCCAGTATTCGGAGGACGAGGACACGGACACAGAGGAGTACAAAGAAGCCAAGGCCAGGTGTGTGCCCCTACACCCTCGGCTCCTCTCACTCACCCTGGTCCCTGTTCCCACACCCATGTGGACTCGCAGGGTGGGTGGGACAAGATGACAGATGGCTGAACTTTTTGGGAGTCAGGCACTGGTCGCATAAGTAACCTGTCTTGATGTCAGGATGTTTTGGGAGTGTGGGCGGAGTGGGGCCAGGCAGTCGGGGGACCGGGATATCCCCCGAGCAGGGGCTGGGTCCTTGCTGCTCCTGGAAAGAGCCCTCTTGTGGCTGCCCTGCTTCCACCCACCCCATGCAGCCGCCTCCTGTCCTAGAGAGTCGCTAATGCATTCCCCACAATCCCTCCCCTGGGAAGCAGCATAAACCCAGTGACCGGGAGGGTGGAGGAAGAACCGCCCAACCCCATGGAGGGCATGACAGAGGAGCAGAAGGAACATGAGGCCATGAAGCTGGTGAACATGTTTGACAAGCTCTCCAGGTACGTGTTGTGTCAAGGAGGGGCCCACAGCTGGGAGAAGGGAGAACAGAAGCCCAGGACCCGTGTCCGGTCCTGTAAGCGCCAGGAAGTGGGGTTAAAGTTGGGCTTAGCAAGGCTGTGTTACTAAGGTCGGAAACAGGAAATGCCCCAGGAAAGGATTAGACTTGAGGCTGGTATTACATTTGTTTCGTAGATGACAAAAATTGAGACCTGGAGAAATAAGAATTCTAGAGTGCATAAGGTCTCAAAGCCACTGGGTAGCGGTTTGGATTCAGGCCTGTTTGGCCAGGGGTGAACCCGACTTCTGCCCCACATGCCGTGCCCCTTCCCCACCATGCTTTTCCCCCACAGGCACAGAGTCATCCAGCCTATGGGGATGAGTCCCCGGGGTCAGCTCACATCCCTGCAGGATGCCATTTGTGAGACCATGGAAGGGCAGCTCTCCTCGGAACCCGACTCAGACCCCGACTGAGGACACCCACTCTTGTGTTCCCCCTTCAGAACTGGTGCTGCTTCCAGAGATGGCCTTGGGACTGTGGCCCAGGGAAGCCATGCTTGGAGACCCCTTTCTCTTTACTTCCAAAGTTCTGTTAATGGTTTGTCTCTGGTCCAATTTCTTATCTTTAGGACTGTGAGGGCCTTGTCCTGCTGCAACTCTGGGAACTCCACCATGATCTCCACAGATGAGGTGGTCTCGTGTGCCAAGAGGATGTGTGCAGAGGCTGCTGCCTGGGGGCAGGAGCTGAGCATGGGCACATGCACAGGCAAGCATGTCCAGGCTGGCATACCGGCCCAGAGCTTCTGTGTCAGGCAGGCGCTGCAGCTGACAGGAAAAGAACTTGCTAGGACCCTGTATCCTAATGTCAGAAACATACTTTCAAGGTATGCTCTATTTCTGTCCCCACTGAGCTCAGGACTGGGAGCCTCCTGTGCGTTCTTGGTCCTCGCTCAGCACTCTACTGTAAGTGTCCACAGCAGCCAAGCTCTCACTGGTTGTGACAGTGGAATCCTGGCCTTCCCACTGGCGTAGACAAATACACGAAGGGAAACGCACCTCGTAAAACCACAAGTCTGGATTTCTGTCGTGTACCACAAAGCATCACTGAAATATCTTGGAATAAAGAGTTTCGAGCAAGAATGTGTGTGAGGAATTAATTTCATTGTTCTCAGAATTCAGTCCTTTTCCTAGATCATCATTCATGTCTTTCGTTCTTGTGGAGGCCACTGGACCCTCTCTGAGGACTCTCTTAAACGCGCGGCAGGTGGTGAAACATTGCCCAAGGGAGCACACGCAGGGTGGGAGCCAGGGGTCAGGATGATGTGCCTGGCGGTGCTATCCATGCTGGGCCTTGGGGCAACCCCAGCAGAAGGGGCCTGTGCAGGCGCAGGAAGTATGGCCTGAGAACATGTCTGGCTGGGGGCCAGCCAAGGTTTCTAAATGACTTAAGGCCTTCCGTAACTTAGATGTCAATCCTAGAGGCATTATTGGGAAGGCCTGGTGGAGAGTGGGGACGGGGTGGTTAGATGCCGGAGCAGAGTGAACATGGCCTGACGCCCTTCCGCGAGGGGTGCTGGCGCTCCGTGGGAAGTGGCACTGGGCTCACCTCCAGGGTGAATCCAGGGGCACGTTCTCCATCCTTGGGTTATTCTAGTGGGAGGAATGCCCACACACCCCTCAAGGTCCCCTTTCTACAGCCACTGGTAACACCTGTATTCCCTTAAGGAGACCAAAGAGTTTATTTCATGCCAGAAATGAATAAAGTTTCTTTAATTAAAAATACCATTACTAAGGAGACCAACATACTAAAGGACCCTATTCTATTACTTGGGGCCCAGGACCATGCCTCGGGAGTGAGGGTCCTTCTAACAGACCGAGATGCCAAGCCCTTCAGATGGAGACCTGGACACATGGCTGATCCGGTCGGGGCTTTCCGTTGGTCTGTTTGAGTTCAAGCTGTCAAAGCTTTTGCAGTCAGCCTCAGCAGACTGAGGAGTCCCAACAGCAGAAAGGTGCCAGTGTGACGGGTGGCCTGTGGTGCGAGCACAACACGACCGGTCGGCACAGAGCTCATGACCTGGGCAGCCTCATTCTTCCTTAGGCCGCAGGTTCCAGTCCAGCCAAAACTGTTTCCTTAGCGGTGGGCAGTGACTCCATGGAACCATTTCTGGTCCCGGGAGTGGTGGGGGGACCAGCCATCACCCTATCTGTCCCGTCCATTGAGCTGGAACACAAAGAAGGGAAATCAGTCCCGCAGATCTCAGGGCCTGGGTTTGAACTATCATAAAAGCTTTTCTGCCTCTGCCTGTGCTGCTGTTGAGCCAAAGTAACATGATGCCAGCAGGGCTGGGCAAAACTGGGTGGCTAAATGGAGGGCTTCATTTAAGTAACCACGTGAAATGTTCTGGAGCTCACGTGCTCAAGATTATGCACTATTTGGCAAAGCAACCCCAACTGGACTGCAGCCCGTCCCTTGACGTTTACTCTTTTGAAATACATAAACCCCTAAGACCAGGACCCACTTTACATAGATTTCTGTAAGACCAGAAAATGCACAGGTCAAATCCCCGGGGCCACGTGACTTAGTGTTGTTCCTGTATGGAAGTGGGACGCCAGAGCCAGGAAGCGGCCAGGCGGGTCTGACCAGGGCATCTACCTTCCTCTCAGCGTGTGAGGTACACGCTTCAGTGCTACCTGCACTCTCTGCTTCCCTCAAACGACCGAGCAGCATAACTGGTATTTCCATTGAGATGACGAGTGACGCCAGCCTACATGTTAGCCATTAGAGCCAAACTCTGGAGTGGAAGGCTAGAAAAAACCGTGGCCATGATGTCCACTGCGTGTGAAAACAAAGTGTGAAGTCTCCTATCCTTAATAAGCCTTATTCTTCTCTCTTGGGTTCAACTTGGTAAGAAACCAGCTGCTTGGGGCTGTTGCCAGTGGAGGTGACGGGAAGGCCTGACCCACGGCCCTGAGCCCTGAGGCAGTCACAGCTGAAGAGTAAGGCTGTCCCCAGACCTCTGCCCCGTCCCCTTTGGGCACTGTCACATGATTGTCTCTGTGAGACAAACGGACTTCAAATGCTTAATGCTGCCTCCTTTAGAAAATAACCTCTCACATCAAGGCTACACATGCTGATTCTTATGGGAAACTGCATTTTCTGTAAGTTCACTTGTTACAGGTCTGAAACCCGGAAGGTACCCAGGGTCTTTGGCTCTCTACCCTCAGCACATTGTCAGGCCGACGGCTCTCACACTGATGATCTCCCGAAAGCCTCCCCGAGGTGGGCTTCATCCCACACCACACAGGCACAGACTTCAGCTCCTCAAACTTCGGCTCAGAGCCACACCTTGGCCTGGAGCTGTTTGGTGCCGCTTTATTTTAGGGACAAAAGGCAATGCTGCTCTGTGATGCGAGGACAACCCCAGTCCACCGGGACCAAGTCACGGCTCTGCCAGTGGAGAGCAGGCATCTAGCATCCCTTCTTCATGTCCACACGGAGGTGGCCCTGGGCAGCGGCCGGTAAGGGATGAACAGCCAGTATTTGCTAGTTCTGTTTTAGCCAGACAGGGTTCCACACCAGGTGGGCCCAGACCCCCAAGCAGTGAGGAAGGCAGCCCTGGAGATGACCCTCTCACAGTCCGTACCTTCTCGGCTTCCTGCCGCATGAGGTCCCGCAACTCTTCTGTCCAGCCTAGAAGCTCCACCAGCCTTTCCACGCTGTGAACCATATCCCCCAGCTGGACCACGTCCCTGCTGCGAGGACGCCAAGCAAAGGGCCCCACCAGGTCCCGGTTGATGAGCAGTCGGGGCACCGAGCTCCGCACGGCCTCAGACAAGCTGGCAAAAGGTTCTACCTGAAAAATTGCCCAAAAGTGAGGAGCACAGTGCCCACCCTCTGAGCCCCTCGGGACACAGACTGACAGTAAGACCTCGGGTACAGGGAAAACTCACCACCTATTTCATTTCTTCCCGTCACACTGTCAGCTTAGTCTCCATGCTTGGGTTCCTCCCTTTCCGAGCCTCCCTCCTGCCCGCGTCCCTCTTTCTGCCTCCCACACGTCTTGGCCTCTGTGGGTCTCTCTGCCCAGGCACATGAGCTCCAGCAACTAGGCTCCACCTTACCCTCCTCCCAGCAGCATCCGGTTGGGCCACCCACGCTCCCTGGGAGCAAGGACCTGGCCCCACAGAGGGCTCCTGACATGCCCAGCAGAGAGGGTGCCCCACTTTGCCACAGCCCTCACCATCCAGACCTCCAGAGAGTCCTAACTCGGTGACTTTGGGCTTCTTCATGCTGCTTCCAAGTGAAATTTCCATTAGAAATTAGAAACAGATTATTAAATGGTATTGAGACTGGATCATTATCTGGGACGAAAATGCTCAACTCCTGCCTTCATTGAAAAAATTTCAAATGAGTGAAAGGTTTAAATGTAAACAAAATAGTTCTTAAAGAACGTTTAGGGTTCATAAGTAAAGGTAGGGAAGGACTTTTCAGGCCTGATAGTGAAGTCAGATCAGACAAAGGAAACTCATGACAGGTCTGACTATGTAATACTGTCACATTATCATCTATATAAAAATACTATGCAGAAAAATAATTTTTTAAACTTTATCATCATAAACTGCAAAAATATTTACAACATGTGACAAATAGTTTATATTTCTAATTGCTAAACTAATTTATAAAGATTTTATTTGATGAATTTATATTGCTAATTTATAGACCAACTAAGAAAATAATTTAATGAAAAATGGACAAGAGATACAAATATGCAATCCAACGAGAACACAGTCATCAATAAACATGAAAAGACGAACTTCACTCTTAATTACAGACATGTTAAATATCCCCTCCCTTTCTCTCTCTCTCACATACACACTTCTTTCTAGCCAATCAGATGGATGAAAACTTAAAGACAGGTAATGTTTGCTGTCAGTGAGGATGTGGGAAAATGGCCCACATCTGTTGGTGGCAATGTAATTAGTGTATCTTTCTGGAAAGCAACTTCTCAATATTTCTTTGCTACAAAAGTACTCACATGAATGTGCAAATGTGTATACATGTGATTATTCACTACATCATTCTTAATATAAAATCTATTATTTTTGTTGCCCATCAACAACAAATTTTGTCATACATCTGTCATCCCTATCTTAAAACTCTCAGGGCTCAGGGGCACCTGGGTGGCTCAGTCAGTTGAGCATCCAACTCTTAATTTCGGCTCAGGTCACGATCTCACAGTTCATGGGATCGAGCCTCACGTCAGGATCTGCACTGAGCATGGAACCTGTTTGAGATTCTCTCTCTCTCCCCCTCTGCCCCTCTCCCACTTGTGTGCACTCTCTCTCCCTAAAGTAAAAAAAAAAAAACCTCTTGGATCTGGGTGTGTTCCAGAATTCAGAATATTTCACATTTTAGAAAACGTCACATGATTTATATACCATATATTATGTCACACCTCAGTGGCATCCGGAGGGGTGATCCATAACCAAGTGCATTAATATTTCCTCCACGCGGCATATGAGATAAAGTCTAAGCCACACTGCAGATTGCTCAGTGCTTACAGACAAGCACTCTGTTTTGGGGCTCCCGACTGGAACCTTGTATCGGCATTTGTCAGGGACACTAGGGGTGCTGACAAGCTAGGTCTCTCTGCACTTCTGGTGAAGATCACCACATCTGTGCAGCGCAGAAGCCTGTGAGGACACAGCAAAACACTCACGGTGCTGGTAGAACACAAGAGATTCTTTAATTCACTCTGCATCTCTACCTAATGTGTAAACTTTTAAAAACAAGCATGTGGTACTTTTAGAATCAAAGAGAAAGGCTATTTTCATTTCACTTAAAAAATACGGGAGGGCTGGTGGCCCCAATGTCCATCACCAGTAGCCAGCACAGGGCAGCCAGACTCAGCACCACATGCCGCTGGCACCACGGCCCTGGCCCTCTGCCTGTCCCCTAGGCCCACCCCTCCAACCAGGCCCAGGGTGGGCATCATGGGTCTGTCCACGCTCTGGGCTCTTCCGGCTGCTCACTGCGCCACCCCAGGTCATACCTCTGCTCCTTCCTGGACTCCAGATGCAGGAAGCCACCCGCCCACCGCCCTCATCCACTCGACAGCCCAAAACAGCCCTCGAATCGGTGTGCCGGAGGCCAAGATCCCCCAACCTGCCCACCAGGCTTCTCAGTCTCAGGAAACCAGCTCCATCCTTGTGGTCACTCAGGTCACAAGCCCAGAGCCCTGCGGGGGTCCACACTCTCCCACCCAGGGTTCCTTTAAACACCTGGGCGCCAATGCCCTCTGCAGCGTTACCTGGCCAACCACCGTCGCCACTTGGACACCACCTGCAAGGCCTCTACTGGCTCTCCCACCACCTCACCGTGCACCATGGCACACTCACGACACAGCACCACAGGGTCGGGAGGTCAGACCTTTGTCACTGCTGGTCACGGGCAGTTTCCACCGCCAGACACCCTCAGCTGACGCCTACATCTCCCTGGCCTCAGCTCCAAGGTCACCTTCCTGACTCGGCCGTGCAAACCAACCACGCTGATATCACGACCAGTTCACAACCCTTCCCAGCCTTCCTGTCCCCTTTGTTACTTCTCCAGCTGCCGTCATCTAAAACTGTGTCACTTGCTTACACCATCTTACTGTGTCTGTCCAAAGCACTGGAACAGCGGGCACACCACTCTAGGCCTCCGTGGCTGCCCGGGCCCTGAATACAGGCCTTTCTGGCCCTTCTGGCCCTTGCTGCCTACATCCAATTAGGCACAGCTCATTGCAGGGTCTCATTCTTGCTCTTGATTCCTTCACAAAGTTCCTGAGCCCCAGATCCAGATGCAGAATAGCTTCTGGAATGTGTCCATGAGTCTCTCCCAGGCACCTCAAACACACATGTGCAGAACTGAGCTCGGCACCCTCCCTCTAAATTCCTCCTTACTAACAAATGCCCTGAGGACCCATAGACAGCCAGACCACTCCCTCCCCTGTCCCTGGTGCAGCCAGCCCCTCTCCCTGCCCTCTCTCAGTCACGGGGTCTGACTGTGCCCACAGCCCTGCCTTCTTGAGGACTAGCCCTCCTGGACATCTTGCTTCAATCCCCATCCCACTCATCAACGATCTCTGACCCAAGAGGCACAAGCTATGTCCCTGGTCCAACCCTTTCACGTCTATCACTGCTTCTAGCACAAAATTGGCCTCTGTGATGTGGCCTGGGAAGTCTGTCCCTCTCTAACTGTCCACACCCCTCCCTTCTCCCTTCCCTTCACATGCTGTGCCCCACCCACACTGACAGCACCTCCAAAGCTGAGCATCCTCCCTCCTCCCCGTTCTGCCCAGGCTTCCACTCCCTAGGCCGGGAATACCTCGGCTTCCGCACCAGATGAACCCATTCCTTTTCTGAAGCTGGGACACCAGGGGGCTCTGAGAGCATCTGGGGCTGGCCCATCAGCCCCACGTCTTCCACCCTATCTTCCTAGCCTCCTCCCCACACACTCGGCCCACCACTGGGCCTGCGGACAAACCTCCAGGGAGGTCCCGAGGATAAGCAGCACATCTGCCATGGGGAAATCAACCACATGGAGCAAGAACCTCTGGGGCAGTGTCTCCCCAAAGAACACGATGTCGGGCTTCACGATGCCAGTGCAGACTGGACAGCGGGGGATCCTGTCCACCATCACTTCATCCTGTGTAAAACAAATAGAAAACGAACCAAGGAAGATATCACAACACACTTTAAGAGATGGCTCTCGGAGCGCCTGGGTGGCTCCGTCGGTTGAGCGTCCGACTTCAGCTCAGGTCATGATCTCGCAGTCCGTGAGTTCAAGCCCCACGTCAGGCTCTGTGCTGACAGCTCAGAGCCTGGAGCCTGCTTCTGATTCTGTGTCTCCCTCTGTCTCTGCCCCTCCCCTGCTCATGCTCTGTCTCCAAAATAAATAAATTTTAAATAAATAAATAAATAAAAGATGGCTCTTAGGGTGTCTGGGTGGCTCAGCTGGTTAAGCATCTGACTCTTGCTTTCAGCTCAGGTCATGTTCTCACAGTTTGTGAGTTTGAGCCCCACATTGGGCTCTGTGCTGACAGTGTGGAGCCTGCTTGGGACTCACTCTCTCTCTCTCTCTCTCTTTCTCTCTCTCTGCCTGCCTCCCTCCCTCTCTCTCCTCTCCCCCAGTCATGTGTGCTCTCTCAAAATAAATAAATAAATTTAAAACAAATAAATAAAACATGGCTCTTAATAAAGGGAGAAAGAGGGGGGGAGCAAGCCAAGAAACAGACTCTTAACTACAGAGAACACACTGATGGTTACCAGAGGGGAGGGGTTTGAGAGATGGGCTAAATAGGGGATGGGAATTAAGGAGGACATTCGTGTTGAGCAACAGGCGATGTATTGAAGTGTTTCATCACTATATTGCACACCTGAAACTAATATAACTCTGTGTGTTACCTAACCTGGATTTAAATAAAAACTTAAAAAAAAAAAAAAAAAAAAAAAAAGGAATCAAGACTGTGGCACTAGTGAAGGACCAGACCAGAAACCCTAGAAGCAGACTCACATAAGCACAGTCAACCAAATTTCTCCTCTTCAACAAACAGTTGAGCATTATGAGAATTAATACAGGGAGACCTTGCTAATGTGGACTCAGGAGGCTGGAAGGAGCCATACCACTCACCATCAATCACACAAAGAAGTGTCAACTATAGATCCAACAGAAGAACCCTCAACAGGAGAGAACCACCAATGACAGGCCCAACCAGGGAAGAAATGCACCACCTCCCCTACATCTAATCAACCACTCCAGTGACTCAGCGAGCAAGACAACATCAACTCCATGACCTGGTTCTCCAGCCCCTCCAAACTCCCTCCCTCCTCTCCATCAAATAATGTCCCTCTCCTTTGTTGGCTGGACTTGCCTACAGTTTTGTCATAGCTTGCTTTTCCCAAATAGCAATTTTCAACTATTCCTGAATAAACCCATTTCCCTGGTAAAATAACTGAAAGGGCTATTTTTAAGGAAAACATTACTAGGTGTCAGAAGTGGGATGCAGGAAGGACCCACACACACATCCCCAACCCCACCCAGCGACTGAGGCTGGTGAGCAAACAAACAAGTGCCAGCACCCTCAGCGCCAGCTGGGCTCACTGCTTCCTCACCAACCCTGGGGTTTGAATGTGAGTTTTTGCCTGGATTTGTGCTTCACTCTCTGTTTTGAGCTCTCCAGACTTTATTCAGGACCTGCTCTAAGGCTTTATCCTTTCAGAGAGTACTCGTTTGGCCTTTGTCTGACTCCTTTCTAGAGCCCGGCTATTCCTACTGGGGCTGTGCTGTTCAGGAATTTTCCTCTTGGCTCTGGAGAAAAGCCTCTGGGAAATGGGATCCCAGTGATCAAAATGCTTTGAGGGTGCCCCTGCCCCCACTCTTCTGGGAGCCCTGCCGGTTCCATGATTAAAAACAGTGCTCCCTCCTCACGTGCATTCTTATACGGACTAACTTAACAAAAAACAATTTACAACTTCAATGGCCATTATGGGGAACTTTCGAGCTCCCCCAAATTCCCTTCCTCACAACTCAATCGGACAGCCATGGGCTCTAAAATTGTCAAAACTGAATTGGATGCTTATTTTCATTGATACCTTGAGGCTTCCGAACAGTTTCTGGATTCAAAGTCTGCCTTTTTGCAAAGTACTATTTGTAAACTAACCAAGGCAGGCAAACAATTGAAAGATGTCCACATGGCTTCTGAGGCCTTGTCCCCTCCCCATCTTCTTTGTCTCCTGACAGGTGGGGTGGCCTTGCGCTCAGGCCCCACCTCTGGCACCGTTTCCCTCTCTTCTCTCCTCACCGTCCCCAACCCCCCTCTACCTATCTCTCATTCTAACCCTTTTGCTGAGCTTGCTTTTCCCTCCAAACTTCTCCTCACCCCTCCTCTCCCAAGCCTATTAATACCTACCCCTCTACAGTAAACTCTGCTGGGGGTCCCGAAGAACGCCACATTGCTTACGTTGCCTGGATTAAGGCTGAGTTTTGAGCCATAGTGAAAGAGATTCCTAAAGTGACTGAGACCCCATAAATTTGCTGAAGAATTCAACATAGTTATTCAAATTTACTAATCTGAGTGCTCAGATTTATATCAATGGGTCCACATGCGTGTTGGTGAGGGTCGGGCCAAACACTGGATGAAAGCATCCTAATAGGAACATCCTGGAAGGGATTTAAAGAAACAGATGCCTAAGTTTTGGCAAGATGATAGAATACTTGCAAGAAATCACCACTGAGTATTGGGGAAGGTCATCAAAAGACGAAACTGCCAGTTGACCTGTGGCCTGGACCCGGCACCTGGGAGCTCCTCACTCCTCCCTCCCCAGTCCTTGGAACGCGGGTTCCGCTTGCCTTCCCCGTCCCAGACACTGCTCAAGGACACAGCCTGGAGGGGGTGATGTGCACAGTAGACATGACCGAACCCAGTTAAGGCCTCGTTATAAACCTGTCAGATGTGGAGGTGGGTGCAGGGATCTGGTTGTCTTGCTGCTGCCCAGGAGGAGCCTCGCACATAAGTTCTCTTACTTACTAAACTGCCACCTACAAACCTAGAGTGGCCACCTCTTTGGTCTCTCCCTGTCCTCCACAGATAAAGAACATCCTCCTCTGATAAAGGACTGCTATACAAAATACACAAAAAATTCTTAAAACTCAACAATAAGAAAATCAGCAACCTAATTAAAACATGGGCCAAAGAACTAAATACACAGCTCGCCAAAGACGATATACAGGTAGCAAATGAGCATTTGAAAAAATATTCCATGGGGCGCCTACGTGACTCAGTCGATTGAGCATCAGACTCTTGATTTCGGCTCAGGTCATGATCCCAGGGTCGTGGGATCAAGCCCCACATCAAGCTCCACACTGCTGAGCATGGAGTCTGCTTAATATTCGCTCTGCCCCTCTCCTCACTTCACGCTCTCTCTCCAAAACAAAAACAAATTTTTTTTTAAAGAAGATATTCCATTACTTACGTCATCATGGAATTGCATAAGACGATACCATCGCACACCTATCTCAACAGCTAAACTCTAGAACTCTGATGACACCAGATGCTGCTCTCATCATTGCTGGTGGAAATGCAAAATGGTACAGCCACACTGGAAGGCACTAAGCTAACATGCTCTTACAATACAATCCAGCAATCAGATTCCTTGGTATTTACCCACATGAGTTGAAAAACTTATATCCACACAAAAACCTGCACACAGATGTTTATAGCAGCTTTATTAATAAATGCCAAAACTTGGGAACAACCAAAGTGCCCTTCAGTACATAAATGGATAAACTGTGGTCCATCTAGACAAGGGAATATTATTCAGCACTAAAAAGAAATGAGCTGTGAAGCCATGAAAAGACAAGGAGGAAATGTAAATGCATCTTAGTAAGTGCAGGAAGTCAGTCTGAAAAGGCTGCTCACTGTATGATTCCAACACTGACATTCTGGAAAAGGCAAAACCATGGACACAATAAACGGATCAGTGGTTGCCAGGGATTGTGCTGGGAAGCGTTGACTGAGTAGTGGGTACAGGGTTTTCCTTTAGGGTGATGAAAATGTTCTGGAATCACAGGTGGTGTGTGCACGACACTGTGAATATATTAAATGCCATGAATTATATACTTTAAAATGTTTAATTTTACGGGGGCGCCTGGGTGGCTCAGTTGGTTAAACATCCAACTTCAGCTCAGGTCATGATCTCACAGTTTGTGAGTTCGAGCCCCACATCAGGTTCTGTGCACACAACTCAGAGCCTGGAGCCTGCTTTGGATTCTGTGTCTCCCCCTCTCTCTGTCCCTCCCCTGTTCTTGCTCTTGCTCTCTCTCTCTCTCTCTCTCTCTTAAAAAGAAATAAAAAAAAAAACAGGTTTAAAAATGTTTAATTTTACGGTTATGTGAATTTCACATCATTGAAAAGTAAAAGACAAGGCCCTATACCTCATCAATATTTCAGACCTTCATCTTTATTTAAAATTTTCCAGCTTGTCCTATTGCACTTTGAGAAACCCATCCTACAGAAATATTGCCAGAAGTACACAAGGGTATAAGCATGAGTGTCACTGATGCATTATTTTTAATAGTAAAAATCACAAACATCAAAAAATGTCCCACAGTAGGTGAATGGCTAAATGTATTACTCTAGTTACTAAAAACAGTAAGCAGAGCTGTGGTTATTGACACAATAAATCCATGAAATTTTGTTCTGTAACAGAGCAGGTTGTAGATTAAGGTTAATAATCCTGTAGCTAAAAAAAAAAAAAAAAAAAAAATTTGTCACTGTGTGTTGTAGGTACATAGATATGGTCATGTATGTTTATATATACCTTTTTTTTTAATTTTTTTTAAAGCTTATTTATTTATTTTGTGAGAGAGAAAGAGGGAGAGAGAGGAGTGGGGGAGGGGCAGAGAGAAAGGGAGAGAGAGAATCCCAAGGAGGCTCCACACGGAGCCTGACAAGGGGCTTGAACTCATGAACCATGAGATCATGGCCCAAGCCCAAATCAAGAGTCAGTCTCTTAATCGACTGAGCCACCCAGGTGCCACGCCCCTCCCCTTTTTTTTAAAGGCTTGTAACACTACATACCAAACTGTTAAAGTGGGCTCTAGGAATCGGCTGAAGGGAAATACATTTTCCCCATTTCCCTACACATGCCTCATCTCCCTACATGTTTCTTAATTTTTGACAGGCATATATTACTTTTCCAATTTAAAAATAAAGAAAAACATTTCACACCATTACTGTTCTGGTGTTCTTCTAATACAAGGCTTATAAAACGTCACTTCTCCAGATCACTCCCACCGCAGAGTGCAGAAGGGAGACAACTGCCAGCATGACAACTCACCCAAACGTCCTTCCCTGGGAAGGGCCTTCGGCAGACAGTGCACGTGGCAGAGGCAAAGGATCCGTGAGCTTCAACCAGCTTGGAGGCAGGGATGCCAGCCACTGAAATTCAAGCCAAAGCAAAGTGCTGCTGGCTCTGGGGTGGGTGCACAGGCCCCCAAGCGTGGCTCCGAGCCTGGCAGGTCCCCAGAGGCAGTCACAGCCCTCATGCAAGCCTGGTGTCCCTGCCTCCACCACCTCCAGATGACGCCCCACTGACCGGGATGAGCACCGATGGAGCCAAACCAAGGTTAAAATGAGGCCTGTCAACAAGTGTGATGTAAGTTCAGAGAAAATTATATTTAATAACTAGGAAAACATTTTCTATTCTACAGATAGCCAGTAAAAGTGAAAAAACAGTACAGTTTCCAAAAAACTATAGAAAACCAGAGGTAACTTATTATGACAGTTGTCTGTTCCCACTGTCAGCTTCTGGGCTGTGGGTGGACAGACAGTCCCAGCTGCAAGTGGCTTCCGCTATCCCCGCCATGGTCATAAATCTCCATACGCTACAGCCCACAAGCCAGAGCTCACGCCTTCGCACGGACCTGCCTGCTGCAACTCCAGAAGAAGAGGTCGCCCCCACAGGGGTTCCACTGCTGCCTACGGGGCTGCAAGCTGCAGAATCCTTCTGGCAAGGAATTATTTTCCTGGAGTTGAGGTGACTACTTTCTTCAAATCACCAGATGTCTGCAGCCTGGCTGAGCGGATGCTGGCTCACTAAGAGTCAGCACTCGTTGGAATCTGCCCATAAGAGAAAGGCTCAGCCATGCTTCTCTAAGATGCGGTCAGCAGCCAGTACAATCTGTGAATCACTGGTTGTGGCCGCCCTCGGGACAGTCAGGAAATCATTACGCACAGAGTTTGGTAATTCTAAGGCATTAATAGTGATTTCTTCGATATCGTAGTTATGATATCGTAGTTATGATTTTTAAATCTTTATTTTCTAGAGTTACCCACTGAAGTACTTACAGATTGTTTACAGATTAAGTTTACGATGTGAGGGATCTGCTCAAAATAACGGGGTGAGAGAAAAGGTGGGGGAAAGAAGACACAGATGAAGTGAGGACTGGCTGTGAGGAGGACGTGAGGGCTCGTTACGTTCTCTCTACTTTTCTGTGCTCAAAATATTTCACAATAAATTTCTTGAAAAATAAATCATCACTGGAGCTCCTGGGTGGCTCAGTCGGTTGAGCGTCCGACTTCGGCTCAGGTCACGATCTCGGGGCTCGTGAGTTCGAGCCCCGCGTCGGGCTCTGTGCTGCCAGCTCAGAGCCTGGAGCCCACTTCGGATTCTGTGTCTCCCTCTCTCTCTGCCCCTCCCCCACTCACGCTCTGTCTCTGTCTCAAAAATAAATAAACATTAACAAAAAATTTTTTAATTAAAAAAAAACAAATCGTCGTATCAGATTAGCAAACTAAAGCTCTCAATTGTCACCTTTAGCTCTATCCAAAACTCATAGCCCAACAAGTATGCCAAGACATCAGGTCCACCAACGAGGTCCCGACAGTGGCCCTTAAACACACAGTGGACATTTCTGTCAGGGATGAAGGCAAAACAAGCCGGCTTGAAATGAGTCACAGGGGAGGGGAGAAGCGGTCCCTGCGGAAGAAGAGGCGTGGACAGGTGGAGAGCTCACCTCTCTCGAGCCCATCGATGTTCTGTGTGTAGAGCCGCAGAAGCAGCCCCTTGTCGTGGAGCAGGCGGAGGAAATAGTGTATGACATTGGGCCTGTAGCTCCCGGGGTGCAGCTCCTTGGCCAGAGCGAAAAAGGGCTTGGGGTTGTGATGGAAGAAAGTGAGCTCGAAAATGGCCTCAGGGTATGGGAGGTCGTACCGCTGCAGGTTGCTGTACAGGCCGCTCCTCGGAGACCTGCAAGGGGGGGCAAGACGCCCTGAGCCCCGTGAGGCGGGCCGTGCAGCGGACCAGGGTGGCGAGGGAGGATCTAGCTAGGCACTGCAGGGCACCTGAAGTCCGGAATGCCGCTGGGCGTGCTGACGCCGGCCCCCACCATGACCACTGCCTTCTGGCAGGCTCCGGCTCGAATCAGCTCAGCTATGTCCTGGAGAAAAAGCTTCTCCTTGCCGTTGCCTCCGCTTCCAAAGATGCTTGAGGCACTAGCAGAAGAAGATATAGGTCTTCTTCCACCTGTAATGCTGACAGAAAGGGAGAGCGGCCAGGTGACTGTGACAGTCAAGCTCATGCTAGCCCTGCCATGACCCCCACCATGGAGAATGACTATACGCTTCCCTCCTGTCCCCCCAGATGATCACTTTCTCATCATCGATGACTACTGGGCTGAAAGAGAAAGAAGTCTCAACTTAAAAATCAAAACTTCGGGGCGCCTGGGTGGCGCAGTCGGTTAAGCGTCCGACTTCAGCCAGGTCACGATCTCGCGGTCCGGGAGTTCGAGCCCCGCGTCGGGCTCTGGGCTGATGGCTCGGAGCCTGGAGCCTGTTTCCGATTCTGTGTCTCCCTCTCTCTCTGCCCCTCCCCCGTTCATGCTCTGTCTCTCTCTATCCCAAAAATAAATAAACGTTAAAAATGTTTAAAAAAAAAAAAAATCAAAACTTCTTTGGGAGCAAAAAAAATCAGGTCAGACCTGTGCAAACAAGGAATGCGTCACGTCTTAACTCCTGTTACCCAGTGCCAGTGCGAAAAGAAGAGGGTTGCTCACCAGAGGTGTGGGGGCTCTGTGGGGGGCTCTGGACATGCTCTCTGCAGAGCCATACACTGTAGCATACCCGAGATGTGACAAACAGGCAGTGACCTTTAAAGAAAGCTAAATGTCCCAGGCTTTGCACCGAATCTTATCAGGAGGAAAAGTGGTTCTAGAGACCATTCCAGAAAGAAACATGCCCTGGCAGCTAGGGATTCACACTGCCACAGAGACTTGATCTTCAACGTCTGCAGCTGTTCAGGAAGCTGCTCATATTATGCAGCTGCCAAAGGAACCCCACAACCAAGGTAAGGGGGTGGGCACACTCAGCCCAGGCTCTCTCTGCAAAGCACCGGAAGACTTCTCAAGTCACCCGCAGAAGCCAGGAGCCAAAACACTCACAGGGCTAAGTATTAGGAATAGGAGATGGTCTGCCATAGGAAAAAAGAGCCAGACACAATAAACAAATCACAGGCTCCAGCGAGGCCTCAGGACTTGGACGCTCAGAAAGCAACAGGAAGGAAAAAAAAAAAAAAAGCAATACAACTAACACAAAGCCGGTAGCACGGTCTGAACACATCCCACTGAGGCGAGGCTGCAGCTGTGGGAAATACGGGGCACCAGAGCCGCACCTCACCTGGGCCTGGTAAGGCCTCCTGGCTTTACTGATCTGCCGTTCAGGCCCCTGCTTGACATCTAACCGAGCTGCATGACTCCTACATCTCCTGGCAACTCACCCAGAGTTCAGGGCTGCCAGCCCCACTGCACAGGACGCCTTTCTCACACCCCAAAGGCTGGCGGCCACCGCGTCTGTTCTTCCAGGGGAAGGCCCTTGATGACCCTTCCCCAGGACATCTCTGACTTCCGTATAGAGACTCCTCCACCCTGATGGGAAAAGAGATTCAACAGATGGAACCGACAACCCTCCCCAAACGAGCGATGAGTCTAAAGTGAATACAGACATAAAAACAGGAAACTGAGAGTGTTTCTTTTACTCTTTTGTGATACAGGCAAGAAACAAGCACCCTAAAAGCACATCTCAGATACACATCAGGACAATTCAGAGTGTATCTTCTAGGAGTGTGGCCCGAACTTACTCTCCTGCGTGTTGTCTTTGTGTTCTTTTGCTCCTTACGAAACCAATTCAGGTCTCCCCTGAAGCTCTGTTCCCCATCCTAGCACAGCATACCCACCCCAGTGACACTTTCAGCCCCCACTATGCCCTCTTATGTACCACCCCCCCGTTTCAGCCAAACAACCGACTCCCTAGCTCTTGTATATGCCCTAAAATCAGCTCCTGCCTGAATGACCTTTCTCCACCTCAGCATGTCCAAATCTCCCACAGCAAGGCCAGGACCAAACGTCACCTCCTTCATGAAGCCACTGCCGAACCCCAGTGAGCAATCACTTTGCCCTCGTCGGGCTCCTGCTCCTTTTGGGAAGACTGACACCCCTTCCTCTCCTGCAGTGACCCTGCGCTGCCCTGCACACTCCACTCTGGGGTCAGGGGTTTGCTTGCTCTCACGGTCCACTTGCCTCTGTGTCGCTGCCTCTCCCAGCACACAAAGCATCATCTTGGTTTTCAAAAGAACAGATTTCTAAAAGGTAAGTAAAGAGAACGAGGAACATGACAAAGGAAAGCGTGCAGAGCTGAGGGCACCCAAAGGAGAATCAGAGCCCTGGCTCTGATGTCCCATCATCACTCAAACACCCTGAGCCTCAGAGGCTCAAGTCAAGAGCAGGAAATGATTCTTTACAGTCTTGCTTATTAAGAAGATCTATAGCAGATCTTTCCCAGCAGAAAGTACAGAAAATACAGTAGAGAACACAGTGCTTCCCCTCCTCCCCACACTCCTGCAGAGATGCCCACAGACCCTAAAGGACGGTCTGCTGCATCGGAGACGTGCATGAAAGCACCTGTCAAGCAGTTCTTCTGAGTGCAAGTTGAGGAGGTTTCCAAAGGACATTTTCTAAAGAAAACTGGCCAGACGGTCGGGAAGAAAAGAAAATCATCTGGCTCAAGCTCTACCTATTAAACGCCCCACTTTACACAGCATCTAAAACAACTCTTCCCCTACAGTCTTCCTTCAAAAAATTTACTACATTCCTCCCAAATGCAACTTATTATAAGAAATACAAAAGGAATTTAAAAAGTTGTAATATGGGGCGCCTGGGTGGCTCAGTCGGTTGGGCATCTGACTTTGGCTCAGGTCATGATCTCGCTGGGTTTGTAGCTTCGAGACCCACGTCAGGCTCTGTGCTAACAGCTCAGAGCCTGGAGCCTCCTTCAGGTTCTGTGTCTCCTCCTCTCTCTGCCCCTCCCATGCTCGTGCTCTGTCTCTCTCTGTCTCTCAATAATAAATAAACGTTAAAAAAATTTTTTTTAAGTTGTAACATTGTGATTTATAATGAATATGTTTTTGGTCTTCATCCCCAAACCCTTGGAGTCTCTAAGAGAAAAGGGAACGTCTTTTGTTACAACAGTTGGTCTCCCGTCCTCAGTTCCTGAAGTCCCTTCGGGGCCATGAGGGTGAAGTGGGTGTCTTGTTCCGCATAAACAGCCCCTTTACACCACAACTGGGTTTGTGTCCATGAGGAGACTTTTGGAAGAGCCCTGAGGATGGGGGCTGGGTGCCAGGGGGAGCCAACTATGCTTAGAGGGTGTGGAGCCTCCATAAAAACGCAAAAGGAGGGGGTCCTGAGGGCTCCCAGGTTGGTGAATCACGTGCAGAAGGGTCCAGGGACCCTTGCACACCTCACCCTATGTATCTCCACATCTGGCCGTTCATTCATATCCTTTGATATTCTTTGTAATAGACCTGCAATCCAGTAAGTCAGCTTGTCTTCCAAGTTCTGTGAGCTGTCTAGCAAATGAACAGACCCAGAGGAGGGGGTCACGGAAACCAATGAATAGCTGGTGAGTCAGAAGCACAGGGGACAAGCTGGATTGGCGTCTGAAGTGGGGGCGGGCTGTGGGACTGAGTCCTTCACCTGTGGTGCTTTCTTCAGGCAGGCAGAGTCAGAACTGAGTTACTTTGGTGGGACACCTGGCCAGTACAATAAAGGTTTCTTGGATAAACGAAAAACCTCTGGGTATCTATTAAACTCCTCACCAACATTTAGTAGCTGTGTAAGGTTGCATCAAGTAGATGTACCATTACTTAAGTATTAATTCATTATTGGGCATTTAAGTTAGTTTCTTAACACCTGTGGGCCTTTAAGACATTCCCATACGTATATTCAATTTCTAGCAATGATGTAAAGGAAACCTGACTAACCCGCGTTGGAGACCAACAGGAGGAGCTCTCACACTCACCCCTCACTCCCCCCCCCCCACCCCCTCACTCCCCGCAGGCCTTTGCATTCCCAGTGGGGAAAAAATCCTGGGCTTCACAGCCCCGGGTGAGGAAGGAGGGTTTTCTCCCCTCCCTCTCCCCCAACAACCCAGCCAATGAGGGACCATCACAGCCCAGCCAATGAGAGGCCAGCCCAGCCCAGCCAATGAGAAGCACTACATTCCAGCTCCCAGTTTATTTCGGAGGACTTTTTGCTTGTAACAGACTTCCCAAGCCCCATCCCCCTTCCTCTGTAAAACACCATTGCTCTCCTCTGTGCCTAGGACTTGCCTATGGTTTTGCCATAGCTTTCTAGTCTTCATTTGGAGTTCTCTGCTATTCCTGAATAAATCCATTTTGCTGGCAATAACTAACATTTTATTTTTAAGGTTAACAGCAAAGATCCCAAAATGTACAATTACTGCATGGGGAACAATAAAAACGTATATATCTTTAGACTCAGGATTTCCACTACTAGGAGTTTATCCAAAAAGTGAGTACAAACAATGAACCTCGGCATTATTCCTAATAACTAAAGATTACAAACTACTTAAATAAGAAAATTATTAAATACATTATGAAGCATCAATAGAATGGAATTCTACAGATCCCACCCCCAACCTAGGGCAGGGCGGTGCATCCTCAGTTTCCCCAGCAGGGACAGGCAGTGGGAGGAATCTGAATGGTCACCAAGAAGCGGAGGCTAGATCTTGACCTCCCTCTGTGGGGACAGGAGCAACAGTTCCCTCCTCCTTGACCCTAAGCCCTTTCTTGTAGGGCGCGACAGGGCCTGGGGAGCTCTTCGTTGGGGCAGATCTGGTGGTTCCAATAAAAAGTCATACAAAAAAACAGAAACAGAAACAAATAAAAAAAAAAAGGAATTCTACAGATCAGTATAAAAGACTGAGAAAGCGTTTATGTTTGAGATGAAAGTAACTCCCAAGACATATTGCTAAATATAAAAGGCAAGGTACAAAGTGTCAACTATGAACATACAAGTGTTGCTTATACACATCAAAACTACCCAGGAGAAGGGGCGCCTGGGTGGTTCAGCTGGTTAAGCATCTGACTTTGGCTCAGGTCATGGTCTTGCCATTGGTGAGTTCGAGCCCGGCATCAGGCTCTGTGCTGACAGCTCCGAGCCTGGCGCCTGCTTCGGATTCTGTGTCTCTATCTCTGCCCCTCCCCTAATCGCTCGCTCTCTCTCTCTCTCTCTCTCTCAAAAATAAATAAACATTAAAAAAAATTTTTTTAATCCCGTGAGAAGAAACAAGAAACATGCCACGGCGGCCTCTGGAATATCCACTGAGCTGCGTGAACAGGAACTTGACATTTCAGGTTCTGCAGTGCCCCGCCGCGCACGCAGGGAAAGCACGACGCCCGCGCTCGCCGGGCACTGAACCGCAGCCACTCGCCTGCGCGGAGGTGCTCGTCCCCACCCTGGGCCCTGCCCGCCGCGCCCCACCCCAGAGGCTGCCGGCCCGCGCCCACCGACCGAGGCCCACTCACCTGCCGGGCCCCAGAGCCTGAGGGCGCAAAGAGCAGGCCGAACCCTCCGTGCCATGTCCCAGCTGCTCCGCCGCCCGCTCGCGACCTTGTCCCCGAGGGCCACGTGTCCGCCTCCGCCGCGCGCCCCTCCCCGCGAGCCCAGGTTGGGATGGACGCCAGGTGGGGGCGGCTTCCTAGCCTGCTGAGCTCCCGCCTCTGGCCCTGGACACCAAACCAGGAGCCTGCATTTCTCTAACCTGCTGTCCCGCCGTTTTCAATCGGGAGGGTGATGGTAACACTTGGCGAGCGCTTACTACCGCCAGGAATTACATTTACACTTAGTCCAGGAAGTTACTGTTATTATGGTCCCCGTTTGAGACGAGAAACTGCTGGTCACAAAGGCCGAGGCCACAAAGCCTGTCGATGGCCCTCCATCACAGGGCCACCAGGCCCTCGTACTCAAGGGCACAGCCAGCTGCGCGGGAAACCCAGTGCAAACCCTGCAGAGAATTTCTTCCGAAGCCAGGGCGCGGTTACCCTGACAACCAGCGGGCGCCGCAGGCCGCGGGGACGCTCCCGGCCTGCCTCGCGCGACGCGGCGCCGGAAGTGAGTGAGCATTTCCGGTGGCCATCCCCGCGGCGCTGACACCTCCGAAGTGCGGCTGTCCCAGGGTCTTCCTGCCGTCATGAAGGACGTACCTGGCTTTCTGCAGCAGAGCCAGAGCTCCGGGCCCGGCCAGGCCGCCGTGTGGCACCGTCTGGAGGAGCTCTACACGAAGAAGTGAGCGCCCAGCCGAGGGGCCCCGGGCCCCAGTGCTGGGAGAGCGAGGGGGCTGCCGGGGAGGGGCGGGACCTTGTGGACTGAGGGCGCCCAGACCCGTGTGGGGAGAGTGGGGGCAGGCTAGGCCGGGGAGGTGCGCCGAGGAGCCCGGGGCGGCAAGGCTGTGGAGGAAGACGGGGTGACAGCCCCCGAGGACTGAGGAGCAGAGCCATAGGCACAGTGTTGGGACCTAGGGTTCCCTGCCTTCCTGACTCAGGGGCTGGGACTTGGGTTTCTGAACTCCCTTCCCCTGCTCTTAAGAAAAGGGTTCAGGGCTTTGAAGGCTTTCCGCCCTTGATTCCAGTCAAACAAGCAAACACCGTTTCAGGGTCAGGTTGCCATCCGTTCCGAATAACAGATCCTGGTGTCTTGCACTTGCCCCGTATGGTCGACGGCGTCCGTGCCGTTTCTCAGCGGTCTGCAGCGGATAAACCAGAAACAAGTGCACTTTTAGTTTTTTCCCCCTTTTGATTCTGCAAGTGGTTACACTCTGCTTTCAGCCGCTTCTCCCCACTCCCGGTTCCTACTTGCCATTGCACTTCATCTTGGGCTTCGTGCCCCTAAGAAGAGCTCTGGGTTTGAGTTTTATAACGAGATGAGTTTTATGACAAATTCTCTGTTGCTCAGCACTGACCTCTTAAGTGACTAGAATAATTTGCTAGCATTGTTCCACAGGAGAGCACACTTGCTGTGGTAACTTCCCTGTTAAGAACCCTAGCGTTGAGCATAATGCCTTTTACGTAGAAAATGAATACATGTTTGCATGATGTTCAGTGGCCTTCTGCTATTAGCGTTTTTGAGAGAAAATTCTTAGTGTTTGGCAAATAATTGCACTTTGTATTTTTCAAAGCTTTTTTTTTTTCTTTTTTCTTTTTTTTTTTTTTTGTGCATTCTTAAAAATTAGAATTTGGTTTCGAATGTACTGTCGTTTTTCCAAGGGTTTATTGATTTGCCCATTTGCTTTTTTAATTTTTTTAAAGTTTATATATTTAGAGAGAGAGAGAGAGAACACAAGCGGGGGAGGAACAGAGGGAGAAGGAAAGAGAGAGAATCCCAAGCAGGCTCTGCATTGTCAGCACAGAGCCCAATGTGATGCTTGAACTCACGAACCCTGAGATCATGACCTGAGCCGAAATCCAGAGTCGGATGCTTAATCAGCTGAGCCACCCAGGTGCCCTTCAGTTGCCCATTTAATCCTTCATTCATCCCATTTACAGGGGAGGAAACAATTTCACCTAAACTCCTTCCCTGAGATGCTCAACTACTAAGTAGAAGAGCCAGGATTTCAGCTTATATATGTGTGATCCCAAATTCTTGTTTTCAGTCAAAGCTCACAATAACTCTTTGAGGTAATCTAAGATATTCTCCAGGGTGACATCACCATTGAACAGCAGAACCAAGAGAGGAACTCAGGTTTAGTAGCATCTGTGTTAGCTGTCTTCCTGTTACAAATAGAAACCAGTTAATATGTGTTATGTGATAGGACCATCGAGGCTGAAGGTGTCTGTGACTGGATATTGGTTCATAGGTCTTAAGAGCCTTATGTTTTTCAGGTTGTGGCATCAACTGACACTTCAGGTGCTTGATTTTGTGCAGGACCCATGCTTTGCCCAAGGAGATGGCCTCATTAAGGTAAATGATCTGCCATGCTAGGTCAGACTATATAAACTTGCTCAAGGACTTTTAAAAATGATAGGTGGGCTTTGTAGTAATAACACACTATAACTATTCAGCAGTCACTGTACGTCAGGTAGTCTCATAAGGACTTTGTACGTTTACTCGTTTGTTCCTCGTGACAACTTGGGAGATAATCCTACTTACTTGATGTAGAAGCTAACGCTAAGGGATTGAGTAATTTGCCAGATATCACAGCTAACAAGTGGTAGAAGAGGCTTCAAACACAGTCTCGCTTCTTCTGAAATCCCAGCTTAAAATGCCGTCTTATAGCATAGCATGCCTTGTATCTTACTGTGCTTTTGGAAACTTATTCAGAAATAGAAAGTTCAGAATCATTTGGGGGGTAGGGTAGGACGTAGTGGAAGATAACCGCAGGAATCTTGCGGGTGACGATTGATCGCACCTCTTCCTCCACTCCCACTGATTCTGCTTGCTTGCCCAGAGGCTTTCTCTTGGGTAGTGTGGAAGACCGAGCCCCTTTCCTGCTTCACTTGGAGGTGGGGAGGTTTGGGGGGAATCCTCTGTAGTGTAGCACTTTTAGCATTTGACAACAGAAAAAGGAAAGAAAAATATTCTCTGCCCCAGCCTTCCCCACACTCCCTGACAAACCCCCACCAGTTGTTCACTGGTAGTTTCTTCCTCTTGGAATCTCTCGCTGACATCTTTCTCTTTGATGCCTTTCTCTTGGATTCTGAAAGAATCCGAGATTTATGCCTGCATGGAAACCAAAAGGTAGTTCGTGATAACTTGAGTTATTTGCCCTGGATACATTACTTTATATGTGTTTACAGTGAAGCTTACCACCTTCTTACTCCACGACTGGGGATCTAAAGACTTTCCTGTGTTTTATATCTGCCAATTGGACATTTTACTACTCCAAGGAACTTATATTCATCTGTAAACCTAAAGATTTTGCTGGGCATTCTGTCTTCTGGATTATGTGGAAAAAATGATAAATTAGAGCTATCTTACAATTTGTTTCCTAAGGTTCTATATCATAGCAATGGACATGCATGATTATTCCTCTCCAACCTTTGCTTTCTTGTCTTTAAATCACTTTCTACCCGGAGCAAAATATTTCCTCAACCCCATGGTAACGTAACACTTAGGTCAGCAGATTTGAGTTTACTATTTCAGCGGGCAAGTAAACCTTTAAAAATTGTTGGGACCCAGCCCAGCTAACTTTCAGAGAGATAGTATTCATGAATTTGCAGTCACCAGTAGTAATTTTGAGTTTCTTTTATCTTTGGAGGGGTTTGTGGTTTAGGTAATTCCATAAATTAAAATGGGTATCAGAAAAGTTGAAAATACTCTCTTATTGGAGAAGATATCTTTAAAATAGTCCTTTATAATGAAAAAGCCATTTTATTTAGATGGCTCTTTGCTGGGTGCCAGATTTAAATAACTCACTGGCTGCTTCAGGGACATTTCCCACCCACACACACATACCCCCCGCACCAGGTTTTTATTGAGAAATAATTGGCATATTGCTCTTTATTATTAAGGTATACAACGTAATGATTTGGTATATGTTTATGTGGAAAATAACCACAGTAAGTCTACTAAACATCCATCTCACGCTTTTTTTCTTCTTGTGATGACATTTTTTAAGTTTATTTACTTTGAGAGTGAGAGAGCACAAGCGAGGAAGGGGCAGAAAGAGGGAGAGAACCCCACGCAGGCTGCACGCTGTCAGCACACAGCCTGACACGGGGCTCGATTCCACAAACTGTGAGATCAAGACCTAAGCCAAAATCGAGAGTTAGATGCTCAACCTGCTGAGCCACCCAGGCACCCCATGTGATGGCTACTGTTATGATCTGCTTTTCTTAGTAACTTTCAAACGTACAACACAGTGTTGTTAACTATAGTTACAGTACTATAAGTTATATCCCCAGGAATTCTCTTATAACTGGAAGTTTGTACCTTTTGACCACCTTCACACCCATTTCTTGCACCCCCCGACCCCCTGCCTCTGTCAACCACCAATCTGTTCTCTGTATCTATGAGGTCAATTTTTTAATATTCCGCTTAGAAGTGGGTCACACAGTATTTGTCTCTGTCTAATTTATTTCACTAAGCAAAACACCCTCCAGTTTCATTCATGTTGTCACAAATGGCAGGATTTCTTTCTTTTTATGGCTGAATAATATCCCACAGTGTGTGGGCATATACCCACATTTTCTTTCACGGGGACATTTCATCTTTCTGTCTTCATAACCCAGAGGAACTGTGGCCTCTACTTATCCAAGTTGACCTCATCTTGAGGCTCCCTCTTCCCACTTTGCCCACATGGGGTGCTCCGTTTGCCCAGTTACCCAGCCATAGCTCAGAAGTCATTTAGCTCCCCTTCCCTGTGACCAGCAAACTTCTCAGACCCTCTGTCCACCCTAACTGCCGTTGCCCCCTCACTCTCTTCCCTCCCTCCCCCCGCCTTCCCCCAGTCTTGTTATAAAGCAGAAGTGTGATCATGTGTTTCCACTGGTTCAGGTTTGACCTCAGGGCAAGGACAAGCCCCAGTGCCTTCCATTCTGTGTCCATCAGAGTGCTGCTAACACATGCGCAGTGTTTTCTTCAGTGCTTCTACACGTTTGTTCCTGCTGGAATGTTCTCCCAACTGCCTCCTCCCCCGTACCAAATCTGTTCACCTCTAACTGCTCTTCCTTCCCTAAAACTCAGTTATCACCATTTCTGGAATAACTTTTGGAACCTCTCCTTTGGGTTGGTCCACCTGTGTGCTGTTTTTTTCCTTGCTTGTAAACTCAACAATATTGCCAGTTCTTTGTTTACAAGTCTGCTCTCCTCAGCCAGAAATCCTTGAAAGCCTGTCTTTTATTTTACATATTCTGTGTCTGCAGTACCTGGCAAAAGGTCTGAGTAAGTGATCAAGTGTTTGCTGAATGGCTTGTAAATTTGGCAATATAGCCTAAAATCTTCTAAAATCTGAAAGTTAGTGAATCTTTTAAACAGTTTGTTTTGCTTAGAGTACTTTGGAGAAAGAATATAGGAATTGGTCTTTATGAGATCCTTATAGGTCAGGTATCTAATTCCAAAAAAAAAAAAAGCACAGCTGTCTTCAGTAATCCATTCGTGATTAATAAGCCCAAATATGGGTCTCCTATCAACTCGCAAACATTTCTGCAACGCCTGCTATATGGTGGGCATTTTGGTTGTTTGATTTTGCAGAATGAAAGACATCCTGTAATTACTCTGCATGTTTTGGTTCCACAGCTTTATGAAAACTTCATCAGTGAATTTGAACACAGGTAAAATACCTTTGTCAGTTTTTGACTTTGAACATGGAAACGTTGATACTACTGACACTCAAAAACCGGTGGTTTTTATTTCAGGGTGAATCCTTTGTCCCTGGTAGAAATCATTCTTCATGTAGTTAGACAGATGACTGGTGAGTCTGACTTTATTTCATAAAGGAGCAGATCCAAGTGGTAATTCAAATTATTTTGAAATGTAAGTTAATTGAACTTCTACATTTTGATAGAAAATACCAGATTCTAAGTTAGGTTTTTATTATATTTATGGTCTAACCCTAAAGGTTATCCTACCTAAGTGTCCTCACTGGTAGGAACCGGTCTCTAAAGACACTGTGATGGTGGTTCTTCTCACGTTGTTCTGCCTTTTCTAGATCCCAACGTGGCTCTTACTTTTCTGGAAAAGACTCGTGAAAAGGTAAATGTGAAGCCTGGGCCAAGACTTTTAGAATACGTGTGACTTACAGCTTGTGTCTGTGGTCGCTGTGCACACCTTTTAGAGACTACTGTGTCTCTGATCATGTCAGTTAAGCCAGTACGCAGATGGCCGTGCTTTGTTAGTCTCCTGCCCACACTTCTCAGGTTCTTTTGTTTCTGACGTCTTCAGGTGAAAAGCAGTGATGAGGCAGTGATCCTGTGTAAAACCGCAATCGGAGCTCTGAAATTAAACATCGGGGACCTACAGGTTACAAAGGTAAGGTTGCCATAAGAGATTCCCTTGGGTTTAAAAAGTTGTTTAGAAGGGCACCAGGGTGGCTCAGTCGGTTGAGCGTCCGACTTGGGCTCAGGTCTCATGGTTCGTGAGTCTGAGCCCCACATCGGGCTGTCTGCTAAAAGCACGGAGCCTGCTTTGGATCCTCTGTCTCCCTCTCTTTCTGTCCCTGCTGTGCGCACCTTCTCTCAAAAATTAATAAACATTTAAAATAAATAAATAAAAAGTTGTTTGGAGCTATAGGAGAAAAATCCTTTTTTTCCATTTTAACTGTTAAAGTAACTTTAAATTCTAGAAAAGTTGCAAAAATAGCACAAAGAACTTTCCTATACCCCTCCCTCACACTCCCATTGTGGACATTTCACTTCTTTGCCCTATTACTCTGTGTGTGTAGTTTTTGTTTTTCGAAACTATTGAGGGTAACTTGCTGGTACGAGGCCTGTTCCCCTTGAAAGAGCACTGTCCTGGGTGAGCACAGCCGTCAGCAGGACGCATCCAGACAGCCTCAGACTGTCCACGGCACTATAGGTTCTCACTATCCGGGTGTCGGCCCACTTACCATGACAGGTCATACCGTACGCTGCTCCTCCACCCTCTCTGCCTCCTCATCTTTGTTAAGTTTCCCGTCTCTTTTTTATTTTAATTTTAGTGCAATTTGGGAGACAGATGTGGATAGGAGTGGCAGTAAGACCAACTTATGTGGTCAGTCCTCTTTGTTGAACCAGAGACTACATGTGTTTATTTTGGTCTTGGTTTGGGGTTTTTTGGTAACCATAATATTAAAGAAAATATCAGGGTAAGTGTTAATGTTCTCATTGCCCTAAAATAATACTACTTATTGTTTCTTTTTTTTTTTTTTTTTTTTCAATGTTTATTTATTACTGAGAGACAGAGAGTGAGCAGGGGAGGGGCAGAGAGAGAGGGAGACACAGAATCTGAAGCAGGTTCCAGGCTCTGAGCTGTCAGCACAGAGCCCGATGCGGGGCTCGAACCCACGAGCCGCAAGATTGTGACCTGAGCCGAAGTCGGAGGCTTAACCGACTGAGCCACCCAGGTGTCCCTGTATTTACTGTTTCTTATTCCTGCCCAGTCCTAGCCTGCATTCATACTTACTACATTTTGCTTTGAAATATTTAAGGCATGTTGAAATCCATAAAGTACTATAAAGAATGCTGTCTTGGGCATGCACGTGCCCTGCCCAGCCAGGGAGTGAAGCAACCTGGGAATGGAGCTGCTGGGCCCCCGTGCACGCTCCTGCACCAGCAGTGCTCCCGCACACGTGCTTGGTGTTCCTCGTACTTGTGTGCTCCCTGATGCTCACTAGATGGGGATGTGCAGGTCTAAGTGATGTGTAGTATTGTTTTCAGTTGGTGGCTCAGTGTGAGGTTTGAGTCATCGTGTTGGTGCCTGGGACCAATTCGTTTTTACTGTTTGGTATCTCACTGTGTAACTGTCTCATAGCCTGCATATCCAGTCTCCTTCCTATGGAAGGGATTCAAGCTTCTCTTTTCTACTGCGAATAGTGATGTTAATTATCAGCATTTCTATGCCTGGTTCCTTGTGTACATGGGCAGAATCTCACCGGGACATATGCCTGGAGGTGAGGCTACAGGTATAAGGTGTATACCCTCCACTTTTACTAGATGTTGCCAAACTTTTCTCCAAGATAGCTCGCACTCCCCTGGCACCGTACGAGCACTTGCAGAGCTCCGTATCTTTGACACTTGGTATTTTCAGACCACTTAATTCTTGGAGATCTGAGGGAGGTGAAATGCCGTCTCGTTGGGGGTTTAATTTGCATTTCTTGATTGCTGGTAGTTTATTGACCACTCCATTCATGTCTCCACTTCTGTAAATTGCCATTAACATCTTTTCTTTTGCTCATTTTTTCTGTGTTGCTTGCCACTTGTTGTTTCGTAAGAGTTCTTTATATAGCTTTGGTCATATGCCCTCGTGGGTTTCGCGTGCAGTAAATATCTTTTCCCAGTCTGTAGCTTGTCTTTGTTCTTTTTTCTGTGTTTTAGGTGAACTGAGGTTTTCCATTTTAATGTACTCAAATCTATCGATCTTTGTGGCTTATGCTTTTCATCTCGTCATACATTTCTTTAAAAATGTCTTGGGGCGCCTGGGTGGCGCAGTCGGTTAAGCGTCCGACTTCAGCCAGGTCACGATCTCGCGGTCCGTGAGTTCGAGCCCCGCATCAGGCTCTGGGCTGATGGCTCAGAGCCTGGAGCCTGTTTCCGATTCTGTGTCTCCCTCTCTCTGCTCCTCCCCCGTTCATGCTCTGTCTCTCTCTGTCCCAAAAATAAATAAAAAAATGTGAAAAAAAAAAAATTTAAAAATGTCTTAAGTTACAAAGAAAGGTGATCTTGTTTCCTGCACGTAGGAGACAATTGAAGACGTTGAAGAGATGCTCAACAACCTCCCTGGCGTGACATCAGTTCACAGTCGTTTCTACGATCTCTCTAGTAAATACTATCAAACAATCGGAAACCACGCATCCTACTACAAAGATGCTCTGCGGTTTCTAGGCTGTGTCGACATCAAGGATCTTCCAGGTAACATGGGGCCGTTAGAGTCCGTGTCGTGGGAGCTCACTCTCGGGGCGTGGTAGCAGGCCTCAGAAATTCCTCCAGTGTATCTATCCCTTGTTGAGGAAAGCCCACATGGTGATAGGCTGGAAAGAGCCATGAGAGCGTTAGTTGTTACAGGCGTCTGCCTTCAGCGTTGAGTTGAGATGAGCCTGCACCCTATAGCCCTTCACCGTCCCTTCCCCAGTCTTCCCGGCTCTCTGAGTCAGAGGCCTTGGTGAGAGGCGCAGCAATGCAAGTCCCTCGACCCCTACAGCACGAAGGGCGCGCCACCACCCTGTACCTGAGAGTCGTGTTCCAAGAACCGCACAAGACCCAGGGGAATAACTTACTTACGAAAATCACTTGAAGAGCAAAATGAACAATGAGTTTTGGGGAAAGTGCAAGGAGTATGTGTTTAAAGAAGAAATTTGAGCCTCTTGGGTGTTTCTCACAGTACACCATTGAAGCTGTGGAGACCAGCGACGCCTAAAGATGTTAGTGCAGTTTTTAGATGCAGTTCCTGCAGCTCAAGAAAAATATATTGAAAAGCACAGCTAATGTGGTCAAGAGAATAGGGAGTCGTTGTATGGGAAAGGAAGATTGTAGTCTGAAAAGAGGCTGAATGAGGGGACTTTAAGATAAATGAGAGGTATCACTTCCATAGGAAACAAGAGGTACAAGGAACCTGCTACTCCAAGAAGTAGATGAGCTGAAAATGTAAATCGATTCACTTATTTAGGTAGAAATAAGTGAATGAATGTCTTTCCCACAAAACCTGTGTATGCGGTTCCAGGTATAACTTGAGTTGATATGGTACTTTAAAAGAGACGACTAACGTTAAGGCTTTGTGATATAACCATTTCAGGGAATGGTTTCTTTACTTTTTTATGAGAGTTTTAAAGCCAAGCAGGACTGATTCTTGTAACTGGGGTGTCACTGGAGATGTGTTGTTGCCGTAGTGTCTGAGCAGCAGGAGAGAGCTTTCACGCTGGGACTAGCAGGACTTCTTGGCGAGGGAGTTTTTAACTTTGGAGAACTCGTAAGTGGACCCTGGTCACAGATTTCTTAACAAGGGGGAGACTGATTTCTTTGCCAGCTAACTGTCTCGTCCTCACAGCTCATGCACCCCGTGCTGGAATCACTGAGGAACACCGACCGCCAGTGGCTGATTGACACCCTTTATGCCTTTAACAGTGGCAACGTAGAGAGATTCCAGACCCTGAAGACCTCCTGGGGCCAGCAGGTCAGCCATGGGAAGGACGGCTGAGCACTCCTACATGCTCCTGGCTCTCCTTCCTTGCGTCTGTTTATTTAACAGATGTTGACTTGCACCTTCTACACGCCAGCCGCTGGGGAGACAGGAGACTAAGACGAGCCAGTCTTGCTCTCATAGAGCAGATGGTTAAGTGGCTAGTTAGAGTAGTAACTCAGCTACTCTGATAGAATAGGGGAGTGTCATCTGGGCGAAAGGGCTATCACAGAGGACTGCCCCAAAGAAGCCACGCTCTGCGTCTGACCTTAGGTGTGAGTGGAATTTAGCCAAGGGAAGAATATGAGAAGAGTATATTCAGCAGAGGAAAAGGAAGCTTTTAGCATGTTGCTGAATTGCAGTAGGGTATGTGAGGCTCGAGTGAATGATGAGAGTCGGGAAGAGCCCAGGGTGAGGTAAGGCAGGACGGTCTGCGCAGGGCAGAAGCAGTTGATGGGAGGAAGGGGTCAGTGCAGGGGATGGCGGGGCAGTCAATGCAGAGGAAAAGAGGTAGCAGGGGAGAGGGCGCCGGGCAAGGAGTGGAGCCTCTGGGAGGTGTGAATTAGGAGAGGTGTTTAACAAGGACCTGAGCTTTAATAGTAAGTTTATTCTTTTTCAAATGAAACTGTAAGAAGCAAAATTACTAAAATGTTCATAGTGATAGGGATCATGGTTGTATTACTGTTTCGTACTTTTCTAAAGATTCAGTTCTCTCAAAGTTCAAAATAAACTTGTAGAATTCACACATAACAGAGCCAAGTAGATACAAACGGACTGTGAAGAGGCAGAAAGCAAGTCCAGTCGATCCTAACTGTAGTCTGTATTTTGATCTCTGAAAGAAAAAATTGTGCCGCTTGGAAAGAAAGATGGCTAGCCGTAGAAAGTTAAGAAAACTACAGCCGTGTGCCTGCGGCACCTGTCTAGGCAGCAAGAACCCATCTGGGGCGAGTGGGCTCTTTCTGAAGAGCCTGACCTGTCCAGTTCCCTGCTGGCTCTGCCTGTGTTGGGGCGTGAGTTCCTAAATGTTTGAATCCGGTAACCCCTTCTCCTTTCTTGTCTCTGTGCTCAGCAGTGACCTGTGACCTACCTGTAGGGTGACTACAGGTCACGCAGAGGGCATGGTTCTCATGATAAGGCCGGTTTTCATTATAAATTGATAACCTGCTCTTTCAGTTCAGAACAAGCCCCTGGAGCGTAAGGAGTGTGTTCCTCAGAGGCTCCCCTTACACAGAGCTGACGGAGCAGGCAGTACACTTGGACCTGCTCAGGCACAGGACGGGTCCTTCCCTGCCTTTCTTTGTGCCAAGTCACCTGGTGTCTGTAAACCAGGTGCCCCCTGGTGTCTGTAAACCTCGTAAATGCCTTGTGTGGGAGCATGACATTTCCGGGGTGCACCTTCTAATGGTTTCCTAAGAAAAGTGAGCCTCCGTGATCTTCAGCGTAAGGTGTTTGGACCTGCAAAGATTCTTTGTGTTCGCTCTGTTGTAGAATTTCAAAGCCCAGGTTGGGTAACTGATGCTTTCTACTTTACAGCCTGACTTGGCAGCCAATGAAGCCCAGCTTCTGAGGAAAATTCAGCTGTTGTGCCTCATGGAGGTAAGCAGGCACCCAGGAACCGCTCGCTGTGTGAACGACTGCCGTAAGCGAAGTGTGGAAAGCGTGTTCTTAATGAGATACACGACTAACGTAAAGGAAGAGTTTAGTGTGTGGTTCACTAATAAGATCTAGGTTTTCAGAGCAAGTATTGACAAAAACGTTCCTATCAGTCAGTTCTCTGACAATTTCTATTTGGAAAAGTAGTTAACAAGCAAAATTTTTTTTTCAGATGACTTTCACACGACCTGCCAATCACAGACAACTCACTTTTGAAGAAATTGCCAAAAGTGCTAAAATCACCGTGAACGAGGTACAGGTTGTTGGACTCTGGATGGTCCGGTGGTACAGCTGCTACCTGGACGGGTCAGGGCTCCTGTGAGCACAGCTCCCTCGTCTCCAGACCACAAAAGACAGTGTCTTGTTCCCCCATATTTCAGGGCCGGCTGGTGTGTACTTGCAGGCCTCGGGGTGTCTTACAGGAGCCCCTCTCTGCACAGGTGGAGTTGCTGGTGATGAAGGCGCTCTCAGTGGGGCTGGTGAAAGGCAGTATCGATGAAGTGGATAAGCGGGTTCACATGACCTGGGTGCAGCCCCGCGTGTTGGATTTGCAACAGGTAATGTGGCTGGAATACATAGTTCCCCTTTGTGGGTGTTTTGGATTGTGTCTGTGCTGTCTTAGTTTCGCTTGGATGGCAGCCATTTAGGAAGAAAGCGGTATTGACAAAGGGATTTCAGAGAATATCTTACTGCTGTAGGGACTGAGGGTTTTTCAAAGAACCTAATTTAGTGCAAGCCTGGGGTTTGAACCCTGCACTTAAAAGCTTATCATAATAACAGGGCTGGTTGTGCTGATGCTGCCTTTTAATCTTCAAATTGGTGCTCTGATCAAATGCGTTCCTAGTTCTGTGGTTTGAGCTCAGATCCATGTTGTTCGTATTTGCTTTAAATTTAATCCTGTGGATTTCCTCTATTCTTGCCTGTTTTCTTTCATGCAAGTTTTTTTTAATGTCCTGGTGATAAGAATTGACTGGGATAATCCCGTCTCACGTAGCCCACTCCCCCAGCTCCGATGCCCTGTTTATTAGTGCTGCCCTAAAGAATTGGCTGGAAACGTACAGCTGCCCCGTCAGGTGCTGTGATTCCCAAGTGCCCTAACACCGTGTGGTCCTGCTTTGCCTCAGATCGCGGGCATGAAGGACCGCCTGGAGTTCTGGTGCACCGACGTCAGGAGCATGGAGATGCTGGTGGAGCACCAGGCCCACGACATCCTCACCTAGCGCCCCCACCTGGCCCGTGTGTGGCAGCTGAGGCCATCTGCGTTTAATGGGGGTGGGGGTGGGGTTGTGTTTGTGGAACGGGAACTGTTCTTCCTGCCGTGAGAACAGGACTGTCACCGATGGGGTGCGTGGCCACAGATAGAAGCCTCCTTCGTGGAGGTCTCCTGTAGCCCGCCGTGGGGAGGGGTCGCCAGTCTCTGGTGACCAGGCAGGCGCGAGCGTGCACGTGCCCCGAGGAGCGAGAAGGCGCCACCCTGAGTGCGTGGGGACACCACTCAGAAGTTCGTCTCCATCCCATCCACCTGTGTGAATATCTCTGGTGTCGTTTGAGAATGTTCCTGTAATAAACGCACTTGTTTTGTCCTTTTTGTGGTTCTCTTTTCCTCGGTCTTAGCTTTGATGTCAAGCCTGGGCCTGGAGAGATTAAAACGCAGGAGATGGGAGATAGGGCTCGGTGGGGAGTGGGCCTCGGCCCCCCACTCCTGCCCTGGGCAAGGGGCGTCTCTGCACACACAGGGCACAGGGCAGAGCCAGGTGCAGAGGGCCGTGGGCCCCGTGGCCAAGAGAGCAAGCCCTGTCTGCTGTGGCTCAGACATGGTGTTCAGCCGATGCCCACCCAGCCAGCCCTCAGCCCCGTGCTGAGTGTGCGGGGGGCGGGGGTGCTCGTACACAAAGAAGAACCACCAGTGACCGCTAGGTGAAGGGAAGGGTTTAATGCGATCTTTCATCCTGTGCCTGGAGCTGGAACCACAGAGCCTTCATGCTGCCGAGCTTCTCTTGTAGCTCTCCAGGTGGTGTAAGACCCAGCCTGCAGGAATCAGGAAGCTGAGGAACATCACCGAGAGCCCGATGGCTTGCTCCTGGGTGAGGGAAGCACGGGTGAGTGCACTGGGCCGTTCCCAGGGTCGTTCCCGGGTCGTCGAGGAAGGCTGTTACCTGCCCCTCTGTGCCCGGGTCCTAACCAGAGCAGCAGGTCCAGAGTTACAGGCATCCTGCCCCGCCCCCTCTGCTCTGGTGGGACCCTTGGCCCAGCCCCAGACTTCCTGTGCATCAGATGGAAAAAGCCTGCGGGGTGCCAGCAGTGACCACTGTAGTCATCAGTTTGGACAGCTGCTGCGGAGACCAGACTAGCAGCCCTGGGCTCCAGTCTCTGTGGAGCGGGACCTCTCCTCTTAGCCCCCTTCCCCCCCACCAAGAGCCTTCCTGGCCAGGCCGTGTGTCCCTCGACCTTGAACTCCTTCTGACCTGGCGTGACAAGCACCCTCCCTTCCAGTTACCAGGAGACAAGAGCATGTCCGGTGCTGTGCAGGATGGAAGGGGTTCGGGTTGTGTAAACAACTGCAGGGCCCTTTTCCCTAAATGGTGGTCCTGCTCAGAAGCCTGGATGGAGGAGAGGGGACCCCTTGTGCTCTGTGTGCAGGTGTGGCCACGCACACCTGGAGCCAGGTTCTGGAGAACCAGCCCTATGTCCCCTTCACTTGGTTTCCTCCGGAAGGAGAGCCTGGGCCCAGTCATCGCTCCCTGTTCCTAAAACAGAGTCAGGTGCCGGGCTGGACTCTTCCTCTTGGCTTCACCTCCCAGCAGCCTCAGCGACGCTAGCCCAGAGCTGGGCCCTTAGGCTACACCCACGGTCTGACCTTGGGCAGGTGACCTTCTAGACCTTGGTTTATTGACGCTGAAAACAGGTCGTTGTCTGCTCTCCCGCAGCCCCAGGGTGACTGGGGTGCATGTTTCCCCTGTGTGCTTCCTGACCCTCCAAGGCAGCCCACTCTTCCCCTTCAGTAGTGGTGAAGCCGGAGTAGACACTGAGCGCCCTTCAAGCTCAGCAGTTAGCACCCCTCATTTGACAGGAGGCGAGTCGGCGCCTGAGAACAAACCCTCCCCTAACCAACTCCGCTGACTGCTTTGGGAGCCTGGCCTTCAGGTAGTGACCGCAAGGACCCTTCCTGGAGTGGGGACACTGTCCCAGACACGGACTGAGTTCTAGCACCAGGATCACCTCCAGAAGCTGCACCCCTGAGAGGACATTCCCCCTCTCCTTTACCAACCTGGCCTTCTATGCCCTGCCCCCAAACCTATCTCATCTTCACAACAGCGCAGGACTGCCCACTCCACCTGCTCGGGTCAGCCCCCCTGCTGCCCTGGAGGTTCTTACCATGGGAGAAGTGGGTGTTCTGGCTGGCTTGGCGGAGACGTGTGCCTTGGGAAGCACCCAGCCGCTCCGGGGGGCCGGCAGCAGCCTGCTGGCAGAGGCTAACCTCAGCATGGCCGTTGAGCCGAGCTCCTCGTGAGTCCAGCAAAGTTCTGCACGTCTGCTTGGCGTGTCCTCTGCTCACTTGGGTGTTGGGGCTTTTTATAGCTCCGGGGGAGGGGGCAGGGAGCACTGCAGCTGTCCCCTCCCGTCGTGGTGCTTTGGCAGAAAGCACGCCCGCTCAGAAGTGGGGAGAGCCAGCGCGCAGACCGGCAGCTGCCAGCACTGCCCCTGCCGTGGCCCCCGAGGTCTTCGGGCCCTGTGTAGCGCAGGCAGACATCACCTGGAGAAGGCCTTCATTCCTCTGAGAAAGGCGCTCAGAGAAGCAGGGCCAGGGAAGTCAGGGAATTTGGGAGCGCAAGAATGGAAAAGTGACATCATTTCAGAGTGAGCCTTAAATATCTGGGGTGTCCGCTGGCAGGACGGTGCATAGAGCTATTTTTAAGTTCTCTTAACTTGGGAGTTCCCGGCAGAGCTGCCCAGCCTCCTCGTCCGTGACCGACGCAGCCCCGCTCCACCTGCGCGCGGCACTGGTGGGTCAGAGCAGCCTGGCTGCTGATGTCAATGGCGTTGTCACTAATGCTGACAGCTTTGTTCCGAGACTAGACAGTCACCATTGCACCATCATTGCACTAGTCATGGCACACGGTAGATCAGCAGATACTTTGTGCACGCCAGTTCGGGGACGGGGAGGTGGCGTGGGGGCGGGGGGTGGGCAACACTCAGGCCCTTGCCTCCTGGCCCACATGCAGATAAAGGCTCCCAGGGCCAAATGTCCTGGGTCCGCGCCGCCCACCAACCCTGGGGTAGTGGGCCTGTAACCCACCCACAAGCCCTGTGTGAGCTCAGAGCCTCCCTGCCTCTCTTCCCTTCTACAGAGAATGGGTCACTCGTTTCTTCCCACAGCAAACATCTCCTGGCAAATCTGTGCTACTGAGAGATTGTTTCACACCTTCTCTCTGTACAAACCCTCCCCCCTCACCGGAGACCCTGCTGCTGATCCCGAGAGAACAGAAGTGACCAGATACGACCCGCTGCTCAACCCCACTTCCCGTCGCCCAGGAGTGCCGTGGCCCTGAGCCCCAGGGGGTCACATGCCAAGGTCAAGTCCCCAGCGGCCTCTCCAGCCCTTCTCTCCTAGGTTGCTGGATGCTGAGCCTCTGCTCTTCCTTCCACCTTGTCCGGATCTTGCGTGACCCCTGACAGCCCCAGGACTCTCGCTGTCTCTCCACCCACCTTCACGCCTCATCTGGCCTTGTACCCCGGCGGCTTATCAGTCACGATATTTAGGATGTACCGATGCCAACCCTTACCCCCTCTTTGGTGGGGTTCCTGAGGCTCTGCAGTGAGTCCCCCACCCTGTCCCTTCCCAGCTGCTCAGCCCAAATGTCTGAGCACCACCCTTGTTTCCCTCGGGTGCTCACGCTCCGCACCAGGTCACCAACATCACCACACCCCACCCTCCCCCTGTACAACCTTGAATGTGTCCTCTGAGACTGTCCCACACAGTGGCCAGGACAGCCCTTCAGGAACAACCAGGACCTGCCACTGCCACTGCTCAGCGCCCCCGCCCCCCAGAGACTCCACCCACTTCCTTCTCATGGCCTCCAAGGCCTAAAGGGTCTGACCACTGCCTGCCTGGTCCCAGCCACACCTCACTCCCACCCACACTGGTGCCTCAGCCTCATGTTTCCAAATTAGTCAGGCCCTGTTCAAACGACCTCTCCTCAGACACATCTTATTGGTTGGTGGTCTCCTTATGTAGCTGGAGTACAAGCCCGATAAGGGCAAGGACTTGGTTGGGCTCATCACGGAACTGTTGGGGCCTGGCAGATTTTCAGTCAATGTTGGAAGGATAGGTTGGGGTGTGGAAAGGAGGGATGGGAGCGGGGCCTGGATGCATGGGGTCGGGAGGACAGGTGTAGTTCTCATGTCACGGCCGGCATCGGCTTGGATTGAGAGGGGAAACTGCAGGGCTTTACTCTGCTGTCAGCAGGACCTTGATTACTGTGGACGGCAGTAAAAGTCACAGCCCAGACCTGATCAGTGTGGGCACAGGCCAGTCGCCGAGAAGCAGCAGGCCATCTGACCACATTGGTCCCTCAGCCCCCAGACTCAGCTGTGGTCACCGTCCTCACCAGGTATGACGACACCCCAATCCGTTTGTCTCCTAACGGTGGGTTGATGATCTGAATACATCGCATGAGGATCCTAGTTTCGCTTTTGTCCTTCCCTGGAGACCACCCTCGTTCCAACTGTGGGGCTCTTTTCTGGGCGCCCCACCCCACCTCCCACTGTCTCCCTGTGCCTTGGTTTCCAGTGAGGAGCCAAGTCCCTGGAGGCTGGAGGCGGGCGTGTGTCCTGAATGTTATCTGCAGCAGCGCTGGGTCCCGATGTCAGCCTTAGGCTGTGGGGGGCTCTGCCCCTCCTCTAGAGTAATCCCTTCCACCTAAACCTTTAATTATAGGTCCAGTCGGGAATAAGGCTGCGGGTCAGATGATCAATCATCCAGCCTACGGTGTTTCTTTTTTCACAGAAAAGACCTGCTGTCCCCAACCATCCAGGCGTGGTTGTAAGGAAGGCCTTCTCCGTCCTTCCCAGCTCAGGAGGCAGGGGTGTAAGGGCGGGGGGGGGGGGGGGGCGTGTGCTACTGTGCTGCAGGATGGCAGCCCAGCACCGGATGAGAAAGGCCCTGGTGAGGGCTGGGACAGGGGAGCTGGGGCTGCCCTCCAAGGGAGAGAGATGTCCTCAAACTTTTATGCCACACCAGCTTTCGCCTTCAGCTCCTTTCCATCCATACCCTCCATGCCTAACCTTCCCAGCCTTCCCGAGCACAAACCTGCCTCCCTCGCTTCTGTGTTCACGCAGCGTCCGGGGATTCCACCACCTGTAGTGGTGGGCTTCAGGCCTCAACCTTACTGGGTTTTTAGTCCCAAGAACCACCTGTTCAAAACAAACCCTGCACAAATCCCTGCCGTCCCGACCCCACACAGATGCTACCAGAGGTGGGGAGCCTGGCATGGCCTCTACCTTCATTGCTCTGTGGCCACAGTGCTTCTGCAGAGCACTGCCCTGTGTTCTGGGCTGCCTTCTTCCACCTGGAAGGAAATGAGACAACCCATGGAGAAGGGCGTGGTGGCCAAGTGGGGGGTCGTATTGAGCAACAAAGTAAAAGGCTCTGAGGGCTGGAGGGTTGGATGAATCCCCTGTAACAGCAGGAGAAACCATGGCTTGAAGAGGGAGCAGGCCCAGGGTTCAGGACAAGCCAGGCCTGTCCCTGGCCTGTCCTGGACAGAAGTCGCATCAGGAAGAGCTCCCGAAGGCAACACAGAAGTACCCCTGTCTCCCGAATCCTCAGCCTCGTGTCCTGCATCCAGCCACATCCAGCA
This sequence comes from Leopardus geoffroyi, assembly GCF_018350155.1. Lineage (NCBI taxonomy): Eukaryota > Metazoa > Chordata > Mammalia > Carnivora > Felidae > Leopardus > Leopardus geoffroyi. Next base: position 115,656,989 of record NC_059329.1, on the reverse strand, counting down.
TGTACCTATCTCTGCCCTCCACCTGTCCCTGCTGCCCTGGGGACACCCGTGCACACCCTCCCTCTCAAAGCTGCCAGGCCACCTGCAAGGTCTGGGGTAGACACTGTGGGCATATGGCACCACCCTGTGTCCATACTCGGAACCACAGCAGCTGCTGGAGAAACCAGAGAGGCACTGACAGCGAGACAAGGGTTCTTAGCCTCAGGGACCCAGAAGAAAATGCACATGCACGCAAACATTTGCATATTGTTTTTCTTGCATTGGAAATCTATTTCATCACATAAAACAGTGGTTCTCAAAGGAAGGTCCCTGGACCAGCAGCATCAGCATCACCTGGGAACTTGTTAGAAATTCTAGGGGCACCTGGGTGGCTCAGTTGGTTGAGCGTCCGACTTCGGCTCAGGTCATGATCTCACGATTCATGGGTTCAGGCCCCCTGTCAGGCTCTGTGCTGACAGCTCAGAGCCTGGAGCCCGCTTCCGATTCGGTGTCCCCCCTCTCTCTCTGCCTCTCCCCCACTTGCTCTCTCTCTCTCTGTGTCTCTTTCAAAAATAAACATTAAAAAAAAAATTCTGTGATGGTCCCAGTGGCCTGTTACAATAATCTTCCCAGGAAATTCTGATGCACAGACAAGTTTGAGAACCATTTTATGTTATATAAAAACTGGACGCTTCATGCTATTCATTCGAAACTAAATGTACACCCCGCCGCCTGAGAGGGCTCAGTGGGGTAAGCGTCCGACTTCAGCTCAGGCCATGATCTCACAGTCCGTGAGTTCCAGCCCCGCGTCGGGCTCTGTGCTGACAGCTCAGGGCCTGGAGCCTGCTTCAGATTCTGTGTCTCCCTCTGTCTCTGCCCCTCCCCTGCTCGTGCTCTGTCTCTCAAAAATAAATAAACATTAAAGATTTTTTTAAATAAATCTCACCCAGGCTGCAAAACTCAGCCCTTTCCTTTTATCTACAAAAACACACTTCCACTAAGTAAGAAGAGCACGATTTGCTGAAAACTTGTAGTTCAGGGGTGGAGAGTCTTGCGGGGGGCGGGGGGGGCAGCTGCCTCTTCCTACATCCCACTCTTGCACTCACTCCCCGGAAGCTCAGCTCTCAGACCCACCCAATGCGGGATACACCCACAGAGACACTGGTGCTCAGCAGTCAGCAGCTCACACCCCCACAGTCCTTGGTGTGAGCGCTCATTTTATGTGTCAGCTCAAGTGGGCCATGACGCCCAGATACCTGGTCCAACATTATTCTGGATGTCCCCGTGAAGGTGATTTTTGGGCGAGATTAACATTTAAATGGGTGGACTTTACGTAAAGCAGATTACTCTCCGCGGTGTGGGTGGGCCTCATCCAATCAACTTAAGGCCGTAACAACAAAAACTGAGCTTCCCAAGCGAGAAGGAACTGCCAGCAGATGGCCTTTGGACTCAAACTGCCAGCCCACCCTGCACCGTTTGGACTTACCAAGTCTGCACAATCACAGGAGCCAATTTCTTAAAGTAAATCCTCCCCACCCCATCTCTCCCCCTACACACACACAAACCCTGTTGGTCCTGATTCTCAGGTAGAACCCTGACTAACACAGTCAGCAAAAGTGTGCCAGAAGAGAAGCCCTTTAGGTGTTTTGTCCTTTCACCTTTGGCAGTGAAAATAAAACTTTATTACACTTTCTTTTCTCTAATGCACACCATACTAAGTGATGCCTAATGCAGCCCAGACACATCATTGATGATAACAGCAGGAACATTTCACACCATCGTTACCTGACATGTAAGTTTCTCTTGCCGTGTAACGAATAGTCACCAACCTGGCAGCTCAGGACAGGGCGCTCACTGTCTCCGTGTTTGCGGGGCCAGCTGTCCAGGTGTGGGTTGCTGGTCCTTCGCGCAGGTCTCACCAGCTGACGTCAATGGGTCACAGGGCCACGATTCCCGTCTGAGGCTCAGGGTCCTCCGCCGGGGTCACTGCTTGTTGGCAGGATCCAGATCCTTGCGGGGGTAGGGCTGAGGTCCTGACTGCTGGCCGGCTGCCGGCCGGAGACTGTCCTCACCGCCTAGAGGCCTCCCCTCAGATCCTTGCCACATGACTCCCTCTGTAAGTACTTCACAACATCCTGTTTGCTACTTCAAGGTCAGCAAGAGAATCTCTCATTTCAAAATTTTCTGGCATTTTATTTTTTTTTTTTTAATATTTATTTACTTTTGAGAAAGAGAGAACAAGTGGATGAGAGGCAGAGAGAGAGAGAGAGAGAGAGATTGAGTCCCAAGCAGGCTCCACACTGTCAGCACAGAGCCCAAGTGGGGCTCAAACTCAAGAACCGTGAGATCATGACCTGGGCCGAAATCAAGAGTCAGATGCTTACCTGGCTGAGCCACCCAGGAACCCCTCAAATTGTTCTGGCATTTTATTTTATTTTTTTTTAATTTTTTTTTTTTTAACGTTTATTTATTTTTGAGACAGAGAGAGACAGAGCATGAACAGGGGAGGGTCAGAGAGAGGGAGACACAGAATCTGAAACAGGCTCCAGGCTCTGAGCTGTCAGCACAGAGCCCGACGCGGGGCTCGAACTCACGGACTGCGAGATCATGACCTGAGCCAAAGTCAGCCGCTTAACTGACTGAGCCACCCAGGCGCCCCTGTTCTGGCAGTTTAAAAGTAATTTTTTAAGAACAGTTTTAGATTTACAGAAAAATTCTGAAGATAGTACAGAGTTCCCATATAACCCACATCCAAGTCCCCCTATTATTAACATCTTACATGATGGTTACTTTTATGTCTCAACTTGAATGAGCAGTACAGTGACCAGACATTCAATCAAAGGTTTTTCCAAATGTGTCTCTGAGGGTGTTTCTAGATGAGATTGACATGTGAATCAGTGGACTGAATGAAGCTAACTCTTCCCAGTGTGGGTGGGCCTCATCCAATCAGTTGAAGCCTTGTTTTGCTGTTTGTGCGGATTTGTTTGTTTTGTTTTATTTTTTGAGAGACAGAGAGAGAGAGCGCGAGCAGGTGAGCAGCGGAAGAAGCCAAGAGAGAGGGAGACACAGAATACCAAGCAGGCTCCAGGCTCTGAGCTGTCAGCACAGAGCCCAGAACACTTCACCGACTGAGCCAGCCAGGACCCCTGTGGGTTTCTTATTAATGCTGTCCCTTCCCTCCTCCTGCCTGACTGTTTGATCTGGGACATGGGTCTTTTCTTGCCTTCAGATACAAACTGAAACATCAGCTCTCTTAGGGTTACAAGCCTGCCGCTTTCAGAATGGAACTTCACCACCAGGTCTCCTGGGTCTCCCGCTTGTCGGCTACACATCTTGGGGATTCTGTTTCCACAATCGTGTGAGCCGGTTCTTTATAATAAATCTATATCTATAACCATCTATATCCTGTTAATTCTGTTTCCCTGGAGAACCCTGACACAATTGGTGCATCATCAGAAACTAAGTCAAGTCCACACTTTATTCAGATTTACTCAGTTTCCCTCTAATGTCCTTTTCCTATTCCAGGACCTCACCCTGGACCCTACCCAGGAGCCCCATGACGTTCAGTCATCATGTCTCCTGTGGCCCCTCGGGGCTGTGACATCTTCTCAGACTTTCTTTGTTTTTGATGCCCTTGACAGATTGGAGGACGACTGGTCAGGCATATTGTAGGATGCCCCAGTATTGGAATGTGTCTGTTTTCCTCGTGGTTAGGCTGGGGCTATGGGGTCTGGGAGGATGACCACAGAGGCAAAGTTCCATTTTCATCACATCATGTCAGAGATACACAAGATCCGCCTGACTTGCCACCGTGATGCTGACCCGGATTGCTGGGCTGCAGTGTGCTTGTCGGTTTCTCTACCGCGGTTTGCTCAGTGTCCCCCTCCCATCCTGTGCTTTCTTTGGAAGGAGGTCCCTCCGCACAGCCTGCACGTAAAGAGCGCCACCTCCTGAGGGTGGAGTATCTGCAGAAGTTATTTTTAATTCTTTTGCCCGGGATATTGTCTCCCACTTATTATTACTTTTTATTTTTATTCACTTGTTATTGTTTATTCGGTTACTTATATCAGTATGAACTCATGGGCTTTGTTTTATGTGTTGGATGATAATCAATACTACTTTATTATGTTGCTCAAATTTTTCCAGGTTTGGCATTGAGAGTTCCTTCTTTTGGCTCCTGTGTCCTTTTAGCATACATAGCCTTATCAGTCTGGAGCTTGCTCGTTTTTTTTTAATTTGTTTGTTCTGGATACTTCCTTACTTGCTCGCATGATAAAATGCTCCAGGCTCATCTTGCATATTTTCTGCCCCAGTCCTGAAATAAGCCAAGAGCCCTGATCCCTTTTATTGGTTGACTAGCACCAGAAACCAAGACCTGGGCAGTCAGTGGACACATGACATGTACTTGTCAAAATTCATAGAACTTCACAGTACAGAGTGAACATTAATGTATGCAAATTTTATTTTTTTAAGCTTATTTATTTATTTATTTTCAGGGAGAGAGCATGAGTAGGGTAGAGGCAGAGAGAGAGGGAGAGAGAATTCTACGCAGGTCAGTGCAGAGCCTGACGCAGGGCTCAAACTCACGAACCATGAGATCATGACCTGAGCAGAGATGAAGAGTCGGATGCTTAACTAACTGAGCCACCCAGATGCCCCTACCGTATGCAAATTTTAAAGTATCATTAGGATGTCAGGGACTCCCAGGACAGAATGCAGTATGTGACAGAAGAATCTAATCATATTCTACATATATGAAACAATCTCACTGAAGGGAGTGGGGAAAAGGCACTGACCCCAATAGAGTCTGTAAGAATAAAGGCAAAGAAACTGCAAACAGCATGGTGCTCTAGCTGGAAAAGTAGTTCCTCAGAGGGGTGCATGGGAGACAGATGTATATCCCCAAAGTATATAGCAATAGAAAGCCAACTCAACAGAAAATTCTAATGAGTAATGTAGCAAACTGCCTTCCTGGGTACACGGCTGGACTGCATTTCTGCCGGAGTCCAGCCCCAGCAGGCCCAGGGGTTCCCGAAGGATGAACGGCATCGGCGAGAATAACAAAGGGACACGACAGCAGTGTGTCCGACTGGCCGCTTTACTGTGGCAAGCCTGGCGTTATATTTGTTAGCAATTTCCTTGTAGCGTGCGTCACCTACGCGTCTCGGCTTTACCTAATTCTAAAAACGTTCCTTTGTGTAATCGCCCATCAAGGAACCTCATGGTTATTTTCTTGTAACGTTCCCTCCTGGCCTTTGCTTATCGATTAATTTCTTCATATTATTTTCATTATGTAGCTACGTTTATGTACAGTCTATAAAGCATTTGCTTTGCTATTTTCGTGGAAGGGCATCTAGCTCTCAACACCTCGAGTGGAACGTTTACAGGGACATGACTTCTTAATTGTTCCTTTGAACTGTTTGCGGTAGAAGGAACAAAAGTATTCGCTTTGGTCTGGGGTGCCTGGAGGGAGCCAAGAGGGCTGGGAACCCACGCCTTATGCGCTCCCAGAGAGACAACGTATACCTGGGAACTGATGAACCATTCTGTACCTTAACCCACCAGGTCCAGTTACCACCTGGAATGCCTCCTGGGGGCCAAGCGGGCCTAGGGGTTGGAGTAACTCGTAGCCATAGAGACATTGCCTTGTTGCCGGAGTGGGGCTTTCGAACCTGTGTGCCCCCCTCCCTGCCTGGGAAACATAGGGGGCTATCCTTCCTTTAGGCAGGGGACGGGCGGGCGGGGGTGGCACCGGCTGGATATAAGGTTTCTTTTTTGTCCTGGGGGTCGTCCCCAGAAAACATCCCCGAGTTTGCCCCCACGGGTTTCTTTTGAATCATCAGTGCCAATTGGACCATGGGGATGGCCACGATGAGTAAGAGGAGGGACGCCAGTAGCTTCCCATTCGGAGGGTCGCTGTGCCTTGCCCTTCCGCCGGCTGCCCGGGCTGTGCCATCAGGAAGGCCGGATGGATCGGCTCCCAACACATTTCCCACCCCTTCCTGCTGTTAGGGTTGGCCACATGATTCTGAGTGGAAGTGACATGAATAAGCTCTTGACCTGACTGTACACATTTTCATGCATCAGGTTGTTTCGTAGAGCAATGTCACAGTAGGGGAAGACGGGAATAATCCAGTTTTCATTAGCAGGGCGCTGGTTAGATAACTTGTGGTCATCTCTACAATGACGACAGTGAAAAGAATGAACTATATTTACATACACCAGCATGGAAAGATGTCCAAAACACATTGGTTATTAAATGAATAAAGCAAGTTAAAAAGCATACACCATATCACATCACAATGGGATACTACTCAGCAATAGAAAAGGAACAAACTACCAAGCCGCATTACCGCATGGACGAGTCTCACACACCGAGGAAAGGAGCCCAGCTGGGAGCAATAAACTGCATGCCATCTCAAGGGCTGACAAACTATGTACGGCCTGAGAAAACTCAGCCCACATCTTATTCTGGTATCTCCTGTGAGTAAAGAATGTTTATTTACATTTTTAAATGGTTGAAGGAAGGAAAGGGAAAAGGGAAGAGGGAAAAGGGAAAAGGGAGGGGAGGGGAGGGGAGGGGAAAAGAGGGACACCTTGGTGGCTCAGTTAGTTAAGCCTCCGACTTTAGCTCAGGTCATGATCTCAAGGTCCGTGAGTTCGAGTCCTGCGTCGGGCTCTGTGCTGACAGCTTGGAGCCTGGAGCCTGCTTTGGATTCTGGGTCTCCCTCTCTCTCTCTCTCTCTCTGTGCCCCTCCCACACTCATGCTCTGTCTCTCTCTCTGTCAAAAATAAAAAAGTAAACATAAAGAAAAGAAAAAGGATATATGAAAAACACATTTAAAAATAAAAAATCATGAAAAATAAAATATAATGAAAATAGAGTATATGAAAACTTGTGAGATGTCGCTAACTCATGCCTTGAAGGAAATTTATGGTTTTAAATATATACATTAGAAAGGGAGAAAAACTGGGGCGCCTGGGTGGCTCAGCTGGTTGAGTGTCCAACTTCAGCTCAGGTCACGATCTCATGGTTCGTGGGTTCGAGCCCCACGTCAGGCTCTGTGCTGAAAATTCAGAGCCTGCAGCCGGCTTCCAGTTCTGTCTCTGGCTCTCTCTGCCCCTCCCCCACTTGTGCTCTGTCTCACTGTCTCTAAAATAAGTAAACATTTAAAAAAAACTTTTAAATAAAAAAAGAAAAGGAGAAAAACTGAAAACCAATGATCTAAGAATTCCTCTCAACAGTTTAGGTGGAAAAATAGCAAATTAAGCTCCAAGAAAGTAAAGGGAATAAAGAAATATATAAGACTAAAAAAATAAATGGACAAGAGAGGGTTAACAAAGCCAAAAACAATTCAGGTATAACTATTCAAGACAAAAGAAGACACAAATAATCGATTTCCATAATGAAAAATGATGAACACAGAAGCCTAAATCCTTCAAAACATAAATGCTAAGAAAATATTAGCAAACCAAAGTCAACAACACATTAAAAGGGCCATACACCACGACCAAGTGGGATTTATTCCAGGGCTGCCATGGGGGTTCACCATCCAAAATAAGCAGTATGGTACACCACTTTAACAAAATGAAAGATAAAAATTATATGATTATCTCAACAAATGCAGCAAAAGCACTTGACAAAATTTAACACCCACTTGAGATAAAAATTCTCAACACAGTGAGTAGCGAGGAAACATACCAACAGAAGAAAAATAAGAACAATTTTAAGGTTCCAATGGCTTCACCAGTGAATTCTACCTAAACCTTCGCGCAAGGAAAACTCAAGCCCCAGTCCAATTCACTGGTGAATTTTGCCAAACTTCTGGGAAAGAAATAGTACTAACCTTGCACAAACTTTCCCAGAGAATGCAAAAACCATTTTTGTTAGTGAAGCAAACACATCCTTGTTCATCAAACTTGACAAGGGCATTGATTTAAAAACTTAAAAAGCACAGGCAAACCTCTCCCATGAACATAGACACGAAAATTCTCGGGAAAATACCAGCAAGTCACACCCAGCAATGGAGAACTAATCAGCTCCGAGAAGGACCGAGCTGCAGGTCACAGACACACGCGGAGGAGCCGCGAAAGCGAAAGCGACAGCCGCCAACTCGGTAGACCGCAGCCCCCCCCCCCCCCCCCGCGGCCTCCTCCTGCTGGAAGCGGCGGCGTGCGCGCTCCCGCGCTCGGACACGCGGCGTGCGCGCCTACTGCGTGTCGGGCCCCGTTCCAGACGCTCAGCACGCGTGCGCGGGACGGACCGTCCCAACGCGGGGCGACGAACGGGAGTGATTGCGGCAGTACTGAGGGATGCGGCGTGCTAGAGGGGGGTGTGGTCTGTGGGGGACACGTGGGGGACAGCGCCAGTGACCAGGGCCGGCCCGCAGGCAGGGTTTGGTCCCTGAGAACGGGCGCTTGAGCAAAGGCGGAAGGAAGCGGAGGCGGGGCGAGCGCGCGTACCCGTCTGAGAGGCCCGCTCGGGTGGGACTGCAGCGCGCAGGTCCGCGGAGGCGCCCGTAGATTCCATTCTGGGGCACGTGGGGCACCACGCCGAAGGGTGTGACCTCACGTGGGCTATCACGAGCCCACTGTGGCTGGTGTGTGGGGGCTCCGGCAACAGGCCGCTGGAGTTAGGAAGGGCAGCGTGGGGGTCGGGCGGGGGGGGGGGGGGCGGTTCCTGGAACCGACAGAACGTCACGATGGGTTGGACACTGAGAGGGGTCCAGGGCGAAGCCGGGGCTCCGGCCCAGCGACTGGAACATCTGAGATGGCGAGGGTTACAGGTGAAGCACACTTTGGGAGGAAGACTCAGAATTCGCTTTGGGACACCACTGAAATTGCGGGACGCGGGGGTGGGCTGAGGTTGGAGTTCAGGAGAGAGGGTGGAGTTTGGGCGGAAACTCACCTGGGGGGTGGTTTAAAGGCAAGAGTCTGGGTGGGGGTCTGAGGAGTGAAAGTGGGGAGGGGCAGCCAGTGGAGAGGGCACAAAGCGGGAGGGGGGCGAGCCTGGGGAGGTGGCGGGGAGGTGCACAGAAGCTCCGCCTAGAGACTGGGGTGCAGGTGGGGTGCGGGGGCTGTTTGCAGCAGGGGGAGGAGCGAATCAGCAGAGCATCTGCCTGCTAGTGGGTGGCGCAGAAGAGCAAGAGGGTCAGAAAGGCTGGGGGAGCCCAGCCCTGGGGCAGGTGGGGATGTGACCACCTCAGCGGGTGAGGGTCGCAGGTGCGCAGGGTCAGCACAGGTGAGGAGCCGGGGGCCAGTGAGCCACGAAGTGAGCTTTGTGGCCCTCAAGGCTCCTGGTCACTACGGTGAGTGGGTCTATCAGAGCTTTAAACTAGATTACTTTTCAGTAATTGCTCGGTGCTCAGTGGCACTGGCCAGACGTGGGGTCAGTTACAGTTTTGCCGAATGAGAACCATGGGAGAAGAGGTCCAGGACTGTCGTGGGGTGTGAGCGTGGGGGCGGGGAACACGAGGGGCAAGGGACAGTGGCATAGGATTCATGGCACGGAGGTCCTGGTAGGTGAAGTAGTCCATGGGGAGTGAACCGGCAGTGGGGACAGGGCTGGGAGGAGCCACCTGGGGATGGGGGGAGGGCAGTGTGAGGGCCATGGGGATAGGGGGTATTGTGAGGGTTGTGAAAAGGTGAGGGGGGGGGTGAGGGGTGGGGGGTGGGGGAGGGACTGTGGGAGCAGCTGTGGGTTCCCTCTGAAGGTTACCAGGGACCTGAGGGCTGAGGGCCAAAGATGGGACCGTGGGAAGAGAGGTCAAAATGGTGGAAGAAAAGGCACTGGAAAGATGGTGTGCATTGACTTTGAAATAACAAAAGCTACACAGGAGTGAATTTGAGAAGACAGTGATCCAGCAGTTAAAATGTCAAAGAAGCAAAGGAGAAGGGCCTGAGGTTAGTGGACCCTGGAAATAGGGTGGCAGGTGATGTGCTGTGATGCACAAGTTCAGAGCTGGGCTATTTGGGAGAAGAGAGAAGCAAGGAGGTGGGTGTGGGACAGCAGACAGGCCCAGCTGTGCTATAGGGTGGCTGCTGAGGGTTCGGGGAGGGCTTCTGGGGACTGTCCCCCACCTCCACCAAGCTCCTGAGGAGAAGACATGCCCCTGTCATGCCCCTGTCATGGCAGGTGTCAGCTGGGAGCAGTGACAGCTCCTGGGGAGCTAGGACCCTGCCATTCGCCCCCACAAGCCACAAGTGTTATGTCAAGCTTCACTTTCTGGGGTTTGCTAGATGGGTGGTTTCCCCTGTTATGAATAGCATGGTGAAGTGTTCACATAGCTTCTTCAAACTGCACATGTCCCCTTTCCCTGAGATTCTGACCCTGACTTGGGAGAGCCAGACCCTCCTGGCAGGGGGTGGTAGCTGGGAGGGGCCTGTGGCCTCTGGGGAGTGTCGTTTGAGCGGAGGAGGCAGGGAGTGCTGTACCTCTGTCCGCTGTGTGCTTGCGCGAGTCACAACGTGGGTCTTGTCGTGGGAGAGGAGAGGGCGAGCCATCCGCCCTTCACCGCAGGCAGCATGTAATCCTTAGGTGGGGGCAGGGGCCCCTCACGGGTCTGCGATAGGAGGAGGCCAAGAGCTAGGCCTTGGATGGGCTCCCCACGTGCAGCAGCTAAGCCCCAGGAACTTCCCTGTGTCTACCCCGTCCATGGCCTCAGCAGCCGTGAAAGCTCTCAAGGAAGGGGTTCTTGCCTCTATGTTTCAGGGGTCACCCAGCTCTTTGCTTCTGCCAGGCCTCCTGTTCTCTTGGCAAAGGTGGGCACCCCCTCTCATCCCTCTGGTGAGGCAACAAAGTGGGGTCTGTCCCCTAGAACTGTGGGTCCAGGCCACCTTTCATAAGAAAGCTGTACCCCATCCATAACCCTCCACTCTCCACCAAACCCTGCCCACAGGAGGCCCCAGGGCAAGACCTCTCCACCAGCAGAGATCAGCAGGAAACTGGGAGCCAGGCAAGAGTAGAAAGCTGCCTTTCCCTCCCCTAGCGGGGTGCTGTGGCCAAAGGTTGGGAGCCCCAGGCTGGTGGAAGGTGCCCCACTAGCTGTCAGCACGGCAGTGATTAATTAGGCCTGGGGAGGATGCCCGGGTTCTGAGCAGCCCAGGCTCTGATGGGAGGTGGGCGGGTTGTGGGCGCGGGGCGGGTCTGGGGCAGGCACCTGGCAGACGCCTGCTCTCTGAAGGTGGTAAGGGTCAGTGTGTGAAGAACCTGATAACGTTTTATGGGCCCTATTCTGCCAAGGAGAGATAGCGTTGCTATTCTCGCTTGAAGAACCTGATAACATTTTATGGGCCCTATTCTGCCAAGGAGAGATAGCATTGCTATTCTCAAGGACCTGCTAACAGCCCTTCCCAGATCAACAAACAGAGACCATGCTTCCTGACCCATCTGGGAGAATGTGCTATAATTAATCGGATTATAGGTACGTTCACTTTCTTTGTCTTACTAAACTGTGATAAAATACACGCAACATAAAAAGCACCGCCTTCACCCACTCCAAGCACCCAGCTCAGTGGCACTACGCGCATCCACACTGCTGTGACTCCCCCACACAAAGTGGGGCTCTGTTGGTGGGGAAGAAGGGCAGAATGGGTCTTGAGGCAGCAGCTGGCAGGGCCTGCCACATCTTACTCCTTTTGGGGCTCCAGGAGGTCAATTGTTGTTTTTGTTTTTGTTTTTAACGTTTATTTATTTTTGGGACAGAGAGAGACAGAGCATGAACGGGGGAGGGGCAGAGAGAGAAGGAGACACAGAATCGGAAGCAGGCTCCAGACTCTGAGCCATCAGCCCACAGCCCGACGCGGGGCTCGAACTCACGGACCGCGAGATCGTGACCGGGCTGAAGTCGGACGCTTAACCGACTGCGCCACCCAGGCGCCCCTTCAGGAGGTCAATTGTGTCGGAAAGGTTGCTGGGAGGGGCGTCTGGAGGTGTGGTGATGCTGGGGCTTCTGTGCCGCCCCTCAAGAGAAATGTAGTCCAAGGACAGAGAGACCTAGCAGGGAAGGAGTGTGGGTATCAGCATGCAGGGGAGGGAGCAGTGAGAGGAGGGAGGGAGGGGCTGCAGAAGTGAACGGGACAGAACGGGTTCTGGGCGCCTCGGACAGGAGAGTGGAGGAGAGAGGACCAGAGGGGAATTTTCAGCTACTGCCCTGAGCTTAGAACTTCGGGCAGAGAGAGAAATCACCCAAAGAGTTTCTTCAAGAAAAAGGTTGCTCAGTGATGGGCATAAACCCTTGTGTTGCTCCTCCGGAGAAGCTGAAACACGGAACAACACTGTTTCTTGGAGGCTTCCAGGCTGAACTGATGGTTTCTGGACTGGGTGTGAGCCCTGAATCGTGAGGCTGTTCAGATGAATGTGGGTCTTGTTAGGGGATTCTTGGAGAATTGAACCTACTTAGATAACCCGAGGTACCTCGACCTGAAATCGTCCTGCACCTGAGCCAGGGAACACCGGCACCAGCACGACCAGCTGCTGGATCTGGAGGCAATTCACCCAGCGTGAGCCACAGCGGTCCCTGGATTACACTCAAGGTTGAGGGGAATAGTGGGTTGGAATCATAACTTTTTGGGAGAACAAACTTAGGATGGAGTGTCTTCAGTCATGAGATTTAGGCCGGGCACATGGCCCAAACTCCCCTATAGCTGAGTGTGGCCCCACGAGAAAGTGGCCCAGAGAGTGAGTGGCAGTGACATGTGCAAACCCTGGCCTCCCCCTTGGAGGGAGGGGACGTGCCCTCATGTTTCTCACTTCCCTTGGGTTGTGGTGACATGGTCTTTTAAGGTGGCTGTGGGAGGGGGCAGCCCTGCCAGTCACTGCTCAGGCCTTGTTGGGATCCAGCAAGCTGACAGGGTCCAGACAGAGCCAGGCTCACCCACACCACATGTGCTCACCAAACTAAGGCTGCTTAGAAGCCTCATAAGGGGTTGCAAACTGGAATTAATGTTTTTCAAACTTCTTCAGTGACATATAATTTATACACCATAAAATTCACCCATTTAACGTGTATATAATCCAGTGGTCTTTAGTATATTCATAGAGTTGTGCAAGCCTCACCACAGTCCATTCTAGAACATTCTGTTGCTCCAAAAAGAAGCCCCTTACCCATTAGCAGTCACTCCCAGTCTCCCCTAACCCCTGGCCACCTCTAATCTACTTATCTCTGTGGGTTTGCCTGTTCTGGACACTTCATACAAGTAGAATCATACAATACTTGTCGTTCTGTGTCTGGATTCTTTCACTGAGCAACATGTTTTCAAGGCACCTCCATGTTGTAACATGAGATCATGACCTGAGCCAAAATCAAGAGTCGGATGCTTAACTGACTGAGCCACCCAGGTGCCCCTATGGTTCACTCTTGGCTGAAGATTCTGTGGGTTTGGATAAATGCATAATGTCATGTGTCTACCACGATAGTGTCACGCACCATAAAAATCCGTTCCCTCCTATTCATCCCTCCCTCCCCCCAACTCCTGGCAACCACTGGTCTTTTTACTGTCTCCATAGCTTTGCCTTTCCTAGAATGTCATAGAGTTGAAGTCATACTATGTAGCCTTTTCAGACTGACTTTTTTCACTTAGAAATGCCCTTGAAGGTTCCCCCATGTCTTTTTATGGCTTGATATCTTGTTTCTTTTTATCACTGATTAACACTCGATTGTGTGGATGGCCCAGTGTTTGTTTATTCATTAACCTATTGAAGAACAAATACTTCCAAGTTTGGGCAATTATGAATAAAGATGCTATAAACATCTGTGTGCAGCTTTTGTGTGCACATAATCTTTCAACTCATACAGATCTTGTACATATTTTGTTAGATTTATACCTAAGTAGTTTACCTTTTTTTGGTACTAATGTAAATGTTATGTTTTAATTTCAAATTCCAGTTGTTCATTGCCGGTGTATAGGAAAGCAAGTGACTCGTATATATTAGCCTTGCATCCTGAAACCTCACAATAATTGCTTACTAGGTCCAGGAGTTTTTTTACCCTTTGGAATTTTCTACGTAATAATGTCATGTGTGGGGGAAAAAAAGTATATTTCTTCCTTCCCAATCTGTATACCCTTATTTTCTTTTGTGGTCTTATTGCATAAGCTAAGACTTCCTTGGTTGATTAGGAGTGGTGAAAGAGAGTTTCCTTGTCTCATTCCCAGTCTTAGAGGGAAAGCGTCTGCTTTCTTACCATTAAGTATGATATCAGCGGTAGGGTTTTGGGCAGATCTTTTTTTTATTAAGTGAGGAAGTGCCCCTGTATTCCTAGTTTGCTGAAACTTTTTCTCATGAATTGGTGTTGGGTTTTATCAGATATTTTTTCTGTATTTGATGATGTGACATGATGATGTGATTTTCCTTTCTTAGCCTGTTGATGTAATAGATTACACTCATTGATTTTTTAATATTAAATCAGCCTTGCGTATGTGGATAAATCTTACTTGGTTGTGGTGTATAATTAATTTTACACATGTTGGATTAAATTTGATAATATTTAGTTGAAGATTTTTGCATCTATGTCCATGAGAGATTTGTTCAAAAAAATATTTTTTGTAATGTCTTTGTCTGGTCTTGGTATTAAAACAATGCTGGCTTCATAGTATGAGCTAGGAAGTATTCCCTCTGCTTGTATTATCTGGAAGAGATTGTAGACCTGTTATCATTTCCTCTTTAAATGTTTAATAGATCACCAGTGAACACATCTGGGCCTTGCACTTTGTTTTGGAACATTATTAATTTGTGATTCAACTTTTTTAGTAGATACACACATAGTCATACTATCTACTTCTCCTTGTGTGAGTTCTGGTATATTGTGTCTTTCAAGGAATTGATCCATTTTATCTAAAATGGCAAATTTGTGAGCATAGAGTTGTTCATAATATTCCTTTATTATCCTTTTAATGTCCATAGGATCTGTAGTGATGGCCCTTTTTTATTTCTGATATTAATAATTTGTACATTATCTCTCTTTTTCTTCCTGGTTAGTCTTACTAGAGGCCTATGAGTTTTATTGACCTTTTCTAAGAAATAACTTTTCATTCTTTGATTTTTTTTCCTACTAACTTCCTGCTTTCAGTTTCATTGATTTCTGCTCTAATTTTTACTATTTCTTTTTTTTTTTTTCTGCTTACCTTGCATCTAATTTGCTTTTCTTTTTCTATTTTCTCAGGGTAGCAGCTTATATTATTGATTTTGGAACATTTTTCTTTTCTAATATATGCATGCAATGCTATAAATTTTCCTCTAAGCATGGATTTAGATGAATCTTGCAAATTTTAATAAGTTTTTTTTTTTCATTTTCATTTAGGCAGCAATATTTTAAACACTCTCTTAAGACTTCTTGTTTGACCACTGTGTTATTGGGCAGTGTGTTGTTTAATTTCCAAATATTTGGAGATTTTATGGATAACTTTCTGTTATTGATTGCTATTTTAATTCCGTTAAGGGTGTGTTTTATGGCCCAGAATGTGGTCTGTCTAGATGAATGTTTCCCATGAGCTTGAGGAGAATGTGTGTCCTGTTGGTGGTGGTGGAAGCAGTCAATAGATGTCTACTATATCCAGTTGATGGTGTTGAGTTCAACTATGGGTCTGTCCATTTCTGAGAGAGGGCTGTTGAAGTTTCCAAATGTAAAACTGGATTCATCTATTTCTCCTGAAATTCATTAGTTTCTTCCTCAGGTATCTGACACTCTTGTTAGGTGCCTACCCATCAAGGATTGTTATGTTTACTTGGAGAATTAACCCTTTTATCATTATGTATGTCCCTCTTTATCTCTGATGATTTTCCTTGTCCTAAAATCTGTTTTGTCTTAAGTTAATAAAACTACTCCAGTTTTCTCTCAGTTTTATTGAGATGTAATTGACACACTTATAAACTGTATGTTAAAGGTGTACAGCATGATCATTTGATTTACATATATTGTGAAATGATCACCACATAAGTTTAGTTACGATCCATCATCTCACATACATACAAAATAAGGGGGAAAGAAAGAAAAGAGAAAAGAAAAGAAACAAGGAAAAGAAAAAAGAAAAGAAACCTTCTTTTTCTTTGTGATGAGATCTCTTAAGGATTTATTCTCACCATTTTTTATATATGCCATCCAGAAGTGTCCATGGCAGTCACCATGTTGTACATTATACCCCTAGTGCTTGTTTATCTCATAACTGGAAATTTGTACCTTTGGCCACCTTCACCCACCCAGTTTCCTTTTGATTAGTGTTAGCCTGGTGTGTCTTTCTCTTTCCCTTTACTTTTAACCTATCTGTGTCTTTATATTTAATGTGGGCTTTTTGTGGACAACACAGGGTTGGGTCATGTTTTTTATCTACTTTGATAGTCTCTCTTTTAATAGGCATTTAGGTCATTTACATTTAAGCTGATTATTGATACAGTTGAATTCGTATTTACCATATTTGTGACTGTCTGCTATTTTGATGCCTTTGTCTCTCTTTCTTGTTCTTTTTTCCTTCCACTCTCTTTCTGGCTTCTCAGGTTTTGAGTATTTTTATATTATTCTGATTTTTCTCTTCCTTTAGCATATCAATTATACTCTTTTAAAATGCTTTTGTGGTGGCCCTCGATTTTGCAATTTACCTTTACAATTAATCTAAATCTGCTTTCATATATTTTTACAATACCACTTCACCAGTAGTGCAAGTATCTTACAACAGGGTATCCCTAATTCCGACCCGCCCCCATCCCCTATAACATTGCCATCACACATTTCCCTTACTCAAGAGCTATATTCATCCAATATATTGCTATTGTTATCCTGAGTAAACTGATAGATCAGTTAAGTACAAGAAAAATAAAATATTTTATTTTACCTCCATTTGTCCCTTCACCAATCGTCTTCATTTCTTTATGTAGAGCTGAATTGTGACCCATGTCCTTTTTCTTCTCTCTAAAGAACTTCTATTAACATTTCTTTCAAGGCTGGTCTTCTGGTGACAAATTTCCACAATTTTTGTTTATATGAGAAAGTCTTTATTTCTCCCTCACTTTTGAAATATAATGTCACTGGATACAGAATTCTAGGTAGGTGGATTTTTTTTTTCTTTCAACAATGTAAATATTTCATTCCACTCTCCTCTTGCTTGCATGATTTCTAAGAGAGATCTGATGTAATTCACACCTTTGTTCTTCTTTTGGTAAGGTGAGTGTTTTCTTCCCCTCTGCCTTCTTTCAAAATTCTCCTTTGAGTGAGACAGGAAGGCTAGAGAGGGCTGGGGCTGGATATCTTCCTTCCCTCAGTAGGTGAGGATGTATTAAAATCTGTATTGGATTTTGCACATGGGAGACCATGCGAACACCCTGGAAGAAGACCACCACCTACAACCACCTACAAGTCTGAGAGAAATGCCTTAGAAGAAACCAGCCCTGCTGACTCCTTGGTCTTGAGCTCGTAGCCACCAGACCTTCTGAAGGCTAAGAGACAGGACATCCACCGCCAGAACCCCCAGCATCCAAGGGTATAAAAGGAACAGACTCACTGCAATGAGAACCCTCATCAGACAAAAGGGGAGTGAGAACCATCCAGGCTGCCTGACCAGCTCCTATTGGGTGGGTACAGAGAGGACTCCCCTGTTACACGAATTGACTTTGGAATGTCAAGACAACCTTACACTACTGGGATAAGTTCCGCTTGGCCATGGTTTATAATTATTTTTACACATTGATGGTTCTATTTGCGAGGAGTTTGTTGGAGATTTTTTTGTGTCTATATTTATCAGGGATATTGGTCTTTTAGTTTTCTTGCGATGTGTTTGCCTGGTTTGGTATCAGAGTAGTATGGCCTCACAGGATGGATTGAGAGGTATTCTTTTCTTTTCCTTATTTTATTTATTGGGGGGGGGGAGAGGGATATTCTTTTCATTTACATGTTCTGTTAGGGTTTGTGAAGGAGTGTTAGTAATGCTTTAAATATTTGACAGAATCGTTAGTGATGCCATCTGGGCCTGGCCTTCTCTTCATGGGAATTTTTCCATATTATTAATTCAATCTCTTTACTTCTTGTAGATCTATTCAGATTGTTTCTTTTGAGTCCGTGTGTTTGTGACTTTCTAAGAATCTGTCCATTTCATCCAAGTTATCGAATTTGTTGGCACAAGAGGAGGGGGTCAGCTGTAGGTTCATTTTTTCCTCATCTTACCCATTCCTCCAGAAATGGTTCTTTCTCTGAGGTCAAGATATGAAGGGGAATCCTGCGAACAGGGAAGGAGGAAGCATTCTGCTGAGGGCACCAGTGCTCTAGAGCGAGGCTTTTCAAAGGCAGGAGAACTAAGGGGACAGGAGGCCCCGAAGAAGGAGTGGGCAGTGTGGGCAACTCCTGAGAGACCTCGTTCGCAGCTGCCGTGAGGACAAAATGTGGGAGTGAGGAAGAAATGATCAAAGGTTTCCTGGGTGGCAAAATCCCTGTGCGAGAGACCTTTGAGGAATTTCACAATGCAGTCTTAATTACTTGTTCAAGAGTTCAAAACTTGTGCCCTTGGGAGTGGCCCTGCTCGGCAGCTGAAGCTGGGGTGACACAAGTCCAGTATCACTGCTGGCCACGCTGCCACCTGTATCTCCTTTTCTCACCTGCTTCTCCCTTTCTCTCTTGGCCTTCTCCACCCCCGATCTGCACCCGTACACCTGCTCCCAATGTCCCCTCCTCATCCCCATACTTCCATGGCTCAGTTCGTGGCAAGGCTCCCTGATACTGGCTCCCATCATCAAAGCTTTTTCCAGGGCTGTTAGCAGCAGCGGCTGAGAGTTTATGGGGTACAGAGTGCACTCACGGAGGGTCCATCTTAGGGTATGGGGATGACCTTGACATCCCCAAATCAGCGGCCTCAGGGCCCTTCCCATGCTGGTTATGGCAGATGCACACCCTCCCTCTGTCTGACGTGCCCCCTCAGTTCCTCTGACAAAAGGAAAAGAGCATGCCTTTCAAGGAAGAGTTCACGGTCAGAACTGGAGTGGATTTAGAACTTGGGATGTTCTTGGTGACACAGAAAACTGTGCGGGGCCTTCCACAGAACTTGAGAGGTGGTGATAGCCAGTGCCTAGAATGGGCTAGGCTTTCTCCTCTCTGCCCTCAGCACTGACGTGCCTTTACCATGCCATTCTACAGATGAGGAAACGGAAGTACAGGGAGGTTACGTAGTGTCCAAGGTCACCCAGCTATGGGATGGTGGAAGCAGGATTTGATCCCGACAGTCTGGCTAGGAGATTGTGCTCTTGGTGGTGACACTTTCTGTCTGAAGTAATAATGGAAAGGAGATAGTGCAGTTGTAGAGAACTTGCTTTTGAGAAATTATACTGTGGAGAGGGAAAGTGAATGTGCATTTAGGGGAAACACAGCATGGGCCGATGTGGGACATCTCTCTCTGCCTGGAGGAATGTGTATGCAGTGCCTCAGGGTTGGAGTGGGGCTCAGTGAGGCGTCCACGAGGGGCACACTGGGGTCTTTGCCAGTGAGGCTGCAACCCAGGGCCCTGCGATGCCCACCGAGCTGTGCAGGGCCCACAGTCTGTCCACAGGCAAGCCTGGACACGCCCACATCTGCTGTTGTTTTGCCTGTGCAGAATCCCAGCACGCTGCAGAAGCTAAGTCAGGAGCCCGCAGGTCAAGGGAGCTGGGACCCCATACGGAACTCAGGACAGTCACACACACACACACCCCCCAACCTCTCCCAGAGCTGAGGCCGAACTCTGCTAAGGGCTTGTTCCCAGGACCCTGACCCCCAGGAGACCCAGTCCACTCCTCCGCTTTGCTGGGTGTTACCCACACCATGGTCGGGAGTGAGGGTCTTGTCCCTGCTTTGGGCTGGACCCGGTTGAGGCTGCTTCAACACACAAGGCCCAGACACTGGCCCCACCTCTCTGGCTCTGTGGGAACAGTGAGATGTATTCATGTTCACAAACATCCTTTAAAGGCACAAAGTGCCACCCTCGTGTGCTGGCGGCAGCCCCTCCAGCCTCTCTGCTGCCAACCTTGCCCTGTCCAGGCAGCTGCCTGGTGTGGAGGGCAGTCAAGGGGGGGATTCAGGGAGTAGAAGAGAGGGAGGGGGTTACCTGGGGTAGATGTGAGTGTGGCTAAACAGATCCATACCTCTGAAAGCCTGAGCCCTCCTCATGGAGATGTGGGATCTATTTGTCTTAAATAGACAAAAAAAAAAAAAAAAAAAAAAAAAAAGTTAGGGCTAAATGGGCGCCTCTGTGGGTCCCCTCCTGGTGGAGGGGGCAGGGCAATAGAGACTCCCAGGACTCTGGGCTGTCTCCCCAGGGAGCAGCTCTCAAGGCTCCTGTGGAAGCAGGACTGAACACAGGGATGGCTTATGGCAAATAAACATTAAAAAAAAAAAAATTTCAAAGCGTGGCCTGGTTGGTTACGTGTCTGACTTCGACTCAGGTCATGATCTTGTGGTTCTTGAGTTCGAGCCCTGCGTCAGGCTCTGTGCTGACAGCTCAGAGCCTGGAGCCTGTTTCAGATTCTGTCTCTCTACCCCCCTCCACTTGCCCTCTGCCTCTCTCTCCCCCCCCCACCCCCGCCAGAAATAAATAAACATCAAAAATTTTTTTTAATTAAAAACAATGGGTGGAAGGCAGTGAATATTCCAGAACACCTGTTCTTGCAGAGAGTTTCACAGAAATGCTCAGAGAGATACTGTGTTCATTTTCTATGACTGCTCTAACAAGATACTAAAAAGTTGGTGGCTTAAAACAACACACGTTTATTCTCCCACAGCTCCAGAGTTCAGAAGTCCAAAATCAGTGTCACTGGGCTGAGTTCCCCGTGTTGGTTCAGCCACACTCCCTGTGGAGGCTCTAGAGGGTGTGTCCTCACCTCACATTTCCAGCCTCCAGTGCTCTGTTCCTGGCACTCGTAGGCTCATGGCGTCTTCCTCCAACTTCCACGCCAGCAGTCTAGCATCTTGCTTCCCAGTCACGTTGCCTTCTCCTGGGCCAAATCTCCCTCCGCCTCTATCGTGTGACACCTGAGATGACATTTACAGCCCACCTGGGTGACCCAGGACAATCTTCCCATCTCTAGCCCCCGAGTTCAATCTGCAACGCTGCTTTTGGCACGTGAGGGGACCTTCACAGATTCCGGGGGTTACGGCCTGATATCTTCGGGGCCTATCTTTCAGCTGACCACAGATACATTCACTCAAACACAGTATAAAGTGGCCACATAGACAGACCCGGACACACACACACACACACACTCCTCACCTCCAAACCTCTTCCCATCAGCCTGCTCAAGCCAGGTTTGGGAAGCCACACAACTCTTCCCTTTCCCCCATGACAGCTTCCTTTCCGATAACATTGAGCAAGTCCCTCCCTCGTTCCCAGTGTCCCTTCTATCTAAGAAGCCCTTCCTCACTCCTGCCTTCAGAATTTAACCTACCTTGAGGCCTCCAAGCTGAAGGCCTAGTTCTGAGCCAGCCCCTTTCTTCACACCATCCACCCTACTCTGCAGGTACCTGCTCACAGCTGTGCCTCACTGCCACGCCCTATGGGTTCTCAGAGAACACCAACTGAAACAAGGATTAGAGGCAAATCAAAGGTCAGCACGCAGAACTCTTAAAGCGGGAGTGCTCCGGTGCCTGAGTCTGGGAGCTTGGTGACCGATGGACTGCCATCTGGGCGCTGGCTGAGCTAGGCCACTCGGGTCTGGGGCATGGGTGGGGCTGGACAGCTCCCCTAGAACACGGCTCTACTCAACCGAGGGAGAGAGAAATAACCTCTCTGATGCCCACACCTGCCCCTCCGTGCCAGTCCTAAGGGCCAGACTCCATGGACCAGCCGGAGGACTTCCAGTCCGGGTGAGTGCTGGCTTTCAGGGTGGTCACACGGGAAGCGGCTGGCTCCAGCCCGTGGGGGCCTCACCTCATTCTGCCCACTCCCTGGGGCTTCACACAGCTGATCCACAGCTTTCCCCCGGTATCTCCCAGGCTCAGGATTCTAGGGACTCTCTTCGCACAGAAGGCACCCTTGGTGTCTGTTCCCCACCAGGGACTCAGACTCAGCCCCTGGTGCAAGGCGCCCAGCCTGGGCCACCAAAGGGTGCAGTGAGATGGGTGTGATGGGGAACTCAGGCACGCAGAGTGGGCGGTGTGGGTGGTGAGTGTGGCTCTCCGCCCAGGCTCCCAAGGATGGGAAGGGAAAGAAGGGAGAAAAGGGCAGAGCACAGGCCCTTGTCGGCACCCTCATCTTAGGCCTTTGAGCCGGCCTGGCCAGGTGGTGTGGAAGAACACAGGAAGGAGGGTGCAGGGCGGGAAGGCGGTCCCCCAGCGCTTGGGTCAGCGGTGGCCAGCGCCTGCCCCCAGTGACCTCTATCACAGCCAGGGGCAGCGCCCTCAGAGGCAAAGCCTTAGGACAGAGCACCGCCCGCCCCCACACTGCCCCCCCCCCTCCCGCCCCCGACCGAGGCCCTGGGAGGGAAGAACTTCTCTCCCGGCTGGGTGCTACCAAACGTTGGCCTGGAGTCAGCTGGGGAGATGGGGGCTCATCTGAGCCTTTGCCCGTCGTGGGTGCCCCGACGCCCGGGGCCGAGGCTGTGGGGGGCGGCGGGGCAAGGCCGGGGTCACCGTCGCCGCAGATGTGCTGACCCCGCCCGACCGCGCCCAGCGCGGAGTTCCGTGCCGCCACAGCCCGAGAGCTGCTCCAGCGCGCGCTCGAGAACCTGAGCCAGGAGCACCTGAAGCGCTTCCGCCACAAGCTGCGGGACGCGCCGCAGGACGGCCGCAGCATCCCGTGGGGGCGGCTGGAGGGCGCGGACGCGCTGAGCCTCGTGGAGGAGCTGATCCAATTCTACGGGCCGGAGCCTGCGCTGGACGTGACCCGAAAGACTCTGAAGAGGGCCGACATCCGCGACGTGGCGGAGCAGCTCAAGGAGGACCGGCTGAAGCGTGAGCGCGGGGTGGCGGGTCGCCAGGGTCCCCGCGCCGCCGTTCGCTCCCGCCGGAGGCAGAGTCTGGGCCTCGGCCGCCATCCTTCCCGCTTCCCCAGAAAAGTCCCGGCGCGCCCCCCTCCCCGCGCCCGAGAGCACGCCACCCACACATCCAGGGGCCCCAGGGCTCGGATCCGGGGCGCTCTTGAGGGGTAGCCCCAACTCCCTACTGCGCCCCCCCCCCCCAGCCCCCTGCACATTCGGCAGGGCCTCACCACAGCTCTCCCTTCCAGGGCTCGGCCCCAGCTCCTCCTCGCTGCTCTCCGTGTCCGGTAGGTCTCTGTCGGCGGGAAGCACAAGACCCAAGCTGTCAGCGGGCGGGGGCGGAGGTGGGGGGTGACCCCCAGGTTTGCAGCACGAGGGTCCTTTACACCGCTCAGAGATTCCCGACAGCCGGTCCCGGGGGAGAGTCGTGTGGCAAGGCTGGCTGGGGGGGGGGGGGGGGGGGGGCTGAGACCTGAGCCCAGGGGGTCGGGGCGGCGGGTGAGGGTCAGCTGACAAGCCCCCCCCCCCCCGCCCCGCCAGAGTACAAGAAGAAGTACAGAGAGCACGTCCTGCAGCAGCATGCCAAGGTGAAGGAGAGGAACGCGCGCTCCGTGAAGATCAACAAGCGCTTCACCAAACTGCTCATCGCGCGCGAAGGCGCCGCGTCGGCGGACGGGGCGCTGGGGCCCGCGGACGAGCGGGAGACACAGCGCGCGCGGCGCTCCGACACGCACACCTTCAACCGCCTGTTCGGCCGCGACGGAGAGGGCCAGCGGCCCCTGACGGTGCTGCTGCAGGGCCCGGCGGGCATCGGCAAGACCATGGCGGCCAAGAAAATCCTGTACGACTGGGCGGCGGGCAAGCTGTACCACGGCCAGGTGGACTTCGCCTTCTTCCTGCCCTGCCGCGAGCTGCTGGAGCGCCCGGGCACGTGCAGCCTGGCCGGCCTGATCCTCGACCAGTGCCCGGGGCGCAGCGCCCCCGTGCGGCCCCTGCTCGCCCGCGCCGAGCGCCTGCTCTTCATCCTGGACGGCGCGGACGAGCTGCCCCCGCCCGCGCCCGCCGACGCGGCGCCCTGCACCGACCCCTTCGAGGAGGCGGAGGGCGCGCGGGTGCTGAGCGGGCTGATGGGCAAGACGCTGCTGCCCGGGGCCCGCCTGCTGGTGACCGCCCGCGCCACGGCCCCCGGGAGGCTGCAGAGCCGCCTGTGCTCGCCGCAGTGCGCCGAGGTGTGCGGCTTCTCCGACAAAGACAAGAAGAAGTACTTCCACAAGTTCTTCCGGGAGGAGTGGCTGGCGGAGCAGGCCTACCGCTCGGTGAAGGAGAACGAGACGCTGTTCGCGCTGTGCTTCGTGCCCTTCGTGTGCTGGATCGTGTGCACGGTGCTGCGCCAGCAGCTCGACCTCGGCCAGGACCTGTCGCGCACCTCCAAGACCACCACGTCCGTGTACCTGTTCTTCGTCGCCAGCTTCCTGAGCTCGGCGCCCGCCGCCGACGGGCCCCAGGTGCAGGGCGAGCTGCGGAAGCTGTGCCGCCTGGCCCGCGAGGGCCTCCTCGGGCACAGGGCGCAGTTCGCGGAGAAGGACCTGGAAAGACTGCAGCTTCGCGGCTCTCAAATCCAGAGGCTGTTCCTCAGCAAGAAAGAGCTGCCGGGCGTGCTGGAGACCGAGGTCACCTACCAGTTCATGGACCAGAGCTTCCAGGAATTCTTCGCCGCGCTGTCCTACCTGCTGGAGGACAAGGGAGACCGGGCACCGGCTGACAGCGTCGGGGCGCTTCTGCGGGGCAACGCCGAGCTGCGCGGCCACCTCGCGCTCACCACGCGCTTCCTCTTCGGGCTGCTGAACACGGAGCGGATGCGCGACATCGAGCGCCACTTCGGCTGCGTCGTTTCCGAGCGCGTGAAGCAGGACGTCCTGCGGTGGGTGCAGGACCAGGGCCACCAGAGGGCGGCACCGGAGGGGACCCAAGAGACGGAAGCGCCCGAGGGCAGGGAAGAGCTGGAGGAGGACGAGGGCGAGGGCGAGCTCAACCAGGCGCTGGAGCTGCTGTACTGCCTGTACGAGACCCAGGAGGGCGCCTTCGTGAGCCAGGCCCTGCGTGGCCTCCCTGAGCTGGCGCTGGAGCGGGTGTGCTTAAGCCGCATGGATGTGGTGGTCCTGAGCTACTGCATAAGGTGCTGCCCGGAGGGGCAGGCCCTGCGGCTGGTTAGCTGTGGACTGGCCCCCGCACTCGAGAAGAAAAAGAAGAAGAACCTCATGAAACGACTGC
Source organism: Leopardus geoffroyi (assembly GCF_018350155.1). Lineage (NCBI taxonomy): Eukaryota > Metazoa > Chordata > Mammalia > Carnivora > Felidae > Leopardus > Leopardus geoffroyi. The sequence goes on along the minus strand of NC_059329.1, from coordinate 115,631,818 downwards.
ATGGCAGCCTGGGCGGAAGCTCGTGAGTCTACAGGGCGAGACTGTCCTGGTTCCCAGGCCCTGGGGGAGGGGGCGGGGCGGGGGGGGGGCGGGGGGGGGCCTGTGTGCCAGTGCACCCGAGTCTCCGTCTGAGCAGGGGAAGCCTGTCCCCCAGAGGAGAGAGCAGGACTTCGGGGCTGGTTATGCCCACCCCCTTGCAAGGCGGCTCCCTATGTCCATCCTCCCCCGCCTGTCTTGCCATGCCAACCCCCAGCCATCCACATCCACATTCCTAGCATGGAATACACCACGCCGGCTGTGCCCTGAGCTTTTGCACCTGCTGTGTCGTGCACCCAGAACACTCTGTTTGCTGCCTATCCTCAATGCTTTCCCAGCCTCCCTCGGCTGGCCTGGGACCCCTTTGGCCCCAGAAGTGCCCCACTAACCACTGTATGCCATGATGTCTACCCTTCGCCAGACCCTGAGCTCCTTCAGGGCTAAGTCTTCTGTGTACTTAACTCCAACCCAGCACTTGACCCAGAGCTCAGCATCTGTTGAAATAATGAATGTCAGGATGCTGACGGGCTGGGGCTGGGGACGCCCACTGCAGGCGCAATACAGACCCACATGGGATGTGGGTGACATGCCCCCCACTGGACTCAGGCAGACTGCTTCAGCGGGGAGCTGCATGGGGCCACAGATGAGTGGTTTCACTCTGGGTTTGGAGCAAAGAGGGTGGAGGGGTCCCGGCTCAGCTTGAGGTGGAGAGCGGAGGCAGCTCTGACGCTCAGGGCCACAGGAAAGAGGTGGGGACTGGAAGGGGACGAGTGGGCTTCACCTTGCTCTCTCTCCTGGCAGTTCACAAGCCACCATGAAAAAAACCCAGGCCTCTCCACTGCGTTCGCTCTTTGAGGCCATGACTGACCAACACTGCGGTCTGAGCAGCCTGACGTGAGTGACCAGGCCCCCACGGCCCCCCTGGAGGGATGCAGAGCAGGGTACTCTGGGCAGGGGCAGAGGGGTAGCCCTGTCTGGACATGGCAGAGGGGACAGGCTGAGAGCCTGTGGCCTCTGGCGTCCTGTGCTGGGGCCAATGGGCTCTGCCCGCGTAGCGCGGAGGAGCGAGGAGGCGGTGTGGCCCGGGGCTAGGAAGGAGGGTTTGGCCCCGTTAGAGTGCGAAGCCTGGTGCTGCTGAGTGTTCTGGGGGTGGGGAGGTAAAGAAGACCAGAATACATTTTCCTTCCGAAGGAAAGCTACTAGTTGCTACTGGAAAGTGAGGGGCAGTCCCTCTGGGCTCTTACAAGCAGTGGAGGGAGGTGTTGAGGGCACAGGCTCTGAAGTCCAGGCTGCCTGCCTCCGAGCCCTTGGGCGAGTCGGTCCGTCTGAACTCGTTTCCTCCTCTACGGAGTGGAAGGTCCCGCCTCAGAGGGTTGGTATGAGAGTTAATGTAGCAGTGGGTGCACCACACTGAGTATGGGACCTTATCACCAAGTAAGCAGAAGGGAAGAGAAACCGTAGGAGCTAGTACTGGTGGGGCACAGTGAGATGGGCGCAGCCCATGGCCACGGTGACACGGTCACCTCGCTTGGTATGACGTTCCAGCAACCTGGAGATAAACATTGGGAGCCAAGAAGGTGATCAGCGCGTTTGGCCCACCAATGCTGCCACTAAACTGCGTGGTGTTCATCACAGCAGTATCTATAATGGCAACAAAGGTGGAAACAACCCCCACTTCCCCGTCGTCAGGGACCAGCTGGATGAATAAACCATGGCCACGTTAACCCGATGCTCAGCTACATGCGGTTAAACGCGCTGACAGTAAGATCCGCATTGGCTCGCGCAACAGCTGGTGGAGAATAGCGCCCTAAGGAAAAGTGGAGTGCGGTCCGGCATGCATAGGCACATGTGGCCAAGGCTCCCCAGGGACACGTGTGGTGGGTAACAAAGGACAGGGGAAACTTCCTGTCGAGCCAGCGCCTCTCCAGACAGAGCCTCAGCCGCCCAAGGAGCGGGCAGTTTGCAGAGGTGGGGACAGTAAAGCGGCCAAGGGGACTGAAGACAGATACGTGTGCTCTTGACCACAGGCTGTGCCGCTGCAAACTGTCTGACTCTGTCTGCCGAGACCTCTCTGAGGCCCTGCGGGCGGCCCCCGCCCTGACCGAGCTGGGCCTCCTGCAAAACGGACTCAGTGAGGCCGGCCTGCGTGTGCTGAGTGAGGGCCTGGCCTGGCCCCAGTGCCGGGTGCGGAAGCTCAGGTGAGGGCCTGGCCTGGTGGGGGGGGGGGGGGGGGGAGGGGGGGGAGGGGGAGGGACACCGTACGGTAGGGGAGCGGTTGGCAGCAGCCTCTGAGGGTGGCCGTCCCCCGCAGGGTGCAGCAGCCCACCCTCCAGGAGGCGCTTCATTACCTCATCGGCGCGCTCAGCCAGAGCTCCGCGTTGACCGCCCTGGATCTAAGTGACTGCCAGCTGCCGGAACCCATGGTAACCTACCTGTGTAGAGTCCTACAGCAGCCAGGATGCCGCCTACAGACCCTCAGGTAGACACGGGGGCGGAAAGGGGGATGGGGACTCAGCCTCTCAACGACTGGGCCGGGTGCCTGGGGACTTCCCCTAGACCCTGAAGAGTAACTCCTCCCGGGGCTCCCCGAGTGCCCACACTCAAACCCAGCCCCTGGAGACCCATGCTCCAAAAAGTCCTAGCCCCAGCCCTCGGCTTCAACCGTTTTGCCAGACCAAACGTCCATCTGTCCTCCGGGGCCCATGGCGAGTCTGGGCCAATGACCCCAACACCTTTTTGCTCCCCCAAGGGCTCTGGCCCCCACCCCCTAACCTCTTTCCCCGACCTCTGACACCCCTGACTAACCACCTCTGTCACCGTGTGCCTTTGGCACAGCCCAGGCTGACAGCCCCATCGCTGCCCCCACACCGCTCTCCTGTCACTGTCCCCCAGCCCCGACCTCAGCTTCCCCAACCGACTCCCACTTCTGTCCATACACATGGCTGCAGTCTGACCTCTGTGAAGCTGAGTGCGCAGTCACTACAGGAGCTGCGGGAGGTGAAGAAGGCAAAGCCGGGTCTGGTCATCACACACCCACTGCTGGAAAGTCGCCCCTAAGCCTCCCACGGGATTCAGCTGTGTCCTCTGAGGCCCCGAATGCCAGGGGAAGGACTCTAGTCAGCCCTGTGGAATACACGTCCTCATCCCAAGGGTGGGAGGATGTTGCCCTCTGCTCTGGGCTGCCCTTTTGAGCCTGAGGGGCCCCGGGCAGGCAGGTGAGAGGCAAGGACACACATGGTCCCTTACCTGGTCGGGGACAGGTGTCCCGGGACACGCCTCTCCCCCCCCTACCCTGGGCACAGGTTCCGTCTCTGTTCTCTACACCCAGGGAGCCCTCTTGCCCCACCCCCCCCCCACCAACTGCTCCACCCACCTACCTCTCCTGGGGCCCCCCAGCCATCACCCTGCAGATACCCCCGGCAACAATAATGCTGACAGCTCCCAGTCATCAAGTCGCTGCCACGTATTGGCCTTGACCTGGTGTGCTCAGTGCAGAGCAACTCCTTCACTGATCCCATCCCCATCTGCACTGTGGGCCTCGCGGCCCCACAACTCTGCTCTTAGCCGCAAGGGATCAAGCAGAGGCTGACCCCTGGCCAAAGGCAGGCGGGTCACTATTCCTCCCCAGGAACTTGGGTCTTGGCATCGGAAGTGAAGCCATCCCCGAGGCTGTGTGGTGCCAGCCCAGTGGTGTCCATTCACTGCCTAGGTCTTCAGGGATGGAGACCAGGGAGGGGGGAGACCACAGCAGACTGGACTCCAGGTAGGAGCTGCGGTGGAAGGGGCAGCAAGCAGCCTGTCCCCACGCCCACGCGCTGACAATACATCCTCCTTTGGATTCTTTGGTGTTGATTTGTGTCGCGTGCGGCCGAGCATCCTAACGGGTGCTCACAATCTTTCCTTTGGTCCCCAATCCATCTGTGTGGGCTGGGGTTGTGTTCCCCGTTTCCCGGATGAGGAAACAGACTCAGGGCTACGGCCAACTGCAGGGAGCTCTGAGGTGAGGCCTGTCTTTGATGGACAGGCCCTGGGTCTTCAGGTCCTCTCTGCTCAACACTGCAGGGCTTAGCCAGCTCCTGGGACCCCAGTCCAGGTGGGGAAGAAGCGTGGGAGGCAGCCCCTTCACCTCGAGGGGAAATTTCCTTCCATAATCAGGGTTCAAGTCCAGTCATTCATTCCACAAAACAGACAAAAGTCCCTGCCTTCCTGAGACTGGCAGGAAGACAGATAGTAAACAGGTACAGACAGGCACCAACAAATGCTTGGAGGAAAGCAAAGCAGGGCAAAGTGGGAGGAGACCGTGGAACCCCGTTACAAGGGAGGGATCTCTTATGGACAGGACAGGACGGAAGTGAGGCATCAGGCCCTGAGGGTACCTCGAAGGAAAGTGTTCCCGGCAAAGGAACAGTACAAAAGCCATGAAGAGGAGTGTCTTGGCCAACTCAGGCTGCTGGAAGAGACCACAAACCGGGGGGCCTCCCAAACACAAATTCATTTCTCCGGAGGCTGGGAGGTCCAAGGCCAAGGTGCCAGTCAACCCAGTGTCTGACAAGGACCCTCCTCCCGTCTGCAGAGCGCTCTCCTCTTGCTGTGTCCCCACATGGTGGAAACAGCGGGCTAGGTCTCAGGCCTTTGCCCGTAGGGGCTCTAATCCCACTCTTGACAGCTCTTGATCTAATAACCTCCCCAAGGCCCCACTTCCAAAATGGTCGCACCGGGAATTAGATTTCAATGGATGATCTGGGGGCACGCAAACATTCAGTCCATAACAGGGCACATGCTTGGACTGTTGCAGAGGCAGCAAGGAAGCCACAGTGGCAGCAGTGGCCTAGCAGAGGTGTGAGGGGGGCCGGTGGGGAGCAGGTGGTCAGGAATGCTAGCTGGCCTGCCCTCTGGGTGGGGGCGGGCACCATTGCAGGCTTCTGAGCAGAAGGCACTCTCAGGGTGGCTGTGGCTGTGTTAACAAGGGCTATATAGGGCAGAGCATAAGTAGGGCGTGCGGACTGTCCATCCAAGAGGAGGGCTTGCTCTCAGAGGTGGCCGGGCGGCAGTGGGGATGATGAAGCTGACAAGCCGTGGAAAGTGGAGAACAACAGGATTTGTGGACAGAAGTGGAGGGGGTGGGCCACGGGGGCCTGAGCACCTGGACAGGTGGAGTCCCCATCGCCGACACTGGGGGAGGCCACAGGAAGAGCAGACTTCCAGGCACACGTTGGCTCTGAGTATCTCCTGCTGGGCCCAGGGGTGGAGCACAGACATCTGGGTCAGGCGCGGGGCCAGAGAGGCTAGGAGACAGACCCGTGGCCTAGCCGCCTTAGAGGGCCCAGGCGGGGGATGCAGACTGGGGGTACGACGGGCCGGGCAGGGCGCGAGGAAGAGCCGGAGCGAGCGAAGAGGAGGACTTCTGCAGGAGGAGGACCACCCGCGCCCCTCCCCGGAAGGGGAGACCCGGGAGGGAGGAAGCCGCGGCCGGCGAGGGGCGATCGCACACCAGAGGCCCCTGCCCCTCTCACAGCCGTCCCTCCACGCGTCCTTGAGGTCGGGGTTCGAACTGTGCGGGCCCGCGCGGCTTCCCCGGGAGGCCCGCCGGCGCGCCGGGGGCACCGGGTCGGCACACCGGCTGCTCCGCCCTGGGGCCCGGGGGCGGGGATCGCGGGGCCTTCCGGCCGAGACGGCGGCGCCCGCGACTTCTCCCCCCTGCCTGGAAGGGGCGGCGCCGAGCGAGCTGGGGCCTGGGTTTACGCCGGCTGCGGTGTGGCCCAGAGACCCTCCTCCCCAGCCCGCTCCGCAGAGCTCTGGCCGCTTCCCCGCCCGGCGACGGCGCCCCTCCCCCAGGTCCGGAAGACTGAGGCCTCCGAGCTCCCCACTAACAGGTCTGGGCTTGGAGGGGCGCGGCTTGGAGAGAGCTGAGGTCTGAAGGTGGGAATCTGGGGACTCACTGGGTCTCTGGAGGTCAGCATCAGGGGTTTGAGCGTCTCTCAGGGTTGGAGGTGTTTCCAGGGGTGGCTCAAAAGTAAGGGCTATGGAAAATCAGGGCTGAGTGCGGGTGGCCCACAGCCCTCCCACCAGCTCTCGGAGGCATCCGCCAAGTTCCAGTGGGTGCCGGGGGGTTTACAGTCAGAAGAGGGAACAAGGCCGGCCAGTTGTGGGGGCCCCTGACTCCCCCTTTTCCAGGCCAATCTGCCGAGCAAGGCTTTCCATGGAGGATGCCAGCGAGGACCCCACCATATTCAGTGCCCATTCTCTGCCCGGTGACCCCCGGCTCTTGGCCACCGTGACCAACACATACTTGGGCACGCGTGTGTATCATGACACGCTGCATGTGAGCGGCGTGTACAATGGGGCTTGTGGGGACACACACCGGGCCATTCTGCCTAGTCCCCTCAACGTCCAGCTGGAGGCCCCTGCAGAGACCGGAAATCAGCTGACCAAGACCTTTGCCCTGGACACTAATACAGGTAGCCACCACTGTCCCGCTCCCCCACACCCGAGGTGAGTGCGGCAACCAACGGCAGTCCCATCCCAGCACCTCCTAACTCAGGATGCTGGCTCACAGAGAAGACGAGGGCTTCAGCCCTGCCGGCCTCCCGACCTGGCTGGCACTGGCGCGTGGGGCCCTCTGTGCAGCTGTAGCTTCCCAGATGGGGCAGCTGGGGCTCAGAGGGCGGATCCACCTTGCCGAGGGGCTGGCAGCTTGGTAACTGTCCTCGGGGGTCCTAAGTGGGGCGTGTGAGTTGCCCTGACCCCCTCTGCCCCTCCCCAGGCTCCTTTCTGCACACTCTAGAGGGCCCCGGCTTCCGGGCCTCCCAGCGCCTCTACGCCCACCGCACGCTGCCTCACGTCCTGGCTCTCAGTGTGTCCATCACCCGCATGGCCGGGGAGAGCCGACCCATTACGGTGCTGCTGCAGTCGACCTTCTCCCCAGAAAGCCCGGACCTTCACCTGCATCTGGGTCCTGACTTCCAGGGAGCCCGGTGAGGAGGCCGTCAGGGCTGGCCAGGTAGACCGAGGAGGGAGCTGGTCCCTTAGACATGGCCGCACTCTTGCAGGTACCTTTGTGGCCACACACTCACCCCAGAGCACCCTGGGGGGCCGCAGCAGGAGGTACACATGCTATGGACACCAGTGCCCCCAGCCCTGACCCTCGGGGAAAGCGAAGAAGACCGGACCTGGGAGTTCCTGACCGTGGTGGGCGGCAGCCAGGCGGAGGCCCAAGCCTGCCTCACGGAGGCCCTGCAGCTGCAGGCGGGGGCCGCTCTGTACCCTGCCCACGCCCAGGCCTGGGCCCAGCTCTGGGCTGGCTGTGGCCTGGACGTGGTGGGGCCCCTACCTCTGCGCCAGGCCCTGCGTGGTGCCCTCTATTACCTGCTCAGTGCGCTGCCCCAGCCGGGGGCCCCAGGGTACGCCAGCCATGGCCTCAGCCCCGGGGGCCTGTCCAATGGGAGCCGAGAGGAATGCTACTGGGGCCATGTCTTCTGGGACCAGGTATGTACTGTTCTACCTCCCAACACACAGCATGCACAGGTGGGGCAGCACACTGGTGCAGGGGATCCCGTGGCTGCGGGCACAGGTGTGGCTGCTGTCTCTGCCCTACCTGGGATGGGGACTGTGACTGGAGAGGCACAGAGGCCAGGGCAGAAGGGGAGCCTTCCTGGAGGAGGTGGGACGCACAGGACTTTGGTGGAAAAGAGTGACTCGGGCAGAGGGACCAGAAGGTACAAACACCAGAGCTCAGAGGGTGTGTGCCATCTGGCCAGGGCAACAGGGGCTCTCACCACGGCAAGAGGAGCAGCTGCAGGGCGGGGGTGGGGTGGGGTGTTAGGGTTAGCCATGGAGACTTTAACTTGGGAGTGACACTGACAGAGGTGTAGTCTAGCTGCTGAGTGGAGCATGGGTAGAAGAGGGTGAGGCCTCAGACAGGAGTGGGAGCCAGGAGAGGCTGGGACTTGGCGGACGTTGGGCACGGGAGGGACCCAGGGTGCGAACCCCTCAGCAGCCAATGCTGTGGCCCACGCTGGTGAGGCTGAGAGAAGCTGAGTCACTCACTAGGTCAGGCAGCTAGTGAGCCACAGAGCAGGCTCCCGTCCAGGCTGCCCATGCCCAGATTCTGGCCTGAGCTCCGGGGCAGACCCAGAGGCCTGCTGGGGAGGGGAAGTGCTGCGCCGGGGACCGGGCCCGGGGAGCGTTCGGCCTGGAGACTGGGCCGTGGGATGGGCAGGTGTGGATGGCCCAGGATGGAGCCAGGGTGGGCAGCAGAGGAAGAAGCTGGAAGGAGACAGAGGGGCTGCTGGGGAGGCGGCATGGAGCAGTGCTGCCTCTGGCCAGGGCAGAGTGTGGGCAGACGGGAGAGAGAAGGGAGCGAGAGCTCCTGAACCAGGGGCCCTTGGCTGTGCTCTTAGGATCTCTGGATGTTCCCAAATATCCTGATGTTCCACCCAGAGGCCGCCAGGGCCCTTCTGGAGTACCGCATCCGGACGCTGGGTGGGGCCCTGGACAATGCCCGGAGGCTGGGCTACCAGGTGAGGGGGACCTGGGTGCCGACCCTACAGGGCCCCCTGAGGGGCCTGATGTCCCCACATCCCTCCTAGGCCTGCACCCCTCCCCTCAGGTTCCTCTCTGGGTGGGGCTGGGTTTCCCAGATTCTTACACAGGCTCACGGCACCCCTCAGCCTGTGCCGTAGAGGCAGCAGGAACAGCCTGGCCGGGGCTCACCTAGAGTCCCCTTACTGCCCTGGCCCAGGGTCAGCACACAGGGAAACTGGGCAAAGCCACCAGGCCTATGATAGGGGCACCCACTGGGCACCCAGAGCCCGCAGGCCCCCATGAGGGCACCCGGACAGTCAGTGCCCGCCCTGTTCTCCTTGGCCGAAGGCTGAGTATTGGGAATGGTGGACTGCCCCTGTGCCCCCACGCCCAGAACAGTCAAGTCTGTTCCATCCCCCCAACTCCTCAGGGAGCCAAGTTTGCCTGGGAGAGTGCGGGCTCTGGTCTGGAGGTGTGTCCGGAGGACATTTATGGGACCCAGGAACTTCATATAAACGGAGCCGTGGTGTTGGCTTTCCAGCTTTACTACCACGCCACCCAGGTGAGGCGTCAGCACGTACGACCAGCCCCCCGACGCGGCCGTGACTTCCTGCCCGGAGCCGGGCCTTCACTGCCGGGCACTCGGAAGGGTGGGCACGGACAAGACATGCAGGGACCAGCGAGGACCACAGTCGTGGATGGCGCGGCCTCTGTCCCACCCTCCCCCGCTCTCCCAGGACTTGCAGCTCTTCCGAGAGGCCGGTGGCTGGGACGTTGTCAGGGCCGTGGCTGAGTTTTGGTGTAGCCGTGTGGAGTGGAGCCCTGAGGAGGAGAAGTACCACCTGAAGGGTGAGGGCACAGCGGGGGTGGGGGGGGACAGTCACGGGGAGGGGTTGCTTATGGGGGAGGGGAGGCGTGGATGTCCACGGCAGGGAGAGTGGGTGGCCACAGACCGGTGGGCCAGGGGGATGCCCTTCAGTTCGGCGTGTGGTCTCTGGCGGCCCATGGTGCCAGCCGCACCTTGGCCGCCGGCATCGGGGGCAGATCCCCGAGACCCCGCGCTGAGCGCCTCCTTGCACTCGTGTGCCCAGGAGTCATGCCCCCCGACGAGTACCATCCGGGGGTCGACAACTCGGCGTACACCAACGTCCTGGTCCAGAACAGGTCAGACCCAAGACCCCTGCCCAAGTTCCACGTGCAGGGAGCCAGCCTGGAGGGCTAAGGCTAGAGCCCCCCCTTCCTACGTCTACCCCTAGCCTGCGCTTTGCGGCTGCCCTGGCCCGGGACCTGGCTCAGCCTGTCCCCGGCGAATGGCTGGCGGTGGCCGATAAGATCAAGGTGCCCTTCGACCCAAGGCGGAACTTCCACCCTGAGTTTGACGGGTACCAGCCTGGTGAGTGCACTTGGAGCTGCCTTGGGGCCCCTTCCCCACCCCCTCCACAGGACTGGATGCCCCCAACCTGACTGAGCAGCCCCCACCAGCTTGTCTCCCCGTGAGCAGCACCTGTCCCTCCACAGGAGAAGAGGTGAAGCAGGCCGATGTCGTGCTCCTGGGATACCCCATCCCTTTCCACCTGAGTCCTCGTACCCGCAGGAAAAACCTAGAGATTTATGAGGCCGTGACGTCCCCAAAGGGCCCTGCCATGACCTGGGTAAGGAGACTGCAGGGTGTGGGGGAGGGGCGGTCGTCACTAGTTTCTGTCTTCCCTCCCCACGCAGTGGGCTTCAACCCAGTGTGTTCTCTGACCTCTGACCTCTGGCCCCAGAGCATGTTTGCAGTGGGCTGGATGGAGCTGAAGGAGCCGCGGCGGGCGCGGGACCTCCTGGAGAGGAGCTTTGCCAACATCACGGAGCCCTTCAAGGTCAATTCTCAAGCCGACCCCACTTGCCTCCCACCCGGGCCCCTTGGCGGTGGGAGTGGGAGCCCAGCCTCGGGACAGGGGAGTCACCGCAGGGTCAGGACCCTTCTGGAACAGGGGCAGCAGCCTCGTGGCGCCCATGTCCTGGGAGTCAATGCACTAACTGCCTGCCACGGGCAGGTGTGGACGGAGAACGCAGATGGGTCCGGCGCTGTGAACTTCCTGACGGGCATGGGGGGCTTCCTGCAGGCGGCACTCTTCGGATTCGCGGGGTTCAGGTGAGTGCGGCTCTGACAGGACATTCGCAAGCCCCCTACCTTCTGGCTCCTCATGAAACTCTTCCCTCCCCCCAGGATCACAGGGGCTGGCATGACCTTCGACCCCGTGTGTCTGGCAGAGGTCTCTGGGGTACGCATCTACGGCATCTCTTACCAAGGGAGCAAGCTTGACTTCTCCTTCTCCGAGGACTCAGTGACGATCGAGGTTAAAACCCGGGCAGGGCCCTGGGCCCCCCTGCTGGAGGCTGAGCTGTGGCCATCACACACTCGACTCCCCCTGCTCCCAGGTAGGCCGCCACCCCCAGACTCACCCGAGGGTGCAGAGCACGTCACCTCGCCAGGGTAACCCCCCATTCAAAATGCCCTCCCCCCCCTGCAGGGTACAGAGTCTCCTTTCCCTCCTCAGCTGGACGGATACAGAGGTCACTCTCGTAGGAAGCAGAGGCAGCAAGTTGTTCTCCAAGAGTTTCCTAGGAGAATTTTTGGAAGACGTTAGACACCTGCCCCAGAACCCACAGGACCCCCTGTGGGACACCATTGGGTCCTCCAACCCCCACCAGTTCCCTTGCCCTGGCGCTGTCTTGGCCACTGCACCTGACTGATCAGGGCTTCAGAGAAGTCTCGGGTCCTCCCATCTGCCCGCTCCCTCTGTGAGCGCCCCCAGCTGGCTGCACCCTCATCAACACCCTCCCGGTCGGCTGAGTCCCTCCCTCCTGCCCATTCTCCAACCGGCAGTCAGGCTCACAGGCTCCAGGGAAAGTCTGAATTCGTTGGCCCAAAGTTTAAGAAGGTCTGCCTCCAGCCTGAGCCCCTCCCCCAATGGCCTCCTCAGCCACATCTGTGCCTGCCTTTGTGGCTGACACCTGCCGCACCTGTCCCTTCCCCAGGATGCCTCAGGGTGGGTTGGGGGCGTGGCTTCCTCTCTGCCGAGGAGGCAGAGACAGGTGCAGGCCTCTTTGTGCGGGATGGCAGGGGTGGGGCATGAGGCAGAATTGCTCAGTCTCCTGCAGAATCCCTCAGGATTCTCATTTGCAGACCCAAAAGGAACCTGGTGTGTCCGACAGATGGGGTCGGGCACGGTGGGGTCGAGGGGCTCTCAGGCTGTCGTGGACCCTCCGCGTCCTCAGTCCTTGGCTGCTCCAGCCCCTGGGCCACTTCGCTCAGGTTGGATGGTCTCCATCACAGGCCTTTCCTCAGCCAAGAAGAGAGGGGGATGGGCTGCAGAGCGAGACCTTACATCTTCCCTCTGACCAGCCCGAAGAACTGGGGCCAAGTGCGCATGGCTTCAAGGCCACAGGCCTGGGCCCATCTGTGCTGACGGGCTGCCCATGGCCCGAGGCTCTGTTCAGCCTCTCCCCCTGGGGCCTCAGCCCCCCAGCTGGCACTCCCACGTTGGGTCCTTGGGAATTTCTCAAGACTGAGATGAGATCTGCCACCACAGTCTTGGTGAGAGCCCGAGGAATTAAAGTTGCGTGCTGAGAAAAGTTTGCCCTCGGAAGCTGGTACGCTCCTTCCTTCTGGAAGCAAGGGCTGCATGATGGATGGGTCGGATCGAGAGGCACAGGGGCCTGCTCACTTAGAGCAAGCAGTTGGGCCAGCCACTTGGCTTCACTCTCACTTCGCTCTGGCAAACCTCTGTGCACTCTGTTCTCGGTGGAGAGTTAGTGCAGGTTCTCCAAGAAGCAGACACCGGGCAGACAAGCTGTGAGGGACAGAGCCACGTGAGGGAGAGGGGGGAAGGCGGGTGGCCAGAGGCGTCGGGAATCCTGAGGCTCATCTCTGGGTTACTGCGGGGAGCAGCACATGGGAAGAAGCGTGGCCTCCAAGCTGTAGAGCTGCACGCACGGGAGTGCTGATTCCCAAGGGTACGTGACCTCAGCGAACAGAGCCAGCACCTTGGTGGGGCTCGCTCGGCTGCCCACAGGCTCTCCCTCAACTGCTGGCTGTGTGGCAAAGGCCAGAGTGGGTCTGCTGATGTCGGGTGGCTGGGGACTGTCCCAGGAGAGCAGATGCTTATCTTTGCAGCCCTGGAGCCAGATGTGGGTGCAGACATCAGGTGCGGCGGTAGGTGGCCCTGTGTGTATAAGCCATGTATGTATGCGGTCCCCTGCACACATAGTGAGGTGACCCTCTGAGGGGGCCATGGTAGGGTGACAGTACCCATGTGCTGGCGTGGCTGGTCAAGGGTGGCCGGGGCAGCCAACTGCCTAAGCTGGGTCAGGGTCCCTCAGCCTCGCCAGGAGACAGTCTGGGGATAGGGAGGGCTGCTGGTGGCCTTCCCCCATGACCAAAGGGGACAGCAGACCATCCCATGCTTAGGGACGTCAACCTGGCCACAGGCAAGCTGACGCCAACTCCCAGCCTGTGCACCCAGCACAGGTCACTCCCTTCTTGGGCCAAATCTGGTACTCAGGGTCGGCACGCTCTCTCCATCCTGGTCCAGTCACTGGCACACTGCCCTTGTCCTTGGCGCAACCTGGGACCGGCACCCAGCAGGGGCCAGGCCCCAGGCTGCTCACACCCCTGCTGCAGGGGCCGGCTCAGAGCCGCACACGCTCCAGCTTACCGCTGGGCTACTGTTGGCATGCCGCCAGGACACCATCCCTACGGGCACACTGTGGAGACAGCTAGGTAAGTCGTCGGCTGTCACGGGAGAAGAGGGGACTCTGAGGCTCCAAGTACAGCGGCTAGACAGACCCCCACCCCCAGCCCAGGCAGATGGGTAGGCAAAGGGGGCTCCCTGGGTGGGGAAGGAACCCTGGGTGGGGTGCTCAAAACCCTGAGCCGCCCGGCAGTTAAGGCCCCTGCAATTAGCCTGCCCTGTCATTGGACCGGCCACAGTGAGGCCTAAGGGACTTCATCCCCAGCCACACAGGGAGTGTGCATGTGCTTAGCAACCTCCTCTTGCCAGGCTCCGCTGGTTTCCGGGAAGGGGGGGAACACCAAGGATGCCCAGAAAGGGTCCTCACTCCCAGTTTCCTCCCTTCACACAAGTGTGTGTCTGTGTGATAAGTGTGTGCGTGGGTGACAAGGACATGCCTGTGTGCTCGTGTGTCTTTGTGTCCAGCCCCACTGACCCAGGAGGGAGGAAACCCACCGTGGGGACTAAGCTTTCTCAGAGTGCAGGAGTGCAGGGGCCACAGGGACAGAGTGACTCCCCCCAACCCACTGACAGAAACATGCAGGGCGAGGACCCAAGATGTCCTCCCAGGGACTCCCACTTAACACACGTGCACACACATGGGTAAGGGCACACGTGTTCTGGAAGGGGGGCCGCTAAACCACAGTGCCCGGCAGGGCAGCAGAGATCAAAAGCCTGAGTTCCCAAACTTCATTCTAAAATACTCTGGGGCCTCCACCCCAGAAGCCACAAGCCACCCAGCGCCTGAGTGAAGGGACAGTTGGGGCCCAGCAGACAGAACAGGTCACCCTGCCATCGTGCTGGGGTCAGTCCAGGGCGGAGGGTGGCTTGGGTGGTCCCTGGGGTAGCTCCCCTCAGGAAGAAACCCTCTCTCTCCCCTGCAAGAAACCCAGGAGGCACTGTCCAGAACCAGGCGCTTTAATTGTGAAATCCAGGCTGAGTCTGGTGAGTGGGGCAGGAGGTTCCGGCCTGGGGGCAAGGAGTCAGGGGGGCGGGGACCACTGGGGTTAGAGTGAGGCCACTGGGGTCCAAATGAGGGCTCTTCAGGGTCAGCATTAGATGCCCAGGCTGGGGTGGGAGGAGTGGGCATCAGGCCCTGTGGCGGAGTCGGGTTTCCAGGGGGTCAGGGTGGAGCCCCTGGGGCAGCCCCTGGGGGGGGTGGTCCTGGCATCAGGATCCGTGGGTCAGCAGGAGGACAAGGCCCCGCCTGTCAGTCATAGTCCGAGTCGTCGAACTTGGTGCTAAAGAAGGCAGCAGAGTCCTTGGCCAGCCGGGACAGGTGCAGGGCACCGGTCACCACCAGCGCCAGGAGCAGGAGAGGCGGTACCAACGCCCACATCGTGGCCAGGATGTTGTAGCACTTGGCCTTGGAGCCAAAACGCCGGGCTGCCTCCAGGTCTCCAGCCACCTTCTGGTCTCGGGCCTGCGGACCAGTGAGTGGCAGGGCCGGGTCTCTACACGCGCTGGGGGCCCTGCCTCCTGCCCCTCCCACCGCAGCTGTGGACCCAGAAGCCATCCCAGGCCCGCGTGGGGCTCCAAGGACCCTCTGTGGGTGGGGAGTCCCTGGACGCCGAGAACCCCCCCCCCCCCCCGAGCGAAGCCCGGGGGGGGGGGGGTGCTTTGCTCACAGGAGCCCTCAGCGTGGGGAAAGCACTGATGAAAGAGAAGCCCTTGGGAAGCCCCCACCCACTCTGTGTTCTTTTGCGTGGACTAGACCCTCCCCGCAGGACAGACTCTTACTGAGGGACCTCAAAGGAGAAGCCCTCACGAGGTGGAGAGCTTGTCCAGCGCCTCGCTCATGGAGTGGCCCTTTGACAAGCGGCTCCCCCTCCGCCAACCCCCTCCCCCCACGAGCCCCTCAGGCCCTCCGGAGAGCGCCCCCCCCAGCCCCACCCCTCCCCGCCAGCCCACCTTGATGGAGTAGGCCAGCGCCAGGAAGCCGAGGCAGCACAGGTTCAGGTAGAGGGTGCTGAACACCGACCAGATCAGGTGGTCTCGAGGTGGGGGTCGCGGCGCCCCCACAGTGAGGGCCGTGTGGGCGGCGCCGTCCTTGCGGGGCGTCGGGGCCCGGGGGTCCTCGCGGGGGTACGACGTGTCCATGGGTTCCAGCGCCGTCTCCTCCTCGCTCGGGCTCCCGCTTCGAGGGTGGGCGCCCAGGGCCGCTTATAGCCCCGCCGCCGCCCTCCCGCGGCCGGGCCCGGCGCCGCCCGCTAAATATAACGACAAATTACAGCCCGGCGCCGCCGGGAGCGCGGCCCCGCCCCGCCCCCCGCCCCCCCCCCCCGGCAGCCCCCCACCCCGCGCGAGCCCCGCCCCCCCGCCCCCGGGAGCCCCCCGGGGCTACGGAAAGGAAGGGGCGAGCGCCGGCTGCAGACCGCCCCCCCCCCCCCCCACCCGGCCCCTCGGAGCTGCTGCCACCTCGGGGCTGTGGGTGGGCGCGATGCCGCCTCAGCTGCAGAGCCGGGCTGGAGACCCCCGGGCTTGGACTCTATCCCCAGAACCCAGAGCTCAGGCGCTGCCCTGTCACCTCGGGCCGCCAGCGTCCAGCGGCGCGGGGGGGATACAGAAGTCGCTGCCCATGTACCCGCAGGAGGAGACGAGCCACAGGGGGACGGAAGAGGGGCTGTGCCACGCTAGGGGGTCAGGCATGCAGGAGGCCCCAGCAGCGGCCGTATGGTTGCGTCACGTGCCGCAGTGAACCCTCTCCCCTGGTGGGCACACAGCTGCTTCTCAGCCTCCTTGGCTGGTGTCCTCATGAGTCCTCAGAAGTTTGGAGGTATGAGCTCAGGGTCTGTTTTGCTCTCCCTCTGGAGGGTCCAGCAGCCCCCCGAATGCCATCTGTGTACCAATGACCTGCATATTCATCACAGGACCAGACTTCACTGCTGAACCCCCCCCACCCCCACCCCAATGCTTAAGTGCCGACCCTGGGAACAGGGCTTTCAGAAAAGTCTCCAACCTAACTTTTCCTCAAGAGACCACAGGTTCCTGTCCCCCAACCTCCTGTCTTCATCAGTGGGAGTCCTTACAACAAAGTACCACCAACTGAGTGGCTCATAAACACCGGATTTGTTCCTCATGCTTCTGGAGGCTGGAGGTCAGATCAGGGTGCCGGTGTGGACAGATTCTGGGGAGACCACCCTCCTGGTTACAATATGGCCAACTTCTCACGGTGTGCTCCTGTGTTGGAAGGGGCTAGGGACTCTGTGGGGTCTCTTTTATAACAACATCAATCCCATCGTGAGGCCCCACCCTCGTGACCTAACTACCTCCCAAAGCCCCGGCTTCGTGGTATCATCACTTTGGGCACTGGGATTTCAGCAAATAAATTGTGGGGGACACATTCAGTCCACTGCTCTCCCTCTGCCGAGTCTCCCAGCACAGGTGACGGCGGCTCTACCTAGCCAGCTGTTCAAGCAAAAAGCATTGGCTTACCCCCCTTCTCCCTCTGTCACCCACACCAAGTCCGTGTGGCCCGTCTCCCAGGGCAGGCCGAGTGTCATCACCCTGTGATGAATGACCTCTGAGACCAGGTCACACTCGCCCCCCTCTTCTCAGTACTGAACCCAGAGTGATCCTGTTACAACAGAAGACAGGTCCATCCTCCCTCTGCTCAGAACACTGCAGTGGCTCCCACCTCACTCCCAGTGAGATCCGAAGTCATTGCGATGGCTAATGGCCATTGGCTGATTAATAGCTAATGGCTAAGGCCCTGCGAGGTTGTTCCAGGCAGACCCCAAGGAGATCTGTGTGTAGGATGCTTCACAGGAACGTTGTTGGGGTCGAGCCCTTGGAAGGGAGGGGCTGAAGCAGGGTAGGGCAGAAGGAGAAGGGGAAGCCAAGCCACAGTGAAGCCCAGAGCTAACCCTCAGGCTCTCTGGAGCTCGGGTGGCCCTTGCGAGATGTCCGGAGCAGGGCAAAGGGCCCCGTGTGTACACCACTGTGTTGATTGGACATGGGAAGCAGGGTACCTCTCAGAGGAGGTGTGACCCCCCCCCCCCCAGAAGCTGGGGCAGTGAGCCCTTCCTTCCCTATAGTGGGTCTGAATGTGCATCATGGTGTTGGTACAGGCTCTGGGGCGGTCTTTCCAGGGTCTCAGTAGTCCCCTCATCCTGGGGGGGGACTCAGAAGGAAGTGAGTGGAAAGGGCTGTCTTCTGCTGCTGCCGCTGGTCTCAGGGCCACACAGAAGCCATCGTCTCTCTCCGCTGGAATCCGTCCCACGTTCACCTCACCCTTGGCCACCACCTCTGCTAGGCCCAGCAGATGACTGTGTGATGTGAGCCCTTCTCTGGCAGACCTGGGGCCTGGTCAGCACACTCTTCCTGGGGCAGGAGTGCTGCACATGCCCATTTACCATCAAAACTGGGCAAGAGGGGGCCTGCTCCCCACCCCCATGAGGAGCGGCAGCCCTCCCTCGTCTCCGGGACCTTGTCCGTGGCCCTGCTGGGAGAAAGCCGGTGTCCATGTGGCATCCAGAGCCCTGGTTGGGTCACGTGATGGAAGCTTTCCCACTTTGGGAAACGGGACCTCTGAACTCACAGAGCCCACGGTAGCAGGATGGAGCTGTGTGGGTGTGGAAAGGCAGAACCACCAGGCCTGCCCCTGGGCCCTGTATCCTACCCCGTGTAGTCGACCCACGGCGACACAGCACTTCATACACTTCTTTGATCTGGTGGCTACCTTCCGGATCATCACCTCTGCTTGCTCAAGTGGGCAGCTTGGGGAGAGGTGTGTTACTGGTAGACCCGAGCCTGCATACCCAGCATGGAGTATGCTACACATTATGGGACCCTGTATCGGGGTCAACGCTCTGAGACCTCGGGAGGTGCCAGCTGAAGACTGAGAACAGGGAAGGAAACCACACCGGGAATACGTTGAACCCTCTGAGCGAAGGGCCCAAAGAGAGTAACTGGCTTGCAGCTGTGCTCCCAGGAACCATTCCCTTCCCGTGGATCCTCAGGACACCCTTGAGCGAGGGGCTATGTAGAGCATTAGACCGCAGGACACCCTGGCTGGGTGTGGGTCCAAGCCCCAGCTCTGTCCAGATCTCTGCTCACACTGAGCTGACCCCTGGAGCACCAGGCTGAGAAATCTTCCTTTTCCATCATCTGGTTCGCACGGGCTCTCCCCGCAGCCCTGGTGGGAGCAGAGGGACAGGCGCACACAGCAGGGGTGGGTGACACGGTGGTGCAAACTGCCCGTTTGATCTGGAACGTTCCACCTCCACCCTCTCACGCATCCCTGCTGACTTGGCGGGGCTGAGACGGCCCTGCTCGTGGTAGGCAGGTCTGCCACCTGGTGGCCCGTGGCCGTCTTTAGAGATCTGGGCAGGTCCCCGTCCACACACCCCAGCCCTGAGGACGACTGGGTCTACATCTGGCACAGCAGCTGACGCGGGGCTCCCGCCGGGCCGGTCTGCAGCACTCCACCGTCTCTGCCAAGGTCCTGGGTCCGGGGGTCAGACTGGTGAATGAAATGGGGCTCTGGTGGGGGCCAGCACCGCTGCACCCGTTAGGTTCGAGGGTGGCACTGATTTCTGCTGCCCTTCAGGATGAGACACTGTTCTTTATTTCTCTCCCGGTGTGGGGGGGGCGGGGGAAGGGGCAATTGCAGACGTCTCCACCTGGCTGGCCCCACCACCACGGCTCTGACCCTGAGGGCCACTGATCCAATGTGAGGATGAGTCAACCACCCTTTCTTTCTTTTCCGGTAACTCGTCTGAGCAGTGGAAACTGCCTCCCTCCTGGGGAGTTCCAGGGGCCCCCCTGAGAGTTTGATTTGGGCCTGGAGCCCCTGATTCTTTGGACCCGATGTGCCCGACCTGAAAAAGAGGCCAGGATGAGGCCTCGTTCTGGATCTTAGGGGAAAACCTTTCAGTCTTTCACCATGGGGTGTAACGTCAGCTGTGAGTTGTCCATAGACGTCCTTTATCAGGTTGACGAATTTCCCTTCTATTTCTAGGTGTGTGTGTGTGTGTGTGTGTGTGTGTGTGTTATCAGGAAAGGTTGTTGGATTTTGTCAAATACTTTTTCTGCAGGAACTGAGATGATCACATGGTGTTTTTTCTTCATTCTTTTAATATGGAGTATTATACTGATTGATTTTTTTAAGTTGAAGGGGAGTTGACGCGCAATGTTACCTGGTTTCAGGTGTACAACATAGTGATTCCACAAGCCTGTCCGTTATGCTGGGCTCAGCACAAGTGTAGCTGCCATCTGTCACCACACAACATATGACAACGTCATTGACTGTATCCCCTATCCTGTGCTTTTCATCCTCGTGACTCATTCATTCCATAAGTGGAAGCCTGTACCCCCCACCTCCCTTCCCTCTGACAATCATCAGTTTGTTCTCTGTATTTATGAGTCTGTTTCTGCTGTTTGCTTATTTGTTCATTTGTATGTTATCTTATTTTATTATTTTATTTCTTTAAAGATTTTCTTTTATTTGGGTGCCTGGGTCGCTCAGTCAGTTAAGTGTCCCACTTCGGCTCAGGTCATGATCTGTGGTTCATGAGTTGGAGTCTGGGGTTGGGCTGTGTGCTGACGGCTCAGAGCCTGGAGCCTGCTTCGGATTCTGTGTCTCCCTCTCTCTCTGCCCCTCCCCTGCTCACGCTCTATCTCTCAAAAAATGAATTAAAAAAATATTTTATTTATTTTTTAAAATGTTTATTTATTTTGAGAGAGAGAGAGCAGGGGAGGGGCAGAGAGAGAGGGAAAGAGAGAATCCCAAGCAGGCTCTGCTCTGTCAGTACAGGGCTTGACACAAACTCTCACAAACTGTGAGATAATGACCTGAGCTGAAATCGAGAGTCAGAGGCTTAACCAACTGAGCCACCCAGGTGCCCCTCCTTTGTTTTTCAGCTGCTACGTGTAAGTGAAATTGAAATCAGATGCTATTTGTCTTTGTCTGTCTGGCTTATTTCATTTGTATAATGCCCTCTAGATCACCCATGTTCACAGATGGCAAGATTTCTTTTTTCTTATGGCTGTGGAATGTTCCATCATCTATACACACCACATCTTCCTTATCCATTCACCTACAGATGGACGCTTGGGCTGCTTCCGTAACTTGGCTACTGTAAATAATGCTGCAATGAACGTAGGGGTGCGTGTATCTTTTTGAATTAGTGTTTTCATTTTCTTTGGGTTAGTACCCAGTGGGATCCCAGGGGACTTACTGGATCACATGCTATTACTATTTTAATTACTTACTAGTAATTAATACTAGTAATTAATAGTAGTTAATTACTATTTTGAGGAATATAGTAATTGCTTTTTACTTCTTAAACTATCATTACATTTCTGGGAGAAATCCCATTTGGTCTCAGTGTATACTCTTTCTGATATGTTGCTGAATTCAGAGTGCTAGAAATTCATTGAGTATTTTCCATCTATAGTCATAAGGGATATATCAGTTATATCTTAGTGCAGAGCCTGCTTCAGATCCCCTGTCTCCCTCTCTCTCTGCCTCTACCCCACTTGTGCTTTGTCTCTTCTCTTGCTCTCTCAAAAGTGAATAAAAACATTTAAAAATTAAAAAAAAAAAAAAACGAGCAGCTAAGACTTGTGCATGTCAGTGTAAACACCAGCCCAAACACGTAAAAGCAACAAAATGGGGGCCAAGAAGGACAAAAAAAAAAAAAAAAAATGACAAAAAGAATGACAGATGACAAACTGGCAGAATGTTACTGCACGAGGTCACATGGAAGCCAAGTCCTAAAGGGGTCTTGACCCAAATCAAAACTCTCAGTGGGCCCCCAGGCCGTCCCAACAGGCTGCTTCCACTCCTCAGGCCAGGAAAGGGAATAGAAGTAAACGGTGGTTGGCTCATCCTTGCACTGGATCAGTGGCCTTCTGGGTAAGAGCCATCGCGTGGTGGGGCCAGCCAGGTGGGGACGTGGGCCACCAGATCACCTGGCGGCAGAGTTGCCCACGTGAGCAGGGTTGTACGAGACCTGCCAAGTCAGAGCTCTGAGTGGGCCCAGCACCAATGCATTAGAGGATGGAGCGGGACATTCCAGATCAAACAGTTTACACTACCCCATGTCATCTACCCACCGATGCCCGACACCCTTCCTTCTGCTCCCGCCAGGGATCTAGAGGCAAGCACAAAGATGTCAACGTGTTGGTCCCTGAATATGAGTCTTCTATGGCCTGATGAATGTCCTGTAGCGAAGTGTGTTGCATTTAGCTCCTACCAACTTGTAAGAGCTGATTGTTAAATATCAAGGGATTTTTTTGTCCCAACTGTGAAACACAGTTGTTGTTAAAATTAAACCATGCGGGAAAATTGTTAGGAACTCCAAAATCTATCGCCCCACTGAATCAATGAATAAACTGCCAAAGTCAACTGAATTTTTTTATTGTGGTAAAGTGTATATAACATAAAATGTACCTTATTTACGTTTAAAATTTTAACTTTGGTTAAGCATACAGCTAAGTGTCTCTACCTACAGGCTAATTATCCAAAATGCAGGTGAACATGGGAGGAGGCGTACCAGCAGAATCGGCAAAAACAGACTCTCGGTGAGATTTTGCTATTTTTCTCCTTCCCACTCATTGGTGCTTGGGGAAGCTGGGGCTCCGGGAGCCCGCCCTGTGCCCAGTGGCAGTCTGAGATCTTCACCTCCCCCCAGGAACCAGAGCGAGCTTCCAGCTGGCGGCCCTGGGAACTCGGGGGGTAGAGCAGCCTCATGCTAAGGCCACACGGTACGCAGGATGAAAATGCTTCCACAGGTTCAATTACATCAGCTCCTCTGGAGCACAGAGGAGAGAAGGTAGGAGCCAGCTTCATGTCAAGGCCCAAACCAAACGGGAAACGCCTCAGATCTTAGCAGTCCAAGACCTCTTCCACACGCTGAGAAAATGTAGGTGAAACACGCCTGTGCTCTCCTTGTGGATGGAAATGTGAGGAAGCCCAGCTATTCCCTCTCCAAGTGACTGCTCGATGCCCGTGGGCCATGGCTCCTGTGGGTCCTTCTTCACATTGGGTCCAGATCCCGTCAGGAGGGAGGCTGAAGCTCCTTCAGCCCTTCACAGTTGGATCAGTTCCCGTGTGGGCCCTCGTTTCTCTCAGCCCCGGCCGGAGCCATTGTGTCCACAAACACCACCTGAGCCCTTTCCGCGCTGCGTGCAGCCTGCTCGCTGCTGCTGACACAGACTCCCCACGCCCACAAGTGCCATCCCCTGGCCCGCAGTCTGGGCACACAGGGCTGGGCGCTGCAGGTGTGAGGGCAGGGATGAGAGCGGGGCCTGGGAGTTGCTCTGGTGCCCAGATTGTTCCCATGCTTGTCCCCGGGGCCTTTCTCAGGCCCATGTCGGTCCTGTCTGAGGCTTGAAGGGTCTCCCAGCCACTCCTGCCCCAGCCCCAGTGGGGGGCTTAAGTGTGGCCCCACGCTGTGCTGTGTAGTAAACTGCTCCCTTAACATGGCCGCTCCTCAGGCGTTGTCCTGTGGGCCACAGCAGCCTTCCTACCTGGAAGCACCTCAGAAACTCTACTCACCATGTGGCTTTTCCGTTGGTGTAGGATTAGTCGATCTATGCACTAGTCAGGGCTGAAGGATGGGAAAAAGGAAAAAAGTGACTGAAACCAGCTCATAAGCCAAAGTCTAAACTGTCGCATACTACAATTCTTTGTCTTTAGAAAACCCTTCTCTTTAGCCCCCATGATGTTATTTTTGACTGATTCTCCACTAAGCTTCAGTAAACAGGAGGGACAGAGTGGACTTGACCCTATCCAAGTAGACCTGGAGGTTGCACTGGTAGGCGGCAAATGACATTAGCAGAGAGCCCCCAGCAAGGAGCAGGCAACACGTCACGCAGGACCCCGGTCGGTGCTCAGGGTCCACCAGGGGCCCAAGGACACATCTGGCAGAAGCACATGGACAGAGGCCTGACCACGTGCCCCTCAGTCCTCGGCTGGTGGCCTTCCTGATGGGAGTCCACTCTGGGGAGAGAAAACGCCGACAAGGGTTTGTACAACAAAGTGGCCTTCATTCCATAATTGCCAGACATGGCGATGGCAGGACCGTGGGACGGAAAGGCCAGAGGACCCTTGGGGCTCGAGTGAGCTGCCAAACAGCTGGCCCGAGCCTCATGGCCTGGGGTACCTAGTTGGGTGCTCTGTCCCGGACATTAGACCTGGCTACAGGGCACGCTTTGGCCAATGAAAAATCAAAAGATGTGAAGTGAGCAGTGTTTTGAAAGGGTTTATGTATGGGGTTTGCCCTCTTGCAACTCTGCCGTAGCCACAAACATGCTTTAGGAAGGCGGCTTGCCCCCGGCCGGCACCAACCCTAAGGCGAAGCCATGACTACTGACCCACGGTGTGGTACACCAGAAGTGAATGTGTCTTCCTGCGCTACTGAGGCTTTTGTTAAGTGGCATTATTTTGCAATAGCTAAAATCATATTTAAAAATACAAGCTAAAATGAAACAATACACATAATGTGAAAAGGCAGACCATAAGGAACATAACCCAAAATAATAATTATATTAAATATACATTGAGGGAGTACTCCATTTAAAAGTCGAGGGGCACCTGGGTGGCTCAGTCAGTTGAGCATCCGACTTGGGCTCAGGTCAAGATCTCTCGGCTCGTGGGTTCGAGCCCCACGTCAGGCTCTGTGCTGCCAGCTCGGAGCCTGGAGCCTACTTCGGACTCTGTGTCTCCCTCTCTGTCCCTCCCCAACTTGTACTCTGTCTCTCTCTGCCTCTCAAAAATAAATAAATGTAAAAAATAAAATAAAAAAATTATACTAATACTGGGCAACATAGACTTTAAGGGGAGAAGCATTACAAGGGGATATTTCAGGATGGGAAAAAAAAAAAAACCCAGCCCAAGACATATCATATTCAAAGTGCAAAGGTATTGAAAGCAGCTAGATAAACAACCAATACACCTTATCTATAGAAAAGACAACATTGAAAGAAGAAAAAAAAATCCATTTACCTGGAGTATTCCACATATAGTGAAATTATTCCTCGAAAGTGAAGGTGAAATGTATTTTCTCAAACAAAAACAAGGAATTTGTTAGCAGACCCTGTAAGAAACGTTAAAAGAAAATTTTCAAGCAGAAATAAAACTATATAGGTTAGAAACTTTAATCTCCATGAAGAAAGTACCTCAGAGAAGGAATAAACAAAGGTAAAATAAAACATTAATTCTTGTTCTTAGTTGAATGAACATTGAGAGTAGCTACTGTTGGGGTGGGCGTCTGGTGGCTCAGTCGGTTGAGCATCTGACTCTTGGTTTCGGCTCTGCTCTTGATCTTGCAGCTCGTGAATTCGAGCCCCGCATGGGGCTCCATGCTGATGGTGTAGGGCCTGCTTGGGATTCTCTCTCTCCCCGTCTCTCTACCCTTCCCCTGCTCATGTGCACGCTCTCTCTCAAAATAAATGAATAAACTTAAAACCAAGAGTAGCTCCTAGGTTACGGTGACCATGGTGACAATAGTTGGTTATTATTGCGTAAACAAGGCAAAATGAATGATGGCAATGTTTTGAGGGATGGGAGGGAGGAGTTAGGAACACATCGTATGAGTTCCCTGCACCATCAGTGAAGTAGTAGCTGTTATTTGAAGGTGGACACGGTTACAAACGTATAGAGGGTGCTTTCAGCTAGAAGGCTTAAGTAAAACACACTTTCCACTCCAAATCCTCTCTGCCGTAAAAGAAGGAGCAAAAGCAAAACTTGTAAGAATAAAACTTTTTAGAACTCTGGAAATTAGCAAAATGTTTGCACTATCTGGGTATGATTTAATCAAGAAAAAAACCGAATCTGGGGCACCTGGGAGGCTCAGTCGGTTAGGTGTCCAACTTCAGCTCAGACCACAATCTCACAGTTTGTGGGTTCAAGCCCCCACATCGAGCTCTGTGCTGACAGGGCAGAGCCTGCTTGGGATTCTCTCTCCCTCTCTCTCTGCCCCTCCCATGCTAGTGCACTCTCCCTCTCCCTCTCAAAGTAAATAAATAAACAAAAATAAAAGAAAATCTGAGTCTTTATAAGAACAGTGAACTTTGTGGTGTTTTAACTCTCCATAATCCCATCAACCACTCCTACCAACCCTTTGGTAACTTAAAACTGCTGACCCTAAAAATAAAACTAGCAGTATTTTACCAGCAAAATAGCAGACAGTTGCAATCTAGGACAGCTAGTTATGTCAAAACCACAAGCAAGGTGCCCTTCTTCCTCTGGGAATGCCAAGGGCCGCCCAGAGTGGGGGTGGTGGCGAGAGCTCCCCCTGCTGGCCAGGTTAGTGAGGTTGCCTTTGCCCAGTTTCACAAAATCCAACAGCCCCCAAACCTCCCAGGTGACCATAGCACCTGGAAAGAAGTCTGGAGTTTCTTTCCAGAGACTTGGCACTATTTGAGCACTGTGATGACGCCATGGGATACACTAGTCACAGTGGTCTTCTCTTCTGGCCTAACTCAGAGTTTGCACAGTGTGAACACATTTTCTCCCTGGACGTTTGTTTAAAAACTTCAGGAGCAATCAATTGTTTAACATCATGGCTGCTTGAGGCAGCACAGAGTATTAGGGGGCAGACAGTAAGGTAACCAGAGAGCTTCAGAGAAGAAGCTGGGGGACGAGATGTCTATAGGAGATCTTTTGAAAACTTCCAACAATTCTAAAGTGGGCAAAGAACTTGAACCAACACTTCTCCCCAGAAGATAAACAAATGACCAGCAAGCACATGAAAAGATATTCAGCATCACTGCTCACTAAGGAAATGCAAATCAAAACTACAATGAGATACCACCTCATACCCATTAGGATGACTTTTACCAGTAAAACTGAAAATAGCATGTGTTGATGAGGATGTGAAAGAACAAGAACTTTCATGCCCTGTGGGTGGGAATGTAAAGTGGTACCCCTGCCATTAACCCTAACATAGAGTCACCATGTGACCCAGCAGTTCCAGCCCTAGGTAATTACCCAAGAGGAAGCTTATACACCCGTGACAATGGCAGCATTATCCTAAAGGTGGAGACAACCCAAATGCCCAACAACAGATGAAGGGATAAACAAATCATGATACATATACCTACTGGAATATTATTCAGCATAAAAAGGGACAAATCCTGACACATACTACAACTTGGATGGACCTCAAAAACATGATGCTCGACACAAAAGGTTGCATATTGTATGATTTCTTTTATGTGCTGTCTCTGGAACAGGCAACTCCATGGAGACCTTTCTAGCAGGTTAGTGGTTATCAGGGGATGGGAGAAAAGGGGAGTGGATACTGAATACTTAATGGGTATAAGATGTTTTTCTGGAGTTGATGAAAAGTTTTGAAACTAAAGGGAGGTGGTGGTTACACAACATTGTGAATACACTAAATGCTGCTAGATTGTTCACTTTCAAAGGTTATTGTATGTTATGTGAATTTCACCTCAATGGGGAAAAAAACAGAAAGAAATCAACAAAATCTCCAACATATTCCAAGGATTCTAGAACATGGGTAGGGTTATGTTCATGTTCAAGAAAGACCTGGCAGCGTTCCGCACTCTCACCTGTGTTCAAGGAGGAAGTGAAGGTGGAGCCAGGCAGGCGCCAGCATGCTCCCAGGGCCCCTGACAAAGACAGGGGCCCTACTGGCTCCAGAAGTGTGAGAAATCTCTGTCCAAACATTAGCTCACCACAGATTTCATCAGGGACATCTGTGGTCATAGAGGACAAAGCAAACTGACTTAACAGAATTGCTTCAGACAATAGTACCAACGGCAATAATAACAACAAAAAGGGGGAGATAGCTCCCTGGGGAAGGGGTGAATCTGGTTTCTAAAGTTACCACATTATATTAGTTTAAAAGTCCAATTTTTTGAAAAAGAAATAATAAAATCCAGTTTTCAACCAAAGCATCACGATAAATGCAAATAAACAAGAAACTATGGCTGATACACAGGGAAAAAAAGTAGTCAATAGAAACTGTCTCTGAGCGGGGTACCTGGGTGGCTCAGTTAGTTAACCATCTGACTTTGGCTATAAGGTCATATCACAGTTCGTGGGTTTGAGCCCCACATCAGGCTCTGTGATGACAGCTCAGAGCCTGGAGCCTGCTTCAGATTCTGTGCCTCCCCATCTCTCTGCCCATCCCCTGCTCATGCTATCTCTCTCTCTCAAAAATAAATAAACATTAAAAAAATATTTAGGGGCACCTTGGTAGCTCAGTTGGTTAAACATCTGACTTCGGCTCAGGTCATGATCTCCCGGTTTGTGGGTTCGAGCCCTGGGTTGGGCTCTGTGCTGACAGCTCAGAGCCTGGAGTCTGCTTTGGACTCTGTGTCTCCTCTCTCTGTCCCTCTACTGCTTGCTCTCTGTCTCTCTCTCAAAATAAACACTTAAAAAATTAAAAGAAAATATTTTTTTTAATTTTTTTTAACGTTTTATTTATTTTTGAGACAGAGAGAGACAGAGCATGAACGGGGGAGGGGCAGAGAGAGGGGGAGACACAGAATGGAAGCAGGCTCCAGGCTCTGAGCCATCAGCCCAGAGCCCGACGCGGGGCTCGAACTCACGGACAGTGAGATCGCGACCTGAGCCGAAGTCGGACGCTCAACCGACTGAGCCACCCAGGCGCCCCAAAAGAAAATATTTTAAAAAAGAAAGAAACTGTCTCTGAGGAACTCCACATATTGTAATTACTAAAAAAAAAGACTATAAATCAGCTATCTGAAATCTGTTTAAAGAACTACAAGAAACCATATCAAACAAAGTAAAGTATGGGCAGGAACTCTCACCAAATAGAAAATATCAGTAAAGAGATACAAGTCATCAAAAAAGAAACAAATAGAAATTATGGAGTGGAAAAGGATCCTCCAAAATGAAAATTTCACAGAAGAGGTCAGCAGCATAATAGAGGCAGTAGACAAAGAGTCAGTGAACTTGAAAGTAAGTCAATGGAGATTATCCAGCCTGAGAAACAGGAAGAAGGAGGGAAGGAGAAAGAGAGGGAGAAGGAGAAGAGAAGGAGAAGGAGAAGAAAGAAGGGAGGAGGGAGGAGGAGGGGGAGGAGAAGGAGGAGGGGAAGAAGGGAGGAGGAGGGGGACAGGGCAGGAGGAGGGGAGGGGGAGGAGAAGGAGAGGGAGGAGGGGAAGAAGGAGGAGGAGGGAGGAGCAGGGGGAGGAGGAGGAGTGGGAGGATGAGAAGAAGGAGGAGAGAGATGGGGAGGAGGAGGAGAAGAAGGAAGAGGAGGAGTAGAAGGAGGAGGGGGAGGAGGGAGATGGGGAGGAGAAGGAGAAAGAGGAAGAGGGGAGAATGGGGGAAGGAGGAGGAGGAGGGAAATGGGGAGGAGGAGAAGAAGGAGGAGGGCTCCATAAAGCATACTAACACATGCATAAGTGTATCCCCTAAGGAGAGGAGTGATAGAAGAGAGGCAGAAGCAAGGACTGAACACTTACCAAATGTGGTAAAAAACATATCCAATAAGTGCAACAAGCCCACAAAGGGTAAGTGCAAAGAAATCTGGCCTGGACACAACACAATCAACTCCTGAGAGAAAAATCAGAGAATTTCAAAAGCTCCAAGAAAGAAGTAACCCATCCTGTATAAGGATCCCCAGGAAGACCAGAAGTGATGTCCCACCCAAACAACAGGGACCGGCAGGCAGTGGCATGATGCATCACAGTCAATCAAGAATTCTATGTCCAGCCAAAGTAGCCACACAAGTGAAGGAGAATTCAGACATTTCCAGATAAACAAAACCAGAAAGAATTCTAGGCTAGAAGAACTGGCCTACAAAAATACTAAAAGGAGTTCTTTAGGCTGAAATTAAAGAACAGTAGACACTAACTCAAATTCACAGGAAGAAGTATAGGCATCCATAGAAGTAACTATATTTGGAAATGTAAAAAAACGGTATAAATGTATTTTTGTTTATAATTTTTTTTTCTGATTTAAAAGGCACTTTCATTAAGAAACATTATAACCTCTGGGACACAGCAAAGGTGGTCATAAGAGGAAAGTATATAGCAATCCAAGCCTTTCTAAAGAAGGAAGAAAGATCTCAGATATACAACCTAACCTTACACCTTAAGGAGCTGGAAAAAGAACAGCAAATAAAACCCAAAACCAGCAGAAGACAGGAAATAATAAATATTAGAGCTGAAATTAATGCTATCAAAACCAAAAAAACAGTAGAACAGATCAATGAAACCAGAAGCTGATTCTTTGAAAGAATTAACAAAATTGATAAACCACTAGCCAGTTTGATCAAAAAGAAAAAGGAAAGGACCCAAATAAATAAAATCAAGAATGAAAGAAGAGAGATCACAACCAACACAGCAGAAATAAAAACCATAATAAGGGAATATTATGAGCAATTATATGCCAATAAAATGGGCAATCTGGAAGAAATGGACAAATTCCTAGAAACATATACACTACCAAAACTGAAACAGGAAGAAATAGAAAATTTAAACAGACCCATAACCAGTAAGGAAAGCAAATTACTAATCAAAAATCTGCCAAAAAAAAC
The DNA here is from genome assembly GCF_018350155.1 of Leopardus geoffroyi. NCBI lineage: Eukaryota > Metazoa > Chordata > Mammalia > Carnivora > Felidae > Leopardus > Leopardus geoffroyi. The sequence continues at coordinate 115,601,994 of NC_059329.1, read as the reverse complement.
AAGAGCCCAGGGCCAGATGGCTTTCCAGGGGAATTCTACCAAATATTTAAGGAAGAGTTAACACCTACTCTCTTGAAACTGTCCCAAAAAATAGAAACGGAAGGAAAACTTCCAAACTCTTTCTATGAAGCCAGCATTACCTTGATCCCGAAACCAGACAGAGACCCCACTAAAAAGGAGAACTATAGACCAATTTCCCTGAATGAACATGGATGCAAAATCCTCAACAAGATATTAGCCAACCGGTTCCAACAATACATTAAAAAAAAAAATTATTCACCACAACCAAGTGGGATATATACCTTGGAATGCAGGGATGGTTCAATATCCATAAAACAATTAACGTGATTCATCACATCAATAAAAGAAAGGACAAAAACCTCATGATCTTCTCAATAGATGCAGAGAAAGCATTTGACAAAATACAGCATCCTCTTTATAAAAACCCTAAGAAAGTAGGGATAGAAGGAGCATACCTCGAGATCATAAAAGCCATATATGAAAGACCCAACGCTAATATAATCCTCAATGGGGAAAAACTGAAGGCTTTCCCCCTAAGGTCAGGAACAAGACAGGGATGTCCACTCTCACCACTGTTATGCAACCTAGTATTGGAAGTCTTAGCCTCTGCAATCAGACAACACAAAGAAATAAAAGGCATCCAAATCGTCCAGGAGGAGGTCAAACTTTCACTCTTTGCAGATAACATTATACTCTATATGGAAAACCCAAAAGATTCCGCCAAAAAACTGCTAGAATTGATTAATGAGTTCAGCAAAGTTGCAGGATATAAAATCAATGCACAGAAATCTGTTGCATTCCTATACACCAACAATGAAGTGACAGAAAGAGAAATCAAGGAATCGACCCCATTTACATTTGCACCAAAAGCTATAAAATACCTAAGAATAAATCTAACCAAAGAGGTGAAAAATCTATACACTGAAAACTATAGAAAGCTTATGAAAGAAATTGAAGAAGACACAAAAAAATGGAAAAAGATTCCATGCTCCTGGATAGGAAGAACAAATATTGTTAAAATGTCAATACCACCCAAAGCAATCCACATATTCAATGCAATCCCTATCAAAATAACACCAGCATTCTTCACACAGCTAGAACAAACAATCTTAAAATTTGTATGGAACCAGAAAAGACCCCGAATAGCCAAAGCAATCTTGAAAAAGAAAACCAAACCAGGAGGCATCACTGTAATCATCAAGACAATATGGTACTGGCACAAGAACAGACACTCAGGTCAATGGAACACAACACAGAACCCAGAAACATATGGCCAACTAATCTTTGACAAAGCAGGAAAGAATATCCGGTGGAATAAAGACGGTCTGTTCAGCAAGTAGTGCTGGGAAAACTGGACAGCGACATTCAGAAGAATGAACCTGGACCACTTTCTTACACCATACACAAAAATAAATTCAAAATGGATGAAAGACCTAAATGTAAGACAGGAAGCCATCAAAATTCTCGGGGAGAAAGCAGGCAAAAACCTCTTTGATCTTGGCCACAGCAACTTCTTACTCAACACGTCTCCGGAGGCAAGGGAAACAAAAGCAAAAGTGAACTACTGAGACCTCATCAAAATAAAAACCTTCTGCAAAGCCAAGGAAACAATCAGCAAAACAAAAAGGTAACCAACAGAATGGGAGAAGATATTTGCAAATGACATATCAGATAAAGGGTTACTATCCAAAATCTATAAAGAACTTATCAAACTCAACACCCAAAAAACAAATAATCCAGTGAAGAAATGGGCAAAAGACATGAATAGACACTTCTCCAAAGAAGACATCCAGATGGCCAGCCGACATATGAAAACATGCTCAACATCACTCATCATCAGGGAAATACAAATCAAAACCACAATGATATACCACCTCACACCTGTCAGAATGGCTAACATTAACAACTCAGGCAACAACAGATGTTGACAAGGATGCGGAGAAAGAGGATCTCTTTTGCATTGTTGGTGGGAATGCAAGCTGATGCAGCCACTCTAGAAAACAGTATGGAGGTTCCTCAAAAAACTAAAAATAGAACTACCCTATGACCCAGCAATTGCACTACTAGGCATTTATCCAAGGGATACAGGTGTGCTGTTTCGAAGGGACACAGGCACCCCAATGTTTATAGCAGCGCTATCGACAATAGCCAAAGTATGGAAAGAGCCCAAATGTCCATCGACAGATGAATGGATAAAGAAGGTGTGGTATATATAGACAATGGAGTATTACTCGGCAATCAAAAAGAATGAAATCTTGCCATTGGCAACTACATGGATGGAACTGGAGGGTATTATGCTAAGTGAAATTAGAGAAAGACAAAAATCATATGACTTCACTCATATGAGGACTTTAAGAGACAAAACCGATGAACATGAGGGAAGGGAAACAAAAAGAATATCAAAACAGGGAGGGGGACAAAATAGAAGAGACCCATAAATATGGAGAACAAACTGAGGGTTACTGGAGGCGGGATGGACTAAATGGGTAAGGGGCAGTAAGGAATCTACTCCTGAAATCATTGTTGCACTATGTGCTAACTAATTTGAATGTAAATGTTAAAAAAAGAAAAAAGAAAAGAAAAGAAACATGATAAATCTGGTGTTTATATCAGATAACATTATATGCAATGAATAAAGATATCATGTGTGTGATGAAAATGTCACAAAAGGTGGAGGACTGAATGCAGGTGGGGGGGGGGGGGTAAAAGTTTTGGATATTATTGAAATTAAGTGGGATTATTTCAAGCCAGTTTATTATAAATTAAAATGCTAATATTAATCCCCACAGCAACCACTAAGAAAGTAACTTGCAAAAAATATAGTAAAAAAAAAAAAAAAGTGTGGGGGAAAGGAAATTAAAAGACAAATGATCTATTTTATACAAATAAGGCTATTACTGGGGCGCCTGGGTTGCTCAGTCGGTTAAGTGTCCAACTTCGGCTCAGGTCATGATCTCATGACTGACGGGTTTGAGCCCCACGTCGGGCTCTGTGCTGACAGCTCGGAGCCTGGAGCCTGCTTCGGATTCTGTGTCTCCCTCTCTCTCTGCCCCTCCCCTGCTCATGCTCTGTCTCTCTTTGTCTCTCAAAAATAAATAAATGTTTAAAAAAATTAACAAATAAGGCTATTACTGAGTAATACGAAAAATAGAAAATAAGACACAGGGACGCCTGGGTGACTCAGTCTGTTGAGCATCTGACTTCATCTCAGGTCATGATTTCACATTCATGGGTTCGAGCTCCACATCAGGCTCTGTGCTGACAGCTCAGAGCCTGGAGCCTGCTTCGGATTCTGTGTCCCCTTCTCTCTCTGCCCCTCCCCTGCTCATGCTCTGCCAATCTCTGTCTCTCCAAAAAAATAAAATAAAACGTTTTAAAAAAAGAAAATAAGACATAGTACACATAGAAAAACTGGCAATTTCAAGTCACACTTACCTTAGTGATCATATTAAATGTAAATGGGTAAATGCTCAATCAAAAGACAGAATGGTGGAAAGGGTTAGAAAAACATATGTGCCAAGTCATGCCCCACCCAATCCCTAAGCCACCGCAAACATCTCGAGCAGCCTCCTTGCTCTGCTCTATCAAACCATTTTTGGACCTGCTGGGGACCACCCCATTCTCCCCATAATTCATCATTATGGGAGAGATACACCTTGGCCCAGCCTCTTGGTGGATGTGTGGACTCATCACATTCAACATTTGAATCAGAAGTTTTGGCGTATGGGGGGACCATTCTGATACTGTTGGGCTAGACTCTCACAAGTACACACCTACTAGACTTAACATAAGAAAACACATTGTTCTTATGGGCACACGAAATATTCTCCAGCTGGGACACGTTAGGTCATAAAACAATTCTCCATAGATGCAAAAGGATTGAAATTGTACAAAATATATTATCTGACCACAATGAAATATAATTACAATTCTATAGCAGAAGATAAATAGGGAAATTCACAAATGCGTAAGTTAGACAACATATCCGGGGTAATAAATCACAAGATAGACTAGAAAGTACTTTGAGATGCATGAAAATGAAACCCAAATGTACAGACATTTTGGGAGGCAGGACGAGCAACTTCTGGAGGGAACTCCTCTAGGCAGAGACTACTACTTACAGAGGAAAAGGATGTCAAATCTATACATGGCCTTTCACCTTAAGAAAGTAGGGGGTAAAAGAGCAAAAGAAAAGGAAAGCTGGCAGAAGGAAGGAAATGGTAAAGGTTAGAGCAGGCATAAAGAAAATCAACAAAACCAGGGCACCCGGGCAGCTCAGTTGGTTGAGCATGTGAATTTGGCTCTGGTCATGATCTCATGGTTCGTGGGTTCAAGCCCCGCGTCAGGCTCTGTGCTGACAGCTCAGAGCCTGGAGTCTGCTTCAGATTCTGTGTCTCCCTCTCTCTCTGCCCCTGCCCCACTTGTGCTCTGTCTCTCTCTCCAAAATAAATAAATATTAAAAAGAAGAAAGAAAGAAAGCCAACAAAACCAAAAGTGGATCTTTGAAAAGATCAACAAAATTGACAAACCTTCAGCTAGATGCACTAAGGAGAAAAAAGGCTCAGATTTCTAAAACCAGACATGCAAGTAGGGACATTACAACCGATCTCCAGAAATAAAGGAATTATGGGAACGCTATGAACAGTTGTTCACCAACAAGGTGGATAATCTAGATGAAATGGAGTCCCACGAACACACAATCTACAAACTGACTCAAAGGGACGTGGAGTACAACTCAGCAGGGAAAAGACAAATGACCCCTTTCAAAGTGGCAAAGGCTTGGAATAGACCCTTCTCCGGGGAGAACGGACAAGTGCCAGTGAGCACATGAGAAGATGTTGAGCCTGTTAAGTCACATGGTAACACAAGTAAACATCACAATGAGATGCCATTTTTCATTAGGATGAGAATTTAAGTTTGCCTTTGACTTTTGATGGATTGACTATGATGTGTCTAGGGTGTGAGTCTCTTTGGGGTCATTCTTTGAATTTGTGTAGCTTCTTGGACATGTGGACTAATGTGGATTTTTTTCATCAAATTATGTAAGTTTTGAGCCATCCTTTCTTCAAATGCTTGCTCTGTGCTTTCTCTCGCCTCTGCCCTGGGATCCCTTCATGCCCATGTTGTACCAAAGATGCTGTCCCACAGCCTCTGAGGACCAATTCATCTGTCTTTATTATTTCTCTTTCTGTGCTTCAGGCAGGATAATCCCAACTACCTGCCTTCGTGCTCATTCATTCTTTCTTCTTATGGGTCCAATGTGCTCTCACCCCCACCGGCTGACTTTTCATGTCACTTATAGCACTTTCCAATGTCAGAATTTCCATTTGGGTTTTTTAAAAATGTTTTCTCTTTACATAGTCTCTGTTTAGTAAAACACTATTCTCATATTTCCCTTTAACTTATTAGACAAGAGTTCTTTGGGGTTTCTCAGTCATATTTTATTCATTAAAAAAAAATTTTAGCGTTTAGTTTTAAGGGAGAGAGATACAGAGCGAGTGGGGGAGGGGCAGAGAGAGAGGGAGACACAGAATCTGAAGCAGGCTCTGAGCTGTCAGCAGAGAGCCCAACGTGGGGCTCAAACTCACGAACCGTGGTATCATGACCTGAGCCAAAACTGGATGCTCAACCAACCGAGCCACCCAGGCACTGCATCTTGATATTTTAAATCTTTGTTGAGTTACCCAATGTCTCAGAGACATTGTCTCAGGGCTCCTCAGAGACAGCTTCTGCTGAATGCTTCCCTCAGCATGTGAGCCGCGTATTCATGCTTCTTTGAATATCTGACAATTTCAGTTTGAAAACAGGACGTTTGGGGTTTTTTTTATGTTTATTTAGTTTTGAGAGACAGAGAGAGAGCACAAGCAGGGGAGGGACAGAGAGGGGTACAGAGGATCTGAAGCAGGTCGATGCTGACAGCAGGGAGCCCAACGCAGGGCTTGAACCCATGACCGTGAGATCATGACCTGAGCTGAAGTCGGAGGAGGCTCAGCTGACTGAGCCCCCCAGATGCCCCTAAAAGCAGACATTTTCAATAACATAATGTGGCAGCCCTGGATATCAGGCCCTCTGCCCAGCAGGCTTTGCGGCCCACACTCTTGTCGATGTGACAGTTGCTGTTTGTTTAGAGATGTTCTTGCACTGATTGGGAAGGCCTTTGTTTCTGTGCTGAGTGTAGACACTGAGTTTCTGTGCAGTTACTTTAGTGGTGAGCTAATGTGTGCACAAAGATTAAATGCCTGCAACCAATAAATCTCCCAGTGTTTGCCGAAGGGTTCGGGGGCTGGGGGAGACACACCTTCAATTCTCTAGCAATTCATAAGCCTTCCCTGGTTTTCACTTCCTGCTCATGCAGGACTTCAACGTCAGCCTGAGGTGAGAAATATTGTGTGTGTGTGTGTGTGTATGATTAAAATTTATAATCCCTATGGAAGAGGATGTCCTGAGAGAGATGCTAAGCTAACATGGCAAAATATTAAAGAAGTGAATGGGAATGACTCACGGGTGAATGAGTACAAGGAAGACCCCAGGCCCCAACAGGAAATGCCTCTGTCACCCCCCATGTCTGCCCCGAGGCTGAGCTTTGTGCTCAGGGGGTCCGGAGTGTCCACAGCCCGGCATCCACCTGGCCACCTTGCAGAGGAGGTCTGTCCCTGGAGCTGCATCTCAGGAAGGCTGGGCAGCATTGTCTGACTCCAGGAGAACATAAGTCACCTACCCACTGCAACCCCTTCCCCGGGACTAGCAGACCCGGTACCGGTAAGAGCCACTGGCTGTGATGGAGAGTCCGGAGGCAGGAAGGTGACAGATGGCGTCTGTAAGGCTTTCATCGGCCTGGGCCAGTTTCCACCAGTTTCATGCAAATCAACCATTTTGGAAATCTCTGAGATGTTCACAGGCAGCTGTAACCACTGGACAGAAAAAGCTGATGATTTCCAGAACAAGGTCCATGATTCCTAGAGAGCCCCACCTACAGGATGGAAATTCTCACCAGATTCTGAAATCTAACCTGAGGACGAAGAACCCCAGGTACACCGCAGGGAAGGGTGAGGGCGGCCTCAGCCTCTGTCTCAGAATCTGGGGAGAGGAAGCATGCCCCCCCCCACCCCCGCAGGGCGGCCCTCCCTTCACTGGGCCCAGGAGTCTGCAGCCGCAGCTCAGGGCGGCCACCAGACCACAGAGAAATGCCTCTGATAAACTCCCAGGGGAAAGGCTTCCAGCATGGCAGCAGGAGCTGGCATACTTGCCAGGGAAACTGCTGGTAATTGTTCAAAATAACCACGTAAAACCTCTGGCAACGGCCCTAAAGATAGGCAGCAAGTGAACAAAGATCTATTCGAGAACATCTATGAAAATGTAGACAGAAAGGTAAACCTGTGCCATAGCAACCAAGAGTACGCCCTCCCTCTCCTTCCCTCTCCCCACCAGGTCCTAAGGAGCAGACTTTTCTGGAGCAGCCAGGCACAGGGTTCTTTACCTGGCACTCAGCCGGAGGGAGGAGGAGGAGGAGGAGGACTTCATGGCCTCTTATCCGGCCCAGCTGCCTGAAGCTGAGCCCCAGTTGGGTCAAGTGGGAGACTGGGGCTCCCTTCTTCGGCCCAGCTCCCAATTATGGAACAGAGGCTCTTCCTGGGGCTTGAAGCCCTGAGAACATGAGCCCCCGATTGTCCTTGCTTTGGGTCATGAGATAGAGGCTCTCCACGCCAGGAGAGGAAGCCGCTTTCCCTCCACTGAGCACTCAGCTCCTAGATGGCTGGTGGGGGAGGGGGTCCCTCAGATAGAAGCCAACCTTTGTTCCCACCTGCAGCTCCAGGGAACAGGCTCAAAATCTAGCTGAGGAAGAGGAGCAAGCCATAAACAGACACTAAACATTAAACAAGCAAATAGCAGCCCTGGAAGGTGGGGGCTGGTACCCAGGGCTACCACCACATACTGTCTGAACTGTACTGGTTCCAACAGACACTGAGGAGGTGAGCAAAGAAACGTGAAAATATGGCCCATACCCCAGGGAGAGAGTAGGTAGCAGGGATTGCGTGTGACAGAATCAAATGTTGGCTTTAACAGGAAAAGACTCAAAACAGTCCTTACAAATATCACAGAGCTAAAGGAAAGATGCTTAAGGAGGTGAAGAAAGGTGCGAGGCAACACTATACAAAACGGAGAACACCAATGAAAAGGTATAAATTATTTTTTTTAAATATGAAAACTCAGTAGCTGAAAAGGGCAGTAACTGAAGTTTAAAAATCCAACACAAACAGACGTGTGGTCTGTGGTGACGAAAAGACCCTGGAGGTTTTCTTGAGGTTTTCACTCTGGGCTTCACAACAGGAAATAAGATGCAGAAACTGGAAACCAAGATCTCGCCTTGGCTGTTTCAGAAATCGCAGCCACAGCCCCCAAACTGGAGGCACAGGTGAGAAGAAGGCACAGCTCACTTACCAGAACCCCCCAAGGTACTGACTCCCGGGGGGACTGAGGACCAAGTCGAGGGAGTAAAACTCCTACAGCTCCAGGGGGCTGAGAAAACCACATTCTCAGAGTGAAGAGTACAGAAAAGCCCCTGATGCTTCCGGCGGGGAAGAGAACACGAACATTTTAAAATACGCCCAGAGTATTCTGTCCTCCTTAGCAAAGACCTGGCCTCAGGAAGAGCCTAACCAACGTGGAGAAGGGAAATACCCCTCCAAGCCCTGCTGCTCCTTCCCACCGACGCGGGAAAAGAAAGGTCACAGGCGGGGGCAGCCTCCCAAAAACCCGAGACCTGGTCACGGGGGCGGCGTGGGGGGCGGGATGCCTCCCCCACAGCAAGCACGGGCGTCCTGGGCACTGGGGCTGAGCGCCGGGAAGCCGACAGCCTTGTCAGGGACGTGCATCGGTGGGAATCCTTGTACCCGCAGCTGTGAGATAGAACCGTGCCGCCAGTAGGGAAAACACTGTGGCGGAGTTCTTCAGATAATGAAACAGAATCCACCACTGGGCACTGAGTGAGTGAAACACTCGTTATTAATAGCAGCCAGACAGCGGAGACAGTTTAAATGTCCAGCAAGTTACTACCGGATGCAAAATGTGGTATATCCATGTGACAGAGTATTACTTGGCCATCAAAAGGAAAGAGGTAGTGATAGATGCTAAAACAAAATTCAGCTTCAAAACAATATTTGAAGTGGAAGGAGGCATTCAGAGGACCACACGGTACACAAAGCCATACACATGACACTCCAGACGAGGAAAATCAAGAGAGATGCCAAAGAGATCGCTGAATGCCAGGAGCTGGGAGAGGAGGAAATCAGGAAGGGACTGAATGATCCTTATGGGATTCGGTTTCTGTGTTACAAAAATGTTCTGTGATTAACTATGAGTAATGTTTGCACATCAAGAATGTACAAGAAGCCACTAAATGATACCGTAAAATGGGTAAAGCAGCAAGTTCTGTTATGCATTTTACATGAATAAAAAAACAAGGGGCGCCTGGGTGGCTCAGTCGGTTAAGCGTCCGACTTCGGCTCAGGTCATGATCTCGACGTCTGTGAGTTCGAGCCCTGCGACAGGCTCTGGGCTGACAGCTCGGAGCCTGGAGCCTGCTTCGGATTCTGTCTGCCTCGCTCTCTGTCCCTCCCCCACTCATGCTCTGTCTCTGTCTCCTTCAAAAATAAATAAAAACATTCAAAAAAATTTTAATCAAGTAATATAGAATACGAGTTACATAAATTATAGTAACAGAAAGTAAAGACGAGGTAAACACAGCCCTTCGTCCCACCATGCTCTGGTGGAAACTGACACTCAGTAGCTGGCCGACTTCCTTAGTGCCCGCCAGTTTCACCCACATGCAAAACAGGAAAGAAACTTCTGAGAAATTAAATGTACCCTGAAGAAGGAGGGGCCCTAAGCACCCTATCAGGGTCAGACCACACCTGCTCCCTCTCTGCATCAGAAACTCATTTCCCAACGCTTGTTCACCTGGGACGGCTGCTCATTCCAAAGCTGGAGATGTTAAAGGACAATAAGGTGGACATCCTGGAGGGGCCCCAGAGCTCAGCTCCCATGGCCACCACCGTGATCAACATCCAGACTGAGACGTCCGTGCCCGACCACATCGTCTGGTCCCTGTTCAACACGATCTTCATGAACTGGTGCTGCCTGGGCTTCGTGGCCTTTGCCTACTCCGTGAAGGTGGGTGTGTGTGTTGGGGGGGTTCTCCCAGAAAGTGCAGGTGAGCCTGCGGAGGTCCGCCTGCCCCGAGGGCATGTGGGGGGGGGTGGGGAGTCCATGCGTGGTAGCAGTGAGGCTGCAGGAGGGGCCCGGGGATGGCCAGGAGTGGCCTTTGTCCCCAGTTCCCAAGGACATCCCTCAGACTGAGATGTGGCTCCAGGGCTCTCCCAGAAAGAACAAAGGAACTCACCGGAAGCCGCCTCTCAGTGGGAGAGGCCAGTGACTGGACCTACGCAGAGGGAGGGGGCGCCCTGGGGTCTCCAGGACAGGCCGAGAGTCTGAAGAAGGAGCTGGAGGCCCCAGCAGGGACGGGACCCAAGGGCCACTGTCCTGCTCAGGCTCCGGGAAAGGGGGGTGGGTCCCCGACCGGGGCGAAGGGCGTGTGGAGGCTGCTGTGGACGGGGACCAGCCTGGCTCTCGCCAGGACCCGCCCCTGATCCCCCTCTCCATCTCCTCTCCCCAGTCTAGGGACCGGAAGATGGTGGGTGACGTGATCGGGGCCCAGACCTATGCCTCCACCGCCAAGTGCCTGAACATCTGGGCCCTGGTCCTGGGCATCCTTCTGACCATTGGATTCATTGTTCTTCTGGTGATTGCCTACATGACGGCCTACAATATCATTTTAAGGGTTGTGCAGAATAGCAGAGGCCACCACTAGCTGGTCATGGCAGGAGACACCAGTCCTCCAGCATCCATTGTGGCTGTGCTTCCCAAGCTTCCTGGGCCGTTGTGTTGGGCCCGTCCCTCAGCACCCACCCCTGTACCCTGTGCTTAAGCAGACTTCCCTGACCACAACTGAACGCAATAAAGTACCCTTGTGTGTGACGGTGCGGTGACGTCCCCTGGGTGGGGGGCCCTGCCGGGAGTCGCCAGCCTGCCCCTGAGACCGAGCCCACCGCCCCCCTTGGCCAGCTGTGCAGCTCTGGCTGGGGCAGGGCGCGTCCTCAGCTGGTGCTGGTTTCTGGCCTCCTGCTGGGAACAACAGCTGCCCCGGGGTCCTAGGAGAGGGGACCCTGGCGCGAGGAGGTCCCGTGCGCAGAGCACCCTTGGGCCTGAGGGTGAGGGTCCCTCCCCAGGTGTGTGGCAGGGTGGTGCTGGAGAGAACGTGAACGGGCAGCTCGGGCCCTCTGGGATGGCCGTGGGGTTTGGCACCTGTGGGCGCAGCGGACGGAGCCGCGGGCTCCCAGCCCCTCCTGGGAGTTCTAGACTTCGCTGCGCTCGGCAAGCCCCCCAGCTCTGTCTTTGCTCCTCTGGGGCTGGGGGTGGGGACAGAGCTCTCCACCGTGGGCTGACTGCAGAAGCCAATCATCAGACCTGGCGAGGAGGCCCCGATGGACAGGAAGCCTGAGGGGAAGGACTCACTCCCTCAACCCAAACGGAACCGGCCCTGCAGGGGGAGCGACGGCCTGGTGCCCCAGGAAGGGTCTCCCAGCCGCTGGGGCCTCAGGCCTTGGTGTGAGCTTTTGCCAGAGCCCAGGCTGCACCTGGGGACCCGGAGGCCATCCTCAGCCCTGCAGGAAGAGCTTGCCCCAGGCAGGCATTCCTGTCCCAGGCCCCAGAGGGACTGGGTGGGGTCGCACTGTGGTGGCCAAGCCCCCAGGCCCTGCACAGCCACCCCGGAGAGGCTGGCGAGTCCCGGTGGCCACAGGCTGCGGTCAGGGAGGGAGCCCCTCGTCTGCGTGCGCTTCGCCCGCTGGGACAGCCAGGCTCGCCTGGGTTCCTGCAGTGGGGCCAGGTCAGTCCCTGCGGCTCCCCTCCCGTTGACGTCTGCAGCTCTTCACACTGGGTTCCCGGTTCAGTCCCCGCACAAGGTCCGCACCCCTGGTGTCCACCTGTGCACACCCTGTCCCTGGGCGGGACTCTGGTGGGGGTGCCCTGGGTGGGCCGTGAAGCGCGCAGGGGTGCCGGGGGTGTGAGCGGCAGTGGGACGGGCCCAGGCAGGTGGGGGGTGGAGAGGGGACGCTGGTGGATCCGGCCCTCTGGGTCCCGGAAGGGCTTGCTCCAGATGGCCCAGGGGCCAGCCAGGGTCAGGGGAAGGGCCGGCCACGTGCTTCAGGCCCCCATTCCCCAGCCGGATGGGCTGCGTGGGTCTCACATTCCCAGATCAGGCAGCTCTCAAAAAGGACGGTCATATTGGGCATAACCCCATCTGAGCTGCAGTGACCTGGGTCTACGGTCCTGCTAGACAGGTGACCCTCTCTTGTAGCCAACAAATACCCATGATGTCCAGCTTTTGCAAATCACAGGTGAGGCCCGAGGCATCATGCAGTAAGGTCCTGGGTACTGACCGTGGGCTTGCAGGGGCCCAGCGCTGCACAGCCCTGGTCCTCAGAGCCCCCCTCCAGCTCTGGCACCGACCTGGCCAAGGCGTCCTGGGTCTCCTGGAGGTAGGCGGTGCTTGGGTGGGGGTGGGCAGTGGGAGGTGGGGGTGGTGTCGGCTGGCCAGCTGGTGGGGTAGAGGGAGATGGGCGGGGCCGCGCAGGTGGGAGGCATCCCAAGTTTTTCCAAAGAGCACTTGGGAGGGAATATTCTCTTCCGGCTTTGTGTGGACTGATCCCAGGAGGGAGACAGACTGGCAGGACTCCTGAGATGCCCTGTTCAGTCCTGACGGGGGATGAGGGTAGGGAGGACAGACGTGCTCCCAGAAGCTCCCAGCCACGAACCCCTGGGTCCCTTGGTGGAGGAGCCACGCATGTGGATAGTGAGGCCTTCCATGCCTGGAGCCGATCCATCCGGCCTTCCTGATGGCACAGCCCGGGCAGCCGGCGGAAGGGCAAGGCACAGCGACCCTCCGAATGGGAAGCTACTGGCGTCCCTCCTCTTACTCATCGTGGCCATCCCCATGGTCCAATTGGCACTGATGATTCAAAAGAAACCCGTGGGGGCAAACTCGGGGATGTTTTCTGGGGACGACCCCCAGGACAAAAAAGAAACCTTATATCCAGCCGGTGCCACCCCCGCCCGCCCGTCCCCTGCCTAAAGGAAGGATAGCCCCCTATGTTTCCCAGGCAGGGAGGGGGGCACACAGGTTCGAAAGCCCCACTCCGGCAACAAGGCAATGTCTCTATGGCTACGAGTTACTCCAACCCCTAGGCCCGCTTGGCCCCCAGGAGGCATTCCAGGTGGTAACTGGACCTGGTGGGTTAAGGTACAGAATGGTTCATCAGTTCCCAGGTATACGTTGTCTCTCTGGGAGCGCATAAGGCGTGGGTTCCCAGCCCTCTTGGCTCCCTCCAGGCACCCCAGACCAAAGCGAATACTTTTGTTCCTTCTACCGCAAACAGTTCAAAGGAACAATTAAGAAGTCATGTCCCTGTAAACGTTCCACTCGAGGTGTTGAGAGCTAGATGCCCTTCCACGAAAATAGCAAAGCAAATGCTTTATAGACTGTACATAAACGTAGATACATAATGAAAATAATATGAAGAAATTAATCGATAAGCAAAGGCCAGGAGGGAACGTTACAAGAAAATAACCATGAGGTTCCTTGATGGGCGATTACACAAAGGAACGTTTTTAGAATTAGGTAAAGCCGAGAAGCGTAGGTGACGCACGCTACAAGGAAATTGCTAACAAATATAACGCCAGGCTTGCCACAGTAAAGCGGCCAGTCGGACACACTGCTGTCGTGTCCCTTTGTTATTCTCGCCGATGCCGTTCATCCTTCGGGAACCCCTGGACCTGCTGGGGCTGGACTCCGGCACCTTCCGGAAGGCTTGGGTCTGGTGTGGGGGAATGAAGGTAAGCCCTGATGGGTTTTTTTCCTTCCTCCCTTCCTTCCTGCCTTCTTTCCTCCCTTCCTTCCTGCCTTCCTTCCTTCCTGCCTACCTGCCTTCCTTCCTCTTTTCCTTCCTGCCTTCCTTTCTTCCTCCCTTTCTGCTTTTTTCCTTCCTTCTTTCCTGCCTTTGTTCCATCCTTCCTTCCTTCCTTCCTTCCTTCCTTCCTTCCTTCATCCTTCCTTCCTCCCTTCCTGCCTTTCTGCCTTCCTGCCTGCCTTCTTTCCTTCCTCCTTTCCTGCCTGCCTTCCTTCCTTCCTTCCTCCCTCCCTGCCTGTCTTCCTTCTTTCTTTCCTCCTTTCCTTCCATCCTTCCTTCCTCCCTTCCTGCCTGCCTTCCTTTCTACCTTCCTTCATGCTTTCCCTCCTTCCTTCCTGCCTTCCTTCCTTCTTCTTTCCTTCCTTCCTTCTTCTTTCCTTCCTTCCTTCTTTCCTGCCTGCCTTCCTTCCTTCCTTCCTGCCTTCCTTCCTACCATCCTTCCTTCCTGCGTTTCTTCCTTCCTCCCTCCCTTCCTCCTTCCTTCCTCCCTTCCTTCCTTCCTTCTTTCCTTCCTTCCTTGCTCCTTTCCTTCCTTCCTACTTTCCTTGCTTCCTTCCTTCCTCTCTTCCTGCCTTCCTTCCACATTTCCTTCCTTCCTTCCTTCCTTCCTTCCTTCCTTCTTTCTTGCCTGCCTTTCTTCCTTCCTTCCTTACTCCCTTCTTGCCTTCTTGCCTGCCTGCCTTCTTTCCTTCCTTCTTTCCTCCCTTCCTGCCTTCCTTCCTCCCTTCCTGCCTCCCTTCCTCCTTTCCTTCCTTCCTTCCTTCCTCCATTCCTTCCCTCCTCCTTTCCTTCCTTCGTTCCTTCCTTCCCTCCTACCTTCCTTCCCTTGTTTCTTCCTTCCTTCCTTCCTGCCTTCCTTCCTCCCTTCCTTCCCTCCTCCTTTCCTTCCTGCCTTTCTGCTTGCCTTCCTGCCTTCCTGCCTGCCTTCCTTCCTCCCTTCCTGCCTGCCTTCTTTCCTCCCTTCCTGCCTGCCTTCCTTCCTCCCTTCCTGCCTTCCTTCCTCCCTTCCTTCCTCGTTCCTGCCTGCCTTCCTTCCTTCCTCCCTTCCTGTCTGCTTTCCTTCCTTCCTTCCTTCCTTCCTTCCTTCCTTCCTTCCTCCCTTCTATGTAATAATGCAAGTGCCTGACTCAATCATTTATTGCAGAGGTGCCCATTTCGAAGATGGCTGTCTCCAGTGAACACACTGAGAGCACGCAAACAACATGATGTGCATGGCCAGCTGCGACATATCTTGATTGGTTCTGATAATGGACTATTTGGGCCACTTGTCTTTTCTTTTCCTGTGCTTTAACTTCCTGGGGTTCTGTTTTGGCAGCTCACATGCGCTCTCTCCTTCTCCCTCTTCCCTTCCCCCTCTACATCCCCCTCCCTCCAACCCACACCCCGAACTTGTTTTGTGGCCACACCTGTGCTGTGTGATTTCCAGGCCTAATATTTTTGAAGTTTTTCAGAGTTTCCTGAGAGTCGTAGCTGGAGGGTTTCTTGCAATCCTAGGAACCACCAGGGCAGGTCCAGGCACAACACTGGTTGTTAAAAAGCTGAGACCCAACAAAGCAGGTAGACGGTGGGGAGAGCCCAGGGCTGAGAGAAAGTCTCCAGCGCCCCCCCCCCACACACCCCTCAATAGGGAAGTGGGATAGCAGCTGACCCGGCCTGACTGGAGTGCCAGGACAGGAAGCTCCCCCTACCTCCTCAGCGTCAAGCCCTGCCCTCATGTAACCTGACACTCTGTCCCTCATCCACCCTCCTGGTACCCAGCCAGTTTACAACTTTTGAAAGCTAGGAAATAGAAACTTTGGAGAAATCGAAACTGCCAGGGGAGGGAGGAGTCAGAGCACCCTTCAGCTTCCGGAATGCAGCCGCTCATCTCAGATGGTAAACCCCAAAACTCTTGCCTCTCTGGTAACTGCCAAAAAGAACCCAAGTTGAAGATTTTTCACAGAATGAGAGCATTTACCGAGGATGATTGTTATCTGAGTGACCCTTCTGTATGCCAGGGCAAACATATCTACACTTACTGCCCTTCTCTTGAAGCCAAGGCCCCTAACCCTAACCCTCACCCACACCCTGACCCTCACCCCTAACCCTGACCCTGACCCTGACCCTAACCCTAACCCTAACCCTAACCCACACCCTGACCCTCACCCCTAACCCTGACCCTGACCCTAACCCATTCCCATACTCTAGATGGCATAGACCTTCCTGTTTTTGAACCTCTCGTGTATGTGAGGTTTCTAAACACACAAAATTAAATTTTATTTTCTCCTGTTAATCGTTCTCATGTCAACTTAGCCAAAATAGATTTTGAAGGGTAGAGGGAAGTTTTTCCACGCTGATGCTGAGTGTCTGCCCCACAAAAGACTCTGCTTTCTCCAAAGGGTCCCAGGGGAGAGAATGTTGGGAGCTCCGGCACATGCGGGGATACAAAGGGCCTCTCTGATCTGGAACATTCCACTGTGTCCTCTAATCCATTGGTACTGGGCCCACTCAGAACTCTGACTTGGTGATCTTATACAACCCTGCTTACGTGGGCGGGTCTGCCACCAAGTCAGCTAATGTCCATGTCCGCACCTGGCTGGCCCCACCACAAAGGTTCTCACGCAGAAAGCCAATGACGCCAAAATCGTTGTCAGAGGGAAGGGAGGTGGGGGGTACAGGCTTCCACTTATGGAATGAGTGAGTCACGAGGATGAAAAGCACAGGATAGGGGATACAGTCAATGACGTTGTCATATGTTGTGTGGTGACAGATGGCAGCTACACTTGTGCTGAGCCCAGCATAACGGACAGGCTTGTGGAATCACTATGTTGTACACCTGAAACCAGGTAACATTGCGCGTCAACTCCCCTTCAACTTAAAAAAATCAATCAGTATAATACTCCATATTAAAAGAATGAAGAAAAAACACCATGTGATCATCTCAGTTCCTGCAGAAAAAGTATTTGACAAAATCCAACAACCTTTCCTGATAACACACACACACAAAACTAGAAATAGAAAGGAAATTCGTCAACCTGATAAAGGACGTCTATGGACAACTCACAGCTGATGTTACGCTCCATGATGAAAGACTGAAAGCTTTCCCCCTAAGATCCAGAACGAGGCGATAATGTGTGCTCACTCCACGTGCAGCCGACATTGGACTAAAGGTTCCAATCAGGGCAACAAGGCAAGAAAATGAAAAGTGGGGGCATCCAGATTGAAAAGGAAAAACGAAAACTATCTCTACATGCAGATGACATGACCTTATAATAGACAATCTTAACAAAATCACTAAAAAAATTGAAGAGATTAGCAAAATTGCAGGGGACAAAAGCAACACATGCAAATCACCAACAACGAGCAACCCTATGATGTAACCAAGGAAACAGTTCCATTTACAACAGCATCATAACCCTAAGATGCTTGGTAAGAAATGTACCCACAGACTTGCAAGACTGGTGTGCTGGAAGCTACAGATGATTGCTGAGAGGAATTAAAGAAGCATAAATAAACAAAAGCCAACCCACGTGCGCACCCCTGAATTCTCGATACGGTTAATATGGCAATACTGCCCAAATTTATCTACAGTTTTGATGTCATCACCATCAAAATTCCCACTGCGTTCTTTGTTGTTCTTTTTTTTTTTTTCTTTCCAGAAATGGTCAAGTGGATCCTAAAATTCACATGGAATCATCAGGCCAAGACAATCTGGACAAATCAGAACAAAGTTGGAGGTCTGCACCTGGTGATTTCAAAACTTCCCATGAAGCCGTAGTAATCCAGACAGCGTGGCACTGGCGTGAGGACAGCCATTCAGGCCAACGGAATAGAATTTAGAGTCCAGTAGTAACCCTGTACTTTATGGTCCACTGACATTCAACAAGGGGGCCAATACCTTTCCAAAATGGCGCTGGGCAACTGACATCCACGCGGAAAGGAACGGAGATGGACTTTATCTTGCGAAGTATACAAACATTAACTCAAAATGTTTCAAAGACCCAATATAAGAGCTAAAACTACAAAACGGTTACACAGACAAAACGGTTCGATTAGGCAACAGGCTTCTTAAACATGACACAAGCAACAAACAAAAATGGATAAATCGCACGTCGTCAGTGAATTAACACGTTTGTGCCTCTGAGGACTCTCTCAAGAAAGTGAGAAGGCGACCAGAAAACTAGTAGAGAATTCTTCCAATTCCCATATCCGATAAGGGACTGGTGTTCAGAATGTAAAAGAACTGTTACAATTCAACCAGGAGACAAACAGCCCGATGAGTAAAAGGACAAAGGCTTGACCAGACGTTCTGCAGGCCCATGAACGACCCCCAAGCAGGTGAGAAGGGTTCTCGTGGCAGCACTCACCAAGGACACGTGCCAGACCACAAGGACACAGCACTGACAGTCAATGGAGCGGCTCTAACTTGTTTACGGTACCCCAAGCGTTGGTGAGGATAGGAGAAGTAGAAGCTGTCATACATGCTGTGGAAACAGTCTGGCAGCTCCTCAGAAAGTTCTGACATGACTCAGTCCTTCCACGCCTGGGAATACACTGAAGGGCGGAAAAACGTGTTCACACAAAACTTGCACACAAGTGTTTCCAACAGTATTATTCATAAGAACCAAAAATGTCTGTAAATTGATGACTGAAGAAGCAAATACATGGTACCCTTTCCATCCAATACCTGTCACCTATCAGAAGGAAGGCAGTTCTGATTTGTGTGGCCCCGTGGGTGAGCACCGAAAGCATGAGTCCAGTGAGGTAAGGCCAACGAGAAGGCCGCGGCCTGTAGGCTTACAGGCCTACATGGAATGCGTGACAGAAGGGAAATCCAACCACACAGAAGGCGGAGAGGCCCTTCTAGGAAGTAAGGTTCACCAGATGTGGGCACTGCATCATGGGTACCTGGTTTCGTTTGCCACGGGGAAAACACTCAGGGCCACATGGTTGTGAGAGCTGCACAGACCGAGAAATATGAAAAGCCACGAAAATTGTGCACTTTTGATGGGTAAAATGGCAAACTTTTGTGTTATGCGAATTTTACCTGATTAAAAATTAAATTATATACCCTTTAAATTAAATAAATGAAAGTAAATGGGGCACCTGGGTGGCTCAGTCGGTTAAGCATCGGACTTCAGCTCAGGTCATGATCTCATGGTTCATGGGCTCGAGCCCCATGTGGCGCTCTGTGCTGACAGCTCGGAGCACAGAGCAGCTTCGGAGTCTGTGTCTCCCTCTCTCTCTACCCCTCTCCTGCTCACACTTTGTGTCTGTCTCAAAAATAAACAAACATTAAAAAATTTTTTAAATGAACAAATGAGAGTCAAAATACATATGATTAGGCAGAACACATCCCTCCGCAAGCCGTCAGCACAAGAGGGGCACGTCTTTAGCAGCCACGTGGTGGAAAGGGACACACAGGTGAGCTACTGCCCGCCATCTCCCCTCCACAAGCAGGGGCAGCGTGTGGGTGGCTCCGAATGACCTCGGTGGGGGTTGCATCCCACGGACACCTGCGAGGGCAGCGCATCAGGGCTCAGACTGGTGGCACCCCGCTGGGGCCTGCAGGCATCCGTCCCAGCCCCTCACTGCCCTCACCCCACACGGGGCCCCGGGGCCAGCTTCTCTCCCTCTCTGCCCTCTGACTGCCCATGTGCACGCGGGCTCGCTTAGTGGGGACAGCCCTGAGGGCAGTGGAGCCACACAGGGCCCTCGACAGGCAGGGTTCAACGCAGGTGTGGGTTCCAGGGACACCAGACGTGGTTAAGTGCAGGAAGCAGCTGACACACGGGGAGGGGCCCCAGTGCCCGAGACCCAGACTTGAGGCTGGTCTGGGGGCCTGGACGCCACGGGGCCTCCAGGGTGAAGGCAAGAGCTCCTGGCAGGCCAGGGCCCGGCCATCGGCACCCACAGCGCGCGGGCCGGGACCGCAGGCAGTGAGAGAGCAACTTGACCCTTTACTCTTAGAAAGAGCGGTGTCCTGGCAACAAAGCTGACCTGAGTCTGTCCTGAGAAGGGGGGCATGGGCCTGACAGTGGAAGAAGATGACCAGGACTTCCTACCATGACCCCCCAGACAACACCTATGTGACATGATGGGGCAGGAGGGAGGGAGGAAGGGTGGGGTGCTCAGGAATGCTGGCCCTGTGCTCCCAGCAGCTGCCAAATGGCCCGGATCCTCCTTTCTCCCACCACACCTGGCTCCTGGTTGCCGGCACCCTTGGGAGATGCTAGAGGCTCCCTCCAGGGCAGGCGACACAGGCTGCTGGGTCCTGACCTGCCAGCGCCCCCCCCCCCCCACCCCCCGCCCTGCCGCCCCACCGCTGGAACGTGGACTTCAGAGCCAGGAAAAGTCAACAGAGTCCAGACAGAGAGGAGGCCTGTGACTGCTGAGGTGTGGGCTTTGGGGCTTCGGGGGCTCTCTCTGGGGGCTGCAGTGTGGAGTCCGTATGGGAGCCTGCAGCAGGCTTGGGGCTGGCGTGGGGGCCGGGTGGGGAGACTCACATCTGAGGAAAAGTCCCCAGGGCCCACACACACCCCTGACAGAGGCTGTGGTAGGGGAGCGGAGACAGGACCCAGGACCCGACGTGAGAGCCAGGACAGGAAGCCCCCCTGAGACCACAGCCCTGCCTCCCGCCCCGCCCTGGTGTAACCTGACACCCAGTGCTTGGTCACGCCCTCCTAGTGCCCAACCAATTCCCAATTCCCCAAACACCGTGAAAGAGAAATCTTTGAAGAAATCGAAACTACCCGGGAGGGGAGAGCCCTGAGCAGCCCCAGCATCCGGACCGCAGCATCTCCGTCTCGCACCATGAACCGCAATGCCCAGCCCTTCCTTCCTGGCACCCACACTGGTGTCCCCCCAAGTTATGAGATGCTCAAGGAGGAGCATGAGGTGGCGGTACTCGGGGGGCCCCAGAGCCCAGCTCCCATGGCCACCACCGTGATCAACATCCAGACTGAGACGTCCGTGCCCGACCACATCGTCTGGTCCCTGTTCAACACGATCTTCATGAACTGGTGCTGCCTGGGCTTCGTGGCCTTTGCCTACTCCGTGAAGGTGGGTGTGTGTGTTGGGGGGGTTCTCCCAGAAAGTGCAGGTGAGCCTGCAGAGGTCCGCCTGCCCCGAGGGCATGTGGGAGGGGGGGGGGTGGGGAGTCCATGCGTGGTAGCAGTGAGGCTGCAGGAGGGGCCCGGGGATGGCCAGGAGTGGCCTTTGTCCCCAGTTCCCAAGGACATCCCTCAGACTGAGATGTGGCTCCAGGGCTCTCCCAGAAAGAACAAAGGAACTCACCGGAAGCCGCCTCTCAGTGGGAGAGGCCAGTGACTGGACCTACGCAGAGGGAGGGGGCGCCCTGGGGTCTCCAGGACAGGCCGAGAGTCTGAAGAAGGAGCTGGAGGCCCCAGCAGGGACGGGACCCAAGGGCCACTGTCCTGCTCAGGCTCCGGGAAAGGGGGGTGGGTCCCCGACCGGGGCGAAGGGCGTGTGGAGGCTGCTGTGGACGGGGACCAGCCTGGCTCTCGCCAGGACCCGCCCCTGATCCCCCTCTCCATCTCCTCTCCCCAGTCTAGGGACCGGAAGATGGTGGGTGACGTGATCGGGGCCCAGACCTATGCCTCCACCGCCAAGTGCCTGAACATCTGGGCTCTGGTCTTGGGCCTCCTTCTCACCCTTACGTTCATCGTTCTTTTCTTCACTGGCTCACTGGTGGTTTTCCAAGCAATGTCAGAAATGATGAAAGGTTATGGAGGGTACTAGCAGTTGTCCATGGCCTGAGGCCGTCACTCCTGTCACAGCATTTTGTGTACACATCAGTCTACAACTGAATTCAATAAAGCATATGTGTGTGTGTGTGTGTGTGTGGGTGCTGTGTTTGTACCTGGGAGGGGCCCCATTGAGACTGTTCAGCCTGCCCCTAGGCCCGTGTCCCCCACTGTCCCCCTGCACCCAGCCCTGTGTCCTTTGTGTGCTCCCAGGCACATCCTCAGGCCTCGCGGGTATCTGGCTTCAGGCTGGGGGCAACTAACAGACAATAGTTGTATGTAGGGGCCCCTACTTCCCAGAGGTCTGAGCCCTAAGCAGAATGGGTTCATCTGTGGCAAGGTGGCACTGAGGCCAGAACGTTCTTAGCTTCCAGGAATGCACTGGCTGGGGAGAGTCGCAGGGCACCAGATACAGGGAGTCCACAGTCCACTTCTGGAGCTGCAGCCCCAGCCGGCCGTGCCCTCGCCCTGACTGGAAGTCAGCTCCCTGACCTCCTCTCTCACGGCCTCCACATTGTGGGCAATGTGCATGGAACTGGGGCGGTGATAGCCTCCCCTGTCCTCCCTTGTACACCCAGACCCCCGCTGGGGCTCACCCACACCTCTGTCCCTGCTCCCACGGTGCCCTAACTCGAGGATGCACCAGGCCGGTTGGGGTACCCTGGGTGGAGGAGGGCAACTGGGCAGATCTGCCCCTCCGGGCTGGGGAAAGACTTGCTTTGGCCGGCAAGAGGTAGGCCCCAAATCCCCGCCCAAAGGGCAGGGCGACTGCCACCTTCCCTGACCCCAGAGCCCGGAAAGGGATCCAAGGCCTTGGCCAGAAGCTGCCCAGACCCTCTGGTGCCATGAGCACATCTGTCCCTCCTACCCTCATCCCCCCTCAGGACTGAACCTGGGCACCTCAGGAGCCCTGGCCGTCCAGCTTCCTCCTGAGATCACTCCGTGCAAAGCCAGAAGAGACTATTCCCTCCCAGGTGCTCTGTGGAAACACTTGGGATGCGTACCCCATCAGCCGGCCCCGCCACCCCTACCCCCCACCTCCCAGCACAGCCCAACATGGGGTAGGGCCCCTCAAGTTGTTCTCTCGCCGCCTGTGGTCCTGGCCCGCGCGCTGTGGGTGCCGATGGCCGGGCCCTGGCCTGCCAGGAGCTCTTGCCTTCACCCTGGAGGCCCCGTGGCGTCCAGGCCCCCAGACCAGCCTCAAGTCTGGGTCTCGGGCACTGGGGCCCCTCCCCGTGTGTCAGCTGCTTCCTGCACTTAACCACGTCTGGTGTCCCTGGAACCCACACCTGCGTTGAACCCTGCCTGTCGAGGGCCCTGTGTGGCTCCACTGCCCTCAGGGCTGTCCCCACTAAGCGAGCCCGCGTGCACATGGGCAGTCAGAGGGCAGAGAGGGAGAGAAGCTGGCCCCGGGGCCCCGTGTGGGGTGAGGGCAGTGAGGGGCTGGGACGGATGCCTGCAGGCCCCAGCGGGGTGCCACCAGTCTGAGCCCTGATGCGCTGCCCTCACCGGTGTCTGTGGGATGCAGCCCCCACCGAGGTCATTCGGAGCCACCCACACGCTGCCCCTGCTTGTGGAGGGGAGATGGCGGGCAGTAGCTCACCTGTGTGTCCCTTTCCACCACGTGGCTGCTAAAGACGTCCCCTCTCGTGCACAAAGGTAAAACGTGCTGACAGCTTGCCAATCTGTTTTCAGAATGATGGCTTTCGTGGTACGTAATTTATGTGATTGATAATGACAAGATTTAATCTTAGTTGTGGAGCCCCTCTCCTACAGGACATCTCTCAGGCTACCGAGCCCGGATTTCATCCTGAAAGTGACATGTAACCTGTGTGCCCAGTTGTGCACCCACATCCACAGACCTCTCTCCAAGCCCCCGGTTCCCACCTTCCCCTCTGTCTCCTGCCGCCCCTGGAGCGCTGGGACACTTTCTCCATGTCTATTCTATGAGCGTCCACTTCTCCCCACACCCACAGGGTGGCCAGTGCCTGCTTGCAGCTGTGCTCCCAGGAACCATTCCCTTCCTGTGGATCCTCAGGACACCCTTGAGCGAGGGGGTATGAGAGCATTAGACCGCAGGACACCCTGGCTGGGTGTGGGTCCAAGCCCCAGCTCTGTCCAGATCTCTGCTCACACTGAGCTGACCCCTGGAGCACCAGGCTGGGAAATCTTCCTTTTCCATCATCTGGTTCGCACGGGCTCTCCCCGCAGCCCTGGTGGGAGCAGAGGGACAGGCGCACACAGCAGGGGTGGGTGACACGGTGGTGCAAACTGCCCGTTTGATCTGGAACGTTCCACCTCCACCCTCTCACGCATCCCTGCTGACTTGGCGGGGCTGAGACGGCCCTGCTCGTGGTAGGCAGGTCTGCCACCTGGTGGCCCGTGGCCGTCTTTAGAGATCTGGGCAGGTCACCGTCCACACACCCCAGCCCTGAGGACGACTGGGTCTACATCTGGCACAGCAGCTGACGCGGGGCTCCCGCCGGGCCGGTCTGCAGCACTCCACCGTCTCTGCCAAGGTCCTGGGTCCGGGGGTCAGACTGGTGAATGAAATGGGGCTCTGGTGGGGGCCAGCACCGCTGCACCCGTTAGGTTCGAGGGTGGCACTGATTTCTGCTGCCCTTCAGGATGAGACACTGTTCTTTATTTCTCTCCCGGTGTGTGTGTGGGGGGGGGGGGAAGGGGCAATTGCAGACGTCTCCACCTGGCTGGCCCCACCACCACGGCTCTGACCCTGAGGGCCACTGATCCAGTGTGAGGATGAGTCAACCACCCTTTCTTTCTTTTCCGGTAACTCGTCTGAGCAGTGGAAACTGCCTCCCTCCTGGGGAGTTCCAGGGGCCCCCCTGAGAGTTTGATTTGGGCCTGGAGCCCCTGATTCTTTGGACCCGATGTGCCCGACCTGAAAAAGAGGCCAGGATGAAGCTTTGGCTGTTGAGATACTTACCTGGGCCCTGAGTCCAACAGTATTTAAGAAGTGCGAGTCTCATGTCTTCAGGGTCCGGTACAAAGAAGCCAGCCTCGGCTGCCGTGCGGACGCTCTGAGGGATGTGCTTTGGCCCAGGAACCTCGGGCGGCAGCATCCTTCCCCCGGGGTTCCACGCTTTCAGTCCCTGGATCTGTTCCGAGACCAGCTCACAGTGCGGGCTCAGGGACCTGCTTTCCCATCCCAGCCTCCTTGGCTGGAAGAAGCTGAGGAACATCGTTTGCCTGTCCTTCTCATGGCCACCGGGCCATCCCAGCAGGCAGTTATTAAGCCCACTTGACCTTCACATCCTACTGTCATTGCTGTTTCCCTGTCAGCCATGCCCCACCGTCCACAGCACTGAGTGACACGGCTGGCCCTCACCCTCCATCTGTGACAGCGATGTCCTACCGTTCTGCCTGGCAGAGCCATATGGTGGCTTCTCCAGCTTCACCTGCTCCGTCCTGGGATTCAGGACGTAAGTGCGGGCAGGAAAGTGGGAGACCGGGAATGAACTGAGGAGGCTCCAGGGAACGTGGGGGGTGAGGCCCAGGAGGTGCAGGGATAAGCAGGAGAGCTCTGAGCAGGACAGGCAGGAACTGGAGTTTGGGATACAAATGCACACAGCTGGCCAGGTTCCACCCGCTGTGGGTCCCAAAGGCTGAGCCCCCTGTCCAGCTGGGCAGGGGCCTGGGGCACGTGGCCGGCCCTTCCCCTGACCCTGGCTGGCCCCTGGGCCATCTGGAGCAAGCCCTTCCGGGACCCAGAGGGCCGGATCCACCAGCGTCCCCTCTCCACCCCCCACCTGCCTGGGCCCGTCCCACTGCCGCTCACACCCCCGGCACCCCTGCGCGCTTCACGGCACACCCAGGGCACCCCAACCAGAGTCCCGCCCAGGGACAGGGTGTGCACAGGTGGACACCAGGGGTGTGGACCTTGTGCGGGGACTGAACCGGGAACCCAGTGTGAAGAGCTGCAGACGTCAACGGGAGGGGAGCCGCAGGGACTGACCTGGCCCCACTGCAGGAACCCAGGCGAGCCTGGCTGTCCCAGCGGGCGAAGCGCACGCAGACGAGGGGCTCCCTCCCTGACCGCAGCCTGTGGCCACCGGGACTCGCCAGCCTCTCCGGGGTGGCTGTGCAGGGCCTAGGGGCTTGGCCACCACAGTGCGACCCCACCCAGTCCCTCTGGGGCCTGGGACAGGAATGCCTGCCTGGGGCAAGCTCTTCCTGCAGGGCTGAGGATGGCCTCCGGGTCCCCAGGTGCAGCCTGGGCTCTGGCAAAAGCTCACACCAAGGCCTGAGGTCCCAGCGGCTGGGAGACCCTTCCTGGGGCACCAGGCAGTCGCTCCCCCTGCAGGGGCAGTCGCTCCCCCTGCAGGGCCCGTTCTGTTTGGGTTGAGGGAGTGAGTCCTTCCCCTCAGGCTTCCTGTCCATCGGGGCCTCCTCGCCAGGTCTGATGATTGGCTTCTGCAGTCAGCCCACGGTGGAGAGCTCTGTCCCCACCCCCAGCCCCAGAGGAGCAAAGACAGAGCTGGGGGGCTTGCCGAGCGCAGCGAAGTCTAGAACTCCCAGGAGGGGCTGGGAGCCCGCGGCTCCGTCCGCTGCGCCCACAGGTGCCAAACCCCACGGCCATCCCAGAGGGCCCGAGCTGCCCGTTCACGTTCTCTCCAGCACCACCCTGCCACACACCTGGGGAGGGACCCTCACCCTCAGGCCCAAGGGTGCTCTGCGCACGGGACCTCCTCGCGCCAGGGTCCCCTCTCCTAGGACCCCGGGGCAGCTGTTGTTCCCAGCAGGAGGCCAGAAACCAGCACCAGCTGAGGACGCGCCCTGCCCCAGCCAGAGCTGCACAGCTGGCCAAGGGGGGCGGTGGGCTCGGTCTCAGGGGCAGGCTGGCGACTCCCGGCAGGGCCCCCCACCCAGGGGACGTCACCGCACCGTCACACACAAGGGTACTTTATTGCGTTCAGTTGTGGTCAGGGAAGTCTGCTTAAGCACAGGGTACAGGGGTGGGTGCTGAGGGACGGGCCCAACACAACAGCCCAGGAAGCTTGGGAAGCACAGCCACAACGGATGCTGGAGGACTGGTGTCTCCTGCCATGACCAGCTAGTGGTGGCCTCTGCTATTCTGCACAACCCTTAAAATGATATTGTAGGCCGTCATGTAGGCAATCACCAGAAGAACAATGAATCCAATGGTCAGAAGGATGCCCAGGACCAGGGCCCAGATGTTCAGGCACTTGGCGGTGGAGGCATAGGTCTGGGCCCCGATCACGTCACCCACCATCTTCCGGTCCCTAGACTGGGGAGAGGAGATGGAGAGGGGGATCAGGGGCGGGTCCTGGCGAGAGCCAGGCTGGTCCCCGTCCACAGCAGCCTCCACACGCCCTTCGCCCCGGTCGGGGACCCACCCCCCTTTCCCGGAGCCTGAGCAGGACAGTGGCCCTTGGGTCCCGTCCCTGCTGGGGCCTCCAGCTCCTTCTTCAGACTCTCGGCCTGTCCTGGAGACCCCAGGGCGCCCCCTCCCTCTGCGTAGGTCCAGTCACTGGCCTCACACCCCATCAGGGCCGAACAGCCTTCGGCTACCTCGTGTCCATTCTGGACCAGACCTGAGTTCGGAGTCCAAAGTGTGGAGGATGTAATTTCCCTAATTATTCTGGGAAGGAGACCTTCTTGGGGAGGGTGGGGACATAGGGTGACCCTGCCATTCCCATGCCCTCCCACGCGGCCTCACCCTGTTCTCTCCCTGGGAATAGTCACACACACGCTCACACACACAGGGGTTCCCCACACACCAGGTACCCTCGGGGCAGACGGACCTCCGCAGGCTCACCTGCACTTTCTGGGAGAACCCCCCCAACACACACACCCACCTTCACGGCGTAGGCAAAGGCCACGAAGCCCAGGCAGCACCAGTTCATGTAGACTGTGTTGAACAGGGACCAGACGATGTGGTCGGGCACGTACGTCTCAGTCTGGATGTTGATCACGGTGGTGGCCACGGGAGCTGGGCCTTGGGGTGCCCCCATTACAGGAGGATCGTGCTCCTCCTTGATCATGTTTAAGTTGGGGAAATGCCTTGTGGGCACCAGGGAAGAGGGACAGGAAGTGCTGTTGGGATGCCAGAGCCTTGACCTTTTGTAGGGTGAGGCCCGGATGTGGGTGGTCCCTGCTAGAGCTCAGCCCTGTATCAGGGTCTCTCTCCCTGTCTCAACTCAGTACTTCTGCTTTCTCAGAAGTTTCTTTTTCCTGGTGTTTTGTAACTGGGTGACTTGGTTGGGCACTAGGGACATGGACAGACCACTGGGTGTCAGGCTACACCAGGGCGGGGCAGGAGGAAGGGCTGTGGTCTCAGGGGGGCTTCCTGTCCCAGGCTCTCAGGTGGGGTCCTGTCTCTGCTCCCCTACCACATCCTCCGTCGGGCGTGTGTGGGCCCTGAGGACTTTTCCTCGGATGTGCGTCTCCCCCCCCACCCCCCCCCCCCACCCCAGCCCCAAGCCTGCTGCGGGCTGCCATATGGACTCCACACTCCAGCCCCCAGAGAGAGCCCCCGAAGCCCACACCTCAGCAGCCTCCAGCATCTCCCAAGGGCCCCGGAAACCAGGAGCCAGCTGTGGTGGGAGAAGGGAGGATCCGGGCCATTTGGCAGCTGCTGGGAGCACAGGGCCAGCATTCCTGAGCACCCCACCCTTCCTCCCTCCCTCCTGCCCCATCATGTCACCTAAGGCGCAGGATCTTCAGGGAAAGATGTAAGGGTTAAATTGTAGTGTAGGGCAAATGGGTAGCTTGAGAGATAACAGCTTTGTGTTGACACTGTAGCTTGAAAAATAACAGCTTTGTTTTGACACTGAAGGTTAAGAGATAACAGCCTTGCTTTACTCTTGTAAATTAGGCTTCACCAATTAAGGAAACAGAAGTTCGAAGAAAAGAGCATCAGAGGCAGGGTCAAGGAGATCCACTGGTTGCAACTTAACGGCAGAAAGTCTAAAATAATCACCCCATCCGGGAACTGTTTCTACCTCATCTGGAAGCTATTTCTTTTTTCTGTTCCCAGGTGATGATAAAACGATGTGATCGGCTATAAAAACTCTGTACCCCGGCTCTTGGGGGCCGCACTCCGATCAAAAGTGTTGGTCCCGATCGGTCGGCCTTGCCTCTCATTGCAATAAACTTTGTTGTGACTGTCACTGGTGCCCGTAGCATTCTGTTTCAGGAGTCGTGTGGATGCAACAAAGGGTGGAGAGAAAACACACAGACAGCCGACTCCTCAAGGGGCTTGCCCCACTGCTGGTCCTTCCTGAACTTACACACTTTCCTCTTCCGCCTCAATCCACCCCCACGGAAAGATGGGGTCATCAGAGAAAGAGAAATGTCTTACCTGAGGTAAAGCAATTCCTGTAACTCGGCTGCTTGGTGGCCACACTGTCCCCCGTCCTCCCCACCCCCAGGCCACCTCTGCACACCAAGAACAGGGCGGATGGAGGCCTCGCCCCCCCCCCCCCCCAATCCTGGCTCAATGCCACTGAGCCACCAGTGCCTCTGCTCTGCTCTCTGTGGCCTCAGGCCAGGCCCATCCCCTGTCTCCTCTGGAGCTTCCAAGGCCCTCAGAGCCTCCTCCCTGTCCTGTCGTGTGACCACACTTGGCGGCCCTGTTGTCCTCACTGCCCTACTGGTGGTCCCCGACCCAGGTTGGCGCCCACCCCTCTGCCGGCTTCGAGGCTGGCCTCACTGTGGCCACAGAGTGAGTTCCAGTGCAGAGCTGCAGTAACTATAAAACACACCTCCTTTTGAAGCCTTGGTGAGAAAAAACCTATTTATGAGATATCATGTATTTCATTGATAGCATTTTATATTGGTCATATGTTGAGATATTTTAGACTTATTGCTTCAAATAAAATAGATCATTAAAATAACTCTTACGCAGGGGCGCCTAGATGGCTCAGTCGGTTAAGCGTCCGACTTGGGCCCAGGTCATGATCTCCTGGATCATGAGTTCGAGCCCCGTGTTGGGCTCTGTGCTGACAGCTCAGAGCCTGGAGCCTGCTTCAGATTCTGTATCTCCCTCTCTCTCTGCCCCTCCCCTGCTCACACTCTCTCTCTCTCTCTCTCTCTCTCAAAAATAAATAAACATTAGGGGCGCCTGGGTGGCTCAGTTGGTTAAGCATCCGACTTCGGCTCAGGTCACGATCTCACGGTTTGTGGGTTCGAGCCCCGCGTCGGGCTCTGTGCTGACAGCTCAGAGCCTGGAGCCTGCTTCGGATTCTGTGTCTCCCTCTTTCCCTGTCCCTCCCCCACTCACACCCTGTCTCTCTCTCAAAAATAAATACACATTGGAAAAAAACTCATTTCCTTTTGCTTTTTTATCTATTTTTATTTTTTTTAATGTTTTATTTATTTTTGAGAGAGAGAGAAACGGGGTGTTACGGAACCAGGCTGGAATGCTGGCGGAAAAACCAAGCGGCACTCAGCGAGATCTGGGTGGATCGGAGATTTATTTAACACTGGCGGGCTCAGAGGAGACCATTTCTCCAAAGATCTGAGCCCCAAATGCAGGTGGGAAGGGTAATTTATAGCGTCATCTTCCACATTCGGGGCAGCTTTGCACGCGCGGCAAACGGGGCAGGAAGAACCCGGAAGAGGAGTCTCAAGCTGGGGAGCTTATTTTAGTCCCTTCAGCGATCCTATGGTGCAGAACTTTACTTATTTTCCCAACATTCCCCACGTGGATGCCTTTTAAAAAATCTTTTATCAGGCATCACTTTTTAGCTCTAGGGGTTGGTACCCTCGGAGGGCTAAGATGCGTGCTGCACTTTGGCGAGCAAGGGCGTCTTCAATAAAACATACCAGGGTGTTTCGTATACAGGGGCCAATGGTCACAAGCAAAACTATGGAAAGGAGGGGCCCTGCCAGGGCAGGGAGCCAGGATGCCCAGTCTGTGAGATCCCATCCTCTCCATTGGATGATATTTTCCTGTTGTCTACATTGAATTCTTTCCTGGAGTTCCTGAACCCTTAGTCGTGACTATTCCTGACTGGTTTACAAAGTAACAGCATTCTTTTCCAAGGAAGATGCAGGCGCCCCCTTTCTCAACAGTGAGGAGGTCAAGCGCCCATCTGTTCTAGAGGGCAACTCCCGCCAGGGAACTTATTTGGCTTTGTAAGGACACTAGGGAGTTGGAGTCGGCCACTGTTAGTCCCACAGAAGAGCCTTTGTCTATGTTAATGCCTATCCCCGTGGCTATTCCTGCCCCAGGCGATGGTAGTAACACAGCTCATTTAGCCTAGGCCTTAAGGCTGAAGCTTATTCTAAACACCAACTTTTATCCGGAGAATTATCAGTCTCTTTCCCCCACCCCCCCAAGCTAGACGCACATACATCATTGTACACATCATTGAAAACACTTCCCCAAAATGGCATTGGCAACCTCCTTCCTGGCAGGCAAACCAGCAGACCGAAAGAGGTTACAACAGTATGAGCTTTTAAGCCCCTGATTTCTTCCATTCAATGTGCCCCACACTTACAAATGGGGCCCAGATTAGAGGAAATCAATACCAACAAAACATCCTATCCGTCAGAGGAAAGTGAGTGCCAACAGGAACATCTCTCTATTTCCCCAGCTTTCTGGGGCAGCCTCTGCCAACCTGATGGCAAGGAGTAACAGTCTACTTATCTTAACAAGCCGGTGATTCCTCAAGCTTCTGCCATGTGTAGACCAGCCAGCTTCCGGGGTGTGGCTGGAGCAGGGCTGAAGATCGGACTTGGGCCAGTCTTCCCAAGTGTGGGGCTCCTCAGGCCTGGCCCTCTTGACTCTGGAGTGGTGGACCCCTGCAGTGACACCTGTACGAGGCCCAGTCCACAGTCTTTGACCTCGACAAGGCCCCTGGTGAGAGGGGGTGCAGACATGCAGACAGCCCCTCAGCACAAAGCACAGGCTGACATCCTGGTCACTTTGGCCGGTGATGATGGTGCCAGCTTTGGCATGATGGGGCAAGACCGGGCCGTTCAGGAGGGAGTGGCCACCGGTCCTCTCCGGGTCCAGGGAGTGGGGCCCCAATGCGGTCAGGTGGCTGGCCAAGAGTCCCCCTTGGCTCCTCGATAGCTGAGGTGTTGACCACCCGCTTGGAGCCACACCCGGGGCTGGTGCGGTCCGGGAGGCGGGGCTGGGGAAGCGGCGAGGGGCTGGATCTCGCGGCTGAAGGACCCGCTGCAGCCTCCCCGTGATGATCCGTACCACCCCAAGCTCTCGGGGTACTTGGGGGACGCGGCAGAGAAAGGCTCCACTGGCAGCTGCGGCACCACGGAGTCTCAGGCCATCCGGGCAGACACAGTGCCCCTGGGCGTGCTGGTGGCCGGCGATGACGTCCAAGATGCTCAGGAGGCTGTTGGCGCTGTCCCCAAGGACCACTTCCTTCCCATCAGGCCCTGGCAGACCCAGCTCCAGCAGCCCATCCCGCACCACAGAGGTCCTGGCACCCGGCTGGCCTGGCCGGAAGACGTAGTCACCCTGGCCGAGCCGCTGGAAGACCGTGTGTCGGCAGAGCTCGGGGAAGAGCAGCTTCTTGACGCAGCCCGGCACCCGGACGTCCCTGAGCACGTAGAGCGTCTCGGAGGGCAGGTGGGAGTTATTCGGGTCACCCTCATCAAGTCAGCTTCAAGCACCGCGGGCGGGTGCTCCTTCCGTGGCAGCGATGGCGCCTCCTTCTGGATGCCGGGATCCATGACACCTGGGGCCAGCCGGGGCTGGGGATTCCTGAACTCATTCGCAGTCTGCATTCCAGCAGGAGGATGAACATGGCTGTGACCATTACCTCGACTCCATCCCCAATCATCATGTCCAGCGCCTCCTTATTAGCTGCTTTCTTAGCGGCTCTGTCGGCTAGACGGTTTCCTTGTGCTGTGATGTTGTCTCCATTCTGGTGTCCTTTGCAGTGTAGAACTGTTAACTTCGGAAGCCACACAGCCTCGAGGAGCTTTCTTCCCTGCCTCGGCAAAGGCCCTTTCCTTCGTAGATTGCCTTCTCTTTGTGTGTCTACAGTAGCAAAGGCGTACTGGGACTCGGTTGAGTCACTTGTCCTTGAGAATGGTGAGGGCTCGGATCAAGGCGTGTCCCTGCGTACCCTGCCTTTCGAACGCCCTCTGTGATGAAATTTCTACCATCACTGAACAAGGTGAGTGAGGTCTGGGTTCTGTCCAGCCTGGTCACGCAGATCCGGGCAGCTTGCAAATATTTTATTGGTCACCTCAAAACAGCCGTGAACTGGTTTCCACTCCTCACAAGGTAGGAAAGTCGCAGAGTTCAGCATCTGCAGTGTTTAAGAGTGACCAGTGGATTCTCACAGAGGAGCCCCTGGTATTGTGCTACCGAGAGTTGGAGAAGCATGAGAGTTTCTTCTCATGCACAAAGAGATTCCACACTGAAACAGTGTGTGGCCAGCCAAAACCTGCTGGCAAGGGGCCCTCAAGGATGCCCAGGGGTACATCGACCTCATCACCTGGAATCCGAAAGCAGTAATCCCCCCACCAACCTACCACACAGCTGTCTATCGACTCTCCTCCCCCCCAGGACGAGCCCAGTTCTGGCTCTGCAGACATTGGCAACGAGAGGTGAGAGTCCCTGGGCCTCTGCGGCCTTCCTTTTTCACTCAGGGCTGAGAGCTGCCACCTCTCCCAGGCTGAGACACAGCAAAGTTCTCTTAAATGAACACCAAAGCATAAATCCACTCCACCATCGAGAATCACCTTAGGGCACAGTCTCAGCCTCCTCCTTGGGGCTTCTGAAACACACATCTTTCTGACCCAAGCAGGTACTGAGATATGACTTCACAGAATGAATCAAACCCTCAGCCCTCCATCACACTGTGTGCCTATGGGTGGAGAGGCATCCACACCCCTAGCTGTCTCTGGAGATGTAGGAAAACGCAGGAGTAAGGGGCAGGGGACAGAGACAGAAGTGGCTGTACCACCTTTTCTCAAAGTCACTTTAAAAGGCTTCTCTATATTCGGCAGACCAAGGGCTGATGCCTGCCCTGAGGCAGCCTTTATCTCTAGAAAGGCGGCTTTGGCTTCTGTCCAGAGGGTTCTCGATCTGGTCCTACCAAGAGATTATAGAGAGGTCTTGCTATTGCTGAGAATCTGGGAATCCAGATTTGGCAGAATCCCGCAGCCCCCAGGAATTCTCACAGCCCCCTCTTAGTTTGGGGCTAGGGTAGGGAGGTGATGACCTTCTTTTTTGTCTAGCCCTAGTGTTCTTTTTCCATGAGACCCAATACCCTGAGTCTGACAGCAGTTGGAGAGGGCTCTTGTGCCCTCTGTGCAATTCTCTCGGGTATTGCTGGCAAAGAGGAGGTCCTCCACATGTTGGAGAAGGGCGCAGCATGTGGCCTACCTTGGAAAGCCAGCGAGGTCTCCGGCCAGTGCCTCCCCAAAGAGGGCAGGAGAGTTTTAAACCCCCGTGGGAGGTGCGTCCAAGTCAGTTGCATCTGACGCCCTGTGTCTGGTCTGGTCTAGCTGCAGAGGGTGTACGGGTTTGGGACCACCGAGTGCAAGACTTGAACTGGTCGGTACCCTCCTCCTGGCTTCCTGACTGGCAAGAGCAGGGTGTTCAGGATGATTGGCATTCAACCAGAATGCCTGATTTCTTCCATGCCTGCCCTTGCCTCTTGTTGGAGGGCATTGCCGCTGTCTCTGCAGTTGAGCCCCTGGGATTTACTCTACAATGATGGGCCCGGTTGTGGGAAAGTGGCGGCGGGGGGGGGGGGGCAGCGGGAGGGGTTGTCCTCGGCCCACACACTGGGGAAGGCAGACCTGAAGGGGGGAACTTCATATGTGTGACCCCTGAATTCACATAATCTATTCCTACTTTGATGTCCTTTCTCCTTGCAGAAGGCACACTGTTCTCTTGCTAAGGAGGTTTTGAGCCTCCCCCCTCTTGGAGGCTGGACCTTCCTGTCTTTTAGTTGTGGCCCTCTTGTGCCTTGTGGTCAAATGGGGTATAAACCTCCCACAGCCTCTCATAATAATCCCCAGGGGATTCCCCTTGGGCTGGGCGTATTCATGGGCTTCTTCGCCCCTGCTAAGGTCCCCCAGAGGAGAGCCTCTTGGTATCTGCGGCTGTGGACCGACACCTGGAGACCACCTGCCCCTGGCGGAGGGCGCGATCTGGCCGCTGGTTCCAGAGGAGAGAGAATCTGCCAAACCTGGAGGGGGTGGGGAGACGAAAGGCGGCAGAGTATCGGGAAGCAGGAGGTTCATACAGCGGGGACAAGATCGGTTCTTCCTCCGGCTCACCGGTGAGAATTTGTGGAGGTCGAGACTTATACAGGAACTGATCAGGGTAACCTGGGTCTCTGGAGATGACCAGAGATGCAGCAGACCATTGGGACATCCAAGGTTCTCTCAGAGGGCCCTCCTCCACCAAAAGTGGGCCATTCTAACTCACATAGGGTCCTTAACTTGCCGGGGGTTATCTTAATTCCATAGTCTCCCGAAAACTCCTTCTTTGCTCTGTCCCGACCCCATGACGTTCCCACGAGGCAGAGCTGCAAAGACAGACAGAGGGATAGGGGTGCCCCCTCTAATGAGGAGACCAGTCAGATGCACATCTGGCCATGTCCTGAAAGAACTTAGGTGACGCTTAGCCGTATTGGTCTCATAATCGGAAACCATTCCCATGCCACCGTAGACTGTAAGCCATTCACCACGGAATCGCAGACGGGCCCCTCAGACTCCGCAGGCTTTCGGGGACCTTAAGGGTGTCCATCTGTGGAGCCACAGAATCAAATTCGGCAGGCAAGCCAGGCCGAGTCGCACATTCACGCTCACATACACACCAGAGGTTACGACATTCCTTCCCATGGAATGTCTACAGATGAGACCACTGAGGTCTCCAGGGAGTGATCAGGCCCCCCCCTTCCACCACTGTGAGTGGGCAGGACAGGACAGAACTGGGCCCCGGCCTTACCGATATCCGACGTCGGGTCCAGACCCTCACCTGCCAAGTCTCCTCGAGTCCGGTGGGAACGGCGGAGGGGGGCCGACCCAAGGTGACCAAGTGGGAGACTGCCAAAACCCAGGCAGGGCGCGCCTTCTCCCTTGTGATCCCTCATTCTGTCACCGCCTCGCTGTTCTCCCAAACTGGTGGCAACAATGGGCCAGTGAGGTTGGGTTTCCCAGTCAGGGAACCAAATATGTTACGGAACCAGGCTGGAACGCTGGCAGAAAAACCAAGCGGCACTCGGAGGTCTTGGTGGATCGGAGATTTATTTAACACCGGCAGGCTCAGAGGAGACCATTTCTCCAAAGATCTGAGCCCCAAATACAGGTGGGAAGGGTAGTTTATAGCGTAATCTTCCGAATTCGTGGCGGCTTTCACACGCACGGCAAACAGGGTAGGAAGAACCCGGAAGAGGAGTCTCTAAGCTGGGAACTGGAGCTTGTTTTAGTCCCTTCAGCTATCTTATGGTGCAGAACTTTACTTATTTTCCCAACACGGGGAGGGGCAGAGAGAGAGGGAGACACAGAATCCAAAGCAGTTTCCAGGCTCCAAGCTGTCAGCACAAAGCCTGATGCAGGGCCCTAACTCATGAACCATGAGATCATACCTGAACCGAAGTTGGATGCTTAACCGACTGAGCCACCCAGGCGCCCCTCCTTTTGCTTTTTTAAAATGTGGTTACTGGAATATTTAAAATTGGGTTTGTGGAAAATAAATTCAAAATGAATTAAAGACTTAAGTGTGAGACAGGGAATCATTAAAATCCTAGAGGAGAACACAGGTGGTAACCTCTTTGACCTTGGCCACAGCAACTTCCTTCTAGAGATGTCTCCTGAGACAAGGAAAACAAAAGCAAAAATAAACTATTGGGACCTCTTCAAGGTAAAAAGCTTCTGCAGTCAAGGAAACAATCAACAAAACTAAAACGCAGCCTATGGAATAGGAGAAGATATTTGCAAATGACATGTCTGATAAAGGGTTAGTAACAAAAATCTATAAAGAACTTATCAAACTCAACACCCAAAACACAAATAATCCAGTGAAGAAATGGGCAGAAGACATGAATAGACATTTTTACCAAGAAGACATCCAGATGGCCAACAGACACATGAAAACATGCTCAGCATCACTCAACATCAGAGAAATACAAATGAAAACCAGAATGAGATACCACCTCACACCTGTCAGAATGGCTACCACTAACAACACAGGAAACAACACGTGTTGGTGAGGATGTGGAGAAAGGGGGACCCTCTTGCACTGTTGGTGGGAATGCAAGCCGGTACAGCTGCTGTGGAGAACAGCGTGGAGGCTTCTCAAAAAACTAAAAACAGAACTACCCTACGGCCCAGCAATTGCACTATTTATCCAAAAGTTTTTTGGATAAAAAAAAGTATTTATCCAAAGTTTACAAAACCACTAACTCAAAGGGATACGTGCCCCACGCCCCCGTGTTGATAATAGCCGAAGTATGGAAAGAGCCCAAATATCCATCCGCTGATGAATGGGTAAAGAAGATGTGTGTATATACAATGGAATATTACTCAGCCATAAAAAAGAAAGAGGCTTTGCCATTTGCAATGAATGGAAGGAGCTAGAGTATTATTCTAAGGGAAATAAGTCAGTCAGACAAAGACAAGTATCATATGATTTCACTCAGATGTGGAATTCAAGAAACAAAACAAACGGGCAGAGGGGGGAAAAGAGAGAGGGGCAAACCAAGAAACTGTCTCTTCAATACAGAGAACACACTGATGGTCACCAGAGGGGAGGTGGGTGGGGGGTGGGTTAGACAGGTGATGGGGATTACGGAGGGCACTTGGATGAGCACCGGGTGACGTATGGAAGTGTTGAATCGCTACATGTGCGCCTGAAACTGATGTTAGACTGTATGTTAACTAATTGGAATTTAAATAACAACTTGAAACAATAAAATAGGTTTGTGGCCTCCACCCTGCCAAAGTCACGCCGTGGACGGTCTGTTGGTGGCAGATAAGAGGACGTGGTCCTGGCAAGGTGTCATCAGGCCAGGTACCAAGAGGAGGGCATTTGGGAGAGACTCACACTTCCCTGCTCTCATGCGTCTTTCACGGATGGGCCAGAGTCTCTCCCCGCATCTGACTCTGGCCCAGGGCAGAGAGGTCACACAGCTGCCCATCTGCCCCCTGGTCCTGGCAGCAACTTGTCAGATTGCCTTGGAAGCTTGCTCACAACAGGACGTGCTCTTCCTATTTAAAGTCTTGGGAATTTTGCGAGACTTTTTCTAATGAATTTCCAAGAGCAGATAAGCAGAGGGAAATAACAAACCAGTAACAGAAAAATTACCTGGCTTTCTAACTGCATAGGAAAAGAAGGCTGATATTTCTGCGAACCTACCCAAATGACTACTCTATCAAACCAAATATCTCACACGTGCGGGGTGCAGGAAGACGTCTCTTCTTCCTCTTGTGAAGCCCACATTCTGGAACTTCATGAATTAGCGTTTTAAGGGAAAAGGTCTCTTACTGGCCAAACAAGCAGGGAATAAATAGGGTTTCATTCTTCAAAGAAATAAGGAGCAGATGGCATTCGGCCTCCACAAAAGCAATCTGAAATACTCTCCCTTAGTAGGCTCCCGGTCTCCCTGGAGGTGCGGAGTCGAGAATACGGTATCATCCAAAGGCCACAGGCCGCCCGTCCCCAGCCCGGGCGGCGGTGCTGGCTGCACAAGAGGTGCCTTCCAAAGCTGCGGTTGTGCAGTGCGCCTCAGGGTCAGCTGGACAGGCGGAGCTTGGAGACGAGGCCTGGACAAGCACAGAAGATTGGGACAGACATGACAGAAGACCTGGAGACCAGGGCAGAGGGTGGAGAGTGTTCCTCGGTGAGTTTCAGGGGTGGGGGGCTCTGCTCTCTTGCACACCCACACACCCGGCCCTGGAGGCTGGGGGTGCTGGTGGTTCGGCCCTCCGGAGCCCCCTTCCTGTCCCCCGAAACCTGCCAGGTCATTGGAGCCCCATCAGCTCCACTCTGCAGAGGTCATCTGTGCCAGCCACCAAGACGGCAGCTGTCTTTGCGGTTCGCGATGGCAGGAAAGCCCTTCCCCACCCCCTGAAGTTAGTGGAGACCCGGACTCTGCTGCCAGAGAAACAGGGTTCTAAGTGAAAGGGCGTGTCTTCCAGGCAAGAAGGATGGCGTGCGGTTCACCACGTTCCCGGGGCGCTGGGGCGCTCGCGGAAGCAGAAGCTCCACCCTCGGTCCCTGAGGGCAGCCCACGGACCCCCTGGCAGTGCAGCCCCACATTTGGGGGGCAGCACGAGCAGGAAACAAAGCTTTCTCTGAAGTCCCCGAGACTTGGCATTGTTCGATACCGCAGCACAGTCTAGCCCACCCTGACTTTCACAGGGACTTGATGCCATCTCGTAAAACTTTGAAAATGCGGCCTTGGCCTCCCGCAACAAAGACACTGTTCTTGGGGCTGGAAAGACTGACCCACGTAAAGCCGCGTGCAGCTTGACTGGGCCGCAGGGCCCAGATGGCAAACCTTGCCCCCTGGGTGTGTTGTGAGTGTATTTCTGGATGCAATTAACATGTGAATCAATGGACCTGAGTGAGGCAGGAGCCCCCCCCCCCCCCCACCTGCTCCGGGGTCGGGGCAGGGTTGGGGGGGTGCTCCTCCAATGTGTTGGAGGCCTGACTAGAACACGAATGTGGAGTAAGGGAGAATTCACACTGCCCGCCTCTCTCTGAGCTGGGACTTCCGTCTCCTCCTGCCGCGGGACTCCAACTGGGGCCGGAGGGCACGCTGGCTCCCGTGGGCCTCCAGCTTGCAGGCGGCAGACGGTGAGCCTTCCGAACCACACGAGCCGACTCCCTGTGTGACTCTATTTCTCTGGAGAAGCCAGACTAACACAAGCAGCGAGGAGAGCAGACGGTGGGTCGCCTGCCCTGTGCTGTTCGGAGGAAGGACTGCAATATAATGATTTATAAGAAATAGATATTTGTCATCAGACCGCCAAATACAGTCCTCAGGCACTTCTGGTCTTCATGCACAGCTCCCGAGAAAAGGTGACACAGGGTCTTGTTATTAGTGACGGTGCTGCTGGACCCACCCACGGGCGGGGCGGTTGGAGCTTTCCATGCACCCAGAGGTTGAATCAGCAACGGCCAATGACTTAGTCAATCATGACTATACATTAAAGCCCAAGAGGACAGATTTCTGGTCCTTTTTCTCTTTTCAGACGTCCTCCACACGGGGGACCAGAACTCTCCCACGTGCCACCAAGCTCCACAAGTGTGGACGCTCCTCTGGGAGACTGTTGATTCGTGCCCTCGGTCACACCCTTCAACACACCGGTCGCCATAGGGAAGTGTTTCCCTGAGTTCCGTGAGTGGCTCTAGTAAAGTAAAAGAACGTGAGGTGAGGGTTGGAGCCTCCGGTCCGTCAGGATCTCTGGTGACGGCCTGGGGCTTGTGACTGGCATCCGACGTGGGGCCGGGAGCTGTCTTGCAGGACTGATTCCTCAACTGTGGGCTCTGACACTATCTCTGGGCAGACAGTATCAGAACAGAGTTCTCTGACACCCAGCTGGCGTCCAAGAATTGGGTGGCGCTCTGGGTGGGGGAGCACCCCCATGTTGGAATTCGGTCCAGCAACCCGGACAGACAGACCAAGAGCCTAAGAAGCGGGCAGCCCCAGGGTAAGGTGGGGGACAGCCCTGCGCACCGCTCACCGCTGCCTGCGTCTTTGGCCTCGTGCGCTCAGGACAGGACCCGCTGCTGACTGAGCAGGAACAGAGAAACCGAGAAAGCCCAGACCACCGTTAGAAGAGGCGACAGCTTTTCTACCTTAGCCAGCAAAAGATGAAATGGCAGACTCCTGAGTTCTAAGGCTGAGCGTTGCTGCGAGAATCCGATCAGCGGCGTGGCCCGGGCACCCGAGCCTCACAAGCCGGGCACCTGCAGTCCGGGTTGAGGGCGGAGGGTGATAAAGGGAAGAGACACAGCACAGCTGAGCACCAGGAAAGAGGGAGCTAACGGTGTGACTCTTGGCACATGAACCTGACTGAAATTAAACCGACATCTTAAAAGTTGCTCACATACATGGAGGACTTCTATCGCCCCGAGGAAGCTGTGACCCCAGTTGCCCAGCACCCTGCTTTGAGAGAGTGCGGACGAGGGGTGTGGGAGCCCCTCCCGGGGGCATCCCCTCCCGGGGGCACACTCCAGGTCCAGGCTAGGACCGCGCCCACCTGGGGTCAGGGGTTCTCACCACAGCCACCTGGAGGGATTTCAGAATTCCTGCCCCGGTCCCCCCTCCGAACAGTGCCATCCCTGCTCTTCGGCTGAGTGCCGGGGGTGTGCAGGTGACTGGTTCGTCTTTTCTGTTCTGAGTTCTCCCACTTGAGAGGAGACGCATCTGGGCTGGAAAAGCGACTTTGATCACTTTTGATCTTCATAAAACTGGAGACCGCGGGATGGTGCTGTCAAAATGTGATGGTCCTTAGTCCTGTCCGCCAAACGCCTCTGTCTCTCCTGGGCTGGGGTAGGGTCGTATCTCCCCGTCCCCTGGAATCCAGGCTGTGACTCCCTGGGTTCCCTTCCTCCTGCCCCAGTGACCGCGGAGACACATGTCAAGGTAGAGCCTTATCTGGTCCCTGCGTGACTCTGCAAGAGTGCAACGAAGGCGGGACAGAGGTCCTCCGGGCTGTGTGCTGCACAGCCTCGCCCAGCCGACCCTAACTGAGGCACCTGCCTTGGGGCGGTCGTCAGCAGCCCTCAGATTCTCTCCTGTTCCTTGGAGATTTTAGTCTTGGCCTCACACGTTCCCCAGATCTTTTCCAGGCAGAATTTGGGGACTTCAGAAACACAGTCTGTGACGAATCTGCCCCTGAGATACCGAATCTGGGCTCTTGGGTGCACACACTGTTAGCTTTTCTCACTGTGACACTTAGCAAATATTCAGCAAAGTGCATAAAACATAAAAGTGGGGGCGCCTGGGTGGCTCAGTCGCTTGAGCGTCCGACTCCGGCTCAGGTCGTGATCTCACGGCTTGTGAGTTCGAGCCCCGCGTCGGGCTCTGTGCTGACAGCTCGCGGAGGCTGCAGCCTGCTTCGAATTCTGTGTCTCCCTCTCTCTCTGCCCCTCCCCTGCTCACACTCTGCCTCTCTCTGTCTCTCAAAAACAAATATACGTTAAAAAATTTTTTGTTTAAAAAAATAAATAAAACATAAAAGTGCACCTAAAGAGCTGCTGGACTGTGGTGCCCGTGCAACTACCGCCCAAGTGAAAACCATTGGTGCCCCAGCAGGCACCTGACCCCTGCGGTAACCTCCCCGCCTTCCCGCCAGGGTCACCGCTCTCCGGACTTTATGGTGAACCCGTTCTTGCTTTTCAGCCGAGTTCTAACCCCCAAGTGTGGGTTACACTGAACCTAAGTGAGTTCAGGATAACCCCGAACACCGTGCTTTAATTTTGCTCGTTTGGACTCGTGAATGAACCCTTGCTGAACCTCCCTTCGCCCGGCGTTACAGCCGCGAGCCTCGCCCACGTGGGGCTGTCGTCCATTTC
This sequence comes from Leopardus geoffroyi, assembly GCF_018350155.1. Lineage (NCBI taxonomy): Eukaryota > Metazoa > Chordata > Mammalia > Carnivora > Felidae > Leopardus > Leopardus geoffroyi. The sequence goes on along the minus strand of NC_059329.1, from coordinate 115,559,698 downwards.
TCCTGATTTCCATGTCGTGCTCCATGATCTAAATAAGCCACGGCTTGTCTGCTCTCCTGCGGACGGCCAGTGGTGCTGGCGGCCGTGGCTGTGTATTTGTGTTCAAGTGCCTTTCCCGCACGTGGATCCGCATTTCCGTGGTATGTGTGTCCGGTCAAGGGATATAAATGCCTCCCACTTCAGTGGACCGGGCCACGTTGTTTTCCACGGTGGCTGCTGTGACACACAGTCCCACAGCTGGCCCTGGGGGTCCCTGGTCGCTCCCGGTTCTACAACAGTAGGCACTCAGGGCGTCGTGAAGCGGTATCTCTTTGTGGCTTTAATTTGCGTGTCCCCGATGATGCATCGGGTTGTAGCAAGTGTCTGTATGCAATAAGGTTGCATGATACGTGGCCACAAAACCTCAGTGGTATACACCAATATACGTCTGTTCTTACTCAAGGGTCCGTGAGATCTCAGGACTCCGGGCTGGCCTAGACTAGCCTCCCTTGGCCTTGCCTGGGCTCCCCCGTCACTCTGGTCAGCTGCGGGTGGGAGGGGACAGCTCCTCTCTCACAGGATTTTTGTCAAGTAGGCTCTCCGCCCAACATGGGCTTGAACTCGCAACCCTTAGGTCAAGGGTCTCGTGCTCTACCGACTGAGCCGGCCGGGCGCCCCAGCACGGGCTTGTTCTTACGGCCAGGTCAGGGTCCCCACAGAGGTCTTGGCACTGGCCTACCTCATGCCGTGTTGTGTTAACCACAGCGCGTGGGGAAGGCCGTGGCTGCAGTGACCCCCAGCCTGTTGGGGGAGGGGGATGGAGACTTGGGGCACGGGCTGCAAGCCACCTACCAAAGAAGCTTGGCCACTTTACGTGTGCTCCGTGGCCAGCTGCTATAGAGACACAGGCAACTGTCCGTGGACTTTGTGCCCAGAACCCTCCCCAGACTCTTGCTAATTCTCACGGTATCTCTGCGTTGTCTGGCATTTATTAGTTCATTATTTTGTGTCTTCCTTTGAAAGCTTGAATTTTCCCACACTCTTCGTATTATTTTAGTGGTTTCTTCGTAAATGATGACATAACTCTGGTTTCTCAGAATCTGAGGCCATAAGGTGTTTTTATCTGCTGGACACACGAGGACCTTGGGATCTCTCAGTCCCACTGACCTCCTTCCGGATTATGCGTCGTTGTTGTGCTTTTTTTTTTTTATTTTCTGACATACCAAGATGTGTCCTTGTTTGGTGTGGCGGATACTGAGTCCGCATGGACACACACTTCGTGTCCCTGCCCTTCACCAGGCCCTCGGTGTTTTCCATCCAGACCGGTTTCCTTCTGGGTGAACAGCTCCCTTAGTGGGAGCTGGTGACCAAAGCCCCTTGACTTCTGTTTTCCGGAAAGTATGTTCATTTCGCCTTCTTTCTTGAGTATTTGTAGTTGGCGTAGAGTTTCAGATTGGCACTGAGGATGCCGTTTCGCGGCCTTCTTTCCCAGCTGTCACTGATCCTATAAAATCAGCTACAGTGTAAGTTTTACCCCTTATTTGAAAATCTGTTTTTATCAGGCTGCTTATAATTTTATGTCTTTGGTTTTCTGCGGTTTTGCTATGATGTTTTGAGGTGTGGCTTCGTTTCTATTTATCCTGGGAGAGACTTGAGTTTCTTAAATCTGGGGTTGACTGTCTTCCCCAGTTTTGGAAAGTTCTCAGCCATTAATTATTCGAACATGGATTCCCCGCCCCCCTGTTCTCCAGTCCTCCTTCTCCTGAAACTCCAATTAAACACACGTGGGAAGCTCTCACTCTGTCCTCAATATCTCTTACACACCCATCGTGTTTCTTGCACATCGTGTCTGTGCTTCTGTCTGGATGGTCTCTTCCTCCGTCTTCTTGAGGCGAGGCCCTTGAACCTCCAGTATTCACCCCAACAAGCTCCCCGGGACTCACGCGACCCAAGAGCAACAAACCCACCCACTGAGTTCTTAATTCTGGTTACTGAATCTTCCCATTCTAGAACTTCTGATTAGTTCTTTGCAGATTTGCAACATCACTTTCTATGGTTCTCCATTCCCTGCTAATGTGTTTCAGTTCACCTTTTGTCCCCGGGAGCTCGGTGAGCTTGCCGTCTAGAAGTCCAGCACCCAGAGTTTCCGTTGTCTTTTCCTGCTGACCCTCGGCCGTGTTTTCTGGTCTCCCTGGGTGCTCCCTGCAGAGCTGATTTTAGGCCTGGGATGATTACCTGCCCCCCCCCCACCACCACCACCCAGAGAGGGTCCTGATGACCCTGGAAAGCACCTGCAGTTACCAAAATCCGATTTCAGAGGTTGTGATTTCTCCGTATTTCTGGATCTTTTCTTCAATTGCATCTCCTGTGGGCTCTCTGTCTTTTAGTTCATATTTGTTGTGATGATTCTTCTAACAGGAGTTACTTCTATCGTAGTTTTCATATTTACTACTTACTTCTCCGCTTCTTTTTCCCTTCGTTGTTGATATTCATGGGATGAGTCATTTTTATGACTTTTTTAAATGACTTTTTATGTCTTTTTTGACTTTTTATGACAATTTTATGACTTTTATAAAAAGTATATAGATATATTTATTCAGCAAATATTTACTGAGCACCTACTTCGTGCCCAGAATTGTGAGCAGTGGACACACACCACATGCTGGCCGCGGACGGCTGTTCTCCAGACCTGCGCTGCCCTGAGCACAGGGGGCCAGCCGCACTCACTCTTGCAGGGCCTTCTCAGGTCCTGGCTGTCACCCTCCTTCCTGGAGGCGTCGCCCAGAATTTTATCTGGGGTTTATATGGCCAACTCTGCTTCACTTCTGCCCCTTGCTCCTTCCTTTCTGTGGGTGGTTGTTCCCAGGACAGACCTTGCAAAGGCATTCAGTCCACTCACTTCGACGGCTCCCACTCTTCCTGTGTTTTTTTCTCTTTCAGTTCCTCAACCAAGAACATTTTCTATGTCTGTGTTCTACGGCCTCCTGGAAATATCTTTCTTATGCTTTTGCATTGGAATGCCAACTTCGCTGGATGTCAAATTCTAGATTTGTTTCTTTCGATTCTTTAAAATAACACTTCTCATATGGTTTGAGGAGAAATCTGGTATCGATGATTCTTGTTCCCTTACAGGTGATCTGTTCTTTCTCTATGGAACTTTCTCTTTCTGGAAAGTTTGCTTTTGATGCAGGCTGGCCAGGCCCAAGGACCTGGGGGGCCCTCAGGACCGGCTTCGTGCAGGATGGAAATCAAATGCAAGCGGAGAGGAAGGGAGGAAGTGAAAGCAGAGGTTGTTGAAGACAGAGAGCATAGGGGCGCCAGTGTGGTTCAGTTGGTTAATCGTCCAACTTTTGGTTTCAGCTCAGGTCATGATCTCACAGTTCATGAGTTCAAACCCCACGTCGGGGTCCATGCTGACAGGGTGGAGGCTGCTTGGGATTTTCTGTCTCTCCTTTCTCTCCCCCTTCCCCCGCTCACACACACACACACACACACACACTCTCTCTCTCTCTCTCTCTCTCTCTCAAATAAATAAACATAAAATAAAATAAAATAAAATAAACACTTAAAAAAAAAGACAAAGAGTGTAGATATGACAGAGTGTCCAGAAGACTTGGAAAGGAAAAGGAGCGTGAGTGTCTTGGAGTTGGGGGCTGTCATTGAGGGTGGCGGCCTGGCATACAGCCCTCTCAACACTGGGAACCGGGCGAACTAGGGCCAGGGCTCAGGTGTCCTCCATAAGCTGCTTAGGCCCTGGAGTCAGGGGTCTTGGACAATGTTTGTGAGGACATTGCCCGCCCAGCCACTCCTTAGATGTCACCTGCTGTGCTGGGAGACTCCAGAGAAGTCCCCAAGTCCCAGAACTTCTCAAGGACATTCGTTACCTGCACGAGAAGGCGTGTGTAGGGTGGGCGTGCAGGTGCCAGCAAGAACAGAAGTGGGAAAAGGAGCGACAAAGCGGTTTTTCACAGGGTCTCCTACTGTTCCTGTCTCGCGTCGATACTCTAAATTTCATTGGTGTGTGAACCAAGTGTGCTTATTTCTTTGCAGACCTTTAGCCTGAAGCCCTTCGTCTTCCTTTCATTCGGGACCTTCGGCTTCCTCGTTTCCTCAAGTACCTCATCTCCTTTCTCCTTTTCCTCCGCTCTGGGACTCGTAGCATCGACACGCAGGCGCCCCTGCGTCTCTGTTCTCCCGTGTTTCCTCCAGGAGAGCTCTCCATCGATCTCTCAACACACGAATCTGCCCTTCAGCTGGGCCCACCGCCTGTTTCCAGTTCTGGTCATCAAAACAGGGACAAGAGCCAGCACTTCCAGAGCACTGAGTCTATACCAAGCACTGTTCTGGATGCCTCACGTACATTAACATATTTAACCCTCATAACAGCCCAGTGAGATAAGTGTTGTTATCGTCCTCATTTTAGAAGAGGAAGTGAAGCACAGAGAAGTTAGGTAACCTGTCCAATGTCACACAGCTGGGAAGCAGCAGGGCAGGGGTTGGCACCAAGGCACCGGGGTCTGAACTCAGCCACTCTGCTGCCTTGCTCATGCTCCGTTTTGTATTACCTCTTTCAACACGCCTAACATCGATTTTCTTTCCTAACTCTTTGTTTTGAAGCAATTTGATTTATGGGGAAAAAAAAATGCAAGAATAGTAGAGTTTCTCAACCTCCCTCACCCAGATTGCCCTGTTGGCAGCATCTCGGGTAACCATAGTACCTTGATCAAGACCAGGGAATGAACACTGTTGTAACACTACTAACCAAACGAAAGACCTTATTCAAAGTGCACACGCTTCTTCACTAAGGTCCTTTTTCTGTCCCAGGGCACCGTGTTGCACTGAATGACCAGCTCCTCTGTCCTTCCTTGTTTTTCACGATCCAAATACATTTGTAGGGTGACCCCCAGTTGCCGGAGACCAGCTCCAGCAACCAGGGGCTCCCAAAGGAAGAACAGCGTCGGTGAAAATAAAACAAAACTAAAATAAAAAACTAGAAGATACAAAACTAAAATAAAAACTAAAACTAAAATAAAAAACTAAAATAAAAACAAAAAATAAAAATGGACACAGACAACAGCAGTGTGTTGAACTGGCCGATATATTGCAGCAAACGTGGCTTTATATATGCTAGTGATTTCCTTGTAGCATACGTCATCTATGTTTTTCTAACGTTACCTAATTTTGAAAATGTTCCTATGTGTAAACAACCTTTAAGAAATGACATGGTGATTTTCCCCTAACTTTCCCGCATACCCTTTGATTATAGATTAATTTCTTACATTAGTCCATTATGCATCTGCGTTTATCTATAATCCAGAAAGCATTTGCTTTGCTGTTCTCGTGAAAGGCCCTCCCTTTCTCAACACCTCAAGTGGAACAGTTATAGGGACATGACCTCCTAACCACATGAGGCCAGAAGAACAATGTGTTTGCCTCCGTCTGAGGTTCCAGAAAGGGGCTGAAAAAGCCTTAGAAACCCATGCCTCATACATTCTCAGAGAGACAATGCACCTCGGAACCAATGAACCGACTAGGTTCAGTCATCATCTGGAATGCCTCCTGGGGGCCGGGTGGGCCTAGGGGTTGAAGTCACCTGTGCCCAGAGATACACTCCTTAGTTGCCAGAGTGAGGCTTTCTATGTCTCTCCTTTACAGGCCCTCTTTGCTGGCAAAGGCGTGAGGCTATCCTTCCTGTAAGTAGAGGAGTCTCCATAGGGGATGGCAAGGGCTAAACGTAAGGCCGCACGACTTCTTGCGGAAACTTATTTTCTTCCCTAATGGTTCTTTTCCCAGGGGGCCTGCCGAGGGCAATTCCCCGACAGACAATACCCCAGGTACTTTAATAAGGCCAAATTACCTAAAAGCGGGAGTACCAGCAGCTTCCCTGTCGGCGGGCCGCCCTGCGGTCACCAATCCGTCCACAGCACGGGCCCTGCCACTCAGGCTGGGACAGCTCGGCTTCCAGCACCCAGTTACTCTGTACAACACTTCTCAACTGGTGTTTGTGTGGTTTCTTATGCTTGGGATGAGTGTGTGCATTCTTGGCAACAGTCCTACAGAAATGATGCTGAGATGTTCTCGTCAGACCACGGAGATCACGATACTGATGTTTCACTAGTAGCGATGTTGACCTTGACCCCCCGTTAAGGTGGTGTCTGCTGGGTATCTCCATGTAAGGTGACTATATTTCCTATGTATGTAATTAATATGTTGAAGAGATACTTTAAGACCATGAAAGTCACATTTCTTCCCAACTCTCACCCACAATTGAAGCATCCACATCCACCGGTGGTTCAGGCCAACAACTCTCATTGTGGGGTGTACTCAGTTGGTGATTTTCTGTTTTCCTCTTTCCTTCTCCATTTATTGATTGGATTTCTGCCGTAAGGATGAGCTTTCCCTAACCTTTCACTTGTTGATTTAATCGAGTACCTATCTAGGTTAGTGAGGATGTACAGATACAGATTTTATTCTCTGGCTTACAATTCAACATTTTCATTGTGTTTTTGCTGAAATTACTCAGCTTTTGCTGTAAGGAGCTCCTTCAGGCTGGCACCTGTTTTCTTCCAACAGCCCCTCTTTGGTTTTGTCTGTGGCTTGGGGCACTCCTTCTCGCCGGCCCTTCAATCAGCCATTTTCCAGGATCCCTGGTTCCTTCGGGAGGATGGTTCCATCCCTGGTCTCGGGAACCAAAAAGTCCCCAGCCTGCCCCAGCTGCTCTGTTTTCAAATGGATTATCTCCCGAGAGACGTGGATTGATAAAAGGACCAAAAGTCGGGAGGGAGGCCACCTGCCTGCCTGGACTTGTGGCCAGAGCTGAGCGCTTGGAAAGGACTTTGGAGCAAGACTGAAAACAAGTCTATCAAACTTTCAGCCCTACAGCTGCAGCAGCTCCAAGGCCAGAAACCCCAACAACACCTGCGCCTCCCAGGGCGCCTTCTGGGGCTCCACCGTCAAAATGCTGGCCCAGAAATCAATGCCTACTTGGTGGTAATCAGCTGGGACGCTGGAAAACAGATCCTCAAAGGGTTTCTGAAAACATTTCAACACCAACACCAACTCCTACTTTTGAAGGAGGGCCCCTGCCCAAGCCGTGTAGAGCAAGGCCAACAGGCCCACAGCCACCACTGAGCTCAAAGCACACAGGCTCATTAGGTGACGATCAGCCCTATTACATCGGACCCATTACAGCCAAGCACAGTTCTTAAGATTACCATACGAGGGAGCATTCCATAGGCTCTCACAGTCCTTCACTCTGCCCCTATAACTATGTCTAGGCCACGTCTTTGAAATATAAACCTCAAGGAGATCATTATTATCAGAATGTGAACAAAAGGAGGAAACTTTATTTGGAACTTGGGCAAATTAAAAATCTTAAGTGTTTTTTCCAAAATATTAATAAAAGGCTTTAGCCATCTGAGCAGGTGACCATAGCTTATTCCATCTGCCAGAAACACAATTTGCATAAAAAAATACATTATAGCCAGTGAGTTTTGTATTATTGTACCTGATTCATGGCTACAATTTTGGAATGGAGGGGCGCTCAGGTGGCTCAGTCTGTTAAGTGTCTGATTCTTGATTTGGGCTCAGGTCATGATCTCACAGTTTATGAGACGGAGCCTCATGTCGGGCTCTGCGCTGACAGTGTGGAGCTGGCTTGGGATTCTCTCTCTCCCTCTCTCTCTCACTCAGAATAAATAAATAAGCGATAAGATAAGAAAAGATGAGATGAGATGAGACGAGACGAGATAAGATAAGAAACTTTTGGAACGGAAGCTGTCAAGCCCTGTGTGTATCTGTCTTTATACGTGTATGTTGCAGTTGCTGGTATTTTTCTACCTCTAGATGAAATCGACAAGATTAATTTAAAAGAGATTTATTTAATTGGCTTAAAGAAAATTAAGTACTTATATAAATTAAGTATTCCTAAAATTCTCAGCTATATAATAGAAACTAACCCAAACGCTTTTCAGGTTCATGATCTGGAAAAATACTCAGTAGTGAAGCTAACTTAAGTTTGTTGGAGGCTGGCTGGTCCCGTGGACCCAGAGGGGGTCCACGGGACCAGCCAGGGGGGTCTTCGGTCTCTCTCAGGATGGAAATTAAACATGAGCCAAGAAGAAGTGAGAGCACAGTTTATTAAAGACACAAAAGAGTCTGGGAGACTCAGAAAGGAGAGGAGAGGGAGTCTCACCTTGGCTTGGGGCCTGGGGCACATGTCTTCTCAGTAACCCAGGAACAAAGATGAGCATCTAGGCATACTCCGTAAGTCACTGGTGCCCTGGAGCCAGGGCTCCGGGGGCGTCGGTGGTCTTGGGAGAACGTTCCTGACACCTGCCCGGTCCCTCCTTGAGTGTTACCTGTTGTGCTGGAAAACTCCAAGGAGGTCACTACCTCCCTGACCTTCACGAGGGTATTCGTTAGTTACCTGTACGAGAAGTCGTGTGTAGGGCCGGGGTACAGGTCCTAGAAAGAATAAAAGGGGGAAAGGGAGCAAAAATGAAGTTTTGCATGGGGTCCCTTCAGCTTCCCTGTGTCAGACATGTCTTCTGAACGATCAGCATTGAACGTGACGTAGACACACAACTTTCACTCCACCTGGGCTCGTTGGTCCCTAAGTGCAGGGCAGCTCTGTTACATTTGTCAGCAAGAAAAAGAACTCAGGATGATGAAATTTTTGTAGGTAATCTGAACATAATTGTTGAGAACCCATGGATTAAATAGATGTAAGCAGGATAAAAGTTTTAAATAATTTCCCCAAAGCTTTTGGTAACCGGAAACCTTAAAGTTTTGCTAAGTTAAGTTAAATGATGGATAGTGACTGAATATCTAGATCATTTCCAAATAAAATAAAATATTGAAACGTTAGTTACTGAATATAGGTTTGTCCAATTTGGGTTCCTGTTACAGAGAATCTAACGATATTGGGTCTGTTAGTGCGCGTGTTTGCGCCACACTGGAAATAACACCAATGCAGGACTGTCCTCTTGAAAACGTGCCCAGAAACTCGCCCATCTGCAGAACCCTCACGTCGCAATCGCTGGTTCCTTGTTTTCACCAAAAATTAGGGCTCCTAAGGGTTCAACATTGTAATTAACATCTGTGATTAAAACTGCTACAAATAAGGGAAACATCTCCATATGCAGGGAAAGTGGGATGTGCATTTTTGGTAAAAGAACACATGAGGAGGGGCGCCTGGGGAGCTCAGCCAGCTGAGTGCCTGACTTCGGCTCCGGTCGTGGTCTCACGGTTCATGGGTTTAACCCCCACAGGCTCTGTGCTGACACTGTGGAGCCTGCTTGGGATTCTCTGTCTCCCTCCCTCTCTCTCTGCCGCTCCCCAGCCCCAACTCTCTCTCTCTCAAAGGTAAATAAATAAATAAATCTTTAAAAATAATAATAATAAGGGGCGCCTGGGTGGTGCAGTCGGTTGAGCGTCCGACTTCAGCCAGGTCACGATCTCGCGGTCCGTGAGTTCGAGCCCCGCGTCGGGCTCTGGGCTGATGGCTCAGAGCCTGGAGCCTGTTTCCGATTCTGTGTCTCCCTCTCTCTCTGCCCCTCCCCCGTTCATGCTCTGTCTCTCTCTGTCCCAAAAATAAATAAACGTTGAAAAAAAAAATAATAATAATAATAAGTGAAATGGACAGAAAGTTGTAAAAGGTCTGTTGAAAAGGAATTTTGTGAGAGGAATTTTATGTGTGATGAACTGGAAGAGATTGAATGAATTTGTCCTCGGGGTTTGAAAAACAGCTTTAAGATCCATAGTATCCTTCTGTAATTATGTAAACCTGGGACATAACTTTCTTTCATCTGCCAAGAGGCATCAGTCTGCTCCTCATAAGAGACTGTGAAATGGTTCCCTCCAGTTTTCCAAATTATTTGCAGAGAAAACAAGGGTTCAATCTTTTGCCAAAATAACATCCCATGTGTCAGCCCTTTGCTCACTAGAGGAGCCCCAGTCCTCTGCACATTGAGAGGGCTAAGTCTGGGGGCACCTGGGTGGCTCAGTCGCTTGGGCGTCTGACTTTGGCTCGGGTCATGATGTCACGGTTCATGAGTTCGAGCCCCGTGACAGGCTCTGTGCCGACAGCTCGGAGCCTCAAGCCTGCTTTGGATTCTGGGTCTCCCTCTCTCTCTGCGCCTCCCCTGCTCACGGTCTATCTCTCAAAACTAAATCAACGTTAAAAAAAAATTTTTTTTTAATTTTTTTTTTTCAACTTTTATTTATTTTTGGGACAGAGAGAGACAGAGCATGAACGGGGGAGGGGCAGAGAGAGAGGGAGACACAGAGAGAGGGAAACAGGCTCCAGGCTCTGAGCCATCAGCCCAGAGCCCGACGCGGGGCTCGAACTCACGGACCGCGAGATCGTGACCTGGCTGAAGTCGGATGCTTAACCGACTGCGCCACCCAGGCACCCCCAAAAAAAATTTTTTTTAAGGGAGCTAAGTCTTGCTCAGGACTACAGAAGCTTCTGTGCTTGCCTGCGAAGCCTGACTCACTTTGGTTAGAGGGACAGCTAAACACTGTTTCACAGCGACCTGTGATTTTATTTGACTGTTTGAAGATCTTTTGATCTTTTTGACCAACTTTCCCAAATGCAAATTCTACGTGATGTCTTTTCGACCTTGAACTAACTTTGAGTTTTACCAGAGGGTCCGGGAAATATCTTAAGATGTGTTTTCTTTCCTCATAAAAGGGAGATCTTAAACTAATTCAGCTCATCTGATACGTTAAAATCCACAGGAAGCATTGCCAAATAAATCCTAAACCTTCTTTACGTTATGTCTGTGTAGGTATACGTTACAAATGTTCCAGAAATTATGTGAAATTTCTGGAAACCTGACCCGTCCCGATTTAATGCCATCAGTCATAATTTTAAAATGTATGTCGCGGAAATAGGCCCCCTTGTCAGCTCCGCCACAGCGAGCTCCCGCCAGATATCACCAATGGGCGTTTAAGCCGTTCATCACCTGCAGACAGCTCCTGCTTTACTGCCATGCTTTTGCACCCCGCCGGATCTAGAAGAAATTCACAGAGGGGCGCCTGGGCGGCTCAGTCGGTTAGGCGTCAGGTCACGATCTCGCGGTCCGCGAGTTCGAGCCCCGCGTCGGGCTCTGGGCTGATGGCTCGGAGCCTGGAGCCTGCTTCCGATTCTGTGTCTCCCTCTCTCTCTGCCCCTCCCCCGTTCATGCTCTGTCTCTCTCTGTCCCAAAAATAATAAAATAAACATTAAAAAAATTTTTTTTTAAAAATTCACAGAACAGACTCTGGCGAGTGCTCTGGAGTACGTGTCCCCGAGGACTCCAGGATCGCACGGCTGAACTGGCTTTCAGCACACTATTTCTCTGAAGCTCCCTATGATCATAGCAATTCAGCAAAATCTTTGTGAACAAAGCTAAAACAGTGACTTTTTCTCCCTACGCAATCCCTCCAGAATTCAGACACTCTAGACTCCTTTTCCTTGTGGCAATACACGTACTTAGTTGCATACGCGCAATAGCCATCTGTTGTCCTTGTAGATGGCCCGCTGCCTCCGTGGCTAAGGTTCTACTGGAAAGGGTCATTCCTTCCTGCCCCCCCCCCCCCCCCCCCGTTGAACTTCATGGTTCCCAGGGAGCCCACTCTCTGGTTGGATGCTCTGACCGGTTTGTGCTGCTCGTTCACCCTCACCACCCTCATCCTCAGGGCTAATCAAACACACTAATGGCACCACTTAGACTCAGCTGGCAAAATTCAGAGAGAGCCTCCAAATATCCTGGCCAGAGGCACGATCACTCGTCCTGAATGTCAGGGTCATCCCTTTGGGAACTCAGAGTCTCTCACCCTTTGAGATACCCCAGGACCCCCAGCGCACCTGGTTCCTGCTTCTTCAGACCCACGGCTAATAAAGGGAGATACGCTTTAACATTGGACGGTCTTAATTGCTTCTATTAGAAATAAGCATGTTTTTTTTTTTAATGTTTATTTATTTTTGATAGACAGAGAGACAGAGCATGAGCAGGGGAGGGGTAGAGAGGGAGAGAGAGAGAGGGGCGGGGGGAGACCCAGAATCCAAAGCAGGCTCCAGGCTCCGAGCTGTCAGCCCAGAGCCCGACGCAGGCCTCGAACTCACAGACCGCGAGATCATGAGCTGAGCCGAAGTCGGATGCTCAACCGACGGAGCCACCCAGACGCCCCAAAATAATCATGTTTTGAGAGAGCAATCTTTTTACAGAGATGAAGACCTTAAGCCTCACATCTTACAACCCAGAGATTCTTCGACCAGAAAACACAGCTGCCAGAAGACGCTCCAGCCTCACTGGAAAGGCCCCTGTCAGGCACCACCAGCCAAATTCCAGGCAATAGACTCCGGGCCCACATGACACACTGAAGACGGCACCGAACCCCGACTGGCCCTGCACACCCCCCGGTGGCCTGCAAGTAAAGACTTCCCGGATTTGAAGCCGGCAACGCCTCCTGACACGCCTCCCCCAGGTGACCGACCAGGCGCACGTACCCTTTCTTGCTTTGGCTCCTTGTTCTATTTTCTCTTTTGGGGGCAAGACAGGGCTCCTATCCACGTTCCCTAATCTATTACAAAAAGGGAAAACCTTTCTGACTGGTGGGTCTGTCACCAGAAACTCCTATGTGTTCACAAAGTCTGAGACCTCTTGTTCTTGCTTGCAACTAATTTCTCTTTAGTCCCAAAGGCCACTGCTGATTATCCACATAAGCCCACGGATGTTCCCTGCAGGCGAGAACAGGCCCAGGAAGACCTCGGACACCCTGGTCCAGCTTCGCCCCGATCACAGCCTCACGGCTCAGCCGAGTCCCTGCGTCTTTGCCCATCAGATGGCTTCCTGATCTAAGTGTGATCTCTCTGCCCACACGCAACAGACATACAAGTGAGTTTTCACATCTTTGCAAGGTTTTAGAAAAGACACCTTTAGGAAGAGATGGCCTCACAGAGTGTCATCCGGACTCCTCTGACCCATGGCTTGGAAGGATCAATCAGGAAATCGTGGCTAATGAACCTATCAATAACCAGGAGTCCTCAGCGCTCCCCCTGGTTTTGGTTTCGTGTGTGGCGGACGGTGGCATACGAATTTTAAGACAGCTGGCAAGTCGGAGGTCAATAGTTATTAGGCCATTTAACGGTCCCTGCTAACAGCTACAACAAACGAGAAGCTTCCCATTGGCTTACCGCACTTAGGTGGAGGCATACTTGATTCAGTGTTGGCCTCCAGCGGGAGTGTCTTTCTTCCGTGGCTGGAACAGTGCTGATGAGCACGTGGTCAGAAATCTCTCCCTGACATTGGGAGAACCGGCCAGCTCCACGGCCACAGCAGCGGCAGCCCAGCGGCCAAAGTACTTTTGGACGGCCGCACGGCCTCGATTAGGATCTGCTCGATGAGCAAGGTGTTTGTGCGATAGCGAGTTCCACCCGCTGCAGGATAAATGCCTCTGGAGAAGTGGAAACGCACGGCCAGGGAACAACCGATCTCCCCGGCGTTTCACGGTCTTGATCTATTTAGCTGCCCGCCTTCCGGTCTGGGCCCCTCCTTTAGAATCACCCTGCAAACAGGATTCGTCGCGGTACTTTTAATTCTGCTTCGCCTAACTATTTTTGAACTTCGTACCTGCCGCCCGCCAAGCCTCTGCAAACAGGGCCGTGGCCGCACTCTGCACCCGGTCCTAAGGGTCGACCTGCTGCCAGCACGTGCACTGCCCCTTTGCAGACCTAAGGTCGGTCTGCGGCAGAACTGACCTACTGTCCTTGAGACCTGCAGACCGCAGGCCTCGAGGAGCGAAGGCCCAGACTCTCCGGGAAGAGAAGGCCTGACCACGTTTGGAAACAGCTGCCGCGGACGCCAGCCAGTCTGCCCGGGGTCATGTCCACACACGACTGCGGGCCGGGCACCTGCTTCTCCTGCACCCAGGCCCCCTCCCTCTTCCCACGCCCTCACCTGGACGGGGAAGATGGCCTTTGGGCCTTCAGTCCGTCCTCTTCCCAGGTCGCCAGCTTCCCGAAGAAAGCAACCTTTCCTTCCACACATCACTTCTCTCTCGAGTGCTCGTTGTCAAGCGGTGAGCAGCTGAACCTCACCGAGTTTGGAACTGGTTCTCTGTCCGGTAACAGGGCGACGCTGTCTCAGTGCTCGTGGGGACAATGTCCATAGACTGCAGGGTCCACAGTCTCCAGCCTGTGCCCCGTCCTCTGACAGGGCACAGGGCTTCCCAACCACCCAGGAATAAAGCCACTAAATGCAGAAAAGCTGATCTGATTAACGATGCTTTCAAGAAAGATCTTGATGGGGCACCTGGGGGGCTCAGTCGGTTGAGCGTCTGACTTCGGCTCGGGTGACGATCTCACAGTTTGTGAGTTCGAGCCCCGCGTTGGGCTCTGTGTTGACGGCTCGGAGCCTGGATCCTGCTTTGGATTCGGTGTCCCTCTCGCTCTCTGCCCCTCCCCCACTCACACTCTCACTCACTCTCTCTCGAAAATAAAATGAAAATGTTAAAAAAATTTTAAAAAAGAAAGAGCTTGATCAAAAGGGCGAAATGTTAAACAAAGGAAACCTCGTTTTTCGTGTGTGATACTGATTTTTTTCATTTAATTTTTTTTTAATTTACATCCAAGTTAGCATATAGGGCAACAATGATTTCCGGGGTGGATTCCTTTAGCCCATCCCCCCTCCCACAACCCCTCCAGTAACCCTCAGTTTGTTCTCATTGTTTATGAGTCTCTTCTGTTTTGTCCCCTCCCTGTTTTTATATTCTTTTTGTTTCCCTTCTCTCATGTTCATCTGTTTTGTCTCTTAAAGTCCTCATATGAGTGAAGTCATATGATTTTTGTCGTTCTCTGACTGATTTCACTTAGCATAATACCCTCCAGTTCCATCCATGTAGTTGCAAATGGCAAGATTTCATTCTTTTTGGTTGCCCAGTAATACTCCATTGTATATATAGACCACATCTTCTTTATCCATTCATCCGTCGATGGACATTTGGGCTCTTTCCATACTTTGGCTATTGTCGATAGCGCTGCTATAAACATTGGGGTGCCTGTGTCCCTTCGAAACAGCACACCTGTATCCCTTGGATAAATGCCTAGTAGTGCGATTGCTTGGTCGTAGGGTAGTTCTATTCTTAGTTTTTGAGGAACCTCCATACCGTTTTCCAGAGTGGCTGCACCAGCTTTCATTCTCAAAGGAAACCTCATTTAAAATGGAGTCGAGTGGCACCTGGGTGGCTCCGTCGGTTAAGCGCTGACTTCAGCTCAGGTCATGATCTCGCGGTTCGTGGGTTCGAGCACCGTGTCGGGCTCTGTGTTGACTGCTCAGAGCCTGGAGCCTGCTTTGGATTCTGTGTCTCCCTCTCTCTCTCTGCCCCTCCCCCACTTGTGCTCCGTTTCTCTCTGTCTCTCAAAAATAAATAAACATTGGGGCGCCTGGGTGGCGTAGTCGGTTGAGCGTCCGACTTCAGCCAGGTCACGATCTCGCGGTCCGTGTCCGTGAGTTCGAGCCCCGCGTCGGGCTCTGGGCTGATGGCTCAGAGCCTGGAGCCTGTTTCCGATTCTGTGTCTCCCTCTCTCTCTCTGCCCCTCCCCCATTCATGCTCTGTCTCTGTCCCAAAAATAAATAAAACGTTGAAAAAAAAAATTAAAAATAAAATAAAATAAAGTTGGTGTTTAAAAAATAAATAAATAAATAAATAAATAAACATTTAAAAAAATTTTTTTTTAATAAAATGGAGTCAAGGAGCCCAGAAGGGGGGCCGCTCATGCCCACCCCTCCATGCTGCAGCCTGCGAGACGGCGCAGGAGGAAGATAATCCTGACAGGAGAGAACGTTTCTCACACCGGGTCCGCGTCTTGCCTTTAGAAAAAGCTGGAAGGTCTCGCTGCGCCCAAAAACCACACACTGACCTCCACCCAGAGCCACCAGACACCGCACAACCTGGGGCTCGTGTTCCCCTCCGGTAACCGTCTGCCCACAGCAGCCCTGCCTGATTTGCCCTGAGCCCTGATGGCAGCGGACTTCCCTTCACTCTCGGACCTGCCTGCGGTTGGCCACAGCCCTCATGCCCCAGGTCACAATTCCTCTGCTTTACCAAATAAAGTCCTTTTGCTAAAATAACTGCCTATTTTATTTTTAAGATTGACAAGCGCAAGCCCAATATTCAAATTCGGTTCCTTACAGTCCTTCCCTCCTGCTCAGGGCTCGTATCTTTAATTATGTTAGTCGTGCTTTCTTTTTGATGTTATGGGTCGATGTCACACACTGACTCAACCGGGTGCTGTTTAAAGTCCCCTCCACCGTGGCCATTCCCTGGGGATCCTCCAGCCCTGTGGCAGCTTCCATCCCACCCCCCCAATCTGCCAAGGCAGGTGCAGAAGTGGGGGCTCAGGTTGGAGGGGGTGTCCTTCTGGCGTCGGCCTCTCCACACCAGAGAGCTGGGGAACAGCAGAGTCACAGCACACAGTGAGGCCGCACACACGGTGTGGCTTTCCACGACGTCAGCTCCGTTCGGTCCCAAGGCGGGTTCAGGATGCCAAACTCAGTGACATGTTCCACCGCGTGCTTAACTTGGCTTCTTATGCAGCACACGGAGCAGAACATAAGTCACACGACACAGAAACACCGAGGGTGGGAAGTCGGCCTGTGGGTGTGAAGCCGAGATCCGGCCACAGTCGGGTCCGGATCAGCTCTCGGCACCCACCGCATGTTCCGATCAGGCTGCGGAGGGTCTAGTTCTGTTCGGAGATCCATCGGGCAGACCCTTCGGCAGCAGCCGCCTCCTTGAATGGTCAGACATAGAGGGGTTGTGTCTGAAGAGCCTGACAGTATGCTGCAAAAACCATTCCTTTTTTAGGGGCACCTGGGTGGCTCAGTGGGTTAAGGGGCCGACTTCAGCTCAGGTCATGAACTCGCAGCCCGTGAGTTCGAGCCCCACGTCGGGCCCTGTGCTGACAGCTCAGAGCCTGGAGTCTGCTTCGGATTCTGTGTCTCCCTCTCTCTGTGCCCCTCCCCCTCTCACACTCTGTGTCTGTCTCTCAAAAATAAAACAAATAAACATTAAAAGAAATGTGTTTTAATTGTTCCTTTTTTTAAAGGGATCTAATCAGTCTTGGGCCCCTGCAGACCCCCGCTGGTCCTGCCGGCCGTCAGTTCTGGGGCGTCATCAGCTGGTGCTGGTCTCACAGCCGCGGTGACCCACTTGCATCACGGTTGGACACAGGCCCCTGCTTGACACGAGTGACTCCATCTTGCTGTCTACAAACACCTTGCACTGTTTCACCATCTGAACCAAGCGTGGCGTTTCCTTCTCTGTCCCTTTCTCCCTGGGCTGCCCCCCGTCTCTCTGCTCCTGGGGAGCCCCGGGTCTTCCCCCCAGAAGACCTCTGGGAAGCAGCGTGATCTGCTGCTTACTCTGTGTGGGTGCAGGCCTGGTCATGTCAAAATCCTGCTCCTCTGTGCCCTTTGCAAGGAGAGAGACTGTGGGAGTTTGCTGAAGCTGAAAGCTGCCCCCTCCGCTGGACGCCCAGAAACCGGTGCCGCCCTCCCCACCCCTCCTCAGGCCTCCAGAGGGCAGAGCCACAGAGACAAGGGGAAAGACTTCAAAGCAAACACACAAACAACTGTTGCAATGGTTGACGCTGATCCTGGAGCCAGTACCCAAGTCTCACGGCAGCCGGAAGCCAGTAGACAAAGGTTCCCTGTGTCTGAGCAGGTTCTGAGGGGCAGGAATCCATCCCAGCGGCCAGGGTTTCCACCTCGCCGGCCCCAAGGGGGCCCCTAGCCGGGAAGTCACGTGGGCTGGTAATCAGAAACAGAACAACAAACTGAAGCAACAGAATCCCTTTAGTAACTAAGTTGTTTTTCCCCAAGGACTTCCCCATGTCCTAGTACTTAGAACCTCTTTGGATGTGAACCTAGGAGTCTTAGTTCAATTTCTTTAAGGCTTAGCTTACTGAGGGAAAGGATTAACTCCCAAATGAGAATTTCTCCTGTATACTGGGTATTAGAAAAGGGTTTACATTCAATTCCGGGCATTTTGAACGCTGTTCTAGAATCTGAGCTTCTTCGTGCTGCCCTTAGGTCTAAAAGCAGAACTTCTGGGGCACCTGGGTAGCTCAGTTGTTCGGCTCTCGATCCCAGGGTCCTGAGTTGGGGACCTGGGTTGGGCTCCACACTGGGCATGAAGCCTACTTAAAAGTAAATAAATAAAAATTAAAAATTAATATTGCAACTTCTGTTTCAATGCTCTGGATAATGACCGGAGGAAACATTTTCTAAAGGCCTGAAGTACAGGGGCGCCTGGGTGGCGCAGTCGGTTAAGCGTCCGACTTCAGCCAGGTCACGATCTCGCGGTCCGGGAGTTCGAGCCCCGCGTCGGGCTCTGGGCTGATGGCTCGGAGCCTGGAGCCTGTTTCCGATTCTGTGTCTCCCTCTCTCTCTGCCCCTCCCCCGTTCATGCTCTGTCTCTCTCTGTCCCAAAAATAAATAAACGTTGAAAAAAAAAATTAAAAAAAAAAAATGAAGGCCTGAAGTACAAGGAAAGCCATTTCCAATTCTAAGTCAGCACGGCTGCACGTAAACTGTGTTCAGACCAAAAGCCTGATTTAAGGCCTGCCGTGCGAGCATCGTACACCAGCTTTGGGAATGTGTGGCCTACAGGAAAGCCTTCTTGTCCTGAATGAGATTTTTGGGGTGATGGTGGGGTTCGTGGGGTCTGGAGCCAATGGCCAGGAAAAAATTCTTAAAGGCGTCTTTGGTGCAAAAAGGTGATTTTATTAAAGCACGGGGGACGGGACCTGGGGGCAGAAAGAGCTGTGTGTAGTTGGGAGCTGGGGAGAGTTAAAGTCCAGGGGGAGTTTCCAGTGAGATTTTCATATGCTAAAGACAACTCAGGATCCCAGAGGCCTGGCTATTGTCAGGCTAAGGTGGTTTTTCCCCCTAGCAAAGCATTAGCATTAAGACGGTAGGAAATTCCTGGGGGAATGTTCTACTCCGCAGGCCTCAAGTGTTGGTCAATGGGCTGCAGGTGATATGGAAATTGAGTTCTATCTGCCATTTCCTTCTGCCTTTGTTCCCCACATCACTTAAGACATCGATCAATGCCCCTGTTCCCTACAATTCTTGATGTTATAACCCGTGGTTCCTGCCTGGATGCTGATCAGAAATCTTTCTGAATTTTTACAAGATGTGAGACAGAGAACCCTGGGAAACATCTGTCCCTCCTCCCGAGCACTTCCTTCCCGGTGAAATCTGTCCCTCTTCCGGAGCACTTCCTTCCCTGTGAGGCATGCTTCCTGGACAGCTGGCCTAACCCGGGCTGGATGAAACGCTTTCTTCCCTGCAGAAGATTCTAAAACGCTTGTTCACTTCGTGTCAACAATAACATGGTGAACAATAACTTGGAGGGGGGTGGCAGGAAGGGAACTGGGGCCCAGAATACAATGTAAGTCTAAGGAGCGGACAGCTCTTGCCTAGGTCGGGGATTTAGGAAGCAAGGGCTCCAGCAGCCCTGGGAGAGTACCTCCAGGGCTGATTTTGTGGGGAAGGTCTGGGCCCATCCCCAGCAGGGGCAGCCTGGTTGGCCATGGGGTCGGCATCAGGTCTAAGTGGTTGAAGCGGGAGGGGAGGAGAGGTTTTTCCCGGGGTGGGGCGGGGGGAGGGGGGATGGCAGGAAACCCTCCAGAAAGAAGGGCCCCCAGCTTATCTCTTCGATGCACACGGAGAATTCTCCTGTAAGAACCATAAGCATCTGAGATCACACTCACTTGCAAGCTGGCAAATGAGCCTGCCTGTTTCCGAGGACACACCCCCTGGATCAGTTCACTTCCCCCAGCAAGAGCAGCGGCCAGATGTCACCCACAGAGGGCCAGGCCACACCTGCACAAAGCCAGGGTGCCCAGAGAGGAGGCCTGGATAGGGGAAGCCTGACTGTCTATACTGGATGCGACCTCTGCCCCAACAGAGACATTAGGAAAGCTACACTGGACCACAGATAAACCCAGCCTCTGCTCCAGACAGCGACACGGACTCCATCCTCCAAGCAGGTTCAGGAGGAAAATTCCCAGGAAAGGACAGTCTGGAAGCAGGGGATGAGCCACGGGACAGTGCCTACCAGTGTTTCCCCTCCAGGTGGCCCCCCGTCTAGAGCCTTGAGGTCCCCTACCCAAGTCTCACTCCACGGGCAGGTCTAGGAGCCTGCCTCCACCCCACCAGGCAACTCAAGCAAAGAGTGTAAGGTTCAGGACAAGTTTGAGGGAGTCGCCCTCCGGCTGCGGGGGCTCAGAACTGAGGGAAGCGCCTGGGGCCCCACGTACGGCCGCTATTCCAAGCGGGGCTCTCTGTGGCTTCAGCCGACTTGCGTCCCTACACCTGCCTCCCCCTCCCCTCCCCGGCCCGCCCCGGGTCTTGAGCTTTCAGTGTGTCTCACAAAAGGCTCTGCGGACAGCAGAGCTCATTTGACCCCTGAGCCAGTGCCCCTCACACTTAGTGCCTCAGCCTAGGCCTCCTGGGCTGCCGGTGTCCAGACCCCTCCCGCTCGCCCTGCCAGGAGCCGGCGGCCACCTGGGGGGATCCGAGAGGTGGGGAAGTTCGCTTGCGGTCACCGGGTTCCGACGCGGCAACAGCGCAGCCAGACCAAGTCCCCGCCCCGCGCCCCCGCCTCCCCGCACCCCCCGCGCCCCTTTTCCGTCCTCCGCCCCCTCCTGCGGTCTGGAGGGTCCGGATGGCCGCCCACCCGGGCTTCCCAGGAACCCTCCGGATAACCTCACCCCAGCCGGCCACCCCAGGGCACAGGGTCTCATCCCGAGCCGGGTGACCCAGGAAACATGCACACACACCCCCCACCCCACCCCCACGCCCCCAGCACACCGCGGGAGCCGCTCCCTCGGACGGTTCCAGGGTCCTCTGCTGCCCGCCGGGTGCGCACCCTCAACCCGGGCTCGGCACCCATCGCCACCCCTCCCGCAAGAGCAGCGCGGAGGGCCCGACTCCTCGGCCGCGCATGGGCCTGCGACGCCACCTGGTGGCCGCCTGGGCAAAGCGCGATCGCAGGGAGGCGGCGAGAGGGGCACGGAGCCGCGGAGAGAGGAGGGTGTCTCCCCCAGAGGACCCGTCACCAGGTTGCTGCCATCGGCCCCTGGATGGCGGCGCTGGCTTAACCCGAATTCTGATCCCGATCGGTCCCTATCGCATTTCTGATCAGACTAAAGCACAAATTAGGACACGCTGTAACCAGGGGATGGGGAGGAGAGGCGCTGGACCCAAACCTGAGGGATTTTGTTTTAACCTGAGGCAGTGGAGTTAGCCCAGTGCAGATGGACACCGACGCACAGGTGTGGCGGGAGGAGCATGTGCCTGAGCGTGAATAAAAAAATAAGTCCCAAGAGAAATTTTTAAAATAACTTGAACTAGGGGCGCCTGGGTGGCGCAGTCGGTTGGGCGTCCGACTTCAGCCAGGTCACGATCTCGCGGTCCGTGAGTTCGAGCCCCGCGTCGGGCTCTGGGCTGACCGCTCAGAGCCTGGAGCCTGTTTCCGATTCTGTGTCTCCCTCTCTCTCTGCCCCTCCCCCGTTCATGCTCTGTCTCTCTCTGTCCCAAAAATAAATAAACGTTGAAAAAAAAAATAAATAAAATAAAATAAAATAAAATAAAATAACTTGAACTAAATTAAAAGGAAAACACAACTTACCAAAATGTTTGGGATGCAGCAGTGCTTACAGGGAAATCAACAGAATTAAAAGAAGAAATTAGAAATTAATTAGAAAGAAGACAGACCTCGTGGCGCCTGGGTGGCTCGGTCACTTAAGTCTCCCACTTCAGCTCAGGTCATGACCTCACAGTTCATGAGTTCTAGCCCCTGGCATCCGCTCTGTGCTGACAGCTTGGAGCCTGGAACCTGCTTCAGATTCTGTGTCACCATCTTTCTCTGCCCCTTCCCTGCCTCTCAAAAATAAACATTAACATTTTTTTTTAAAAAGCCTTAGGAATCTTAGGAAACTAGAGAAAGCAGCAAAGAGGCCTAAAGCAAACAGAAGGAAAAAAATAATAAAAATTAGAGCAGAAATCAATGAAATTGAAACCAGGAAGCAATAGGGAAAAAAACAATGAAACCAAAAGCTGTTTATAGGAGGGACAAAGTCGATAAAATTGATAAACTGCTAGCCAGGCTAATAAAAACTGAAAAGAGAAAACAGATTACTACAATGAGAAACGGAAAAGGAGCCATCACTGCAGATCCCACTGACATTAGAGGGATAATGGAGGAATACTATGAACAACTGTATGCTCACAAATTTGATAACTTAGATGAAAC
The DNA here is from genome assembly GCF_018350155.1 of Leopardus geoffroyi. Classification (NCBI taxonomy): domain Eukaryota; kingdom Metazoa; phylum Chordata; class Mammalia; order Carnivora; family Felidae; genus Leopardus; species Leopardus geoffroyi. Next base: position 115,537,408 of record NC_059329.1, on the reverse strand, counting down.
GGCCCAATTCCTTGAAAGACACAGCCTACAAAAACCCACATAAGGAGAAATAGGTAAACTAAATAGGTCTATGTTTATTGACAAAATTAAACCGATAATTAATAATATTCCAAACAAGAAACCACCAGGCACAGATGGCTTCACTGGTGAATTGTACCAAATATTTGAAGCGAAAAAGATGATACCAATTCTCTGCAATATTTTCCAGAAAATAGAAACAGAAAGAATCCTTCTCAATTCATTCTGAGTCAGCATTACCCTGACAAAACCACAACCAGATAGACATGAAAAGGAAATTGCAGATCAAATATCTCTTGAGCACAAAAGCAAAAATCCTCAACAAATTATTAGCAAGTCCAATCCAACAATGAATTATACACCACAAAAGAAGTGTATTCTAGTAACCAGTGGGATTTATTCTAGGTGTGCAAGGCTGGTTCAATATTTTAAAAATCAACTAGTATAACCTATTATATATGCCAGCTAAGGTAGAAAAATATGATCTTATCAACTGATGTTGAAAAAACATTTGATCAAAAGAGCTTTCTTAAAGAGCATTTTAATCATGGGAATGCAAGCTGGTGCAGCCACTCTGGAAAACAGTATGGAGGTTCCTCAAAAATCTAAAAATAGAACTACCCTATGACCCAACAATTGCACTACTAGGCATTTATCCATAGGACATAGGTGTGATGTTTTGAAGGGACACATGCACCCCCACGTTTATAGCAACACTATCAACAATAGCCAAAGTATGGGAAGAGCCCAAATGTCCATCGATGGATGAACAGATAAAGAAGAGGTGGTATGTGTGTATATATATATATATATATATATACACATACACACACACACACACACACACACACACACACACACACAATGGAGTATTACTCGGCAATCAAAAAGAATGAAATCTAGGGGCGCCTGAGTGGCTCAGTCAGTAAAGCATCAGACTTCGGCTCAGGTCATGATCTCATGGTTCATGAGTTTTAGCCCTGCATCGGGCTCTGTGCTGATAGCTCGGAGCCTGGAGCCTGCTTCAGATTCTGTCTCCCTCGCTCTCTGCCCCTCCCCCACTCATGCTCTGTCTCTCTCTCTCTCTGTGTCGAAAATAAAAACACTAAAAAAAAAAAAAAAGAATGAAATCTTGCCATTTGCAGCTACATGGATGGAACTGGAGGGTATTATGCTAGGTGAAATTAGTCAGAGAAAGACAAAAACCATATTTCATTCATATGAGGACTTTAAGAGACAAAACAGATGAACATGAGGGAAGGGAAACAAAAATAATATAAAAACAGGGAGGAGACAAAACAGAAGAGACTCATAAATATGTAGAACAAACTGAGGGTTACTGGAGGGGGGATGGACTAAATGGGTAAGGGGCACTAAGGAATCTACTCCCGAAATCATTGTTGCACTATATGCTAACTAATTTGAATGTAAATTCTGCCAGGGACACAGAAGGAGGTGGATGAGATGACTCGGTGGAGCACGGGGTGTGGAAGATGTTGACGCTGTTCTGAACGCTACCGTAACGGTAGATTTGTCAACGTGCATGGAACTCAACAACACAGAGTAAACCTAATGTTCGCGAATTAAAGAAAGATAATTTCGGACGTCGGGGACCCAGGAAGGGATGCAGACGGTGGCCAGACTCTCGGGGTGTTACAAACGCGTGAAACCCCCTCACTGAAGGGGCGGGAGTCCGTAAGACTCAAGGCAGGGCACCCTCCCGCGAGCGCCGGGCTCTAGTTGACGAAGTTGTTCCCGGCGGGGTCAGGTGACCAGTTCTGATCCTGCGGCCCGAGTCCTGGAGCGAACAGCTGAGTACGTGGCCGGCGGCCGGTGGGAACCCCGTGCGGTCTCACCGCTGAGTGGGAGGTTACAGGGGATCGGGGGGAGGATGGGCCCTGGGGTAACGGGTGGTGGTCGGAGACGCAGTAAGAACTCGTGTTTAGCTTAACGTAGGTACAGCTGGCTGCACAGAGAAACATTAACAGGCTCGTGTATATACAATTGGTATAGGCATATATTTCTTTGCCTTGTCTGCTAAGGGGGCACAAAGAAACAATACTCCAGCAGCAATAAACACACCTACGTCCCAGGTTTTGGTTCCTATGACCATTCTCTACTATACTTCTACGTTTAAAACACACAGCTTGATAGGTTTTAATGAGTGTGCAGACAAATATGGAAGGTGAGTTGGGGGAGGGAAGGGGCAAGAACGAGAGGGGGTGGGTGAGGACATTTGAAGATGGGGGCATTGTCCACAGGGTAGGCAACAGAATGCTGTAATCGTGGGATGTGGCCAGCTTGATTCTGTGCCCCAACATTCAAATAAAAGGACAGAAAAGGAAGGGCGTGTGCATGTTACACCCAAATTGCAACTTCCCACACAATTTGTTCGGGATGAAGTGGGGTCCACGTCCCCTCTGCTCAAACCTGGGTGGCCTGTGACAGCATGTGGCAGAACTACTGTGTGGTGACCCACCAGGCGCTTTGCCCCTTTGCTGGAGCCCAGAGGCCACCTCCCGGAAGTGGCCATGTCCAGATGCTCCGGTTAACCAGGCTGGCTGAGCCCAGCCGTCTCCACCAAGGACCAACACGAGATGACTGCAGCCCAGCCATCAGTCACCCCAGCCCTTCGCATCTTCCCACCACATCATCAAGCAGAGAAAAGCTGTCCCATGAGGCCCTGTCTAAATTCCTGACCCGCAGAATCCATGAACACAATAAGTAGGCCTTGTTTCACACCACTAATGTTGGGGTGGTTGGTTACACAGCAACACAAAACTGGAACAGGTGCAGGAAGGGGTGAAGGGAGAAGGGTCGGGCTGGCCGCTGGGCGGGTCAGAATGGCCCAGGCAAGACCTGGAACCAAGCGCACAAAGTTCACCATCAGCTCAGCGGGAGCCGCACCCAGACCCCAGCACTCAAGTCCACAGTGGACGTGGAGACGTCCGTTGCGCACCCCTCCTGACCCTTCCAGTGTGCCCTGCCCCATCCGTCTGTGCAACGTCTCTCCGTGTTCACTCCGCAGTCGCTGGAAGCCACCACCGGGCCCCTCTGCCGCCCACCCACGTGGAAGCCTGGTTAAGACTCTGGCCCTGCAGGGTGAAGCCACGTGCTCTGGAGACCCTCCTCTGCCTCACTTCCGTGGCAAGGCCCACACACCCACTCCTGCCCCCCTCACCCATCATCATTACCTACCACCTGTCTCTCTCCCAAACTTCTTTTCCTCCACTTGGAGCCCCGTTCCTTCTGGCGGCGCTGTTTTCTAGAGGCTGGCTCCAACTCCAAGACCAGGCTGTACCCCTATCCCCAGCTTTCCCCCACATTCCCCAAGCCCTGGTGCCCCCCATTTCCTGTCCCCGAGTCCTCTGTTGCCCGTGTCCCGACTGTCCCCCAACCCATACAGCCTGCGCCTTCCACTGCCTCCGTCCCTACACACCCTGGTCCCCACCCCCGCGTAACCACGTCCACGTCCTCCAGGGCTCTGTGTCTCCCCTACCCCGCACCTCTACACTTCCCGCGTCCCCCTGACTCTGCAGCCCGTCCCTCGAGCAACCCCAGTCCTCGGTCCTCAGCATGTCCCCTGCCTCTATGCCCGCCCCCGTCCCCACCCACCAACACCCCTGCCCCCGGCCTCTGCACCTCCCCATCCCCCGTCCCTGCTTCCCGCGTCCTTCGCACCACATTGTCCCTTGGACACCGCCTGACCTCTGTCCCGTGTCCCCGCGTCCTTCGCGCACCCCCCCCCCCGGACCCTCCTTCCCCTGTCCCCCGCACCTCCCCGTCCTCCGTGAACCCCTCCCGGGGCCCCGTCCCCGGGCCTCCGCACCTCCGGCCCCCCGCGCCCGGGAGCCGCGCGGGCCGGCGCGCCCAGGTGGATGCGCGCGCGTTGCGTGGAGACGGGCGGCGGGCACACCCTAACCCGCCGGCCCCGCCCCCCGCGCCGCCGATTGGCTCCCCGCGGGCCGGCCGGGCCCCGGTTGGCTCGCGCCGCGCGGCCGCCGGGCCCGTTTCACGGTGGGTAGCACCGCAGCGTGGATGCTGCTGGGTCCCGCCGCGGCCCCCAGGAGCGTGGAGCCCGAGCGGCCGGGCGGGGCCGGGCGGGGGCACCGCCGGGAGCCGCTCCGCCGCCCACCCCGGGCCCGCGGCCGGGGGGCGGGGGGCAGCCTGGGGTCGCGGCCGCTCGGTGTGGCCGCGGGCGGCGGACAAAGGGCCATGCGGGGCCGGGGGCCGCGGCGCGGGGCGCGCGGGAACCGGGGGCCGCAGCGGTGCCGCTGAGCGCGGCCCGAGGCGGGGCGGGGCCGGGCGCGATGCCGTGGTTCCCGGTGAAGAAGATCCGCAAACAGATCAAGCTGCTGCTGCTGCTGGTGCTGGTCACCTGCGCCGCGTGGCTCACGTACGTGCACCTGAGCCTGGTGCGCCAGGGCCGCGCGCTGCGCCAGCGCCTGGGCTACGGGCGAGGTACGGGGGCGCGTCCGGGGGCGGGGGGCGGGGGCACCCCGAGGAGCGCTGGGGGGCCGGGCCTCCGCCCCGCGCCCGGAGACCCCCGGCCGCCCGCCCTTCCCGGCTCTGCGGTATTTGGGCAGGGGGCGCGGTTCGGCCGGGCCCGGAGCCCAATGACGTCAGCAGTGACGCCCGCGACCCTCTTGGGGAGCGTCCCCGAACCTGGGCCGACTCCGGGATGTGACCTGGAGCCAGCAGTGACGGGGTGAACAGCGGGCTCTCAGGGAGATCGCCCGCAGGCCCTGCAGGCTGGGCTTTTCAGGAAGGCCTCGCACCCCCACCGCTTGTCCTCTCAGTTTACCCGTCTGCGGGGGGAGAGAGGAGGGAGGGGTCCGGCCTCCCTTCGGGGTGGGGGTCGGGGAGGGTTTGGAGGGAGCTGACTGGTGCAGTTGGAAGGCTTCCTGAGGGGTGCCCTAACTAACCCTGTGACAAGGGGCAGGCTTTTGTGGTGGGGGTGGGGGTGGGGAAGCACAGTGATGGGGGTCCAGCCTGGGGACCCCTGAGCTGCCTGGAGTAAACCTTCCCAGGCTCCTCCAGCTCACACTCCGGTGAAGACAATAAACCCACAAAGCAAATCAGTTCCTGGTGAGTGTGGTGCGAAAGAGCCAGGGCAGGGGGTCTGGACGGCCCCTTGAAGGTGGTGCTGCCCGCCCACGACACCTGGGGGGGGAGAGTGTGCCTGGCAGGAGGGATGAGCCTGTGACAACCTGGTGGGAAGGGGAGAAGCAGGGAGCCTGGAACCTGGGGAAGGGGGAGGGCATGGGAGAGAGGGAAGCACCTCAGGGCACGAGTAACACAACCCCCCCCCCCCCCCCAACACCACACCTTAAACCTCCCAGCAGAGACCGGAGCAGAAGCCTCCTCTGCCCAGGCAGGGAAGCTCCCAGCTGGGCTGCCCCTGCCCCTTCTTAGGAAGTGTGGTGCTGGGTGCCCTTAGGGTGAGAGGTCAGGGGTGTGGGTCCCGCTTCCTCACCCTCTTCCTAACAGTGACTTTGGCCCACGGCACCCAGGGCCACTTCACTGAGGGCCTCCCTGCTCCGTCCCCTCCTGCCTCCTTTCCATGTGCCTGGACACCTGGCTCCACAGACCTCCCAGGCCAGGGGTGTGGAGCTTGTCCCAACCCCCCAGAGTCTACACCCCTCACAGCCACCACACCCATGAGGGGTCCCCAGCACAGCTCAGTCCCTAAAAGAAGCCCCCCTCCCCCAGCTATCAGCAAATAAGACAGGATCCCAGATTGTGACCCAGTGACACAGAAGAAACCCCCCCCCCCCTTCCCAGCCACCTCTGTGGCTTTCTGAGCAACCGCAGTCTTCACCAACTGACTTCCTGAGTAGCTGGGGAGTCTAGCTCAGCAACTGGGAGGGAGTAGAAGTGTGGGAACCCCATTTCTGAGGGCCTCTCTGCTCTCAGCTGGACCAGCAGACTGCCCTTACGACTCCTGGGTGAGCAGGAGCTGTTCAGCGTCCTGGAAGGTCAAACTCCCATGGGGCACCTTCCAGGAAAGCCCCAGCCCATGGGTCCTGGCTCTGGGCTGCAGCCTCTTCGTCCAGCCACCTGGGCTCCCACCAGGGTAAGGCTTGTGAGAAGCGGAGCAGCTGGACACGCCCGAGGACTTTTTGACTGTTGGGTCAGTGCTGTCTTCACTTCCAACTGGGGAGGCAGCACTGGAGTGGGACAGGGGGTCTGCCTTCCTGGTATCCTGCGGGATACCCATGTGGCAGGAGCCCTCTGGGGATCTCGCTGTGCTGGACAGTGGTGGAAGCCTGGGCTGGGACCCCACCACAGAAGTCTCCTGGTACCCATGGGCTTAGCTTGGTGGGCAGGGAGCATAGGGCCAGGCTGGGGGGATTTGGCCAGGAGCCTCTTAGGGGCTCACCTCCCAGCTGGACAGAGGACGGTGGGGGAGGAACCCAGAAGAAGGAGCAGGTGGGCAAGTACCACAGGGGTCCTACAGGCAGGAGACTAAGGTCAGCTTCCCTCCCCCCGGAGAAGGGACTCAGGCCAATTGTGTCCACACAGGAATCTGTGGGTCTGGATTGAAGGATGGGCATGAATGTCGAAATTCCGGCTTGCCCTGGAGCAGAGGGGGTGCTTCTGGATTGGGTATCCCTGGCTGGGAGCACGGGGCTGGGGGCAGAGGTGGGATATAATAAAGCCTCCCAGAAGAGCCTTGAGTCCCGAGGTGTGGCACACCCCTCCCCCCAGAGGACAGGGTGGGATGCTCAGGTCCACAGCTTAGGCAAGAAGCCTGGGAATTTGAGGGAGTTAGGGGCATGGGGATGGTCGGCCCTAGGACAGGGGTTGTTTATAAGGGTGCCAAGCTCTGGAGAGAGCCACAGACAGACCTAGGAGGGGTTCCTCGGGGTCACGGTCGCCGGAGCCACGTTGGCCCCCGGCCCCCCAGCAGCCAGACCAGCATGTCTGTTCCTCTTCTGTCCAGGCTGGTGCCAGGACTCCTCTGGTCCTGAACCCCTCTCAAGGCCAGCAGGTGGCACATGTGCTGTGAGCAGGGGCTGGCTTAGCCTGAAGACAAAAGCACCAGCTTTCCAATAACAAGCGCTGGCACTAACCCTTAGCACGCAGTTCTGATGAGGGAGGGAGACACAGAACCCTCAGGACGAGGGAAAAGTGCTGAGGGCACAGTGCAGCAGTCCTGGGGGCCTTCCTGGAGGCAGAGCCGCGGTGAGGATGGCCAGATAAGTGTGTATGTGTATGCATTAGCACATGCACACACATGACTCTGCTCCCTGGCACCAGTCAGGGGGCTAGGAAAAGCCAGGTGGAGGGCTTGAGAGGGGGCTGCCCACCCCAGAGGCGGAATGTGGAAGAAGGACCCAGAGAGCAATTGCACAGCCACAGGTGGGGCCCTGGGCAGCACGGGGAGCAGACTGAAGTGCGAAGGCTTCAGCAGGAGACACTGCTGTCCCCACCTGGGCCCCAGTCATGCCCCACGTGCCGCCCACAGATGGTGAGAAGCTGAGCGGTGTGACGGAGGGCAGGGGCGTCCGGGCTGCGCTGTCCACACAGAGGGCGGAGGACTCCAGCGAGAGTCGGGAGGAGGAGCAGGTGGTGAGCAGGGCTGTGGGAAAGAACACGCGTGTGCGGCACACACACATCCCTGAGGCCACACTAGTGGCCTCGGGACCTGTGGGCTGGGTGGATGGAGGACGCGGGTGCAGGCACGAGCACAGCCCAGCCTGCAGTTCACGTCCGGCGGGCATGGGTGTGCACGAGCGTGCTGGCCAGTGCTTGCCTGGGCAGGTGTGGTGAGGGTCCTCTGGGTGTGTGTGGTTGGGGTACCATGGGTTCGGGATTTTATGGCTGGATGCGTGCAGGGGAGTCCTTGTGAGGTGTGTCCCGGTGTGTGTGTGGGGTGGGGGTGGGGGGTGACCCCTCCCTGTCTTCCCATTTCTCTTGACCCTGGTGCCTTTTCTGTCCTGTAGCCAGAAGGACGGGACCCAAACATGCTGTTTCCTGTGGGGGTTGGAAAGCCACCCCCTCTGAACCTCACCCATCAGGTTCCCCCGTGGTGGGAAGAGGTGAGCTCTGCTTGGCTTGTGATGAGCTTCAGGGGAGGGCTGGGGTGGGGGGGAGCTGTGCAGAAGGTAAGGCCCACCTCCCGCCCCCCCAGTACAAGGGGCAGGTGAACCTGCATGTGTTTGAGGACTGGTGCGGAGGCGCCGTGGGCCATCTGAGGAGGAACCTGCACTTCCCGTTGTTTCCCCACGTGAGTGCCAGTGGCAGGGAGCTGGCAGGGGGTGGGGGGTAGGGCAGGACAGGGAAAGGCTTTGACGTCAGAGGCCACTGTCCCCCCAGACTCGCACCACCGTGAAGAAGTTGGCTGTGTCCCCCAAGTGGAAGAACTACGGACTACGGATTTTCGGCTTCATCCACCCGGCGAGAGATGGTGCGGGGGTGGGGATGTGCCAGGGAGGGGGCAGCAGGAAGGGCCCCACCCCACCCCCCTGAGCCCCTGTCGTGTGGCCTAGGAGACGTCCAGTTCTCTGTGGCTTCGGATGACAACTCTGAGTTCTGGCTGAGCCCAAATGAGAGCCCGGCGGGTGCCCAGCTGGTGGCCTTTGTGGGCAAGGTACCCTTAACCCCACAGCCCTCCCACCCCAGCCCCTCCACCCACACCCCTATCTGTCTTCACTGGGCCTCCTCCGCCTCCGTCACCTGTCTCCTCCAGCTTCTGAGGGACGGGGACTGGATGAGGCTGGTGCCCCCAAGGAGAGGGTGAACCCCCCCACCCTTCTGTATCGCTTCCCAGACTGGCTCAGAGTGGACAGCACCTGGGGAGTTCACCAAGTTCAGCTCGCAGGTGTCCAAGCCCAAGCGGTGAGTGACTGGGAGCGTGTGTGCACCGGGGTGTATTGGGGGGCGGGGGGAACACGCACGAGCACCCAGGAAACCCTGCACCTGTACTGTCGTGGCCACACTGCCGTTGCCCCGAGGGACCGCCCCCGAGCACCCCACCTTTTCTGGGGTTTCTGTTTGGGGCTCCTGGAGCATGGTAGGAGCATGTCCCCCTGACTGCCTATGTCCCCAGGCTCATGGCCTCCCGGAGGTACTACTTTGAGCTGCTGCACAAGCAGGACGACCGAGGCTCAGACCACGTGGAAGTGGGCGTGAGTGTGGCCTGCCATCCGTGGGCTTCTGGAGAACCCACGTCCCTTGCCCTGCTCTCTCTGCTCCCAACACTCCCTGCAGGACAATGGTGTGGGTCCTGCCCCCTCACCCCAGGAGTTCCCATCTAGGTAGCAAAGCAGACACTCAGGGACGGGGGGGTCCAAGATCAACTCTGCCCAGGGAGGCTTCATGGAGAAGTGGTGCTTGAGTAGAGTCTTGAGAGATGAGACATTCGTGGGGAGATCCAGTGAGGAGAGAATTGGGGTGCCTCAGGGGAACTCCAGATCTCAAGAACGGCAGAGGAACAGCAGAGTTCTTCCAGAACTCCAGAGGATCCAGTGGCCAGGCAGGGCCTGCAACGCGAACCCTGGACAGCCCAAAGCAATTGGGTTTGCGTTTCAGGAAAAACCCTTTGGCCACTGCTGCAGAGAGCCTGGGCGGGGGCGGATCTTTTAGACATGGTCCCCTGAAGCAGGGAGGTGGGGCCTGAGCCTGGCTAGGGGAGATGGGGCATTTATCGACTGTGTGTGCTAGGCATCAACCCAGCTCAGCTGGCAGGGAGTCCAGGCTGGAAACGCAGGCTTGGGGTGATCTTGTGGAAGCCAAGGGGGTGCCAAGAAGACCCAGAATGAGCTAGGAAGGGAGAGGGCCTGGAACAGCTCCCAGGAACCCCAGCTTGAGGGAGGGAGGAACCGAGTCTGCAAAGGAGGAGACTGAGAAGGAGCTGCCACAGGAATGGGGAAACAGGGAGGGTGAGGTCCAGTGAGGCGAGGGGTAGGGGCCTCTAGAAGGCTAGCTGGGACCGCCAGGAAGGCGATGGCTGCAGCATGGGGAAGGAGGCCGTGGCAAAGCCATAACCAGCGGGCAAGGAAGTGCTTAGGGTGTCAGGAAAGGCCTGGAGGGAGCATGGGAGGGGGGCGTCCCATCAACCAAGAACCCCTCTGCCATCCAAGCTCCAAGCTTCCTGTGCCCTCGAAGGGGCTGTCCCCACCTGCTCCCCGTGCCCACGTTCAGAAAAGACCCGTTCCTCTCCAGCTCCAGGACCACAGAGCTTTGGTCCTGACCGCTCTCTCCCTTCCCTAGTGGCGAGCCTTCCTGCCAGGCCTGAAGTTTGAGGTCATAGGCTCTGCTCACATCTCCCTGTACACAGGTGTGGAGCCCAGTGCCTCTTTGGGGAGGGGGGTGGGCTCCTGATCTGCGGTCTCTTTGGGGTGGTCTCTGGATGTGGGTGGGGAGGGGTGAGGACTGGTCCTTGGGTACTCCTGAGGACCCCACACATTCCTCTGTCCCCAGATGAATCGTCCCTGAAGATGGACCACGTGGCCCATGTCCCCCAGTCTCCAGCCAGCCACGTGGGGGGGCGCCTGCCACAGGAGGAGCCCAGAGCTGACATGCTGCGCCCAGACCCCCGAGACACCTTCTTCCTCAGTGAGAGGGGACCGTGGAGGGGGGGGGGGGCAGGGATACCCAGCCTGCCACTCTGTGACCACTCCTCCCACAGCACCTCGGGTGGAGCCTTCGAGTCTGGAGAACGTGCTGGAGCCCTGCGCCTACGCCCCCACCTATGTTGTCAAGGACTTTCCAATCGCGAGATACCAGGGGCTGCAGTTTGTAAGTGCCCCTCACCAAGACCTTCCCTGAGGCCCCGGCCTCCCGCCCAGGGTCCCCTGAGCCCTCTGTTCCGCCCACAGGTGTACCTGTCCTTTGTCTACCCCAATGACCACACGCGCCTCACGCACATGGAGACGGAAAACAAGTGCTTCTACCGAGAGTCGCCGCTGTACTTGGAGAGGTGGGCGGGGCAGGCAAGGGATGGGGTGGGGGGGGGGCAGCGGCCGGTAGGGGGGTCCTCTCTGATGCCCCTCACCGCCCCAGGTTTGGGTTCTATAAATACATGAAGATGGACAGGGAGGAGGGAGAGGAAGACGAGGAGGAAGAGGTGCAGCGCCGAGCCTTCCTCTTCCTCAACCCGGATGGTGAGTACCGCCCCCCGCGCGCGCGCGCCCCCCAGCCTGTGCCCACCTGGGCGGGGAGTGACCCCCGCGCGCCCCCCAGCGTGTGCCCACCAGGGCGTGGAGTGCGCCCCCCCAGCCTGTGCCCACCTGGGCGGGGAGTGACCCCCGCGCGCCCCCCAGCCTGTGCCCACCTGGGCGGGGAGTGCGCCCCCCTAGCCTGTGCCCACCTGGGCTGCTTCCCGCAGACTTCCTGGACGATGAGGAAGAGGGGGAGCTGCTAGACAGCCTGGAGCCCACGGAGGCGTCCCCCCTGCAGAGCCGCCGCCACCTCCCCCTGCCCGCGGCCCCCACAGCGCCCGGAGCCACGCCCGCCCCGCCGGTGCCTCCCAGCCCCGGAGACCTGCCCACCACCCGGCGCTCCCGGGCGCTGAGCTGGGCCGCCCGGGCCGCGCGCCCCCTGCCCCTCTTCTTGGGCCGCGCCCTGCGCCCCCGAGCTGCGGCTCAGCAGCAGCCCCCGAAGGTGTATGTGACGCGGGTGCGGCCGGGACTGCGGGCGCCTCTCGGCCCACGCGGCCCACCCTGGCCGCCCTTCCCCGGAGTCTTCCTCCGCCCCAGACCTCTTCCCCGGGTGCAGCTGCGGGCGCCCCCACGGCCGCCGCGGTCTCGAGGCCGCAGGACCGGTGGTTCCCCGGGCGCAGAGCTGAGGCCCCCGGCCCGGGCGCAGGCCACCCAGGGGAGCCTGGAGGGCCAGCCGCGCTTGCTGGGACTCCCAGCTCCGACCGCGGCCGCGAACCTGTCGTCGGAAGCTCAGCCCGTGACCTCCTTCCTGAGCTTGTCCCAAGTGTCCAGGGCGCAGCTGCCTGCAGCGGGCGACGAGGAGGAGGCAGACGATGACGACGACGGGGCGCGGGGCGAAGATGAGGACAGCGAGGAGGCCGCGGGAGCCCCCCGAGGCCGCTGGCGCGAGGACGCCATTGACTGGCAGCGCACGTTCAGCGTGGGCGCCGTGGATTTCGAGCAGCTACGCTCCGACTGGAACGACCTGCGCTGCAACGTGTCGGGGAACCTGCAGCTGCCCGAGGCCGAGGCCGTGGATGTGGTGGCCCAGTACATGGAGCGGCTCAACGCGCGCCACGGCGGGTGCGTCCGGAGTGTGCGCCTGGGAGGGGAGGCCCTAGAGGGCGTGCACCTGGGAAGGGGAGGACCTGGGGGGTGGTGAATGTTGGGGGGGGGGGCATATGGGAGGGGAGGCCCTGGAGGGGGTGCCTGTGAAGGGGAAGCCCTGGGAGGTGCGTGTGGGAGGGGAGGCCCTGGGAGGATGTGCGCCAGGGAAGGGGAGGCCCTGGGGGGGTGAGTGTGGGAGGGGAGGCCCTGGGGAGGGTGCGTGTGGGAGGAGAGGCGCTGGTGGGGAGGGGGGGAGTGGGAGGGGAGGCCCTGGGGAATGCGTAGAGGAGGGGAGGGGGGGGAAGGGGGGGTTCCTGGGAAGGAGAGGACCTGGGGGGTGAGTATGGGAGGGTCGGGGGGTTATGTAGTAGGGGAGGCCCTGGAGGAGGTGAGTGTGGGAGGGGAGGCCCTGGGTGGGGGGGTGCGCCTGGGAAGGGGAGGACCTGGGGGGGGGGGCGCCTGGGAAGGGGAAGCCCTGGGAGGTGCTTGTGGGAGGGGAGGCCCTGGGAGGAAATGCTCCTGGGAAAGGGAGGCGCTGGGGGGGTGTGAGTGGGAGGGGAGGCCCTGGAGGAGGTGAGTGTGGGAGGGGAGGCCCTGGGTGGGGGTTGCGCCTGGGAAGGGGAGGACCTGGGGGGGGGGGGCGCCTGGGAAGGGGAAGCCCTGGGAGGTGCTTGTGGGAGGGGAGGCCCTGGGAGGAAATGCGCCTGGGAAGGGGAGGCGCTGGGGGGGTGTGAGTGGGAGGGGAGGCCCTGGGGAATGGTATGGGAGGGGAGGAGGGGAGGAGGGGGGTACTTGGAGGGAGAGGACCTAGGGGGTGAGTGTGGGAGGGTGTGGGGGGGTCATGTAGGAGGGGAGGCCCTGGAGGAGGTGAGTGTGGGAGGGGAGGCCCTGGGAAGTGTGTGCCTGGGAAGGGGAAGTCCTGGCCTCTGTGGAACCTTCAGACCTTCCCCAGGGTTTAACAGGGTGCTGGTCTGGGCATGGTACACGGACCTCCTAGGGAAGAGCTGTCTCTCCCTGTCTCTTCCCTGTCTCCTGGGGCTTCTTAGTGTCCAGGGTCCCTATTCAGTGTTAGAAGCCTCCCCTCCTCACAGGCACCCAGGGTGGGCTCCCTTGTCCTGAACCTCCAAACCCACCCTGTCACCTTGGGCCTGAACCCAAGAATGAATCTGAACCAGCCAGGGCTCTCCTCCAAGTAGAGACCCAAAGGACAGGCTGAGAGTCCCTGGACCCCTCCTCGTCTTCTGGTACAGGGCTCCTGGGTCTTCCCAGAGGGTCTTTCTCCAGCTCAGGGGAGCGCAGGGCTCCTGCCCCATTGCTGCCTCTGATCCCCGCCCCCACCCCCCAGGAATCCAGGCCTGTCACCACCCCCATATGTAGGCTAGCGGGGCAGAGAATGGGAGGCCCCAAAGTTGGCCCCAAAGGAGACACTGGTGGGTTCTGTGAGCCTTAAAAAAGGAGTAGAGCCAGTGCAGACAGCACTGGTAGGCAAAGGCACTGGGGCAGGAGGCCAGGGGCCCGGTGTGCAGAGGACGGAGAAGGGGCCATCGTGGGCCTCGAGCAACCTGCTCAGGACTCATTTTTCTTGCAGACCGTACCAGGTTTTGAGCAAGACAGGGGCCGACCTGTTGGGGTTGCAGACAGGCCTGTTGCTGCCTTGGAGGGGAGTGGACGGGATGGGAAGCCCACAGGGGCCATGACTGCCAGGCTTGTGCCAGGGAAGGGCAGGGATTTGATTCTAGGTGGCTGAGTTCTTGGCTCAAAGCTTCCTGAGAGTAGGGTGTGGGTGGGCCTAAGGACTGAGAGTTCAGAAAGACCCAGAGTGTTTGGGGCAGAAAGTCCCTGACGCTTGGGGAGAGCACAGTGGGAATGGCGGGGTTTGCAGGGAGGAGTGGGGACTCCTCGGGGGTCACACAGGTAGGCTCCCATGGCCAGGGGGCTGCAAAGGGAGGACATTTGGAGAAAGGAAGGGTCCCGTTTTCCCAGGATGAGAAGCCTCTGCCTGGTAACAGAGTGGAGGACGAAGACGCTCAGCAGGGCCAGAAGGAGGGAAGGGGCAGAAGAGGCTCAGGGTAGGCCCAGTGGCATCTTCCCCTGGGTCAGGATGGCCCCGGGGCTGGTGCCAGAAGAGGCAGAAGGGAGGCTTATCTGAGGAGCCTCGGAAAGAGCCGGGGAGGATTGGGGCAAGCTTGCACATTGGATACCCCAGAAAAAAGAGCCAGTGCGGGAGGAAGTCGGCTCACTCAGCACGAGGGGACATTGAAGGCAAGCTCGAGTCGGCTTAAGGCCCTAGAATGTCAGTGTAAGGCCAGCGAGCCTCCTGTGGACAGTGGGTGGCGCCGTCATAAAGGTCACTGTAGATGCGTGAGCGGTGACACGAAGACCACAGAGGAGGCTGCCCTAGGGAGGGGAGGCACGAAATGGGCGCCCGCCCTCTCGGAGCTCCCCGGCAGGACGCGGCGTGGGCGGGGTATGGCAGCCTGGGACACGAGGGGAGGGAAGGGAATTCACGGCAGCTGCCCCAGCCCCTCTTCTGAGTGGCCGCCTGGTTTCTGGGGCTGGGGGCGACCCGCAGGGACACTCGGGGGGGAGGGGGGCAGGGAAGAGGGAGGGCCGCAAGCTCGGAGCCCAAGCGTGCCGACCCAGCCCCCGCTTCCCAGGCGCTACGCGCTTCTGCGCATCGTGAACGTGGAGAAGCGCCGGGACTCCGCGCGCGGAAGCCGCTTCCTGCTGGAGTTGGAGCTGCAGGAGCGCGGGGGCGGCCGCCGGCGCCTGTCAGAGTACGTCTTCCTGCGACTGCCCGGAGCCCACGCCGGAGGCGCCGACGCCGACGGAGAGAGCCCGGAGCCCGCTCCCGCCGCCCCCACGCGCCCCGACGGCCGCCCCGAGCTCTGCCGGCCGCTGCGCCTGGCCTGGCGCCAGGATGTGATGGTCCACTTCATCGTGCCAGGTGCGCGGGACCGCCTCGGGCCCGGGCACCTGGGACGTGGGCTGGGCTTCCCCGAGCCCCCGCGGCCCGTGGGAGCGCCGCTGGCCGTGCGCCGGGTCCCGCGGAGTCAGGTCGGGGTGGGCTCAGCGGCACCCCCTTCCTCCAGTGAAGAACCAGGCGCGCTGGGTGGCCCAGTTCCTGGCGGACATGGCCGCGCTGCACGCCCGCACGGGGGACTCGCACTTCAGCATCACCCTGGTGGACTTTGAGAGCGAGGACATGGACGTCGAGCAGGCGCTGCGCTCTGCCCGGCTGCCCCGGTAACAGCGCCCCCGCCAGGGACGGCCGAGCGCGTCTTGCCTCCCCCGCCCCTTCCGGGACGCGGGTTTTCTAGCCCCGGCCCGCAGGGGTCAGGGCCTGTGACCTCCAACCCCCCCCCCCCCCTGCTCTCCTCCCCACCTCCCCCAGGTACCAGTACTTGAGGCGAACTGGAAACTTTGAGCGCTCGGCGGGCTTGCAGGCTGGAGTGGACGCAGTGGAGGTGCGTGGGAGGGTTGGGAGAGCAGGGAGAGCCCGTCCAGACCACCAAGGAAGGAACTCCGCTGGGGGAGCGGAGGGGCGTGCTCAGGCCTCCCCGTGACCTCGGCCTCCAGGATGCCAGCAGCATCGTTTTCCTCTGTGATCTGCACATCCACTTCCCGCCCAACATCCTGGACGGCATCCGCAAACACTGTGTGGAGGGCAAACTGGCCTTTGCGCCCGTGGTCATGCGCCTGGGCTGTGGGAGCTCGCCGGGGGACCCGCACGGTAATGCCCTGGATGCCCCCCCCCCCATGCCCCGATAACACTGGGAGTTCCACCAACGGCAGGGTGAGGCCCAGGCCCCTGGGGGCCTCTCCTAACCCCGGAGGTGGGCCTGGGGATCCATCAGTGCCCCGCCTATTGCCTAGGACCCCAGAGCCTCCAGGGTCATGCCTGGGAACCTCCTCCAGCACCCCAGTCGTGTGCAGGACCACAGGTTATGACCCCACACAGAAGAGTGACTCTTGACACCCCTCTGAGGATGGGACCCTGCAGCAGACCCCCTCTGGAGGCTGGGGAGGAAGGCTTGCAGGTTCTGGTGTCTGAAGGGCACCTTCCTACGCAGGCTACTGGGAGGTGAATGGCTTCGGCCTCTTCGGGATCTACAAGTCAGACTTCGACCGCGTCGGGGGCATGAACACTGAGGAGTTCCGGGACCAGTGGGGGGGCGAGGACTGGGAGCTCCTGGACAGGTGACTGCCCCCCATCTCGGGGACTGAGGATACTTCCTCTGAGCGGGGAGGGTACCCCAGGGTCCTCACGTGCTGCAGGGACTTCCGCTTCGTATCCCAGGATCTGTGACCCCACCCCACCCCACACCTCTTCCGATCTCTAGGGTTCTGCAGACTCGGGAACAGCCTTGCAACAAATTCTGTCCCCAGATCCTGTAGGCCCAGTGGTGGCCCTGAGTCCTCATCTCCCACCGGGGTCCCACAGTAGTGGAAGGCCTGACACCCCTAGCCCTTGGGCCAGGGTCCTGAGCACTTCCATGCTGCCCTGCCCCCAGGCTCCGGAAGAACCAGGGCAGCCACAACTATCCCCCTACCACCCAGATCCTATAGGCACCCCTCTCCAGCGTCCTGACGCCCCCTTTCCACCCAGGGTCCTGCAGGCAGGGCTGGAGGTGGAGCGACTCCGAGTGCGGAATTTCTACCACCACTACCACTCCAAGCGGGGAATGTGGGGCGCACGTGGCCGGAAGGGCTCCCGCACCGAGGGATCCTGAAGACCAGGCAACCCCCTCCCAGCCCCTGGCCGCCGTCCCGTGGTGGGGGCTGGAGGCCGGGCCCTGAGCCTGGTCCCTGGGAACCCCGGCAAGGCTTATCGCAGGGGAATGGCCACCACCTGTGCCTGGCCCAGCGAGGCCACCGCCCCCTTTGTGCCCCTCCCCAGAGAGGCAGCCTTCACAGCTGGTTGGGGCCCGGGCTTGGTCTCCACACTCTGCGCGATGATTTCTGTGAAATTTTGCTGTAGCGATGACGTTGTTTTCAGGATTTCCGAGAGTTCTGTCTGTTCCGTTTTTTATTCAGAATGAAATGAAATATTTTTTTTAGTTCTGACTTGTCCTCTGCCTGGTTCTCTTGGGAGGGCAGAGATAAGCCTCAGTGACTGCCAGGAGCCCTGCCCTCACGGGCACTCTCTCTGCCCCTGAGGCCCCTTCCTGTCCCACAGCAGCAGCGGCTACCAACCCCACCCTCTCCCGAGACCACTCTCTTCCTCCCCTCTCCTCTTGACCTTCAGAGGTGGGACCTGGAGGTGAAAGGGCTTCGGGCCTCTTTCCTGCTGCTCGGTGCCCGTGGAGTCATGTGGCCACCAGTGACAGACATGGGGCGGGGCCTGCACAGCTTTGAGAAAAGAACGTTCGGTCATTTCACTCCTTTTGAAAACAGAACTTGGATGTTAGCCCTACCCGGTCTTCCTAGAAGGTCAAGGTGAACTTGGCACCCGTTCTGTGGCCACGTTGGGAGTGGCACTCAGGGCTGAGCTGCCGGAAGCAGAAAACCCAACACAAGCTGGTTTACGCCATAATGGGGGTGGGGGTGGGGGGTGTGATTATTTTACTTCTGTTCGTGTCAGTGGAAGTTCAGGGTCAGGAGCACACTAGGGGAGTGCTGACCCAGAGGCTGGATGATGCTGTCAAGGCCCAGCCCCTCCCTAGGGGTCTCAGCTGTCTGAAGATGGGTCCCAGTGCTCTGCCTGGTACTAAGCAGCTGCCTATATGAGGTCCTTGTGGCTGCCGTGACAGATTTCCAGAAACACAGAATGTATGACCTCCATGTTCCGTAGGTCAGAAGCCCAAAAACAAGGTTTCTGTGGCCCGATCTGGAGGCTTTAAAAAAATTTTTTTAACATTTATTTATTTTTGAGACAGAGAGAGACAGAGCATGAACAGGGGAGGGTCAGAGAGAGGGAGACACAGAATCTGAAACAGGCTCCAGGCTCTGAGCTGTCAGCACAGAGCCCGACGCGGGGCTCGAACTCATGGACCGCGAGATCATGACCTGAGCCGAAGTCGGCCGCTTAACCGACTGAGCCACCCAGGCGCCCCTGGACGCTTTAGAAATGAATCTGCCTTGTCCTGTCCCCACTTTTAGAGGCCACTTGAGTTCCTTGGCTCAGGGCTGCTGCTTATGTCAAAGCCAGCAGCTTAGCATCTTCAGAGCCCTCCCTTCCTGTGTCTGTCACCTCTGCTTCCATCATCACATCTCTCTGGCCCTCCTGCCTCCCTCTTGTAAGGACATGTGTGGTTACACTGCTCCCTTCCATTATTCCCAGATGATCTCCCCATCTCCACCAACATTCTTTACGTAATCACATCTGCAAAGTTCTTTTTGCCATGGCAGTTGACAGCCACAGGTTCCAGGGTTAGGGCCTGGAGTCTTTGGGGCCATAATTCTCTGTACCTCCTCACTGACATTCAGTGGGAAGGCAGTACATGCACCCAGCAGCCCAAATAACCCTCGCGAGATTGACCCAAGTTGTCTCCTTAGGTCATACCTCACCATGAACCTGGGGCAGCAGGAAAGATTCCAATGAAAGAAGAACCAGATGGATGCCACCATCTGGCCCCGAGAAGACTCTAGAAATGACCCTGCTGGAAGGGACATTGACCACTGCCGCTGCTGACCAGAGTAGCCAGCAGATGTGTGTAGACACCAAGTCCCATGTAATAACGTGGGCTTCACAAGTCCTGCGGGTCCACGGAGCACAAGTGCCTACAGGGCAGAGGACACCACCACGCTGCCACATACCTGCTCAGAAGCTACCAGATGCCTTTAGCTCACACTGCCCACTTCTCCCCAAGTATCTAGTTCAAGTATCTAGTGAGTGGGAATTTCCTCCACTCACAGACATTTCATAACGAGAAAAAAACGAGTGCTGGGTTTAGAAATACATTCTCAGGGCGCCTGGGTGACTCAGTTAGTCCCACTTCAGCTCAGGTCATGATCTTGCAGTTCATGAATTCGAGCCCTGTGTCAGGCTCTGTGCTGAGGGTTCAGAGCCTGGAGCCCGTTTGGGATTCTGTGTCTCCCTCTCTCTCTCTCTGCCCCTCCCTGGTTCACACCTTGTCTCTCTCTTTCAAAAATAAATAAACATTAAAAAAAGGAATACATCCTCTAAAGGGCAGGGGGCATGCAAGCAACAGGCAGATGAAGCCTCACAGCAAAAAAAAAAAAACCAAAAAAAACAAAAAAAGATTACTTCCAGAAGCAGAAGAAAATCTCAAAATCACATATAATCTGGACTATACGTAAACCATAATTTATTAATCCATTTTAACAACTGTTCATTGAACACCGACTGTTAGGTGCTGAGGAAAGGTGAACAAAAGAGACAAGAGTCTGTCCTTGTAGAACTTGGCGGATGAGAGACAGAATAAGAAAACGTCTAGCATATTAGATGGTGGCGACTGTTGTAGAGAAAATTAAGCCAGGAAAGGGAATAGTAAGTGTGAGTGAGACTGCAGTTGTAAACAGGGGTCGGAAAAAGCAAGTCTGAGAAGGTGACATCCCAGAAAAGATCTGAAGGCTGTAAAGCTACCAAGGATGCCACTGGGGGTACAAGGGCTCAGAGGTGACACTTGAGGACTTTTTTTTTTTTTTTTTTTAGCAGTAAATGCCTCTCACCACTCCGTTTCAACAACATATTGGAAGTACAGCTGACTTCCAGGTTAGGGGCAAAATCCCTGCACAGTCAAACATCTGTGCGTAACTTTTGACGCCCCCAAAATTTAACTACTTACAGCCTACTGTTGACAGGCAGCCTTACCGATAACAGCCAATTGACACATGTATTTTAAATATGTGTATTATATATTGTATTCTTGAAATAAGCTAGAAAAAAATGTTATTAAGAGAATCATAAAGAAGAGAAAATACAGCACAGTACTGTATTTTTTTTTAAAAAAATCCACCAATAAGTGGACCCGCACAGCACAAACCCATGTTGTTCAAGGGTCAACTGTACTAGCTAATGCAATAAGACAAGAAAAAGAAATAAAAAGTATACATATGGGAAATAAAAGGGTTACGTACATGAATGGCTTTGTGTGCTGATGATCATCTACGTAGAAAATCTAAAAGAATCAGCAAAAAAAAGAAAAAAAAAACTAAAAGAAAAAAACCCTCCTGGAATTAATAAGCAATTGTAGCAATGTTGCAGGATATATTAAGGTTAATACACAAAAGTCAATTGTTTTCCTATACACCAGCAATGAACAATTGGAATTTGAAATTTAAAAAAAAAAAATTTTTTTTAACGTTTATTTATTTTTGAGACAGAGAGAGACAGAGCATGAATGGGGGAGGATCAGAGAGAGGGAGACACAGAATCTGAAACAGGCTCCAGGCTCTGAGCTGTCAGCACAGAGCCCGACGTGGGGCTCGAACTCACGAACCGCGAGATCATGACCTGAGCCGAAGTTGGCCACTTAACCGACTGAGCCACCCAGGCGCCCCTGGAATTTGAAATTTAAAACACAATACCATTCACATTAATACCAAAAAAAATTAGTTACTTCAGTATAAATCTAACAAAATATGCACAAGAGCTATATGAGGAAAACTACAAAACTGTAATGAACAAAATCAAAGAAAAATCAAATAAATGGAGAAATATCCGTGTTCATGAATAGGAAGACTCAATATTACCATGATGCCTGTTCTTTCCCAACTTGATCTGTAGATTCAATGCAATCCCACTTAAAATCATAGCAGGTTATTCTGTGGATATCAACCATTGATTCTAAAGTTTATATGAAGAGGCAAATGGCCCAGAATGGCCAACACCACACCGAAGGAGAAGAACAAACTTCGGTGGATGCCACCTGACTGAAGAGCTAGTGATCAAGACTGTGATGTTGATGGAAAGTAGACAAATAGGTGAATGCAACAGAACGGAGAGCTCAGAAACAGACCCACGTAAACACGGTCCTTGACAAAGGAACAAAGACCGTTTCTTCAACGACATTGCTGGGCCAGCTGGACGTCCGCGTGCAACAGACACAGACCTTAAACCTTCGCAAAGCTTAGCTCGAAATGGATCCTAGGCCTTCATGTAAAACACAAGTCTATAAAACCCTTAGAAGGTAGCATAGGAGACAACCTGGATGGCCTGGGGCACGATGATGACTCTTCAGACATGACACAAAAGGCACGGCCCACGAGAGTAGTAATTGGTAAGCAGGACGTCATGAACTTCCGTGAAAGACAGTATGGAGAGAATGAGAAGACAAGTCACAGCCAGGGAGAAAATATTTGCGAAAGACACATCTGATAAAGGACCGTTATCCAAAATACGGAAAGAACTCTTCAGACTCAATAATGACAAAATAAACAACAAAACAAAACATTTTTAAAATGTCTTTTTGTTGTTGTTTGTTTAATTATTTTTGAGGCAGAGAGAGACAGAGCGTGAGTGTGGGAGGGGCAAGGAGAGAGGGAGACACAGCATCTGAAGCAGGCCCCAGGCTCCGAGCTGTCAGAACAGAGCCCGATTCGGGGCTTGAACCCGCGAACGGTGAGATCATGACCTGGGCCGAAACCAGACGCTTAACTGACTGAGCCACCCAGGTACCCCAAAACAAAACATTTTTTTTTTTAATTTTTTTTTTCAACGTTTATTTATTTTTTTGGGGACAGAGAGAGACAGAGCATGAACGGGGGAGGGGCAGCGAGAGAGGGAGACACAGAATCGGAAACAGGCTCCAGGCTCTGAGCCATCAGCCCAGAGCCCGACGCGGGGCTCGAACTCATGGATCGCGAGATCGTGACCTGGCTGAAGTCGGACGCTCAACCGGCTGCGCCACCCAGGCGCCCCAAAACAAAACATTTTTAAAGAAACAGTAGAAAGTGGTCCAGAGACCTTAACAGGCACTTTACCAAAGAAGATACACGAATGGCCGCTGTGTGTCCTGCGTCATCAGGAAATGAAAATTAAAACGACGAGATCCTTCTACACACCTGTTAGAATGGCCCAAATCTGGAACACTGACAGCAAACGCTGATGAGGACATTGGGCACCAGGAACTCTGTCATTGCCGGTGGGAATGCACACTGGTGTGGCCACCCTGGGAGACACTTGCCAGTTTCTTACACAGCTGAAAAGACCAGTGGTCATCAGGGGTTGTAAGGGTGGGGGAAGGGATGACTAGGCCGAGGGTTTTAGGGCAGTGAAACCACTCTGGCTGACACAATGATGGGCACATGTCATTACGTTATTTGTCCAAGCCCACAGAGTATACACCACCAGTGTGGACTGTGGACTTTGGTGGTAATGATGTGTCCGTGTAGGCTTGTGAATTGTAACGAATGTATCACTCTGGGGGGGCATGCTGGGAAAGGGGGGAGTCTATGCATGGGGGGGGGGCGGGGAAATCTCCGTACCTTCCTCTTAATTTTGCTGTGAACCTAAAACTGCTCTAAAAAATTCAGTCTCCTTTAAAAATCAATGATAAAAACCAGGGACACAGAAGACAAGTCCAAGAAAAGTGCACAAAATGAAATGGAAAAGAACAGAGCTAAAAGCGATCTCTGAGGAGACAAGAGAAGAAAAGTATGTGAGTGATGTAGCAGGAGAAAACTTTTCTGAAATAAATACATGCCAGGATCAAAAGTTTGAACCAACTGATGCCAGAAATTTAGCCAATGCACAGGCACAGGAGGTCAGCGGGCTTCAGAGGTGAAGATCCCGGAGAACACGGCCCGGGTCGGGGCAGGGCAGGTCCGTGCCGGTTTCTCCTGCGGGGCAGGAGAGCTCCCGGGGAAAGCTGCACACATCTGGGTCACACCTGCCTTCCCCAGAACAGCCCCAGGTGCCTAGAAGAGCTCAGGACACATCTGACCAACGCACAAGGGACGGACGGACGGACGGACAGATGCGGGGGAACTGCTGGGTGGATGGGTGTGGAGATGCAAAGTGCCACCCCGCTCCCTGGGCCCCCTGGCGCCCGTATCCTTCACCTACCTTCCACGCCAAAGGCGCAAGGCAAGAGGTGGGGGCACAGAGGACGCCAGGTCCCAAACGTCCCAACCAGGGTCCCCGGGAATTAGACGCAGAGGCCACCCTGCCCACAGGGCCAGGGGGTTGGTGGCCATCGCGCTAACCCAGGTGGGCTCTGTGGACGAAGCGGGCGCAGGCTGCATCTGGCGGGATCCCGGCCCGTGGAACGTTGGAAGCTTTGCGAGCGTGGGCACAGGCTCACAGACAGGAAGCCTGGGAGGCTGCGCCCAGGGGGCTGGAGCGAAACAAGACGCGAGCCTTGGCCCTCCCGCCGCCAGTGAGCTGCTGCGCCCTCCCCTCCAGCCGCCAGCTCCCGCCAGGTTCGCCGATCCACCCCCACCCTTGCGGGCTGTGTGGTCCCAGGCAATCCACTTAACCGCTCTGTGCGCCAGCGCCCACGTTTGTTGTCGATATTCTTTTGCCGCAAACTTTCCCCATCTTCTGCTCCCTAATAACCACCACTCCACACCCCACTCCCTATGGTGGGGTAGGGCTGGGGTGCCCTCTGGGCCCCTCCTCCAGTTCCAGGTCACTGAAGCCAGCACTAGGGGGGCCTCCTTCCACCCCCTCCCTCCACTCTGGCACTGAGCCCTGGAGGCCTCGCCGTCCCTTGCCCCCTGATTTTGGTCCCCCGCTCCTCTTCCAGAGGTTTTTCTAACAGCCGCCTGGGGGTCCCCACCTCCAGTCGACCACCTGGCCCGTCCTCTATGCCCAGTGCGATGGAGGAGTATAAATGCTAAGTCACCCCACTCAAGCTGCCACAGCCTTTCCTTCGAACTCCCCAGAGCAGAGTCCAGGCTCCCCCCAGGAGCTGCCCACCTCCCAAGTGAGAGCCTAACTTACTCCCCCGTGGAGGCCCCAGCCTCAGGTTCTCAACACTGATGATGCACCACAGCCATCTGGAGGGTTAGACGCGGGTTCCCAGGCCCTGCCCCACAGACGGCCCTCTCCGTTTTCTAAGCTCCCTAGATGGATCTTCCATTTGCCACAAACCCACCTCCTCCAGGAAGCCTACTATCAAGCCTAGGCTTGAATCTTCGTTGCACTACAGGGAAAGGGGGACTCTGAGGAGGACAGAGCAGAAGGCTGGTCGCAGAGGCCAGATGTGGCTCCCAGCCTGGGCTTCAGAGTGCTGGTAACAGGTCTGGGCCACGGCCAGCCCCCTGGCCCTGCGGTGGTTCCAGCGCCCAGAATCCCAGACTTCCTAGGAACGCTGGGCCACAGAGGTAAGAGGTCCATGGTGGGGGAGGGGTCCGCATGTCCTCAGGGATGCTCAGCACAGCTTTGGGGCAGTGGGAGCCAGCCGTGCCACCCCAGCAAAGACCCCTCCACTCCTCTGCAGCCCCGGCTGGCCCGGCTTACCCCTGGGGCTACCCCACCAGCCCTTTGAACCCCTACCTGCAGCCTCGAGGCTGGTTCCCCAGGCAGGGCCCCAGGTGGGCCCAGGTAGACCCCAGATGGAGGGCGGGCCCAAGGCCCGTGCCAGGCGTGTGCCTTCAGGTGAGCTCGGCGCCGCACAAACTTGTCTCCCAGGATTTTTCCACACAAAACACGTCTCCCAGGGAAGCAACCGGTCTGATGAGCTAGGCGTGCGGGCGTTCCCACCCCGCCCTCCTGGTGCCCCCACAGTCCCGTCCTGCAGTGAGAGGCCGCCCCAGACGGACGCGCTGGGCCTGGGATGGAGTCCAGGACCCCTCTGCCTGTAGCAGTGGCCTCCGGGTTGAGCCATGGAGCCTGCAGGATCCAGACCCCCAGCACGGTAGGTCTCCCACCCAAGCGCCCACCTCGGCCCAGCAGTCCCACCCCAGGCTTCACCTTGACCTTTCCGAGGACCCTCCCCTCCCCTTTGAGCCTGTCCCCACCCTGCCCCTTCCTCTCCAGCACTGACCTCACTCCTAGGCCTGCCTTCTGACCCTGACCTCCCTCCTCACCCCCAGGCCCCCAACCACCATCCCCACCTGGGGCCACATCCCCTGAAAAGACTGATTGCAGATTAAGGCAGTTGTCTTCAGGGGCCAGGGTAAGGGACTCCCGCGGGAGAGAGGAGGCTGTTAGGGTGGGCCCCACAGTGACTCCTCAAGGGGGCCCCAGGAGGTACCTGAAGCCACTCAACCCCCCCACCCCTCCAGCCCCGCCCAGCTCACCCCTTGCCCCTACTCCATCCACCAGGGGCCTATCCTAGATTCACTCCAGGCCTACCCAGG
This sequence comes from Leopardus geoffroyi, assembly GCF_018350155.1. Taxonomy (NCBI): domain Eukaryota; kingdom Metazoa; phylum Chordata; class Mammalia; order Carnivora; family Felidae; genus Leopardus; species Leopardus geoffroyi. The sequence continues at coordinate 115,511,924 of NC_059329.1, read as the reverse complement.
AGGCCTTGCAGCATGCTGGTCCAGCTGGATGGGAGCACCCCAGGGAGACTTTCTGGGGGCAAGCCCTGATAGGCCCGGGCCCCCCTCCCCACCCCTGATGCCGACCCCTCCTAATCACTGTTCTGCCAGATTCCTGGGTTCTGGACGGGGGGGGGGGGGGGGGGGGGCTCTGAGTCAATGCCTTGTGGCAGTCCTGCCTACCCTGCCCCATCAGAGCTCTGTTGAGCTGAGCCCTGACTCACATGTAGGGAATGGCCTTCTACCTCACAGCCTGGGGGGCAGAAGCCAGGGAGGGGTGAGAGAGAGGGCCAAGCCAGCCCTTTGGAGGCCTCTGCAGAAGTTGGGGAGATGGGGGCAACTTCTGGGGTCTACAGGACAGAGATCCAGAGGGTCACAAGACTAGGGTGTGGGCCAGTCTATCTGTATGCTTCTGGGGTCTCCTGGGCACCAAAGATCAAGGTCCATGGGGCCCTCTTTTACCCGAAAGCTCCCCCACCCCAAGCCCTTTGTCCTCAGTCCTCACCCTTAGCATCGACCCCTGATTGCTAATCGTGACCCAGGATGCTGACCCCTGCCTGGCTCAGGGCCCCCAGTCACCCAGGGCGGGAAGGTCCCTCCCTTCAGACTCCTGGAGGTGGCTGGCCGTAGCTTCCCCAGTGACCTAACCTGGCCCTTCCCTGACACTCAGGACAGTGGGGCCTGATTATCCCGCCCCTACCCCAAAGGCCCCACTGTGGCCCGGGGAACCCAGATGGGCCCGGACCCTGCCGCCCCGTCCCGGAACAGGCGGAAGGAACGGGGAGGCCAGGCCCGGACGTGGGGCCTGTTCTTCCGCCCAAATTCCACCTTAAGCTAGTGGTGGCCCCTCCCTCTCACCTGGCCCAGGTGTCCCCGCCCCCAGCCAAGCTCAGGGCTGGGCAGGCGTCTGTCTCCAGGCTGGCTCTGGGCGAGGCCAGTGGGGAGGGGACTTCGGGGACGGGACGGTGAAGACTGCTCAGGCCGAGGAGGCCCCGGCGGCGGCGGCCCAGGCTGGGCGCACACCCAGCCCCGCGCGCCTGCCGCCATGCAGGACGGTAACTTCCTGCTGTCGGCCCTGCAGCCCGAGGCCGGCGTGTGCTCCCTGGCGCTGCCCTCCGACCTGCAGCTGGACCGCCGGGGCGCAGAGGGGCCCGACGCTGAGCGGCTCCGGGCGGCCCGCGTCCAGGAGCAGGTCTGCGCCCGCCTCCTGCAGCTGGGCCGGCAGGCTCGGCACAACGGGGCGGCCGAGCCCGAGGGCGCCGCCGAGGTGGCCAGAGGTAAGCGGGCGCCTGCAGGGTGGGTGCCGGGCAGCGGGAACGGCAGTGGGCAGAGGTGGCCTCGGTGGGTGTGGCGGTACGAGGGCCAGAGGCCGGGGTAGAGCCGGCACGGGGTTCAGCGCCCTGACTCACCGAGGCCTCGCACTGAGTCACCCGCCCCGCCCGCCAGGTGTGGGAGAAGGCATGGGTGCGGCCTCCCACCAGCCGGCGGGGACCCCCGAGCTCGGGCCCCGCCGCCCCTTCCGCCCCGAGCGCCGCCGTCGGCACACGGCAGGATCGGCACGTGGCAGGCCACCCGGGCCTGCCTCTGTCGGCCAAACGGGACCGCGCACACGTCCGGTCCCATGTAACACAGGCTCGCACGCGGCCTCGGGCGCGCAGACATACACGTCAGTCCCACTAAGACACAAACACCCTGAGACACAGACACCCAGACTCCAGCGTCCCTCCCCACCACCCTCCAGGCCCCAAGGGAATAAGCAGACAGAAACGTGAGGGGGCGCGTCTGGGAAGCCTGGACCGGAGCCACCTGCCTGTCTGGCCCGGGGTCTCCCTGTGGAATTGCGGCGGGGTGGGGGTGGGGGCCCGCAGGAGTGACCCAGATATTATTCCCGAGAACATCAGGTGGGGGAGTGCCCCCTCGGTGCGGGCAGACCGCCCTGTGTCGGAACCCCGGCTCTACCAGGGTGTGTGTGAGTCCGAGAGCAAATGCGTGAGTGTGCATGCATGCGTGTGTGGATGTGTGTGTGTGCGTGTGGGCGCATGCCTGTTAAAGGATCCCACAGACACAGTGAGTTCAGAGCAGTTGTTCTAGAAATGCCATTTCCTCCCTGGCCAGACTGCAGCAACAGGGATCAAGGTTAGATAGTAAGGCGAACTTCCCAGGATGTCCGGAGCCAAGACACCAGTTCCACAGTGGTTCACGTGACCCTTAGAGGACCCTTTCCCAGGACAGGTCTCCAGATGCTGGCCAGACAGCGGGGGAGAGGGTCAGCCAGCATAGGGGCCTGCCAGAGCAGCCTGGATTCCTGGGTCCTCTCCTCCCTGGGCCTCAGCCTTGCTGGTGGCTAAGTAGTTGGGTGCCCAGGGGTCATGGGGTGGAGGAGGGAGCAGGGAAGGGTTAATTACCACCCTGGCTACCCTGCCAATTAGGGGGAGGATTATAATTTGGGGGTGGGAGTAAGGTCCCCAGGCTGGGGGTGTGTCCCCTCAGGCTGAGCCTCACTAGCGTCAAAGGGTTAATAGCCCCTGCCCAGAAGCCTCATTAACCAGGGCGGGTCTGGGGAATGTACTGGGAGGGGAGCCCCCCAGACCTAGTTGGAAGAGGCCGGGGGAGGGGCTGAGGCCCCCTCCCGTCACTCACATCATGAGTCCTTTCAGCCACTCACCCTGCCTAGGCTCTCTGGGGACCTGTGACTCTTCTCCCCCAAGATATGGCCCTAGCAGGGACCCTGGCAGAGGCTGATCCCCTCCGGGCACCTCCTCCCTGTCCAGAGACGCCGGCGCCACCTCACCCCAGTCCATCCCCCTGCTCTGCCTTGGTCTGACCTTCACCCAACCGTCCTCAGTGTTTCCAGCTCATGCACCTGTTGTCTATCAAACCAGCCATCCATCTGTCCATCCACCCCTCCTTCCAACGGTCCGACCAGCCCTCCCTCCTCCTCCTCTGCCATCTCTCCACCCTTCACCCACCCCCCCTGTCTGTCCACTCACCACAGAGTCGGGCTGGCGCCAGCAGCCTCAGTTTCTGTGTGGCTGGATGGGGCGGGCGTGGCTTTTCCAGGTGGGACAGGGAACTGTGTGTCCTTGGCGAGTGTGGCATCACTCCCGTGTGACCACAGCAAAGGAGGGGCTCACAGAGGTCAGTGTGGCTTCCTGGAGGAGGGGGTCAGGTGTGTGTCCTGGCAGGGACTAGAGAGTTGATGGAGTCCCGGCACACTTCCCAGGCAGCCAGGGGGTCGGGAGTGGGGGTTGGGGGGGTGGTGGTGAGCGTGCCCATCCCCCAGCACAGCTGGAGGGGCAGGGGGCTGTGGGAGAGGTCCGACCAGGGTTGACCCACAAGCGGAGGAGACCCATGAGGCATCTGGCCCAGCCAGGCCACCACTGTCCCTGTCGGCAGGCACGTCCCGCGGTCACTACCACACCCTGCAGTCTGGCTTCAGCTCGCGCTCCCAGAGCCTCGGTGGGGACAACGTCTCTGTGAGTACACTCTCTCCAGCCTCAGGAGAGGCTCGTGGGGGAGGCTCTGGGGGAAGCTGGGAGCTGCCGGGTCAGGGAGAGGGGCTGGTGCCAGGTGAGCCCCCGGCACCCACTCACTGCTCTCCTCCCTGCCCCGCAGACCTTCCGGCCCGTTGCCAAGCCTGCCTACAGCCCGGCCTCCTGGTCCTCCCGCTCAGCTGTGGATCTGAGCTCCAGTCGGAGGCTGAGCTCTGCCCACAACGGGGGCGGCGCCTTTGGGGTCGCGGGGTACGGGGGAGCCCAGCCTGCCGCACCCATGCCGACCCGGCCCATGTCCTTCCACGAGCGTGGGGGGGCGGGGAGCCGGGTGGACTACGACACGTTGTCCCTGCGCTCGCTGAGGCTAGGGGCCGGGGGCCTGGATGACCGCTACAGCGTGGTATCCGAGCAGCTGGAGCCCCCAGCTGCCTCCGCCTACAGGGCCTTTGGCTACGAGCGCCAGGCCAGCTCCGGCCGGTCAGGGGGCTTGGACTGGCCGGGAGCCGCTGAGGGGCCGCCCAGCCGGACCATCCGTGCGCCGGCCATGCGGACCCTGCAGCGATTCCAGAGCGGCCACCGCAGCCGTGGCGTGGCCGGGGTGGCCCCGGGGGGTGTCCTGGAGCCCGTGGCCCGAGCACCATCCGTGCGCAGCCTCAGCCTGAGCCTGGCCGACTCCAGCCACCTGCCGGATGTGCGTGGACTGGACAGCTACGGGGGCCACCGCACTCTGCAGAGGCTCAGCAGCGGGTGAGCTGGGCCTGGCTTGGGGAGGGGACTTCTGGCCCGGCCCTGGCCCGGCCCCAGGGTCAGCCTGACCCCTCCTGGCCCCCGTCCCTACAGATTTGACGACATCGACCTGCCCTCAGCAGTCAAGTACCTCATGGCCTCAGACCCCAACCTGCAGGTGCTGGGAGCAGCCTACATCCAGCACAAGTGCTATAGCGATGCGGCAGCCAAGAAGCAGGTGACCGACCGCCCCCGCTGGTGCCACTTGTGGCCCACTGGTCCGTGAACACCCCTGCCTACCACCCTCGCTGATCCTCCCACTTGTCATTAATCTCCGGCCCCTAACCACCCCTCAACGGTCCCCACGCTGAGTGGGCAGGCAGACCCCACTTTGGCCCAGAGCCTCCCCAGCAGACGAGGGGCAGGAGGAAGTGACGTGCATACGTACAAGTCAGCTGCGTGCCTCTGCGCGCACCTGCGCACACCTACACGCATCTGCACACATCTAAAGACACCTGCGCACCCCTGCACACGCCTGACACGCCTGCGTACACCTGCACGTCTCCGTCACCAGCACACGCCCTCCCGCACTCGCACCCGTCTGCACACACCTGTGTGCACGTTGCTCACACCCGCGTGCCTGTGCGTGCAGGCCCGCAGCCTTCAGGCCGTGCCCAGGCTGGTGAAGCTCTTCAACCACGCCAACCAGGAGGTGCAACGCCACGCCACGGGCGCCATGCGCAACCTCATCTACGACAACGCGGACAACAAGCTGGCCCTGGTGGAGGAGAACGGCATCTTCGAGCTGCTGCGCACGCTGCGTGAGCATGACGACGAGCTGCGCAAGAACGTCACAGGTGCCCTGCCAGCCCACGCCATCCCTCTCCTTCCCTCCCTCCATTCTCTGTTCCTCTGTCCCCCCCACTTCCACTGGTCCCGACTGTTCTTGTGCCATAGGTCTGCAGCTAGCCTCCAGCCCCCAGGCCCCGTGTCCCCAAGCATGGTCTCTCGGCTGTGTCACAGCCCCGTGACCTGTAGGTTGTATGCAGGCTCTCTCCATGGGGCTCTCGAGCGAGGCTCCAAATGCCAGTTGGGGCCCTGGGAGAGGTTGGGAGCCTCGTCCCCACCCTCCCTGGAGGGCCTGGAGGGGACTAGGGGGCGACTGCTGACCATGGCCACGGCCCCGCCTGCCCCAGGGATCCTGTGGAACCTGTCCTCCAGCGACCATCTGAAGGATCGCCTGGCCAGGGACACACTGGAACAGCTCACAGACCTGGTGCTGAGCCCCCTCTCGGGGGCCGGAGGACCACCCCTCATCCAGCAGAATGCCTCTGAGGCTGAAATCTTCTATAATGCCACGGGCTTCCTCAGGTGCGCCGGGGCGGGGGGCAGAGAGAGAGGCTAAGACGGTGGCCGTGGGGAAAGAACTGGGTGCCTGGAAGGGGGCAGGGGAGGCCTGGAGAAGGGGCACTTGAGTCCCAGGTCTGAATGGCAGGGTGGGGCTGGCCAGGGCGGCAGGCAGAAGCAGACCGGCCACGCAAGGTACGGGTGCTGGCACAGAAGTGAGACAGGCAGCTGGTCCCAGGCAGAGCGATGATATGTCAGGTGGCAGCAGGCCCTGGGGTCCGCAGGCTCCCCTCCACTCTGGACACTTGGCGGGGGGTGGGGGAGGATGGGCATGCAGAGGGGCTGCAGGTGCCAGGGGGCGGGGCCCAGCTCAGGGCAAGGAGGTGACTGGGGCTCAAGGGCTCGGCCCTTGGGACTGGTTCCCACTGTGGGGGGGTCCCCGGTCTGCCTCCGTCCGCAGGAACCTCAGCTCAGCTTCCCAGGCCACTCGCCAGAAGATGCGTGAGTGCCACGGGCTGGTGGATGCCCTGGTCACCTACATCAACCACGCCCTGGACGTGGGCAAGTGTGAGGACAAGGTGAGGGGCGGCCACTGCCGAAAGGTCCTGGGGGGTTCTGGCCCACGCTGACCACGGTCCGCCCTCTGCAGAGTGTGGAGAACGCCGTGTGCGTGCTGAGGAACCTGTCCTACCGCCTGTACGATGAGATGCCGCCCTCCGCCCTGCAGCGGCTCGAGGGCCGGGGCCGCAGGGACACGGCTGGGGCGCCACCCGGCGAGGTGGTGGGCTGCTTCACGCCTCAGAGCCGGCGGCTTCGAGAGGTGGGTGTGGGCCTGGGCAGCTGGGAGCAGGGCCCCCGGCCCGAACCCAGCTGACCCTCCACACCTCCCACCCAGCTGCCCCTCACGGCTGATGCACTGACCTTCGCCGAGGTGTCTAAGGACCCCAAGGGTCTTGAGTGGCTGTGGAGCCCCCAGATCGTGGGGCTGTACAACCGGCTGCTGCAGCGCTGTGAACTCAACCCACACACGACCGAGGCAGCCGCGGGAGCACTGCAGAACATCACCGCGGGCGACCGCAGGGTGAGGACCCACGTGTGGCCTTGCACTGGGGACACGAAGGGTGAATGAGGAGGGTGCAGGAGCTTTCCAGTTTAGTCTGTTGGAGCGGGATGAACACAGCCAGGTGGATGAGCCAAAACCCAAGACGGAGGGGACAGGACGCGCCGCCAGGGGTGCGAGAGGCAGGGGACACCGGAGGGGACGGGACGCGCCGCCACGGGTGCGAGAGGCAGGGGACACCGGAGGGGACAGGACACGCCGCCAGGGATGCGAGAGGCAGGGGACACCGGAGGGGACAGGACGCGCCGCCACGGATGCGAGAGGCAGGGGACACCGGAGGGGACAGGACGCTGCCAGGGGTGCGAGAGGCAGGGGACACCGGAGGGGACAGGACACGCAGCCAGGGGTGCGAGAGGCAGGGGACACCGGAGGGGACAGGACGCGCCGCCACGGGTGCGAGAGGCAGGGGACACCGGAGGGGACAGGACGCTGCCAGGGGTGCGAGAGGCAGGGGACACCGGAGGGGACAGGACACGCAGCCAGGGATGCGAGAGGCAGGGGACACCGGGGGACAGGAAGCACAGCCAGGGGTGCGAGAGAAAGGGGACACCAGGGGACAGGACGCACAGCCAGGGGTGCGAGAGGCAGGGGACAGGAGGGGCAGCCAGGAGTGTGAGGCCAGTGTCCCAGACGGGATAGGCCCCCAGGATCCCTGAGGGTTTAGGGAGAGGCCGAGCTGAGAAGGGGCTGACCCAAGTCACACGTGAGGAGGCTCCTGGCTGGGCCGTGAGGGCAGAAGCAGAAAGAACAGAGCAGGTGAGAGACGGTGGGGTCCAGTCCTGCCTCAGGGTTCTGGGGAGGGAGAGGGACGGGGACAGAGAAGAGCCCCACCCGCGGCGCTCACCAGCTCCTCTCCTACCCGCAGTGGGCGGGCGTGCTGAGCCGCCTGGCTCTGGAGCAGGAGCGCGTCCTGAACCCACTGCTGGACCGGGTTCGGACCGCTGACCACCACCAGCTCCGCTCGCTGACTGGCCTCATCCGAAACCTGTCTCGGAATGCCAGAAACAAGGACGAGATGTGTGAGTCAGGCCGCCCCGCGGCCCGGGCTCTGCCCTCACCCTGCCTAGCTGGGCTCACGCCTGGGGTTTCTTTCCTGCTGCCCGTTTGGGCGAGCCCCTGGCAAGCGAGAGCCGAGCGGATAGATGGGGGGTGCGGAACGGGGGGTGGGCGGGCGGCCAGGAGCGGAGGCTGCCTTCCCGACCTCCCCACCTCCCGGCCTCCCGGCAGCCACCAAGGTGGTGAGTCACCTGATCGAGAAGCTGCCGGGCAGCGTGGGCGAGAAGTGTCCCCCCGCCGACGTGCTGGTCAACATCATAGCCGTGCTCAACAACCTAGTGGTGGCCAGTCCCATCGCTGCCCGAGACTTGCTCTACTTTGACGGGCTCCGAAAGCTGGTCTTCATCAAGAAGAAGCGGGACAGGTGAGGCCCCTCCGGCACCCTCCCTCGCGGCCTAGCCTGTCCTCCTGCTGACCCCTGCCCTTCCCGCCCCACCCCAGCCCCGACAGCGAGAAGTCCTCCCGAGCAGCCTCCAGCCTCCTGGCCAACCTGTGGCAATACAGCAAGCTCCACCGAGACTTCCGGGCGGTATGTTCTGGCGACCCAGGGCAGGCAGGGCCGGACCCGGGGGCGGGACATCGGGTGGCAGGGAACAGACCTGGCACCTCACGTGGACCAGGAGACTCGGGAAGTGGGGAACGTGAGAAGGGAGACCAGAGACCCAGGGGGGAGTGGGGCATGGGGACCACAGGGCCCGCGGGCAGGAACCCTGACTCTGGGCCCCCCTCTCCACTGCAGAAAGGCTATCGAAAGGAGGACTTCCTGGGCCCATAGGTGAGGCCTTCCCGGAGGAGGATGCAACGTCGCCTAGCCTCCAAGGGATAGGCTCAGCTCTGCGCTGCTCGCTGGCCAGCCTGGCGGAGAAGGCTGATGGCCCGGGGCCTCTCACGGGAGCCCCGTGTGCCACTTTGCAGGCGCCCAGGCACCAGGGAGGGCATGGGGGTGCTGTTTTAGGGATTTGGCTTCTATAGGGCAGGGGTAGGGCAGGGCTTGAGGCTGCTCGGTGTGTGGGGTGGTGACCGGGTCATTGGGCAGAGGTGGTGAACTGCCAGTGCTGGGAATAAAGATAGCTACGGACACAGCCCTGCAAGTTTCTTCGGCTGGCTCGACCTGGGGGGTCCAAGCCAGGGACTCAGCAGCGTCCCTGAGCATAGCCGCGCCTGCCCCTGATGATACTCACCCCGAGTCACTCAGATGCTTCTCCAGGTCAGAATGCCCAGGACCAGGACAAGAGTATCCAGTGGGGAGAGAACTGGAGGGACCACGGCAGACAGCAGAGGCAGCCCAGGGGCCAACCGAGGCACAAACGCAGCAGTGTTGGGGACCGTGCGTGCAGAGGGGTGGCCACTCCTGGGAGAGCTGTGACCTCCCCTGGCTGAGGTGCTGCCCTGCTGGGCCGTCCACACCCAACACTTGTCTCTGCCCTGCCTCGCTGGGCCTGGGGGTGTCCTGACCAGGGACTCGCACCGTCTGACTGAGCTGTGGGAACCCATCTCACCAAACCAGGACATTTGGTGGTGAAGCTCCCTCCCAGTCACATTTTTACAACAAAAGGCTTCTTCTGCAAAGCTCAGAACCTGCAGACTCTAAGGGGCCTGCCCCTCCTCCAGGACCTGTGTGGATCAGAGCGGGGCTGGGGACCGTCACGCCCCCAAGCAGAGAGACCCAAGGAGGCTACTGTTAAGAGATGTGTCTGAGCTGGCTCAGGATGGAGGTTGGAGAGAGGGCGGGACTGCGTGGACAGCCAGACCTGTGACTGGGTGGCCGTGGGGACGAGGAAGGGGAGGGGCTGAGGGCCGTGGAGACCCTGAGATGGACGTGCCCCTTCCTGCCCCAGGAGAGGAGAGGCTGAGGCTCAGGCAGGATCTAAAAGGACTTTATTTTCTGGCGCAAGGAGGCACACTAGAGTCCCCCCACTTCCCTCAAGGTCTCATGGCTGGTAGTCCTGCTGAGAGGAGAAAAACCCCACCCCACCCTGCACCCAGCTGTCCTTGGTGATCCTGACGCTCCGGCGGGTGCAGGCTACACGTCATCCTCAGACACCAGGCAGTAGAAGTCCGTGCGGGCACTGTAGTTGCGGGAGCCGAGGTCCGAGACATCCACCTCGCTGCCCCGGCCCTCTCCAAGGGCGACCCCACTTGCATGGGGTGGAGCTAATGGCTCCCCAAAGATGGGCCCTCGGACACCTGGGAAGAGGGTACCACCAGGCCTGAGGCTGGGCTGTCCACAGCCTGACTTCTGCTAGGACCCACGAATGAGGGTCACTCCCTGCTCACCCTCCTGCATAGTGGCATCTGAGGTCCTGGAGATTCCCAGGCAGGCCTTGGGTCCGCGTGCCTCCGGGAAAGAGGCAGTGAGGGTGTGCTGGGGGTCAAGCCCACCGGTGGGCTGCAGGGAGGAAGTCCCGCCACCTGGACCCCTTTCTGGGCTCCTCAGCCCCGTGCACCCCCTCCGCCCCAGGCCAAGCTTCTCAGGGTCGGGGTGGGACCAGGGGGGCATACCCAGGTCCCCCTCAGGGTCGGGGTCCAGCTCCAGGTGCAGGGTGCGACCCTCGGGCAGGTGGCCTTGCACGATCAGCATGGGGTCCTTGTCACCCTGCAGCCGGGTCTGGGGGTCTCCCTCCATGGCTCTGTGCCGCACCTTCCGTGGCAGTGCCAGCTGCAGCTCTTTCCAAAACTCTGAAGAAGGCGCCTGGGGGCCAGGACTGGGCTGTTAGCCTGGTCGCCTTGGCCCCAAAGAGCACACCTGGGGGCATGCGTTCACCTGGCTCCAGGGGCCTCGAAACAGGCCCCTCTTCTGGGCAGCAGGCCACAGAACCGTCACCCCCACGGGGGCCCATCCACAAGTCCCCACACCACAGAGCTGCCCACGGAGGAGCCCCTCCTTGGAGCCCGGTCCCACCATCCCCATTAGGGCGCCCCTCCCCTCGCCCCTCTCCGCACCACGGAGCCGGGCTTCCAGAGCAGCAGGGTCACCAGGTGGCGGTGCTGGCGCAGCAGACGGAGCGCGGGGTGCACGGGGTCGCGCCTCTGGTCCTCGAAGGTGATGAATATGGGCCTGCGCGTGAGCTCCAGTAGCCGGCACAAGCCCTCCCTGCGCGGGCGGGACCGTCAGGGAGGGGACGAGGCGGGGGCCCACCCCACCCTGCGCGGGACCCACCGGAAGCTGTGGCTGCACCAGGCCCGGCCCAGGAATGCTTCCGACAGCACCACGATGAGGCGTCGACAGCGGCTCAGGTTCACCAGGAGATCGGCGGAGGGCTCTGCGAAAACCAGGCGTCGGCGGGGCCGAGGGAGGGCGGGGCCCGGAGGGAGATGGGGCGGGGCCCCGGGGGGCGGGCCCGGGCCCAGAACGCGGCGGGGCCACAGAGAGCAGGCCCGGTCTCGGACGGGGGCGGGGCCCGGAGATGGGGCGGGGCCACGGGGGGCGGGCCCGGTCCCGGGACGAGGGTGGTACCATGGGAGGGCGGTCCTGAGCCCAGAATGGGGCGGGGCCACGTAGGGCGGGCCCGGTCCCGGAACGGGGGCGGTACTATGGGAGGGCGGGGCCCGGGCCCAGAACGGGGCGGGGCCATGGGAGGGCGGGCAAGGTCTCCGGGCTGGAGCGAGGCCACCAGGCTGGGCCCGCGGTACCCGCGCGTGGCAGGAGGTCGCGGTCATCCAGGAAGAGCTTGTAGCCCCGACGCCTCTCTAGCTGTGGCTTCAGGATGAAGTTCACGAACTTCCGGTCCTCGGGGCTGTCGCTGTAGGAGACGTAGGCGTCGTAGAGTTTCCCGTCTGCGGACGGCAAAGGGTCAGCGCTCGGCTTTCCAGGCCCGGGCCCGCTACCCTGGCCGCCGCCCCCGCCCATTCCGGGTCCTCTAACGCCTCCCCACGAGCTTGGGGGGACCAGGCCTGCCTACCTGGCAGATCCCACCTGGCAGATCCCGCACGCACGCCCACAAGGCCGCCTCCAGCTCTGGATGCTGGCCGCCTATCTGGCTTCTGCCGACCCCACCAGCCCTCTGCCCTCTTTCCTGGACTGCGTGCTCAACAGCCCCTGAGGGACCTCCAGGGTCCCCCCTCCACACCTACCGGGGCAACCCACCCACCCAAAACTGAGCCTAGGGAGGTCTCATAGCTGATTCATTCTCTTCGTCCATCCTGGCCCCACGCACCGTTCATCTCCAGCTCCCCGTAGGCGTCTTGGTACCAGAGCAGCACATTCAGTCGACACTTCACATAGAGCAGGGCCGCCAGGAGCAGGGCCAGTAGGACCAGGAGTGAGGCCAGCACTGCGGCCAGGTGGCCAGCTGGGCCTGGGACAGAGCTGCAGTCTGAACCGCTGCCACCCCCACCCGGCATTCTCCAGGCCTCAAGGCTCCCCAGCCCCCCCCCCCCAGGCCTCCCACCTTCCACCCAGTGTACTCCCACTCACCAGCTCTCCAAAGAGTGAAGGAGGAGGAGCTGACATTCCGGATGGAGCAGGTGAAGACCCCATAGTCCTCAGCACTGGTCAGGTTGACCCCCAGAACACTGGACACAAGCACCTCTGATGAGTTGGCCTTGATCCTGGGGAGACCAGGCCCAACCCTCTTACCTGGGGCCTGAGAGCATCAGTGGATGTCCCTGGACTCACCCACGGAGGATGCAGGTGTGGGCTTCCTGAGTAGCCCCTGAGCCAAAAGCTAAGAGAAGTGGCCAAAACCTGGTGGGGGTGTGGATCTGTCTGGGGCAGTCACGTGATCTTGGGTCTGGGTTTTGGGGGGTCAGTGCCTAATTCAGGCCATAGGACTGTGCTAGCACCGTTGGCCCTGGGCTGTCTACAAGGGGCCATCTGTCTCTGCAGTCACTGCCCTTGGTCTGTGTCAGAAGTGGCACTCTGCCCATGTCCAGGTGGTTATAGACCAGGGTATAGGTGGCCACGGGTATAACCAGGGTAGTCACCTGACCCTGAACACCCCAGTCTCTTACCGGGAGTCTTCATGGAGGCCACAGTGGCTTCCATTGCCCAGCGGCAGCCCATCTTTCAGCCACTGGACTGAGGGCAGGGGACAGTGGGGCCCAGAGACCACCCAGGCCGTGCAGTTCAGGGAGACCGCACTGCCCAGGGCAGGCTCCAGGGCCTGGTTTCCAGACGGGGAGAGGAAGTTGGGGGCCGTGTCACAGACACCTGCAGAGAGAGGACCCAGTGATTAGCCATGCCTGGAATGCTGGGCTCCCACCAACCACAAATGGTCGGTGGGCCAGGAAGAAAACAAGACGGTCAGTGCCATGTGATGCTGGGTGGCCTCACCGTGTCCATGCACAGGTCCCACAGGGGACAGGGCCTGGCAGGGTCTTGGGTGTTCCGCCTGCCTTCGATGTGGCTGCTCTGTCCTCAGAGGACATCGGAAGGCAGGGGCCAGAGTCATAGCTGAGCTGACCCACCCCAGCTCAGGGGGCCCACCTGACTGCCCAGCCACCCGGGACATGAGCCCAGCTCCCACATTTTCTGTGTGCTCCTGTTGCCGGCAACTGTGACTCCCGCCCAGGTGAACGGCCAGGCATTGCACCCCTCCCCCGGCCCCTCTGCTGGGGGAGCTACAACGAGTGTAAACACCAGGGCTTTGGGGGGGCACAGGTGCTAAGCGTGCCACTCCTTCCACCTGGGATGGCAGCACGGGATTCCAGGACCTTCCTCTGCTGGCCACGAGCAAGCTTTCCCACCTCCCTGAGACCTACGCTTTCTGATCTTTAAATCAGGGCGAAGAGTCCCAGGGGACGTCAGAGGAGCCCACCGTCATCTTGGTGGTGTGGTCTCTCGGTAGCCCACACCTACCCATCCCGCCCCCAGGGGCCCCCCACTAGCTGCCATTTCCAGTGTCTCTCGGCTTTACTGACCTCCACGACCATAGTCTAGAGGCTTTGGGAAGGAGAAGGCGCAGGGCCTGCCCTAACTGTGGGGCCAGGACCTTGCGCTACGTGGGAGGGGTGAGTAGAGGCCTTTGTACCCCTGGCCGTGGGCCAGTCAACATCACAGCATGGAGCCAGCCCGAAGGATGGGGGTGGGAGTGGGGTCCGTGCCTGTCCCTCTCGGACCCGTCTACCTGCCATGGTCTGGCCGGGGCCTTCTCGGGGCAGGCTGGGCACTGGTGCCACCCCCCCAGCTCCTCAGGGCTCCTTGGCTGAACAGACTGGTCCCCCGGGGCTCTCTGTCTCTGTGGCCGGTCAGTCAGGACACCAGGAGGGGTCAGAGGCTGCTGCCACCCCAAAGGAGAAAGTTAAACAAGAACAGGATGAGTTAACATGTAACCTCGTACCAGTTGCCTGGAGGGTGCCGGGCACACACACCAGCACAGCATCATGTGTGGCACCTCATGCTGGAGTGGGCACGGCCCAGGGGGCTTGGGGAGCCCTCAGACTTACCTTCGCCTGCTCCGGTGTCACCACGATGGCCCAGGGAGGGCCCCCTGGCACCCCTCATAGGGTGGCACGTGGCTGTGTCCCCACTATTCCCCGGGATAGGGACGCCACAGACAAGGAGGACTAGGGTGCAGACCTCGCTTTACCCGGGCCCTGAGCGCCGAGGGTCACGTGCAACCTGCCTGCCACCACGGGGTGGGTGTGGGCTGCTGGACTCGGAGCCATACTCCCAGCTGTAGCGTTTTGTCCTGGGCATGTCCCGTGTGCACGCGTGTGTGGGGACAGGGCACCTGAGCTGAGCCAGGCCACAGTCCTCAAGGCAGGAGGGAGGGGGCCTGGCTGGACCGAGTCTGCTCCAGAAGGCCTTGTGGGTCCCCCCTCCTTCCGGGTCCCACACCCGTGTCCCCCCCGCCCCGTTTGTCATGCCGAAAACCAAAGACCTTTGTCCACATTGTCTAGTTCTCCAAGGGAGGCCCCCACCCCACCACAGGTGACCCTCCTCTCCTCTGTGGGGCTGGGACCATCCGAACCCAGACTGGGAGCAGCCGCAGGTGCCTCCTGACACAAAAAGCTCTAGGGCGACCTGGGCTGAAAGGAGGGGCCAAACGCCCCAGCGCAGGAGCCAGAGGCCTGGGGCCACCTCCTGGAAGCCCCAGCTGATGCAGCAGGTACTTACTGAGACCTCACTCCACTCCTGCCTAGGGCTGTCCTCCCCACGCCTAGGGCCCCAAGTCTCTCGGCCTCCCCTGCATTCCTTCTGTGTGGGTGATGCCACTGTGAGCCTGGCCCAGCCTCCACACCCCCGGGAGCCCTGGGCTCGGCTGGCTCAATTTCCTCGGGGATTGCTGGAGCATCAGGCAGGGAACTGGTGAGGAGGTTCCTTCCCGAAGCCCTCTGGTGGGGGGCAGTCTCGGGAAGGTCCTTGAAGCAGAACCAGTCCACTGGGAGACTGTGGGACTCGGGGCAGCGCACACCCCCTCCCCGGGGTCCCCAGCTCGGCGGGTCCCAGGGAAACTCCTGCAGTAACACTCACACCTTTCAAACTCTTAAGACTTTTTACCCCCAGGGAGGCAGTCTCCGGCCTTCCTGGAAGGTAAGGCCAAACTGCACACCCTCCCCCTGCACACCCTCCCCTGCATAGTCTGTTTCGCACACCACATGCACACACAGCCCTCTCCCCATGCACACCTGTACTACACGCACCCCCCCCCCCACACCTCCAGCACTCTTGTGGCCACACACAGCACACACGTACTTGCAACGGCTCGCACAGGGCGCATGGCCTCGAGCATCTGTACAAACCCCACACTGCACGCTGCATCTCACACCTGCCCTTGCCACCCATGGCACGCACACAGCCTCCTGTCACCCCCTGCTCTTACAGGCACACACAGGCTACACGTGCTGCGGGGCCTCCCCTCGGCCGGGCCCGACTCTGAGGACCGGCCTCAGGTCAGAATGGTGTCCGAGGGCAAGGACACAGGCCCACGCGGAGCGGCAGGGCTGTCGGGGGAGCGCGCGAAGTCACCTGGTTCCGGCTCTCTCCTCCTGGGGGGGGATGGCGGTCGTCGAGGTCATTGATGCTTGCTTGGGAGCAAACCGAGTGCTCAGCTGGGCCCCAGGTCCGGCCCGCAGCACCGCAGCCCCAGAGCACATCGCCAAGCACAGTGAGGACCTGCCTTTTGTTTGTGTGTGTGTTTTAATCAGAACTTTCCCTGCAGCTTCCTGGCTTTACAGTCACATCCTCTCCTGACCCCCAACCCCACCCAGGCAGGCGCGCAGTTGGTGGTTCTCGCCCCTGCCCCGCCCGCTCTACTTCCTGTTAACTCAGAGTCAAGCGGCTCCTTCCTCCGGGGCCCACCCCAGCCCACCGAGGCAGTGTACTTCCCGAGGCCAAGCCTGGGCAATGGAGAGGAGGTTGCGGAGAGGCTGGGGCCCCGGGTGACGTGAGGGGGTCCTAAGGAGACCCCCCCAGTCAGGATCATCCCGCACACAATCGCATAGGGTGTCCGCTTCCCAGACACAGCCTACAGAGTGACACTCAGGATGGTGAGAGCCTCCAATGTGCATCTGGCCTGTGACCTGCTGGGGTGACAGGAGTCCTGTGGATATTCCTGCCAATAATGGGGCCTTGAGCAGAGCTTTTGGGCTCCCTCCCGGTCCACTTCCCCCCTACAGTGCCCAGACAGGGGCTGTGGTATCACATGGACCTTAGTTTCAGGCTGGGATGGGAAGGCAGTCCCCCCTTTTCCAGATAAGGAAGCAAGAAAGGGCCTCAATAGAGGTTCCTGGGCTCTGAGCCCAGCTTGGGGCGGGGGGGGGGGGGGGGGGGGTGGAGGCGAGGCAGCTGGCATCCCCTTTTGTCACTTTCCCTCCCAGACCGACTGGGACTCAGGGCCCAGAAATCGGTGGCTGGCATCACTACCCATAGAAACCGGGCAAGGGTCCCCTTCAGGCCCTGTCCCTGCTTTCACCTACCCAGAGCAGAGGCCCACCAGTGGGCCACCCTCAGTACTGGCTTTCATTTGTCCTTGCTCTGACCCTGCCCCAGCCCTGCTCACCCCCACCCCCACCCCATGGCTGGCAAGACCCTCAGCTGATGGTGCATCTAGGGCTCAGGGTCCCACAGAACTGCCCGCACCCTCTCCCCACCGAGTTGCAGCTTCCTGGCTGCGCGCGGGTATTGCTACCAGCCCCTCCTGGA
The DNA here is from genome assembly GCF_018350155.1 of Leopardus geoffroyi. Taxonomy (NCBI): domain Eukaryota; kingdom Metazoa; phylum Chordata; class Mammalia; order Carnivora; family Felidae; genus Leopardus; species Leopardus geoffroyi. The sequence continues at coordinate 115,495,075 of NC_059329.1, read as the reverse complement.
AGGTGCCTCAATGCGCCTGACGCCCAGAGGTGGATGGTGTAAGCACCTGGCATGCAGTCGTCAGTGACCGGCCTAGGGGTACCCAGGGAGGACACAGAGAGCCCCAAGCAGCCTTGCTGCCTCTCAAAGTTCCTGCCAGACTTCCTGTTGCTCAGTGTGTGTCCCCCGGTGCCACCATCTCAAGCCATGACGGCCCCCGCCTTCTTCCTCTAAACTACACCCTCCTCCCCAGGCTCATGCTCCAAGGTGAGCGCCCACAAGCCCACGTCACCTCAGGCACCATCAAGAACCGCCCCTCCCCTCCCCCCACCCCACCCCCACCCCCATCCCCAGGGGTTCCTAGAAAGCTCCGGGTCTTCTGCTTGTGCTCTGGCTGGAGGTCTGGCTCCCTCGGCGGCGGCGGCGGCGCAGGAAACGGCGGGGGAAGGGGGGGGTGGGGGGGGTGGGGAGGGGCGGCGATCCCACCCCTCCGCCCTCTGGTTTGCTGCTTAGGACCCCACGGTCTCGTTACATCTTCCGCTCAGCGGGCCTGCAGCCCTCTGGCGCCACGCGTTTGCTGCGCCCCCCGACGTGTCTCCCGCAGGACAACTGCACACAAGGTCTCGGCCCCGCAGGCGAGGAGCTCTGTCCCGCTCCCCCGGGCCACACGCCGCGTTCTCCTCCACTATACACCCCACCTCCGGCGCTCCGCCTTAGTCAGGGGCGATCCGGGTTTAGCAGGCCCCCACCCTCCAGGCGCGGTGAGCACGCGGGTGGGGGTCGGGCACAGAGGGCGGGGACGCGGGTATCGCGATGGGAACGCGCACCGAGAGCCGAGGGCGTGCTGGGGCGCGCACGAGGGGGCCGTGGATGGCGGGTCGGGCGCGCACGGCGGTGGCGCGGAGGGCGCGCAGGCCTAGCACGGCAGGTGGGGGCCACACACGGACGGCGGGAGCGCGCGCGTGACGGTAGCTCCGCCCGGCGACCAGCGCCGCGCACGGCCCCAGCCGGCTCCTCGGTACGCCCCGGGGGCCCTGGGAGGCCTCGCGCCTGGGATCCGAGCTGCGGGCGGCGGCGAGGGTCCCGGCGCGCCTCCGCGTCCCACCTCCCTCCCCTGGGCAAAGGTCACGAGGAAGCCACTGCCCACGTCGGGCGGGGCGGGAAACGTGGCCCTTGCGGTTCCCCTCCCCCCCCGCTCCGCCGCCAGGCCCACGGGGCCGGGACGCCGATAAACTCAGGCTTCCGGGCGACGGGGACAGCCGGCCCGACTCCGAGCCACTTCCTGCGGGACCGCGCCCGCCACGGCCCAGAGGCTCTTCGGGACAAGGGGCCCCCAAGCTCCAAGCCTCGTCCGGCTCCCAGGAGCCGGCGACCTCAACTCACCTCCGTGGGTCTGAGCCACTCGCCTGCTGCCAAGACCTGGGGATCGCGCCGACCGCGGGGGCGGGGCAGCTCACCTGAGCCAGGTGCGCAGCGGCGACGGTCCCGGCGGCGGCGGCAGGTGCAGCCCCGCCCAGCAGCCAGGGCCTGAGGGCGGACCCGAGAGTCCCGCTTTGCGCCCAAGTCCGGCGCTTAAGACCGTCCTGCTCTCAGGCGCCGGGAAGCCTCGGAACTGCAGCCACGCAGCCTGGGGGCAGAGGGCGAACCGGCCCAACCAGCCGGCAGAGTCTTGGACCTGGGGGACTCCTCAGAGTTTCCACTGTCCCCAGGGGCACCGTTCTGGTTCTGCCCCTCCTCCCCAGCTCTTCCTCCGGGAAGCCTGCCCCTGACCCTCCCGTGCAGGGACGGTAGGATCTCAACACGGCGCTGCTCGCTTGGAAACCCACGGAAAACCAGAGGAGGACCAGGAGGCTACCACATTCCAGACTTTGCTCCATCTGAGAGAATTTCCCATCTAGCCCTGAGGACAGACACCATCCACAAGAGGCCCAGAATTGACATGAAGAAGTTTTTATTTTATTATAGAAAGTTCTTCAGGCTGAGGAGAGCCAGAGAGGTGGGGTCAGGGCCCCCTGACCAGCCAGAATTGGGGGGGGGGGGGGAGGGTAGGATATGGGTCCCACAAGTCAGAGAGAGGCTCAGGAGACTGGGCTGGTTTTCCTGTGTTCTGACCGCCGAGAAGCACCCCCCCACCCCAGTTCCGTGGGTGGCAGGAGTCAGTCAGAGTTCAAGTCAGGGCTGTTCCAAGCCTGAGCCCTAACACGTGAAACAGGCCTCCTAGACCACAGAGCGCTGGTCCGCAACACCTCAAACGCACGCAGGCCCTCCAAGACCCCTCGTATACACCGGCCTCCCGGGCCCCCACACATAAGGGGTGTGGGGGGGGGAGGTGGTGGTGGTTCTGAGTCCCAGCTCCGGGCACCAGTCTTCTTGGCCAGCTCTGGGTCTCCTACACATCTGTGCTCTTGCAGCTGGAGCTGGAGGCAGGACCGGGATTGTTGGGGATCAGGGCGAAGTGTTGGGGTTCAGGGTGAGGCCCTACCTCGGGCCGGCCCACCCCCGCCCGGCCTCAGCCTCCCATACCGTATCTTTTCCCGGAGTGTCCGGTACTTGTCTTCCAGAACCTTGTTCTTTACCGACTGGGGGACATCGGGCACGAACCAGGCGGCAATGAGCTTGATGCACAAGGCCACGTGCTGGGCGTGGGGGGACGGGACAAGGGCTGAGCAGGCATTTTAGGGGCTGGGGGCCAGGGAGAAGGGCTGGAGAGAGCCGCCTCCATTGTGGGGCCCCTCCCCCGGTTCTGGCCCACCTCAAACAGGATAAGGAAGACCAGGCGGATGGCCAGGAGGACCCAGAACTGCTCGGATAAGTTGTAGTCCTGAGCGTTGCGATAGTCCCGGTACCTGGCGGGGGGGGGGGGGGGGGGAGCACCTGAGGTCGGGGGGCCGAGGGCAGGAATTCAGAGGTTGCTCATGGGGGCTGGGGGAATCCAGACCTGCACTCAGTCACGTTCTCTGGGCCCTCTATCCGGATGGGGTCCTGGAAGTCCTTGGTGTGGAACACGGACAGACTGTGGTTGATGTAACCTGTGAGGCAGCTGGGGGAGGGAGAGAAGGGCAGAGGCAGGTGTGGGCTGCAGAGCGTGGCCTCTTCTGGCTTCCGGGGTGCTTTCCCGGAGCTAATCCCTGTGTGGTGGGGGCTGTCAGGGTGAGCACAGCACGGAACCCCCTTCATTTCTGTGCGTGGGAGAGGGGCCTCTGGGGGTGACTGAGGGACTCAGAGGGGCCCCCCCCTGCCTTCCGTGGCAAAAACCGAGGGGAGCCTTCTGGAGGGAGACCCCTGCAAACCCCATGTGTAGGAGCAGTGGTCCCCTGTTCGGCCCTCTTCTGTGGAGCAGACCCCAGAGGATCTGACTTTTGGGAGGGAGTCATTCTGGTGGTGGCTGCTCAGAAAACAGCTCCTGCTGGGACCTTAATTCCCCCGTGGGGGTTCCTAGCAGATTGTCACGGGAGGGCAGGACCCCCCTCAGGCCCAGATTCATGACAACCACAGACAACACTGGCCACATCAAGCCCTTCCCCTGTGCTCCCCTAGGGCTGGGCTGTGGTTGGGCCAGTTTTCCCAGGCGTCTGGACAGTTTGAGGCTCCCCTGGCGCCCCCTTACTCGACTGCAGGGTCGGCCCCCTTTCGGCACGGGCCATAGTGGTACTTGTACACAACTCGGGGGATGAACTCCGATGTGAAGGCGATGACCATTCCGTTGGCAATGACCGCCAGCACGCCGATGGTCTCCAGCACCTGCAGCCAGGTCCCTGGGCCACAGCAGTGGGGTGAAGCAGTCTGCTTCCTCAAACCCTGATCCTCCGGCACTGCCCGCCCCACCTCCACCCATGGTCCCCCAAGGCTGGGAGCTTGGATGGTCATGGGGCCTTGTCACCTCTGCCCGTGCCTCTGCTCAGTGGGCAGCATTCACTGCCGAGGAAAACCTGGACCGTGGCGGACATAGACCAGGAGGGGCTCAGGTCCCCCCTGGCCCCCATCTTCTGCCTGAACCCCTCAGCTGCCCCAAGCTTGCCCCACTCCCAGGTCAGAACACCTTAACCTGGGCCCTAGAGTGGGGCCTCTCCCCCCCCCCCTCACCTCTCCCTCTGCCCACACCCAGCACCCAGTCCCCTCTGCTCTTCCCTGATAGCTGGCCATCTCGGCAAGGACAGTCTGGGTGACGGAGGCCACCTCTTAGCCCCTGCCCCCAGGTGCTGGACCCCTCCCTCCCTCAGCTCCAGGCTCTCAGAGCCCAGCTGCTCTGCCTGGGCCCCCCCCCCCCCCCCCCGCAAGCTGGATCCTCCTCTGGGAGGGAGGCAGGGGCCTGCGGGTGCACACCAGCCCCGCCTCTTCCCGGGGCCTGAGCACCACTCTCCAAGGCCAGCTCTCAGCCTAGGCAGAACCTGGGGAAGGGCTGGGGGGGGGGGAGGGGGCTTATCTTGGGATCATTTCGAGGGCACCACCCGGTCCCAGCACCCCTCGCCACCCCGCCCCTGGCTGGAGTGCCCGTGCTCCTCGCCCCCGAGTCAGGCCCCTGACCGATGTCCTTGGCCTTGCGGGGCACCAGGCGCCGCTGCAGCCTGACCATCTTGATGGCGTCCAGGCGGATCTCCACGAGGTTGCTGAAGAGCGCCAGCAGCGGGGCGAGCGGGAAGGCCGCCACGAAGATGGTCGTGAAGCCGTACTGGATCACTGGGGGGTGTGGAGATGTCCCCTTGTGCTGTGGGGCACGCCACCCGCCAGAACGCCCGCCCCCAGTGCCCGCCCCCTCGGCCGGTCCCCCAGTACCTGCCCCTGAGACTCGCGGTCAGGCCCCCAACTCCACCCACGTACTCATCTCCATGAACTCGTCAAACAGGCTGAAGGTGTTGACTGGGTTCAGGAGGTAGTTGCGCCGCCAGTCCCTGAGCTCAGGGTCCTCGGATGCGGATGCGTGGCCCAGCTTGACCCGTATCAAGCGACACTTGTGGGCCAGCCACCTGGGGGTGATGAGAACAAGTGGGGAACAGGGAGGGGAACTGGGGGCCGCAGACCCTTTGGGACTGCTGGCTCTGGGAGATGTGGAGATGGGGGGCTCCCTGGGGTGGGGGGGGGGAAGCGGGAGGGCCCTAGGGAGGGAGGGAGGTCCTCACGGGCCCAGGTACTCCATGCAGTTGCTGAGTGTTTGTTTCAGACCCATGATAATGGCCATCTGCAGGAACAGGTCCATCATGCAGCCACTGAGATGGCACTGTGGGGGGATGGGGGGGTCAGGGGGTCAGGGGTGGGGAGTGGGAGATCAGGGGTGGGGATGGGAGGTCAGGTATGGGGAGGCAGGGCTGTGGGGGATGGGAGGTCAGGGGTGGAGAGGTCAGGGGTGGGGATGGGAGGTCAGGTATGGGGAGGCAGGGCTGTGGGGGATGGGAGGTCAGGGGTGGAGAGGTCAGGGGTGGGGATGGGAGGTCAGGTATGGGGAGGCAGGGCTGTGGGGGATGGGAGGTCAGGGGTGGAGAGGTCAGGGGTGGGGATGGGAGGTCAGGTATGGGGAGGCAGGGCTGTGGGGGGGGGGTGGTGCTCAGGGACAGCATGACAAAGTGTACCGGACAGACTGACCTCCTCCAGCCTCCACAGCCCCGCCAGGCGCACAGACTTCCCGGGGTGACCATTGATCCTAGGAAGGACAGTTAGGCTAGAGGAGGGGCAGACCTTGCTTCTGACTGGGTGGGGGTGGGGGACCTGCCCACATCCAGACACATCCCTCCACACGCACTCACACACACACACACACACAAGCCGCCCGGCCATCCCAGGCGCAGACAGGTGCTTGACAAGGCCTGTTAGGAGTGGCCTCAGTTTCTCCCCATTGAAACCGTGCACACGGGATTACTTTGTGCTTAAGATCACCTCCTTTCCCTTACATGATAAAAAAAACACAAACTGCATTAAACCAAAAATCAGGTTCCTGGCCAGCGGTCAGGAAGACAGAGTCTCGCTTCTAGGGGGCTGGACCACTGCATACCGAGACCCCCATACTGTCTGTCCCCCACCGAGCTCCCGGCAACACTGACAAGCTTCCTTCTGCCACCAGGCAGGATGCAGGGACTGACAGAGCAAAAGCCCCTCGCGGGAGAGATGTGGCCCAGCGCACAGCCACTGGCACGCGCCTTTCTCACTGATGGACGGGGGCCGAGAACGTCTAAGGAGGACATCTAAGGAGGCCGCTAACATCCAAATCGGAGACCATCAGGGAAAGAGTGAAAGAAATGTGGACAGCATAGAAGGAATCGCAGAGCAGAAGCGGAAAAAAGAGGAAGCTCCTCAGGCGAGAAAAGCCGTGGGGTCAGGGGGCATGAGAAGGGGGCTGTGAAGGAACTGTCCAAAGGAGCGCCCTGAGGGGAAGTGCGTGCACAGAAGTAAAACATTCAATCAAAGGGTTGGGAGACAGTGCCGAGAAGAACTCCCAGAAGCTGGAGCAAAGACGGGAGGAAAAAAAGCAAAAGCAATGAGGCGGGCCATTCAGAAGGCCCCATTTCCAAACAAAAGGAATGGCGTCCGTGTCCAAAGACACAAGGTGCGTGAAAGCCACTCGCGACTGAAGGACCCGAGGCTCCGGGCCCAGCAAGTGCCTGGTCATTTCTGTCCATTTGACTGAGGTCGATTCTACAGGCCAAGCCTGCTGTGGTTGCCCACTCGGCCAAGACCCCTCAGGGAGCTGCGGTCCCGTAAGAGAGACTGCAGCGAAGAGAGCGTGGGGCCAGAGGGAAGGTGGGGAATGTGGGGGGACCAGGGCTCTGGGCGCAGGAGGGACGGCGTGGACAAGCGGGCGGTAAGGCCGGCGTGCCGCCGGGGCATCCGAGGGGGAACGAGAGGCAGCCGGACCCGTGAGTCTGGACTTCAGGGAGAGATCTGTGCTGGAGACAGGAACGTGGGCCTCACTGGTGTGTCTGGACGACGTCAGGTCACGAGGACAGAGACCGGGGCGTTGGCATGTTTCGAGGTCGGGAGAAGAGGAGAAGTGGGCGTCCGGGGAAGGGCCGGCAGGCCTGGGGAGGGGAGAGGCAGGAGCAGGGAGGCCCAGACATCGGGCACACTGCTGAGAGCACTCCTGGAAAGGAACAGGGCAGGAGGCTTGTGTGGAGGTGGAGATGATCCTGGACGGAGATCGCCGTGGACGAGGCAGAGGAGAGAGGCGCACCGCTCAAGCCCGTCCAGTGAAAACACCCACCTAGACAGTCTGCTGAGAGATCTCAGAAGCCAGCGTAGCCGAGGTTAGAGCAGGGAGAGGTCTGCCTCCAGCGGCAGGGGCCTCCGATTTCCTACGGACCCTCCCTCAGGAAGCCTGGGAAACCTGGGGTCCCACACGGCAGACCACAGGGGCTCCCTGGACCCAGCGTGAGCGCGCACGGCCGCAAGGGGAGGGGCAGGCCCCTAGGCGGGGGCACCTCCAAGGACGGCCCAGGTCTAGGCACCGCCTGATGTCTTTGAACGTGCTTGGAGGAGTTGGTGTGGTTTGGGTTGGTTTTGTACGTTCTGCTGGAGTTTGGAACCAATTGGCAATATGTTTGTGTCTTGTGCTATTTAAACACACAGAACAGGTGAAGCAATTATTTTTTTCAGAAGAGACGAAAAAGTGTATGTTGGTTGAACCGAAAACGTGTCCGTTTTGCCAGAAGGAAAGGGAATGGGGTGTGCATGTGTGTTACACGGGACGCAGCTTTATGAAGCTCAAATATTGGAGATGAGCCGAACGTCCACCAGCTGAACTGAGAAAACAAATTCCAGCACGTTCCACAAAATAGCGCTCACAGCGTGGTTTTAAAAATGAGGCCTCGGCATCCATGCGGATGTGGGAGGCGCCCGTGGCATGTTTTCAGCGTAAAGAGAAGATAGGATTATTTACAGGAGACAGCAGTGTATGTCAACAGGTGTATATGCGTGGGTACTTCAATGTGTAAAAAGTTCTGGAAAGACCCACCGAACGGTTACAGGGTCACCTCGAGGGCAGGGAGCAGAGAGCCGGGGGTTCACCGTGGGCTCTTGCACGTGGTTTTACATTGGGCCCCAACTGCTCTGAGCACAAACCGTTTTAAAAGTTAAGATGAGCAGGTATTTCCTTTAAAGGGCAAAGAGTTGAAGGCAGGCGGTGGGAGGGGCCGCCCCTACCTGCCCAGGATGAAGGCGATGTAGACGAGGGAGGAGAAGTGGGCAAAGAACTGCAGAGTGAAGAACTTGACGGTGAACTTGCTCTCGCGCTCTGAGAACGTCCTGGGCTTCTCTAGAACGAGACGGGGGCTGTCCCTCTCCCGACAACTCAGAGACACCGCCAGCCCTCACCTGCCTGCCAGCTGGGAGAGGCGGCGGAGACACAGAGGACCCAGGGACCCAGGCTCCCAGCCCCGAAGGCTCCTGTCCCTCCCCCGCGCACCCCTCCCCCCAAGGCCAGAGAGGCGCCAGACGCCTCCTCTCTCACCAAAGTCACAGAGCTTGAGGGCCACACGCTTGTTGACCTGCAGGACGGGAGACCAGACGGCTCACTTGGGGCCTCGGTGGAGACCCCCGCCCCGCCCTCCCTCTGTCCGCCCCCCCCCCCTCCAGCCACCTTGGTCATGATGAGGATGGCCACGTAGTGGACCAGGGCCCCGGTCACCACCACGGCCGTGGTCACCTGCTCTTCCTGGAAGAGCAGGGCGGAGTTGAAGAGGGCGGCGGCCAGGACACGGTAGACCACCAGGACGTGGGCCATGCCGATCATGAGGCAGATCTGCGGGGAGGCTCCTCAGGAGGGCTGTCGCCGGCCCAGGTCTCCAGCCCCCCCCCCCCCCGGCAGGCCCCCCAGGAGTACCATCAAGAGACACAGAGTGAGGATGGCCGTGCTTCTCAGGTAGGAGTGCTGGTGTGGCCGGAGCTTGTAATCAGGGCAGTTAATGAGCTCAAGTGCCATTTCCTCCTGTGGAGGGAACGCAGCACTCAGTCGGGGGACGGCCTGCCACACAGGGACACCCGCGTCCCACGCGCCGTGGGGGCCGCACGGGGCGCTGGGAAGAGCCCTGCACGGCCGGCCGCTCACCTGGTCCTCGTCCCACCCGTACAGGTCCCAGTGCAGGACCACTCGGGCTCGTTGACGCTTCCAGATCTCCAGGAACACGGTGGCTGAGGGGGCGGGAGAGGGGGCGGGGCTGGGGTGGTGGCAGGGGGCGGGGCGGCCCCCCCCACCTCCCTCCCAGCGCCCAGCAACTCACCCCACAGAGCCATGAAGATGGCAAAGACCACGGTGCCCTCGTTGTCGAAGAGGTGAGTGAGCTGGGGACAGCGGCAGCCAGGCTGGGGACAGCCTTCCGTGGCCTGCCGCCCCCCACCCCGCGGCTCTGCAGGGGCAGACCCTCCGCCCTGCTGGTGGGAGAGGATGGCCGGAGGGGACCCCCGGGTGGGGGGGGAGCAGAACCCCCGGAGCCGCAGACCTTGGCAAACACGCAGGTGTCCGAGAGCCGTTGGTACTTGCGGCCATGGTCCCCGCGAGGACACAGCAGGATGTCGTCCGCCTCACAGATCTCCTTGCTGAGGGCGCAGGGACGGGCTGGTGGCGGCTCTCCCCTGGCTCGGGGAGGAGGGGTCCCTGAAGGGCCCTGTCCCCCCCCCACCCCGCGCCCCAGGCCTCCCATCCCCACCTGATCTGACTGGCGTTGAACAGGGAGAAGCCGCTCAGGAAGATGACGAGGCCGGCCACCGCAGCGGGCACCAGCATGTATGTGTACCAGCCCAGCCAGGCGAAGTACAGGGCCACCTTCTCGCCAAAGTAGTCCCTGTGGGGAGGCTGCCCCGTCAGACCGCCCCTCCCCACCCCCGGATGTGACCCCACAGGCCAGTGCCGGGGTCCGGGTGCCACATGGGGAGACCAGACTGCCGTGTCCCACCCAGGAGCACAGACGCATCTGTCCGCCGTGGACACGGGTGCGTCTGGGGATCTTGGGTGTGTAGGTGGGCACGTGCATGTGTCGGTGGGGCCACGGGTGTGTCTGTGGGGACGCAGGTGATTTGTCTGAGGCAGTGTCACCTGATGTCATCAATCGGCTGCTCGCGCACCATGTTTCTCCACTGGGCCCATTTCTTCTTCAGGTTGTCCTCCCCCTGGGCACAGGTGACAGACAGCGAGGGCTCCCTGCCTCCGGTCCCGCCCTCAGGCCTTCTCCCAGCCCCGGCCCACCCCTCACCTTGTGCAGGGCGAATCTGGTCTCAAAGACCCCGTTCTTCACCAAATCCTCTAACGTGTCTGGAGGTCACAGGGAGTGTCAGGTCAGAGGAGTGAGGGGGGACCCTGCCCTGCTCTCCCCGCATCGACACCCCTCCTGGGGCAGGGGTGGGGCGCTGCACAGGCCACCTGCCCACCTCATCCTTACCACCAGCTGCTGTCTTGCTGTTCAGGACAAAGTTGACAATTCGGATTCTGGAACACAAGAGCTCCTCAGGGGACCCCATCCTCCGTCTGGCCAGGTCCCAGGCCCTTCTGTGTCCCTAGTGGAGCCTCCGGCCTGCCTGCCTTGATTGCCTGACCGGAGCCCAGAGTCTAGGACTCACCTGGGAGCCCGACCCCCACCTCTTAAGTCCTCCTGTGGCCTGTGCCCGTGGCTCCAGGATGGGGCTCTCTCAGGGCAGGCCCTCCCCTCCCAGGACCCCTCCCAGGGCTCAGGCCTGCACGTTCCCTCCCAGAGACTGGGCCTGGACCCCACCCCCCGCCTCCAATCACACCTCCCACCTGGAGCCCCCGCGCGTTCAGAGCACCCTCTATGCCTTCACGTGCACAAATCCCCCTCGCACCCCGTGAGCCATTTTGCACACGGGGAGACTGAGGCTCAGAGAGGCCTGTGCCAAGGCCAGGCAGGTGACAGAGGAGGGATACGGGGAGCCAGGGGAGAGTGGTGTGGAAGGCGGAGTCTCGGCAGGGGAAGGAGATGCTTGCAGAGAAGAGGCTGGGAGGCCTGGGAGGCTGAGGAGAGAGGTCCGGGGAGGCGCAGCTGGTCTGGAGAGGGGAGGTGGGGACCCACATCCCAGGTCGGCGGGGGTGGGGGGAGGGCTGGCTGGGAGGGTCCTCCCGGCCTGTCCAAACCCTGCCCTCCCTTCGGGGAACACTCGTAACCTCCAGAACTCTCCTAGAAGCGAGAACTGAGTTGTCCCTTATCACGGACAGACACGGACACCGAGTCACGGAGCCCGGCCCCTGGGACCTCTGACACGAGACCACGCCTGGAAGCCTGACCGGACCAGGGACACGGCGTTCTGGGCCAGCCTCTCACCTGGTGGTGGCTGGGATGGGGGCTGGCCTGGCAGGCTGCACTCTGGCGGCAGGACCCTCAGGCTCCATGAGGAGTGTGCGGTACAGATCAAAGATCCTGCTGTCGGCTCGGACCCCGAAGAACACCTTGTCGCGGTCCTCAATCCTCTGGGGGGCGGGAGGGCGCTTGGGGACCTCCGCTCCACTTTGGAAACCATCCCCTTTGTCCTTGTTTGACACCGGCCTGTCCCTTCCACCTCAGGCACGAGGCCCCAGCCGTGTCTCCGGGCCCCCGGGACGCACTTGTCCCCTGTGCCCCACACCAAGCCAGGCGCTCAGCCAGCACACCTTGCAATGGAAGCCCTTTGTCCTGAGCTCCTCCAGGAACCGTCGCTGCTGGCAGGCCTGCCTGGGGTTTCCCTGGGTGCGGCGGTCAGCCACGAGGACGTAATCCCACTGCTCGGAGGCCTCGGTCTGGAGGTAGGAGGCGCGAGGCTGGGGTCGGCACGGGGCCCGGGGATGGGTGGGACCCATCTCCCCTCACCAGGGGACTCACCTCCCCGGCGTTGATCTCCGTCAGCGGGAGGCTGTCTCCTTCGGTCCCCACCAGGATCCGGAGGCTCTCCTCAGCCTGGGAGTAGAGGAGGGTGGGGCTCGTTCCTGCGGGGAGAGCCCTCCCGGCCGGGGCGCCTCGGCACCGAGGGGGCGGCACGGGGCAACACGTAAAGCAGGGGTGCAGGGAAACGAGTGGACGAGGGGGACGCTGCAAGCGGGGCTGGGACCACACGGAGCAAGGATGGCTGGAGAGGCGTCGGGGCCTCCGGCAAAGGTCTGTTCAAAAACGTAAGCAAACAGCTCCTCAAATCCTTGAGAAAAGACCAGCAGCAGACAGGGGTTTCGCAGAAGAGGAAGCCGCGGGAACTCTAGACGGTCAGGGAGACACGGGTCAGGTCACCGGAGGCATCCCCTCTACCCACTGGGTTACGGGCGTTTCAGTGGCCCGACCGCGTCAAACAGAGTCGCTGCGCACGAATTTGCGAAACAAAGCTGAACATCCTAGACCACAGCCGGGCCACCTCCCCCTGAACAGGATGCTCCCGGTAGCATATTGCATACAGAAGTTGTGGCGATAACCCGAGTTCCCACCCGCGGGTGGCTGGATGAAGTTATCCCACCCACGGTGGACAATCACGCAGCAGAGACGTGAACGGGCTGCGACACACGGAGCCCTGGGGACCAACGTGACACGGCTCTGAGCTCAGTCAAAGTCGATGAGAAGCCCCAGGGGTACGTGCTGCAGGCACGTCCGGACGGACGGATCATAAGTCAGGGGCAGAACCTCAAGGAGGAGGCGGACGAGTGCACAGCCCCCGGGGCCCCTCCTGGGCCCCGGTTACTGTGGCGGCATTTATGGACAGCACGGGGCCTTCTCCCGTCCTCCCTCGGTGCTCCCCCTTGTGAGTGTGCTCCAGCCTTCCCGGCCGAGAAAGGACGCGTGGGAAGGGGAGGGAGAGGAGCCCAGCGGCGGCCCCCACCCTACATGATGAAGGTCTAGGTCACAGTGGTATGGGTTAGCTGTTAGGGACCCCCCCCCCCAAAACGCGGAGTCCTGGGTCGGCCTGAGAAAACAGCAGACTTTCTCCAGAGCCTGAGCAGACTCAAAGCCGGCTGCCCAGGGACAAGGAGGGAGAGAGGGGACATCACAGACGGGAGGTGCCCAAGGAGACGTGAGGATAAGTGCCACGTGGGATCCTGCAAGGACCCGGGAACGGGAAGGACGCAAGGGGGGCAGCTGGTGGCATTGGAGTCCGGGTGCCCATGTCGGGCTCTAGGTTCTGGCCAGATCCCCAGCCAGGGGGCTGTGGCATCGGGGCAGCAGGGCGAGGGGCGCTGAGAAGCCTCGTGCTGTCTTTATACCCTCAGGAATCTTTACGGAGGCGCTAAACGTGCACAGGTGGGGAGGGGGCGGGCTCCGGCCTCACTCACTCCTCATGAGCAGACGGACAGCAGGCTGCGAGGCTGACCTGGGCCCTTTCGCCGCCGCGGGGCCGGGCAGCCGAGGGAGTGGAGGTGCGGGAGGCGGGCGACAAGGGCAGAGAGTCACGGTGGGTCCCAGGGGGGGAGCTCCAGGCTGAGATGTGGAGGGGACCTTGGCCTTGGAGCCCAGAGCCTGGGTTGCCAACCCCGTGCGCCCTCAGGCAAGACTGCCCACCTCTTCCGGCCCGGCTGCGGGACGCGCCCTGCACCCCAGTGTGGCGCTAAGCGTGCTTCCCAGCCGGCAGCTCTCCGGGGAGGTGCAGGGACCCTGCAGCGTCCCAGGGATGAGGCTGCGGGGGACGCCCTGGGGGCTGGGCCCACAGAGCAGCCACCTCGCTCCTGCTGGGCTCTTGCCTTGGCCTCCTGCCAGCCCACCACCCCTGCCGCCCTTCTCCTGGCCTACGAGCCCAGGGTGGCCCGTGGCTGTCCGGCACCACATCACACCCTCCTCTCTATCCTGCCCGCTGCCAGGCCTTCCCCCTGCTGCTCCGCCCACCTCCTACCCCTTCCCTTCCACAACCACTTTCCACCCAGCTCAAGACCTGCCTCCTTCAGAAAGCCTCCCTGGACTGCTCCAGCCAGTCCGCCCTGAAGGGCTGTCCGGAAGAATGCAGGCTGCCCGGTCCCAGTTGAATCCGAGACAAACAACAGATGCTTTGTAGTATAAGTATGTCCCAGTTATTGCATGGGACACGCTTATACCTAAAAAGAAAGTTTTCGTGTAAACTTCAATTTAACTGGGTATCTGTTTTTTATTTGTTTCAAAACCTGCAACCCCACTCAGGCACACCAGGAACTACTAGCCCCAGGGTGGGACCTGGGTCGGCCCCACTCTCCCTGTGTCCATCTCAGAAGCCTGGGCTAACACAGACAACAAGCCTCTAGCGCTCAGATGTGGCTTACGGTGTCTGAAACTCCTGTCCCGTCTTGGACCAGAGGAGAAACCTGCCGTTCACAGAATCGCAGGGACGGGGAGAGCCCCTGGGCTGACGTGCCTCTGTCTCGGGGAAGAGAGTAAAGTCTCAACTGGATGGGAACAGGGACATCCAGGTCATCAGCCTCGGGTTCTGGACTCGCCCACCACAGGCTCAGCAAGTGCCGTGTTGGACGATGACCAACAGGACCTCATGTGCTGGACCTCAGACGCGGGAGGGGGCTCTCCCTGTCCACCCCCAACCCCGAACTGAGCGCCTCTGGCAGATCCTGCGAGGAGAGACCCCAGCTTCAGTGGGAAGAACAGGCAGGACAACCAGGGGTGGGAGATGGGACCCCAGGTGGCGAAGGGTTAGCACGGGGAAACCAGACTGGGCAGAACACTGGGGTCCGAGCAGGAGGATGGAGCCTGGGGAGGAGGGACTGTCTTAGAGGCACCTCAAAGCTCAGGCTTTTGGCGGGGGGCCCTTGCTGAATCCCAGAAATGAGGCTGCTGGGCCTGGTACAGCTCCCGATTTGGACAGCACCTTCCCCTACCAGAGACATCGCACAGCTTTGGGACAGTTGCCCAGAGCAACTGGGAAAGGCTGACTCGGCCTCTTCTGGGGGCCTGGCGTGTGACCTGGACAGTGGGGAGTGAGGCACCTAAGGTATCTGATTCCCGCCACTGGACAGAGACCCCCCCCCCAGGTCACTGCCTGGTCACCCCCGACAATGGGCAGGCACCCATAGGAGCAGTCAGGTCAGGGTCCCCCGTCCCATTTGGCCGTCCTCCTCCCCACAGCCAGACAGGGACCAGGTTCTGAGAATCTGCTTCCCATGTACTCTGGGCTCACCATCCCTGAGGTCACTCGCTGGATGCAAGTCCCTTCTGTGGGCCACAGCCACAGCCACGGCCACGGCCTCCGGGACGAGGCTGTCCATCGGTCCGTCTGTCCTCCAGGGTGACAGGCCTTCACACGTGGGGACTGGGCTTATGTGAGGTCGCCCCCACCTCCAACAAGCTCCACCTCCAGGAAGCTGTGTGTGCCCATCAGGCCCCCAGGCCCCCAGGGCAGAGACAGGGGCTGTCCCTACACACTTGGCCTTGGCCATGTGCAGACCCCAGGCAAGTCCCTGCACAGATGAGGGGTGCAGGCTCGGACACCCATATTGTTCTCCCTTTAGTCCTTCCAGCTTCCACCCCCGGCGAGCCGCACACCTAGTGGGCCAGGGCCCACGGCGTAACACGGGCCAGAGTGGCTCCAAACGAGGAAACTTCTGGAGACGCCACAACTCCTGGGAGACATTCCCGCCCCCACAGCACAGGACACGAACAGTTAGAGCTGGGGCAGTCCTTCCCAGTTTGGCCTCTAGGTCACCAGTGAGACTGAGGACACTGCTGTGCAGGTGGGACTGCCACCCAGCTCCTGATCAGGTGGGCCACATAGAACACACACACGGGTGACACCCAGCTGCACAAGGAGTACGTTTGGACCGCCCCTCACTCTCCGTGGCACATGTCACCCTGGGGTCACAGCACACCTCTGCCTGGGCCCCATGGGCATCCTGGACTTCCATCATCCAGCAGGGGACCCTCCTGCCCCCACTAAAGTGCACAAGCACAGAGAAGCCCACCCTCGCTCACTCAGCCCAGACGCCCTGGGTCCACCCTTCCTGAGCGGATCTCCCCACACCTGCTTCTCTCTTCAGCTTCTGAAGCCGGTCATCTGCACCCCCCAGCCCCCCTCCACCTCCTCAGCTGTCCGTCTGTCTTCTGTCAGTGCCTCGTCGCGTGTGTCCATCCACCCATCCCCAGACCCTTTATGATGGAGCCTGCTACAGAGCAGGCTTGAGGGTGATGTGCGGTGTAAGTAGACACGGGGGCCTGGAGAGGCGGCCCGGAGCTTGGCCTTATAGGGCAACAGGCTGGCAGGAGGCGAAAAAGTAGGGGCAGCGTTCCTGGGAGAGGGAAACATGTAGGGACAGGCCCTGAGGGGCAGCATGCAATCAGTGTCCGGGGACTTGGTACTCAGCACCTCCCAGGGACTCAGTAGTCAGCACCTCCAAGGACTTGGTACTCAGTACCTCCCAGAGACTCAGTGCTCGGCATCAACAAGGACTTGGTAGTTAGTACTCCCAGGGACTCAGAACTCAGCACTTGAGCTTGGCAGAAGCATAAAGAGCGAGAAGGGAGCTGCCAGGAAGCGAGGCTAGGGGTTGGCAGAAGAGGGATTATGGAAGCTGCTCAGGCCGCTGGGGCCATGGGGAGCCATGGACGGGATTGGAGGGGAAGGGTGTGTTCAGATCCCGCTCGTGGCTGGGGCCACCAAATCCTCCCTGCCGTCTGCATCTGCGTACGTCCCTTTCAAGGCACTGATTCTCCAGCCTAAGCCAAACCCCGTGCCACCTCCCACCCGCCCCTAGGCGGCCCCAAGTGTCTCCCTCACCCCAGCTTGGGACTGGCATGAGGGGAAAGGGCCGGCAGAGGAAGCTGGGGTCAGGCTAAGGTGTGCCCGTGTGCTAGCCTGAGCAGCCAGGTGCCAGAGTTGGCTCTGGAAGGGCCGAGGAGGCCCTGGGCAAAGGTGGGGCGGGAGGCCGCCTGCTTGGCCCACACCTGGCAGAGCCCCAGGGAGGCTGAGTGGGAGGCTGGTTTCGCTCTCATCCTCCGCATGGGTCTCCTCCCAGAGCTACCCAGTCGTTGGCCCAGGCCCGGATGACCTTCCCTGGCAGAGGGGAGAAACGATGTCTTCCCAGGATGTTTTCCTGCCCACCTCCCTGGGGCTCCCACAGCCTCCTACTCTGCCTCCCAGAATCAGAGTCCAACATCCCCCAGCCGGCCACCAACCCGCCTGGGGCAGGACTCCCAGGGAGCAGAGGGCCCAGTCGGCCACCCTGGGCCTCCCCCACCCCAGGTCAGCCCACCCTGGAGGCCAGAGCCCCCTGTGCCTCTGCAGGGCAGAGCTGCAAGGTCTAGAGATGGACAAGCTCTCCTCTTGTAGGCCCTACACATGCACTAAAGGCCTGGCCCCGGGGTCCCCAGAATCCCTGGCTGGGCAGGAGGAAATCTGCCCTCTGTCCTGCTCCAACCCCCAGCCAACCCAGGGGCTCCGTCTGAGTTCTGGCCACCCTCACCTTAGCCTTGAGGGCTCCAGGGAACCTCCACAGGCACTTTCCAGGTGAGGCGGGCAGGGCTGGCTGGAGGGGCCCACGGGGTGGGCGCGGCCTGGCCACAAGCATGGACCCCGCCCAGCCCGACTCACCTGCATGCTGGTCCCAGAGTCTGGCGAGGGGCTAGCGACCGATCGCGGTGCCCGCAGAGCTGGACCGAAGTGTGGCAGCAAGGCAGCTGGGCGCGTCCTACCTGACTTCCGCGTGGGACTCACCCCTCCCTCCTTCTTCCTCCTTCTCCTGGCTGATCCTTCTGCTGCCACTCCTGTGCTGGAAGGCACACCCCTCCCTGTGTGTGTGTGTGTGTGGGGGGGGGGGTGTTGACACCTTCCTGAGGACCTGGTCAGGTGGGGACCCCTCCCCCGACCTGGGGGCATTGCCCTCACCTGCAGGGGGGTTCCCCTATAAGATGAGTTAGATTGGCACCTCCCTCCTGGGGTACAGCATGAGTGGAGCGCATGAGCACTCCCCACTATCCCAGGCTTCACTCTTCCAGATCCCAGGACACACTTCCCCCAGCCCCCCGCCCCCCGCCCCCAGGGCATCCAGCCCTTGACTCCCACTCCCCAAGTCCAGTGTTGGTTCCCTTGGAGGAGAAATGGGCAGGAAGGATTGAAGACGAAGAAGAAACTGTTGCCCTGAGCCCCTGCTTTGTGGACCCCAACCGGGAGAGGCGAGGACCTTTGGGATCCTGAGGGCACAGGCTGGCCCTGGGCCGCATGGGTCCTGTGGTCCTCGGGCAGCAGTTGGGGAAGGCTCTGGGCCACCCGGGAGCAGAGTGCCCCCAACAGGGACGTGGGGCGCCGGCTCGGAAGCTGAGGACGGAGCGGAGCTGCAGCAGGGCGAGGCGCGCGGAAACATGGAACAGCGTTAGTGGGCACCTGAGGTCACGGGGGACAGGCAGCGCCCACAGCGTCAGGGCACATCATCGTGCAGCCCATGTGACCCTGTGTCTGGGATTATGTGGCTCCATCTCACCCACGTTTCTGCTTCGGGAACCCCATGGCAGGCTGTGACAGCAGCAGGGGCCGGGACCAAACTGTGACAAAGAGGGGCCGAGAGAGGGACCTAGCGGCACAGAGCCTGTGCGGGTGTGATGGAGCAAACCCAGACACGTGCACTAAGACTGAGGCCGCGGAGTCCCCATGGCAGGGTGAGTCCAGGACTAGCAGTAATTGTTGTTCTGCCACTGTAAGCACTTGGTCTCACCACATGGCTCAAAGTGGCTGCTAAACCACCAGGCATCACAGCCACATTCAAGCCAGCAGGGAGAGGAACGTGAAGGAGGGGCGCTCCACCTGTCACATAGTTGGTCACTTGCCCACAACTTCCTGCAAGGTGGCTCGGGAACCACGATCACTTTTCCTGAGAAGGTAGAAGCACGCTAGGGTCACACAGCAGTGTGCACAGGCCAACGGGCCTCAAATGGCCCATTAGAGTTCAGGGAACAGAGGCAAGGGCTTTTGAGCACGAGTACTGCGAACCCATGGTCCACACTGCCAGCCAGCTCCTGGGCTCCAACTCCGCCGGCGCAGGGGGGGTCTGTCTGCATTTACATTCACATCATGTTAAAACAACCCAAGGGATTTCCCCTGACACAGGCGTCATTGCAGGAGTCTCCAGCCCAGGTGGGGGAGGAATGCCTGGCCCGACAGGGACAGGTGTCCTACTCTCGGTGAAGGATGTAAGATAAAGGCCGAGCTCCTCACCCGGTCCCATCTGGCACAGCCCTTCGGGACAGCAATTCAGCAAAAAGAATCAGAAGCCTTAAAACGGCTTATGCTTCATTAACTCAGCTTTTTATAAACTATCCTAAGGAAGAAACCCCAAAATAATGACAATGTATATGAATCTGTCCTTGGAGGCAAAAATTATAAACCACCTCCATGTCCAACTGCAGGGAGACGTCTGACAAAGCACCGCCGAGCCGTTACAAAGTATTCTTTCAAAGTGCTACGAGCCTATGGGAAAATGCTTATGTTACACAGTTAAGTGAAAAAACACAGATTAAAAACACATATGCATTTTTTTTTTGTCTCAACTGAGTGAAAATGCCTGAAAATAACGGAAGAGTAGGTTGAATATATATAACTGTGAATGGAGCGATATGCTTTTCTTCCCTCAGCTTGCTTTCCTCCAGTTTTCTATAACACACATCATTTTTACAAACTGAATCACTACGGGGCGCCTGGGGGGCTCAGTCCGCTGAGCGTCTGACCCTTGATTGCAGCTCAGCTCATGATCCCAGGGTTGCAGGATGGAACCCGTGTCGGGCTCCATGCTGCCCTGCCTTGGGGAGAGCGCGAGGCCTCTGTGGGCTACGGACCCTGGACCCTGCTCCCTTTTCCTTCCTCCCCCAAGCTCCAGGGCACCCTGCCCAGCCGGCCGTGAGGCCAAAGTACAGCAGGAGGCGGGCCTCCCGTTCCCACTGTCTCCAGGCTGCCTCGACTCCTGGACTCCTGACTCCTCGACTCCTGAGAGGGAGACACAGAATCCGAAGCAGGCTCCGGGCTCTGAGCTGTCGGCACAGAGCCCGACGCGGGGCTCCAACTCACGGACCGCGAGATCGTGACCTGGCTGAAGTCGGACGCTCCACCGACTGGGCCACCCAGGCGCCCCATGCCTCGACTCCTTTTAACTGGGGGCTGGTGGCCACGCTGTGGAGGGGCTCAGGATGACAAAGCCACCGGGGGTGCCCCAGGTGAAATCCCGCAAGCAGGAACGGGCCTGTCCTCACCTTGGGAGTCTGCCCTCCCAGCCCCAGTGGCCTGTCTTGTGGCCCCAAAGCTACTCCGATGTCTCGGTGAGGACAGTGCTCAGAGGCTCACAGCCAGGTCAGCTGGAGTCGGGGCCTCCCAAGCTCTCTCTGGGCTGGTCCCAGACGCCCCTGGCCTCCGTCTGGCCTCTCTGGCTCACAGCGCCTGTCTGGGGCAGCGGACCCCACCCCCCACCGCACCCCCGTCCTCTGGCCCCTGCAGGGAAGATTCCTCTCCCAGGCTGGGCCTCTGCTCCCGGGGCCGGCCAGACACAGGTCCTTGCCCGTGAGACCAGGGCCTCAGGGTGGGGACCCCAGGCCCTGATGTCCTCGCCCCGGGGGCAGCTCTGTCTCCCTGATGCTCCCCTAGCCAAGGCCTCTGGGCCTTAAATTCCCGGCAGCTCCTGTTTTTAAGGAGCAGGGAGTCGTTCTTGCCTGGGCTGACAGTCCCGTAGCCCCAACCTCTCCGTCAGCCCTCAGAAAACAGAATGTGGTGGAGTTCTCTGCAGTGTGTTCACCTTTACAGACTTGCTCGTTCCGAAACCCGCAGATTCCTCTCCCTTCCCTGTAAGGGTGTTTTACGAGAGCATTTCTGTGAATACTTTCAGTATTTACCACCATGAATGTGGGTCCTTCGGGCCTCGGGAAACCTTGGGACCTGAGGCCGGGACACACGCCACCCAGATCTGTGGCTCCATGTGGCTCACAGGACCAGCTATGCCCGAGAGAGGCCGGAGTCGGCCGCCTTCACAGCCCCTGGTGCCTGGGCCTTCAGGCAATCGCCTGTGTGGCTGAGGAAGCCCAGGGCCGCTGGGCCCTGCCCCAGGCGGGGTGAGTCCGGCTGACTCGGGCCCCCTGCGAGCCCCAGGCACGGGGTGTTGGCCCGTGTCGTCAGAGCCGTTCTGCTAAGTGCCGTGACCTGCCACCAGGCCACCTGAGCCACAAAGTGCCGGGCTTCTGAGACAACTTCCCCGCTCCTGAGTCCCATGGTGGACCCTGCCAGGCCACGTGTATCTGAAGGGAGGGTTGAGCCAGGCTGTACCCAGAGTGAAGGGTAGTGGTCCAGGCGGGGACACGGTGGAGGTGAGCTCAGGCCCAGGGGCGAGGCCGCAGGTGGACCGCTCCTTGCAGGGCAGGGGGTCGGGAGAAGCTCTAGGTTCCAGTGGGGACAGAAGAGCTGAGAGTAGGGGGCTCACCAACATTCTGTGCCTCGGCATCTCCGTCTCTCAGCCAGAGACGAAAAATAGAACCCAGGAGGGTGTGGAGGTCACAGTAGTTAGCATTTGTTTTTTGTTTTTAATGTTCTTATTTATTTTTGAGACACAGAGAGAGCACGCATGAACGGGGGGAGGGGAGAGAGAGACGGAGACACAGAATCCGATGGAGGCTCCAGGCTCCAAGCTGTCAGCACAGAGCCCGATGTGGGGCTTGAACCCACAAGCCATGAGATCATGACCTGAGCAGAGGTCAGATGCTCAACCGACTGAGCCCCCCCAGTTAGCGTCTGTAAAGCTTTGGGAATTCTCACTGGCATGTGGCCAGAGCCTGGTGGCGACTGTTAACTAACATGTGGTCTGCACTCAGGGCAGAGGGCACCCCCTGGGGGTCTGGCTCAGCTCCTGCCCAGTGTTCCACTCCGGCCCCCAAACCTGACAGACCCTATCCAGCTCCACCCCCGCCCAGCCCTATCCTGTCCAGTGTCTGTGCCTTGGAGAGGCAGTGGCCCCCTTCACGTAGGAGGGGGGTGGCTCCCAGCACAGTTTGGGAGAAATACCCATATCCAAGAAGTTATCCCTACAGCAGAGGGCAGCACTGGGAATTTGGGCGGAACAGAGCTGGGGTGGAGAAAAGGGGCCTTGAGGATGGCTCTGAGGGGCCCTCAGGGCAGAGCGAGGAACCAGCCCGTGGGGTGCTTGCTGGAAAGAAGGGGGGGGGTGGGAGCTGACCTGCTCTAGGCACCCGGGTCCAGCATCGCTTCCCTGGAGAAAGCAAGTCTCGGCGTGTCAGTCTGGGCAGGCCAGTGCAGTGGGGACCACGGTCCTAGTTCGGGTGAAAGTGACCTTGTATGACTCCTTGTGGCCTTTGGGACGGAGACCAAGGTGCAGCCCTAGCCTCACACTCGCACGTGCACTGGACGGTGGCCACAGAGAAGTTGGCAGCCCAGGCCCGTGTGGGTGGGGTCAGGGCCTGGGGTGTGGAGTTGGCCCAGGGCCGGACAGAGGGCATCCTGGAAGGCCTGTTAACCTTAAAAATGACACCGTCAACCATAATTACCAGCAAAATGAGTTTATCTGGGAATAGCAGAGAATTAAAATCTGGGACACGAAAGTTACAACAAAACCACAGGCAAGTTCCCAGAACAGAGAAAGGGGGTGGTTAGGGGCCTGTTGTGAACCACAAGTCCCCTGGAGTAAGCTGGGAGCTGGGAGTGTAGTGGCCTCTCGCTGTCTAGGCTATTGCCTAAGAGGAAAGCTCGCTTCCTCCTCCTGGGGTTGTAAAGTGGCATCCACCTGCGAGGTGTGTCTCTTCCTGTTGGCTCTACAGTTGACAACTAGTGAGCACGCCTCCTGCTGGTCTCCCAACTCCGTTCTAAACAAGGGTTCCTTCATTCAGTTTCACAAGCCAGAGAGCACACCTCCTGGGGCCAGCATTTCTTTGCACATCTACTGGTGCCTGGCCTATTGGGAGGCTCAGCATAGTGGTCAGGGACTGCGACTTGGAGTCACATCACAATCAGGCCCCATGCTTGGTGGGTGGGCCTGGGAAAAGGCGCCAGGTGAGTACATCTCTATATAGATATCTATACAGTGAAACAGAATAAAGGAAACCTGACTCACACTCAGTGGAGACCAACAGGAGGAGCTCTCATGTGCATCCCTCACTCCCGCAGCCCTTTGCATTCCCAATGGGCTTCACAGCCCCAGGGAAGGAAGGAGGGTTTTCTCCCCTCCCTCTCCCTCAACAACCCAGCCAACGGGGGACCATCACGGCCCAGCCAATGAGAAGTCACTACACTTCCATCTCTTAGGCCAATGGACTTCTAGTGTATAAGAGGTCCTCCCAACTCCCCCACTTGCTCTATAAAAGAGCATTTCTCTCTTCTGTTCTAGGGAACTCTCTATGGTTTGGTCACAGCTTGCTTGTCCCAAATAGCAATTTTCTACTATTCCTGAATAAACAAACCCATTTCGCTGGTAAAATAACTGGCAGATCTATTTTTAAGGAAAACATTACTAGGTGTCAGAAGTGGGATGCAGGCAGGACGCACACACACACCGCTACCCCCCCCCCAACCCCCCCCAGCAACTGAGGCTGGTGAGCAAACAGGTGCCAGCACCCTCAGCGCCAGCTGGGCTCACTGCTTCCTAGCCAACCCTGGGGTTTGAATGTGAGTTTTTGCCTGGATTTGTGCTTCACTCTCTGTTTTGTAGGATAAAATCCTACCTCTCCAGACTTTATTCAGGACCTGCTCTAAGGCTTTATCCTTTCAGAGAGTACTCGTTTGGCCTTTGTCTGACTCCTTTCTAGAGCCCGGCTATTCCTACTGGGGCTGTGCTGCTCAGGAATTTTCCTCTTGGCTCTGGAGAAAAGCCTCTGGGAAATGGGATCCCAGTGATCAAAATGCTTTGAGGGTGCCCCTGCCCCCACTCTTCTGGGAGCCCTGCCGGTTCCATGATTAAAAACAGTGCTCCCTCCTCACGTGCATTCTTATACGGACTAACTTAACAAAAAACAATTTACAACTTCAATGGCCATTATGGGGAACTTTCGAGCTCCCCAAAATTCCCTTCCTCACAACTCAATCGGACAGCCATGGGCTCTAAAATTGTCAAAACTGAATTGGATGCTTATTTTCATTGATACCTTGAGGCTTCCGAACAGTTTCTGGATTCAAAGTCTGCCTTTTTGCAAAGTACTATTTGTAAACTAACCGAGGCAGGCAAACAATTGAAAGATGTCCACATGGCTTCTGAGGCCTTGTCCCCTCCCCATCTTCTTTGTCTCCTGACAGGTGGGGTGGCCTTGCGCTCAGGCCCCGCCTCTGGCACCGTTTCCCTCTCTTCTCTCCTCACCGTCCCCAACCCCCCTCTACCTATCTCTCATTCTAACCCTTTTGCTGAGCTTGCTTTTCCCTCCAAACTTCTCCTCACCCCTCCTCTCCCAAGCCTATTAATACCTACCCCTCTACAGTAAACTCTGCTGGGGGTCCCGAAGAACGCCACATTGCTTACGTTGCCTGGATTAAGGCTGAGTTTTGAGCCATAGTGAAAGAGATTCCTAAAGTGACTGAGACCCCATAAATTTGCTGAAGAATTCAACATAGTTATTCAAATTTACTAATCTGAGTGCTCAGATTTATATCAATGGGTCCACATGCTTGTTGGTGAGGGTCGGGCCAAACACTGGATGAAAGCATCCTAATAGGAACATCCTGGAAGGGATTTAAAGAAACAGATGCCTACATTTTGGCATGATGCTAGAACATTCACTGGAAATCTCCACTGAATGCTTACAGCTTTTCCTAAGCCTGTCGATCGGAACAAGATCCAGGCTTGCACACAAAAGCCTGACGAACCTGTTCATGACTATCACCATCTACTCCAAATTATCTTCGAAGGCTATTCTGGATTGCTGTAGATGCTGAATCCACCTTGGTAGCTCTTAACTCCATGTCCACTGACAGGCTGAACTGGGGTTGTTCTCTTTTAGTTAAAAGGACCAAGATATAATGGGAAACTATGTCCACTCCGGATTTAGTTAATTTGGCAAACCAGCTCGCTGGCAACCTCGAGGAGTCACCTAAAGGAAAGACCACTACAATCCTCAATTTTCAGCTCCAGCAAATGAAGGCCCCTCAACAAACCCAACCCCTGCCTCCTGTTTCTGCTGTTACTACAAAGAGCCAAGGCACCGGGGAAGACGGAGTGCTCCCGTGAGGCTGTCCCAGTGTCCTCCTAATTCCTACTGATGGGGCTCTGGTCCTTTCTCTCCAGATTGGGAGAGAACCTCTCTGTGTCCTTATTGGCCCTGGAACTGTGCGCCTGGTGCCCAGCCCACAGCTATGATGCAGCCCCTGCTGCAACGTATTAACACGGTTCCAATGGTGGGGTTCTCTCATAAACCCCAACAGGTTCCTGTCTCTGAGCCTACTCCTCCTGTCTGGCCCTTTGAGGGGTATGCGCCCTTTTCTCCTTAGTTCCTCTGCCTCTCGTCCTCCTTTATTGGGCTGAGATTTCTTAGAAAAGCATCATGTCAGAATTTGCTTCTCCCAAAAGGAGGAGATAATTCTAGAATTTGACAATAGCAATCAACATAGGCAACCAGGGAAAATTAAATGATTCTTCAGTATCTTTTTTATGCTGTGTCTTCGATGGCACTATAGCTGAGTCTGAGGACACTGGCTATTGGCCCCTAGTAGGTCATCCACCATCCTTTCTATGGGCAAAATCTTCAGCTGATACAGGCAGAGTGCAGTACCGGTGTACCTCCCAACAAGAATGAATGAATCCCTTGTAAATAAGCACGCCCTTCAAGGCATCAAGCCCGTTACAGAGGACTACAAGGCTTGGGGCTTCACTGCCTCCCGTACTAGTCCCCGGAACACCTACTTTGAGAAAACTCAGTGACTGAGGTGGGAGTTTGGTCCGGGACCTCCAAGCAATAAACAGCATCCTTATTCCTCAGCAGCCTCACACCCTACGGACACCATTTGCCACAGCTCGCTGCTCCCAAGGCCAATCTGGTCCGAAGGGTGCTCTTGCATATGATAATGTGGATGCCCAGCAATTGGTCCCAGAGGGGGACATCTAAGAACCGTTGGCTGGAAAGGAAGAGAGCTCTGGTTTGGACCAAATAATAATCTGGCCCCATCAGAAATTCTAAAACTCCCACTACTTACCCCTGGACGAGCATTTAACCTACTGACAAAGTGACAGCACTCGTGACCCAACACTGGTGGGGAAATATTAATGAGGCAGCAAGAAGTGCCCACCTTCCTGTCCTAACTGTCCGAAGTGCCATCCACAGAATCCCATTCACACAAATGGATTTCACACAGCTGGCCCATCTCGTGGACATAAGTATGTTTTTGTCACGGTTTGTATGTTTTCTCGCTGGGCCAAAGTTTTCTCTTACAGACAGGCCACTGCTTCTTCTGTGGCTAAAATTCTGTTAGAAAAGATTATCCCTACCTGGGAACCCCTCTTGAACTGCATAGGACCAGGCAATCCATTTTACTGGCCGGTGGCTTTGGCAAGTCTGTGCTGTTCAGCCGGTTTCATAGCACTGTCACCATGCATTTCATCCCCAATCCTCAGAGTTTGTCAGATGCACAAATAACACTTTTAAGACTTAATTGGACATTTGTAGAGACCGTCCAAATACCTTGGTCAGAAGAACTGCCGTTGGTCCGTCTAAACCTCCGATCCGCTCCCTTGGAAACTCATAGACTCTCACCCTTTGAGGCAGTCACAAGATGCCCAGTGCACTTGGCCCTGCCTCCCTGACTCACAGTTGCTAAAAGGAGATACACGTCAGTACTGTAAAGGCCTAATTGCTTCCATTAAAAGTAACCGTGATTTGGGGCGCCTGGGTGGCTCAGTCCATTGAGCATCCATCCAACTTCAGCTCAGGTCATGATCTCATGGTTTGCGGGTTCCAGCCCCACATCAGGCTTTGTGCTGATGGCGGGGAGCCTGCTTCAGATTCTCTGTCTCCCTCTGTGCCCCTCTCCCACTAGCTCCCTCTCTCTCTCTCTCTCTCTCTCTCTCTCTCTCAAAAATAAACAAACATTAGAAAGCAAGTAACCATGCTTTGGTAGAGCAATCTTTTTCACAGTGGGCTCCTGGAGACAACGACCTGAAGCATCATAGCTTGCAATCTGGAGACTTCATTTGTGGGAAAATGACACATCCAGAAAGGCTCTCTTCAACCTCACCGGAAAGGCCCTTATCAGGAACTTTGAACCAACCCTCGTGCTGCCAAACTCCAGGGAATAAACTTTTGGACTCACACGACGCATCTGAAGACAGCACCAAACCCCGACTAGCCCTGCACACCAGCTGGTGTCCTGAGAGTGGACTTCCCAGAATCGAAGCACAGGACATCTGACGAGACACTGCCCCGAGACGTCCAGACAGGCCCCTGTACCTTTTCTCACTGCTGCTGCTTCTCTCTTTCACAGAAAGACAATGCCCTTGTCTGCATTTCCCAAAACCTTGAGAAAGACAAAATCTATTTTGATTATGGCCTTTTGTAAACAGCCTCATCACGAACCTGGGACAAATTCATCTTTTCAGCTGTTTTCTCTGGATGGTTAGAAGGCTCAGGATTCACAAGTCCTTCCTTCATCTGAACGAGTATCTGGCTCTGGATTCCTATCCAGATTCACAGCTTCTGAATTTGCAACCTTACAGGCTGTCTGATTGGTATATGTGCTGCTGCAGCGAGGACACAGTCCGTCTGGTTGGGTAACAGTTGTTTCCAATCGGTTCTTTTGAGATAACAACATAGTTTTTTCTTTAATTTTTTAAAATGTTTTTATTATTTATTTTTGAGACAGAGAGAGACAGAGCAAGAGTGGGGGAGGGGCAGGGAGAGAGAGGGGGAGACACAGAATCCGAAGCAGGCTCCAGGCCCTGAGCTGTCAGCACAGAGCCCGACGCGGGGCTGGAACTCACGGACTGTGAGATCATGGCCTGAGCCGAAGTCGGACGCTCGACCGACGGAGCCCCCCAGGCGCCCCAAGATAACAACATAGTTTTAATACATCCTTGAGGTTTTGCAAAGAGCTCATCAGTCATTGCATCACGTTTATACCTGCATTGTAACCCCCCAAACACACCTGATCCTGTGTGCTCTCATGGCGTTCACTATTCTGCTTTGGTGGCTGCTCCAAGTGGGGACCTCCAGGAGGCATATGTGACTCCAGGCTTGCCTTTGTGGGGAGAACTCTTCTCCCCTAAGTCAGAACAGGTGCCAATAAATATTTCAGTTGGCTACCTTCAGACCTAGGATCCTAGTTTAGAAGCATCACACGATTTGGAATTGTAGTGTCACTTCTGTTTTGTCTAAGTTTTGCATTTTGTCACCTGTCAAACTTTTGTAAAAATGGTGTACCAAAGCCATGATCTCCAATGCTTATGATCTTGATAAACACGCACAAGAGATGGGGAGCACCTGGGAGTCCTCCCTCCTGACCTTCCTTGTTACTCAGCGTGGCCTTAAGTGGTTTCCAACTGCTGTGCACTTTCCCTCCATCACGGAACATGACAACCAGAAAAGGTCCTCCCTAGCACCGAGAGACAAAAGCATTAAATATGGAAAACCTGACTCTTGACCAGGACGCTTTCAAAGAACGATCTTGATCCAAAGGGGAAAATGTGAAAATTAATAAAAGGAAATCGCGTTTAGAATGGAGTCAGGAGGGTGGGCACCTGGGTGGCTCAGTCAGTTGAGCGTCTGACTTCAGCTCAGGTCATGATCTCGAGGTTCGTGAGTTTGAGCCCCACGTCAGGCTCTCTGCCGTCAGCGTGTCAGCACAGAGCCTGCTTCCGATCCTCTGTCCCCTCTCTCTGCCTCTCCCCCACTTGCACACGCTAAAATAAATACATATTTTTGGGGGCACCTGGGTGGCTCAGCCGGTTGAGCGACGGACTTCAGCTCAGGTCATGATCTCGCAGTTCGTGGGTTCGGGTCCCGCGTCGGGCTCTGTGCTGACAGCTCAGAGCCTGGAGCCTGCTTCCGATTCTGCGTCTCCCTCTCTCTCTGCCCCTCCCCCCGCTCAAGCTCTGTCTCTCTGTCTGTCAAAAATAAATAAACATTAAAAAAAAATTTTTTTTTAATATTTTAAAATAATGGCGTTAGGAGGCCAGCAGGGGGAGCGCTCACGCACAGCACTAGTTGTCAACACAGCCAACAGGAAGGTATACACCTTGCAGGTGGATAGTACTTCAGAACCCCAGCAAGAGGAAGCAAGATTTTCTCTTCCTGGGGCAACAGCTCAGCCAATAAGAAGCCACTCTACTTCCAACTCTCGGTTTACTCCAATGGACTTTTAGTTTCTAACAGCTCCCTCCCCCAACTCTTCCCTCCCTCTGTAAAAGAGCTCTCCTCCCTTCTGTTCCCAAGACGTGCCTATGGTTTTCTTGTGGCTAGCTTGTCCTAGGTTGCAATGTTATTCCAGAATAAACCCATTTTGCTCGCAGTGTAACTGACAGTTTCATTTTTAGGGTTCACAAGGTAAACACATACATATACATTAAACACAGTTTTGAGGTGTAGTTCACATATCACACAATTCAGCCATTTGGAGTGTGCAGTTCAGTAGATTTTAGTGAATTCACAGATGTGTGCAACCATCACCGCAATTTTAGAATATTTCCATGGCCCTTTAAAGAAACCCAGTACCCTTTAGCAATCACCTCCCCCAGCCCCCTACCCTTTCCCAGCCCGTGGTAACTATTCATCTTAATGTCTCCATGAATTAGCCTATTCTGGACATTTCGTGTAAATGGATCATGTAATATGTAATCTTCTGGGACTGGCTTCTTTCACTGAGCATAATGCTTTCCAGGTTCACCTTGTTCCTCGTTTAGGGCCGAGTGATTTCCCATGGTTGTACGGACAGACCACACTTCGGGTGGCCATCCACCAGTTCTGGGACCTCAGCTTGCTTGCCCCTCTGGCTACTGCGAATCATGTTGCCACGGACATCTGTGTCCTGTTCTGTATCCTCCCTTGGGCACACACCTCGTGTCACATGTAACTGCGCGGGAAGCTTCAAAGGAGCTGCCACTGTTCTTCAAAGCAAAGAGCTTCGGGGCCTTATTTATTTATTTATTTATTTATTTATTTATTTATTTATTATTTTTTTTTTTCCTTTTTTTTCTGCGGGGGCCCTCATCGTATTAACAATTTGAGCCAACCCAAACCAGCAAATCCACGGCATTGCGACCGCGGAGACCCCCTGAAAGAACCACCCGCCTGCCCGCGGACCCTGCGGACTAGAGCCCCGAGCGGCTGGCGGCACCTGGCCCCTCGCACGTCGGATAGAGGGTGGAGAGGCGCCCCAAAGGGACGCGGATGCGACCACGCGGCGGGAAGACGCTCCAAGGCAGCGCGGGCGAGGCTGCGGCGCGGCCAGGGCCGGCGCTCGGAAGGGCGAAGGGGTCGAGAGGCTGGGGGCCCGCCGCCGGGGCAGGAGGGTCTGGCGTTGCCCCTACGCGCCACGACGCGGGGAGACGCCAGCTCACCCGGCCAGCGGGCTCCGGTTTCCTAGCAACGAGGCGGCATCCTTCCCAGCAAGCACTGCTTCTGACCCGCGGCGTCGGAGACTACGAGACCCAGCGTGCCCCGCGGCCCGGCCGCAGGGACTACAAGTCCCACAAGGCACCGCCCACCCTTTCCTAGCCGCCCCTAACCCCTGCTCTCCCAAGACCCCGCCGTGGAAGCGCCGCGACCCCTTCCCGGCGCTCCTCGCGCCGTGCGCAGCGCGCCCTCGCGGTGACCCGCTGTGCGTGGGGTCAAGGCGCGGGGCGGAGCGGCTGGGCTGGCGCCATGCGGAGGGGTGAGCGCAGAGGCGCGGGGGGACCGCGGCAGGGGTCCCCTGTGCCGGCGGGCAAGGCCTCGCTGGAGGAGCCGCCCGACGGCGCGACCGCAGGCCGAGCGAGCGGGCCGGGCGCGGGCCGCCGCAGCACGGAGTCCGAGGTCTACGACGACGGCACCAACACCTTTTTCTGGTGAGGGGCGGCGGTCGGCGGGGGGGGGCCCGGGGGGCGCGAGGGTGATGGGCACGTCGTGCTGGGGTGGAGGGGCGCCTGCGAGACCCGCCCGGCCGCGGCTGGTCCCTCGCGGCGGTCCCGCCAGGCACCTGTGACCCCTGCCCTATATCCCGGGAGGAGTAGGCTCCAGAGTCATGTCGGAGAGGCTTTTCCTGTCCCAAATTCACCTGTGCCCGCTGTCATCTTGTTTCTTCGCAGCGCCTGCGTCGTGCGGAATCGGCTTCTCCCCCCAGCGCATAGCAGTAACGTTAGCGCGAGCACCTTCCCACGTGCCAGGAGTTGAGCGGCTGTTTGTGAAATAAGGGTTCTGTCTCTTTTCAGGGGCTTCTCGCGGAGCCTGCTCTTCGACCCCCGTACGGCTGTCTGCAAGCCAGGCCCCGGCGTCAGGCTGCCCGCAGTCTGCCTCAACGGGTGTTGGGGAGGGAGAGGCCCCCGGGAGCATTCCTGACCGCTCCCCCCGCCCGGAGCCTGTGTTGGAAGAGTTCACGCTCTTGCTTTATGCTGAATTGGGCACTTCTGTATGTGAGGTCCCAGGCGTGGCTCCTACGCCACATGGCTCTGTGACCTTGGACTAGCCCTTCACCTTCCCCAGCCTCCTTGCTGCTCTGTAAGAGAGAGAAACCCCGTGTACTAGACAGCATGCTTCTTGAGGGCTGGGGTTTGGTTTTCTTTGCTGGATGCTGAGTTCCTGTCAAGAATACAGTGCCTGCATTTGAGGCCTGCGGTAGGCCCTTGGGGACAGAGGGAGGCAGATGTGGCCTCCAGCTGCAAAGGGAATGCCACGTGGAGGCAGCTTTTCAGAGAACCGAACTGTGGGATTGTCACGGAAGGTCTGGTCGGGGAATGCGGAGAGCCTGACGGGAGTAATTGGACGTTTCAGGGGAGGGTGCCGCCGCAGCGGCAGAAACCGAAGAGGAGGCACGCGTGGGGCCGAATGGGTGTCGTGGTTTTTATCGGATTCAGGAGAGGTACAGGGTGGTGGTGGGTGTTGATAGGGCTGCAGCCCTGCATCTGGACGAAGTTGGTGTCTTCCCTGTGGGTGCTGGCAGCTGCCGTGCAGGGTTGGCTTTCAGCCTTGCTTTGGGGACACGGTGCATTCAGGTGGCCTCGGAGCCCGTGGGAGCGAGACAGGGATGGCATGCCTCATCCAGGGCGTTGCGGCCCCTGAGCTAGAGACCGGAGCACTCTTGGACCTGCAGGCCAGGCCTCTCCACCAGCTGTGTCTGTGAGCACGCCCCTTCGGGCTGCAGGAGGGAGGGTTTCGTGCTAGGACACGGCGGTTGTCCTTGTTTCCTGCTTGTGCACATATTTGGGGGCCCCAACTGGGTGCCCGTTGCTGTTCTAGGGACTGCAGCGGAGAACCAAACGGGAAGCTTAGACTTTGGCGTAAGCCTGGGGCCTCAGAATCATGAGATGTACTGGCTGAAGGGGATGCACCAGCAGGAACCGGGGAGCACATGCCTCACCTCGTGCAGTGAAAGGCAGACGCCGACGACAGCCCTCGGGTCCTGTGCACAAAGGTGCTTGGTCAGTCGGGTACTGGACACACAGGGGCCTGCTATAGCCGAGTTTACCTATGAGGAGGGCTGCTGGGGGCCTGGAAGGCTTTCCAGGAGGCAGTGTGACAGGGCTGGCTAGCTTCAGGGGCCTGCCTCGTGGATCTCCTGGATGGATGGCTCCTGCCTCCCCACCGCGGGTGTGAGGGGTGCTGTGCTCTGTGGTCCGTGCAGGCCCTTGCTGCGTCCCGGGCCCCCCCTCACCTGTATAGGGGAAGGAACTTCTCATTTCTCCTGGCGGGTAACCAGATGCCTGCTTGGTGAGAATTACTCATTCTTACCTGTAGAGCTTAGCCACTCGCCACCTTTTTAGTCTCTCCTCACTGACTTGATGTGTTCCGGTTTTGAAAACTTTTATTTTGTGTTTGAGAGAGTTTTAGTAACGAGTGGTACAAAACCTCCTGTAAAGACTAAAAGTTAGTATTTGTGGAAATGATTTTTTTGTTCCAGAATTACTCAAAGGAACTTTTGCAGGATTCGAAACCTTACTTTTAGGGTTTTCCCCAAAGATGCCCAGTGACGGTGGTTGTGCGCGGCCACGTAGGAGGACTCTGGAGTGTCTTTGTTATCCCTTGTCGGCCAGGGGCTGTGTAATTCGGTTCAGGGTTTGCCTGCGCCTTGGAGCTTGAGGCTGGCCTCCCGGAAACAAGGCCCAAGGGGGCGGGCGTGAGGACTGCCGGGGTCTGTGGTGGCAAGGACACCAAGTCTTCTACTGGTTGGGGTGGTCCTCTGGTGCAGAACATCCAGGGGGAAGCAGGACCGCAGACGCAGAGGAACGGCACAAAGATGTGTTAGCCCTCGTTTTCTAAAGATTATCTGGGAGCCACTTGGAGACTTGATGTCCTGGAGAGGTGCTACTGAACGCTGCCACCTGTGGATGGAAGGTGGGTGAATTGCCACCGGATTGGCACACTTCCTGATCAGCTCCTAAAGCAGGGAGGGGAGGGACGGTTGTGACGTTGTGGGAGTGCTTGCCGTGTGCTGGTGTCTTGTAACACTGGGCCTCGGGTGAGCACTCTCGGCGACCCCAGGACTCTTGTCCACAGCGTCCGATAGTAGCAGCAAGAATGCGCAGGGGTGATCTCGGTGCCCCAGGTTCTGGAAAATGCCTTTCTCAGTCATTGTGGGGTCGGGGTTTGCCAGCTCTGCCCGGATCTGGAAAGCTTGACTCTGCAGCGGATTCCTCTTTGGTCATGTTGATCAGCAGCCGGGGAGGGTCAGTGTCATGGCCGCAGGCACCTCTGGCACACCTGGGGCAGGCCCTCTGGTCTTGGCCTTTCCTGGCCGAGGCTGCCTTGTGCTCTCAGTGTGCCAGCCACACCTTCATGTTTTCTCTAATTGGTTTGGCGGGCCTCCCTTCCTGCCCACTTGGCATAACGAGCGTGGTCATCTCGAGAGAGGGACTGACAGCTGGGTATTTTCCACTCATCGTGGCAGGGAGCCAGCTGTCCTCACGCCCTCGCCCTTGCTGAGTGACTGGAGAGTCATGGGATTTACGGCCGCTCAGAGCTCCCTGAGTTCTCTATTAGCCACTAACCCAGAGGATGTGCTGGTCTTCCCAGCACCAGGGAGGTGGGACAGGGGGTGTCTGGGAGGGACAGGAGGTCTCCCCGAGTGTTCCACACGTGGAAATGGTGCTCTGAAAGACGAAGAAAGCTGCTCAAGACCGCAAGTCTACTGAGCGGCAAAGCTGATGACCAAAATCCGTATTTTCCCGCTGTGCCCCATTGCCTCTCCAGGGAAAACTGTCAGAGCAGGAAACGTAGACTTTACAGGGAAAAATGGGAGGAAAGCACAGGCCGTGGATTGAGCGGTGGTCTGAAAGAATTCTCGGCATTCTGTCTCCTGGGCGCCGACCTGGCATTTCCCCTTACCACTGCCGGCTGCCTGTAGTGACTGCTGGGTCAGGGATCGAGTCCTGACCATGCGAACCCCACTTCGTCTTCCTGACAGCAGGTAGTCTGCACCTACGTTTCTGCCTTCATCCAGAGTGCCTCTGTATCTATCTGTGAGTTTGGGTTTTGTGTCTAGATTCCACACGTAGGAGAGATCACGTGGTGTTTGTCTTTCTCCGACTGATCTCAGCACGATGCCCTCGAGGGCCACCTGTGTTGCCGATGGCAAGATTTCATTCCTGGGTGTGGCTGGATAACATTCCTTTCCGTCCAGTCCAGTCGGTGGGCACTTGGGCTGTTTGAGTAACGCAGCAGTTCCCTAGGGGAGCGTGTGTCTTTCCAACTTGGCGTCTTGTTCCCTCCAGTCCCCAGTGGTGGGATGACTGAGTCTTATGGCAACTTTATTCTCGTTCCTCGAGGAACCTCCATGCTGTTTGCAGAGGCTGCACCAGTTCACACCACCGACAGCGCATGGGGTCGCCTCCTCCTCCTCCTCCTCTCCGACACTGGTGGTTTGTCTTTTTGACGCTAGTCATTCTGACAGGTGTCAGGTGACAGCTCACTGGTTTTGATTTGCATTTCCCCGGTAATGAGTGCCGTCGAGCACCTTTCCACGTTTCCACGTGTCTTTTGGCCATCGTGTCTTTGGGAAAGCATCTGCTCAGGTCCCCTTGCTGTACAGAAGGAGGGAGCCTTCGTAAAGATGCATTTCATCATAATTTAGTAATAAAAATTTTACTTTCTAGTAGCACTTGACCCTAGCGGTTCTGAAGTCTGTTGTTCTGTGAGACTTCGGTGCTCTGTGCTCTACCTCTGGGTCCTGGACTTTGTGCTCCTCCCTGCCTCGGATGGGACAGAGGGAGGCCTACTGATTCCTTATTCCTGTTTCCACAGGGCCGGGGGTGACTGACCGAGTGACAGTGGGAACATTTATTTCAAGGGACAAAAAGTTGTTTTTCATTTTCAGATAATCCTTGTGTTTTTTCGGAGGATGGAAAGATCTGTGACTGGAGCTGTCTGGGGCTCCTCAGGGGATGTGTCTCAGCCCAGAGAAACGATAGGAGGATTATCGTGTTTGTGGAAATTAATACGACAGAAGCCAGAGGGTCGAAGTCATTTTTTAAGTCCTGGGACAAAAGCTTCTGTGCTCCAGAGATGCAGTTTCGGTGGGGCATCTGCAGGGTGCCTCTCGTGCTGTGTGTTTCTTAGATCCTGGCAGGACCTGGTGCCTGGGGGGGGGGGGGGGGGGGCGGGGTGCCCAGCGGGCCCCTGCACGGCACCTTGGCGTCCTGACGTCCCTGAAGCCGCGTGGACGGGTCCTGGGCCACAGCGCATCAACGAGGTGTTCCCTTTGCCCCTCGGATCTCTTCCGGACCATGTGGTCGTCTCTCCTCAAGCTGACTGGCTTGTTTTTCCTTCTGCAAGTCTGATGCCAGTTTGTGGGCTGTTAATCTAGTTTACTCTCCTTCCTCCCTGAGGCTGGGGCTCCTTCCCATCCCTTTTCTCATAGACACTTGCCTTGTTGGGAACCCTCTGGGCCAGGTGGCCGCGCAGGCCCATGGCCAGGCCCCTGGGACAGTCCCGTCCCTTTCCTAGGCAGATGGCTCCCAGCAGGTGGTCCCATGAACCCCGCACACTGTTGGTCTGCCTGCTGTGGGCACTTCTCCCAGTTCTGGAGGCCTGGAGCCCCCTTGGACCGACCTGTCACTGGTGGGGAAACAACTTGCCACTTCGGAAACATGCACCCTTTGGAGAAACCCGTTGAGAACTCCTGGGACAGGAATTGGGCCCAGCGGGTTCTTGCTCTGTGCTCCTTACCTGTGCTGGTCTCTGGGTGGTGTCTTCTCGAAGGTACACGGGACGGGCGTTCTGCCCCGTGCCCTGTAGACCACTCCGGCTCTCCCGGCATGCTTCCCTGGATCCTGACCTTGCACCAACAACGGTCGATTCGTAACGTTTTGTTGTAAGTTGCTGTACAGCGAATCTGTTTGTAGCTTTGGTGCGCGTAGCTTCCTGGAACCGCCGTCACGGGCCAGGCACAGAACAGGACCTCACTCCGGCCTCTGGCCCGGTCTCTGTCATCGTAGTTTGGCCTTGGAGAAGGCCACGTAAGTGGGGTTTTGTGGTGCGTGTGTCCCGGAGACGGGCCTCCCGGCGTGCCTGAGGCCCCCACAGCCGAGCGGTATTGTGTGTGGCACAGGCTCCATCATCCAGGTGCTTTAGGGATGTCCGGTCA
The DNA here is from genome assembly GCF_018350155.1 of Leopardus geoffroyi. Classification (NCBI taxonomy): domain Eukaryota; kingdom Metazoa; phylum Chordata; class Mammalia; order Carnivora; family Felidae; genus Leopardus; species Leopardus geoffroyi. The sequence continues at coordinate 115,458,523 of NC_059329.1, read as the reverse complement.
GTTAGTGATGAGTCTGCAGTGGGGTCTGCCGGTTTCCGGTCTCTGCTCCCGTCCCCGTCCCCTCCGCGCCTCGGGTGGGTTATGTGCGCGCCCCCCCCCCAGCCGACGTGTTGGTTTGGGTTACGTCTCCGCTGTTGCCGCAGGGATGCAGTGAGCCTTCTCTGCTTCCCGGTCTCCGCGTCCGGGAGACCACATCTGCCACATGGAGTCCATGTTGATCCGTGCAGCGTCTCCTTCGGCCACGGCGGCCCCGTCACGGCGGTACAGTGGCCGCTTGCCGTGGGCGGACACGTTTTGAAGAGCTGGGGCGGAGAACAGTCTGTTTCGCCGTTTCTCTTGCCCTTCTTCCGTTCGCGGCAGCCTGGTTTCTCCCTTCCTCTGGCAGCGCTCTTGGAGCAGCCCTGCTTCTCTCCTTACTGTCTCCTCTTTCCTGCCCAGAGAGTGTTCAGTTCATTCCTGAAAGACGTTTGTGCTGGATGTGGAAGCATCCTCACTCCGAGGTCAGGACACGAGGCGTGGAGGGGTCGCGTCCTCTCCGAGGACTCGCAGGTGTTAGATGCGGAGAGCCAGGGTAGTGCCTGGAGTCTCGGCATCGGCCGCTCGCCCCGCAGTCCGGGTGCCTGCCCGCTGCGGGCCCTGTTTCCCGGGGAGGCCGTCCGCTGGCTCACGGCCGGGGCCGGAGCCCGTGTCTCTCCGCGGCGGACACGCACCGTCTCGCTTTGGGTCCGGGGGTCCCTTTCTCCGTGTTCCTGGGCTGTCCTTTCGGAGCTCTCGGATGTGGTCGCTTCACGAATTGTGAGGCTGGTCGTAGCGTGCTCAGTGGAAACCGCCGCGTTTACCTGCTGCCCGCTGCCTCCACCCCGGACCCAGCAGGGCCGCCGCCTCCTCTGAGCCACAGCCCGCGGCGCCCACCGCGCCACCGCTCTTCCCGCCCGGCCGCCGGCTCCCCGCCGGGGTTTCCGAGCCGCGGCTGTGCCCGCGCGTCCCAGGTGCGGTAGCGCCCCGGGCTCTGACGCCAGCCGTGTGTTTGGGTTTCAGGCGCGCCCACACCCTGACGGTGCTCTTCATCCTCACCTGTGTGCTCGGCTACGTGACTCTGCTGGAGGAGACGCCTCGGGACACGGCCTATAACACCAAGAGGTAACACGGCCCCCGGCCTGGCGGGTGCAGGCACCTGGCGTGCTTGGGTGGGGGGGGGGGGGGGCGGGGTCCCTGCTCTCCGCGGGCTGGCCTGTGGCTCGCGGGGCCAGTATCCACTCGCGGGCTGGCCGGGCTCCCGGTGTCCCCGCTGCGTGTGCCCGAAGCGTCCCTCCCCGGCTGCCTCCTGGAGCTCTGTGCTGTGTTTACCCCTCCTCCACCTGTCTCAGGGCTCCTGAGGGTGCTGCCCCTCGTGGACCTGCAGCCAGTGAGGGATTCGCACGAGTAACAGACCAGAATGTGCCTCAGCGCCTCTAGGGTGGAGCCCAGGAGGGGTCCTGGTCACTAGTTCTGGCGGGAGGGATGGTCTCCCTACACATCCCACCAGCAGTGCCCTGGACCCTGCCTGAGTGGCCTACGGTTCAGCTCGGTCCTGCAAGATCACCCCCCATCACCCCTGCAGGTGCCAGCCACATGCCCCAGTTGTCACCGGTGCTTCTGACCAAATGGCTGCAAATCAGAGGTTTCTGTGACCCCCTTCTTGGTACTATTAATTTGCTAGAGCGGCTCACAGAACTCGGGGAAGCGTGTTGCTAGATCACCGGTTGATTAAAAAGGAAGTAAGTGAGGGACAGCCAGGGGTGACAGGTGCCCGGGGCGAGGTCTGAGGGCTTGGGGCGTCCGTGCCCCCTCCAGGCACGCCACTCTCCCCCGACCTCCACCTGTTCACCAACCCAGAAGTTCTCAAAACTTGGTGCCCTGGGTCTTGTGGGGGATGAGCGACTGTCCCATCGCCTTTGGTGATTTGACTCAGCCTTCAGCGCCTCTCCCATCCCCGGAGGTCAGGGGGTGGGACAGAGAGTTCCAGCCCTCCAGTCCCGCGGCCGGTTCTCCTGGCGGCCAGTCCTCACCCTCAGGTGAGGGCCCGAGACTCGCCTCAGTGACATAACACAAGAAACCTTTAGCCCTTCAGAAATCCCTGCGGTTTAGGGGCTCCGTGCCAGGGGCAGGGCGGGGCGGGGTGGAGGCCAAGTGTTTCTTATTATAAATCACTGGACCACGGAGCCCGTGAGTTTGGGCATCTGAGAGTGTACAGGTTTGTGTGTGCAGAGCCGTGCTGAGCTCTGATACTGCTGCTTTCGGAAAATTTTAAGTGGGCTTCTCGGGCGTGATGGCGTTGTGCGGGTCGGGAAGCGGGTAGACTGCCTTTGCGGCATTATTTCCAGACTCGCTGGCCGGTTGTGTCCCTTGCTGGAATCCCACGGATTCTGAGGCCACTCTCAGAAGTGGGTGAGGCAGATTGGCTGGTTTTAGAGCAGATTCCCGTGAGGTTTCTGCACTGGATGGACGCCCCCAGGCTCAGGAAGCCCCTGTTGCAACTCTGACCCACTTGCCCTGGTGTGACGGGCACCAGGGCAGGGACAGAGGCAGAGGGCAGCGCCGGAGGACCGGAGGTCAGATTTGGTTGGCGGGGCCAGGCTTGTAAAGGAGGGGTGTTAGCGCCGGCCCAGAAGTGCGTCCCGAGCACCGTTCTTTGCTCTCAGGCATCAGTAGCCCGTGAGGATGCCGGTGCTCTCTCAGCGGTGTGTCCGGCCGCCCATGAGTGCACGCGCTTCAGAGCCCCCAGTTTGTCTCCCAGGCCACAGCCAGAGGGTGGGGGCTCTGGCCCTGCGCCCTGTCCCTGCGCCGCGTCCCTGGCTCCTGGTTGCACGTCCTGTGGGCTGCCTTCCTGCATCTCTCACGCTGTCCCCCGGGGCGGCTTTGCCGGGTCTATCTCTTGTTTCCTGAGCCCTGGGTGTCAGCCTGGGGCCCAGCACGTCTGCACACGGCACTGCCCGTTACTTGGTGTCCCACTGATGCAGGGGGGCTGCTCGGTGCAGCGTGTGTGGGTGATGGGGTCCAGAAGTAGAGGGAGCTTGGCCCTTCTGGGCGGCCCCAGGTTGCCCTCACTGTGGCGGGTCCCTCATCAGGGACACTGAACCTGTGGATGTAGGAGGCATGGAGGCTGTGGTGGGAGCCCGAGTGTGCTCAGCGGGCATTTCCAAGTAGAAGGTGGCCTTCTCTGTGCCTTTGTCTGTTAGTGCCAGGTGTCTGCTGGGCCCAGATGGGCAGAGACCAGAAAGAAAGCGGGACTTGGTCACATTCAAGAGGTGTCCCCCCTTGGCTGTGGGGTCAGGCCAGAAGTGAGCAGTTCCAATGACACCAGGCAAGAGTTGTCACAGGTAGGGCACAACCCCAGCCACAGTGGGCCCACGCAGGGCACCCTCGGAGTGCCCTCCAAGGGCAAGGCCCGGGTTCTGACTCATCGGACGCCTGCCAGGGAGCCCCTCCAGCCTAGACCCGGGGGTATGTCCCACCTCTTGGCCCTGTGCCGGCTCCTATCCTGAGCTGCCCCTGCACGCGAGTGGCTGGGACAGTGAGCAGCAGGTGCCTGGGCCCTCGCCCAGCAGCCCCTGTGCGCGGTCACTGAAGGAGAGGCCTTGAGGGGGGTGGGGATGGGAGGGCTCCTGGACACTTTGCTGCTCTGAAGTTATGTGTCCTGGGGACACTGGAGGTCTTCGTAGCTCACAGTCTCTCCCTCCTGGGACAGAGAAGGGCCACCTTCCTGGCCCCGTAATTCTGCACGTGGTGCCTGGAACCTACTCCTGGCTCGTCCCTGGAGGCCTTGCTTCAGCCCCATTCTCGCGCCACCCGTGGCTCTGCTGTTGCTTCCCAGGATCTCCTGGGTGTGTGGACGCATGGGCACACAGCCCGCCCCCAGCTCAGCACCCCTGCCTGGCTGAGGCTGGCACTTCCGGGCAGCCCCCCCCAGCCCCAGCCCCAGCCCCGCCCCTTGGTAGCACATCAGAGCTTTTGATGCGCTCGGGCTTCTGTCTTGTTGTAAAGGAAGAGCTTCTAAAAATTATGCTTACTGTCAAAAAAAAAACCCAATGAGTACATCGTTAAAAAAGTAGGAAATTGGCTTGTGTTCTGTAAGCTCTCCATCAGCTTGTGTGTATTGTTCTTTTTATGGGTCTAACAAGTCCTGTTACTTTGGGGGAGTAGGTTTTGTTTTTCTCTTGAAGTCAAGTTTATCAACCAGTAATTTAATGCAACATGTGTCTAACCAGAGCACGGCTCAGTGAGTTTCCACAGATGCACACACCTGTGGAGATACAGCCCTCTGCATGGGCCGTCTGTCCCCACAGGTTCCTCTTGTCTCCTGTACCATTTCGTGTACACGGAGTCACCCACCCTGCACACTGTGTCTGGCTTCTTCCGCTGGGCATGATGGTCTCGTGACGTCCACGTTGCGGTGTCCATCGGTGGGGTAGGATTGCTGGGGGTGTATGCTGCGTGGATGGGCTTCACCCTATCGTCCCCATTTACCCATCGGCGACATCTGGGATGATGGCATGCGTGTACACAGTGTATACACAGAGATACGGAAGTTATTACATGTAAAACGTGAACGTGCTTTGCGTATTAGAACACACAGGAGATACAACATACTCCGAACACTGAGGAGGAACAAAGCTGGAGGAACGGCACCAGCTGGCCTCGCCGTGAGGCTGCAGTGACGAGGCCAGTGTGGTGTTGGCAGAGCGTTCGGCTGGGACGGACCGGGGGGTGCAGGTACATGCCCACGTCAATGCAGTCGCCTCGTCGCTGCACAGGAGCAAAGGCGTCAGGGGAGAGCCTTCTCAGCAGACGGTCCCGGAACAGCGGAGAGTTCCCTGCGAGACAGCAGACTGGATACAGGCTCTTCACTTCTCACGATAATGAATTGAGAAGGTTTATAGACCAAAGCGTGAAATATGAAGCTGGAGCACTTCCTGGAAAGACAGTAGAAAGTCTGGCGATCTTGGGTTTTCAAAGATGACACCAGAAGTTTGACAGTCTCTTGTAGAACTAAAGTTATTCTAACCGTGGAATCCGGTCATTGGACTCGTAGGTATTTATCGAAATTAAAGTGGAAACTCGTGTCTACGCAAAAACCTGCGTGTGGACGTTGTACCCGCTTTATTCTAATTGTCCAAATGTGGAAGCGGCCAGCGTGCCCTCCAGTAGGTACATCCGGACGATGAAATGTTATTAAGCAGCAAAATGAAATGAGGTATGAAGCCATTGTCAGGTAACAAAAATTGAAGTAAATTTAAAGATCAAGTTGGCTTCGTTCAGTGATTGATGGGTGGGCGGTGTCCCATCCAGCAGTAGAAGGGACTCTGCCAGGCTTTTTGAAGACGAAAGGGTGGCGGTGAAGGAAGTCATTAACAGAGACCACATGGTTTGGGGCAGGGTCACCCTCCTGAGGGGGGCAGAAGGGGGCTGCGGGCCAGCTAGCCCCGTGTGGGCCGGTTAAAGGTTGCGCTCCTGGGACCGATACTACACTTTGTTTGGGTGGGGATTGAGTCGTGGTTTGCTGACACGGGGCTCAGCCCAAGTGACTTTGTTTTGGGCCTGCTGTCTCCTTTTTAACACTGCAAAGACGTAGGTGAAACTCAGACGCGTCTTACTAAGTGACAGAAGCTATGTGGAAAGGCCACACACGCTGCAGCCGTGTGACTCTGGTAAAGGTGCAGTGGTGGTAAGGTCACTGGTTTCTAGGGCAGTGGGGGAGCCAGGGGTAGAGCGCTGGGGAGTGTGGAGAGTGTTCTGAGTGTTCTGTACGATGACTATGATGGTGGACCTGTGGCTGTGCGTTGGTCAGTGTGCACAGGACTCAACAACACAGAGTAAACCTAATGTTCACAAGTGAAGGAAAGATAATTTCGGACGTCGGGGACCCAGGAAGGGATGCAGACGGTGGCCAGACTCTCGGGGTGTTACAAACGCGTGAAACCCCCTCACTGAAGGGGCGGGAGTCCGTAAGACTCAAGGCAGGGCACCCGCCCGCGAGCGCCGGGCTCTAGTCGACGAAGTTGTTCCCGGCGGGGTCAGGTGACCAGTTCTGATCCTGCGGCCCGCGTCCTGGAGCGAACAACTGAGTACGTGGCCGGCGGCCGGTGGGAACCCCGTGCGGTCTCACCGCTGAGTGGGAGGTTACAGGGGATCGGGGGGAGGATGGGCCCTGGGGTAACGGGTGGTGGTCGGAGACGTAGTAAGAACTCGTGTTTAGCTTAACGTAGGTACAGCTGGTTGCGCAGAGAAACATTTCTCATTTGTGTGTTTGCACAGTTTGTCCACACAGCTCTGACTATCGGCCGAGAGGCCCAGAAGCTATAATGCCCCAGTGGCAAGGAGCACGTCACCCCCCAGAACGTGGCTCCCAAGACCATCCTCCAGGGAAGGAGCCGGGGCTCCCGGAGAAATGGCTGAACCCAGGCCTGGGGCAGGAGATGCCAGGAAGGTCTGGGAGGGTCGTCTAGCGCCGGAAAGAAAGTGCTCAGAAAAAAGCACAACGCCCCACAGATGGGGTTATGTTAAAGCTCTGATACAGGAGACCATCGAAAGCGCTCCCAATGGTCAAAGTAGGTAAATGGATACAATTTGAGCAAAAAAAAAAAAAAAAAAAAAAAAAAAAATCTATAAATTATTACCACATCATAATCCAAAGTATAAAATGCATATCCGTGAGTCCGTGCCAATATAAATGATAAAGTAAGTGAGGGAGAAGAGACAAGTAGCCCGTGTAGATAAATTCCAGATAAACATAGGTGCTCCCCAGCCCTTGCGTGCAGGCTGTGTAGAGGGACCCCTCCCCCTCAAGAGCAGGGCAGGGAGGGCACCTGACAGGTGTGTCCCAGCCAGGGGACGTCAGAGATCGTGTCGGTGTGATGTGATCTTCCTCCCAAAAACAAGATCGAAATCACAGAAAGCGGCAGATGGCATTCGCTAAGGGTCGTCCTCCAGAGCACCTGACCGGTCTCCAAACTGCAGGCCATCCAAAACAACGCCTGAGGCCCTGTCACAGCCCAGGGGGGTTTTGACCCCGAATGTCATGGGGGTCCTGGTGGGGTCCTGGGCCAGGAAAGGGACTTTGGATGAAAAGTGAGAAAGTCTGGAAACAGTGGACTGTGGTTAATGTAGCAGTGTGGCTTCGTAAATTGTGACAGACGCCCCATCCTCACGTCGGGTGTTAACGCAGACCTGGGTGCAGGGAGTGGGGGGGTACTGTACGTCCTTCACCTGACTCACAGATCTTGCCAAGTGACCCCAAACACTGCCTTAAGATGTACAACCGAGGTTGGAATTGAGACTCTGACCTGGCGAGGGCAGGTGGGGCGCAGGCGCCCTGAGACTTCACCTCCCTCGTTCTGTTCTGGTGGTGACTTCTCAGGGGGTCACCCGTGGCTCCAAAGCTATCTCTCGGTCGTGCCAGGAGGGGCCTCTCCTGGGGGTGGAGGGTGTCACACTGGGAGCGCTGCCTAGTGGGGGTCTGTGTGCCCCTCCAGGCAGCCCCTTGCAGACTTCCCGCCTCCCCACACCCTGCCCTGAGCAGTGGGCACCTCACGGGCCCTCTGTGTCAGCCCCTGTGATGGGGATGTGGGTCCCCGCCCTGCTGAGCGCAGTGGCCAGTGTCCATCGGTCCCTCCACACTTACTGTGGTCCGGAGGCCGGCAGGAGCAGGGAGCCCGTCCTACTCGGGACAGGACCACTCTGCACACCCACAGCAGCATGTTGCCCCTTGCGATCGGAACACACCCTGGCCACACAGGGGCAGGCAGGAGCGGAGGGGCTGGCAGGCGGTGTCCTGTGGGGACCCGACAGGTGCCTGCCCTGGACCCTGGGCGCTCTTACGGGGGGGGGGGGGGGGCAGGTGCTTCCAGGCCGACGCCTCCGGCCTCCCGTGTGGTGTCGCATCGTGCGTGTTGGAGGGCAGCAGCCCAGCTGCAAACAGCAATGTGCGTCCCTGCCACGGGACTGCCGGCAGTGGGGAGGGCAGGCGGCACTGCCCCCCTCAGACCCTGCGCTGGGCGGGCGGTGGCCGTGTGAATGGAGCGTGAGCACCGCTGTCTGCGTGTCCTCCTTGCTCCTGTCCCCCCCCCCCCCCCCCCCGTGCAGGCTCGTGTCTGTGTGTCTGTGCACTTGGGGTTGCAGCACATCCGCTTGGTCCTGTTGTGAATTAGCCCTGTGGGGATTGCGTGGGGGGTGCTGCCCTTGCCTTGCGGGAGCAGAGAGCCTTTCGACCCTAGCATCCTTCTGTCTTGGGCGGGCCCTCGGTGCCCTGGGTGGTCACATGTGGGATTTCAGGGGCTCTTTCAATGGGAAGCACACACACTAGTGGGCACCGCTTTGCAACCTAAACGACGCACAGCCTCCACCAAGGGTCTCGTCCCGAGAGCGGGTCTGCCTCTGGCGGTTGGCCTGGGTGCCCTCCCCCCCCCCCACCGCGAGGCCCGGCCTCCTCCCTCCCTGGGGACAGGGGCTGTCACTGCAGAGGGCATCCTGGGGTCCCTCCTACCCCCAACCTCCCGCCTGGGAGACACACACTGAGGGGCTGTTTGTTCTTTGTTTGCAGAGGTATTGTGGCCAGTATTTTGGTTTTCTTATGTTTTGGAGTCACACAAGCTAAAGACGGGCCATTTTCCAGACCTCATCCAGGTAACTCGCCCTTTCTCTTTCCGTGTGTGCCCATGTGACGGTTCTGTCCCGAGCAGTCGCTCCGTGTCTGTGCTGCCGGGTGTGAATGTCCTGTCCTCCTCTTCCCAGCCCCTCCCGCCAGCCAGGGCGCACTGTCACAGCTGAGGGCGAGGGCTAGGTTTCCTGCAGCCCCTTGTCCCATCTCTCTGCTCCTCACCTTGTCCCGCAGCTGTCCTTCCCCCCCCCCCCCCCCCCCCGTGTGCCTTCCACCCACTGTGTCTCAGGGGGCTGCTTCTGCAGACCTTGGTGCCCCAGGACTGGCCAGCGGGGTCGGCATGGGCTTCAGCTGGTGGCCCTGCCATTGGCCTGCTCACTGGGTGCCATCTGCAATGAGTTCTCCTGTCTCTAACCCCCAACCCCCAAGTTGAGGGAGTTCCAACAACCCCCTTGGCCTCGGAGCTGCCGAGCAATGCTCGAGCTGCCCCCTAGTCCTGCCCCCTGCCCCCCCACTGCTGGTCCTGCCCCTGCCCCCACCTCTGGTCCTGCCCCCTGCCCTGCCCCAGCCCCAGTGTGTTTAGGGCTCCAGCCTCATTGAGGGGCCGCCTCTAAGGGCAAGGCATGGTTGGTTTCCTGAAATGTTACAACTTAGTAACCTTTGTAATCTTAGAACCTTTGTTTCTTTTCTGTCTTAATAGGGGTGTGTATTCATTGTAGAATACTTGGAAAGTACAAAAAGTATTTTAAAATACAAACAAGAGCCACTCACAGGAAGAAGCCACTCTTAAGGTTTAGTGTGTCTCTGCACATGCATGTACACACGTAGCATTTAAACATGGGACCCTACTCTGTGTGTGGTTTTATATCAGACTTCCTCACTTCAGGGAAACACAAACACCCCCTTACTAATTTTTTACTTGGCAACTGGATATTTAATGGCTGCTCGTTTGGTGGTCATCTGAACGCACTCCGGTTTGTTTACCAGTCGTATCATCGCCTGTGTCCGATCATTCATGTAGCACAAAGTCCTGGGAGGAGAAGCAGCAGCTTAGAGGGCGGGACTATTTCAGGCCGTGCTGGAGGTGACCGGACTGCCCTGGGGAAGGGGTCGGTGAGCGCTGTGGCTGTGAGCTGGGTCCCCGGGTACTCCGAGCGGTGCGGGGGCACCTGCCTGGGGAACCTGCGCCGGCTGGTCTCACCGGCCACTCTGCCCCCCTCGGTGCCTGTTTGGGACGCTGACACTGGGTGACACCGCCTGGTGCCTGCCAGAGGGGCAGTGGTGAGTGCACGCAGCTGCACGGCCTGGCCCTGCGGCTCCCCACCTGCTCAGTCTTCTGGGCCTCAGAAGGGTCCGAACTAGCCAGAGTGAGAGAACACTTTAAAAGCCACCAGAAGTCACGACAAAAGTCCGGGTGCCTGTTGGATCGGCCGGGAAGAGTTCTGGAGAGTCAGCGGACGGAGGGGGGGCGGAGCAGGTCGCTTGTGGGCGCTGGGCCCAGCCTGGGATCGGACAGCGGTGGGCAGCTGCTTGGCCTCTGGGCTCCTGGGAGGCCCTGCGTCCCGTTCAATCTGGGGTGCCAGTCACCCGCTCCCATCTTGCGTGCTGGGCTCTGCTGCGCCTGCCTTTCGGTTTGGTCGCTTGGTGTGAGCGGCTTCCCTGCCGGTCTGTGATTTGCCGAATGCGGGGGCCCGCTCTGGGGCACCTGCTCCCTGGTGGCGGGCAGGACGCCTCAAACTTGTCAGGTCAGAGCACATGGGAAGTGGTCCCCTCAGTCCTGGGCAGCACGCCATGGGGACGGTGGGGAGGGTTTTCTGGCCCAGAAACAAGGTGCTTTGTTGGGAAACTTGAATTGGCTACAGTTCCAGTTGAAGCTGGCCCGTGAAAAAGGCACCCTTCTCTTCACGATTTCTGTTGTCATGCGTGGCTCCCTCTGGAAGCTGGAGTAAACAGAATATTGTGAGGGCTGCGGGGGCCGCTGGATTTGATGCGCAGGAAGAAAGTGGGTGTGCAGGTGGGGCGGGTGCTCGGGGAAACCAGGGGTGCGCCCGCTGCGTGTTTGGGGGCGGGGCAGGCCCTGGGGGTTCTACAGGTGGAGGGGGATGGGCAGTGGGGCATGGCCAGCTGGAGGCCCTCTGATGGGGGAGGGGAGCAGACGAGCTCAGTGTCACCGGGTCCGTGAGGAAGGTGCCCTCGCGTGGCTGTGGGGCGAGCGCTCCGGGGAAGCACCCTGAGTCGCTTTACCGCAGGCCCTTTTAGATCCTGCTGCAGCCTTGACCAGAGAACTTTCCAGGCTTTTCCCAGACTCCACGGCAGCAAGGCTAGTTTGTCACGTCCACTGTTTACCCCGCGCCCAGAGGCACTTGAGCAAAGCGTCCTTCGTGCTTTGTGCTTCCTGCCTGCGTGAGCTGCAGGCGGAGGTTTCACAAGCCCGAGGGTGCTGGCTGGGCCCCGGAGCCCCACACGAGCGCCTCCTTACCAGCTGCCTCCCTCCCCCTGCCGGCGGCTGGGATCCCCAAGGCCAGCGGGGCCAGGGTCTCTTCCACATTTGTAAGCACCACCGTTTTTATTCAGGGAAAATCGTTTTTAAAACTAAGCTGGTGGTGTTTCTTTAAGCAGACACAAGCAACGGGAAAGTAGATAGTTTAGGCTGGTATTAAACAGGATTGTCAGGATTGTTGGAAGGTGAAAGTTGTCATTTGTGGTTTTTAAAATTTTTTTTTTTTAACGTTTGTTTATTTTTGAGACAGAGACAGAGCATGAACAGGGGAGGGGCAGAGAGAGAGGGAGACACAGAATCTGAAACAGGCTCCAGGCTCTGAGCAGTCAGCACAGAGCCCGACGCGGGGCTCGAACTCACGGACGGTGAGATATGACCTGAGCCGAAGTCGGACGCTTACCCGACCAAGCCACCCAGGCGCCCCATTTGTGGTTTTTTTAATTTATTTTGAGAGGGCGTGCACGTGAGTGGGCGGCAGGGCAGAGGGAGAGAGAATCCCAAGCCGACTCCAGGCTGCCGGCGCAGAGCCCTGTGGGGCTTGGTCTCATGAACCCTGAGGTCGCGACCTGAGCCGAAGCCAAGAGCCACGTGCTCCCCCGTCCTTTGTCTCAGACGATGGTTTTAGATGCTTCCTCTGCTGCTCTTTCCTCCCCTGGTAAAAATCTGAGCCTCCCTTTTCAAGGGATGAAAACCGGGTGGCCGATAAGAGGAATTTGGGGGACAAGTGGTTTTTTTCTCTGCTTTTTTGAGATTTCACTGGCCCAGAACGACGTGTGGGTTTAAGGTAGACCAGATGATTGACAGCCCCCCGTCACCCCCGCAGAATTAGTTTCTTTTTTGTGGTGAGGACACTGAAGATCTCCCTCAGCAGCTGTGAGGCGTGTATTCCGGGGACCCGCGGTGCGGGTGGAGATGGGAGTCTCCTGAAAGTTCGACAGAAGCAGGGTCGGTCTAGCCTCCGGCTTGGCATCGGAGACCGTTGTCAGTGCAACTCACCGCGTTAGCGCTGAAGGAAAACGAAGTCTCCTCCGCATTCATGGTGAAAACTTAGCATGCTGGGATTCATAGGTTTTCTTAACTTGCCAAAAGGCGTCCGGCAGAAACCCACTGCAGGTTTCCTCAGCGGTAAAGGTCAGAGGTCTTCACCGGTACACATGCGCAAGGGCGCTGGCTGCCCCAGCCTCTGGCCCCCGAGGAGGGGGGAGCGGGGAAGCTGGGAGCACTGGCCGGAGGCATGGGCACAGCCCAAGCTCGCTTCTGAGTGAGGCCTCGCGCAGGCGTGCTGCCGGCCAGTGGCGGGGCTGGCGCCCCTGACGCCTGTGTTCTGTGTCTCTCTGTAGCTTACTGGAGGTTCTGGCTCTGCGTCAGCGTGGTCTATGAGCTGTTCCTCATCTTCATACTCTTCCAGGTGAGCGGGTTTTCTTGGATAATCTGGGAATGTGGGCGGTGCCGGGGCCCCGGTAAGCGAAAGGTGTCCGAGAAGACTTTGCCCACCAGCCCCTCGGGAGCTTTGGCAGGAGGCGAGGCTGTGAGGGGGGCCCTCCAGAAGGGTCCGCTTTGGGAAGGCTGCGGGCACCGCGTCTCAGCAGGGTCTCTGCCCTGAGCCGCGTGTGGGCCCTGCCCAGACGGCCCCCGCTGGCGAGCGGGGACGGGGCCCAGTGGGACGGTCTGCTCGGGTGGGACAGCTGCCTGTCCCCCGAGCAGCAGGGTCCCACCCCTGGGGAGGGCGACACCCCCACTAGCTGGTCCTGGGGTTTAGTCCTCGGGGCTTCTCCCTCCGAGCGCACCTTGTGCAGCAGGATGGTCCGGAGGGAGGCCGGAACGTTCTCCGTAGTAAACCGTGGCTCCCCACTTGCTGGCGCTGGTGTCTCTTTACTAAAGCTTTTCCTTCTGCTCAACCCCACGTGCACCTAGACGGTGACCTTCAGTTCACAAAGTACTTTCTTATTCACAAGCTCACAGCTTCCGTCAGTTCCGTCTCTCGTGGTTTATCGCCACGTGGTGAGATTCGCTCTTAGCGCGGTGTATGGTTCTGAGTGCTGACACCTGTATGTGTAAACCCACGTCTAGGACACCACAGTGGCTCGTGTCCCCCAGAGCGCCGACCTGCTCTCCCTCCACCACCAAGTCCTGCCCTGTGAGAACCCCCTGGGGGCGCGCTCGCTTGTGCCTCCTGGGCCCTTGGAGGGCGTCGGGGTCATCGGGGTCGTGGGGGTCGTGGGCCATCTCCTGCTGGGTGGGGCGGCCTTGACCTCGAGCGGGAGCCGTTTCCTGAGTGGGGCTGCTGGTGACGGGCCCGTGTGCACCCGAGCACGTGTTAGGTCTGCTTGCACTGCTTCCCGGCACGACTGGCCGGTGGCTCCCTCCAGGAGAGAGCTCCTGCCACCAGACCCCGGGCGGCACCCGCGCTTGTCGGAACCCTTACCGTGGCCGCCTCTCCTGGCCTTGTTTGCGTTTCTGGGTCCGCCAAGCGTCCCGTGGTGCGGCGCTCACACCGCGGGGCCGTCCTGCTCGGGGTCTGCAGCCTGCACCTGGCACAGCTGTGCCCCAGCGTCTGGGTTCGTGCTCTCTGGATACAGCAGGGCCCAGCCTCCGATCCTGTGGCTGATGTCACGGTCTGAGGGTCACTCCCACAGACCCCAAGCTGGGGACAGGTCGAGTTGCAGGACAAGGCAGTGCGTCTGTCTGGCACAGATGTGATGCGGGTCTGAGGCCAGAAGACGTCTGTCACCCGACCTCATCCTCTGCCCTGCTTCGTCCCTTGGCTGGTACTTGGGGCAGGAGTGAGGGGATGGTGTCCTGACCGCAGGCCTCCCGGGGCCGCTCCCTGTGGGCCAGTGGCCAGAGGGGGCCCGAGGGAGGGGTGAGGCTGTGTCTGCCGCAGGCAGCCTTCCGTCTGTCGACCCCAGAAGTCTCCTTAGCGCTAAGGCCAGAAAGGGCGGTTTGCTGCTGTTGGTATCCTTGTCTGGGAAGGCTGACCTGATGTCGTGTTTCTTCTGGGAGGGCCTGTGGAGAGGGGCAGTAGCGAGACCCGTGACCTGTGACCCCACCTGTGTCCCCACCCACACAGCCTCCACGTGGGGAGCGTGGCGCATCTCCTTGGACTCGGGGCCTCCCCACCCCCACCACGTCTGCCCGTCCCTGCACTGCAGGGTGTTTGTCCCCACTCGGCAGAGGCGTCGTCCACACACCCCAGGCCACACGCACGCTTTCGGGACTTTAGCCGAGCTCTCCCGTCGCCACCAGCAGCATGTGGCCTCACTGACCAGGGCGCTGGCCTTGCAGACTGTCCAGGACGGCCGCCAGTTTCTGAAGTATGTGGACCCCAAGCTGGGAGTCCCACTGCCGGAGAGGGACTACGGGGGAAACTGCCTCATCTACGACGCAGACAACGAGAGTGACCCCTTCCACAACGTCTGGGTACAGGCGGGCCCTAGGAGCTCCGTGCTCGGGGTGGGGCCAGGAGTCACGTGTTTAATCAGCTCCCCAGGTGCTGACCTGTCCTGCATGTTTCTGGAACCCCGGTCGTTCTGCAGATCAGACAGGGTGGGGTTGGCGTTGGCCCTGCCAGGCGCTGACCTCCCTCCTGCCTGACCCAGGGCTCCCTTCAGCTTAGCCCACTTGGCGAAGGGTCCGTGCAGCCCCCTTGTGGGGCAGGTCCCTGCGTCTCAGCCTGGAGACCTGCTCTCCTCTGTGGTCAGGGCGTGCTGTCCGCCTGCGTGCGGGATCCCAGCTTTGTCCCTCGGATCCAGTCAGCACAGCTCAGAGAGGCAGGAACCGGGCCCAGGTGCCCATGGAGAAGGAGGGACCGGCGGCCGTGGGCCGTGCACGAGGCCAGTGTCCTGTCCCCACAGGACAAGCTGGACGGCTTTGTGCCTGCGCACTTTCTTGGCTGGTACCTGAAGGTAAGGTGACCTCGTCGTCAGAAGGACACCCTGGTTTTCAGGTCTGCCTTGTGCTCTGAAGCCACTTCCCGGCCACAGGCTGACGTTCAGAGTGGTTGACTGTGGTGGGCGAGGGTCTGGGGGCCATGGCTCAGGCCAGGCAGCTGTCCAGAGAGTTGGCACAACTGCTTGGGCACCCTGGGTCCTGCCCCGACCTGCACTTGTCCTTGGTGTCGTGGCCTCCAACCAGTGCCTCGCCCCGCCCCTGAGGGGGTCAGGGGTGTCGCCCTGGAGCGGCTGACGCTCTGCTGCGGCCTGCAGACCCTGATGATTCGTGACTGGTGGATGTGCACGATCGTGAGTGTGATGTTCGAGTTCCTCGAGTACAGCCTAGAGCACCAGCTGCCCAACTTCAGCGAGTGCTGGTGGGATCACGTAAGTGCCAGCAGCTGCCCTGGGGGGTCGAGGGCAGGATGGGACTGGGGACCACAGGCGCCCACCACCTCCCTGGCTCCCGCCCCCAGTGGATCATGGATGTGCTCGTTTGCAACGGGCTGGGCATCTACTGCGGCATGAAGACTCTTGAGTGGCTGTCTCTGAAGACGTACAAGTGGCAGGGCCTCTGGAACATTCCGACCTACAAGTACGGCTCTCGAGCTGCCCTGGTCCGTGGGGGGAGGGATGTCAGCCCGACCCCAGCCTGTCTAATCAGGTCCTCCTCATCCCCTGCCAGCATTTTTCAGAGGCTCTCCGGGAGCTGCCCCCCGTTAGGTGACCCGGGAGGGCGCTGGGGAGTGGGGGTCTCCCGCCCATCACGGGCCCCCGGCACGGCTGCTGGGTGGAGCAGAGGGGCCCTGGGCTGACGGGCACCTGTGCTCCCAGGGGCAAGATGAAGAGAATCGCCTTCCAGTTCACGCCCTACAGCTGGGTCCGCTTCGAGTGGAAGCCCGCCTCCAGCCTGCGCCGCTGGCTGGCCGTGTGCGGCATCATCCTGGTGGTAAGGCTGGCCAGTCTCGTGTGCGCGCCTGCCGGGCAGCCCGGCTCGCCACCCACCCTCCCTCCTCTGTCCCCCCAGTTTCTGTTGGCAGAGCTGAACACGTTCTACCTGAAGTTCGTGCTGTGGATGCCCCCCGAGCACTACCTGGTCCTCCTGCGGCTGGTCTTCTTCGTGAACGTGGGCGGCGTGGCCATGCGGGAGATCTACGACTTCATGGACGACCCGTGAGAGCCGGGGGGCGGGCCCGGGCGCACTAGGCGTCGCGGCCCCCGGGGCACAGCCACAGCGCCCTCAGCCGAGCGCCTTCCCCCGCAGGAAGCTCCACAAGAAGCTGGGCCAGCAGGCCTGGCTGGTGGCGGCCATCACGGTCACAGAGCTGCTCATCGTGGTGAAGTACGACCCGCATACGCTCACGCTGTCGCTGCCCTTCTACATCTCCCAGTGCTGGACGCTCGGCTCCGTGCTCGTGCTCACCTGGACCGTCTGGCGCTTCTTCTTGCGGTGAGCGCCGCGCTCCCGGGGGCCTCGACACCAGCCCGGGGGCCGGGTCCCGCGGTGACTGCCAGGGGCCGGCCGGTGGTGACTTGGCCCCCACTGTCCCCAGGGACATCACCCTGAGGTACAAGGAGACTCGACGGCAGAAGCAGCAGAGCCGGGGTGACCAGGGCAGAGCCGGGGGCGACGTGGACGGACACCTGCCTGGGCCGGAAGACCCCCCAGGGCCTGTGGAGCCGGAGAGGGCGGGGGTGCCAGCCCCAAACTGACGCACCTCACGACTGCCCAGAGCCCAGGCCTGCCGGAACCTTCCGACAGGCCTCAGCCCTTGTGGTTTTATTTTCCCTTTCTCCCACGCACATAGCTGGGCTCTGTGGGGTGCGGGTGGCCCCTGACCCAGGTGTGTGTGTGTGTGTGTGTGTGTATGTGTGTGTGTGTGTGTGTATATGTGTGTGTGCGCGCGCGCGTCCGCGCACATGTGCTCCTGGGGCTCCTCTCAGCCTGACCGTTGTGGCTGGGCTTGCTCTGGGCAGCTGGTCCCCTCCCCTTTCTGCACAGTCAGCCCGCCGGCCTCTGGGCCACAGCGAGCCCTCAGCACCCAGACGGACGGCTCAGGCCCAGCAGAGGCATCACGGTGCCTTCCTCTGCTCCCTGGGCCCCCAGCCACTCTGAAGCCCTGACTGCACCTCACCGGACCCCCATTAGCCCCTCGACGGCACATGTGAAGGACGACCATCCAGTGATACCCTGAGACGGCTGAGAAGGGGCAGGTTTAAGCAGGCAGCCCTGAGCCACTTCCTGGGGAGGCTACATCTGACCCAGCAAACCTGGGGGTGTGAACGGGGGCCGGAGGTCACCGGATTGGCTCCTCGAGGAACGTGGAGTCAGAAACTCAAAGGCTCTGGGCCTGAGGTTGGGAGGAGGGGCAGAGGGTCTTCGAGAGCTAACAGAACAAGTAAAGCAGGTCCTCACCAGCTCCCGGCCCTGTGGGCCCTGTGCATCGTGTGCCCAGTGCTGGTGCTGCCCAGAGGGCTGGGGGGACGGGGGCAGGTGTGCAGATGGGCTGCCCCGGAGCTGCTGCCGGTGGGGGTGATGGGCCGCTGCACGAACCCAGCGGGGGAGCCCTAACAGCTGCGACACTGACACCGTGCCTGGTGGAGACCCCATAAGAAGGACAAGCACTCCTCCTGCCAAAAAAAGTGCTTTAATAAAAGTGTCCGAAACTTTCCCACAGAAGTCCATCGATTGGAACCCTTCTCTTCACTCTCAGCCAGGAGGTCCGGAGGAGGAGGGAGGGGCAGGAGGCCTCTCAGGAGATAATCCGCAGGCCTGGCTTGCGTTCTCCCAGGGCCTGAAGGAGGTCCTCAGTCTGCTGCGTCCAGTAGATGTCGTACAGGCTGCGTGCGCAGGGAGGAGGCTGGGTCATGGCCTCGCGGGCCATCCCCCGGCTCCCGCCCCCCCTCCAGCTCCCCCCCACCACGCCCCACTCACACCAGCTGCTCCAGCACACAGTCAGGCCGCTCCAGGCTCTCCATCAGCCGCAGGATGCCCCGGTCGTCCATGCAGTTGTTGCTGAGGTCCAGCTCCCGCAGGCTGCGGTTGACCACCAGGAGCGAGGCCAGGCTGTTGCAGCCGCCGTTGGCCACGTCGCAGTCCCCCAGCCTGGGCAGACAGCAGGGCACAGGTCAGGACAAGAGGATCCGCCACAGAACAGGGTGCTGGCAGGGCTGTCCACGCACCGCGATGTTCATGGAGCCCTGAGGCACGTGTGTGTGCACACCGCGCTCCGAGACCTCAGGGTCGTAGCCGTTCCCCAAACCTCGAACTCGGGAGCACGTCTGTCTCTGACCCAGTGGCCGGCCGCAGAAAGACACCCCGACCAGAGAGGGAAGGAAGGTGCACACAGCTGCCCTCCAGGCCGAGCGGTCATACCGACCTGAGGCTGGCACACCCTGGCCACAACCTCCCCGGGGCCAACTCGGGTCACCAGAGGGCCTCCTACAGCCGCTTGCTTGCTCACCGCCAGGTGCTAGAGCCTGGCTGGGCTGCCAAGGAGGCACCCAGAGGCCAAAGGTGGGAGGGAGGAGGGTGGCCGGAGGCAGAAAGTACACAGAGGCTTCCAGCCTCCAGAGCGAGGACACCTAGGTGGGGGGTGGAGCTGAGGCCCCAGAAGCTCCAGGCCCCCTGCCTGGTGTGACAGCTGAGGTAGACCAGAGTCTACGTGGACCCAAGCCACGCCCCCTGCCCCGCCTGCCCCCAGAGCACCCCAAGGAGCTGGCAGCAGACCAGGCCCTCTGGATAGAAAAGCAGGGGACCCTGTCGGGCTCAGCCTGCAGGGCCGGCTGTCCAGGGCTTCTTCAGCCACACTCTTCACCTGTGTCCCGCCCAGCATGGCCAGGCATCCCCAGAAGCCACAGTGAGAAGCAGAGATCCAGAGGCCGCCAACAAAGCCAAAACCTGCGACAGCAGAAGCAAACGGCTGACGGGCCAAAAGAGAGAACAGAAACAAGAACGGGGCGTCGGGCCACAGGGCGGTCGGTGAGACCCAGCAGTGGGTTCCTGAGAGCTCCAGGAAGGAAGAAACAAGACTGGGAAAACCCTCAAAGGCTCGACCCTGGAGCACAAACAGGCGTCCAGCACAACAAAGGAACCAGGACCCCGGAACACAGCCGTGCAGGGCAGGGGGCGGGGGTCCCAGCACACAAAGCAGGCGCTGCCAGGCCTTCGGGAGCCCGCGGGTTCCGGGAGTTGCCAGACGTGGCCGTCAGGAGTAGGGAGGGGCCCCAGGGGGATGCGCGGGACCCTGGACTTGGACCCATCAGACTGAGACGTGCCCGGCACGCCCGTGCTCACTCACCAGAGCACCCGCAGCGTGGCGCTAGGCTGGCTCAGGCCCTGGCAGAGCTCCTGGACGCCGGAGTCGCCCAGCTTGTTGTCACTCATCTGCAGCTCCACGAGGTGCTTGTTGTGGGTCAGCATCGCGCTCACGTGGGGGCAGCACGCGGCCGTGAGGCCACAGGACTTCACCCTGGCAGAGAAACAGCACTAGGGCCTGGCCACGCCCACACCTCCGGGGTGCGGAGGCCCCGGAGGCCCCGAGCACGAGCCCCTCGACGCCCGCCCTCCCGGGACACGCGGCACCCCCTCCCGCACGCCTCCCCTGCCCGCAGGCGCAGAAGCTGACCTGGGGCCTGGGCCCTGGGGCACCAGCACCACTGTCATCCCTGAGGTGTCCCCCGGCTGCCGTCGGGCTGCGCTCACCACAGGGACTGGAGCTGGCATCCGGGCTCCAGCAGGCTCTCACACAGCAGCCGGGCACCCTCGTCCCCCAGCGCGTTGCCTGCCAGGCTCAGCTCCTTCAGGCCCTCCTTGGCCCTGAGCACTTGGCACAGGTCTCTGCAGCCCGTGGTGGTGATGTCACAGTCCCAGAGCCTGCAGAGCCGGGGACGCATCACTGCAGGGCCCCCAGGGGACACACAGCCAGTCTTCTCAGATACTCCCCACCTGCCCGCTGGGGCCACGGGTCTCTGAGGAAGCAGGGCGGGCGCAAACTCACCACAGGACCCTGAGCCGGGAGCCGGGGTGCAGCAGCGCGGGGCACAGTGTGGCGATGCCCTGGTCACCCAGCTTGTTGTCACCCAGGTCCAGCTCCCGCAGCGAGGCCTTGGAGGCCACGACACCGCACAGGTCCTGACAGCTGGCCGGCGTGAGGCCACAGTTCTCCAGTCTGGGGGCACAGGGGGGGCCGGCAGAGCTGGGAAGCCCCCGTGGTCCCGTCCCCACGCCCCCCACCCCCACCAGACCCCACACTTACTTGAGCGTCTCCAGCTGGCAGGCAGAGTCCACCAGGCCCCGACACAGCGCCTGCACACCAGCCTCGCCGATGTCGTTGTTGCTTACCACAAGCTCCTTGACGTGCCTCCAGGCCCTGAGCACTGCGGCCAGGGGCTCACAGCTGGCGGCCGTCAGGTTGCAGTACTCCAGCCTGGGGACAGGTGGGTGTCGGGAACTCTGGCCAAGGGAGCTCGGTCCGGGTCTCCTCTCCCACCCCCGGGCTGCAGGGCGCATGAGACCAGAGGGCTGCTGGGCAGGGACAGCAGTGGCTAAGGGGCCATCTCCTTGCACGGTGGGCGCTCAGGGCCTCTTGGAAGCCGGCCGCCAACCACGAGCCCCACCCTGAGCTTGGGGGTCACTGGACCCGGGAGAAAGATGCCAGTCTCCCGATCTGGGTCTGCCTGCCTTCCTCCATCACTGAGCCCATCAGCACGCTTCTGGTGGCCAGGCCGCCCCACACGTGATGTGGGGCTACAGGCCACCTTTCAGCTTTTGGACCACAGCCCCAGCATCACACAGAAGGACCATCGGCAGGTCCCCCAGAGCTCCCTCTTCAAAGCTCCCTGCAGCCAACACGCTGAGGCAAGGGCTTGCCCAGGGCAGTCCTCAGCCAAAGCCACAGTGACCCCGAAGTGTAGGGCTGGGGCGGCCTGGGTGGTGGGCCCCACACTCACTGAAGCTTCTCCAAGTGGCACTGGGGGTCCAGGAGTCCTTTGCAGAGCAGCTGCAGGCCCGCGTCCCCCAGCGGGTTGTCGCTGAGCTGCAGCTCTCGCAGGGTAGGCAGGGAGCGCAGCGCGTCGGGCAGGACCTCGCAGCCAGTGTTCGTCAGGCAGCAGTTCCGGAGGCTGGAGCACACCCAGCCAGCCATCAGCAGGGTCCCCGCCGGCCAGGCCATGGCCCCCAGGGAAAGTGCCCCTCTGTCCTCAGGAGCCGGGGTGAAGCAGACACAGCACCAGCACCTCTCCCCGCCCCCTCGCCCGGGAGAGCCCTGGGCCTGGCCTTGCAAGAGGGCCGCCGCCTCCTCTGGGGTCTCCAGGCAAAGGAATAGAGGGCAGGAGGGGATGCACCTCAGGGCCTAGAGGACACCGGGTCGCGAGCCCAGGAACAGGAGGCAGGGCCGTGGCGTGAGCAGACCCCACAGGAGGACAGGGGCCCGAGACAAGGCGGGAGGAGCCCCCACGCTCCCGGACCTGCTGCTGTCTCCTGCCCCCCCTTCCCCAGGCTGACCCAGTAGGTCCACACCTGAGCTCGGGGTGGGGCAAGCACCTGGGCCGTGTGGACCACACAGGCTCACCTGAGCTTCTGGATCCTGCAGCTGGGGCTCTGCAGGCCCTGGAGCACCAGCCGCACCCCGGCATCGTGCAGCTCATTCGTGCAAAGGCTCAGCTCGGTCAGCGAGGGGTTGGCCTGGAGGGCAGAGCAGATGTCCTTGCACCGCACCTCCGTGAGGCCACAGTCGTCCAACCTGTGGACGGGAGCGTACGGGTCACCTCGCGAAGCTTCCGCCGAAGACACCAGCACGTACACAGGTGACGTCTGGGCCCCCACACCCTCCACGCCGCACTGCGGGGGCACAGTCGGCACGTGAGAGCTCTCGTCTGCCTCCCGGGAGACACCAGACCGGCCCCAGGCGGCAGCTCTGAGAAGTGCCACGGAAAGGGCACGGCACCTCGGAGGGGCCAGCCAACCGGAGGGGCTCGCCAGGACGGGCACGAACGGCAGGGGCCACCCCGACCAGTGAGGACTGAATGCTGGTGGGAGGAAAACCAGCTGTCGCTCACAGGAGAATGACAGCTGATAAATGTGAACGGAATGAGGGATTAAAAATCCCCATTAGACAAAGGCCCAGTAATAACTGTTCTGGCAAGATCCACCGGCGGATGACAAAACCAGGAGGCAAAAGTCTGAGCAGAAGCAGGAGGTCAGCAGTCTCTGCGTATCTCACCCAAGATGTTTACCAATTACAAAGAGGAAACAGGAACTCTGTAGTGGGGACAGCCGGCAGACGCCGCCCTCACAGGTGGTCACGGTGACCAGAGGTGACCGTTGGCTGCCATGGCGGTCGGTAGGATACAACATACCCCGCAGACACAACAGCATTTCTGCATGTTCTCGTGAAAAACTTGTGACTCAGCCCTGACGGGAAGTCAGAAAGACTTCCCAGAGCCTGGGCAGGCTCAAGAGTCGGGTGGCCGGGCACGAGGCGGGACCACGTAAAATGTGCGCTGTGCATGGGGAGCCCCGCCCACGGTGGTGCTGGGGAAGGCGGCCGGCCGGGGGGGGGGGGGGGGGGGGGGAGGGCCCGCCTGCCGCCTCCGCGTGCACCTACCTGACCACCTGGTACTGCTGGATCAGAGGCAGGAGCTCCGTCCACCGGGCGTCACTCAGCTGCTGACACTGAATGTCGAGATTCATGGTTCGAGGCGAGGTGTCTTCTAGACAGAAGGTGGACGGAGAACACTGTAGCCAGACTCCCTCACCGCCTGAGGGGCCAGGGACCCCGCAGAGGGAAGAAAAGCCCTAATAGGACCCCCAAGTGGGGGCTGATGCTTCAGAAGCCACGGCCCCTGCCTTGGCCAGTGAGCACCAGCTCTGTTTCCTTTCTTTGGCACCCTTGTACACCACAGCCTCCAGGAGCAAGATCGGGGGTGGGCGGCGGGGACGCTGCACCTGCTGGGCTCCCCTGACAAAGGCCACCGCAGAGCTCGGGGACGATGCCGTGGGGCCTCACCTCTCAGCCTCCCACGCTCAGCCTTTATGGGCCCCTCCTGCCCAGCGGGGCCAGGACCTGTGCTGGCCATAGGCCGCCCCTGCTTCTCACTTGCCTGGGTGACGCCACAGCTTAAGGACCCCAGCGGGTGGAGTGCGGGGACCAGCGATCCGTGCGGTGCCATGGACGCTCTGCCTGCCAGCTCAGCCAGCTTCTCCCCTCTTAGAACCAGAGGGCTGCACTGCTGGGCAGGCAGTGCCACAGCCCCACCTGGCCAGAGAACCCCCCCCCCCCTGGCATTCCAGGACCCTGGGCCTGAGCTGCCTGTGCTCAGCTAACGGTTCTCCGAGGGGTATCAGCTCCAGATGCCCCGGAAAGGGCTGAGTAGGTGGGGGGTGGGACCCCAGGCCCACTGGCCCGCACTCTGGGTGGTGCACTCGTGGGTGGTCACTCTGGTGCCCATGTCCACAGTCCCTTTCTGGGGGCTGAAGACTCCAGACAGGCCGGGGCACCTCCTGAGCCCCACCCTGGGTCAACCCAGGGCCACGGAGAAATCAGGCCATCAGGCAGGACTTTGGCAAAGCAGTCTGGCACGGGAGCAGCTCACCAGGGACAGCACAGAGCCTGAGGAAACGATTAACTGCCTGCTGATGCCGGAGCTTTAGGGGAGCAATGACTGTGGCTGGGGGGCCGCTGGCAGGCGAGAGCAAGGGCATCCTGCTGGGGTGGAGGCAGGGAAGGGAGCTGGGTTTCACTCAAATGCAACAGAAAGCCCAGGAAGGACCCACACCTGGAAACAATGAATTCCTGCCGCCTTCCAGAAAGGTCAGGACAAACAGGATGACTCAACCCCATGCGAGGCTCCTGGTGCCACGACACCCCAACTTCCTGCAAAAACTGCCTCACTCGTGTCCCTGGCCGAAGGCAGGAGTCCCCCTCCCAACCCCGGCAGGTTCAGGGCCAAAGTCCCTGGGAGGCGCGGACCAGGTAAAGGCTCCCGCCAACCAGCAGGCTAGGTTTACGTGTGCACGTCCTGGCGGATGAGCCCGCGGAGCAAGCTGGCTCCCACAACCGTCCAAAGGAGGAACCCAGAGCTCGCCCAGCCCGCTGCCCAGGCCGCGTGAGCAAACCGGCTCCGCCCCCGCGGGTCCCAGGGTGTGGTCAGTAAACCCTGAATCCAGAATCCTTAGTCATCACGGGAGAAAGGGAGTGGGAGGCGGGGCTTCAGAGGGACCCTCTCTCCGAATCCTGTCTGACATCCAGGGCCTGGGCTCTCCCGAGGTGATCTGCAGTGCAGAACAAGGAAACCCGAAGCGAGCAGCTGAGTTCCTCCCCCACCCCCCCCCCGCCCCCAACACCCTCCCAGGGCTTGACCAGACCCTGGGAGAACCCCTTGGTTGGGCTGTGGCGCTAGGAGGACACTTCTTAACCTCTGTGGGGCCACGGATCCCTTTGAGAACCCCAGGAAAACCTGTAACGCCCGCAAAGACGTCGTATCTCCCTGCTTCGCCCGGAATCAGGACCCCCACCAGCTCGGCTGCTCCCTAGGGTCCCAAGAGGGCACTTAGTGCTTTCGCGCGTGACAAATGGCCGCTGCGCAGGGCCGTGCCCGGAGGACAGGAGCCGGAGGGTTGCGTCCCCGGCCTGAGCCCACCCGAACCGGACCGGAAGGCTGGAGCGCGTCCCAGGCCCACTGAGCCCCAAGCCCGGCGGCCCCGCACCGCGCGGTTACCTGCGCGAGGCGCGGGGGGCGCCCAGGGGTGCGCCGGGGTCCGCACGAGGCCTCCCAGAGCCGCGGCCGCCGCCCTCCCCGCACGCCGGAGGCCGCGCATGTGTCCGGGGCCCGCGCGGGATTGCTCTGCGGGGCGGCGGCCTCTCGGGGCTCGCGCGCGGGGGCCCCACGGAGGGTCCGGACGCGGGTCGCCCCAGCCCCCGCCCCCAGCCCGCCCCCGGCCCGCTCGACGCGCAGCTCACCTCGGGCCGAGCCGCTGCTTCCGCGGGGGCTTGGGGCGTGGTCCGGGCCCTGTCCTGGGGGTGGGGCCACGTCCTGGGCCGCAGCCCGAGCGGCGCGACTCACCCGCGCGCCGCCACCCAGCCACCCCGCCTCGTCTCCCGGGGCACCCTAGCCCCAGACGGGGGCCCGCCCTCCATCCCTCGCGGGCAGCGTTTCTAGGCGAGAGCCGTTTTGGGAGCGGGTGCTCCGCAGGCAAAACCTAACTCGGGCACTCGCATTACAAAGAAAGGGAGGCCCGACCGTCGGGGCTTCTCTACGGCACCCCGACTCTGCCCGTGAGAACCATCACTGACGGGGAAAGGTCTCCAGGAGGACCTTGTTAAGGTTTTCAAACACGCGGAACAAGTCACACTGTGTTTCAAAAAGCCCGGGGGGCGGCGCTTTTCGCCTTGCTCGCGGCCCTCGTAGGCCACCTCCTGGGGCGCGCGCGCCTGGAGCTCGTGTGTCAGCTCTCCCGCTTGGACGGGCTGCGGTGATCTGTTCAAGGGCGTCCCTCACGGACCTGTACGCTCGTTAGATCGGGGATGATGGGTGCGTTCTCATCACACCGGCATCCGTCACTTCGACCACTGCTTACCGACCACCTACTGAGTGCCAGGCGCTATGGTGGGCGCTCGGGCTGCAGGCCAAGCAGAGCAACGTCTCAGGCCTCATGGAGCTCGCAGTCCAGTGTGAGTAAATTCATAGCATTTAGAATGTGGAAAGTGCAAAGGTGGGGAGGAGGGTGGATGACGCAGGATAAAAGCGAGTCAGGAGTGAGTGCTGGAGGGGCAGGACGGAGGTCACTTCCCCGGTGAGAGCAGGTCTCTTGAGGCTGAGGCCCAGAGGCTGCGGCAGGCCGGAGGGAGATGGGTTGGAGTGTTCAGTTGCACAAACATTGGAGAGTGCCCACTGCAGACCTAGCATGATCTCTGTGGCCACCAGGGGACAGCACAGTATGGGTAGGGGATGAGGGACCTGGGAGGTGGGGAGCCGGTCCTTTGAGGGGAATAAGGCGAAGGGTTATTCAATTTGGCGAGAATATTTGCCTGGGCCAGTCCTTCCTTGGGCAGCTTGCTGGGCACCAACAGACAAGGGGGTCAGGGCCACCACTGTGGGGCACCAGGGGTCCCAAGCGGATTCGCAGAGGTGGGCCAAAGCAGCGCCCCCCACCCCCACCCCCAGAGCAGGTGCAAGTCGTCAGGCTGTCATCAAGCGAAGGCAGCAGAGCGGCTCTCCTCCACCTCGATGCAGGGAGGTGAGAGTGGAGCTGGGAACTGGGTTTCTGAGTTTCTTGCAGAAGCTTCTGAAGGCCGAGGGCGGTTGAGAGTGGAGGGGCCTCTGGGTGCAACAGTGTTCCAGCCAACTTCCGCAGGATTTTGTTTGTTTTCTTCAGGCAAATACCCAGAAATGAAATTAAAGGACATTTGGTATTTTTAACTCTCTGAGGAACCTCCCTACTGTTCTCCAGTTACATCCCCACCCACAGTGCGTGAGTGTTCCCTTTTCCCCACATCCTCACCAATAAATCTTACCCATTCTGACAGGCATGAGGTGGCATCTCGCTGTGGTTTTGATTTGCGTTTCCCTGACGAGTGATGGCGAGTGCTTTTCATGTGTCTGCTGGATAGCTGGTGTCTTCTTAGGAGAAATGTCTGTTCAGGTCGTCTGCTCATTTTTAACCAGATTGTTTTGGGTTTTTTGTTTTTTGGTGTTGCGTTGTAAGAGTTCTTTATGTTTTTTTGGATATTAACCCCTTGTCAGATATATCATTTGCAAATATCTTCTCCCCATCAGTAGTTTGCCTTCTCATTTTGTTGATGGTTTCCTTTGCCATAAAACGATTTTTGTCACAGGAGCGGTATGTGGTCTTTGTAGAAAAACCAGAAGGTACAGATAAGAAAATGAAAAGCCCTAATATGCCGCCTTCCAGACACAAAGGCTCTGACATCTCTGGATATGCTCCTACTTCTCTGAATGCACAACACACGTTTTCTTAATAAAAAACGAGATATTAGTAATGGTAGGCAGGATAATAACCAAAGATGACCATGTCCTGATCCCTACCTTATGTGGCAAAGGGGTCTTTGCAGATGTGACTGAGTTAAAGGTTTTGAGATGGAGAGACTGTCCTGCATTACTTGGATAGGCCCAAGGTAATCATGAGGGTCTGTGTAAGAGGGACGCAAAAGGATAAAAATGAGAGATATGACAATGGAAGCAGAGGTTGGAGTGGCTGTGTTTTGAAGAGGGAAGAAGGCAGCTTCTAGAAGCTGGAAAAGGCCAAGAAGCAGATTCTCCCCTGCAACCCTCTGGAAGGAACCAGGCCGGCGGATAGTTCGATTTGACCCCTAGGGCCCATTTCCCACTTCCAATCTTAAGAGCCGTAAAATAAAAAATCTGCGGCAATGTGTTACAGCAGCAGTAGGAAATGAAAGCATTATGGAGGTGCTGTATTGTTAAGAGTACTTGTGTATACCCTGTATATGCAAACATACAGGTACACTAATCAGTATGTAATACAATCTTTTCATGACCACACTGTGCAACTGAATGTATCCAGTTCGCTCAACCAGTATCTACAGGCTGACACTGACTGTTTTCAGGTTTTTCAGGCTTTGCAGCATATTTTCCTACCTGATTACCTTCCTGGCACACCATCCAAGAGGGTGGCTTGCCTGGTCGTGAGGTCCTTCCAACACACTGCCCACCTGGCGACCTGAAACGCTGCAGAAGTCCACTGGCTTTCCCCACACTCGCAAGTCTCCACACCCGAGTGCCAATGATGCCAGCCCAATAATGCAAAGTGCCTGGACGCCCTTTTTAAATTTCAGCCAATCCTCTGACAACCCCGACCCCTCCGAGGTGCCGTCCCATTTACGTTTTGTCTTCCCCACGTGAGCCTTCCAAACAGCTCTCCCCAGGGTTGTCGGGTGACTTGACACGGGCAGAGTTGCCGGGCGGGGAGCTGGCCAGGCCCAGTATCCTGTGGGGTGACCCGGGCAACTCCCCTCTGCCAGGGCCGTCCTCCTTGGAGGGGCGGTTCTTTGGGGAACAAGGTCCAGGGTTACTCCGGTGAAAATGTCGGCTGAGCCAGTCCCTGCTTGTGTAGCTTGCTGGGCGCCAAAAGACCAGAGATCAAGTCGGACCCCAACACGGAAAGGACAGAACTACCAAGACTCCGACAGCACAAGCGCACACCCATCGCCCCGAGCAGGGACTCCCAGCGTGCCCCGGGAAGTGGGCCGGCGGCAAGGGCGCACGCGCGGAGGGCGCACACGGATGCCCTGACGTCATCGGGACGCGCGGACGCCCGCGGGGCCCCGCCCCGACCCCCAGTCCAGACGGCTCCCCCCACGACCCCGTCCCCGCCCCCAGCACCCCCCGGCTCCAGCACCCAGCCCCCCAGTGTCGCTTCAATAGCGCACGTCTCTCCCGGGCAGCATGGCCGCAGCAGGGCCCGGCGCGAATCCACAGTCGACCCAAGGCCGGCGCTGGTAAGAGCTGACCCCGGGCGCGGACCCTTGCAGTGACTGACCTCCAGACGACGGACTGGGAGGCGGCCCACTTCCGACGGTGGGGGGGCCTGGCCGGGGCGCCGCGTAGCTGCCGCGTCGGGACCGATGGTGGGGCGGGGTCTAGGCGGAGGGGCGGGACGTAGGCCGTAGGGGGCCGGGCCTAGACGGCCTCACTAGTGCCGGCGGGGCGGGGCTTCGCGTGGGGCGGGGCCCTGTCGGCGGGGGCGGGGCCTCGCATGAGGCGGGGCCCGGGCAGCTTTTCTCCGAGGCGGAGCACCTGGTCTCCGAGGTCTCACGTGGCTGCAGGGCGGAATAGGTGGTCCCGGCTCGACCCTCACGGCTCCCCGCCCGGGGCAGAAGGCGCGTGCCGTGACGTGTCTCGGACGCCGGGTCCAGGCAGTGACATTAACGTGATGGGGCTGGGGACTCGGTTCGTAGATTGTGTACGGCAGTGCTCTGCGGAGCATCGAGTGCGCGTTAGAGCTGGAGAGTATACACGAGTAGAGAGACAGAAAAGATGATTTTGTAAGGAAAGAGTGTTATTCACAAGGCGACGTTTGTAATCTGTGCGCAGTGTTTCATTTGTCTAACCCTGTCAAGAGCTGTTCTAATTCTGTGCCCCACTCAAGTGCATTCATTCAATAAATGTTTATTATATAACCCCTTGTGCCCGGCTGTGCTGTAGGTGCTGAGGGTTGGACATCGAGCAGACCAGGCAGAAATCCCTGGTGGAGGGGACCGTGGGAGCCGAGGCCCGGCCTGGGAGGGTTCCCTGCGGGACCACGGGTTGATGAGGGGCGTGGCCAGGTGTCCACAGACTGAAACAAGTGGCGCTCAACCGGGGGCATAAAATTGAAAGCTGAGAGTTTTACGGAGGAGGGGAAGAGAGGTCTGGAAGCAGCAGTCAGGAGCAAGGAGGACAGGGACCCGCCCTCCAGGAGAGAAAGCAGCTGTGCTTGACAGGCTGGTAGGGGAAGCCGTCTCTGGCTCCTGGAGCAAAAGGGATGGGAGGGTGCTCAGGAAAAAACTGGCTTTTCTCGAGAACTTACTCCTTAAGCGCCAGAATTTTATTTTAACAGTTTTAATATAAATTGATTATTTAATTATACTACGCACTTTCCTGTTCTACAGACATAGCATACTGACCTTGATGAACTTTTCTAAAATTAGTTTCACCAAACTTTGGAGACCTTCTGTGAGCCAGCACCTCTGCAGGGGCCTGGGAGGAAGGAGGGGTAAGCAAGGCCAAGGCCTGCCACCTGGAGCCACACGTGGGGCAGCAGTGAAGGCCTCAGGGCTCACAGATGCCCCACAGGTATTACAAAGCTGGGTGGATTGGAGGAGGGAGAAGAAATCTGGACAGTTGTTTTTGCCGAAACATGGTGATACTCACGTGATATCTTAAGATTACATGCCGGTGCCAGATGTACCCGTCTTGTCTCTGTTTTAGTTCATTTCTGTGTTTATTGGGAAATAATAGTCTAAGACTGTTGGAATTGGGCCTAAAGTGAGTACATGTCTGAGCGGGGATCAGAAATGTTCTTACAGGAATAGACATCACGAACTTTAGCCCATAAATGTTACGACTTACATTTCGGGTGCTTATCCATGAATGAGTTGTGGACTAGTCCCCATTTCTCAGAATTGACATTTTGGCAGATGAGGTTTGCAAATAAGGGAACTATGTGTCAGAGTTGATCTTTGGCATTTTATTAAACTGCTCCACTGGTCGTCTTCAAAGGAGATGGTCGAGCCCAGGGCCTGGAACCAGCTGACCCGGGTGTGACCTTGCCCTGTGGTGACCACGGGCAGACACCGTGCACCTCTAAGCTTGGTCATTTTCACGTGTGCACTAGTGCCACCAGCTACCTCCCTCCAGGTGGCGCGGGTTCCATGACATAATGCAGGTCAGTGCACACACGCGTGGGCTGTAAACATTGCTTATGCGAGTGTGCAATGCAGAAACAGGGCCCTTTAGCTGGACTCTGGGTGTGAGCGTTCGACTTCATCCCAGGACACCGGACCGGCTCTCCCAGGCCGACTGTGGGAGTGGCTCCCTCGCCTACCACAAGCGTCACATTTTTGGAAAACTGCTAAAATGGTCTACTTTCATTTTATTCTTTTCTGTGCCATAACCTCTTAGATTTGTTTCCTGAAATTCTTGTAAGGATGAAGAAAACTGTTTAAAACAAGGGTTTGGCCCTGTTTGGTCCCCTTTGTGACATCCATGCGGATGTGAGGACTTGGCTGCTGTGAGGACCAGTGAAGCTGAACTCGAAGGTCACCACTGCCCGTGCGTCCCAGACAAACGGGGCCACGTGGGATTCACCGGGACTTAGGTCTTTATTTTTGAACTCACCTGATCCTCCCAGCTAAGTCTTTATCTTCGTTCTTAAACTGAGTTCAGCTGCCGCGGGATCTTTGCCGCACAGAGGCACCCCGGCTGCAGTTTCGTATCGTCCCTCCTGGAGGTGACCACTCTCGTCCGCTTCCAGCGTGCACTGTCTTCTCGATCCAGCCCCAGACAGGCGTCCGATGGACATGAGTTCTCGGCCCCTTGCCACCTGCTCCCACCCTTATGCCTCTGTCCCCACCAGACTGCATGTTTCCTGAAGTAGAAAGCCTTTGGATTCTTCTTGCCACTTCCTCGAGCCCGTTGCAGGGTCCCGACATAGAGGGTCTCAGGAAACAGGAGCGGAGGGGCTGAGGAGGGAGACCCCAGTGTGTGTGTCTGAGAGGCCAGCCCGAAGAGACTGCAGCGCCACCAGCCAAGCAGTCAGACACGCTTAACCAGACGCGTCTTTGGGTGGGGCCCCCGTGGCTTTTCTACTTTCGTAAACACTTTCCGTCAGAAAAATACCTTGCTTATTGAAACACAAGACACGGAAAAGCGCACGCTGGATTTCCCCAGCCTCGCGCCCGGTGAGACAGAAGCCATTCGGAGCGAGGTAGCGGGTGTTCGAGAACTGAGCTGGATCTGCGGCTGCTCCGCGTTCCCGTGTGAGCAGTTACGTAACCGACAGCCTTCGCCTTACGCTCGAGAGGGCCGGCCGGGTTGTGTTCTCCACTTTCCGTAGAGTAGCCTCTGATCTACGGGCTGAGTTCTGTCATTTGGCGGGAGGAAGTTCACGTTGAAGCAGGGGTAGGGGAGCCTTTGCATACCCTGGTCAGCTCCTTGCCCCGAGGGAGAAGATTTGGGCTTTAAGGAGCTGATTTCAGTCCTGTAGCAAGGAAGCAGGCCAGTCACGGGGGGCAGTGCGCGCTTCGAGAGTCCTGCGTTCCGTGCTGGCAGGGTGGTGTGGGCGCAGGAGTGACCTCCTCCTTCCTGCACGTAAACACTACAAGGGTTAGACATTCCTATAGGCCCCCGGGTCGGACCCTGAGCCAGCCTCTGAGAACCGAACAACATTAAAAACAAGAGCCTGCCCACAGGAGCTGGTGGGACAGCTGTGCAGCGGTGGGCACCAAAGGCCTTGGTCAGTTACCGTGGTGAGGCCAGGCAGGCGGCTTCGTCCAGGAGATATTTGATGCCTCCATACCTAACGTGGTACGGAGCAAAGCGTATGCAAAGGCACGGGGGTTTCAAAGAACCTCTCTTCTGATCTCACTCTGCCTGTTTTGGAGATTTATATAAATGGAATTTGGGGTGCCTGGGTGGCTCAGTCAGTTAAGCGTCCGACTTCAGCTCGGGTCATGATCTCACAGTTCGTGGGTTCAGGCCCCACATCAGGCTCTGTGCTGATGGCTCAGAGCCCAGAACCTGGTTTGGATTCTGTGTCTCCCTCTCTGTCTGCCCCTCCCCCACTCACATGCTGTCTCTCTCTCTCTCTCGAAAATAAATACCAAAAAATTAATAAAAATAAATTATATATTGCATGATATCTTTTCTTTGCTGAACAGCTGTGTGAGTAACCGCCATCATTTCGTTGTGAGCGGCAGTGGTCTGTGGTCCACACCGTATTGTTTTCTACTGCGCGGACAAACCACACTCCACCTACCCCTTCCTTCTTGGTGTACGACTCTTTCCAAACCAGTAGGTCTTCGCATTGCTGTGAATGTACGTGCCGTTTGCTGAATGTATGTGAGCGTTTCTGTTGAGTGGGAAGGGACTGTAGTTTCGGTACCGAGGTTGTGGTGGCCTCTCAAAGTTAGTTGGGAAATGTTTCCCCTTTTCTGTCTTTTCAAAGCATTTGTGTAATATTGGTGTTAATTATTCCTTAAATGTTTGATAGAATCTGTTAGTGAATTCTTTTATTTCTTTGTAGGAAGTTTTTACATCGTGGATGCTCTTTCTTTAGTAGTTCTAGAACTACCTAGACTTTTCTGTTTCTTCCTGGGACGGTTTTTGTAAGATAACTGTCAGCCGTGTCAGGTTTGTTAACCTTTCTGTTGTTGTGGTCGTTCATCTACACCTTTCGTGGATTCTTTTGTCTCGTCGAGTAGTTGCTAAGAGAGGAGTGTTGGCCTCTGGCCACGATCGTGTGTCTCTTTTCAGTTCTGTTAGGTTTGTGCTCTTCTGTCTCCAGACTGTGTTACGAGCGCCATGTTTGAAGTCATCTCAGCATCCCAGCAAAGAGATTCCTTCTCCTTGGAGATGCTCCCTCTCTGTCAGCAAGCCCTCCTGCTCAACAGCAGACCAACCGCAGCAGTGAAAACCACACACAGGCAAGACCACTTAACTCATGCTCGGACTGAAACCCATTTTTCCGATTTCTTTTTGCACTCTGTTGAGGCGTTGATGAGGATGTTCTGCAGTGACTGGAGCATTCCAACCGCCAGGCTCGAAAAGCCCTGATGTCAATGGAATGCCTAGAAGAGCACACCTCACGTGTCCCCTCCCCAAGCCGTGACCACACACTGAACACATACCGACCCTGCCCTGATGGTGCGCTCCCTGCCTGCCCTGAACCTTTCCCTGTGAAACTGGAGGTGTCCATCTTGCTGGCAGAGAGGTCGGTTGGTAAGGCCTGAGCCGCCACCTCCCCTCACTGCCAGCACCCAAAATAAATCTCTCCCTCTCGCTTTTCTTTTCTTTTCTCTCTTTTTCTTTTTCTTTTTTTGACTTTACCTATTTATTTATTTTTCTAATATAATTTATTGTCAGATTGGCTTCCATACAACACCCAGTACTCATCCCAACAAGCGCCCTCCCCTCCCTGTCTCTTTTCTGACCCCTCGTCCCTTGAGTCACTGGCTTCTCTTGCTATGAGTTTAGCCAAGTGTGGTCGGCAACAGTATTGGCAAACCTGGAGGGACCGAGCCTTCCCTTTTTCCAGCCAGCTGTCTGGGGTGGTTGTGACCGTGGCCGTGCACCTGAGCTTCCCCTGTGCGTCTCCTGACCTTGCGGCTATGATCCAGCGATGACATTTCTCTCTTGTGAGGCTTGTCCCAGAGTTGACTCTGTTGGATAATTCAGCCATGCCAGCTTTTTTGGGATGGTGCTTACACGGTATGCTCCTTCCCATTCTCTTACTTTTAACATTTCTAGATTCTTTCATTTAAGGTGTTCCTTGTAAGCACAATGTACTTGACATTTGGTGGGGTTTCCTAGTCTGATGATCTCTCTTTTCATTGGAAAATTTAGACTGTTTACATGTAATCACTGATATATTTTGGGCTTTCTGTTGTATCTGCCTATTCTGCTTCTGTTTCTCTCTCTCCCTTTTTTTCTTTTGCCTTTTTCTGGATTTTTTAAATTATTTTCTCTGGTTCGGTAGTTTTGCATTCTTTTAGTATTATTTTAGTAGTTACCCGAGAGATTATATGTACGTCTGTGACTTATTAAAGCTTAATAGAAGTATATACTTCAGCACTTCCTGGACAATACAGGAACCTTAGGGCATTTTGTCTCTGTCTGTGAATAATAATTAATTATTATTAACTCATGCAGTCAGTATTCATTTAGAATTTTGTTGCTCTTCAATCTTGGCATCTTCCTACTTCCGTCTGGGGTTACTTTTTTTTTTTTCTGCCTGGAGAACCCCTAGTATTTCATTTGACGTGAGTTTACCGGTGATGGATTCTGCCAGAGTTTTTGCTTTTCTGAAAATTTCTTTGTACGTCCTCTCTTTTTGAAGGATATTTTTGCTGAGTATAGAATTATAGCTTGGCGGTTCTGTCGGCGATCTCAAAATGTGACTTCATTGTCTTCTGTTTTTTTATACTTTCTGTCCATTTTATTGTCACTCCTTTGAAGATAGCGTGTCTTCACAGGTGTTTGGAAGAATCCCTCTATTTCCAGTAGAGGTTTCGTTGTACTGTGCCTCAGTGTGTGTTTGTCCATCTTGATGCTCATAGTGCTTCTAGAATGTACGGCTTGATACGCTTCATCAGTGTGGGGAAATTCTCAGATTTCTTATTTCTTTAGATATTTTGGATGCCCCTTCTCTTTCTGATCACACGTGTGACCAACCTTTCACTCTGTCCCACATGTTTCTTGCACTCTTTACTAGAGTTTGTATCCTTTTGACTCTCTGTTTCAGTCTAGGTAATTTCTTTTCACCTGCCTTCTAAATCACGAATTCTCTCTTTCTCTGTATCAAATCTGTTGTCAACCCCATCCATTGCGTCCTTAAATCTAGTTATTCTGTTTTTCTCTTTCAGAGTTTCCATTTACTTTTTTGGTTTTGTTTCCAGGTCTCCCCTTAACCAAATTAATCTTGTCTTTTGACAATGTACTTGAGTACATTAAGTACAGTTATTTAAAGTCCTTATCTGATAATGTCAGTATCTACGTCTCTCTTGGGTCATTTCTGTTGCCTGTTCCTTGTCATCACATCTTATGTCCTGGTATGCCAAATTACTTTTAATCGAGTGTTGTATATTTCCTACTTAAGAAATCCTAGAGAATCCGATGATCGGCTGATGCGTCAGATAACCTGTCTTCTGTCAGAGCAGACCGTTAGGCCAGGAGTGCCAGCGATCCCCGGGTCATCCTAATCCTGGTGGTGAGTTGGGGTCACTTGGAGGCTGAGCTCCGGTTCATACCATGGCCGGTCCCTTTTCTGCTTACTCTTGATCTGGGGTGTAGCCCTTCCAGGACCCAACCCAAAGCCTGGAGAATGTAGTGGGGCCCATCTTCCTCAGCACAGTTCCTGAAATCCACTCTTTTCTCACATCCCTGGGACTCTGTAGAAAGTTCCAGTCAGCCTGCTGGCTGTTGTCTTCTGAATCAGCAGATGCTTCTGGTGATTGATCTCTTGGGCTGAGCCTTCTTCTGGTTCTTACCCTCACAGTTCCTCACTGACTTGGTCACAGGTTAATAGGTTTGTGTATTTTGTCTTAATCCAGTGCCTAGCTCTAATTCTCAGGGGCTTATCTGAGCCTCTACTCACCATCTCAGGTTATGGGACCACCTTCCTCATTTCAACATTACAAAATGCAACCTGTACTTGGGATTATACTCTAAGTCCTGGGGAGGCCCAGAAATAGGTATTTCTGAGAAATAGATATGACTCACATCATTTATACCTTTGGGAGTTATTGATTTAGGGTTAGCAACTCAGAGTAGACCCCAGGTATCTAGGCTGGAGTTGGCTCATACCCAACTTCTTAGGTTGGAAAGGAGACCAGAAAGGGGGTTAAATTTTCCGTTCAGGACACAAGGAGTCACTGAAGGTGTTAATGACACCGACACGTAAGAAACATTACATTGATTTACTGTCCCGACTAAAATCAGATCTGCTCCGAGCTGCCACTTGCCAGGGTGCAGGTGCTCTGCACAGGTGGACCACTCCAGTTCCGGTGCAGCATCACTGTGGTGGTCGGTCAGGGGACCTCATGAAGCCATGGATCCCCCCAACTCAGGATGGGAAAGAGGAAATGGAGGCGGAGACAAGTGTGGCACCCTGGTTGGGTGCCTGGTTGGGTTGGAGCCTGTGGCACTCTCCCCTGGCTTCCCCTTGGTGCCCTGGTGGGCTTCTTGGGCACAGCCCCATCCTCTTGGAACCCCTACCATCCCTTCAAATCCCCCCACTTCCCTGGGCCCCCCCTCATCCCCTGGGAGCTATCCTATCCCCCCAGAGCCCTGCTTGTTCCCCAGGAGCTGCTCCTCCCTCTGGGAGCCCCCTGTCCTTCTGGAGCCCCACCTCATCCCCCTAGGAACGCCCTATCCCTCTGGAGCCCCCCAGTTCCCCCAAAGTAACCTGTCCCCTGGGAGCCCCCAGGGTCCAGGAAGGGTAGAAGCCCAGCTTGGCTCTGTCTGAGAGCAGGGGACCCCTCCGGAGTAAAGGTCATGGTGGTCTGGACCGGGACGTCCAGTGGGCTTTTGGAGGCACAGGCGAGTGACAGTGGTGAAGGGCTGGCAGTCAGGGCGAGAGGAAGGGGCACTCCGGGTGTCAGCTGTGGTAGCTGAGAGCATTGTCGGGCCGTTTACCGAGTGGGAGGGCCAAGCAAAGCCACCTTGAGGTGGGGTAGAGTTACTTCAGGCGTGGTGATTTGGGGATGCCCACGAGACACCCAGAGATTTAGCCGACTGGCCTTTGAGACAGCTGGGTAGAGACTGACCATGACCTGGTGCGTATTTAACCCTGTGGGGAGCAGGCCCAGAGCTGACTCCTGGACAGGCCTGTCCTTCACCGTCAGCCAGAAGGGAAAGCTCATCATGGGGGCCGGGGCCAGTTGCTCGTGGCTCAGGGAGGCCAGGCGAGAGTGTCGGTTTGGCCTGAAGCCAGTGGGGCTCGGTACCCCTCACTTGCTTAGTCCCCCTGGGGCCCCAGAATAGACCCAGAATGGCTCTGTTGTCACATGTTGTGAACTTTGTCAAATTAAAGCATTTTGATTGGCCGCTTTCCACTCCGGCATCTCCTCTGTTACGCTCCCCCTCTGGCCAGGAAAGCCAAGTCAGGAATATGCCATCTAAACTGCATTTGGACAGGGGCACCCGGGTGGCTCAGTCGGTTGGGCGTCCGGCTTCAGCTCAGGTCATGATCTCGCCGTCTGTGAGTTTGAGCCCCGCATCGGGCTCTGTTCTGACAGCTCGGAGCCTGGAACCTGCTTCGGATTCTGTGTCTCCCTCTCCCTCTGCCCCTCCCCTGCTCGTGCTCTGTCTCACTCTCTCTCAGAAATAAAAATATTAAAAAGAAGTAACGAATATGCCCTTGGATTGCATGATTCAATTAATGGAGACAGGAGAATAAAATGAGCACCTTGGGAAGAAACGTGTCACGGAACCAGAGGACCCAGCAGGGCTCTGCCTATCGGGAATTTGGGTCATGCCAGAGGAGGCCTTCCGCACGCGGGAAGGCTGGACACTCGAACGGTGACGGGCAACGGAGGAGCCACCTCGGGAGGAAATAGAACCCTTCCTCACGCCAGCACGGCAGCAGGAGAGCGAGACTAAAAAGAGCTAGAAGACGAGACAGGATAATGTGTTTATACTGTGGGGTTGGGAAGGTATTCTCAAGCAAGATACAAAGCCCGAAGCAGTAGAGGGCAAGAGGACAGATCTGCCCAAATAAAAGTTAAAATCTTTGATGCCGCCGAGTAAAAAATTAAAAACCCACGACCAGTCAGATAGAAATACTTGCAACGTGTGTAGCAGCAAACTGTTGGTCTCCAGAGTACCAACTAAGAGCTGTAAAGCAGCACGACCAAACGATGTAAAAAGGACAACGAGACCTAAGCCACGGTGCACAAGAGAGACGTGATTGGCCGACAGACTTTGCAGGGCCCTCACCTCCACTGGTGCTCAGAATGCAAATTAAAACCACAGTAACACATGACCTTTTGCTCATCAGCTACAATTTCCAAGGCTGTCGCTGTTTGGGGTTGAGAGGCTGGGGAGCTGCCGTTGTCGGGCCCTGGATGAGGTGGGAGTCCACGCTTAACCGGCCCGAACAGGACAGCTCGGCAGCGTCCGTCAAAATCCACAACTCCCGTGTACTTCTGTAAGCAATTCGGTTTGGCGGGGGGCGGGGGGTCCTAGGGAAGAACACAGAAGGCTGTTCATGACCTCACTGCCGGTACCAGAGAAGAGTTGGGAACACCTCTGATGCCCAGAGGCAGGAGGGTGGTCCGTGTGCCAGCACCCGGCGTTGAGAAGGAGAGCCCCTTCAGGCGTTACTTAGCGAGCAGAGGAGGATCGCGCGATGGCCTTGGTTACAAAGAGGCTGGACCGGCTGGAGGAGAGAAAGGGAGGCGGAGGCACTACCCAGAGCTGAGCGGCACCCAGCACCAGCACCCCTCTGGCGCTGCGGGTCTGCAGGAGGAGGCCCCGTGCTGGGGGCCCGTCACCGGCAGGCCTGTGGCCCTCTGGCTGAGAGCCCGGCCGGGAGCGGGGCACGCGGCTCCTCCCTTCCTTCCGCCTCGTAGCTCCTGCTGGTGCCTCCCTGGCAGAGGCCAACGAGAAGCTGAAGGTCGGGGAGTCGGGGAGACACGGTTTGTCGCCTTCTTGCCTGGGACTCCGAGGTGAGCACCAGAGGAGCTATGAGCCAACAGAAGGCTGGCCCCGCCGATGAGGTCAAGGCACCCCTGTGACAGGGAGTCCCGGGTGCCAACTACGGATGAGGAACACGGTCCCGCAGCACATGGGAAGTGAAGAAGCCACGTCACGGGACAGGACCGGGGTCGTGGTCTGTACAGGAAGGCGATGCCTGCACGTGTGCGTGTAGACACACGCACGTGCGTAAGCAGCAGGGAGGGGCACGGGGCTGGTGGCGGATGTGCGCACCGGGCCTGCAGCTGCCGTTCCCACGGCACCTGCTTCCAAGACCAGTGGGGGGCCGGGGAAGGACGGAGCGCAGGCGCAGAGGCAATCTTCGGGGGTGGTATTATTTTCCTCGGGTTGTTTGAATATTTAACAATGACACTATGTTAATGTATTACTGCAATTTTTAAAAATACAAAAATAAAACATGAAAACGTTTTTTAAACAGACATGAAACGGGTGCCTGGGTGGCTCAGTCGGTTGAGCGTCTCACTTCAGCTCAGGTCATGATCTGACACTCCGTGTGTTCGAGCCTCGTGTGGGGCTTTGTGCTGACAGCGCAGAGCCTGGAGACTGCTTCGGATGCTGTGTCTCCCTCTCTCTCTCTCTGTCCTGCCCCTGCTCATGCTCTCTCTCTCTCGCAAAAATAAATAAACAAAGGGGTGCCTGGGTGGCTCAGTCGGTCAAGCATCTGACTTCGGCTCAGGTCGTGATCTTGCGGTTCATGAGTTCGAGCCCCGCATCGGGCTCTGTGCTGACATTTCAGAGCCTGGAGCCTGCTTCGGATTCTGTGTCTCCCTCTCTCTCTGACCCTTCCCCTCTTGAGCTCCGTCTCTCTCTTTCAAAAGTAAATAAACATTTAAAAAAAATTAAATAAATAAACATTAAAAAATAAAAAAAAAACAAAAAGATAGGAAAGATACTAAGGACTCAGTGAATTTGTATGAGTTGCTGTGGGTAGAACATTGTTTCAGATTAGGAACTTTTATTTTGAGGGATTTTTTGGTTTTTTGCTTTTCTCCTTTTCAGTTTTTTATTTAATTTGTAGTGAGTTAACACAGAGTGCAGTATTGATTTCAGGAGTAGAATTCAGTGATTCATCACTTACACACAACACCCAGTGCTCATCACAAGTGCCTTCCTGATACCCATCACCCATGTAGCCCCCCCACCTCCCTCCATCAGCCCTCAGTTCTCTATCATTAAGAGCCTCTTCTGGTTTGTTTCCTTCCCTCTTTTCCCCTGCCTTCCCGTATGTTCACCTGTTCTGCTTCTTAAATTCCACATATGACCGAAATCATATGGTATTTGTGTTTCTCTGACTTATTTCACTTAGCATAATACCCTCTAGCTTCATGCACATCATTGCAAATGGCAAGATTTTGTTCTTGTTGATGGCCAAGTAATGCTCTGTTCTGTGTATAAACCACATCTTTATCCATTCATCAGTCAGTGGACGTTTTGGCTCTTTCCATAAATCAGGAGTGATTGTAAACATCGGGGTGCATGTGTTCTTTCAAATCTGTATTTTTGTATTCTTTGGGTAAATACCTAGTGCAATTGCTGTGTCATAGGGTAGTTCTATTTTTAGTTTTTGAGGAACCTCCATACTGTTCTCCACAGTGGCTGCACCAGTTTGCATTCTCAACAAGAGTGTAAGAGGTTCCTCTCTCTCCGCATCCTCACCAACATCTGTTGTTGCCTGAAGTGTTAATGTGAGCCATTCTGACAGGTGTGAGGTGGTATCTCATTGTGGTTTTGATTTGTATTTCTCTGATGATCAGTGATGTTGAGCATCTTTTCATGTGTCTGTTGGCCATCCGGATGTCTTCTTTGTAAAAATGTCTATTCATGTCTTCTACCCATTTCTTCACTGGATTATTTGTGTTTTGGGTGTTGAGTTTGATAAGTTCTTCATAGATTTTGGACACTAACCCTTTATCTGTCATTTGCAAATATCTTCTCCCATTCCATAGGTTGCCTTTTAGTTTTGCTGATTGTTTCCTTCGCTGTGCAGAAGGTTTTTATGTTGATGAGGTCCCAATAGTTCATTTTTGCTTTTGTTTCCCTTGCCTCTGGAGACGTGTTGAGTAAGAAGTTGCTGCGGCCAAGGTCAAAGAGGTTTTCGCCTGCTTTCTCCTCGAGGATTCTGATGGCTTCCTGTCTTACATTGAGGTCTTTCATCCATTTTGAGTTTGTTTTTGTGTCTGGTGTGAGAAAGCTGTCCGGGTTCATTCTTCTGCATGCCACTGTCCAGTTTTCCCAGCACCCCTTGCTGAAGACACTGCCTTTATTCCATCGGATATTCTTTCCTGCTTTGTCAAAGATCAGTTGGCCCTTCGTCTGTGGGTCCATTTCTGGGTTCTGTAGTCTGTTCCATTATCTGGGTGTCTGTTCTTGTACCAGGGCCATACTGTCTTGATGATGACAGCTTTGTGATACGGCTTGAAGTCCGGGATTGTGATGCCTCCTGCTTTGGTTTTCTTTTTCAAGATTGCTTTGGCTATTCGGGGTCTTTTCTGGTTCCATACAAATTTTAGGATTGTTTGTTCTAGCCGTGTGAAGAACGCTGGTGTCATTTTGATAGGGATTGCACCGAATGTGTCGATTGCTTTGGGTAGTATCAACGTTTTAACAATATTTGTTCTTCCAATCCACGAGCATGGAATGTTTTTCCACTTCTTTGTGTCTTCAGTTTCTTTCATAAGCTTTCTGTAGTTTTCAGCATACAGATCTTTTACATCTTTGGTTAGATTTATTCCTAGGTATGTTGTGGGTTTGGGTGCAGTTGCAAATGGGATCATTTCCTTGATTTCTTTTTCTGCCACTTCATTATTGGTGTATAGAAATGCAACCAATTTCTCTACCTTGATTTTATATCCTGCAACTTTGCTGAATTCATGTGTTAGCTATAGCAATTTTTCGGTGGAACTTTTTGGATTTTCTACTTAGAGTGTCATGTTGTCTGGGAATAGTGAAAGTTTGACTTCTTCCTTGCCCGTTTGGATACCTTTTATCTCTTTTTGCTATCTGATTGCTGAGGCTAAGACTTCAGTATTATGTTGAACAGCAGTGGCAGGAGTGGACATTCCGTCTTGTTCCTGACCTTAGGGGGAAAGCTTTCCGTTTTTCCCCATTGAGGATGATATTAGCTGTTGGTCTTTATATGGCCTTTATGATCTTGAGGTATGTTCCATCTAATCCTACTTCGTTGAGTGTTTTTATTGAGAATGGATACTGTATTTTGTCACGTGCTTTTTCTCCACCTATTGAGAGGATCATATGGTTCTTATCCTTTCTTTTATTAATGTGTACCACATTAATAAAAGAAATTATAAAGAAAAGAAATTAATTGATTGATTTGTGAATATTGAACAACCCCCGAAGCCCAGGAATAAATCTCATTTGATCATGGTGAATAATTCTTTTAATGTACTATTGGGCTCGATTTGGTAGTATCTTGTTGAGAATTTTTGCATGCATGCTCATCAAGGATACTAGCCTGTAACTCTCCTTTTGAGTGGGGTCTCTGTCTGGTTTTGGAATCAGGGAGTGCTGGCCTTGGAGGAGTTTGAAGTTCTCCTTCCGTTTCTATCCTTTGGAACAACCTGAGAAGAATAGAC
This sequence comes from Leopardus geoffroyi, assembly GCF_018350155.1. Lineage (NCBI taxonomy): Eukaryota > Metazoa > Chordata > Mammalia > Carnivora > Felidae > Leopardus > Leopardus geoffroyi. The sequence continues at coordinate 115,415,908 of NC_059329.1, read as the reverse complement.
GTTGATTCTTCTTTCAATGTCTGGTAGAATTCCCCTGGGAGGCCATCTGGCCCCGGACTCTTTGTTGGGAGATTTGCTTTCATCAACATCAGTCGAGTAAATCTGAAGATCATTTGGCTTTACGAAACAATTCACGGGGCGCCTGGGGGGCTCAGTCGGTTGAGGGTCTGACTCTGATTTTGGCTCAGGTCACGATCTCGTGGTTTGTGGGTTTGAGCTCCACATCGGGCTGTGTGCTGACCGTGTGGAGCCTGCTTGGGATTCTCTGTCTTCCTATCTCTCAAAAATAAATAAACATAAAAAAAAAAAAATGAATGAAGTAGCTTTGCACGTCCTGAAATGGAATAATTTCCGGGAAATACGAAGTGTGTTTACAGCCCGTTAGCAGTGTGCCTGCTGCCCCTCCCTCTGCAGGGCCCGTGTGTCTGTGCAGAGAACCTCCAAGGGGCTGCTGCGTATCCGCTGTGTCCCCCACACGCAGCCTCAAGGTCACACGTGTGTGCAGACGCGCTGAAGCCTGTGCCTCAGACTAGCCTGGTTGTCTGTGGCAGGGGTTACCGTTTCTCTCGTCTGACTTTGTCTCCCTTCATGGTGAAGCTCGTTTTCCTGAGCCTCTTTCGTTTTATTTCTTCCTTTCCTTACCTGAAATCCGACTCCTTTAATAGGCCCAAGTGTCCGCCCGCATTCGTGTTCAGCTTGTCGTACTCCAGTCTCACACACAATTGACAGACACACCAAGGGACCTCCCTGGGCTGTCCTTTCGACCTCTGTCTACATTCGAGCCCATATGTGAGTTGTCTGCTCTTTGTTGTTCTTACAATCAGAAAAAAATCTATTCCATTTTTGCCCAGCAGTTTGGTGCCCCTGCCCCCTCCCCGGGTCTCAGTTCCTTCTTCTGGAGAGACAGAAGCTTCCCGCTGTTGGGGATTCTTTCTTTCTCTTATTGCAGTTACGTGGACACACGATGTTACATTAGTTCCAGGAGGACAACATAGTGATTCCACAATTGTGTACAGGATAGGTGTGTGATCACCATCCGTCCCTGTACAGACTTTTTACAGTATCATTGACCGTATCCCCTGTGCTGCACTTATTTTATAGCTGGGCATTTGCACGGCCTCATCCCCTCCCCTGTCTTGCCCCTCCCCCTCCCCCGACCTCCCCTCTGGCACCCTCCCATTTATTTGCTGCGTTTAAGTCTTTTTTCTTTGTTCCTTCGTTTTGATTCTCTAGATTCCACATGAGTGAAAGCATACAGTATGTGTGTTTCTCTGTCTGACGTATTTCACTTAGCACGATGCCCTCGGGGTCCATCCGTGTTGTTGCAAATGGCAGGATTTCCTTCCTTTCTATGGCTGAGTAGTTTTGCGTCGTCTCTGTCTCCCACTCTTCTTACGCATTCGTCTGCGCAAGGGCACTGGGGCCGCTTCCACAACTTGGCAGCTGTAACATCTGCTACGGTAGACTTGGGGGCGCGCGTCCTTTCCAGTCAGGGTTGTTGTTTCCTTGGGTGGATACCCACGCGGACTCACTGGCTCCTGCGGCAAGTCCACGTTTTAGTGTTGGAGGAACCGCCGCACGGGCTGACACTCCGCCACCAGTGCGCGACCGTCCCCTTTCCCTCCACACGCTCACATTGTTGTGGATTCTGACGAGGATGGGCCCTTGACCGGCTCACTCTGGGCAAGAGGCGCGGGCAGGGGGTAAAATCCCGTCTCACGGCCTGCCTGCCAGAGCAGACCCCGGGAGCTCAGGGAGGGCTGGCATTCCGTCTGATCTTGCAGGGGAAACCGGCCCGGACCCGCACTGGCACTGAGGCGCGCCAGCCTCGGGCGGGAAGTTCCCCTCTGTGATTCCGATGGCCTGGTGTACTCCCGTGGCCACAGTGGCCGAGGCCGTCTGCACAGCTCTGTCCGCGGGCTGTCCTCGCCGGGAAGGACTCGGCTCCACTGCGTCCTCGGGGGAAACCCAGCCCCGCGAAGCGTTGGCGGCTCCTACGGGTTTTACAGAGCGATGGAGGAGAGGGTCAGGACGTGCACCGCCTTGCTGAAGTCAGTGTAGACGTCCGATGCGTGCCGCGCCCCCCAGGTCCTTTGTGGCCGCCAGCTGCCCTTCCTCCCATGTGATCCCCACCCCCAGCTCCGTGGCTGCCGGGGACCTCACACAGGACCCCTCCTGAGGGGGGATGTGGTGGCCTCCTGCAGGGGAGCCAAGCCCACCGTGGGCCATCTTTGCACAACCCAAAATCCAGGATGGGTTTCACACTGTAAAGGGCTGCAGAAAAACAAGACAAAAAGCTGGAGAACACTCAACAGGGCCTGTGTGGTCCCCAAAGCCCAAAATATTACCGTCTGGACCTCAGCAGAGAGCCCGAGAGCCCCAGTCCAGAGTGACAGGAAATAGGACCAGCAGGAAAACCCGAAATCCCCCTGGCTGGCTCTCGTCTGCTTTCTGCACCGTGGGCAGGGGGCAGGCGGGCTGGGGGGCCTGGGGGGCTGAGGACTTCTGGGGTGAGCTGGGTGCAGACCCCTGCCGGCGAGAGTGTCTGGGCTCCAGGCGCCCCAAGGCTCAGACAGAGCGCTGCGTCATGGTCCAGTTGTAAGCAGCCGCCCTCAGGACAGCCCTGGGTCTGTCCTGTGCCCTTTGTCACAGAAATCCGTCTGATGCCAGGAACACCCACTTCTGACCCCTGAATGCTGTGACTCTGTTCTCGTTTCCTTGCTCCGTGGGCATCTGAGGGGCCGCAGACCGCCGGCGTCCTGTGACTCGGGTAGGTCACAGGGCCAGCCAGCCGCGGCCACTGCTCCGGTGGCCCAGAAGTTGGGTCCTTCGGCTTCTGTGTTGCTGAGGACAAGGCCGTGGCCTGGGACGAGCAGGAGAGCGCCAGCAGGTTTGGGGCTGTTCTCAGGGATGGACGAGAAGCCTGGAGCCCACTAGGCCGTGTCGTCACCGTCACCGTGTGGTCTGCGGGCGGAGGCACAGCCCAGTCGTCCCGAGCCTTTCTGGGAGACGGCTGAGAGAGAACCTCAGGCCGTTGCGAGTTCTGGAAGGTTCCATAGGCTTACTGAGATGCAGCCTCCGTCCACTGTGGTCCCAGAGAGGCGGGCAGTGTGGCTGTTGCTGGAGGAGCAGAGGCTGGTTTCGTGTTCACAGCCGCCCAGCGGGAAGCCCTCAGTCCACAGCCGGCTGCTCGGGGGCTCCCCGTCCGCAGGTGCACACCCTTCCACGCGCCCTGCTCACGCCCTTCCACACACCGCGCACGTGCTGCTCACGTCCTTCTGCACGCTCCGGACATGCCCCGCGCACACCCCACGCACGCCGCGTCTGCTGCCGATCTCCCGAGATCTTCCCCGAGCGTGTCCTGGGACGTAAGCCTCCCGGAGACACCTTCTCAGCCTCGACCTCTGAAAATGTTCGCGTTTCATCCTCGTCGCTGAGGGGTGTCTCCATGGGGTGTGGGAGGCCAGGTCACGGCCCTGCTCCCGGACAGAGGTGGGAGCCAGTGGCGCTGGCCCGCGGCCTGAGGTCCCTGCAGGCTCCTCTCCGTGTGCTTCTTTCCGGTGGCTGCTTCCAGGACTCTGCTGTGCCTGTGGCCGTTGGCAGGTTGGGTAAGACGTGCCCCCGCGTGGCGCTCTCTCCTCGCGCTGCTGGAGGTTCCTGGGCTTCATCAAAATATTTAGCCCTTATTTCTTCAACAATTTTTTTAATGTTTATTTGTTTTTGAGAGACAGAGTGTGGCCGGGGGAGGGGCAGAGAGAGAGGGAGACCCAGAATCGGAAGCAGGCTCCAGGTTCCGAGCTGTCAGCACAGAGCCCGACGCGGGGCTTGAGCTCATGGACCCGGAGATCATGACCTGAGGCGAAGCGGACACCTAACTGACGGAGCCCCCAGGCGCCCCAGCAATTTTTTACTCCCCCATCTTTGTCCTGTCCTTCTGGGATGTCAGCACTGCACGTGTGTTATAGGCGTTACCTCCCGGTGTTACACGTTCCCTCACCCTGCATCACGTCACAGATACTGCGGTGCTTACAAACGGGAGGCTCATGGCGACCTTGTATCGAGCAAGGCCGTGGCACCACTTTTCCAATAGCATTTGATCCCTTCGTGCCTGTGTGCCCGCTGAATAGTAAAGAACTTGACTGGTCTTTGTCCCGGCTTTCTGGGGTGGAGACTCGAAACCCTTGAGTTTTTTCAGTCACAGGGGCGTCCTTCTCACTCACACGTGAGTTTATGTCATGACCACCTGGCCAGGTGTGCTCACTATTGGGGTTTCTTTGCTTTTAGGGTAAGGAGATACGGTTGGCCCATGAACAACGCGGGTGTGAGCTGCACAGGCCACGTGTACGTGGGTTGTTTCCAGTGACCACAGCACAGTGCTGCAAACGTCGCTCTCCTAACTTTCCTAATGACATTTGATTCTCTAGCTTAGTTTATTGTAAGGACTTAGCAGGTACTGTATACAGCACGCAAGGTACACGGTAATGCAGTGTTTATGTTACCAGCAAGACTTCCAGTCAGCGGTAGCTGTTAGCAAGTTTCTGGGAAGTCAAAGGGTATATGCAGACCTTCAACTGCACAGGGGTGGGGGGCATCGGTACCCCTTGACCTGTGCATTCTCAAGGGGCAACTGTATATGTGTGTGTACAAACCGTGCAAACACACAAATGAGAAATGTTTCTCTGCGCAACCAGCTGTACCTACGTTAAGCTAAACACGAGTTCTTACTGCGTCTCCGACCACCACCCGTTACCCCAGGGCCCATCCTCCCCCCGATCCCCTGTAACCTCCCACTCAGCGGTGAGACCGCACGGGGCTCCCACCGGCCGCCGGCCACGTACTCAGTTGTTCCACTCCAGGACTCGGGCCGCAGGATCAGAACTGGTCACCTGACCCCGCCGGGAACAACTTCGTCGACTAGAGCCCGGCGCTCGCGGGAGGGTGCCCTGCCTTGAGTCTTACGGACTCCCGCCCCTTCAGTGAGGGGGTTTCACGCGTTTGTAATACCCCGAGAGTCTGGCCACCGTCTGCATCCCTTCCTGGGTCCCCGACGTCCGAAATTATCTTTCCTTCATTCGCGAACGTTAACGTTCTGTGGGTTTTGAGAAATGTGCGGTGCCCTATATCTGAAGGAAAGTATTTGCAGAACAGTTTCACTGCTCTAAAAATCCCCCTACCTGTTCAGCTCTGCCGCCTCCCAGACCTCTGGCTGCTGCAGCTCCGTTTGGCATCTCTGTAGCTTTGCCTCTTCCCTTAGTAACGTGCACGTGGGCTTCCTCCGGTGTCCGTGCGGCCTCAGAGCTCATTCCTTTGTATGCCCGAATGGCAGTCCCTTGTCCGCATGGACCACGGTTTGTTTATCGATCCGCCTGTTGAAAACACCTCGATTACTTGCAGTTCTTGGCGATTATAAATGAGCTGTTATCAACGTTCAGTGCAGGTTTTGTGTGGACAGAAGCTTTCAAGTCAGTTGGGTAAATAACTAGGAGGCTGATTGCTGGGTTGTACGGTAAGAGGATGTGTGGTTTTGTAAGAAACCGCCAAACTCAGTTCCAGCGGCCGCACCATTCTGCACCCCCGCCTGCAGTGAGAGAGGCCCCGCTCTTGTCCTGCCGGCAGCCGGTGTTGTGGGTTCCTTCCATTTCAGCCATTCTGATAGAGAGTTGTGTCGGGGCATCTCCGGTGGCCTTTTGATTTGAAACTCCCCGATGACACACGGTGCTGAGCCTCTTTTCGTGCTCTGACTTGTGTGTGCACATCTTTGAGGGGAGATGCACGGTCAGACCTTTTGCCTGACTTTTACTGGATGGTTTGTTTTATTATACTTGAGCTTTAAGGGTTATGTGTACATTTTGGATAGCAAGTCCTTTACCTGATAATGTGACTTGTGTGCATGTTTTGGATTGTGACTTTCTATTCTTTAAATGCTGCCCTTCCCAGGGGCGCCTGGGTGGCTCAGTCGGTTAAACATCCGACTTCGGCTCAGGTCATGATCTTGTGGCTCGTGGGTTCAAGCCCCACGTCCAGCTCAGAGCCTGGAGCCTGCTTCAGATTCGGTGTCTCCCTCTCTCTCTCCCCTTCCCCCACTCGCTCTCTCTCTCTGTCTCTCTCAAAAATAAATAAACATCAAAAAAGTGTTTTGGGGGCGCCTGGGTGGCTCAGTCGGTTGAGCGTCCGACTTCGGCTCAGGTCACGATCTCGCGGTCCGTGAGTTTGAGCCCCGTGTCGGGCTGTGGGCTGATGGCTCAGAGCCTGGAGCCTGCTTCCGATTCTGTGTCTCCCTCTCTCTCTGCCCCTCCCCCGTTCATGCTCTGTCTCTCTCTGTCTCAAAAATAAATAAATGTTAAAAAAAAAAAAAAAAAAGTTTTTTGATGTTGCCATTCCCAGAGCAAAAATGTTTAATTTTAATGAGTCTAACTTGCAAATTCTTTCTTTCAGGGACTGTGCTTTGGTGATGCGTCTACACCCAAGGTCACTTTTGTTTTACTGTAGAAGTTTTACAGTTTCGTGTTGTACATTTAGGTAAATTCAAAATATATTTTTCATATTACTGTGGCTTATAATTTATTTTGAATTAAATGTTGTATAAGAGTTAGGAGCTGCATCGAGGTTCGTTTCTGTACATATGGGGGCTCAGTTCTAGAACCGGAGATGTTTGTATATTCAGCTTTTTTCTCCCCTGTAATGTGGAGCGATTTAATTTGCTATGTTCAATATAGAGACGGTTTCTGGAGATGATACAAGCTGCCCTCTCAGTAGAATTCATTTTGCTTTCTTTTACTTTAATAAATAGCATTGCTGTTTCTTGGAGAATTCTGTGGTAACTATAAAAAAGTAAAAACAGTATTTTTTTCCATCAATTAATGAAGCAATATATAAATTGTGACACACTCATAGAATTGATTTGTGAAAAGTAATTAGTGCATGCATTAACATAAGTTTCACATTTTTAATTGAGTGACAGGCACACAACAAAATAATGGGTATGCTATGTACATTTTTTACAGAAATATAATTAACATAAAACAGTGGGTGTCAGGTGTGCGTCGTAACAATTTGACGTTTGTGGAAATGGGGAAACGATCAGCACAACAGATTTAGGTAACATCCATCACCTCCTCTGGTCACAAAAACTGTTTTCTTCTGATGAGAACTTTTCATCTACTATCTGCCTTTGCAACTTTCCAACGCACAGTATGTGATTATTAGCCAGAGTCACCATGCTGCGTGTCACATTCCCCGGGACTCGTTTATTCCGGAACTGAGGTTTGTCCCAATGGACCCCTTTCATCCCGTCTGCCCACACCCCGCCCCCTCGCAGTCGGCGACCACCGCTCCGCTGTGTCTCTGAGCGCATAGTCATGCGCAGTAGGCCCTACGTGTGCGTGTGCGTCCGCGTAAACGTGAAGCCCTGCAGGCCCGTCCACGTCATGGCAAACGGCAGGATTTCATTGTTTCCGTGGCTGAGTAATATCCCATGGTGTGTATGTACCACTTCTTTATCCAGTCCTCACTCGACGGACATTTGGGCTCTTTCCACGTCCAGGCTGTTACCGATAGTGCTGCAGTGAACGTGGAATGCCTACGTCTTCTCAAGTTAGCGTTTTCATTTCCTTTGGATAAATTCCCAGAAGTGGGATTGCTGGATCATCTGGTAGTTCCGCTCTGTTTGTTTTCTCACTGTCTTTAATTTTTGGAGGAAGCTCCCTACTGCTTCCCAGAGCGGCTGCACCAACTTTTACTTCCACCAGCAGCGCTCGAGGCTCCCTTCTCCACATCCTCGCCAGCACCTGACACGGCTTGTCTTTGGGCCTAGCCTTTCCGGCAGGTGTGAGGTGATATTTCACTGTGGCTTTAGTTTGCATTTCCCTGATGATGAGAGATGTTGAGCATCTTTTCATGTGTTTGCTGGCCACCTGTGTCTTCTTTGAAAAAATGTCTGTTCATGTCTTCTGCCCATTTTTAATCTGTTTTTTTTTTTTGCTATTGTGTTATATGAATTCTTTATACCTTTTAATATTAGCTCCTTGTCACATCTATGATTTGCAAATATCTTCTCCCACTCAGTAGGTTGTCCGTTCATTTTGTCGACGGTTTCCTTGGCTCCGCAGAAGCTTTCTGATTTGCGTGGTCCCGCTTGTTTAGTTTTGCTTCTGTTGCCTTTGCTTTTGGTGTCAAATCCAGTAAACGTCGCCAAGACCAGTGCTAAGGAGCTTAAGCCTGTGTTTTCTTCCGGGAGTTTTATGGTTTGAGGTCGTCCATTCCGAGTTGGTTTTGTGTATGACGTGACGTAGGGTCCAGTTTCACTCTTTTGCCGGTGGCTGTCCCGTGTTCCCAGCACCGTTCGTTGAAGAGACTGCCCTCCACCATGTGTATTCTTGCCTCCTTCACTGTGATTTACGTGACCATATGTGTGCAGGCTTATTTCCGGGCTCTGCTTTCTGTCCCAGCTGTCTTTGTTCTAAGATTTAATTCAGTGACCTGAGACCAGTTTGACTCTTTCACGTGTTCCTTTTACACCTCGTTAGGTAGAGCTGGGCCATTCTTCAGTCGGGTTCATTCTTCCCCACCATCAGGGGAACACCTTTCTGGACGTTCTCGCTGATGCCCCACGAATGGCGAGGCCCCGTCTAGCTGTTGGGAAGAGGCAGTATTCCCAGCAACTCGTGACGGTTCCCTGGGGACCGTTCCCTCCAATTCCTTTGGATTCTCTCCGCCAGTCGGGCAGTTTCCTCACGTGCATGTGCTGACTAGCGCGCTGCTGAACGCTCAGGGGGCCCTGGGGGCCTCGAGTCCTTACTTCATGCAGACGCTTGCTGCCTGATGCCACAGATTCTCGACTCCTTGGCCGCCCAGCCTCCAGGCTCTGTCGCCTTAACCAAGAAGGCCTCTGGGATCCGCGTGGGTTTTCTGACCTCTGCCGTGGGCTGGAAACCTCCTCCAGGCAGGAGCGGGGGCCGTCCTGTGCCTCACCTCGTGCGCTTGCGGTCCAGCAGGGTCCTTTGTCCCTGGGTGTCCCATGCCTTCATATATCCTTTCAGGTTTTCGTAGTTGTTTCTGGTGGGAGAGGGATCCGGTCCCTGTTACCCTGTCTTGATCAGGAGCAGAAAGCCTGATGGCCACGTTTCGGTCCAGTTTGAAGAGACGTAACCCGTGAAGCCTGCTGTCATTTTACTCCTCCGGGATCCGCTCCCCCCAGGGCACGGTGCTATCCGAGCCGCCACAGTTGCGCAGCCGGGAAAGCGACCTGGGAAAACCCACTTTCAGTCGCCATCGGAAAGATGTCTTTGGAGTGTTTCACTGAGTTAGGATACGTATCACACACTCCCGCTTTGGACAAGCATGAAGGTACCTTCCTTGGCTATATTTACGTGTATGTATTTAAGAACGGTGAGAGGTTCGGATTAAAAAACCCATCAAACGGGGCGCCTGGGTGGCGCAGTCGGTTAAGCGTCCGACTTCAGCCAGGTCACGATCTGGCGGTCCGTGAGTTCGAGTCCCGCGTCAGGCTCTGGGCTGATGGCTCAGAGCCTGGAGCCTGTTTCCGATTCTGTGTCTCCCTCTCTCTCTGCCCCTCCCCCGTTCATGCTCTGTCTCTCTCTGTCCCAAAAATAAATAAACGTTGAAAAAAAAAATTAAAAAAAAAAAAACAAACCATCAAACATGAAACAAACGCAGTGGAGGTAAGTGATGGAATCAGTAGAAGTCATGCCATCATCGGTAAGTGACTTGTTACAAAATCCTTCCGCTCTCATCAGAAGGGAAGGTGTTAAAAGGAGGGGACCGAGCTCCAGTGGCAGCAGCGAGTGGACTCACGACGTCCGCTGGCCCAGGGAACGAGGAGCAGGTCTTGTGGGCATGAGGGGGCCGGGGACACGTTTCTCGCCGACCTGACCTGACAGCAGAACATGCAGCACCGGGGGGGGGGGGGTGCCGTGCGGAGCTCGGGTGTGCGGACTGGGGGGGCCCGGCCCCGAGGAAACCCAGAGGCCCGAGGCCACCCCCGGACGTGAAAGAAATTTGACAAGGACGCTCCCATGAGTCACAGCCCGTCGCGGTGGCAGGCGGTGAGGCTCAAGAAGCTTGAAGTGGCAGCGGTGTGAGCGGCTCAGCCCCCACGTCGGAGGAGGACTGGCTGTGGAGGCCCCACCGCCCGGGGCCCCCTCACCCGCCCGCCTGGGCCCAGCCTCCCGGCGCTGTGCTCGCGGAACCCTCTTGTCGAGTCGTCGGACACGGTTTTCGTCAATTTTGTCTTCTAGGGGGTGTGAGCTCATCGCAGAGTGACTGAAGATACGGAGAAGGAGACTGGTAGCCCCAGTACGATGTGAAGGGAGCCCCGCGGGCCCCTGGATCACCGTCACTCACGTTCTTCCGAGCCCGGCTGCTGCCGCCAGTGGAGGTGCCACGTGAGCCACGCCAGGTGCTCAAGGCCACACGAGGGGGACGGTATGGTGGGAACATTTCCGGTGTGTGTGTGTGTGTGTGTGTGTAAATTTAGGGTTCTGGTCTCATAACTGAGGGGAAATAGACACCCACAAACACACATAACAGGTGCGATCTAGAGGCGGGATGAGGCGCCCCCTGTTGTGGCTGCAAAAGCCGTGAGGCGGAGCCTGGGCTTCTCTTCTGGAGGGGGTGAGCACCGCTGGCCCGGCCTCAGGCCTTGCCACGGGAGCCCGGCACAGAAGCTGGGCGCCTCCTCGTGTGCCCACCCCCAGGAGGCCCCAGGCTCCGCTCAGCGAGTAGGGAACCCATGGAACATTTTCCCAAGTTTCTCTGATCCTGGAAACGGCAGAAGCCGCCAGTGACACTATATTCTCCACAGCCTAAAGGCCAGTGGTGCATGGCGGGGAGAGAGCTCTTTTATAAACTGGGTCAGCCACTGCTTAGCCCTGGGTGACAACTTGTGTCCGGGGTTCGGGTGTAAGAGTGTGAAGTGTTGGGAAGTGGAAAGGTGGTGTCCGCTTGGGACAGGACATCCCTGTGACCAAAAAACATTAAAAAATGTACTTAGAAATAGAGCAAGAGACACAGAGAGAGGGAGAGCGCGAGTGAGGAAGGGACAGAGAATGAGAGAGAGAGAGAGAGAGAGAATCCCAGGCAGCCTCTGCCATCAGCACAGAGCCTGATGCAGGGTTTGAACTCAGGAACCACGAGATCATGACCTGAGCCGAAGTCGGACACTTAACCCGCTGAGCCACCCAGGCACCCCCATATGTGTTTTATTTTTTTACTGTTTACTTATTCTGAGAGAGAAAGAGAGCAAGCAGGGGAGGGACAGAAAGAGGGAGGCAGAGAAGCCCCAGTAGGCTGCACACCGTCAGCACGGAGCCTGAGGCCAGGCTGGGATTCACTAACCGTGAGATCATGACCTGAGCCAAAATTGACAGACGCTTAACCGACTGAGCCGCCCAGGCGCCCCTACGTATGTGTTTTATTATTGAATCTTTCATACATACAATCATTTTCAAAACACGAACACCCTCTACTGACCCTATCTTAAAAACGTGATCAGAGCCCCTTGAACACCTTCTCTGATCCCACCCTGCATCGTTGCCCTGAAGGTAACTACCAACCTGAATTTAGTCATTCCCACAGATTTCTACTGTCACGTAAGTGTGCATTCCAAAAAATGTAAACTCCCGTTCTGCGTTCCGCCTGCGGTAAACTGTGTATAAATAGTGCCGCGTATATCCTTCTGCAGATCGCTTTTTTCCGTTCAGTAACATTGTAGATACAATGTAGTTTGTTCATTTTAACTGAAGCAGAGGATTCCATGGCGTGAATGTGCCCAGATTCATCTGTTCACACCCTCTTGTTTCTGATGTCTTGCGCTGAAAACACACGTCGGGGTATTCCCACTTTGGGGACCTGTACGCCAGGAGAGGTGCTTGCTCGGGTCTCGTGAGTTGCCCTCCAGCGTGGTGGTGAGCGCTTGCACTGCCACCAGCAAAACGAAGCTTTCCCTGTCGCTCCACGTCCCCACCAGGAATCCCCTGGACAATGTCAGTCCCCCCACCTGAGTCGTAAGAGTGAGAAATTATGTCTCGTTGCCCTTTTGATTGGCATTTCCCCAGCACTGGCGAGGTTAGTGCACTCTCATATGTTCCTTGGCCGTGCGTATTTTCTCTGACTTGCCTGTTCATGCTCTGTGCATATCTGTTAACGTAGGAAATCCTTCCTCACCCAGGGTCATAAAGATACTGTCTTCTAAACATTTTTAAGGTGTGCTTTTCACAGTGAGGGTGTAAACCCACCTAGATTTGATTGGAAGAAGGTATGATCTGAAGTAGAGATACAATATCATAGTCCCTGTGGCCACCACTGAGATATTTACACAAAGACATACCACAAAAACGTAATGGAAGTGAAATACCAAAAGGAGTTTGCAGAAGCCAAAAGAAGGCAGAGAATGGCAAGCAGAGAAACAAGGCCCAAATAGAAAACACGTAAAAAATGAGAAGACTTAAGTCCGAACGCACCGGTTCTTCCATGAGCTGAAAATGGCCCAAGCACATTAAAGACCGACGGTCAGCATGCTGTCAGAAAGGGTCTGCTGCTCTTACCACAGTGTGTGTGTGTAGAAAATCCCTACAGACAGAGACTGTCAGAGCACTTACGAGAAATAACAACTATCTTCTGTCCCCAAGAAACTCGCTTCAAATGTGAGCTTACAAGACGGCTTGAAGCAATGGCGGAGGACACACTGGCAAACAGAAACAGAGGGAGCGCCAGACAAAGTCAACTGCAGAGCAAGGAAAATGCAGAGACCAAGAGGGACGTGACCAGAAGACCCAACAAGCCTCAATGTGTAGGCACCTAACACAGGGTCTGCAAAGTACAGAAAGAAAACACTGGCAGGATTTCAAGGGGAACTTGACAAACTCCAGTTACACTCGGAGGTTCCGATGCTCCTGTCTTGGGAATTGACAAAACTGGTAGAAAATGAGCAAGGATATGAAGAGGAGAACAGCATCGACATGAACGTGTACACATACAGGTGTCCACACGCACGGAACATGTACACATATAGGTGTTCACACACACACACACACACACACACACACACACACATACACACACACGAGCATATATACACGTGAGATATTTTTATATCTTCACCCAACACAGTAGAACACAACCCTTCAAGTGCACACGACACATTTACCAAGATACACTCTAAAGTCATTGAAAGTAATTGAATGACATAATGGTATTAAGCCAGGCACTGTTAACAGAAAGATAACATGAAATTCTCCCACACTTAGAAGTTAACCAGTCCACTTCTAAATAGTTCATACATCGAAGAGGAAGAGTCAAGGGAGATTAGAGCATATTTTGAACTAAAAGTGTCCAATTTATGGGATGCATATAAAGCAGTACTTAGAGGGAAATTCATAGCACTAAATGGTGACATTACAGAAGAAGACAGGTCCCAAATCCATTAACCAAGTGTCCACCTTAAGATGCTCCACGGGGGAAGGGAACTCATAGCTCATGAGTTCAAGCCCCATGTTGGGCATGAAGCCTACTAAAACAAACAAAAGCAAAACCAAAAAACCCCAACAAATAAACCCTAAGCAAGCAGAAGGAAGGAAATGATAAAGATAAGAACAGGTATCAGAAGAATTGAGAACAGAGAAAAATCAGTGAAACCAAAAACTAGTTCTTTGAAAACATCAGTATGTTGATAAATCTCTAGCAGACAGAAAGAATAAAAGAAAACATAATTCACCAATATTAGGAAAGAGAGCATGTCACTACCATCCACAGAAACATAAAAAGGGAAACTACAAACGACTGCACACACATTAATTTGACAACTTAGATGAAATGAAGCAATTCTTCAAAACCACACGCTTGCAAAACTCACCCAAGATGAGTTAGGTAACTGGGATAGTCCTCACAATGTGTGTGTTTTTCCACATCACCCAGGAATTAACTCCATTCTCATAGACGGTGGCCAGGTGTCCCACCAAAGTAACTCAGTTCTGACTCTGCCTGCCTGAAGAAAGCACCACAGGTGAAGGACTCAGTCCCACAGCCCGCCCCCACTTCAGACGCCAATCCAGGGTGTCTCCTGTGCTTCTGACTCACCAGCTATTCATTGGTTTCCGTGACCCCCTCCTCTGGGTCTGTTCATTTGCTAGACAGCTCACAGAACTTGGAAGACAGGTTGACTCACTGGACTGCAGGTCTATTACAAAGAATATCCAAGGATATGAATGAACGGCCAGATGTGGAGATACGTAGGGTGAGGTGTGCAAGGGTCCCTGGACCCTTCTGCACGTGATTCACCAACCTGGGAGCCCTCAGGACCCCCTCCTTTTGCGTTTTTATGGAGGCTCCACACCCTCTAAGCATAGTTGGCTCCCCCTGGCACCCAGCCCCCATCCTCAGGGCTCTTCCAAAAGTCTCCTCATGGACACAAACCCAGTTGTGGTGTAAAGGGGCTGTTTATGCGGAACAAGACACCCACTTCACCCTCATGGCCCCGAAGGGACTTCAGGAACTGAGGACGGGAGACCAACTGTTGTAACAAAAGACGTTCCCTTTTCTCTTAGAGACTCCAAGGGTTTTGTGAGCTGTGAGCGCCAGGATCCTGGATGAAGACCAAAATACGTATTTGCTGTAAAGCACAGTGTCATAGTCCCATAACCATTTAAAAAATTGAATCTGTAGTTACCCCTCCTGAAAAACCGCCAGGCCCCGATGGCTTCGATGACGAGTTCTACCAGACACTTAAAGAAATAACACCAATTACATTCATTCTCTTCCAGAGAAATAAAACAGGAGGGAATATGTCCCAACTTATGAGGACAGCATTACCCTGATATCCATACCTAAGAGTACAAAAGAAAGTAAAAGGAAGGGAGGGTGGGAGAGAGGGAGAGATGGAAGGAAGGAAGGAAGGAAGGAAGGAAGGAAGGAAGGAAGAAAAGGGAAGGAGGGAGGAAGGGGGAGGGAGGGAGGAAGGGAGAACTACAGACAAATACTCCTATGAGCCAAATGAAAATCCTCAATCAAAATATCGTCAAATCAAATGCTATATAAAAAGAAGAATACACCACAACCAAGTGGCATTTATCATGAAAATGCAAGGTTGGTTCATCAGTTGAAGACGTATCACTATCGTTTGTCATGTTAATCACCTAAGGAAAAAGATCACACATCGTATCAGTTTAGCAGAAAGAACATTTGACCAAACCCAGCACCCACTCATGAGAAAACTTCCCGCAAAGGGCGCCTGGGAGGCTCAGTGCGTTCAGCATCCAACTCTTGATTTCAGCTCAAGTTGTGATCTCAGGGTTTGTGAGATCAAATCCCGAGTCAGGCTCTGCACTGACAGTGTGGAACCTGCTTGGGATTCTCTCTCTCTTCTCTCTCTGCCCCTCCCCCGGCTTGTGTGCTTTCTTAAAACCAACAAACAAACCTTCCAGCAAAAAAAGGGGTAGCCGGGAACTTCCTCAACCAGATAAGGGGCATCTACAAAAACATACAGCAGCTTACATCACATTTAATGGTGAAACACTAGATGTTCTCCCTGAAACTAGGAATAAGACAGAGAAACCTACTCTTAGGAGTCTCATTCAACACCATACCGGAAGTCGTAACCACTCTAAGGAAAGTTTAATAAATGTACACATATGGGGGAAAAAAAAAAAAAGAAAGAAAACTGTCCCAAATAACCTGTAAGAAAAACTTGTAGAACAAATATGTAAGTTTGGTGAGGTCGTGGGATGGAAGATTGCAACAGAAAAATCAAACTTAGAAACCATAAATTTAGAAAATACTATCTACGGTAGCTCCAAAAAAGCCCCATAAATACTCAGGTACACTCCACAGAAAACACGCACTGGGTCTGTGTGTTAAAAAATACAAAGTCTTAAAGAAAGACATCTCTAAAGACTTAAATAAATGGAGAGACATACCATGTTCAGGGATTTAAAGATTTGACATAATCAAAGATACCAGTTCTCTGTAAATGATGTGTGGATTAACTGCATTCCCAAAATCCCACAAGATTTGTTGATATAGGTAAGCTGATTCTTATATGCAAAGATGGAAAAACTAGAATAGTTTAAAGAATTTTGAAAAAGAATAAAGGTATGAGCATTATGTTACCTGATTTTTTTTTAATGTTTGTTTACTTTTGAGAGAGACAGCATGAGCAGGGGAGGGACGGAGAGAGAGAGAGACACAGAATGAGCCTGACACAGGGCTCGAACCCACGAACCGTGAGATCCTGACTTGAGCCGAAGTTGGACGCTTAACCGACTGAGCCACCCGGGTGCCCCTAGGTTACCTGATTTCAAAACTGACTCTCAAGTTGTGGCAGTGGAGCCAGTATGGTGTCGGTTGGTGAAGGATAAATATGTAGATCATGGAACAGAATCCAGAGCCCAGAATAGAACCAGACAAATAAGGGTAATTGATTTTTTTACAAAGGTAGAAAGGCCGTTCACTAGAGAAAGGGTAGTTTTTCAACAAATAGTGTTGGGACAACTGGAAATATATATGCA
Source organism: Leopardus geoffroyi (assembly GCF_018350155.1). Classification (NCBI taxonomy): domain Eukaryota; kingdom Metazoa; phylum Chordata; class Mammalia; order Carnivora; family Felidae; genus Leopardus; species Leopardus geoffroyi. Next base: position 115,399,388 of record NC_059329.1, on the reverse strand, counting down.
AAAAAAAAAAATGAATCGTGGTCTTAATTGCATAACATGCAAAGATTAACTCGAAATCAGTCATAGATCTATATATAAAAATATAAAATTTTTGAATAAAAACAGGGGCACCTGGCTGGTTCAGTCAGGAATATGCGACTCTTGATTTCAGGGTTGTGAGTTCAAGCCCCACGTCGGGTACAGAGACTATATAAACGAACAAACAAACTTTATCTTATTTCTATTTTGGAGAGAGAAAGAGCATGAGCAGGGGAGGAGCCGACGGAGGGAGGGAGAGAACCCCACGCAGGCTCCACACCCAGCACGGGGCCCCACACAGGGTTCCATCCCGCGACCCTGAGATCATGACCTGAGCCGAAATCAAGGGGCGGGCGCTTAGCCGACTGAGCCACCCAGGTGCCAGTAAACTTTTTTTAAAAAGGAAGAAAATCGTACTCACCTGAAGTTAGGCCAAGAGTTGGTACATAGGACATCAAAAGCCAAATCTGTAATAGGACATACGTCTCCTGGTCCACCGAGGGGCGTGCCACGTGCCCCCTGTACCTGGGTGGCCCCCGGAGTGCGGCCGTGTCGCTGCCAACCTGCGACCAGCCTCCACCAACCCCCGAAGCCCCTAGCCACCACCCAAACACCCACCACCCCACGGCCACCACTCTGTGCGCCTCGCAGAGACGGGCCCAGATCTGGGGAGCAAACCCTGCCCGTCGGCACAGAATCGGTGAGGTGTTCTGTGAGGGTCAGGTGGGAGGCATTTTCGACTCGGGGCCAATGTGCCGCCATCCCCAAAAGCAGCCTGTTCCATATGTGAACTCAGGGGCCCAGCTGCGTTCCCATCTGTGACTGCCTTTTAAGCCCCCGGCCGTGTTGCAGGGTGAGGGTAACTCATTTGGGGCATGAGAAAACCAGAACACCAGAAGAGAGCAGGGCCGTGGATGCCGAGGAAGAGGCTGGTCCACCGAGAGAGGACAGGAAGGAAGTCATTGACAAACAGGAGTTTATCTAAATTAAAAATGTTCACTCTGCAAAAGGCACCATTCAGACAGCAAGACGGAAAGTGACGGAGGAGACAGATGCCAGGTCGCGCGTGTAGAAGGGCCCCCGCAGACCGAGACCAGCCAGCTCAGTGATCTGACAAACGACCAGGCGCAGAATGGGCTCGAGATCTGAACAGACACTTCCACGAAGCAGCTACAGACACACAGATGCGCATGGATGCAGTGTGTGTGTGCGCGTGCAAGTCAACGCGCAGAAACGTGCCGAACCTTGACAGCACGAGACAGCAGCACCCGCCTGTGGGCAAGGCTGACGGCATCCAGCGCTGGCGGGGCGAGGAGGGCAGGTGGCGGGCACACAGCGAGGCCGCCGTGCCGGCAGGCAGTCCGGCCGCCTCCAAAGCGCAGCACGCACCTGCCCCTGAGTACTGACCCCACTGGTTTGAAAACGTACGTCCACACAGCCTGCGTGCCAGCGCTCCCTGCTGCACTCCTGACACCTGCAGGCAGATACTCTTGGATAAACGCTGGAAAGTCACAGAACGGGACAGAATCCAGCGGTAGGTGATGAGACCAGCTACCTGGGAGCTGGGCCGGGCGGGGGGGCTCCACACATCCCACGGCGAGCTTTAGTGGAGGCAAACTGAAAACAGCAGAATGAACGTAACCCATCCAACTTTCTGAGGTGTTTGCATCTCATTGTGCGTAGACTTGAGCCCAGAGAAACGTGGCCTCCGAGGCGCTCGTGGCGAGCCGTGGGGGCTGCACGCACACACCCGCCCCCGGCCTCCCTGTGGGCCACACTCCCTGCCCCTGTGCCTGGAACCCCGTTGCCCCTGCTGTGGCCGCTGCAGGGAAGAGGGTGCTGGCCAGACACGCCCGGCCCCCAGCGCAGGGCACCAGCCCGGCCGGCTCTCTGTGAGGAGGGGTGTCCTCTGCCCCTGCCACCCCAGGCTCTTCCCAGCGCGTGTCCAGCCAGGGCTCGGGAGGGCTGTGCAAACAGCGGAGCCACTGCACAGAGAGGAGGCCCCTGTCAGGCACTCAGCCCCCACCCGGTGGGGACGAGGCTCCGACTGTCGGCGGGCCTGGGGCCTTCTCGGGCTTCTTCATTCCGGGCCCGTCACAGCACATTCTAGACAGAGTGCCCCCAAAGCTGAAGAAACACGTGGCGAGTAGCAGCGTCCCAGAGGCCCTGGCCGTGTGGGGGCGGGGGGGGGGGGGGGGGGAGAGGGGCGCAGAGCTCCGTGCAGCCGGCAAGGCTTTGGTGACTTCTCCTGGGGGACCCAGGGGCGCACTCGGGGCTGAGCAGGGCCGTGGGGTGCGTGTCCGCCTGGTTCCACGGGGCCCTGGCACAGGAAGGTTCCGACCCCCGGCCAGTCCCGAACACCTACGGCCCTCCCGCCAGGAGGAGGGGCAGATGTGCACCGCCCAGTGGGTCCTTCAGTGTCTCAGTGACGGCTGCGGCCACCCCAGGAGACCTAGTCCCTGAGCCGCTCGCCGCCCTTGGCCCCGAGGGAGGCCCGCGCTCGGCCCCACCCCCCAGACAAGCCAGGCCACACGCAGGGCCTCTAGGGCGGGGGCCGGAAGCTAAGACCCGCCCTGGGGAAGCCCAGGGCCCCCCTGCAGGAGGCGGCAGTGCACGGATGGCCAGGCCAGCCTGGCGTGTGGACAGGCCCTTGGCCTGTGCTGCCACCAGCCTGGGGTCATGTTGCCACTGAGCGTGGGGCAGCATCCGTTGCCCCCCACGTTTGCGGTCATGCTGGCCAGGCCCTCACGATCCCGAGCGGCCTGTCCGTCCTCTCAAGTGCACCCGTATGGGGGGCCGCGGGGGCTGCGGGTAGAAGGAGGTTCCTAGCCCGTGCTGAGACCTCAGTGGGTCCTGCTCAGGCTGTTCTTCCCACGCCTGCTGGCCCCACAGACCCCCTTCTCGCTCACCCCGAAGCTCTGGAATGTGTACATCCCGGACGGCGAGCACGTGCTTATGGCCACGGCCCACACTGTCCTCAACGTGCACAGAAGCGAGTGAGCCTGTGGAGGCGGTGGGCAGGGGCCTCGGAGGGAGGGCTGGGTGTGCAGGTCGGGCAGGGGACACTGCCCTGAGGACCAGCGGGCAGGGGGCCTTCCCCCCCCCCCCCCCCGCTGCTGTGGCACTGCCCAAGACGCTCCTGGGCACAGCCGGACCCCCAGCAGCTGCCCCTGGGAGGCCCCTGGGGCAGCAGGGTGGGGCCCCTTTTGGCCTGACTCCCAGACGCTTCTTAGGACGCCCCTGGAGTCTCTGGAGTTTCTGCAGGACACGCTGGCCCAGACCTGGGCCCTGGAGGACGACGTGGTGCTGAGGCACCTCATGGCCCAGCCTCCAAGGGCCAAGTATGAGCCACCCCACCAAGTGGGCCTCCCTCCAGTCTCCGTCCGTCTCCTCTCCTGCTCTGGGATTGGGAGCCAGCCAGGGCTGGGCATCCGGGCACTCGCTGCGGGGGCTGGGGGTCAGCTGCCTGGAGGGCTGTTGTGTGTCAGGCCAAGGTGGCCGCGCAGGGAGCCACGAGGGTACCCTGGTGCCCCACCCCGCTCAGGACAGACAGCTGGAGAAACTAACCACCCCCCCCCCCCATCTCTTGAGCAAAACTCGAGCTCCCCACGATGCCCCTGGGCCCGGAACAAGTGTCCCTGGCACCCAGGCCCCCCCTACCTTCTCCTAGCTTTGAGACGCTCCCCAGCCCAGCCACCCAACATGAGCAACCCGGACCCCCTCTCGGCCAGGCCAACCTCAAGGCCTTGGAGCGGCTGCAGGAGGGAACCTCCACGGGGCCTGCGGCCGCACACCTGTCTCCGGATCTGGCCTGTCTGCTGCACCCCCCCCCCCCACCCCACCCAGAACCCTCTCTGGCCCGCCTGCTGCCAGAAGTCCCTCTCAAAGCTCCCAGTGAACCAGAAACTAGAACTCAGAGCTACAACACTGGGTCCCCTTCCCTTCAGCACCTGCCAGGGCCACCCCAGGGACCACACTACACACCCGGCCCTGGAACCCCACTGGGACCCCAGTGACAGGGTCTGGCCAGCCCACCACACATGAAGCTGGAGCGCCCCGTCCACCTGTGCTGCCCCGTGGCCTGCAGCTGATGCCCCTCTCTGGGTAGAGACTGGCATGGCCAGCACAGAGGCAGGGCAGCGCCCCGCCACTGCCCCAAGGCCGCCAACGTTCCTGCAACCCTCTGACCTCTGCGCCCACAGAGAAGCTATATGCTCGAGGGCCTCTGGAGGAGACAGTGATGAGTGTGGTGGCCCCGAGGCTCTGGGGGAGGAACAGAGGCAACACAACCACCCCCCCCGGCCCCCCCGGACAGGGACCAAGCCCCCCGTGGCCCTGGCCGGTCCTGGATTCTGGCCCCAAGCCGGCGGGCCCTGTCAGAGCGGTAAGTGGCTGTCAGGGACCTGGGTATGGCCCACAGATCCACATAGGTGACCTAAGGCAGCTCTGAGAGCAGCAGGCCGCCCCAACGAAGGGGCAGCAGGGGTGAGCGGGTCGGCCCCACCCTCACCCACACAGGGCAGCAGGCTCCGCCAGACCCCAGGTCCTAGCAGTCAGTCACCTGGCACCAACAGGGCAGAGGCTGAGGCCAAGGAGACGTGCTGGGGTCCTGGGCCGAAAAGGTCAGACGAGAGGAGGCGGCAGGTGCGGACCTGGCAGGCCGAGACCCTCCCTCTGCCGTCGTCGGCACCTGCCTCTCAGGGTCCCCAAGCTCAGGAAATGTGACGCCCCCTGGAGTCAGCAGAAGAGGCTCCCAGGTGGCAGACTCCAGCACCCCTGCCCCCCCCCCCCCCCCCCCGCCTGGTCACTAACGGGGGCCTCCCCCTCCAGGGGAAGACACACAGCCTTGGCTTCAATCCCCCCTGTGCTGTTTCAAGTTCAGTGAGGTGTTTTTGTGGTAAAACAGAGCCAGCCTGCAACCACAGCGCCCAGGGCTCTCGGCAAGAAGCGCCAGATGCCCCGAACAGAGACCGGCGGCTCGGCCCCGGCCGCAGGACCAGCCCCTGCCACGCGCCCCTGCACAGGGGTCGCCCGGCACGCAAAGCTGAGGTTCCCCTGTGCCTCCCAACCTCGGCCAGACGCCACGGTCAAGACCATCAAATAATTTACTGCAACTCAGCCTGTGCCCAGCGGGCCAGGACGGGGCTGGGAGGAGAGTAACAGCGGGGTGCCGGTGGCGTCAGTTCACGACAGTCCGTGCAAAGCGTCCTGGGAGGTCTGCGGTCACTCTGTCCAGAGAGCCCGGGGCTGGCCGGACTCCGGGAGTGCTTCCTTCCTTCCTTCCCCTCCTCCGTCCTCCGTCCGCACCTCCTCCCGGCATCCGGCACCTCCGGACCCCGTGCCTGTGCTCGTGGGGCACAGAGGGCCAGCGGGCCGCCAGGGTGGATGCGGAGGGGACGTCAGGAGAGCAGGCACTTGCAGCTCATGCAGCCGGGGCCACCCTCGTCGGGCGGGCTCAGCTTCCGCACCTTGTGTTGCCGGATCTCTCGGACCAGCGTGTAGAAGGCGTCCTCCACACCCTAGGAGGAAGGGGCCGGCTCAGAGGGGGACTCAGCAGGGGAGGAAACCCAGGGACCCCTGCCTCGAGCTCATGCAGACTTCCAGCCCCTTGCCCGCCTCCTCCCCACCCCTGCCCCGACAGGCAGGAAGCCCCAGGGCTGCCCCCACCGGGTGGCCTGATCCCCAGGGGCTCCCCCACAGGGCGGCCCCAAGGTCTGGCTCCGAGCTTGAACACCCCGTGTCCCACTCCCGTCTGACCTACCACCCTCATCCCCCGTAGCCTGCTAAGGGGTCAGGGCCAACAAGGGCCCACGGGGATCTCTGGGGGCAGAGGGGCCAGGGCCCCAGGGTCACCGCTCCGGCCTGGCTCAGGGCAGCTCTCTCCAGGGACCTCCACCTCCCCCTGGAGCTGTGTCAGCCCAGACCCTGGGCCCTGGCCGCCCTCACTGCCCTGCCATCCGGGGAGACTTACAGCGCTAGGGGCCGCTGGGTCACGGGGGTCCCGGAGGGTCCCAGAGGGTCCCGGAGCTGGAGCCAGAGCCAGAGCGGCTGCCCTGTGTTGGGGGAGAGGGGGCAATAAAGCACTGCTCCCTGGCAGGGTTGGGGCGGGGCGTTGGGGGGGGGGGGGGTCCCTGGCTGGCGGCGGGGGTGGGGAGCCGGCTCACCTGGCGAGTCTTGGCCGACGTCTCGATGTACGGGATGCCGTAGCTGCGGGCCAGGTCCTGCGCCTGCCGGGACTCCACGGTGCGCGCGGCCAGGTCGCACTTGTTCCCCACCAGCACCATGGGCACGTCATCGGAGTCCTTCACTCGCTTGATTTGCTCCCTGCAAGGAAGGAGGTGTGATCCAGTCACGGGCTGCAGGCATAGCTGCATCCAGGGCCTTGAGAGCAAAAAGAGAGAAAGACGGAGAGAGAGAAAGGGACAAAAAAAGGGAAAGAGGGGACAGGGAGGGCCCCTGGGGGCCGGCAAGCAGCTCACCTGTACTGGTGGATGTCCTCAAAGGACTTGGTATTGTTGATGGCAAACACACAGAGGAAGCCTTCTCCGGTGCGCATGTACTGGTCCCGCATGGCGCTATACTCCTCCTGGCCCGCCGTGTCCAAAATGTCCAGTAGGCACGTCTCGCCATCGATAACCACTTGCTTCCGATAGGAGTCCTGCAGAGGACAGCGCTTAGGGACCACCCCACCTCTCCTAGGAGGAGCCGAGCAAAGCAGCGGCCCCTCCCGGGGCCCCACCCATGCCCCGCCCCTAGGCATTGGGAGGGAGGGAGGCAGACAGAAGAGGAGCCCACATCAGGATGGAGGGCTGGGAACAGGGGCGGCACGGCTCACCTCGATGGTGGGGTCATACTCGTCCACGAAGTGGTTCTGGATGAGCTGGATGGTCAGGGCACTCTTCCCTACACCTCCAGCGCCCACCACCACGAGCTTATATTCCGTCATCGTTCCTCAGGGGATCGCGGCACACGGCACCCACCGGGGTGGTCTCCTGTCCCACCTGCCGAGGAAGCCGCATTCGGCCACAGGCCAGGCCCCACAGAGCAGGCCTGTTGAGCTCCCTGGGCTGGCCCGTCCCACCCTCTGGCCCCAGACAACCAGGTAACAGGGGTGGCAGCCAGCATGGAGGCCCAGCCGCCCACCTGTGGCACCTCCAGCCCAGGGGTGGGAGACGGCCCCGCCTCCAGCTGCAGGTAATGGCTGTCAGAGAGGCAGGGAGCTGGCCCCCCAAAGGCAGGGCTGACAGCTGAGAGCATCTCCCAACCACGCACCCGAATTAGAAGTTGCTGGGTAGGCAGAAAGCCTGAACCGGAGGCCCTGCAGGCGGCGGTTCCCAGTTCCCCTCCCTGCGAAAACAGGTCTTGCCACCGTGGAGCGCCCAGCAGCGTGCCCAGGCAGGCCAGTGCCCGCCTACAACCCGCTCCGGGCCCCACGGAGCGTGTTGCTGCATTTGACAAGTATTTACTGAGCGCCTACTGTATGCCAGCTGCTGCTCCGGGCGCACGGTGACAGGCAGACAAAACCCCCTGCCCTCTGTGGGCTCTGCCCGCACTGCAAGGAGACCGGCACACGTTAAAATAACGGGAAAACCCCGGTATCCTGTTGCCGTATGAACTTTGGAGAAAAGAAGGCAGATGAGGCAGCCGGGTGGGGGTGGGGGTGGGAGGTGGGGGGAAGGTTCCCGATACGCAGCTGACTGAGAGGAACAGACCCAAACGACGTGTGCAGCGGGCGCACAGGTGACAAAGAACGAAGGCCAGGGCCAAGGCCTCCGGCTGGGGTGCCCCAGTCTGTGCGGTTTCACGAGCGGACGCCCTTGCGCGGTCAGCGGGCAGTGATTTCCTGCACCCCGGCTCGCCGGCTGCGCGTGATGGCCGCCTGGTGCCGGAGCACTCGGGGGGCAGCCTCGCGACCGGAGGGCGGGCGACCCCGCGACGGCCGCGGCCCCGCGCAGGGCAGGGCCGGGGACGCGGACGCACAGCGCCCCTGCCGCCGCCCGCGGCTCACCTGCGCCCCCGCGCGCCCCGCCGCCGCCGCCAGCCGCCCGCCCGGCCGCCCGGCCGCCCCGCAGCCCCGGCCGCCGCCCGCCGCCCGCCCCCGCCGCACTCACCGCTCACTGGCGCGACTGCCCCCGGGGCCGGGGCCGGGGCCGGGGCGGGGGCGGGGAAGGGGGCCGGGGCCGGGGCGCGCGGGTCGCCCGGCGCATGGGCTCCGTCCGCGGAGGGTGCGGCTCGGGCTGCGGGCGGCGGGGCGCGCGGGCGGCGGACACTTGGCCGGGCCGGCGCACGCTCCGCCCCGCGCCCCGTCCGTCAGCCCGGCGCGGCTTGCCATTGGCTGCCTGCGCCGGGCCCCGCCCCGCCCCGCCCCGCCCCGCTCCGGTTGGCCGGCCGGCCCGCCTGTCAAAGGCCGCGGCCGGGCGGGGCTTCCGGGAAACGGCGCGGAGGGCGGTGCCGGCCCTGGAGGCCCTCGTGGGCCGCGGCCTAGGGGGGCTGGGCTCGGGCGGGCGGGAGGACGCTGGGGTCGCGGGTCCGGGGACGACGGCTTCCCCCGAAAGGGTCGGGACTGTCCCGAGGAGACAGCAGCCCCGCAGGGGAGCGGGTCCCTGGCCGGGTGTAGACTGGGGCGGGGTCGCTGCGGTCCGGCTCGAGCCCCCTGCCCTGGCGGGGAGGACTTCCTTGCCCCCCGACGCGCAGCCCGCCGAGGGGCCCCCGGAGCGGAAGGGTCAGTCCGCGGGACGAGCCTCAGGGACGCTGGGACCCACAGGGTCAGCACCGCGGACGACCCCCGGGCTGGGGGCCGGAGGAAGGCGGAGAGGGCGGCGGGGACGGGGGTCAGGTGCCTGGAGCAGGCCCGGGCCGCGCCGGGAGCCTCTGGGTCCCCCAGCGACCGCGGGCTCGGCTGCCCGACACCCGTCTTCCCCGCAGGTGGCTCCGGAGCGGGCGCCAGCAACCCTCCCAGGACACCCGGCACCTCCGGCGGAGTCCTGGGCGCGGCACAGCCGGTGCGCCCAGGGCCAGGCGGTGCAGGGGCGTCTCGGCTGGGCGGGGACCCATCTGAGCCCGCGGAACAGCGAGACCCGCTGTCTTTTCAGCTGCTTCTCAGCAGCGCGCAGCCCCTCTCCCGCATCCCCTCACCACCAGCCTCGCCCAACTTGGGCAGGCCCCGCAGACCGGCCCACCTAGCTCCCCCAGCCCAGAGGCTCCAACGGTGCAGGTAACAAACGGCAGCCAGCAAATCCAACCCAAAAGTTGCCCAAGTGGGTGACACCCCAAGCATAAACATGCACGTCCTGTCTCCTCTCAAGAAAGACATGTTTTTAACATTTTTTTAAAATTTCAGTGCAATGTATAAACACACTTCTCATTTTTACAGAAAGCATGCTGCGTTCATCACACGTGAGACCCAACCTCGCTTTGCTCAGACGGCACCCCCTCCCTGCCCCTATCCCCTCCCGTGCCCGCTCCGTGCTGTTCCCTGGGAGCTCACCCCGCTGCAGGCCGTGACCTTGGAGGGCCCCTTCGGGGACCACCCCCGCCCCCATCACAGCACCGACCCCACCGGCCGTGACTGTATCCGGCTGGCGGTCCCGCGCACTGCACCGCTGCTACAACAGAGCCGGGCCTGCGCCTGACGCGCACAGACGCGAAGTAAAGGTGCACAAATGGAAGCGGGTGGTGGCGTCCCTCTCGAGCGTGGACACTCCAGACTCCCCTCCTGGTGTCCATGTCTGCATTTGCCTCGTCCTCAGGGGCTCCTTTTGTTTTGGCATCCGTCACGCTCCGAGGCGGAGGTAAATCCCGCAGGGCCAGGGCCAGGGCCAGGGCCTCACGGGCGACCCTCCCAGCTGGGAGAGGTGGGTGCTGGTCTGCTCCAGAGACCCGCTTTGCAGGGGCTGACACCTGGCCTGTCTGCGCCCCACCCCGCCGTCCCCGCTTGATGGCGTCTCACCTCTGCCCCGGCTTCCCTCCCTGCCCAGGGGGCGCCCGCGGCCTACGGGGCCCGACGCTCCCGATCCCGATCCGGGTTGGCTGCTGCCCCGCCCCCTTCGCCCTGCCGGAGCAACTGTTGCTAAAGGGGCGTGGCTCGACCTGGGAGTCAGGGAGCGTCCCGCGGCCTCATGAATATTTGAGTATTCAAATGACGCTCCGACCCCGTTGCCATGGCGCCCAGGGCCCGCAACCCCGCCCCCGGAAGAACGACCGACCCGGAGTCGCAGCGAGCCCCCGGCGGCGGCGGAGGGCGCCCAGGGCGGTGGCACACAGACCAAGCCCTCAGGTGAGAGCCAAACACGCCTTTGGGCCCCGGGCCGCAGGCCTCGCTGTCTCCCCCGTGCCTCGGGGCAGACAGGCCGAGGAGCAGGCCCCAGGATGAAGCAGCAAAGCCAGTGGGGAACTCAGTGGTACCCCAGGTGTCAAATCTGGTCTTCCAGGGGCCCTGCGCAAAATCAGGAGCCGGGCTCCCACTCACCGGGATAGGAGGGGCCCCAAGCCCCGCCTCTGGGGAAGATTGGGAGGCAGGGACCCAGACTCTGCTCTGGGAGTTTCCGTGGTGGAGACCCACAGGGCACCAGGCCCTGCCCTCAGAGCTCCTCCCGCTGTGGTGAAGGCCTGGAGGGCGGAGGGGACCCAGAGAGCTGACGAGCCAGACCAGGGGCTGGCATTAGCCTGGGCTGTGGGGACAGACGGCCCCGTGGGTTTCCAGCCTGGGAGGCTTGTAGGGCTCGCAGAGTGGCAGGGCAGGGGCTGGGAGTAGAGAGCCATGAACAGCGCAGACAGGTTCCAGCCAGTGCAGAATGTGAGGGGACAGTGTTTACAGGCCCTGCTCCTTGGACCCTGAGACCTTTGGGCTGGACCGGACCGATGCTCTGGGCCCCGTCAGGGGTAGGACCTCTGCTCACCTGCTGTCAGGCACAGAAGGAAGGAGCAGTGGGCTTGGCCCTTAAGGCTGCCAAGGGCATCCTGGGGCTGCAGCCTGACCAGCCCATGCACTCCCGTCTCCACAAGGCTGGCAGGCCTGGGAGTGGGGTGGCCAGCACGTTACCAGGAGGCACAGTGGTGGGGTCCTCCTGCCAGGCTTAGGGCTTTTCACCAGCTAGAGAAAGGCAGGCAGCAGAGGGAACTTTTGGAAAGAAATCCTGGCTGGAAACCCCATGGCCTTAGCCTCCCTGGATCCTGGGTGTTTGTGTCACTTTCCAGGTGAGGTCACTGAGGCGCACAGAGCCAGGGCTCGGCAACCCTCCCAAGGCCTCTGTCAGAGCCCAGCTGGCCACCCTCCCTGCCCTAAGCATGGCGGAGAGGATGCGTCTTGAACGTCCACAGAGGCTGATAGATAAGAACAGTGGCTGGTGACTAGCGCAGAGCCCTGTACGTTGTGGATGCAGCGGGCAAGCATCCTGCCCGCACACAGCCCGCGTTGTCTTGGGGTAAGGTGCTCACTCAACAGGATGCGTTGTAAAACGCAGAGGACCATAGAACGAGTCAGACTTATAAGGAGAGTAAATCCAGGAAGGAGAAGAGGGAATACAGGGGCAGGGGTCAGCGAGGCCTCAACCCGGGTTGGAGGGAGGTGGCCAGAACATCCCGGGCAGACTTCTGGCTCTACCCCAGAGACGATTCCCAGGTCCGGGGCATCTTTTAAGGACCAGTGCCAGGCGAACCTCGTGCAGGTGGCTCAGGGACACACTGAACAACTCCTGTGGGGCCTGGGGCTGAGGGTCCTCAGGAGGGACAGCATGCCAGGGAGCCCAGCCCACGAGGGACAGTCCACTGTGGCAGACCCGGAACCCCTTTTGGAAAGAGGATGCAGCCAGCCACCACCTGACTTCTTCTTCAGCCAGCCCAGGTCCCTCGTCAGGATGACTGAAAGCACCTGAAGGCCTGTCCCCACACTGGCAGCCCCGTGCATCTCGGCACCTGCTCGCTTCTGAGCGCTGTGACCTCAGTCCTGCCTGTCTCAGATCCCCTGGACACAGTGACCTGGCCAGGAGGCCAAGCCACCTCTCTCCTGCAGGTGCCACTTGGGGACACATACCGCCCCCTTGCCTGAATGCTTGACCCGTGGTGGAAAAAGGCAGCTGCCTCAGGTGAGGGGGCTCAGCGGGCACGGGGGGCGGGGAACGCCTGAGAGCCTAGTCCTGGGCCCCCATGCTTGGAGACCATCGGGGGAGACGCACAGCACAGGGCCTGAGGCAATGGCTTGCTGCTGGTCACAGCTGACAGAGCAACCATGACCTGGGGCCAATGGCAACCCCCCCCCCCCCGGGTCCCACATCTCACAGCCTACGTAGGACTTCAGATCGGGGAGTCTAGAGCCAGTACCCCTCTTGTGGGCCCTGGAGGATGACCTTCCTAGACCCCAGTGGGGTGTGAGCTAAGGCTGAGCAGGGGACTGGGGGGGGGGGGGGGCGCGCAACGAGGCCCCCAGGCGGGGGGAAACTAAATGAGTGACAGCCCCCCAGAGCCGGACAGGGGGAGCCCCACGGGGGCTGGCTGTGCAGGGGTTTAAGCCAGGCTGCAGATCCGAGGGAGAGCAAAGGCTTGGCATCGTTGCCTTCTGCCCATCCCCAGCAGGTTGGATGTGAATGGACCAGGCCTGGGACAAAGCCCACGGGCCTTGGCCGAGCACAGCCGATATCCTGGTGCGGGAGCTGAGCTGGCAAGGCCCGCACAACCCCTGCCCGAAGAGCAAGGACCCGGGCAGCCATGGCGAGCGGTTGGTAGAGGAGTACCTGTCACCTGCCCGACTGGTGAGTGCCAAGGGCTTGGGGGCTCAGGCCGCAGGGCTCCGCGTGGGGCAGCATCCCAGGGCTGGTGTCCGGCCTGCCCTCGGTCCCCAGCCCTCTAGGCTTGCCTGGCTGACAGACGTCCTCAGCCCTGCTATGTGACACAGGTGCTTGGTGACACAGATGTGCCCCAGCCATTCAGGACCCCAAAGGGAATGAGCCGGGCAGGAATCCCACAGGTATTTGCCTAGTACCCGCTATGTGCTGGGCTCCAGGGACCCCTCTGTGAACCGCTCCATGAACCTGAGAGCCCCTCGTTCAAGCGGCTGTCATCCCGGCAGGAGACAGGGTGGGGAGCCGTCAAAGTGCCCGGCACACAGCAGGTGCGAACCACCGGGGATAGATAGATAAAACACAAGCTCAGTAGGGGAGCCCTGGCATCCGGGCCCAGCTGGTTAAGTGGGGGCCACTCCGGGGTCCCACCGACTGCGTCTGGGGCAGCAGCTGAAGGCTTTCTCCCACATCTGGGGCTGTCAGCCCCGCCCCTGTCCTGAGGCCCACCAGGACGCGGAGAGCCCTCACGGCTCCCGATTCCTGCCCAGCGACCCTTCTGGGCAGCTCTGCACGTCACCCGCTACTGGCCATGCCGAGGGGGCAGACCCCGCCAGCTGCAGGCACCGCCACACCCACCCTTGCACGGGGTAAGAGGGTGAGAGGCTCATGGAGAGGGGTCCCTTGGAGACCCTGCCGTGACATACTCACCGACGTGCAGCAGAAGGAAACCCGGCTGCCCCAGGCCCCCACCTGCCTCCCCGGCCGACTCAGAGATCGGCGCGGGTGGGACTCGCCTGCCAGGCCCCTGTCCCCGCGCTCCGCACGGGCTCCTCTGGGCGTGCAGCCCTCCAGCCACCCTGCGAGCCCAAGGCTTCCCAGTGCCTTGGTCCAGCACGGAGCACATCGGGACGGCCCCCCACCAGCTCCTCAACAGCCCCCCCCCGACAGGGCCCCAGGGGACAGAGACGGATTCACAGCTGCAGGCCACCTCCGTGCTGGCCAGCTCTGGGGTCCTGTGTCCCTTGGTGCCAGTGAGGTCTGGGTTCAGACACAGCAGGCGGACGTGTTGGAAGGGGCCAGTGTGCACAGAGCTCGGGGTGGTGCTCCTGTCTCAGGCACGCCTAGGGCCACGGGGGGCCCGGGCTGCCCTGACACGACGGCCTGGCTCTCAGAGGGGACTCGGGGGCACCGGTCGACCTGGGCACAGGGCTGGAGCGTCCTCTGTTGGACAGAGCAGCCGGCTGGGGGCAGAGCAGGGGCAGGGAGGGCCAAGGAGGGCAGTGACCCTCACCTCCCCCACCAGGACCCGGCCTCAGCACCCACCGAGCACCACACACCAGGAGTTAGGCCGGGGCCGACTGAGCGAGCCTGCCGTGAGCACCCTCAGGGCCTGGAGGTGAGCTCATGCCGGAAGCCGAGGAGACGGGACACAGGCTCTGGGCCAGGCGGCTGCAGTCCGGGTGCAGGACCCCCCCCCGGCCCCCCGCCCCAGCATCCGCGGAGCCACAGACACTCCCGGTGCTCAGCGGAATGTCTGTGTTTCGTTTCCCTTCGTTTTGTGTTCCTTCTCGGCTGACAGTGCCCAGCAGGGAGGATGTTTGCAGGAGTACGTATGGCCGCCGTGCCTTCCTCGGATGGCCGGCGGGACACTCCCCGGAGGGCCCCGTCACACAGAAGGCTTTGTACAGCCTGGGATCCCCACAACCTCAGGCCCGGGTGGGGTGCGAACGTGCCACGAAGCTGTCTCCTCCGACCCGCGTGGACGCCCACCTCAGACTGCTCCCGGGCGAATCTCGCTGACGCTCAGGCGCCCACCAGCAGTCCCCAACCCCTTGGCAGGGGGATCGCCGTGTCCCGTGTGTTGTCTGTGGCCACCTAACGCTGACCGTGAGCCTCCCAGACTCTGGCTCCAAAGACGGGTGTCCGTCCTGAGGCTGCCCTGCTCCCAGCCGCACCGCGGGCTCCCGCTGGGATCCAGGCTCGAGGGGCCACACGGGACCACCCTGCTCAGGGCCGACGCCGGGGTGAGCAGCGGGCGAACCCCAGGTGCAAACTCGTGGGCTCCCTCCGCCAAGCCCAGCGTGGACGAGGCCACCTGCTCTGGGGTCTGTGCTGTCGCCTGCCAGGGAATGGGCGCACCGTTCTAATTCAGGGGAGGAGTGACAGGCGTGAGCGGCGGCCTACCCACCCCCACATTCAGACCCTGCACACTCCCCGAGTCCCCACGCGCCCCGTCTCAGGCAAGTCCAGTGTCCGGGGAGGAAACTATACCGCACACATCCGAAGAAGGGCCTGTCCGTGAGACCCAGGCGAGCGTGAGGACCAGCGTGGCCCCCCAGCCAGCCTGCAGAGGGGGACACAACAGGCTACCTTGCCAGCCTCTCCCAGTTGAGGGGGGGGGGCCTGGTCTGGTGGCACTGACCCCCACCCAACAAATGTCTGGGTGCCCTGTGCTGGGAACACGCATTGATTGGAGATCGTTCTGTCCCTGGTGTGGCTTCTGTCCATCCTGGGGCCCTCTTCTTCGCCTGGCTCCTGGCTGGGGAAAGGGCCGCTGTCGCGGACGACCTCCGTGACCCCCAGTCCGGGCCGCGGCGGCCTGGTCATCAGAGGCCCACAGCCCGTGTGCTTCGCCGTACGAATGAGTCCGGCCGACGCCAGGACCAAAAGCCGCACTTGCGATTGTGTCCGGACACGGTCCTCTCTGTGGACTCTGTCACTGCGAGCCGGGGCCTCTCCTGAGAGCCCGGGGCCTCTGCGGGTGCAGTGGGTGCTGGGCAAGCTGGCTTCGTCCCTGAGACTGGCTCACTGGGTCGTCCTACCTGCAAGCCCTTCTCAGCTTTCTCTCTTGCGGATTGGAATCGAGAGGCCATTTTATTTTTCAGACCCACGGGCTCCACACCTCCGGGGCTCTGTCCCCTCACTCTGGACAGCCCCCTGTCAAGGGCACTAAGGGGGCTCAGCTCACTCCGCCTGCAGCGTGCTGGGACCTCTCCACTCAACGCGACAAGCTCCTCGCGCACGTTTCCTGCCATCCAGGCTACCGCAGGAGACTGTCTCGCACGGCACAGGCGTCTGCCTTTTCAGACCCCCAACCCGGTCCCAAATCAGTCATGTTGTTTAGTCGTGTTGTCGTGCGGACCGTGGGAACCGTGCCTAGCTCCCGCGTTCTGTATGAATCCGCTATGGCTGCTACGCTCCGTGACAAACACCGCCCAGCCGCCGTGGGTGGTCCAGACATGCTCGTCCTCGGGTCCGGGGGGCTGTGGTTCAGCCACGCTCAGCAGACTGGGCGCCGAGCTCCGACACACTGGGTCTGTTGCCCGGGTCTCATTTGGACACTGGCACCCTCAGGGCAGGCCCTTGTCCGCAAAGAGCCCCACCCGCCAAAGCCATCCCTGGCCAAGGTCAACACAGATGAGGCACGGGCATTTCTGCCCCCCGTTCCAGCCCCACAGCCGAAGGCAGAGACTGGGGAGGAGTGACGGCGGTCCAGGCCCCAGGGCTGACTCTTCATCGATTTTTGCAGCGCGCCCTGGCCCGGGTAGATGACCTTCGACTGGTGGGCATGCTGGAGATGTGCGTCAGCACCCGTGAGAGCAGCCTGGGGAACTTCGGTGAGAGCCCCTCCCTGTCCACACCCCACCGCTGGCAAGGTCAGACTTCGTGAGGGTCCGTTCGCTGGAGGGCTCCCTGCCAGGCTTCGGTCTTTGGACCACCGCACCCCACGGGCCTGCCCTGCATCCGCCTTTCGGGGATCGGGGACTGTCTTGCGGGGTCAATGCCCCGTTCTTGGAAGGAGTCTAGCTCAGAACCCTTTCCCTGGGGGTTTTAGGGTGCACAAGCACACTGGCTCGGGGGTTCCTGTGCTCTGGAACAGAGCCGCCAGAGGATGCAGGTTATGGGGTGGGGTGCCTGTGGCTGGATCTGGGATGTGGCTCAGGGATAGGACCCAAGCTGTGGCGGCCCCGCCACACCAATGGGGCGCCCCTCCTCCGAGTGGACTCCTGGAGTCCTGGGGCCTCTTGGCCTTCCAGACGGGCCCGTCTGCTCAGGTGTCCCCTGCCCCGTGTGAGGCACACAGCCGCGAGGTTGCCTCCAGGACTCAGAGCAGCCATCGATGAGGGGCCAAGGGGCACGGATGTCTCCGGAGGGTGCAGAGAGGTGAGTGAGGGGTAAGGCTTAGTCTCTGACCTCTCCCTCCTCTGGCCCCCAGGGGTGCACCTGCCCAACCTCAGCCAGCTGAAGCTGAACGGTAGCTGCCTGGGCTCCGTGAGGTGAGCACCTGCCCTGGGATCGCGGCGGAGGGGGGGTCCCCACCCAGAGCCTCCTGGCGTCCTGCTGCCTCTGTGTCCGGGCCCTAATGCCCGCCCTCCAGCCTCACTCGGGGACATGTGGCGCGTGGCACCCGGCCCCAGGGTCTTGGAGGCACCGGCTGAGAGTGACACACCCCACTCAGAGCCTGTAGTCAGCTTCAGGCCGGTCACACCAGGCCTCCAAGGACCCACGACGGGGTGCCGGAAGATGCTCCCCGTCTTTGGCAAAGAGTCCCCCACAAGCAAAGGGTCTCCGGTGGGCGCCCCAATACCACCCAAGCCTTCGGGGTTTCAGGCGTCCCTGCGGCGGGGCACGTAAAACGTAATGGCACGCGAGTCATCAACCGAAGAGACAAAATTCAAAAAACTAAAGACAGATTACCGTCCTTTGTTTACGTCATTGGCCGGAAAGAGCAAAGCTGAAGCAACATCAGACTGTTTCTGGTGTCGGAGCAAAATGGGTTTTACGTGGCCAGGGCCAGCCAGCGTGAGGCAGGGGGTCCGGTCAGAATTCTGGAAAATGATCCAGACGTTTTAAATGCGCTCTCAGCACCCATCATGTCTAGGGGAGTCCAGAAAGGTACTTATGAAGCAACCTCCTTCGAATGCTTTCTTGATTTTCCTTATTTATACTGTTACTTATCAAACAAAGGTCAGGTGCAGCCCCAAGGGCCAGAGCAGAGAACGGGCCTCAGGGGGCACAGAGGGCACCGTGTCTGCAGTGAGGGTCTAGAAAGTGGGGTTTCAGGAACGTGCCTTGAACGTGCGGCTAAGCAGTGTTCTGGCAGAGAAATCAACAAAGACAAAAAATCCTGTTTACTCCTTCCTTGTTGAGGCTTCAGATTAGCTCAGTGAATAATGAAGTGTATAAAACTCATAAACGAAGGGCGCCTGGGTGGCGCAGTCGGTTAGGCGTCCGACTTCAGCCAGGTCACGATCTCGCGGTCCGTGAGTTCGAGCCCCGCGTCGGGCTCTGGGCTGATGGCTCAGAGCCTGGAGCCTGTTTCCAATTCTGTGTCTCCCTCTCTCTCTGCCCCTCCCCCGTTCATGCTCTGTCTCTCTCTGTCCCAAAAATAAAAAAATAAAAAATAAAAAAATAAAATAAATAAATTAAAAACTCATAAACGAGAGGATGAAAACTACAGAGAAGTGGAACGTATTATAAAATTAGGAAATATGATACATCATTTGTAGCAAAACAAAATAATTCAATTCCAAGAAAAAAAAAAAAAAAAAAAAAACCCAATTCCAAGAAAAATGATTAGATCATAAATTGCAAGAAAACACGTTCTGTCCCTTGATAACAACAGCGACAAGTGTAGCAAGCCTTTTAAGTTTTCTCTTCCTGAATCCTGAAACTGGGCCACGTGAGGTTTGCAAGTCTCCACGGGCTGAAAGTGGACAACAGTTTGTAAAAGGAAGTTATCTAATTAAGCGTGGCAATCCAGTAAATTCATGTGCGGCTTAGCTGATAACAGCCATACTAAGGGCATTAAAATCTCAGGCCGGGGTGGGGCGCCCAGGCTCAGTCAGAGGAGCGTGCGACCCTTGGTCTGGAGTCGTGAGTTCGAGCCCCACGTTGGGCGTAGAGATTACTTAAAAAAATAAAATCTCAGGCGGTATCTTAAGGGCTGGAAAATGATTTTGACGTAATGTCTGTCCGTTCGTCGGCGGCTGAGAGAATTCAGCAGCTGAAATGTCGCGGGCGTGAAGGCGGATGTTCTTGATCACACGGGCTGAGCGTGGCTTAGACTCTGCGAGGCTCCTCAGCCCGCCTGCCCCCGCTGACCTCGCCTGGGGCGGCCTTCGCTTCCACAGAAACCCTTCGTTTTGACCCGGTCCGTCAATTCTGGCTGGTGATTTGGGTCTCCTCCGGGAAGTTCGTCCACGCCCCCGAAGTCGCGGGATTATTCTGCCTCTCCTGTCGTTCACTCTTACGGTCTCTACCTGTGAGGTCGCCTTCAATGGCGGCATGAGATCGGGACCCAGTTTTAATTGCCCCTTTCCCCGACATCGTCTCTCCAGCAACCCACCACCTCCCTACAGACCACTCTGCCACTTATCGGGTCCTCGCGCAGATGTGGACGTGGGAGCTCTCGGCGGCGTCTGTCCGTCTGTCCCGCACCAGTGCCACGCTGCCTGTACTCCTAGGGCTGTGTGTTCATGTGTCCGTGTCCGACGGCCTCCTCGTCGCCTGCCTTTTCCCAAAACGACCGGGCTGCTCCCGAGCGCTTCTCGTATTTGACGTTTACGATCTGTTTGTCGGGTGTTGCCCGCACGACTCCGAATTCTCTTTGCAGCGAAGAAAGATTCACCTGCTACTTCGGGTTTATTTGTCACCCATACACGTTCACGGAGATGAATAGCTCTCCACCCGTGTGCTCTTTTACGTTTTTAACGGAGTCTTTAAGCTTCCCCTAGGTAGGAAGTTTGTCATCAGATAGAAAGCCTTCCGCCGCAGGTCACGGGACGCTGTATCCCCCAGCGCGCACCCGGGCCGAGCCCCGTTCCAGGCTGCGGACGAGGCGGCCGTGACCGGCACGCACGAGGCCCGAGCAGCAGAGATGTAGTCTTTCCCGGTTAGGCAGAGCAGAAGTCAAGGCGAAGGTGGACGGCCCTGGCTCCTTCTGGCGCTGCGAGGGAGGAGCCGTTTCGTTCTGCTCCGCTGGGGGGGGGGGGGGGCAGCTCGCTGCCTTCTTCGGCGCTCCTTGGCTCGTCGGCACCTCCGCCCCGTCTCTGCCCCCACGTTCACGCGGCATCCTCCCTGTGTCCCCACCTGCGTCCCCACGTCCCCTTTTCATAAGGGCACCAGACGATATTAGCGCCCACCCCGTCCCGCGGGGAGCTCGTCTTAATAATTACACGCGCTACCACGCCTTCTCCAAACAGGGTCGCACCCTGAGGTGCTGGCAGTTAGGACTTTGACTTACGTGTTGCTGGGAGGGGGGACACCCTTCATCCTGTAACGGGCAACGTGCCCTCCTGCGTCTGATAGTAAGAACAAGCAGGTTCCCGGCGTCCCTCCTGCGTTTCTCTGTGCAGAACCGCGTCCTGTCACACTCTCTGGCACCAGCCGCCAGGAACAGAATGTGATCGTGAACCGAGGCGGCGTGAGCTCAGCCAGGAGCCACCCCTCCCGTCCCCACTGCTGCTTGGGACAGGGCAGGACATCGGCCTCCCTGAGGCCAGAACTAAATGCCCACATGTTTGCGGGATTTTTGCAATCACGCATGGGGCTCCGTTTCTCTTGTATTTTCTGGTTGGTTGCTATAAACGTAGAGAACTACGCTGAGGTAGCGTAGATTTCTTTTCCATCAGTACAGCACTACCGACTCTCATACGCGGGTCTTGTCTCTGGCGACCTCGTGTCTTGATTTTCGACGGAGCAAAACTGCCAAGCTCTCCTAGAACCCCAGTAATTTGTTAATTCAGTCGGGGTTTCTGTCTTGAAGAGAGAAAGACCGGCAACTTTCCCTTCTAGCCCACACGCTTCTTCGTCTCGCCCCGTAGCCTCGGCGGGCCCGCGCCCCGGCCCGACGTGAAATACGAGCAAAGACGGCGGCGGGCACGCTTGGTTTCTGTCCGTCTGAACGGGCACGTGTCTCAATTTCTCTGCGTCTGTCCACACGATCACGAGACGATACTCCTGGACCCCATGGGTGGTGGTGACCCTTCCCTGTGCGTCTGCGGTAGGACTACTGGGTCACGCTGAGTTACCATCACTGTGACCTTGAATTCTATTTGCTCGGCAGTCTTCCTGTCCGTGCTCACGAGGGCCAGCCCTTCACCCGCCCTGTACTTCCCTGGTTCTGGGATCAGGGGTTGACGCCTACGTTGCCTCCCCCTCTAACTGTCCTTTTCGACTGCTCTATTTTTTAAACTTCTTGTGTACAAAACTGTTGTGGAAGATCGACATTGTCGACTCCTTGGTGGCTAATTAGAACTTACTTTTAAAACCGGTAGGGGCGTCCGGGTGGCTCTGTCGGTTGAGTGTGCGACTCTTGCTTTTGACTCCGGTCACGATCCCAGGGTCGTGGGATCCAGCCCGTCGGGATCCTGACAGCACAGAGCCTGCTTGGGTTTCTCTCTCTCTCTCTCTCTCTCTCTCTCTCCCTCTCTCCCCCTCCCTCTCTGCCCCTCCCCTGCTCTCTTTCTCTCTTCCTCTCTCAAAACAAATAAATAAACATTTTTAAATTAATTAACGAAAACCAGTCCAGGTCTGAGGACTGTGAGGGTTGGGGGATGACCATCGCCACTTAATTTCTTTACCCGAGTTTCGTATTTCCTTGCGTGCCCGCCTTATCTAGGTTTTCAAAAATGTTGCTCTATGTTTTGTTCACAGCGTCTTCTGTTTTTTTGCCACGGCTGCGCTGGCTGTAATTCTTCCTCCTTTGAAATGCCGCGTGTTTGTTGGCATCGTCTCCTCGCCTTCGCTTTGCGGGAGGTTGTCCGTTAACTTTTTGCGGAGTCGGCTCTCGGCTCCGTTGGTTTTCTGTACAGTCTGGTTGTTACTCGTCTCGCCCCATCTTTATCGCGTCTTCGCTTCTTGTTCTGTTTGAAATGTGCTGTTGTCCTCTTTCCGGCTCCTTGAGCGAAATGCGTCGCTCTGTTGTGGCGATCCTTCTAGTTTTCTGAGAAACACACTCGAAGATGCAGCTCTGTCTTGCTGGACAGCGTCAGGCATGGTTCCACAAACTCCACGCGCTTTGCTTTGTCATTACTTCCAAATATTCGGGAATCTTCCTATTGAATCTGAGATGAGGCAAAATCTGCGAGTTATTCCCCCGTACCCACTCTTCTGTAACACCGGAACTCCCCGCTTTCAGCTGGGCACGTAGCCACCTAGCCCACCCCGCAGCCCGCTCTGGCCGTGCCCCTCGGGTCTGAACCACAGGTCACAAGCGGACTCTGAAAAGAAATGGAATGGAACAATAATACCATCTCGGAAATGAAGACACACTCCAAAGAGATCCCGCAGGAAACCCAGCACCACGTGCCGCGTGGAGAACGGGAATGGTCAAAACGACCACACCTGCCCGTAAATGGCGTCTGGACGAACCACAAGGAGGGAGGGCAGGCGGAGGGTCTGCTGGGCACGGAACTGTCATCGCTTCAGAAGGAAACCGAAACAATGGAACAGAACAAATAGCTAAAGGTTAAAGAAAACTCGTGAGGGGCGCCTGGGTGGCTCCGTCGGTTGAGCGTCCGGCTTCAGCTCAGGTCATGATCTCACGGCTCGTGGGTTCGAGCCCCGCGTCGGGCTCTGTGCCGACAGCCTGGAGCCTGCTTTGGATTCTGTGTCTCCCTCTCTCTCTCATTCTCTGCCTCTCTCTCTCAAAAATAAATACATAAAAGTAAAAAAATTGTTTTAAAGAAAGAAAACTTGTGAGACACAAAAGAGGACTTTCAACCACACGTTGAAGGGGAAATCCAAGGCGGCCAGCTAACGCTGGAACGCACCCTAACGAAGTTACTGGACGTGGAGATGAAATCTGGAGGCGGCCGAGGAAAGGCATCACCTCCTCCTTGAAGGTGAACCAGTCGTGTGGTTTCCCTGGGACCTCTCTACAGACACACTCAAGGCCAGGAGACGGGGCGACGCCCACACGCCCAGTGGAAAGAAAGCAGGAACGGGAATTCCACGCCCAGCCCATGCTTCGGAATAAGTTACCGATCAAGGAAAATAGTTGGATTGGCCCCTCTCGAAGAAGTCACTAGACACAGACCTCAGCCAGTTAAGAGATGATGGGAAGATACACTGGCTGCAGCGGACTGGGGGTGAACGTGGAGACCCCGTAACGGGAGTGAAGTTCACAAAGGTGACGTGGAGGCTGGGGGGACGGCAGCCAGGTGAGGCTGTGGGTCAGACATCACCGTGGTGGGGGGAGGGGGCGTGTGCACTGCAAGGTCTGAGGAAGTCACCAAGCCGTGCAGAAAAGCCATCGGATGTCACAGGGCTGGGAGGAGACACAGGAACAGGAACAGCTAAGCAGGGAGAAGGGCAGACGCCAAGTCCCGAGGCGAGAAAACGCAGGGGTGCGCTTTCAGGAGCACAGGAGTCACGCTGCAGCGACTGGTCCCCACCCTCACCCCAGGCCCCGGCAGGGAAGCCCCCCCCCACGTCAGGGTCCCGGCAATGCAGCTCTCCTAAGCAGCATTTCAGGCCCTCGCCCCCAATTCGAATGCCCAAGAAGCTATTAATGGTACAACTGGAAATATTAGGGTGCCTGCAACACGACACGGAAAAGTCCCGGGGGAGACTAGGCAATAGAGGGAGGAGAGTAAAACCCCCAAACTTCAGCAGATACTGCGAGAGACGTGGAAGATGTGGCTTCTTGGCATCTTCAAAACACGAGTAGCATGCTACGAAAAAAGAGCAGAGGACAACAAGGGCCACTTAAGAGTCAGACATGGCGGCCAACACAAAAACATCAGTAGCAATGTTGGAAAATGGGCAACTCTCCCAGAAAGCAGAAGACAAGGCAGAGAGATGGAAACAGGGGAGAGAAGATGAGAAAACGAGGGTCATCCTCAGACAACCGAGGAGGGACTGGTAGAGCTCCAGATGTGAGAACGGGGAACACGGAGAGAGAAATACAAAAGAAATGCCATCAAGAACCTCCCCGAACCCGCTGAAAGGATACCCCCTGTCAGGGGGCACCCAGGAACGAAGGGCCCCTGCAGGCAGCAGTGGGCCCAGAGAGCCCCAGCGTTGTTCTAAGATGAGGCAGCACCGGCCTGCCCATCTGCAGGGGAGTGGCGGCAGAGGGAGGGCGATGGGCCAAGACAAGGCTTGGGCAGGGGACGGCCCGGGGCAGGGGTGGGGGAGGTCTTGCAGGCACAGCTGGCTGGCAGAGGGGGTGTAACTTGGGGCAGCCAGCCACAAGCACAGCCCAGAAAGGGAGGGGGCTGATCCCACTGGGGCTGGGCTGCCTTGCCCCACCACCCCCCTCCCCGCTGTAGCAGATGGTGGGTGGGTGCGGCTCAGCCAAATAACCCCGCCCAAAGGCGCCTCCCCTCCGCCAGACCCAGCCCTCCGGGGGGGGGGGGGGGGCAGGAGGAGGTGGCTTCTGCCGGTGCCCAGACCCGGGAGGCAGGGGGCTCCGGGGCCCTTTCCTCAGCCTGGAGGCTGCCACGCACCAGCCACAGGTCATGGGCAGCCCTGCACCTGGAGAGAGCCAGATGCGGGTGGTGGATGGGCTCACGGCCTAGCACAGGGCCTTTGGGGACGCACACATGGCCCTCCAGCCCAGGACGGCGCTGACCAGCCGACCCTGCCCTCCACAGAGACCTGGGCACCTCCCTGGGCCGCTTGCGGGTGCTGTGGCTGGCCCGCTGCGGCCTGACCGACCTGGATGGCATTGGCTGCTTCCCGGTCCTGAAGGTGGGTCTGTGGTGCCCCGGGCTGGGGAGAGGGTGCCGGCCAAGCCCTGGCTGAGGCCCCCTGCTGTCCCAGGAGCTCTACGTCTCCTACAACAACATCTCAGACCTGAGCCCGCTGTGCCTGCTGGAGCAGCTGGAGGTCCTGGACCTGGAGGGTAACAGTGTGGAGGTCCTGGAGCAGGTGCGTTACCTGCAGCTGTGCCCGAGGCTGGCCACGCTCACCCTGGAGGGCAACCTGGTGTGCCTGCGGCCGGGGCCCGGCCCCTGCAACGAGGTGCGTCTGGTGGGCGCCCGGGGAGGCACGGGCACGGGATGGGGAGACGCTCTTGGCCCGCCCACGGCCCCAGGGGCCTCTCCGCCCACCCGGACGCCGGTCATGTCCAGGCAGGGCGGCGGGATCGTCCCCAGGCGCGTCCCCCAGGCACAGTCCACCTGCACCCTGTGACTTGTTCACCGGGAACTCATTCTCTGGTATCGCTGGAGACCTTCCAGGCCGGGACCAGACCCCACGGGGCCACGTGCACACAGGGCCCCAGCCCACGCACAGACCCCCGTGAGGCCCATGCACACGCCACGTGGAACCACGCGTGTCTGGTTCGGTCTGCACATGGAATCACACACGCACACGCACACGCACACGCAGCCCCGTGCACGCCCAGTCCAGAGCCCCCCTCGTCTCCCGCAGGCCTGTGCACACCCCACACAGCTGCCCACACCCCCGCACTGCCCGTGCCCAGAGCGCACTCTTCCTGCCCTGCTAGCCTCCACGGGGTGGTGGTGCCCAGCTAGGCCACAGCTCTGGGCTCAGGGGAGCTCCACAGGCCAGAGGACACCACTGGACCTTGGCTGTGAGCCTGGAGGGTGAGTTCACGTGAGGGGGGGAGCCCAGGGTCCCCGCAGTCCCTGGTGGCCAAGAGTGACCCAGGCCGGCACCCACAGGAAGGTCCGGAGGAATCGGCCACGGGAGGGGCCCTGCTAGACCCAGGCCCGCCACGCCCTCCACCCTGCAGGTGCCCCCCGGCTACAACTATCGGGCAGAGGTGAGGAAGCTCATCCCACAGCTGCGGGTCCTGGATGAGGTGCCAGCCACACACACGGCCGTGCCGGCCCCCCGGGAGCTGCGCCAGGACTGGCTCATGGTGAAGGAGGCCATCAAGGAGGGCAGTGTCTCCGAAGGCCTGTTCCCTGGGCTGGGTATGGCGGCCACTCCCCTGCCCTCTGGCAAGGGCTGCCCTGCCCCGCCTGGAGACCTTACCGGCTGGAGCCCCAGAAGACGCCCACCCCCCGCCGCCCCCAGGAAGAGAGCTCTGCACCCCCCAGCACCCCCCTAGGCCTTTCAGAGATGAGCAGCCATATTTCACCTCCCTTCTCAGCCTTGACCTTCTGTCCCCAGAGCCCCGCATACCTGCCCCCAGGCCAGGATAACCTCCCTGTGAGCAGGGCAGCGCCTGGTGGGGTGTGGGCCTGCAGACACACAGACACATGTTAGGGGGCGGGGGTCCCTGGCTTGTGGACAGTGTCACGGGCTGGCCGGCTGGCGTGTGCTTCCGTGACCTCTGATTCTGACCCTCGGGTAGATCATCCCCACGGAGCCCCCATCCGGACACTCGGCTCCCAGCTCTCCTTGCCTGAGACCCAGCCACGGGCCCCCAGGCCACGGCCCCTCTCCCTACTGGTCACTGGGGGTCCCCTGCCCGGAGGCCTGCTTCCCAAGGACCCAGCTCCACAGGACGACACCAGTAACCTCACCCACGGTAACTACCCACCTCTGCACAAAGCTGACCCCGCAGCCCCTCAGCCCCAGAACAGACCCAGCCACCCCTCTTCTTCAGGTGCTAGCCGAGTCCTCTGCGGAAACCCCACCAAAGGCCTGCGGGAGCGTCGACACCAGTGCCAGGTGTGGCTTGTCACCCCCAAGTGGGTCACAACTGCAGTGCTACCACAGGGGACCCGTGTGCTGGCCTGGCAATGCCCTGGCCTACGGTCACTGCTGGCCACGGGTCCCAGCCTCCCCAACACCCTGCACAGCCGGATGAGTCCTGCCTTCAGGGTGCCCCCCACCTAGCCCCCTCGCAGGCTGTGCCCCCAAACCAGCCCCTTCTCTCCTCAGGCCTGGACACCTCCGGAGCAGCTGGCCCCACAGGAGGACCTGGCTGCCAGTGCCTCCACCCCAGGGCCTGACCCTGCAGACAGCAGTGACCTCCTGGCCTTGGCTAGGCTCCAGGCCCGGAGGGAGCTGCGCCTTCGGTGGGTGACCCTCCCCCTCCCGGCCCCCAGCCCTACCACTGCATGTCCTGGTTTGGTGGGAGGTCATGGCAGGGGAGGGGGGGCTGCCTAGGTACGCCGGATGGCTGGGGCAGCTGGCCGTGGGAGCCTGAGGCTGGGGGACCACCCCAGAGCACATTCGTTTGGGAATGGCCCTAAGGGCAGGGCTGCACCCCCTCCCCCCTCTGGTCCCCTCCCCAGTAGGTACCTGGAGTCCCAGCAGGAAGGTGCCACAGCCCCCTGGGGCCCACGGGGGGCGCCCGAAGAACAAGAGGACGAATCTAAGCCCAGGACTCCCTCTGGCCCCCAATGTCTGGTCCCAGGTACTGAGAGTGACCCCACTCACTGCCCCAGACCAGCATTCATCGGCTTGGGTCCCCTTCCTCAGCTGGACTCTGAGAGGGGCTGTAACGGGGAGGGCCTCTCCTGATGGTGAGGACTTACACTCAAGGGTTCCAATCCCAAGTCCTCCTCCCCTGAGCGCTCGGGATAATAATGCCCCAAGGGCTGGACAAAAGGGGGTATGAGCAGGGGCTCTGGACTGAAAGAGAGGGTAGGGTGGCAATGAGTGGCCAGGACAGGCCCACTGGGCAGGGAGCAGGGCACAGGCCAAAGGAGGGGAGAGACCGCCAAATGGGCCAGGGGACTGAGGCGGGGAGGGTGCTGCCCTTACCCTGCACACAGGGCCTGTGCTGGGCCCAGGACGCGAGTGTCCTGCGTGGAACAAACGTGGGGGGCTGTAGAGACCCTCACGCAGCAGGGCCCAGGGAGGCTTCCTGGAGGAAGGGTCTGAACTGACGCGTAGAACTGAGGCGGCAAGCCTGGGAAGGGGGCATTGTAAGCAGGGGCAGCAAGGCGCTTTTTTTTAATTCGATTTTTTATTTTTTAAAATTTACATCCAAATTAGTTAGCATATAGTGCAACAATGATTCCTTAGTGCCCCTCCCCCATTTAGCCCATCCCCCCTCCCACAACCCCTCCAGTAACCCTCTGTTCTCCATATTTAAGAGTCTCTTCTGTTTGGTCCCCCTCCCTGTTTTGTTTTGGTTTTTTTTTTCAACGTTTATTTATTTTTTGGGGGACAGAGAGAGACAGAGCATGAACGGGGGAGGGGCAGAGAGAGAGGGAGACACAGAATCGGAAACAGGCTCCAGGCTCTGAGCCGTCAGCCCAGAGCCCGACGCGGGGCTCGAACTCACGGACCGCGAGATCGTGACCTGGCTGAAGTCGGACGCTTAACCGACTGCGCCACCCAGGCGCCCCGCCCCTCCCTGTTTTTATATTATTTTTGTTTCCCTTCATAGGCCATAGGCTTAAAGGTTGGCTGAATGACCCTCCTGTGGGTTGGGGAGTCAAAAGGGCCAGGATGGAAGAGGGACAGGACAGGCAAAGCCTGTGCCCTTCCCTGCGTGGGCTTGTGCCTGGGCTGTTGGGGGTGTGTGGGGGGGGGGGAGACAGAGGACAGGCAGGGCAGCCAGCGGGAGTGGTAACAGACAGTGGGGACCCAGGGACAGAAGGGTACCAGGGCCTCCCACTCCAGGCCAGGTCCAGGGAAGCACTCACTGGTCACGGCCACACCTCCCAGTCTGCCCTGAGGGGGGTGCCAGGGCCTCACTCTATAGCGGAGTGTCAGGAACTGGCCCAGGGCCACTCTTGGTGCTGCGACTCAGTGATCCAAAGCCAGAGCTCAGACTTTGTGGCCTCTGCATGCCCAGAAGTGGGTGTGGCCCCAGCGAAGTCACAAGGCCGCAGAGCCACAGCCTCCCAGGGGAGCACAGGAAGTGGAGGAGAGGGGTGCTGCTGTGAGGGGGTGAAGGGCTGGGGGAGGGGTCCCAGGGGACACTGCCACCTTGCTGTGGTGGCCCTCGCCCCATCTACTGATCCCTGTGGGGACCCTTGTCTGACAAGCTCTCTTTCCTTGTTTTCCAGAGTCTTCTAGGACCTCAGGCTGTAACCTGATCCCCTCTCCCCCTAAGTTCCCCTTGCCATCTGATTCCAGCAACGCCTTCTGGGGGTCCCCAGACCTGCAGTTCAGGAGGCGTAGGCTCAGAGCCCTAGGCAGCTTGAGGCCTGGCCTGGGTCAGGGGCTAGCTGCGGCGACAGCTCTAAGAGGCCTGGAGGTGGCCTCGGGGCCGAACCCTCGAGCCCAAGGACGTCCCAGCCCAAAGCCAGCCCCGGATCCAGCAGCCAGACCTCCCCGGCCTCCGGTGCGTGCAGCACCGGAACCCTGTCACCCCAGCCCAATCCCGCCCCTAGTGTAACCCCCCACCCGCTGCCAAGCTGGCCTGGACTGCGGGCCAGGGAGCCCCAGTGTGGTCGTCGGAGCCCCATGTGAACTCTGGCCTCATGGAACCCAGAGCATCTTGGAGTTTGTGTTGGGGGGCGGGAAATAGGCTTGACATAAGAGGGACCCATCTTGGTGGAGGGGAGTTGGGGGGGTTGGGACTGCCAGGGGTGGGCACAAGGAAGAGCCCAGGATAGGAGAGCCCAGTTCCCCACCGCTGGCCCCGCTGGCCCCGCTGCCCACTCCTTCCATGGGGCCCGGCCTTCCCAGGAGGAGTGGTCAGAGCGGCGAACCCGGAGGACACAGGCTGGGCCCAGGCTGAGGTGGCCGGAGTGCAGCCAGGCCCCCCTCGCCCCCCGACCCTGGGGGATTTGTGCGGGTCCTCGCCCACGCAGGGACAGGGCAGCCAGTGCCCTTCCCTTGGGATAGGGCACCCCAAAACCAAGCGAATCCGCTTTAAGGACTCTCAGGTGTACACGAATGCGGTTTACTTCGTAGGCGACGTTGGTTCAATAAATCGTGCAGCTGGCACTGCCGGTCTCCCACGACTTTCTCCCAGCGCGGCCCATCGGCCTTGGGCGCCCACGCCCGCGCTGCCCTCCACCTTCTACACCTGAGCGCCCGGGTCCGCGGTGACCGGCGGGCAGGGGAGGAAGCGGAAGCCGTATCTGCTCTCGGCCGTGCTCTGCACTGACAGCGCTACCATCGGGCAGCCCCGGTCCACGCTCCTCCGGCACACCTGGGGGGGCGGAGCCTGAGCGGCGCGGGGGCGGGGCCTGGAGGGGCGGGGCCCGAGCGGGGGAGGGGCGGGGCCGGGAGGGGGACCCCGCGGGAGCTCGGGTATCCCGCCACAGCCTGCACGCGCGCGCGCTCACCCGGACCCTGCGCTCCTTGCTAGCCCCGCAGTGCTCCTTCCTAGCCCCGCACTGCTCCAGGCACAGCCCGGCCTCTGCGAGGGACAGCGACGGGATGGGGTCGGCCGGACTCCCACTCCCCGGCGGTCCGCCCGCCCTCCGCGTCCCCGTGCGCTCACCGGGCAAGGCGGGCAGGAGCTCGGGCGTGCGGGTCTCGGCGGCCTCGGGCCGCGCCGGCACCTCCCGCGGGCGGAGGAGCTTGCTGGTGCTCAGCCGCGGCAAGAGGCCCCGCGTCCTGGTGGGGCAGGAGGGTCGTGAGGTCCGGAGCCCGCCCGCGGGAAGGGCAGTCCTGGAGGAAAAGGGGCCTGGGGAGGCGGGAGCCAGGGGCTGGTCCTGCCGGGCACGCCGCGTGGGAGCGCTCTTGAATTACTGGGGGGGGGGGGGGGGCGGGGGGGGGGGGGCGGCGAGGACGGGACCCGGGGAGGTGGGTGGTGGTCCTGAACGGGAACCCGTCTGGAGAGCGGCCTCAGAGGGGATTGGACCTGAGGCAAGGGAATGGTCCCTTAGCAGGGAGTCTGGGGGGACGGTTTTTGCGGGGGTGGGTCCTGGGAGGCAGAGGAGACCCAGGGACCCGCGGTGCCCACCCGGGCCTCCGGCGTCTGGCTCCGGCCTCCCGCACCCTGCCCGCGCGCGAGTGTTGAGGCCCGCGACTCTGCTCCCCGGGGTCGGCCCCAAGCCCGTCCTCTGAGAGCGGGAAGCGGTCTACGGAGAGGTCGGTGTTGTCAGCGAAGGTCCTCGAGACCGGGGTCACGCAGTGGGGCGCCCGGTGCTCGCTCAGGACCTGCGGGCCGGCCGGCCGGGAGGGGCGCAGCGGTCACCCCCAGCCCGCGGGGCTCTCCGCCCACCCCATCCCGGTCTGAGACGCACCCTGACCTCGCCCTTGGGGTTCAGGAGGAGAGTCACGCATCCCCGGCCGGAACGGAAGTGGACAGGCTCTTGGCCCAAGGACGACGGCGGCTGCTTCTTGGTGCTGCCGGGGCCCTCGCCCCAAACCTGCTGGACAGCGCGGGGCGGCGGGTGAGGGGCGGTGGGGGCCCGAGCAGAGGCCACGAGGGCTCGCGGGGAGCGGGGCGCACCGTAACGTGGTGCCCTGGAGCCAGCAGCGTGCCGGGCGGGAAGCGGTACATGCACACCGGGAAGCCGTACAGGAGCTGCTGCAGCGTGAGGCCGCCCAGGTCGACGGTCTCCTCCAGCGACTGGTTGAGGACGCGCACGAACCTCTCCTTGCGGCTCACGGCCACGATCTTCAGGCTGGAGTTAATGGGGCTGGGCGGGTGAGCAGGGAGGGTAGAGGCACCGCAGAGAGGCTTGGGCACCCCTCCACCGCGGTCCTGCTAGGAGACCCACCCCTGCTGGGATCCCCCACCCGCACCCCGTGTCACCCCCCTCCCCTCCCACGGAGGCGGCGCCTGGGATGCCGGTGCTCTGAGTCTGCACAGGACTCCCCTGTCAGGACCGTCTTACCAGGTGGGTCTGGGGGGGGGGGTTCCAGGGATCCAGGGAGAGACCTGTCGGAAAGAGGACCTCTATCTACATGGAGCATCCTCTGGGGACATCGAACGTG
This sequence comes from Leopardus geoffroyi, assembly GCF_018350155.1. Taxonomy (NCBI): domain Eukaryota; kingdom Metazoa; phylum Chordata; class Mammalia; order Carnivora; family Felidae; genus Leopardus; species Leopardus geoffroyi. Next base: position 115,367,868 of record NC_059329.1, on the reverse strand, counting down.
AGGCCAGACTAACCTGAAGTACCCTGAGGCCGCACGTGGGAGAGGAACAGCTCCCGGGGTCAGATCCACAGCAGGAGGGATGGCCCTGGGGGCTGAGGGAAGCAGAGGGACAGCTCAAAGTGCTGGGGAGGGGTGGGAGGGAGCGAGCCAGAGTGCAGAGGAGGTAGCGTCTCACCCAAGGCCACCCACACCCTTGGGGATGAGGCAGGAGAGGCCCCCAGCGGCCTTGCGCTGAGCCGTTGGGGAGACCAAGCTGCTGGAGACGGCTGTTTAGGGTTTGGAGCGGAGATCCCAGCCTCACGGTGGGGGGAGGGAGGAGCCACCAGGGAGACCCGCTGTACCCCACCTTCAGGCAGTGGCTGCATTTCCCTGCCGAAGCTCCTCCGGTGTGGTTTTGTCAACTCCGAACTGCGGCCTGCAGCGCAGGGTGGCTGTCCCGTCACCTTCTGCACGCGATGAGGCTCAGCCAGCCAGCCACGGCCGGGGTCGGAGTCCGTGCCCCCTGAGCTGCTGGTGTCCACAGAGGGCAGGGAACGCCACTCGACGCTCTTGAGACGCTGTTCCACACACTCTCTATGCAGCTCCGAGCCCCACTGGCCAGGCACTGGGGCCGGTGGGGATGGCGAGGCCCGGGCGTACCTGTGGGCCACAGTCTGCTGACCTGCTTGCTGCCTGCTGGCTCTGGCTTCTGAACTCCAGCCCCGCCCCCATCTAACCTCCCCAAGGTGGGCGGGGCACCCCGAGTGGTGGTTCCAGTCCCTGGGACCCAGCCTGGGAGAAAGGCCATAGATGGACTGTGATGGCTCAGGAGCCCTTTCCCTTCAACCTTCACCTCCTCCTGTAGATCAGAGAATTGACCTCGGGAGGTGTCAGTGGCTCGTCCAGGGACACTAAGGGGAGATCTTGGACTCTGGTGCACACATGCCAAGGCACGCCCTCTCCTCCCTTCACCCCCGCAGGAGTCCCTGACCAGCACAGTTACTTTTGATCTGAGTTGGACTTGATGTTGGCGAGGAGGTTGGGATACCGATGGGCAATGCTGTTCCAGTCTACGTCCTCCAGCCGGAAACCCTGGCCGGGAAGCAACAGGAACATGGCTCTCCCCTCCCACGGGCCCACCGAGCCATGAAAGCACACGGGGGCCTCGCTTACCTGTCCAGTAGAGGGGACCTGATCATTCTCGGAGAGGTCACTGGAGTCCATCAGCGCTTCTGCGGTTACCACCTGCAGAAGGGGAGTGGAGGCCAGTGGGCGGGAGCTGGGGAACGAGCCTCTCCCCTTGGACCCTCACCAGCACCCGAGGCACACGTTTGCTTTGCATCAGGTGGGCGGAACCAGGGGGTTCCTCCCTGCCCTAGACCGCGGTCCTGGGGGGACAGGCTTCCCAGGCAGGCCGGGGCCCCCCAGCGGAAGCACCAGCCTGGAAGGGACACCCTGGCTCTCCAAGGGAAGTCCAAGGAGGGCTGGGGAGGGGGACGTGGGAGGCAGGAAGGTGGGCCAAATGGGGCTTACCTCCACACTGCCCGTGGAAGATCGCAGCACGCGACCCACCCAGGAGGAGCGGGCCAGCTGCAGGAGGCAGGACCTCTGGAACGCCTGCAGCTCAGTCTCCAGCTGGGACTTCTCCTGCTCCGGGAGGGTGCGTGGGTGGGGCCGGGCCTTCTTCCCACCCCCGGAGCCAACCCCTACCTGGCCCCTGATCCTCACCCCAGCCTGGGTCCCCTGACCAACTCCTGATCCCACCTGCCCCTCACCAGTTGGGCCTGTTCCTTCTGCCCTTTCAACTCCAGAGTCAGCTTCTGGACCTGGTTCTGCAGGAGCTTCTCCTGGCTGTGTGAGCAACTGGGGGAGGGGCCATCTCAGCAGCCCCCACCTCGAGGTCAGTAGCCAAGGAGGGGAGGAGGAGGGGCTCCTCTCCGCTGACAGTGGAGGCCTCGGGGCACCGAGTCCCACCGGGCCAGGCCAGGTCGGGCTCTGAGAGGTGTGGGTCATAGGTCGAGTCTAGGTTCAGCGGCCATTGACATGTTTAGAGTCAGGGTCTGGGCAGGTTTACAGCATATTCACTGTTTCAGGGTTAGGTTGGGGGGTCAGAGTCAGGTGAGGATAAGGGCTAGAGGCAAAAGTCAGGGTAATTATCAGGTGGGAGTGTTGGTCAGCCCCAGCGGTTGGGGATGAGGGCAGACAAAAGCCATTTCAGGCCAGGACAGAGGCTGGATTGGGCTGAAGGACTGGCACTTTGCTGCTCACCTCTCAGGTGGCAGTCCAGCCACCTCGCACAGGATGTGGCAGCGCCGGGCATTCTGGCGGTTCTGGAGGGCCCACCGCAGAGCCTGGATCTCCAGTTCCCGCTGACCCCACAGCAGCCGCAGGGTGCGGGGGTCCAAGGACTCAGGGGCCAACCTGCAATGCCAGCACCCTTGCCACTTGATCAGGCCCTGCCCTCCAGCTGACCACCCCTCCCTCGCTTCCTTACTGCAGGTTGATGGGGAAGACCACAGGCGTGGAGCTGGGCTTGGTGTCCTTCAGGCACGCGGGAGCCACTGGGTCTTTGGGTGTGCCAGCTGGAGGCTCCGGGTGGCCACTGACCGGCTCTCGGTCCGCCAGGGATAAGGCAGCCTGTTTCTCAGCTCTTTCAGCCTCTTGGCAAGGCTCAGGGGCCATTCTCGATGTTCCTGGGGGAGCTGAGATGGGTAGTGTGGCTGTCATCCTTGTGTCCCGTGGGTAGGTGCCACGTGGGGCTCTTCTTTCATGGCCACAAGTGTGTGCCTGTGTCTGACAGCCCTAGATAGCATCACTCCAAAAGTGCCCTTGTGTGTGTGTGCGCGTGCGTGTGCATGCGCACGTGCACGCCCCCAGGACACCAGATTGCCGGCCACATGTGTGTCTATGTCTGTGTGTTTCTGACCAGGACAAGGCAGCAGATAACTGTCCCCCACCCCCTTCCCCAAGCAACATGTCACCAGGATGTTTGCACATTTCCTGTTGTCTCTCTGTCACCCTTGCCCTCTACGACCTGAGGTCCTGCCCTCAGCCTAAGGCAAAGGTCCCCAGAGGTGTTAATCCTTTGCCCGTGATGCCCCCAGACCCAGGGCCTTACCCCCAACACTCACCTGAGGCCCGAAACCCAAGTGTGCCTAGGGAAAGAAAGGCTTTACAGTGTTGCCATGGATACCAGCACCAAAAGGGGAGGGGCTGTTTGTTACCAGCAGCTTCCAGGGAGACCCCAGACCAGGACCCTGAGTGAGTCCTGGACCCACCTCCAGATCCTGCCTGAAGGAGAAGTGGTAAGAGGCTGGGTTGTTGGCCAGTGAACCTCAGGAGGCCCAGAGAACCACAGAGCGACCAGCCAGGCCTGCCGTGGCCACAAGGTCCACCACCCCCAGCCTGACTGCCTGACTGCGGCACTTGGTGGCTATCGGGGCACTGCTGCCCTGTGTGTGGGGGCTTACTGAACTCTAACCGGCAGTGAGGCCCTCCTGAGTGTTTCCCATAGCTTCTTTGTCCTCAGAGGCTGATGCCCACCTACCTGGCCCCCAAGCAAGAAGCCCCCCCTGCCCCTGTCCATCTCTACCACCTGGGTCACCTCAGGGAGCCCCGGGGACCCTCTCATAACCACGATAACTGTTCCCTCTGCCCCACACCAAAAATGAAGCACCAGATCTGACACACAAACTGATGCTCTCCAGCCTTCACCCCGACCCCTTCCTAACTTTTCTTTCTTTCTTTCTTTTTCTTTCCTTTCTTTCTTTCTTTCTTTCTTTCTTTTTTTTTCTTTCTTTCTTTCTTTCTTTCTTTCTTTCTTTCTTTCTTTCTTTCTTTTTATTTCTTTTTCTTTCTTCTATTCATTCATTCAGACTCTCAACTTCGCGTTTTTGTAGGACTTCCTGTGCTGCGGAACATACAGGCTGGCAGGAGGACCCCCGTGGCAGAAACAGGGCTCTGAATGCCTGGTCCACAGACAGCATTGAGGCTGTGAGGCACCCTGGCTGCCGAGCTGGCTTGGGTCCTACCAGGCTGGAGTGTGCCCGCGGGCGTCCACAACTCGAGAGGGCACCGAGCTCCACTGGGGGCAGGCAGGGGTGGGGGAAAAGAGCCCAGGGTCTATGTCTTGCTTTGTCCCCAGCAACCTGAAGGCGGCCTTCTCCCCTCGCCAGGATTGCCAACCTGGCTGCAGTGGCCCGCCAGCTCCACCTCCCTCCCGCGGGGGCTCACGGTTCCCCGACCCCTGTGCGTCCCGACGACGCGCCCTAAGGGAGCAAGGTCGGTGGGGCCCTGGCCTTGGGGACCCCGCTGCCCCTCTCGGCGCAGAAGCTGCAGGGTCCCAGGCCGGCGCTCCCTCTCTAGGCAAAAGACTCATCAGACTGGGAGGTTTCTGAGGAGGTCAGCCCGGGAGCGGAGCCAGACACCTGTCCCACGCGCCGCCCGGGGGCCAGGGACGCGCTTCCGCGTAGTTCGCGGTCCCCAGGCGTGCGTGGACCAGGCTCGGCCCGCCCCTCCGCGCTGCCGAGCTCCGCCCACACCTGGGCGCCGCTGAGGGCGGGGCGGGCGGGGAGCCAATGGGAGGGGCGGGGCTCAGAGAGGTAGCCAATGGGCGTGGGCGCGGGGCGGACGAGGCGATGGTGGGAACCAATGGGGGCGCTCGGGGCGGGGCGCTCGGGCTGCGGGCCAATGGAGCTACGGGCCGGGGCTCGCCCGCCGCGCTGGAGGCGGCAGGTTGCGGCGGCGACGGCGCCGGCCGCCGGGAAGCAGCCAGTTCGAGCCTAGGTCCGGGAGGCCGGCGAGCGCCCAGGTGAGAAGCGCAGGGCCCCAGATCCTCCCGAGTGCGGGGCACGGCCCCGGGCGGCAACTCCGACGGAGGGGCGCGGGCTGGGCGGCCGTGGGGGGCCCCGCAGCACCTGCAACGGCCCCCGCCGCAGAGACGGCCAGCGCGGCGGCTGTGGGGAGCGGGAAGGGGGCTGCCCGCGCCGGCAGGGACCGCCCAGGCGCGGTTCCGTGCCTCCGGAGGACCGAGGTCTGCGTCTCGGGCGAGGGGGCGTTCCCATGGCAGAGGGAAGCCGTGTTTTCGTGAGGGCGCCCTTGGGTGCCTGAGGACGGCGTCCCGTGGGAGGGGCAGTGCCCTTCGAGCCAGGTGACTGGGGAGGCAGGAAGTCCTGGATCTGGTTAATGATTCGCCTCGTTCCGGGATTGGGGTGAGGCGAGAGGAGGCTGGGCAGTGGAGGAGCCTCAAAGTGCCCCTTGAGGGCGGACTGGTTCCCCCTGCGGGGGGTGGGGGGGGGTCTCCACTACTCCCACCCCAAGAATGTGTGGCCTACGGGTGGGGCTGGGCACAGGAGAGCGGGGCTGACGTCAGGGGGACAGTAACCCTGAGCCAGTTCTGGGGGAAGAGAGGAGAGCCAGGCTGGGCCTGACCCTTCACCCTCCGTGCAGGACAGGGATGCTCTCAGGGCTAGCAGCCATGGAGCTGAAGGTGTGGGTGGATGGCATACAGCGCGTGGTCTGTGGGGTCTCAGAGCAGACCACCTGTCAGGAAGTGGTCATCGCGCTAGCCCAAGCGATAGGTGAGTCCTTTCCGGCACTGATGGCCCAGCAGGTGCACCCGAGACTGGGCCTGCTCCTATGGCCCCTTTCCCCCAAGGAGGGTGGGGCTGGTTGCTGATCCCTGTTGCTCTCCCTCAACTTCTCAAGCCAGCTGGATGGAGGGTGGGGGGGGGGGGATCTAGGCTGACCCCTCTCCTCCTACCCCACTTCTCAAGCCAGCTGGATGGAGGGTGGAGGGAATCTAGGCTGACCCCTCTCCTCCTACCCCACTTCTCAAGCCAGCTGGATGGAGGGTGGGGGGGGATCTAGGCTGACCCCTCTCCTCCTACCCCACTTCTCAAGCCAGCTGGATGGAGGGTGGAGGGAATCTAGGCTGACCCCTCTCCTCCTACCCCACTTCTCAAGCCAGCTGGATGGAGGGTGGGGGGGGATCTAGGCTGACCCCTCTCCTCCTACCCCACTTCTCAAGCCAGCTGGATGGAGGGTGGAGGGAATCTAGGCTGACCCCTCTCCTCCTACCCCAGGCCAGACGGGCCGCTTTGTGCTCGTGCAGCGTCTCAGGGAGAAGGAACGGCAGCTGCTGCCCCAGGAGTGCCCAGTGGGTGCCCAGGCCACCTGTGGACAGTTTGCCAGTGATGTCCAGTTTGTCCTGAGGCGGACAGGGCCCAGCCTCGCAGGAAGGCCCTCCTCAGACAGCTGCCCACCTCCTGAACGCTGCCCAGTCCGGGCCAGCCTCCCCCCGAAGCCACGGCCAGCCCTGGGCCACGAGCCCCGCAAAGCACTGACCTTCAGCCTTGGGTGCCCTGGGCCGGCCCCCATCCCTGCGCTGCCCGAGCCTGTGGCGCCCGTAGCACCAATGCCAGGCTGCTGTGCAGACCTGCAGGGCCTGGAGCGAAGGGTGCGGAGGAACGCACTGGAGCTGGGTCAGGAGGCCTTCTGGGAGCAGGAGCTCAGGCGGGAGCAGGTGCGGGAGCGTGAGGGGCAGGCACGCCTGCAAGCCCTGAGCGCCGCCACTGCCGAGCACGCCGCCCGGCTGCAGGCCCTGGATGCCCAGGCCCGTGCCCTGGAGGCTGAACTCCATCTGGCCTCAGAGGCCCCCGGGCCCCCCTCACCCACGGCATCTGCCACCGAACGCCTGCGCCAGGACCTGGCCGTCCAGGAGCGGCAGAGCGCGGAGGTGCAGGGCAGCCTGGCCCTGGTCAGCAGGGCTCTGGAGGCTGCCGAGCGTGCTCTGCAGGTAAGCCCCCCTGGGCCCCGAGCGCCTGCTGACATCCCCAGCATGGGCAGCTTGGGGGGTGGGTGTCAGGGTGTGACCAGGGGGAGCACGAGGCCGTGGAGCCCTGCGGCCGTCTCCTGAGGGTGCCCTGTGCCCCAGGCCCAGGCCCAGGAGCTAGAGGAGCTGAACCGGGAGCTCCGCCAGTGTAACCTGCAGCAGTTCATCCAGCAGACGGGGGCTGCGCCGCCACCACCCCCGCAGCCAGATGGGGGCCCCCCTGCCACACAGGTCAGCGCCGTTCTGGAGGGAGGCTGGGTGGCCGGGGAGGCCTGGCCCAGTCCTAAGCTGATCTGCTCTCCCCGTAGGATCTTCTGCCTCTGGCCAGAGAAGAGCCTTTCACCAGAACCTCCCACGGTCCTGCTCTAGTGTCCAGCCTGAGCCCAGAGAGTATGTCTGTCCCCCCCATTCTGGGTGGGTCAGGGTTCTCCTGTGGCCTCCTCAGTCCCTCAGCCTGTGTCCTCCCCACAGTTGTCCCCATGAGGCAGAACTCCTGGAGGTAGCAGCTCTTGCCCCAGAATGGACACCCACTGCCAGCCCAGCCCTGGGCTCCCATGACATGAGCGTGGGCAGCCAAGGCGGGGCCCGACTTGGACAACGGCAGCATCAGGGGTCCCAGAGGGTTTATTGCCCACGGAGTGGGAAGGCCTGGTGCCCTGGGCCTGAGACAGAATGCCTCAGAGCCCAGGGGGTTCTGCTCTGGGGGGCAGCGGGAGGCCGAGGGTGCTTGCCCTAGTCCTTGCCAAGTCTGCCGGCCCCTCGGAGGAGCAGGGGGCACGACCGGCTCAGAATTCGCTAGGCCCCAAAGGCCACGGCTCCTTGTAGGGGACGGGAGATGATATGTGGACACTGCTCAACTCTGGGTGTGTGCTTGCATGTGGGAAGTGTCCTTCATCACACGTGTGCACACACACACAGGTATGCTGCCTCCCCTACCCTGACCCTAAAGCCTCAATAAACCGCCCCAAATGGCTCGAGTGTGTCCCAAGGTTGCACCGGACAGCGTCTGTGGGGCCCGAAACCGAGACTGGCTGGGGTCACTGGGCAGTATCCCCAAGCTCCCCGGGGCTGGCCGCAGCTGGGGCTCTTGAGCAGGGCGTCTCCCAGGGGCCAGCGGTCAGCCGGGCCTAAAGCCTGGGGGCATTTGTGGGGCCTCACCTTTCAGGCTGCTCTGCCCGCCCACCCCCAGGGGCTCTCCCTGGCAGCGCAAGCCTGGGGTTGAAAGCTGCTCGCAGCAGCCTCAGCCCCGACCCGGGTTCCTGTGTGGACCTCTTGTCTGCCTGGTTCCCCTCTTCTGGCCTAACCCTCAGCGGGAGCAGGAACTGCCACCCCATCTGGGGTGGCTCCTGGACATGGGGACTTAAGGACATGCCAGACCTGCCTGTCAGGTTTACTGAGAGCTTGTGGGGGCAGCTCCCCAGACTCCTGGTCGGCCAGGACCAAGGAAGCAGCAGACTTGCCCAGAGGAGCTTTGTAGGCCCCATGAGGGTGTGGCTGCCCAGCCTTCCCGAGGGCCCCCCTGCTTCCCAGCTGGATGGGAAGCCTCAGCTGTGTGCCTGCGGCCTCCAAATTAGGGCAGAGTGACGTCCAGGCCACAGTCCTGGTCCTGGTCCTGCAGTCACACCTCTGAGCACAGGGGCTGAGACTGGAGCTCTGTGTGGTGGTCAGAACCCAGGTGCTCAGTGCAGCCACAGGCATGGGGACCAGGAGAGGGGGGCATCCTACATGATGGGGGTCTTTGTGCTGAGTTTGGGGGTTGGCAACTGTGGGCCGGACTAAGCCTTCTGGAGTGGCCCCTGAGCTGGGCCTGGTGTTCCCCACTTCCTTTGGGGCCGACCACGGGGGACGTGAAGTCCTGAGTACCAGGAGCAAGGAAGCCACCAAGAGGCAATGCCACCTTGAGAGCACAGCTTGGGGTAGGGGGTGGGGGGGCAACTAGGACTGGGCACTTCCTGCCCAAGGTGGAACAGGATAGGGAGTGAATGGCCAGGCCAGGCAGCAGCAGGGGGCTCCTCACTCCAAAGCCCCCAGCCCTAACCCAGCTCCCACCTGAGCTCACTGCCCACCTCACAGCAGCCCATTCCAGACAGGGCTAAGCGAACAGGCACGTGGGGTATAGTCTGGAATGCAAATGCTGACTGTGCTGTGTCCTGGGTGAGAGGGCTGGGGCCACGGGCAATCGGCACCAGGCTCCAGGGGTCTGCTCTCCCCGCCCGCAGCCCTACCTGTGTGCAGAAGGGCTAGGTGTGCCCCAGGGGGCCTGTCCTGAGCCCCAACACGGGGTCATCTCCCAAGCTGAGTGCACCGGCCAGCAGAGGGCAAAGCCAGATGCCATCTGGAGACGAGGCCGCGCCCTCCCAGGGTTATCTGCTCTCCCACCAACGAAAGGACGTAGGCCTGGTGCTCACGGAGCTCACCCGACCCCACCCCTCCGCCAGGCTCCTGGCGTCTGTTTTCAGGGAACACCTGTTCAGAAGCCGTTTCCAGGGACCTGTCCCTGGTCTGCTGCTGGTTGAGGAAGCTGATGAGCCCTCTTTTGAACCTTGGAGGGGTCCTCAGGTAGCACCTGTGCTCTAGGGTGGGGAAAGGGACAGAACCTTCTTCCTCTAGGTGTTCCAGGAGGACAAAATCCCACGTCCCCAAGAAGTTGCCAGAAGTGCTTCAAATCACTAAGCAAACCTTGGAGTTGCTGAAGTTTACTTTTGAGCTTTAAACTGTACTTTGAAAACAATGATGTGAGTTATGTTGAGGTAAGAAGAGGCCCAGCTCCCACACACACAAACACACACATCAGTCCATGGCAGGGCAGGTCCAGGCCAGGCCAGGCCAGCTCCCCAGGCAAGCCTGGTGTGAGTACACAGGCAGCCATCATCACGAGTCTCTGGAGGGCCAGGCTGTGTTGGGGGCTGGCACTGGAGCCCCTCCTGACCTCAGGGTTCTTGCTCCCCCGGGGAGCTCCCCCCCCCAGTGCAAAAGTGGCCTTTTGGGTTGGCTGAGAACACCGGGGCTCACTGAAGGGTCACCCACAGCAAGTCATTGCCCTGTGGCAGCCAATCAGCTCCACTGGTTCTCAACCCCAAGGCTATGCACGCCTCCCTGTCACCTGCAGAACGTGGCCCTACTAAACCTGCTGGGTGTGACACTCGGTACACCACAGCGACCTTTAGGACAGGGTCCCTCCAAAAGTGAGCCCAATTCCATGCCAGTCCTCAACTAATCCCGCCTCTCCCTCAGGCTGTTCTGGCAATCACAGACCCAGTTCCAGCTGTCAACCCCCACTGTCTGGGAGAGGACACCAGGCCTGCGGGAAGTGTCCTGGCACCTGCACGCCAGCAGACTGCTCTGGGCATACCCCACAACCAGCAGGTTTTCACAGTGGACTGAGAACCCACGGCAGAGAAAGCAGGCCTGGAAGATGGGCTGGGGGCTCTGCCAGGTACCCCAACCTCTGGGAGGGGCATGTTGCTGGTCACCACAAGCAGGTCCTCCGCATCCCAACTCTTTTAGCGGCCTTGTTTAAGAGGCAGAAATGCACAGAAAAGCCAAATCTGGCACCATCTTCCTTAAGAAAGTTCCCAGAGGTGGCCCTCAAGAGGCCAGTAGTAGGGGCTCCGGTCCTGAGTGCCAAAGGTCTGACCACAACACCCGTTGCCTGCCCAAGGCTGCCCTCAGCTTGGCAACGTTCAGAAGACCGTCCCGGTAACTCTGCACATCCTGGCACCTGAAACACACAAGGAAAAGAAAGTTCCCTCCTAGGGCGCATCTGGCCCACCTGAGCCCCCTCATACGGAGGGCAGGGAAGTCCCAAGATGTTTCCCCTTTCCCCCCACCCCCCTGCTGAGCGCAGATACGCAGACCTGGTCCACAGGGGCGCCCTGGCCTCTGCTCGCCTTGGTGCTCACCCTCCCACCTGGTGTGGCTGTCCCCTGCCCGACAGAGCAGGGTCACAGAGGGGCCGGGGCGGTCGCGCTGCCCAGGGACAGATCAGCCGCTGTCACACGCACAGTGGGTCCGGAGCAGCGCAGTGTGCGGTGGGCAGTGGCTGCCCTGCGCCTGGAGGGACCGCCGGGTGGACGGAGGGGGCCGTCCCCCACCCCCGACCCCCCTTCTCCTCCAACTTGTGCGTCCTCGTCCCACCGCACCAGCCCGGCCCGAGCCCGCCGTCCGCCAGTCTGGGACCCCTCGCGCGTCACCTGCAACCCCGACGCAGGACCGTCGCCAGCTCTCTGCCCGAATTCGGCGGCCGCCGCTGGGCCCCGACTCCCCCTCCCGCCCCGCGCGGGGCGCCCGGCCCGCGCCCCGCGCCGGCCCGTATGCAAATATGAGGGTCTCGCAGCCAATGGCCCGCCGGGCAGGTCCCGCCCTACTGCGCCGCAGCCAGTGGGCGCGAGATGTGGGCGGGACGCCACGCCCACCGCCGCGCGGCCCCTCGCGGGCGCGGCCGGCGCGTTCCTTTCCGCACGTCGGCCTCGGGGCGGGGCCGCCACCTGCCGGGCGGGGCCTGCGGGCGCCGCGCTGCTGCCGTGCGGGGCGGCTCCCCCGCCGGCCGGGGCGGGTGGTACGGCCCGAGGCGCTCCCCCGCCCTCGCGGTGGGCCGGCTGCTCCCGGGAACGCGCGGGGCCCCGGCGCACGTAGCCCGGCCGCGCCCTCGGGACGCACGTGCGGCCCGCGCTGCCCAAGGCCACCGCGGAGCGCTCTGGCTGGCGGGTGGGGGGCTCCGGGTCCCTCCGGCGGGACCCGTCGCCTTGGAAGGCTCGGAGTCTGAGTCCGGAGGGGACACAGAGCGGTGCGCAGGGCCATCGGTGGCCGTGCCCGTCCTGTTTGGGCTTTGAGAAAGTATAAATCATGAGAATGGACTGTTTAAGATCTGAAGTTACTGACTCCTGGGTGGTGCCCCAAGGTGGCCCTGGTCCCCTTCCCTTCATACTCAGCTCCATGCCTCCATGGCCAGGGGATCCCTGCGGCGGAATCGCGGGCCATCTGGATCCCTGATGGGGTAGAGAGATGCTTGCTCCCTTTTTGTTCCTGACACAGCAGTCCTCCAAAGTAAGCCAGAGGGGGCCACTTTCCCTCACCTCACTCCAATCAGTCCATGTCTCCCGCACCATGTCTCACACCCAGGCCCTCCCTCCCTGGAGGACTCTACTCACCTGGCTCCAGGCAGCTTCAGAGGAACTCTTTTCTCTTCGGTGCCATTCTGGTCCTTCACGCAGGGGCCGTGCCCCCTCAGCCTCAGCCATCGTGGTCCCCTAGTGGCTCTCCTGTGGCCCTCCTGCCCTCTAACTCACCACCTGTTCTTAGTTCCTTTTTCCACATCCCACATGTGCCCGGGCTGGAGCCCATCACCTGTCACAAAACCTGGACGCCCGAAGTGCACACTTCCCATCATCAGATCACTTCATTTCTTCCTTCAAAACCACTGCCAGGGGTGCCTGGGTGGCTCAGTTGGTTGAGCATCAGTTGGCTCAGTTGGTTGGTCATGATCTTACGATCTGTGGGATCGAGCCCCACATTGGGCTCTGTGCTGACAGCGCAGAGCCTGCTTGGGATTCTCCCTCTCTCTCTGCCCCTACTCCACTCGCTCTCTCTCTCAAAATAAATAAATAAATAAATAAATAAATAAGCCTTAAAAAAAAATTGCCTGATTGGCTAAGTGCTGAGGTGCCAGGAAGGCATCTGTCCTGCCTGGGACATCAGGAGCCTGAAGCCTGGGGATAGAAATTCAAGTGCATGCTGTGGGTGTGGGTGGGGAAAGAATACAGAGGAGCAAGGAGCTGGCTCAGCAATATCGGGGGTCAGAAGTGGAAGGGTAGCAAAGTCTGGATCATGTAGTCTTGAAGGAACCCCTAGGAATCTACAGGATCATTGAGGAGGCCCACACCTTCAGGACAGGGCAGAGGTTTGAAGGAAAGAAGTCTGGGACTCAGGGACAAGGAAAAGCCAGAAGTCCGGGTGACTCTGAGTTCCTGTCTTGCCTTTATTGGTACGACCCCTAGCTGTGCCCTCCAGTCCTACTGCTTCCAAATGCAACTCTTATCACCCTGTGTAGTGGTTGAATAGCGTCCCCACAAGAAGATGTCTGTATCCTAATGCCTAGACACTGTGAATGTTACCTTACTGAGAAAAAGGGTCTGTGCAGCTGTAATTGAGCTAAAGCTCTTGCGATAAAAATCATTCTGGGGCGCCTGGGTGGCTCAGTCTGTTAAACGTCCAACTTCGGCTCAGGTCATGATCTCGCGGTTTGTGAATTTGAGCCCTGTGTCGGGCTCTGTGCTGACAGCTCAGAGCCTGGAGCCTGCTTCCGATTCTGTGTCTCACTCTCTCTCTCTGCCCCCCCCACCCCCCCTTGCTCGCGCTCTGTCTTAAAAAAAATTTTTTTTTTAATTAAAAAAAATGACGATGATTGTTTAATAAATTCCTTAAAAAAAAAAAAAACATCCTGGTTTACCTGGGTGGGCCCTAAATCCAATGCCAAATGGACTTATGAGATAGATGAGAGGAGAGATACAGATACACAGGAAGGAAAGCCATGTAAAGACAGAGGCAGAGTTGGGGTGATGTAGCCCGGCCACGCCCTCGGGACGCACGTGCGGGCCTGTACTGCCCAAGGCCACTGGGGAGCACTCTGGCTGGTGGTGGGTGGGGGCTCCGGGTCCCTCCGGCGGGACCCGTCGCCTTGGAAGGCTCGGAGTCTGAGTCCAGAAGGGACACAGAGCGGTGCGCAGGGCCATCGGTGGCCGTGCCCGTCCTGTTTGGGCTTTGGCTACAAGCCAAGCCTGGAGCACCAAAACCCGGAAAAGGCAGAAAGGATTCCCCCTACAGATTTCCAAGGGAGTGCAGCTGCCTCAGAATTTGGACTCGTGATTTCCAGGACTGTGAGAGAATAAACTGCTGGTTAAGCTACCCAGTCTGTGGTCGCTGCTTAGGGTAGGACCAGGACACTAACACACCCACCTTCCCAAGTCTCCTCTGGTGCTGTGTTTGTGTGTAGGCCTGATGGCAGGGGAGAGGGCTGGCCTGGGCTGGACACAGCCAAGGTGGCTCCCAGCCCAGCTCCACACTTCTGGCACAAGGCAGAAGTGTACATTTCATGTATGTTCCTGCTTGTGCTTTGGAGCCAGAAGGCAGGGTGCAAGCAAGGGCTTCAGAGTGCAAATCTAGAGGGGCATGTGGGCAGGGTGCACACATGTGTCCTTGCTTGGAACTAGAATGTGAGAGGTGGCAGGTGGGTGGCTAGTCATTGTGCACTGTAGTGACAGTACTGATGGGGGTACAGCAGGTGTACCTACTGTGGGGGGGCATCAGTAGGTGGGAGATATAGGTATGTATGTGCCTATGCTCTCAAGAGGTACCACCTATATTCAGTTTGGGCCCAGACCAATGGCTCTGGGCACTTTCCTGAGAGCACGTGTCACATGTGAGCACAGGTTGACATGACTGGGTAGGCTGTGCTCTGCCCAGGGATGCCTGCTGAGTAAGCCTTTTTCCCATTGTGGGTGCATATGTTTATTATGACAAATGTTCAGCAGCCTCTGGGGAACATCTGCACATAAAGGTAGGAAGGACTGCCGCCTCTCCAAAAGGGCTCCAAGTTGGCTATAAGCTGCTGCTTCAACTCTTTCTAGGAGGGTCAGCAGGGTGCCCCTACCATTTGGTAACCTCTGCTGGGTAGTGTCCTCACATCCAATGGTTTTTAGCAGGCAGGCATGTGTATGTAGAAGGGCCAGCACATGCCAAGCTCCAAGCTGAGAAGGAGGGGGCAGGGAAGGTGCCTGATGCAGGGTAGTTGCGATGCTGGACCCCACCTGAAGTGCTATCCCAATACTCATCCATCCAGCTCTCAACCTCCCTGTTTTACAGCCAAGGACACTGAGGCACAGAGAGGTTGAGAAGCTCTCCGAAGGTTACGTGACTGATACACTGGGAGCCCAAGTGCCCAGGTTCAGGCACCTGGCCTGGGGGACACCCCAGAGGCACTATACTGTAGCAGCCACCCCTCCAGACCCCGATCTGACGGCCAACAGAGAGGAATCACTCCAGAGTCCCCCACCATCCATTCTTCCTTTCTGCAAAGTCATTTACAGGGTTTGTAAACTAGCCCTTGCTTCTCCAGTTGTAAACATAGAAACAACCCTCCCTTGACTGGCTCCCTCTTGGCCACCCCTGCTCTTCCTTCCTTTTGCAGTGGAACCACTTGCAAGAGTTGCCGCTGCTCCTCTGGTGACCGGTCCCATTCTCTTTAGACTCCCTGCGGCCCTCCCCCACCTCCAACGCTGCTGTCCTCAGGGTCACAGGGCCCCCACCTCACTCACCCAGGCCCCTGATTGATGGGCCTTCCTTTTCCTTCCCTAACTTCCAGAAGCTCCCTGCTCCTGGGTTTACTTCGCACATCCCCCAACACACCGCCTTTCTTCAGAACCTACCAGGAACTTCTTGCTTCCCGCACCTGCGCTGCCCCCACCCGAGCCCGAGCCATGGTGGTCCCTGAACTGCGGTCACCGAAGTGGCCTCCTGACCGGTTGCCTTGGGTCTGCCGTCGCCGCCCCGCGGAGCCCGTAAGCCAGCACACGTCATCCTGCCCTAAATGCTCCTTCTGGGCCCCTAGCGCCTCTGGCCACTCCCCGCACTGGGCCCAGCCATCCCAGCCTCCTTCCCGAGGTCCGGCGGCTTCTCGGTGCTCTCTCCACAGCGGCCCAGCTCGGCCCCTTTGAGGTCCAACCTCACCACTTAACACTGGCTAGTCCTCCCAGGCTCCTGAGCCCCGGATCCTACCCTGCTTTATCTTTCCTCCTAGCACGAGTCAGCTTCTCCCACACCACACGGTGTAGTGATTTACAGTGCTCGTGGTTTCCTGTGTCCGGGCCGGACGCGACGCGGGCTGCGGTCTCCTCCGGCTGTGGCCAGCACCCGGAGGAGCCCGCGCACGTAGGACTCCGCCAGTGTTCGGTCGGGACAGCAGGCGCCCGGGGCTGGGGGCGTGGCCAGCAGCGGGGAAGGCCGGGCCGCCGCGTGGGGGCGGGGCCACAGGCGTGGGGCGGGGCTACATCTCAGGGGCGGGGTCTCAGGTGTGCCGGACCGCCGCTTCCATTCGCCCTGGGCCGCGGGCGGGGGCTTGGCCGTACCAGCTCCCGGCGGGGGAGGGCGGCCAGGAACAGCCTACCGTCGGAGGCCTAGACACCACAAGTTCCTCCAGACACTGGTCTTCCTTGGCGGTGGTCCAGCATTGAACAGTGTTTCCAAAGTCTCGGGGCCCTCGGCTGCGGTGAGCGGCGCCATCCGCCACCTCAGGCTCTTCTTCCCCTCCCTTGTCCCAGTGGTTCCCGCCAACGGGCGGGGCGGGACGGGAGGGCCCCGGAAGCCGGCGCCGTGCACTTCCGGGTCGGGGAGCGCGCGGCGGTGTCGGCGGCGGCGGCGGCCTAGTCGAGGGTGTCGCTCGGGCGGCGGCGGCGAGCGCCCGGGCGCAGCCGGAGGGGCACGAGGTTCTCGGGTACGTGCGGGGCCCGCGGCGGTCCCGGGGTCCCTGCCGCGCCCCGGCCGCGTGGGCCGTCCTCGAACGCCGCGCGCTTTGTCTGAGGCCTGCCCCGCGGTGCGAGGCCTGCGCCGCGCTGGCCCCGGGCGGGCGGCGGGGAGCTCGGCGCGGGCGGGCGGGCGCGGGGCAGGGAGGCCTCGCGCCGAGCCTGGGCGGCTCCTCGGCCTGCGGGCGGGTTTCCGGGTGGCCCGCCTCAGGTCCCCAGTCGCGGGGAGCGCACTCCGCCCCGTCCGGCCCCTTCCCCCCCCCCCCCCCCGCCAACTCCGCGTTATCGCTTTCCCCTCTGAGCGAGGTGTGACCCTTTGCCAACTCGTTTCCAGCTCCCGGTCGTCACTGGTTTCGTCGGCAGCCCGAGTGGTTCGCGGGATGATTTCCTGTTAACTCACGTAGTCTTCACAACAAACCCCGGGCGTAGGGGTCGTCCTTCCTCTTCTACAAGTGAGCCGAGCCGAGCCCCGGAGAGGTTAAGTAACTTGCCAACGGGGCGCACAGCTGCTGAGCGCGCAGCCAGAGCGCCGAGTTAACGCAGCCCGGGACTCTGGGGCGGCGCTCTCTTTAGCGGCGCTCGTGTTACCCCGTTGTCAGTTCAGGAGACTGCATGCCGTTCTGGCGTCTGCCTGGCGCGCCGCCTTCTAGCCAGTGGTCATACGGGTAGAACGTGAGGCTGAGGTGAGGTTTGACTTGGCACTTAGCACACCCTCCCTGTCCCAGGACCACCGGCAGGCTTCGTGTTTATGGGAGAATGTGGAGTCCGAATAACAGTAGCTGGCGTCTTCCGGTGCATTCTCTGCACCCGGCCAAGTGGCAAGGCTCTGACGGGGCAAGCTTGGCTTTAGTCCTCTCTGCAGCCCCCCAGCACGGACCCTCCGTGGCCATCTCAGCCCTGCGAAGGACCTCAGTGGGCTCTAGCTTTTTCACTTCCGTTGCAGTTTGCAGTTCCAAGGGCTCCTGTCCTCTGTGGCAGACGGTGAATGGAGAATGACAGCCCTGGCCCGGTGTGCAGTGTTGGACCTGGCAGCCTTGCCCAGGGCCTGGCGACGGGCACTCTTGCTTCCGGTCTTGGCATAGGTGCCAGTTACCACCGAAGCTCTTGCTTCTTTAGTGACGGTTGGAATTGTAGGTGCTTTGGGTTCCTGCATTTGAAAAGAGAGAGAAATATTTTTTTCTGGCTTAATTATTCCCTCTGGATGCCCTGAGTCTAGAGTTTGAGCAGGAGAACCCCAGAGCACCACCAGCACTGCTGAGGGCGGCCAGCAGCCGGGAGGGGGCCGTGGGCCTTCCTGCCAGACAGCTTCCCGGCCTGTTATCTGGAACACAGGGGCAGAGGTAGGGACGGTGCATCTGGGCTGGTATGTCTGGGCTGGGGCTGCTGGTGGGCTATTAGGTCCTAAGCTGGGGTCCCCATTAACGAAGAGTTCTGATTGCAGTTCTGACAGGGAAAGGGCTGTAGGGATCTCTAGTTGTGGTCTCTGCCTTGGTATTTGCACAGGTGTTTGCTCTGGAACGTAATTTCAGGGGCCACCTGGGTTTTTTTTTCCCAGTGTCCTAACTGTCGCGTGACGGAACAGGAAGGGACGATGTTCAGCCTCCTAATCGACCCTCTCCTGCCCTGGTAGAGCTTTCCCTCCCCAGCAGTGGTGGGAGTACAAGGCCATGGGACTGAACCCCACAGGGGCAGGGACTCAGGGATTCGACCCCATTCCTGGGCTGGCATTTCTGGCAAGTCCCCGGGTACCAAACCCCATTATGGCCTTGTTGACCTCTTCAGGCAGCCCTCGGAGGCAGGCCTTGCCACTGCCCGTTCTCGGTGGACCTGGGTCGTAGCGCACCAGAGAAGCTAGGCGTTGTTTTTCCTTTTGAGCTGGTGCTTGTGTGACACGTCATCAGGGTAAGGATTTGCACCCGGAAAACTGCCCTCAGCTGTGCCGTGTTGTGTCTTCGGTGGCCTCAGGGGTTACATTTTCTGGTGTCTAAGGGTTCACTGGAAGGTCTATGTGTGATGGTATAGTCGACCCTTGAACAACACAGGGATCGGGGTACCCATCCCCATGCAGTCCAAGTGCCACATACGACTTTTGACTCTGAAAACTTTATTGTCAATAGTCTGCTGTTGACTGGAAGCCTTACCGATGACAGAAACCACTGGGTGACACGTGTTTTGTGTATGTCACAGGTCATGTTCTTATAAAGTAAGTTAGAGAAAAAAATGCTGCCAAGGATATCCTGAGGAAGGAGAGCACGTTTGTAGTATGGTACTTATCCAAAACAGTGTCACGTGTAAATGGCCCGGTGTACTTCAAACCCGTGTGGTTTGAGGGTGGGCTGTATTTACCCCCCTTGTGGGGCAAGAAAGTGTGCTGCACACAGCAGGGGCGGGGTAGGTACTGGAGCAGCTGTCCCAGGATGACTTTGTGGAATTCACGTGTGGGAACGCTCACGACAGTGGCCAGAGCGTTCTAGGCCCTCTTCCCTGAGCCCTGAAGCCATTGTGCCCACAGAAGTGTCATTCTCCTGGAAGGTCTGTGGCATGTCGTGCCCCATAGTCTGTGTGCCTCTAGCAGGAGTCATGGCCAGGACTTGTAGGACAGGCTGGGTCCCTGCTGTGTTGCTGAGTCACCAAGCACCGAGGGTGCAGACCAGACCCTTTGTTGAGTGGGACTGTGGCCATTTTCTTTCTGTTTTTTTTTTTTTCTTTTAATTTTTTTCTTAACGTTTATTTATTTTTGAGAGACAGAGACAGCGACAGAGCACAAGCAGAGGAGGGGCAGAGAGAGAGGGAGACACAGAATCCGAAGCAGGCTCCAGGCTTCGAGCTGTCAGCACACAGCCGGACGCGGGGCTCAAACTCACAAACCCTGAGATCATGACCTGAGCCGAAGTCGGACACTCAACCGACTGAGTATGGCTCATTTTCTTAACCTTAGAGCACTAAGTACGAGAAAGGTGGTAGCTTTAGGGGGTTAATAACTCCACAAAACCATCTCTTAATGCATTATTTTCAGGTGGAAGCAATATAAGGCAGTTGACAGTTTCATCACGTTAACATGCCCTCACTGTTTTAGGAAACGTCATCCTAGAATCTGGGGCTTTGTTTAAAAAAATTTTTTTATTTATTTTTGAGAGAGAGAGAGCATGAACAGAGGAGGAGCAGAGGGAGAGGGAGACACAGAATCCTAAGCAGGCTCCAGGCTGTCAGCACAGAGCCCGACACAGGTCTTGAACTCACAAACCACGAGATCATGACCTGAGCCAAAGTCGAATGCTTAACCGACTGAGCCACCCAGGCGCCCCTAGGATCTGGGGCTTTGTTAGGGAAGCTAGGTAGGCACTCTGGAATCTGAACCTGACCTTAGCCCCACCAGGAGATTGTTCTCTGGGAGCATCTGTACAAAAGTGGTGGTGATAGCCCCTCTCCTGGGTGCCATGGTGCGTGTGAAGCCCTTGGCGGGTGGCCCATGGCCCGTGGGAGAGAAGCCTGCACGTGGGATCCGCAAACGAGAACCTTGCCTGGCGCTCGGGCATGCTGGCCTAACCCAGCTTCCTGCTTTGCCCCTCTGCCTTCTGGTCTTTTGTGCGACCCCTTTCCTCTGACCGTGGAGAGTGGACTTGGCCCAAAGCACACTGTGCATGGAGAGGGTTTTCTTCATTACGTCTTAGTTAAGTGTGTCCTCCAAGAGTCATCTGGGAGACGAGGTGAGTGTGTTGTTGAGAAAGGAGCCCTTATTTGGGCTCCAAAGTTGGAGGCCTGGTGAAGGAGGTGGATTGTGTCTTCTGCGTTTGCAAGGTCGTTTGTCTCCGTCTTCTGTGTCATCTTTGCAGCGGTCTTGCAGAGTAGGCAGGACAGGTGTCCCCACTTGGAGATCAAGAGCCCGAGAGCAAGTGGCCATGGTGGCTGAGTGGTGGAGCCCGACCTCCGCACTCCGTGCTGCTCTTGGGCGGTTGCGTCTCGCCAGTGCCCTGTGGATGCTCTCGGGGTGAGGTCAGAGCAGCCCCGGCTGACCCACAGCCTCCCAGCGGTGGTCTGGTGAGCCGAGGTTGGGCTGGCCAGCTGTGGCTGAGAGTGACATGGCAGGGGATGCAGGGAGGGGGTTTTGTTAGTCACCTAGGCCCTTCTGGCACCTCCCACCCCCCTGCATCAAAAACCCTGCTTTGCCTCAGCTTGTGATAAGCCATTTCATTCGTGCCCGGTGTCAGGATTCTTCAGGAGTGTTAAGGTGTCATGGGTGCCTGACTGAAGAAAAATGTTGCCAGACTGAGCTAAATTAGGTCCATTATAAATTGAGATTTGACTTTGAACATCACTCTGTAGATGGGAATCGTTATCTTTTTTTATACGTATGCACAGCTTTGTGGTTAGAATTGCTTTGTTTCTTTGTTTTTGTTTTTAATTTGAGAGAGAACCTTAAGCAGAACCTTCATGCCGGGCGTCCCACCACCCTGGGATCATGACCCGAGCGGAAATCGAAATCAAGGGTGGGACGCCCAGCCCACTGAGCCCCCCCACGCGCCCCTAGAGTTGTTGTGTTTGTTCTGTATCTCACGGCTTGGCCTGGTGTCTTACAGATGAACACGTGTCACTGGAGTGACTGTTGGGCTTGCAGATGGGGGGAGTGTTGCATCCTGGGACAGTTAGGAATTACCTGACTTTGGTTAATTTCAGAGCCAAACGCCAATGTCTAGCGATGGATGACGACAGCCTGGATGAGCTTGTGGACCGAAGCCCAGGGCCAGATGGACGCTCGCGACTCAACCCTGCTGTCCTGGCCAGCAGCGCTGGTGAGCAGGTCCCCCACTTCTCCCCCGGAGGTGGGCCAACGGGTGTTGGAGCTGGCGTTGGTGGCTTGCGCGTCTCCAGGTTGTTGGCTCTGGGAAAAGCTGGAGTTCCCTTTGGAGGGTTGTTTACTCATGTTAATTTCAACTCTCAGTCTTTGTTAAAAAGTTACTGTTTGCTTTTAAGTTGGTTAGTGATACATTTTATTTGTGTTGGGACAGATGCTAGTGGGGAAGAATGTGCTTTCCCTGCATCTGTCCCCTTCCAGCCCACCTTCCCCAGCCCCACCTGGGCAGCTACGCTTTGGCTGGTGCCTGGAGCACCTCCGTGCAGCTCTGAGCCAGCCCTGGCCTTTTGCTGCCTTGATTATGTGACACTTCCCCTGGGCTTGTGTCTTCATCTCTTTCGCCTTAGAAGACAGCGGTGACGGCAGCAGTGGCAGCTCTGAGGATGACACGGGCAGCGAGCGCAGCTACAGCACGGACGGAGAGGACGACGGAGAGGACGAGGAGGGCGGTCTGGAGGACCAATCCGGTGAGAGCGCTAGCGTCTGAATGGCTTCCTGGTATTTCCTCTTGCGGGGGCAGGGACAGCAGTTCACCCAGCGTCGTTAGTGGAGCCCGCTGAGGGCCGTAGAAATTACGCAGAGGCTCCTCGGCCGCTCGTCGGGCCTGGCAGTCCCCTAAGGCGAGCCCTCGCTTTGGTTGTCATCCTCTGCGTCAGGAGTTCAGTTTGACGACACAGCCTCACAGGCCTCTTCCCTGGTGACGGCAGGAGACTCAGATGTCTAAGAGGGCGGAGCATCACGAAGTGGGGTCTTTCCAGGACGAGCACACGGGGGGTGCACTTGGTGGCCCCAGCTCCCACACCCGCGGGTACAGGGCAGGGTTAGCCTCGCTGAGGTTCGCTGTGGCCCGGGGCCACCTGGCCGGGACTCTCAACAGGTCAGTGGCGTCATCTGTGGTTTGTTCTCGTTCTGACCGGAGCCCGAGAGCACTGGCACACGCAGGAGATGACTTCATTGAGGAATTCACAGCGCGGGTTTCCTGGTTGGCATTTGTGCCCTTCAGCTGCGGCGCAGGGAACGTTGCTTGAAGCGACTCTGGTTAGGCTGACAGCGCCTCCTTCGCTGTCCCTTCTAGCTGCCCGGGCTGTGCATGGCATGCAAGGGCCCCAGGCCGGACTACCCTGTCCAAGACCAGCTGTGATCACCTTCCTCTGAGGGAGGGCACGTGTGGCCCTCTGCTGACAGGGTGCTGGACTTTGGAAGTTTGGCTCATGGCTGCTTTCCTTCTGGCATAGTCATTAAGTCAGGAGAGGCATGGTCTTAAAGCAAATACCATGATCTGTGTATTTGACTCTGGCTCCCGTGGTTATCAGTGTTAGAATGTTCCAGAAAGGGAACCTTTCATGTTTGCGACAGTGCTCATGAGGGACCAGGACTGAAGTGGCATGAGCCAGTGTGAGTTCGCAACTTTGTGTGTGTTGGTGACCTATTCTTCCAGAGTCAGATTTTTTTTTTTTAAATGTTTATTTATTTTTGAGACAGAGAGAGACAGAGCATGAACGGGGGAGGGTCAGAGAGAGAGAGGGAGACACAGAATCTGAAGCAGGCTCCAGGCTCTGAGCTGTCAGCACAGAGCCTGACGTGGGGCTCGAACTCACAAACCATGAGATCATGACCTGAGCCAAAGTCGGACGCTTAACCGACTGAGCCACCCAGGAGCCCCCCAGAGTTAGATTTTTTAATAAGTTTTATTTTTTTCCGGAGAGAGCAGAGCGCTAGTGGGGGAGGGGCAGAGAGTGGGCGGAGCCCAGATGCAGGACTCAAACACACAAACTGGGAGCGAGATCATGACCTGAGCTGAAATCAAGAGTGGTACACTCAGGGGCGCCACTCAATCGACTGGGCCACCCAGGCGCCCCCAGAGTTAGTGTTGAATCCTGTACACAGGGATGTGAGATCCTGCCCGAGTTTGCAGGTCACGACTACTGCTCTTCTGCATATCCCCCAAGATTGAGTTGGGGCGTTGGTCTCAGGCACAGACAGTCAGCGCTGACAGGGCTGAAGCCAGAAGACCTCCTCCCTCGAGCAAAGGTCTGAGGGCCTGTTGGGTGCCAGAGAATCTGGGCAGGGCCTGAGGGAGCGCAGGAGCCAGCTCGGCTGGGGTCCCTGCTGCTCCTGAGCTCACCACTTAGCAGCAGACACAGTGGCACAAAGAAGCAGTTATAATAAGGGTAATCCGTGTCAAGAGTGGGTGTGCAGGGGTGTCGCGGGAAGGGCGCTCTATGGCCCTGGAGAAGCAAGAGACTTCCAGAGAGGCCCCGTCTAAGCTGTGATCTGAAGGACAGGAGAGAAGGAGATGCGGGACCAGAGCCTGCAGGTGGCGAGGAGCCCCAGGAAGGGAGGCCGCGGGGCCCTGGGCGTGTGGCTGGCGGGCCTGGAAGCGTAATCGTGTGCCCTTCAGTCTTTGAAGCGAAAGAGGTGCCGTGTGGGAAGTGTGGTCAGACCTTGAGAAGGGAGTTTCCTACAAGGGCACTTCCTGCACCCCTTTAGGCCTGGCCCTTCCCAGGGGTGCTTTTTCTACTTGCTGCTTTTCTTGCTCTAGTGTTTGTTCCTGAAAACCGCTTGACTGCTGTCTGCTGAGTTTCCAATTTAAGTATTATCTGCTTAAGTCTTACCATAAAACCTGAGGACTTAGGGCTCTGATCTGCGTGTGGCCTCGCCCCCGCCCCCCAGGCTGCGCGCTCGCGAGCGCCGCAGGTTGCCATCGTGGACGAGGGAGTGTGAGTCACGGTGGCCGGCTCCGGGCACGGCCCTGGGCCACTCCAGTCTCTTCCAGCAGGGACCATGCCCTTCTCCGGGACCCTGTGTTCCTCAGCACTCGGGTTTTCAGGCCCGCTGCCCACTGCCAAGCCAGGCTGGCACCCTCATCTGCACTGTCCTCGGTTTGCCCCCCCGACGGGTCGGGAGCACCTCCAGCAGCCCCTGAGAAGGGGTGGGCAGAGGTAGATGAGTCAGGGCCTCACGCATCTGCACGAGTGTCCACCCTCATCAGTGCTGGTCACTGTCCCTCAGAGACTTCGGAGGCATTGCTCTGTGAGCCGAGGTGCTGCACAAGGCCCAGGTGGCCCTCAGGTGGACGGTTCTTTGCCTTTTGGAATTCAGTAGGAAGAGCCTGGTCACCTGGCTTCGACCTGCTTCTGCTTCCTTGGCCCTTTCCAGCAAAGCAGGAAAGCGGAGCAAAGTCCCGTGTTCACGCAGCTTTCTGCCTGGCCTTTTCCAAAATTTTGTACGTGCCAATTTCATTCTTTTCTTTTCTTTTTTTTCCTTGTCGTGTAACGAATCGTCACCAGCCTGGCAGCTCAGGACAGGGTGCTCACTGTCTCCGTGTTTGGGGGCCAGCTGTCCAGGTGTGGGTTGCTGGTCCTTCGCGCAGGTCTCACCAGCTGACATCAAGGGGTCACAGGGCCACGATTCCCGTCTGAGGCTCAGGGTCCTCCGCCGGGGTCACTGCTTGTTGGCAGGGTCCAGATCCTTGCGGGGGTAGGGCTGAGGTCCTGACTGCTGGCCGGCTGCCGGCCGGAGACTGTCCTCACCGCCTAGAGGCCTCCGTTCGTCCGCACGGCACGTCATGTCAGCCGCGGGAGCACATCCCCCTGACTTCTTTCTCTGCAACCATCTGGGGAGCACGGCTGTTAGAGGAGTCACCTGAATAGTTTGAGCCCCCAGGGATCGTTCCCTCCGCCATGCAGAGGGAATTGAGTCACTTGGTATGTCCACACTTCAGTGGATTGGAGGGGGAGGAGTGCTGGGGCTCATGAGGACCCTGCCTGCCACACCTCTGGTGCAAGTGAATTCGGGTCTCTATTTTAGTGGAGTTTGGGAGGGAGAGAAAACTAAACGCACGTGTCAACTGCTGTACTGAACTCAAAGTGTCTCCTTTTCTCCTTAGAACTTCTCAGAAACTGATCAGAACTGTTTGGCCAAATTGCCTAGTTAGGGATCTATGTTCCCTACGTCCCCAAAAAAAGAAAAACGAGAGCTATAAGAGAGGTGTCACTCGGAGACAGATGGCTTGTTAACATCATGTTTTGAGAAGGGTTTTGGGGTCACGTGGCGCCGTCTGGAGGCTGCTGTGCCGAGCAGGGCCACCGCAGGGAACCCAGTTGTCAGAAGGGGGTGGCCCCTGGGACCTGCCCTGATCGTGAGGGTTCTGATTCTGCCTCCAGGTGGGGGCTAGAGGAGCTGGTATGGCCACTCAGCCAGTGTCACATCCCCTTAGCTTGGACACAGCTTCAGGGTGAGGTGCTCGGGGATGGTTACACTGGGCAGGGCTGCAGGAAAGGGATCTGTCCCTTGAGTGTGGGGTTTGGAAACACACTTTCCTGAGTGCAGTTGTGGGCTGCTTGCTTCCAGTGTCCCGGCTCACAAAGTTGTGCTCCTTCTTTCTCAAGGTTCTGAAGATTCTGAAGAAGAAGGAAGAGAAGAAGGAGGCTTGGAAACGTTAGTGGCCGTGGCAGATACTCAGGGGACGTTGGAAGCCAATGGCGCATTTAATTCTGATGACGATTCCGAGAGCTGCCCGATTTGTCTCAATGCTTTCCGGGACCAGGCCCTGGGGACACCGGAGAACTGTGCCCATTATTTCTGCCTGGACTGTATTGTGGAATGGTCGAAGGTGAGCGAGGCTCTGAGGTTCTTCCTTCAGGATGGCCTCTCTCCGTTGACTTTTTGTTTTCATTAAGTTTATTTATGGGAGAGGAGCAGAGAGGGGGGGAGAGTGAGAGAGCCCCAGGCAGGCTCTGTGCTGTTAGCACAGCCCACGAACTATGAGATCGTGATCTGAGCCGACATCGAGAGTCAGGCTCAACCGACCGAACCACCCGGGCACCCCCCTCTGTCCACTTGCAAGTGACCCTGTCAGTTGCTAGCCTTTTGCTGGCGCTTCTCTCTCCTCTACAGTAGAAATTGGGGCCACAGGGTTGGGTCCTAGACCGGTCTTTGCTTTGTTGGTGTGCCGTTGGGGTTGCTGATAAAGCTCACTGTGGGGCATTGGATGAGGAGGATTATTTATGGGTTGGTATCCCTGGGGGACCTGTCTGCAGAAATTCTGAATGACCTGGGCGCAGTGTGTGGCCAGCAGAGTCAGCCTAGTATGCTGTAGTCTCACAAGGTGGGGTCATCTCAGAGAGGCAGAGAAAGCACGCGATTCAGTTTGGCAGTGAGTCATAACCGGCAGTGAAGGGAGCCATCCTTGAAACAGTTGAAGGGAATTTACCAGAAAGACGCGGTGTATTTCGTGATGAGTTTTAGAAGCAGGAGCCCCCTTGTATTAAACTTTCTACCGTGAGACATTTCAAAGAAGTAGAACGGTACAGGAGGAGCGGTGTGGGCCCCCCACCCCCATCTTCAGGAACCGTTAAGTCTGCTTTCCGTGTTTTGTCTCATCCTCTCCCCCCTCCCCTGTAAGTTCACCAACGTGGACGCAGTGTGAGGGTGGCAGACCTCCGTGCCACCACCTCACTCAGCGAGATTAACAGCAGCACCGTAGCCTCTAACCCCAGCCCTGCTCCCCGTTTTCCCAGAGAGCTCAGAGCGTCTCCAGTGGGAGTTTGTGTGACCCGTCCGCATGGCCACGCGGCTGCTGGCTCCCTGTGGTGTCTGTCGATTGAGGGCGTCCCCGTCCTGATGCCGCTAGTTCCTGCTCTGTGGCGCTGGATCCATAGCACACGTCAGATCAAGGTTTAGGTTTTTGTGGCGGGCAGAGCCTTGGAAATGGAGGAACACCACCAGGTGGTGGTTGTCTCCTAGTCGATGTTGTACTGGAATAGTGCGAGGAGAAAACAAAGGTGTAAGTGTCGTGTAGGAGAAGTTATCATTTCTACTAACAAGTAGTAAGTTACCGATACAGATATCTTACCGAGGAGCTGCTGTAATGTGGAGTTCAGCAAGATTGCCAGACACAAGACTAATACAGATTAAAAGTTACAGTATACGTAGAAGTAAGTCCTGAAAAGACACGTGAGACCTTTAGAGAGGTTTTCTAAAACCTTTGAGACTGACTGAAGAAAGCACTTTCTGGAAGGGAAATCCCACCTCAGAGAGATGGCAGTCATGTACAAGTTCATTGCCACCCTAACCAGAGCATCAGGGCCTAGCGGGGCCGTGAGATTCGTAGAGGAGAGAAAGCAAATGCCAAGAATTGGCAGTCCTTTTGAAAAAGGGCAGTCGCGTGCCGGCTGTTAGGATCTGTACAACTCCGGTGAGTATACCAGGTTGGTCCGGGAATGGAGACCAGGCCCCGGGAGCGTGGCGGGGACTCGTAGGGACAACCACACACGGCAAACAGCAGGTAGCATCTCACACTGCGGGGAGCGGGGCTCTCCAGGCATGTGGGAGAGATGGAGAGGAAGGGGGCCCGCTCGCGCCCCCCCCCCCCCCCCCCCAGGATTGGAAGTTAGCAAGTGGTGCTCTGAAGCCTTTGTGGGAAAATGCGGGAACTGTCGGGACAGGGAAGGAGGCTTAGCGCAGTGTAGACCAGAGACCCGGGAGGATGGGAGCCCCTGGACCTCCCAGAGTGGAGGTGGTGTAACGTGTCCAGCCACGTGGCTCATGCACCGTTGCCCTGTGAGCTGGCGAGAGGATGGGAGTCCATCCGTGCAGACCCTGCTCGGGTGGGTGGGCGGCTTGTCTTTACCCGCCGCGTGGGACACGGCACGGGAACCGGCGACCACCGGCAACCGTTCGGACGCACCTGCTGGTGAAGAGTGGGCGTGTGCAGCTGGAGTCCCGGTCCTGAGGGCAGGCATCTGGAGCCCCAGGGGACAGAGCAGGGGTGGGTGGGAGGGGCTGGAGGGCTTGGGTGCTGACCACACAGATGTCAATTTGTCAGGTTTCGAGTGCATGTTGTTGGGTATGATCTGCACGATAGAGGTATTTTAAAACAAACTTCTACGTGTCCAAACCGTATTAGTAAAGAAGAAACATTTGTCACATCTGATGGGCAGCCGGCCACACTATGTGAAGAAATACCAGCATTTACTAAGAAACAGACGTTGAGCAACCTCGTGCACGCAGAGAACCGCGGCCCAGGGGGTAGGGGACGCAGAAATGGCCAGCATCCTGGCTGGCCTGGCTGGAGGCCAGCCCAGGAAGGCCCCCATCCCGCTTTGTGCCTAGCATTTAGCACGTGCGTGCCACGCGTGCGCGTGTGTGCGCATACGTGCGTGCGTGTTATGTGTGCGCTCACAGCTAGCCTGCCTTCCCTCCTCCCCAGCAGGAGAGCAGCCCTGCACGGTGGGGGTTTGTCTTTTGGCTTCGCTGCTGTGCTCCCAGCCACTCGGCACAGGGCACGTGGACCGCAGAAAGTAGATTTTCAGTGTAAGACGAAGTTCTCGCTTCTAAGGGAATGTTTTATTTCGAATGTGGTATTAATCGTGAAAACGATCCTATAGGATCCCGATGCAATTTTTATTTCTTACAGAATGCCAATTCCTGTCCAGTTGATCGAACTATATTTAAATGTATCTGTATTCGAGCTCGGTTTGGCGGTAAAATCTTGAAGAAGGTAAGTGCAGATGCTGTGCTAGAGGGCCCCTCCCCACACCTTATCATGTTGGTCCCTGTCTAACGGGAGAACGTGCGCCCACAAGCTGATTTGCTTTCCTGAAGTGAGTAAATACTGGTTAAGTGCTTTTGAGAAACCCGCGGAAGTGTCTGGAGCGCGAGCAGCGGCCAGAAGGGTGCGCTGTCTTGTCGAGGGGCCCGCGTGCTATGGGCGGTGCAGCTGGCGTGTCCCTCGCACTTCCTCTCCCCCGCTCCCACAAGCCTTCTCTACTGCTCACAGCTTCTCTTCGGCCACGACAGCCACGGGGGAGGCCAGACCTGGGAGAGGACGCCTGCTGTCTCGGGACCATGCATCTGCTGGTGCTGGGCCGGGGCGGGGCCGTGTGCCAGGGGGGCTGGGGACAGGAAGTGGTTCTCCTTTGTTCTTTTGCTTGTCTGCTCGTGAGAGGCTTGAAAGGCCTGTTAACGTCTTCTGTTGCTGAGGAGAAACGTTACAGAGACTCGAGGACCCGCCTTCGACGTGTGTCGTTCAGCTAGCCATAGACCTGCCGTTTTATTTACATGGCGCACAAAGCCATAGATGCGCGGGGACTTGGCTCTTCGTGTGCAGATTTCTCGTGGGCACAGTGCTGGGCTGGAGGTGGCGGCTCTGCTTCTGCTCATTCGGGCCCCCGTCACCTGTCCCAGACACTGTCCTCCTTCCCTGGAACCGGGGCCTCCGTTTCCCTGTAGCCGGTCCTCGCCTGCCTGGAGCATCTGCCACCCAAGTGCATGTCCCCAAGCCCTTCCTGTGTGTGCGGGGACCTGGGGGGTGGGGAGTCCAGGGGGCACACCGGCTAGTGCAGTTGGGGAAGATCGGAGAGTGACTCCGAGTCCAGTGCAGACGATGCCGGAGGCTGGGGTGGCCCCCAAGTCCCATCCTGGCCCCGGAGTAAAGGGCGAGCGAGCGGTGGGGTGTGTGACCTGGGGTGCTGACGCGGACGGACGGAGAGAAGCGCGGAGGCCGTGTTGTTCCAGGGCGCGGGGAGACGGGCAGGGGAAGGAAGCGTCTGAACACCCGGTGCGTCTCAGGCCCTGGATCACGGAGTCTTGGTGGTCGCGCCTCCTCGCCTGCCCGTAGTGGGCTGTTCTCCGTGCGCAGCTGTGACCACCGCTGCCACGGCGCAGCAGCGCACTTGACCGCCACGGCCACGGTTCTCGAGAGAATGAAGGCCTCCGGCTTTTATTCTCTTCCCTCTTCCCTCTTCACATCTCCAGCGCCGCGGCCCTGGGTGTCCCCACCTGCTTGGTCTGTGGGACCTTTCCATGGGTCGTCCTTTGTTTTCCGTTGGGTTCGCTGTTTCTCTTGGCTAACTGCCTGCACGTGGTTGCCGTGTGCACTTTGCCCCAGAGCCTCCGGGCCCACGGAGCCTGCGTGCGTGTCGCGAGGCGGCTCAGTGTGCGCTGCACCGGCCCAGCAGCCGCGCCTCGGGTTTGGGCTCCGCTTATCGCTGACCAGCGGGGCTTGTCTGTTTCAGATTCCAGTGGAAAACGCCAGAGCCGGCCGGGATGAGGAGGAAGACCCCACCTTTTGTGAAGTGTGTGGCAGGAGCGACCGGGAGGACCGGCTGCTTCTCTGCGACGGCTGTGACGCAGGGTGAGCAGGGTGTGACGCAGGGCGGCTTCCGAGGCAGACGAGGCCTTTGTGCCCCGGTCCCTGCCGAGCCCAGCCTCTGAGACTGGAGTGTTAACGTGTCAGAGGGCAGTCCTGCAGGGCTGCTTCTGTGCTTCGTACCCACAGATCTTCTCTGTGATGCTCAGGGGGGCCACGCCCCCCGGTATTCAGAACGCTGAATCCCAGGCCGCTGGTGGGTAACCAGCAGGTCTCCCAGGCTCTTTTGTTCCCGCTGTATTTATATCTTCTGCCCGTTCCCCCAGGATATTCTAAGGGGACTCACAAAGATGCACGTGACGCATCGAGACAGCGAAAAGGTGAGGGGCACGTGAGAGATTGGGGCCGGGGGCCCAGAGAAGGGCTTGTGCAGGACCCCTGCTTTCTGTGAGGGCAGGTGACCCTGTGTCCAGCAGGCCCTGGCTCCTGGGAGCCTTTCTTGGGCCTCCTTCCAGCACAGGAGGCATTGCTGGGTGTCTGAGGAATTTTTCTGCCACCAGGCTGTGGTGAGAGGGCTACAGAAACTTCTCCTTTGGGGCACGAGGGGCAGAGAATCCCGTGAGGCTGGCAGGTTTGGAACTTTCTCTTGGGTAACAGGTAGCTCCTTTGAGGCCTGGACTGAGAAGCAGCAGGAGGTAGGAAGTGTCGAGCCCTGGTGGGCCCAGAGCTGGCTCTGGAGGCGCAGCGTTTGTTCCCTCTGACTGCTGACCGGAGCTCACCTTCCGGGTGCCTTCCTCCCCAGACAGATGCCATGTGCTGTGCGTTTTGTCTTCCCGAGGCACCTCCCAGGGGCCTCCCTCTCCAGTCCCACCTGCTAGGCTCAGATACGCGCTGTCTGGTCTCCCTTCTTGCAAGGCTCTGCCTGTGCGCGTGCTGGATCCGTGCTCCAGCGTGGGGTCTCTGGGAGTCGCCTGGTCTGACAGCCCCCGCTCACTGGTGGCTGTGAGTCTGGCGGACAGGAGAGTGCTGCCTTGGGTGACAGAGCCAGCGCCCTGCTCTTGCTGTCCCTGTGCTAATTTACTGATGGGACTGAGTGCAAGCAGGAAGCTGAAGAAATGTGGTTTCGTGGGGACCTGGGGCCAAGAGGGTAGCTTAGCCCTCAGAACTCTGCTCACACCTAAAACAGATCCTTTCCCGGTGTGTTCGTGGTCATTCTGGGCATGTGAAGGAAGGGCCGAGGACAGCTGGATGCTGCAGGAGAGGCCATTCGAGGTGGGAAGAAGGCCTGCCTGTGGCCCTTGTCACTAGCCCTGCCTCTGCAGCCCACGGCCCCCAGCCGAGTGCTAAACTTGGGTGTCTTCTGCTGGCCTTGCGGACAGCACTCTGTACAAAAAGATGCTGATGGAACTAAACATTACGGCTCTTTAAGTGTAGGTCTTCCGTGTCCAAACGTCCTCAGACTGTTAATATTTGCAGTCTGCTTAATTTGTTTTTTTAATGTTTTTTTTATTTTTGAGAGAGAGAGAGAGAGAGCGGGAGAGGGACAGAGAGGGAGAGACAGAATCCGAAGCAGGCTCCAGGCTCTGAGCTGTCAGCACAGAGCCTGATGTGGAGCTCGAACCCATGAGCCGAGAGATCTTGACCTGAGCCCAAGTCAGACGCTTCGGTGACTGAGCCCCACAGGCACCCCTGCAGTCTGCTCAGTTTTCGTTAACGGTTGTTTTTTAACTTAAAAATCAAGTCTGAAATTACTCTACTGTTCTTCTGAAAATAGAGTCGTAAGGTTTTCTGTAGATAACAGGAATATGCCACATCCTTTCGTTGTTACAGGAAGTAAGATAAAGAGCATCTCTGATTTTTTAAACTTCTCTGTTTAACATAGAGGGGCAGTCACTAGGGAGACAGTTGACATCACCGCATCACGTAGCCACAGCTGTCCTTGCCGGGTAGGCGGTCCATTCTCGGGGGCTGTGATTGCTGGGCAGAGCAGCATGCCTGGCACGGGAGCTATGCCCCCATCCTCATGGGCATCTTGTGGACCTCACTGGGTGTGAGTCTACCCCGTGGGGTGACTGTGCTGGACGTAGGCTGGCCGGGTTGGGCACCCGTCACACGCACCAGTGGCCTCTGCTTGAGGCCCTGGAGCTTGTGTGAGGAGAACGTAGGGTGGCCCATGTTGGATCCTTGGAATGCTTTGTGAGATTTTGTTCCCGAGACCACATAGGGGAGGATCTTCTGAGGCTGGAATCTACTTGGGGTTTTGGGGTGCTCCCTAGGACTTGACGCTGGGCTGAGTTACACTCTAGGAGGAGCCCCCTCACCCCCATCCCTGCGGTTCTCATGTGAGGTCCTGGCGAGGGGTTCATGGGGCGAGGGCTTCCACCTGGAATTCTGTGTCCCTGGCTGCTCGTGTGCCAGCACCGTGAGCAGTACGTGGTCTGTAAGCGGAGTTGAGTCTGCCCTCGTGTCTTCAGGGCAGGGTGTCCGCATGGGGTTTTGCCTGGCTCAGGGCCGTGTGGGGTCTTGGGATGAAGTTTGGAGCAGGCTGGCGCAGGTGGCCCATGCCAGCGGGGACTCCTCCCAAACTGCTTTCCATGAAGACTGGATTGAAGCGCCTGGAAAACCATGGTCAGGCTGCATTTCCATTTGCTTTCAGCAGACAGAACCCTTCTTTTTCCCTGAGCTTCTCAGACTGGAGTATGAAGTGTAAGGTGTCAACGTTTGAAACTCTCGGGGCTGCTGAGTGACAGCCGGGTTGGGGGAGGGCAAGCTGATGTCTGCTAACCGGAGATGAGCCTCCAGCCACAGGCAGGCGCCAGATCCCTGCCACGGTCAGTGGCAGAGCCCCCACAGGCCGCAGTGGCCCCGGTCAGGTGGCCACTTGCTTAGCTTGGTCTGTCCACGTAGTGCGCGTGCCCTGCAGGGTTCAGGGGCTGTCAGAGCCCCTTTTGGTGAGCAGAGATCCCCAGCATGCCCCCGGGAAGGACTGCAGGAGTATCACCAGCCTGCTCTCTCCCATCTGAGCACACCTCTGGGTGGGCTCCAGGTGCCTCCGGGTCAGGCTCTGGGGAGGCGACCCAGGCTGCCAGCAGCACCTTCTTGCTGTGTGCTTGTGGTGTCCCCTCTGCTGGGGAGAGGGAGCTCTGGGTCCCTCCCTTTCCTAAGGACCTGGGTCCACGGTGACCACCCTCATGACCTCATTTAATTCCCCCCTTCCCCAGAGGCCCCATCTCCAAATACAGTCACACTGAGTGTTTGCTTTCAGGGGACACAGTCCAGTCTATAGCAGGGTGCACGGCGGCCTTGGGGCCCATTTGGATGACTGTTGTGTGGCTCACTCAGTTACGGCAGGGAGACTGATGCTTGTCTGCCACCCTTGTGTTCCGGTAGGTACCACATGGAATGTTTGGACCCTCCTCTCCAGGAGGTACCAGTGGACGAGTGGTTCTGTCCCGAATGTGCTGCCCCTGGAGCTGCTCCCACCGCTGGTAATGTTTCCTTCTCAGGCAGGGCATGCTGGGGGGGGCGGGGGGCTTCTCGTCTTGTGGGAGAACTTTCAGGGCTCTCCAGCAGGGCAGCCCAGGCTCCAGGGGGATGCCCCCCGCCTCCTACTCAGTCCCCCTGCCAGGATGGGGGCGTGGCAGCCCCACGTCAGTCCAGGGTTTTCTTTCTTCCCAGATGCAGGTCCCGTGAGTGAGGAGGAGGTCTCCCTGATCTTGGCTGACGTGGTGCCCACCACCAGCCGGCTTCGGCCTCACGTGGGGAGGACCCGTGCCATTGCCAGGACACGACAGAGCGAGAGAGTCCGAGCGACCGTGAACCGGAATCGGATCTCCACCGCCAGGAGAATCCAGGTGGGTGCGCACGACGCTGTGGCTGCGAGGCTGCTCCTGGTTCAGCCCCTCTGGGTGCTGCCCGCCCCCGTCTTGGTGCACCTCGGCTGCCCAAACGCTCTGGGTGGTGGGCACAGCGGAGGGGTGCGGATGGCAGGGTGGGGCCTGCGAGGGCAGCGGCGTGCACCTGTGGGCGTGTCCTGGCTGCCGTGCGGGGAACCGAGCCCGGCAGGCCCGAGGGAGCAGGAGCAGAGAGCTGGTCTCTTCCAGTCCACAGTCCTGCAGGGAGGGCCCCACGCCGACCCTTCCAGCCTCCCTCCGGGTGTGCGCCCCGTCCTGTAGCAGCACCAACCGGGGGCAGCAGTGCCTGTCACAGGTCGGCGTGCTCACCCAAGGGGGCATCAGCCGATGGGGAGGGGCGGAGGACTTTGTGGGGGCCGGTGCCCCACGCCATCACCCGCTCCCGTGTCCACCTGGTGCCCTGCGTCTGGCTGCTCTTTCCTCTCTGTCCCTCGATCTCTTCTCTCTGGTCCCCAGACTGTGTCGGCTGGCTCTGCACCGGCACGGTGTGCTGACTCGTTGGCACTGGCTGTGCCGTTGGCTCCTTGCGGCCTGCCTGGCCCTCATTCTTTATTCTCACCCTGAACTTGCTTCTCAGGAGCACCCCCCCCCCCCCCCCCGGCCCCATAGTGCCCACAGGAAGCTCTTGGTGGCCGTCTGGCTTTTGCGGTTAGCCTGGCGGGGCGTGTGCAGGGTTGACCCTCGAGCGCTCCCCAGCAGGGCTGCCCAGAGTCCTCACGGGGTACAGCGGGCAGTATGAACAGCCTGAGGGCAGTCGCCTTGCTGACGGCACCCTCCTTCTCGTGTAGCATGTCCCACGGTACCTCATGTCTTCTCTGCTGGATGAGACCATTGAGGCTGTCGCTGCCGGTCTGAGCACTGCCGTGTACCAGCGCCCCGTGGCGCCCCGAGCCCCCGCAAAACGCAGGAGGAGAGCAGGTAAGCCCGGGTGTGCTGGCTCGGTGAGGGCCGCACGCTCGCCCCGCAGGGCCTTCCCCTGGAGTCCCTCCTGCCACCGTCACCTGGGTTTTCAAGTGGCAGAAGTGGCACACACACGTCTTGTGGGCCAGCTGGGTCTGGTCCGCGTCATCCTTGCGAACACCCACTGTGGGCGGTGAGGTCCCTGCGGCCGTGCTCTCTGCGTGCGTGTCGGGGCCACTTGGCCTTCGTGTCGTTGGTTAGGAAGCTTCTGGAGAATTTGGCAGAATTGCCTTTTTCTTTTCCCTAAATGCCACAGTAGATCAGGAAGACCCCGGTCCTGGACTTTGCTGTGTGGGAGCAATTACGATGATTAATTCATTGCTTTCTTGCCACGTGTTTCCAAGCTGTGCGTTCTTCAGTCAGCACTGTGCTCCCAGGGGCCCCTTTCCTTCTGCTCCATCACGTGTGACCAGTGCAGCCTCACGGACACCTGTCTTATTCACGGCTTATGATCCGAGGTCTTTAAAGTCCACTTCATCGAGATAAGAATGTGCTGTGTCCGCTCCGTGTGGTTCCAGGTTTGATAGACGTAACGTCCAGCTGGCTCGGCCCCGCCCGTCCCAGCCCCTCCAGCCAGGTCCCAGCCCCGCCAGCCGGGTCCCGTCCTAGGCGGGTCCCGTCCCAGCCCCGCCAGCCGGGTCCCGTCCCAGGCGGGTCCCGTCCCAGCCCCGCCAGCCAGGTCCCGTCCCAGGCGGGTCCCGTCCCAGCCCCGCCAGCCAGGTCCCGTCCCAGGCAGGTCCCGTCCCAGCCCCGCCAGCCAGGTCCCGTCCCAGGCAGGTCCCGTCCCAGCCCCGCCAGGCAGCCCTGCTGTCCTCCTCAGCGCTGGGTGTCAGTTTGGTGTGTTTTCAGACTTCACGTAACGAGACCTTTGTGAGGTGCTGAATGTGCTCCAGCTTAGCGTGTGTGGTTGTGGGTGCCAGTGGCTGGCTGGCTTCTGCTTGTTGTTGAGGGAGCCCCCCCCCCCCCACAGTCTGCCCCCCCATACACGGAAAGGCCGCACTTTGTCCCCTTTGCTGTCCAGGGTCGACTTTGTGTTGTGATCACGGCCGTGGAGGACAAAGGCGCGAAGTCCTGCCCGTTCGAGTACCCGTCTCCTGTGGGCAGGGTTTCATTTCGGGTCAGCGCAGGACCCGGCTGCTGGCTCATCGGGTAGATGTGCATCCCAGGTCACGTAGCACTTTGTACCCCTGTCGGCAGTCTGTGAACCGGAGTGCTGTGCGTCCTCGCCCACGCAGGGACCGGGCGGCGTGTGTCCTCACCATGCCAGTGAGCTTTCTTGTGACTCGGTGTGTGTTGGACGTGCCCTGTGTCCCCCACCGTCATGGCGGAGACCCGGTGCTGTCCCAGCTTCCTGCTTGGGGCTGTGCTGGAGTGGCCACCTGTGTCCGCGTGCCTCGTGTGGCCTCTCCCCTTTTTCGGGGATGCTCTCTCCTGTCCGCCGGAGCAGGACTCACAATAGCAAACTGAGCTCCAC
The DNA here is from genome assembly GCF_018350155.1 of Leopardus geoffroyi. Classification (NCBI taxonomy): domain Eukaryota; kingdom Metazoa; phylum Chordata; class Mammalia; order Carnivora; family Felidae; genus Leopardus; species Leopardus geoffroyi. Next base: position 115,331,248 of record NC_059329.1, on the reverse strand, counting down.
GCGAGTTCTCTGCCAGGGCTCGGTCATCGCTCCCGGCTGTTGGAGCTGGGGAATCCACACCACGGTCATACCGTTCCTGAGGTTTTCCTCGTGTCTCCCGTCTGTGTCTCCTTGTGTTAGAAACTCGACTCCTCAGGGCCAGCACCGGGCCTGCTCGCTGATTCTCCATTAGACAGTGGCCTCAGGGTCACGGCTGGGTCGTGCCAGCGCTGAGCAGGCAGGACTGACTGCAGGGGTTTTCCTCCGTCCCTCACGTGCACACCACCAAGCCCCTGGCGTGCACTCTACCTGTGTGCGGGCAGCTGCGTAGATCTGTGCTTGGTTGTGCCTTTTTGCTGTTTTGGTTTTCTTCTGTTGGCTTTGCTAGTGAGTTTTTTAATGCTTTTTATAGACTTCTGCCAAAGTGGTGGAAACGTTGGGACGAACGAGTGGAGTCCCCACGGAGCCAGCCTGGCCTGGCCTCCCTCTCCCTCACTCACCTGCTCCCTCCCAGGAGCCCTGGAAGCACGGCCTTTGTGTCTTGTCTTTTCCTTCCTTCCTTCCTTCCTTCCTTCCTTCCTTCCTTCCTTCCGTCTTCTTTTCTTTCTCCTTTGGTTTTTAAAAAAAAAAATTTTTTTAATGTTTATTTGCTTTTGAGACAGCGCGAGCAGGGTAGGGACAGAGAGGAGGTCACAGAATCCAAAGCAGATTCCAGTCTCTGAGTTGTCAGCACAGAGCGTGACGTGGGGCTTGAACTCACGAACCGTGAGATCATGACCTGAGCCGAAGTTGGACGCTTAATTGACCGAGCCACCCAGGCGCCCCGTGTCTTTTTTTTAAGTTAAGCACAGTATCACTGTTGCACCTGAGGAGGGGAACAGTAATTCCTTAACCCCATGAGTCTGTTAGTATTGAAGGTTCTAATTGTGTCGTAAGTGAGGTAGAATTTTGAAAAATGGTATATTTGAATCCAGAGCCAAACAGGATCCACGTTGCACCGGCAGCTGTGCCTGGTAAGTGTCTCTGTGTCGTCTTGATAGTGGGGTTGCCCGTCCGCGCTGCTCCCCGGCGGGCAGAGACCGTGGGCCGCTGGTGGAGCTGTGCGTCCTTAGCTCTTTGCTTTTGTGTTTGCCAGCTGCCCGGGGAGGGGGCGGGGGGGTGGGCAGCAGTGACTGCTGGGCTCCCTGGGCTGCGGTCTCTGCGCTCCGCTCAGACCCGCGCTCGCACCGAGGAAGGTGCAGAGAGCCTTTGCTCCTGGCACTGGCTGCTTCCCACTCCTGCGGTTTTTGTGGGCAAAGCACTTCAGGCGTTGGCTTGTTTCCTTTATTGACCAGTTCTCAGAACCACCGCGTGACTAGTAGCCTCCTCAGCAGCGATCACGATCGCTTGGGATTTTTAGCCCCATCGTGAACGTAGGGAGCTAGATGCATTTGATGCGTATTAAAACGTACGTACGTCATGAGGGCCGATCCCTCTGTCTCCTTAGAATCCCCTCCTTCCAGGCTGAGGTCCCTGCGGTTTTCCAGGGGGTGTTGGAGTGTCCTAGAATTAGGGTCCCCCAGGCCCGTGGTGGCACCCCTGAGGAGACGGACTCACCTGAAGCCTGGGTGTTCGTGCGCTTTAATCTCTAGGATGTGTTACTGGAAGTACGTGGCGGTTTTTAAGTCTGTTGGAAGGAGTCCTCTGGGCAGATCAAGCAGACACAGATCTTTTGTTGCATTTTACTAACTTGGTTGTCAGGGGGTTTTTTGTTTTTTGTTTTCCCCCCCATTTAATTTTGTTTCATAATGATGTAAAACATTTACTGGTGACAAAAGTCAGGTTTACGGATCAGAGCAGACTCCAGAGTCACACTCTGTCCTTGCTGTGCGCTGCGTTCCCTCTCTTGCTCCTTTGTGAGGAAGCACTGTTTTTTCGTGATTTCTCCATTTACAAACCTGAAGCCACTACGTATAGTTGTCTGCGTGCCGGGTCCTGGCAGTGCACGGCACGTCCGTGGAGGGGGACGCGTGGGGTGGGGTGGGGTGGGGTGGGGTGGGGGCCTGAGGGCGCGCAGTAAAGCACAGACTCTCAATGTCCTCTTTGTAGGAAGACGGAAGAAGGCGTCAGGAAGAAGGAAGACCCAGTCCAGGTCGTCTGTGAAGAGCAGGGGCTCCGGGACGAGGTCTAAGAAACGCCAGGGTCGTGCCAAGAAGAGAAAAGGGAAGAGGTCAAAGGTAGCCCCTCGGATAGCGGGGTGGGACTCAGACGAAGCCTCCTTTCTGTGTTTACTTAGAGTGTCGCTGATAAACATGACCCTTTTCTGCAGCAGAGAGTAAAGGTGGGGCTGGGACGAGAGTTTTGCCAGGACCCTTTGGAGCTGGGCATCCTGAGGGAGGGGTCGTGTGCAACTCCGGGCACCCCAGAGGTGGGCCCTGTGGGGTGCGGAGGGGCAGACAGGCCAGAGGGTGGGGAGTGGACGCCGTCCCAGGCTGTTCCTTATCCTCGTTCGCGTGTCTGCCGCGGGCCTTCTGAGTGTGTGCGCGCCTCCCCCGGTGAGCGCCCGCCTGTGCTGTGCGTCCTGCTCCGTGGTGTCTGTCCTCACCCCAGCTCCCGGGCTGGACGGTTAAAGCACACCAGTACATAAAACATAAAAAGCTCGGTTGCCGCCAAGCGTTTGCCGCGTCCGTGTGTGAATTCCTGCTCAAGGTCGTCGCCTTTGCCTGGTTAACACACACGCACGTGGTATACGCTCACATAGACGTTTCTGTTAGTTTTCGGCGGGGCATTCGAGCACCTGCTGTGGTGGTTCGTCCAGACGGAACTCCTGGAGGGACGGGAAGCCGAAGCTGTGGCCGCACGTGGGTGCTGGCACGCCCGCTTCCCGCCGGGCAGACGTCAGCCCTCTGGCCCCCGAACAGAGCCGACCGCGTGTGTCAGCGTCTCCCTGCCAGGGTGCCCCAGGGGTTGCTGCCTGCACGTGCTTGGGGTGGGAGCACCCGCCCCCCCCCCCGCCCCCAGCCCTCGTCCTCGGGTGGATGGACATCACCAGACGGTGGTTTTGCGTTGCGGGGGTTGGGGCTGTTGGGACGTAGTCCTCAACTCTGGGGCAAAACCTCTGAAACGCTGTTGTTCCCCCAGTGGAAGCCGTCAGCTGCGGTTTAGCGCTTAGTCTGGTGTGTGTGGTGCAGACTAGTCCTCGCACTGGTGTTTCCAGAGCCTCACTCACCCTTCCTGGTTTTCTTGTGACTTCGGTTCAGAATGAAGCCACAGCTCGGTCCCGCATTGCACGGACGCTGGGCCTCCGGGGTCCCGTCCGCGGGGCCTGCACGCCGTCCGTGCACAAGCCTGCGGACCCCTCTCTGGGGCTGATGCGTGCAGACATCGGGGTGGCCACTCTGTCGCTCTTCGGAGACCCCTATGAGCTGGACCCCTTTGACAGGTAACCGCAGGGAGGGGCTTCCCCCCCTTTTCGTGGACAGTGGGCCCCAGATCCCATGTTGGTAAAGAGAGGGTAACGGTTCCTGAGTCTCCCACCCTCGTCGGACCCCCCCAGGTGGTGCCCAGAAGGGACACCGTAGGGCCTCAGCCGCTAACAGGGAGAAAGGTGTTCTGCATGTCGGTCCCTGCTGCCCTGGGCCCGCCCAGAGGTGCATGCAGCTGCCGACACGAAGCTGCCACGTGGGTCCCGTGTTCGGGTTTGGGGCACAGGTGCCGCCATGTGTGTGGCTGACATGGGGTCTCCTGGGCCTTCCGTGGGGGTCACCGCTCCTGTGGCCCGTGTGCTCTCTCCAGCAGCGAGGAGCAGTCTGCGGACCCTGCTTCCCCTTTGAGCGCCAAGAGGAGGGTTCTGTCCCAGTCGGCACTGCGCTCTCACCGGCCCGTGGCCAGGCCCGTGTCCGTGGGGCTCTCCAGGTGTGTGCCAACAGGGACAGTGGTCGGGGGGGGGGGGGCTGGTGCACCTCCTCTCCCGGGGCCCCTCCCTTGACCGTTTGTTGAGGACGTGCCACCGTAAAGGGCACGAGGAGCAGGAGGAAGGCTGCAGGTGCTTGAGGCTGCTTCTGCCCGCCCACCTCTGTCACGGGACTGCTATCCAGGGCGGCCACCCCTGGCTGGGTGCTTTCCTTCTATTTCACTCCTGATTTAAAAAAAAAAAACAAAAAAAGAAACAAAAAAAAACAACGAAACTAGTAAATAGCCTGCCTGTTGGTAGCAGTTGGGGCCAGAAGCACCAGAGGATTTCACCTCCAGGCAGCCTGCTTGCTTGTCTTTTGTCAGAGCTACTGGGGGCAGGGGTGTCTCATGCCCTCCCCACACCGAGGTCTGGCAGGGCTGGGACCTGGGGGGCGGCAGGGGGGCACGGGGAGGCAGCAATGGGTCTGTACCTGCAGGAGGAGTGTTCCTGCTGCGGCGCCCGAGCCAGAGGTGGACGAGGCCCCCGTCCCAGACCTAGTGGGGAGCATCCTGTCGGGCCAGAGCCTCCTGATGATGAACAGTGCAGACATCACCATCCACCGGGACGGCTCCCTCAGTGCCAAGAAGGCAGGTGAGGAGGCCTCTGCATGACGCCCAGTGGAGCCTGCGGGGGCGCCCTCTCTGCCTCGGTGCTCGGGGCGGTTGAGAGGGGCATGTGAGCCACGGGTCCTGACGAGACCGTTGGACTAAAATAGGTTTCTGTTCAGAACGTACCTAAAGGCAGTTTTCTACGTGAGGTCATGCTTCCGTTAAGTCAACATCGCTTTCTGAACAGAGTTTGCAGGCTGAGTTTAGATGATGGTGGGGTCTCCGGGCAGCCCACAGACCCTGCGTGGCTGGCATGTGGCTGGCATGCGTTCTCTCACAGCCCACAGAACCGGCTGCTGTGGAGCCCTCCCCTGCACATCCGGGCCCTAGAGGGTGTTCGGGGTTGGGGGTGCCCAGCCACGGGGTGCAGGGCAGCGCAGAGCCGGGCGGCCCCTCCCGGGCCTCCCTGTGTAACAGGCACAGGCGCTTCCAGCGGCCAGTGAGCACTGCTTGTGGGTGTGGCCGGGGCCTCTCACCCCGTGCCCCCAGGAGCACAGGACTCTAGCCCAAGGAGTGAGTAGAGAGAGGAATTTAAAAGCCCAGCTTCTAAGAGAAAGTCATCTCGACCTGGACCAACAAAATGACCGCTTTTTAAAGGAGGCAGTGGAAACTGATGGCCACTCACTCTCGTGTCTTTCAGCACCCGTGTCCTTTCCGAGAAGCTCAGGCGCTCCACCCCGAGGGGGCAGAGGCCCCGGGGCCTGCCTGCTGCCCGGAGCGCCACGCTCAGGCAGCGGGCTCCAGAGTGCGGGGCTGCGCTGCCACGGCGGTCCCACCCCCTCCTGCGTCCCCGCTCTCACCCCAGCGGCAGCCGTGAGACTGGACTCCTCCGTGACCCCTCCGTCGGGTCAGGCTCAGAACCTGTCAAACGTAAGCAGGCCTGGCTTAAAGCACAGTGACGCCCCTGGATGTGATGGCGACAGCAGGCACACTCGGCCCCTTAGTTCTGTGTCCTCTAAGACCTCGGGCAGCTGCTCTCACTTGCCGCGTGCCAGTGCGCTGCAGGGACAGGCCGTGAAGCCAGCTCCCAGGAGGCCCAGCATCTCAGAGCTACCCAGGATACCGAAGGTCAGAAGGGAGGACGGTGGCGGCCGGCGGGCGGATGCGGCCCCCGCCAGCGAGCAGCGTGTTGAGATCCCCAGCTCCTGCATCAGCCGGCTCACGGGCAGGGAGGGCCCCGGGCAGCCCAGCCACGGCGCCCGTGCAGAGGGCGAGCCCAGCAGCAGGGGCCCACAAGAGCCTGGCACACACTCAGGGGGTGGATCCCAGTCCCCCGCCACGCTGGGACCCTCAAAGGGGAAGGGTGTCAGCTCGACCTTCGAGAGCTTCAGGATCAATATTCCCGGGAACACGGCACATTCCGGCAGACTCTCTAACCCCGGCTTTTGTAACACGTTCCGGCCTGTCGACAATAAGGTGCAGAGGAAAGAGAACCCCGCTCCCCTCTTCTCCATCAGGAAGGCCAAGCAGCTCAAGAGCGAGATCTACGACCCCTTCGAGCCCACAGGCTCCGACTCTGGTTCCGCCGGCAGCAGCCCCGAGCGCCTGGGCTCTGGCCTCCTGCCCTCTGAGATCACGCGCACCATCTCCATCAACAGCCCAAAGGCGCCGGCGTTGCAGACCGTGCGCTGTGTCACCTCCTACACGGTGGAAAAGGTCTTTGGGACGGAGCCTGAGTCCCCTCGCGGGTCCTCCGCCAGCACGCTCGAGCTCCGGGGCGAGGGGGCTGCCGAGGGTTCCTCCGACCTGGAGTGCGAGGGCCAGGGCGTGGCCTCCAGGGCGCAGAGGCCATCCCCCCCAGAGCCGTGGGAGGACAGGGACCAGCTGCCCTGCAGTACCTTCTTTGGCTCCGAGGAGCGGACGGTGACCTGCGTGACCGATGTAGAGCCGGGGGCGCCACCCAGCCCGGGCGCCCCGCAGACAACTACCCACAGGGTCGTGGAGCTGAGGCCCCCATCCTGCTCCCGCTCCACATCCAGCTCCCGTGGCAGGAAGAAGGCCAAGAGGAAGCGGGCTGAGGCCAGGGAGCACAGGAGGACCCGCTCCGGCTCCCGCTCAGGCTCCCGCTCTGGGGAGAGGAGCTCACGGTCGGTGTCCCCACCGGTTGGTGAAGGGCACCCCAAGAGGCAGCAGCCCAAGGCCCGGGGCCGCAGGTCCTCCAGTGACCACTCCAGCAGCCACGAGCGAGCCAAGCGGAAGAAGGTGAAGGATGAGGGCAGGAGGAGGAGGAGGGACTCTTGGGGACGCGGCCGGCGGCGGTCGCGGTCCCGGTCCCGCTCCCGCTCAGGCAGCCCCGGCAGCTCCTCCCATGAACGCAGAGAGAGCAGGAGGAGGAAGCGGAGGCGGTCGGGGTCCAGGTCTCGGGGGAGGGAGTGCTCCCCCCCCAGCAGCCTGGAGAGGGCCCGGAGGCACCGGCACACAAGGGAGCGGAGCCCCCGGGAGAGGAGCCCTCGGGAGCGCCCCCGCGTCAGGTGGAGCTCCCGGGAGCGGAGGAAGCGCAAGTCCGGGTCTCCACGGTCGCCGAGCACGGAGCACAGGTCCCGGGAGCATCAACGGCCTCATTCCCATGAGAAGCGGCCGAGGCCTCGCTCTCCGGAGAGGAAGTTGGTGCCCCCTCCCCAGGAGGAGCAGAAGCCCGACAGGGAGCAGCCGGCCAAGCCACTGGTCTCCGTGGGAGCAGACGCCTCTCCAGCAGGGGCCGAGGCCCACAAGGAGGCCCCGGATGTGCCCGCGGAGTGTCCACCCGAGGACCTTGATTATGGGGACTCTGTCGAGGCCGGGCACGTCTTTGAGGAGTTTTCAAGTGACGCTTTCTTCCTGCAGCTTGATGACATGAGCTCTCCGCCCTCCCCAGAGAGCACGGATTCCTCCCCAGAGCGAGACTTCCCACCCAATCCTGTGGTGCCCCCAGCCAGCCAGCAGCAGGACCCTGCCCTGGTGGCTGTCATCAGACGCGAGGTGGCACTGATCCATGATGATGAGGCTGCGCAGCCCCTGCCCCAGGCACAGGGCCCCCAAGAGAAACCCTTGCTCCAGCAGGATGCTGCTGGGGCTGCCACGGCGCCTGGCACCCTGGGAAGCCAGGCTGGGGTCGGGGTGCCTGTGGGGAAGGAGGAAGGCGCCTCTCAGACCCCCTTGCTGCGGGCGAAAGCCCTGGTGAAGAGAGTCACCTGGAACCTGCAGGAAGCGGAGAGTGGTGTCCCTGCCGAGGAGCGAGGCCTGCGTGAGTAGGGTGGCAGGGTGGCCAGGGCAGCGTGTGAGGATGGGGGTGGCCCGGAGCGGCCACCAGTATGTGGGGGCGGTCTTCTCTCCCTGGGTGGTACATGGACCTCTTTGGTCACTTCAGTAGCATAGGCCACGGGGCAGGGAGATGGCTGCAGCCTGGCCCGTGGTCCTTGCTGCTGGGATGCTTTTCTGGAATTTCCCAGCCAGGAAGCAGCCTGTGGCCCAGGGGTAACCACAGAGCACCCACCTCCCGTGTTGGTCCTCAGGAACGCCGCTCCACAGGCCTCAGAAGCCCCGGGAGGGGGCCTGGGAAACAGAAGACGTGGGGCCCTCGGTGGTGTTCCAGCAGGCATCCTTCTCTGAGCCGCCTGCCCCTGGCTATGCACATGCAGAGTCTGGCTTCCCGGACGCCGAGCCCTCTCAGGTAGGTGCCTGGGCCGGAGGGACGCGGTCGTGTGCCGGGCCACACAGGCTATGCCAGGCTGGGGCTGAGGGACTTCCCCCTCTGCCGGGGATCTTCCTGCCGGGAGCCTGAGATCTGTGCTGAGTGATCTGCATTTTTGCCCAGGTTTATACCCCCAACCTGCCCACCGCCCCAGCTCTCCCTTTGAGTCTCCCGCCCTACGTGCCAGCCAGCCAGCCCACGGTCCAGTTCATCCTGCAGGGGAGCCTCCCGCTGGCGAGCGGTGGGGTGGCACAGAGCCCAGCCCCGGCGCCCGCTGCCCCGACCACGGCTTCAGAGCCAGCCGGCCACGCCACCGTCGCTGGCAACTCTGAGGAGAGAGCAGCTGCTCCCAGGCCTGCCGCGGAGAAGGCCAAAACCGAGGAGGTGAGTGTCCGTCCTCCTTCCTCAGGGGCGGGCTCCTCTCCTTAAAGGGTGCCCCCGGGGCCGGGTGGTCACAGGCGTCCTTGTTCTCAGTACATGAAGAAGCTGCACACGCAGGAGCGGGCGGTGGAGGAGGTGAAGCTGGCCATCAAGCCCTTCTATCAGAAGAGGGAGGTGACAAAGGACGAGTATAAGGACATTCTCCGCAAGGCAGTGCAGAAGGTGGGTGTGGGTGCCGCACCGGGGTCAGGTGGCCCCGGGGGCGGGTCTGTGCCGTCTCCCGCTGATGCGGGCTCCAGAAGGTGCTCCAGCCCGGGGTTGTGCAGCCAGGCCTGGGGCAATATTGGTGTGACCTGGCCACCAGGGGCCGGCTGTGTCCCATCACCGTAGCTCATAGGTGCTCAGGAAGAGTAGACGGTGTGTGTGTGAGGGGACGGAACAGCATCCTTGTCACTCGTTAAATAGGCTGAGTGGCAGAGGGTAGTTAGCACACTGAGCTTGCAGCCGGGAGGAAGACAGGACCCCGGGAGGTGGGCAGTTCTCAGGCCCAGGGTGTCAGGTTCAGATCTGGAGCCCACCGGCTGCACCACTCGGGCTTGGAGACGGACCCTCAGCAGTCGTGGGAGGCAGGTGGGCAGGTTGTGCTCTGTCCCTTGTGATGTGGACTCTTAGGGCCCATGATCACTGTGGGGACATCTGAGTAAACTGTGCCTCCCCACCACCCCCTGCACCCCAGATATGCCACAGCAAGAGCGGGGAGATCAACCCTGTGAAGGTGGCCAACCTGGTCAAGGCCTACGTGGACAAGTACAGGCACATGCGCAGACACAGGAGGGCTGAGGCCGGCGAGGAGGCACCCCCCAGGGCACCGAGAGCTGAGCCGGGCACAGAGCAAGGGGGCACCGGTCCCCATCCCCGAGCCACTCTGTTGGGAGAGGCAGGAGCAGACAACTCTGGAGACAGCCATCACTCCTGTGTTCAGGGTTCCTGTGACCACACGTGGTCTGTGCCCCTGTCTTGCTCACGGTTCAAAACTGGACTTTTTTATATGTATATTATAGATACACACTGTTTCCATGGTGTTCTAATTTATCAAAAATGGATTATCTTTAGAAACTTCTTGATTGACTCAGTATTTGAAAGGTGAAGCCTTTGGGATCAGGAGGGGCCAGGGGAATGCAGGGGGGCTCCCCGACCCAGCTCACAGATGGCCTCATTTTATTTTCTATCCTATTAAGGGAAGGCCCTTCCCACGTTTTCTGTTTGATGTTCTGTAAATGACGCGGTTTGCTCCCTCCCACGGGGCAGAGCAGTGTTGGTGGGTCTGGAAGGCAGGAGAGCCCTGCACACGGCACAGAGTCGGCCATTCACGCGTCCCCCTCCCCAGCACACCTGGCAGGAGCAAACACCTGCTGTCCCCAGAGCATTTTGTATTCTGAGTAGAGTTTGTTGGCTCTGAAGCGTGTGGCCTGTTTCTTCATTACGAAGACAGAAAAGGACGGGTGTGTGGGCGGGTGAGGGGTGGTCACCTCCCTTCCGGGGCATGCGTGGGGAGCATGCGAAGTCGAAGTCTGGGGGGCCCCTTGTTGAGTTCCGGCCCCACCCCTCGGCCCGCCCCTGCTCAGGACACCAGCGCTGGTTTCTTGGTTTGCTTTTATTGGACTGCAGAGGGCTCTGGCGCTTAGGCGGGCTGTTCCACCTCCATGAGGAAGTGCTCCAGGGCCTCGTAGAGGCTGTTGCAGCTGGACAGGCAGAGGCCGAGGCTGCTGCTGTCCAGGGAGGACACGCCTTCTCGCTGCACGTACTCCAGGTGCGCCCGGCACAGCCACGGCTCCAGCTGCAGGGAGGATGTCGTCAGGCCAGACGGGCTGGGCTGCCTGTGGCCCTGCCCACGGGACCCCGTGCCTCACCTTCACCAGGACCAGGCTCTTCTCCTTGGGCCTCCCAGCCGACAGGTCCTGCCCAAAGCCCAGGTAGATGGTGTAGTGCGGGGAGCGCCGAAGCCGGCAAGCCCGGAACTCTACCAGCTCTGTGGGGCAGGGCTGTGGTGAGCAGGACGAGGGCAGGAGAGGGGCGGGGGAGGGCAGCGGCCCCCGCCCCCCGCCCCCGTCGGCTGCATCACTGACCTCGGAAGAAGGCGCTGAAGTCGAAGATGGGGGTGTCCTGGTTCCTTTGCAGCAGGCACGGGGGCGTGGAGGGGCTGGCGGAGCCCAGGGGCCCGCCCACCTCCCAGTAGACCTTGCATTTGCCCAGGCGCCGCGCCCACAGCCTGGGTCCCCGGAGCTCCAGCTGCAGGCCGGGGGCCACGTGCTGCAAGAGCTTCTCTGTGTAGTGAAGCTGCTTCTGGTCCGGGAGCTCGGCCGGGCTCGGGAAGGCCACGTGCTGGGGCTCTGCGGCCTCGGCGGCTGGGCTGGGGGACCCATACAGAAACACGAAGCTCGGACGCCCCACGGTCTCCTGCAGCACTGTGCGGCCCTTGTACATGATGGTCACCTCCAGGGCCCCCGGGCTGGGCTCTGCCTGTGACCCGATCTGTGAGCGGCCGGGCCCGGCCACGACCTCACCTGCCGTCCGGATGCCGGGCGCCACCTCCCGTGGGGGCTGCCAGGGCCCCAGGGCTGGGGCCGGGCCTGCGTCTGGGGAGGAAGGCGGAAGCTGGCACCGGGTCCCCCGGCCCCTCCCTCTTTCACGCCCTGCGCCCGACTCCTCTCACCTGTCACCTGGGCCTGCTGCAGGGCCTGCAGCCTGGGGCTGGGGGCTGTCTCCACTGCCCTAGGCAGGTATGGCACCACGTTGGGGAGCGCTGGGCCTGAGGAGGGTGACCGAGGAAGCAGCTGTACTGGCCCAGCTGTGGCTGGCACTGTCTCTACTGGTTACCCGCCCCCCCTTCCCCTTTCTCTACAATGACTCTGCGGTCCTGCCTGCTCCTCCCCCTGGCACGCACGGGGCCCTGCAAGGCAGAGCACTCCCACCCAACCCAGCGTCTCACCAGGGGCCTCCGGGGGGATAGGGTCCAACCCCCATGCAGCTTCCAGCAGATGGTCCTCCAGGCAGCTCTGCTCCAGAGCCTGGAGCAAGAGGTCCCCAGCATTGCCAGCGGGGCCCAAAGGGGAGCTGGGGGCACAGAGCTCAGAGCTCAGCCTGGGCCCCTGCCTCTCAGCAGCAGCTCCTGCCGGGCACGGCCTAGGGAGCCCACCCTGCAGGAGAAGGGCCAGCGTAAGCATCTCCTGGCTCCGTCGAGGAGTGGACACCCCCACCCGGGAGCCGGGAGGGCAGAGCAACCTTACCATCAAGGGTCGGGCGTCTTCCGGGGCCTTCTCGTCCCCCTGGTTAGTGCCTGGGCCTTCTGAGGGAGGACTGGGATGAGACTCGGAAATTGGGACACTGGGCGTGGATGCCCCCGACCCACCCCCCACTAGTGCCAGCAGGCCACATAAGCTTTCCCCGCCCTCCCCAACCGGGCTCCGGCCTCTTCCAGGCCAGTTTCAGAAACCACAGATCTGCCCAGTGCAAAGTCCCAACGTGTCCTGGCACCGTGGCTCCGCCCTGGACGACCTGCCTCCCGCGGGCTCCTCACCTCTCCACCCCAGTGCGGAGCTGAGCGCGTACACCTTATGCGGGTCGGTGGGGTCCCCCGAGTTGTCTTGCAGCATCACAAAGCGCTGGGTGCTGTGCAGCGCACAGCGGAAGTTGGTTTTCCAGCTGGCGCGGAGCGGGCCTTCGGCAGCCAGCTGGTCACTTCCGCTGTTGCTGGGCGGCCACCTGCCGCGGGCCACGGCCCAGGCCTGGGGTCAGGGGGAAGAAGGTGTGAGCTTGGGGGCGCGGGCCGGGGCCTGGGCCGGCCCTCCCTTCTGGCTGGAGCCCCACCTTGAAGATGCGCGCGTCGGCCTCGCCCAGGTCCTTCCGCGCGAAGTGCTTCCAAGGCACGCGGAAGCGCGTGCGGGCCGCGTCCAGCCACCGCAGGCCTTCGTAGCGGCCGCTGCCGACCTCCCCCAGAAGCCAGTCCGCGAACCGCGGGCGCGGGGGCCCCCTGCGGGCGGAGGACCGGCGGGGTCAGGGCGCGGCCGGCCGGGCGGCGTGGCCGCGCACCCTGGCGGTGGGACAGGCGCTCACCTTTCGGGAGCCGCGGCCATGACTCTCTCCGAAGCCCTGGGCGGAGGGGGCGGGGGGCGGTGCTGGGAGGACTGGGCACGGGTGACAGGGGCTCCCCGCGTGTCACCGAAGATGTCGCAGGCGTGGCCCCGCTGTCAAGGTGTTGGGACCACAGACGCGGGGGGAGGGCTGATGGCCACGACGTCGCCAAGGCGTGGGATTCTTGCCGGCGGTGGCCGTGCTGTGACCGCAAATGTGCGGGATCCGAGCGGCCGCACGCATGAAGTCACAGGTGTGGAGCCAGAGCCCAGACGCGGCGCGAGGGCTCTGGCGGGACCCTGCGGAGACACGACGGGACGGCCGCTCGCGGGGGGCGGGGAGGGGGGCGCGCCCGGGACGCCAGGAAAGCGAAACCGCCGGCGGCGGGAAAGCGAAACCGCGGGCGGCGGGAAAGCGAAACCTAAACCTTCGTGGGGCGGGAGGGGGGAGGCCTCCGCCGGCAGCGCCCCCACCTCTCAGTCCCGACCCGACTCCCCCGGCCGGACCCTCCCCGTCGCCGCGCCGCGCCGCTCGCCCCACACGTACCTGGGCGCCGGGTCACCGGGGCGGGCGGTTCGTCTTCCCGGGAGGCCGGGAACCAGCGCTTTTATGGAGGCGAGGCGGGGGCGGGCCGGGGGCGGGTCCGGCGGGGGGGCGGGGGGAGGGGGCTGCAGGTGCAGCCGAGGAAGTCACGTGCTCTGGACGACGGTGCCCCAGGCCCCTCGCGCCAGCTCCTGGGGGCGGGCGGGGGTCGCGGAGGGGCGGCGGGCGGGGCCGGCCCTGCGGGGTCCAGTCACTCCTCTCCCTCAAGGCGCCTCCCGCACACGCCGCCGGCCGGGGGCCCCTGGCGACTAGCGGAGGGGCCGGGGGGAGGCGCTGGGGAACCTCACACGAAACCCGGCGCTTCTCTTCTCAAGGAAAAGTGGGCAAAGGGAGACAGCGTGGGGCATGTTGGCAGCTGTACGGCTTGGAGTCTTGATGGGAATTGTTCAGACCAGAGCACTCGAGTGCCCTTGAGAAGACATTTGCCAAGAGATTCGTGATGCCTTTTCATTAGGAAAAACACTGACGATCCAGAGAGACAGAGAGGAAGTCCTGCCGGCGGTCCTCCCCTGGGGAGGCCAGTAGAGGGGGCTCTGTCCCTTACTCCGTGGCTCTGGTTCCCCTCGGCCTCTGATTGTAGCCGACCGGCCCCACCTGCCATGCTGGCCCACGGCCTGGGCCTGCTGCCCGCTCCCAGCTCCTGTCACCCCAGGCAAGCCTCTGCTCGGAGCCACAGGTCACAGCCCAGACGCCAGGGCCAAGTGCCTCAGAGCACGGTGCTTGCTTTCTGCACCGAACCTCACCGAAACACTGGCTGCGACCCCCTGGAAGGTCCCCAGGGACCTTGCTCTCCAAAATGAGTTCCTGAGGGCGGCTCCTCGGTTTCCCCAAGGCCAAGAATCTGCATGTCGTGTCGGGAGGGGGGATCCACGGCGCAGGGTGCCCCTCCTCCAGCGCGGTTAGACCAGGAGAGGAACTGGGCCACCAGCTGGCACCGGCCTGGGAAGCCCCTTCGCTGGCAGGCACAGCAGGTGGTTTACGGGAAGCGGCCTCGCCCGGCAGGCAGGGGCCGGGGACGTCCCAGCATATGGGCCGCGCTGTCACCTCCCACCGGCGGCAGCTCCAGGGGGACCCTGCGCGCCCCGGCCGCCCATCGACTTTGGCGCAGCCGAGCTTGGAAATCGTCGCTTTATTGTGCATGGTGCAGTGGGGGCGGGCGAGCAGCCCAGCCGACCTCCGGGTGGGCCAGCGAGGGACGCAGGGAGCCCAGCTACACGTAGGTGGAGCTGGCGTCGTCGCGGGCACCCCCGCCCGGGCCCTCGGCTTCGGCCTCGGCCTCGGCCTCGTCACTGCTGTCCTCGCTGCCAGAGTCGGCAGCGCCGGCCGCGTCCGAGGCGGGCGTGTTGAGGACCACCACGTCGGCCTCGGCCCCGATGTCCTCGCCAAACCACACGGCCTTGTAGCCGCTCTCGGGCCGCCGCTCCTTGGTCAGGATGGACCTCACAGCCGCGGGGCCGCCCCCATCCCGGGCCACCTCGGGGGACTCGGAGGCAGGGTCCAGGGACTGGAGGCTGGGGGGCTCCGGGGGCGCAGGCTCCGGGGCCACAGCCGGGGTGGGGGCAGGTGAGGGGCTGGGAGCCGGTGCCCAGTTGGACTCTTGGGGGGCATGGAAGGCCTGGTTGTCAAAGCCCGAGAGCTGGGGGTGCTGGTGCTCCTGGGGAGGGGACAGGGGCAGCCAGGACATCAACCGGGACCCCAGGCCTGGGCTGGGCCCCACCCCCGGTGCCCTCCCCAGAGACAAGGATCCAGGCTCTCGTCCTTCCTTTCTCTGCCTCTTTCGGCCTCCTCCCCGTTCCGTGGGCTACGGTGTCTGCACCCCGTGTCTCCTCGCCTCCCTCTCCTGCCCCTTTTCCGTCTTCCTCTGTCCCCCTCTCCATCTTTCTGTGGCTCGGTCCTCACCTGCACAGCCCTGTCTCCTTGTCTTTCTCTGTCCCTGTCTCTCTCTTCCCCTGTCCCTGTCCTGTCTGCTCCCCCAAGGCCCCCGGGGCCTCACCTGAGCTTTACCAGAGCAGCACTTGAACCGGTGGCCGTAATGCTTATGGACGAGGATCAGGAGGGCGATCAGAGTCAGAACCAGCAGCGCGCCCAGCACCCCGCCCAGGGCCGCCATCTCCACGGTGGAGAAGCGCTGGTCCTCAGTGTGGCTGACACCTGGCTTGCTGTCCCCTGCCGTGCTGCCTCCTCCAGGCTCTGGCGTCCCTGCAGCACCGACAGCCACTTACCGTTGGCGCCTCTGGCACTTCCCAGCCTGCACCAGGCTCTGGACGCCTCGAGCACGAGCCGGGCTTGGCGTCCTCCCAGAGCCGCGGTTCTGGGGAGTGGGTGCTACTGACACCCCAACTAAGGGGCTGTGTGTTCCCAGGGGCCCTGGGGGGGGGTGGCCAGGCTGCTGAAGGGAGGCAAGGGAGCTGGGGATCCGTGCCCCCTGGCTCCAAGGGGAAGGCAGGGGCCTAGCACCCTAGGAAGGCGGTTGAAGGCAGTGCTGGGGCCTGGAATTGCGGCGCTCCTCGATCCCAAATCTGGCTTCTGCCCCCCCCTCCACACACCTTCCCAGTTTACCTTGTTGGGGCCCCCGAACCCGTCTCTGCCCGGACCAGAGCAGACTGCCTTGCGGCCTACGGTCGGCGTGGTCCTGCCGGGCCACCCTGGGGTGGAGCCTCCCTGCTGTTATTCCCAGGACCACTCACGGTATGAGTCAGGGGGCATCCGGGTGACTCTCGGGCAACCGGGAGGTGCTACCTGAGGGCTGGGGGGCCCCGCTGGGCCCAGGGGACATCGGCTGAGAGGTTCCTGGCTTCAGCGTCTGTGTTGAGCCCCCGCTGGGTGAGGCTGGTGGGAGGGAGGTGCCGGTTCCCACACTGGAGGGCCTCCCAGGCGTAGATGAGGCAGGTGGCCTCAGAGTTGTGCCCGAGGGAGGGTGCGGGCCGGTGCTCCACCCAGAACGGGTCGTGTAGGACCCCTGAGAGGGCCCCGGGGGCCTGGGGGCTTCCGCAGTGGTGGCTCTGCTCGATGTTCCTCCAGCCTCTGGGGATGTGGGGGGCTCTGGGGGGCCTGGGGGACCTGGGGGCCAGGGGCAGGATGCGGGCTTGCCTCTGCCCCCAGCGTGCCTGCCTCAGGGAAGGCACCGCCCTGGCTGTGGCAGAAAGCCCCCCCTCCCGCCGCTGAGCCGTCACCCGGGTCCCCCAGAGGCTCACCTGTGGGGGTGGGCGCCTCCTCTTCTAGGACCTGAATTTCCACCACTGTGGTGGCTCCACTTGCGGTCACTGTGTTCGTGGCCTCAACCTGGGGCAGAGAGGGGGCTTGTCCCTCGTAGGCCCCGCCTTAGTCCCTGCCCCTCGGAGACGTCCCCCTGCCCTCACCTCTGCATAGAAGACCCCCTCGTCTGCCAGCAGGGCAGCGGTCACCACGGTCTCGCCATCCATCCGGAAGTTGGTGTTATTGGTGATACGATAGGTGGTGGCGGAGTCGAAGTCCTGGACACTGTCCCAGTGAGTCCTGGGCCCGGGCTGCCCCCACCGCCCCCCAGCCCACCCACAGAGGGGCCGCTGCCTACCGGGAACTCGGGGTCCCAGGCCCAGATCCTCAGAGGCTGGGAGGGGGAGGCCGCGTCCCTGACCGGGACGCCCGCGCCAGAGCCGAGAGCCACGGTGCCGCGGTACCGGCTCTCGGGGAACTGGAGCAGGCTCCCGTTGGCATTCCGGGCCTCGATCGTGACCCGGGTCACCGAGTAGCGGGCGTGGTCGGCCTGCTCGCCCTAGGGGTGGGGGAGGCCGCGGTGACCAGCAGGTTCTGGAGGGGCGGGCGCCGCAGCCTGGAGCTCGGGAGGGGCGCTTGGAGGCCTGGCCGGGGGCCCACCTTGACCAGCAGAGTGAAGGTCTTTGGGCTGCGGACGGCCCCGGTCATGGTGAGGTTGCCCGAGTCAGCGTCTATGGCAAACGTGCCGTCGTCTCGTTCTGTGAGGGTGGTGGCAGCGTCTGGCCTCTCGGTCCCTCTGGAGGCCTGAGGCCTAGAGTCCCAGCTGGCTCTGCCCACCCGGCAGGTGCCCCTGGGGCTTCCTCCGCCCACGGTGGGGATGGGGTCCCGGACGTCGTGTGGGGACAGAAGCAGGGCTGTGGCGCACACTCACCACTCACGATGCTATAGAGGATGCGCTGGTTGATGCCCCGGTCCCCGTCCACGGCATAGATGGGCCCAGGACGCAGGGTGAGGGGGCCTTGCTGTGGGGATGGGGACAGGAGGAGGCACCATGGGGCTGGTGTGACGGCCCTAGCTCGCCCCCTCCCGCTCCCCTCAAGGGGGCAGCTGGTCGTCTCTCACGACTGCTGACCACACCCTCTGGGACCCGGCCAGTTCTGATCCGATTGATCCGAACAGCTCGAGCTTGGAGAGGTAGCACAGGCGCGGGACAGGAAGAGGTCACACAGGGTCTGGGCTCAGGGATCCTCCGTACAGCGGGAGGCCCTGGAGCCCGCGTCCAGGCCCCGCTGCCCTCCGCTGCCTCAAGGTGACTCTCGGGGCCCAGAGGGGACAGTCAACCGGTCAGAGAGGCGGCTGCCCCCTGGAGCACCGCCGTGGCCCCTCCAAGCCACCACCCTCTGGGTCCCCAGGGGCTGTCTGGCTCCGCCCCAGGACAGCTGAGCCTGCGCCCTCCCTCCAAGGGCAGAGAGGCTGTTCACGTCTCCCCATCCCGGGTTGGGTGCGACTGGCTTTCGAAGGGATGCCCACATAAAAACGACAACCAGGGGCGCCTGGGTGGCGCAGTCGGTTAAGCGTCCGACTTCAGCCAGGTCACGATCTCGCGGTCCGTGAGTTCGAGCCCCGCGTCGGGCTCTGGGCTGATGGCTCAGAGCCTGGAGCCTGTTTCCGATTCTGTGTCTCCCTCTCTCTGCCCCTCCCCCGTTCATGCTCTGTCTCTCTCTGTCCCAAAAATAAATAAACGTTGAAAAAAAAAAAAAAAAAAAAAAATTTAAAAAAAAAAAAACGACAACCAAACTTGGCACCCAGGCCACCCCCCCGGTGCCCATTCTGCCCCTCCCTGCCCCCAGTACCAGCGTGTGCCCTGTGGGGACAGCCCCGTGGTACTCGGCTTGGATGCAGACGTAAGAGTCTGAATAGGCACAGGGCAGGAACCAGGGGGGCCGAAGGTCAGCAGGCTGCACCTCCAGGGTCACGGTGGCCGTGGCCGTGTGGCTGGGTGCTGCGTTCTGCTCCTGTGTGTCCTGCAACAGCCGAACCCGGCCAGGTCAGGCCCGGGAGCCCCGGGCTGGGGGCGGCTCAGGGGGGGGCTTGAGTGCCCAGGCCTGCTTACCCGCGCCAGCAGCTGAAACGTCATGTTCTGACACCGGTAGAAGTCCAGGGGCCGGTCCAGCCGCAGGGCGGGGAGGTTGGTGCCCACCAAGGAGAAGAAGTGACTGGCGCCCTGGGGAGGGGGGAGGGGGAGGGGGGCTCAGCCTGAGACCCTGGGAGGACCCGGGGTGGGGCGGGGGCCGAAGGGAGGGGCTGGGGCTGGTGCAGAGGCGGGGGACACTGACCGGGGTCACCTCCTGGAGGGTATAGAACAAGATGTCACTCTTGTCGGGATCGTGGGCCTCCAGCTTGGTCTCAGGGACGACGATGGTGTTCACTTTAGTGTCCTGGGGGCACGGAGGGGGAGTGGTCCAGCCGTACCCCTGCCCCCCCATGGACTGATCTCTGAGGCCAAGCCATGGCCACTAGCACTCTGCTGTCCGGCCCCTCGCCCCTGGCTCCCCTCACTCACCTCAGAGACATTCTCAACCTTGGTCACAAAGGGGAACACGGGTGCGTTGTCATTGATGTCCAACACGAACACAAACACCCTCAGCAGGGTCACCTAGGGGGACAGGGTGGCGGTCAGCTTCCTCCCTGCAGGTCCCCACCCCAGCGGAGGGCCGCTCCGATGGCCTGGGGTACGGCTCACAGGGACTGCGGACGGACAGCAGGAAGCGACTACTGAGCACAGGAGGTGGTGAGTACCCTGGAGAAAAGTAACCGGGCACGGGTGGGCGGGGCAGGAGGGTGGCCAGCGAAATCCCAACTGAGAGCGATGGTGCAGCAGTCGAGTTGCCTCGAGAATAACTCTCAAAGGAAAAGGAAAACAGAAAGGAGAACACACAGGTGGAAAGAGGCTTAAGAGGGAGCGCGCGACTCTTGATCTCGGGGCCGTGAGTTCGAGCCCCACGTTGGGCATAGAGACTACCTAAATAAATAAACTTTAACAAGAAAGAAAGAGGGAGGGAGGCAAGAAGGGAGGAAAGAGGCTTGAGACACAGAGCAGCCAGTCTCATTAGGTGGCCACCCTGGGGTCTTGACTCAACAAAATGGGAAAGACCCCCACTGTGGGGAGAGGCAGACGTCAGGGGTCTTGTGATGCTGAGAAGTTTCTACTTTTTCCAGGTGACAACAATGTGACGGTCGTGTCTAAGAAGGGTCCTTGTCTTTCAGAGACTCGTCCCGAGATACTTGTGGGTGGTGTGCCATGATGTCTGTGGGGGACACCCACAGGTCTCGAGGACAGGGAGAGTGGACAGTGGTTCCTGTGAGCTGACAGGTGCATGGGGCTGGGGTTGCAGCTTAGAATAGACTGGTCAAGAGATGGTGAGAGAGGCAGGCAGGTGCACATCCGGGGAGAGGGCACAGGGCCAGCTGGAGCGGGGTCGGGGTCCATGCACCCAGCCTTGCCCACCGCACAACGCACTTGGCCTTGGTTCTAAGTGAGAAAGCAGCCGGGGGCGTCCAGGGCAAGGATGGGCCGCTTGCTTGATCAGATCGTCCTGCCACGATGAGACTGGACTGGGGTGGCCAAGGCCGAGAGGGGAGCGAGCAGACCAGTTGTCAGTTTCTAGAAAGGAGATGCTGGTGGCCAAGGGTCTGGTCAGCTTAGAGTCCAGCTTGAGGCAGAGTGACCAGATTTGCTGCTAGACGTGAGGGGGGAGTGGGGGGCGAGGAAACCAGCAGGGTGAGGCTCCTCCTGTGTTGGGGGGGGGGGCGTCTGGAGCCCAGGGCAGCGTCTGGGCTGGAGGAAGTGTGGGCGCCAAGCCGGGAGTGACTCTTGAAAACATGCCACAGAGTGAGGTCACCAGGGAGTGGCCCTGGACCAGGCAGAGTGCTCTGGTGTCACAGGGTCAGGGTGGCAGCACAGGGTGGGATGGGGGGGGACTCACCACGGTGTCACCTCTTCTGCACTCCAGCTGTGCCTGCAGCATCGTGTGCTTCTGGAGGGGGCGGGGGACAGACAGGTGTCAGAGATCACCTGCCCCGCTGATCGCAGCGCGCTGGCCCCGCTTCACAAGCGAGGAGACAGGCCGAGAGGGGCAGGCGCTCACCCGGGGGCCCCAGCATCAGTGCTAAGTCCAGAGGTCACTCAGCGCCCCCAAGGGCCCCACGCCCCCTGGGGTCTGTGCTCCACGAAGCCTTGAGGCCCAAGAGGGCTGGGCCATTGCCTGGCGGGCACAGAACCCTCAGGACCCCTGGGCAGACTGAAACCCAAAGACCCTGGAAAAGCCGTTCTCCGGGGGGGGGGGGGGAGTGTGGGTGCCCGCACAGGTCCTGTGGAGGGAGAGCCCCCCAGCTGCCCCCGCGGGGGTGCCCCACCTAGGCCCGCCATCCACACCTCGTAGTCAGGAGTCACATTGAGGAACAGCTGAGTCCCCTGGATCCGAAACGCCAAGGGGGTGGATGAGGGTCCGAGGGTCACCTGCTGGCCTTCAGGGACATAGATGTCAGCCAGGGGCTCGCTCTGATTCGTGTTCTCCGGGACTTCGAAGTAGGTGTTGCTCACAGAGCAGACTGGAGAGTGGGAGAGGAGGGGTCAGTGCCCTCCCTCCACCCGCCTGCTGCCCAGCTCCACCGCCACCGCCCCGCAGGTACCCTGGGCCTGGGCCGTGGCCATGAGCAGCGGCAGCAGCAGGGCCCAAGCCCCCATCTCGGCGGCCGTCCGCCAGCGGGACCCTCCGAGCCGCTGGTGCTGGTGCCTTCTCAGGCTGGGCGACCTTCGCCCCTGCCGGGCACCGCCCCACATTATGATCCTTTACAAGCCACCGGCCTCCACCAAGGGGGCTCTCGCCGGCCGCCTGGCCAGGCCCGGCCCGTGGCCAGGAGGGGAGACCCGGTGGTGGCCCAGCTGGGCCACGTGTGTGGGCCCCCGGGGGCTCAACTCACAGACGCCAAGGCGGGAGGCGGAAGTCGCTCAGAGAGCCGATCAGGGCACCGTGGGCCTGGCTGGGGGGGTGGGGGGGGTGGGGGGGGGTGGCTGGGGGTATGCCTGGGGGGGTGGGCAGAAGCTGGGGCAGGGCGTTAGAGCCTGGAGGAGCGGGGACTGGGGCGGGGCCTCAGCCCTGGCTCCTGTGTCTGCTGTGCCCACCCCCCAGGCCTGCTGCCCCTCTGCTGGACGCTTCTGCCCGAATCATCTGGGAGCCGGCTTCAGGGCCCAGATGCTCCCGGCAGGACCACCCTCTTCCCACACCAACCACCTAGGTCTGGAAAGAAAAGGTTGTTTGTGTCCGGGGTTACCCCTGTCTGTCTTGGAAACAAGCCATTCTCCTCCAAGGGGGGCTGGGCAGGGCCACCGTGATGGGGATGGCAGCAGGCAGCTGGGGGCTCCCAGGGGGCAACCCAGCTCCCCATGGGCTCTGGAGCTTGACAAAGAGGGGGTCCTGGCAAGGCTCCCGGGCCCAGGCACCCGACTGCCCTACCCCCAAGGGCCCCCCCCCAAGCTCTCAGCGGCTGGGGAGAGGCCACTGGATGGGGACAGGAGAGGGGCTGCCGTGACCGTGGCGGTCGTGGGCCTTCGGGTCTCTAGGCCTTTGCTCTGCTGCTGCTGCTGCACTGGGGGCTCCTGGCGCCTCTGCCTGCGCTGGGAGGGCCTCCATGGCTTCCAGCGACCCCAGCACCACTTGGGGTGTCATCACCGTCCCCATTCCACAGGCTCAGAGTGGTCAAGCCACTTGTCTGAGGCCACAGAGCTCGGACCAGGAGCCAAGACATACGCTTGGGTCTCTGTCTGTCTCTCTGGAGTGGACTCCTGAGCCCCTAGGTGAGGGTCCTGTCACTCTCCGTGCCCCCTCAGACGGCCTCCACCACCTGCCCGGCACACTGACCGCAGGGCCCTGGGGCCGGGGCTGGAAGACATCCTGTGCCCCCCACCCACCCAGGTCCCCTGAGTGCGGAGTAGATGACAGGGGTGCAGACTGTCTCTGGGGAGCTCGGTCAACGGGACACGAGAGATAAGGAAGGTGAGGCGCCCTGCTGGCTTCCCAGGTTTAAAGGGCAGCTGGGTGTGGCTGCAGCCCCAGAACCTGTGGACAGGGTCCTTCCGCCCTGCAGGGCTGCCTTGATGGCACAGAGACGGCGCACTGAGTGAGCTCATGGGGCCGGTGTCTGAATTCCTCCTTTATTGGTGACAGGTGCAACCCCTCCTCCTCCCGCTCCACCCCTCCCTGGCCTGGGCTCCACGGTGCTCCCCTTGCAGACAGAGGGGAGGCTCCTTCTTCCTCAGGGCCTCATCCGTGACATCTCAGCAGGAGGCACGGCCGGCTGTGAAAATGCGGCCCCAGACCCGGGTCCAAGAGGCAGCTGGGGAGACCAGGCCTCATCCAGGGGGTCCCTCAGGGGCATCCTGTGGAGACAGCCAGGTTAGGGGCTGGACGCTGCCACCCATCTGGCCAAACTGTGCCTCCTCTGGTCACCGGCTCTTTTTCCTTCCCAGACCCCCCCCCCCCACTCCCCGCCCCTGTCTGTCCAGTTCCTGCCGTGGATCTAGGGTGCCGCAGGGGACCAGGGGGAGGGGCTGGGGCAGAAGCTTGTGGGTGGATGGGGAGGGACGGGCTGGTGGTGGCGGCTGGGGCCAGGCCGGGGGCTGGGGCGGGGAGGTGGGGGGGCTGGTGGGGGCTGGTGGCGCTCACCAGGCCTGCAGGGCGGGCGAGTGGGGCCACTGCAGGCAGAAGCGGCCCTCAGACGACTTGGTCCAGCTCGTGCCGTTCTCTGTGTCCAGCTCGCTGCCCCCCACGCCAAGTCGGAATTAGTCCTGGAGCTGGGGGGCGCCGCCCCCGCGCCCCTCCCTCGGCGCCGGCCCCTCGCCTGCGCCCCCCCCACCCCGCGGCCCCCCCTCCCCGCGGCCCCGGCCCCTCACCTGCGCTTCCCCACCAGGCCCTGCAGCAGTCGCTGCAGACGCGCGCTCTCCCGCAGGCGGCTGAGCTCGCTGGTGAACGTCCCATCCGAGTGGCGCGGGGCCCTGGGGAGGGACGGCGGGGCCACGGGCCAGGTCAGGGCCGGGCGGGGGCGGGGCGGGGTCCGAGGGGCGGGCGCGGGCGCGGGCTCACCTGGGGGGCGCGGGGCGCGCGGCGGAGCCCGGCAGCAGCAGCGGCGGCAGCAGCAGCAGCAGCAGCAGCAGGGGCCGCATGGCCGTGGTGGGCGCGCAGGGGGTGCTGAGCGCTGCCGCCGCCGCCCGGGCCCCGGCCGCCCCTTTATAGTGTCCGTGCGGGGCGGGCCGGGGGCGCTCGGCACCGCCCCGGCTCCGCGCAGCCCGGCCGCGCCCCCATCGATCGCGCGGGAAGGTCAGGGCCGCCCCCCCAGCTGTCGCCCCGGCTGGCCTGCCCGCCCTCAGCGCCGCGTCGGCGCCCCTCGGCCGGCTGGGGATGTGGGGGGGGGGGGCGGGCCTGCATGAGGAACGGCAGGAGCAAAGCCTCAGAGCCTCGCCCCGACGCGCTTCCGAGGCGCGGCGGGGGCCGGGCACCACCCTCGCGGCGCAGAGGGGCGCGGCGTGGGGGGCGGCACGAGGGCGGAGGCCGGGACCAGGGGGCGTCCACCCGACGCGCCGACTCCGCTGGAGAGGCCCCGGCCGGATGCAGGCCGAGCTGGGGTCGAGCCCCCCCCCCCCCCCCCCCCCCCCCCCCGGGGCTCCCTGCATTTGAACTTTCCGAGGACAGGAGGTGGAGGTGCGGAAAGGGGACAGAAGAAAGACGGCAGCTGGGTGACTCCTGCTCCCTCGTTTGGGGCTTAGGTCAGGTTCGGCTTCTAGAACCAGGACTGCTGACATCCGTGAACATAAATTAGGAGTCCAGTGAATGGACTTATAATAAACTAGTAGTTCTTCTGTTAGACTTTGCATTCTTTTTTTTTTTTTTTTTTCCTTAAGATTTCATTTTTAAGTAATCTCCACACCAAGGTGGGGCTCGAACTCACAACCCTGAGATCAAGAGTGGTGCGCCACCAAGGGAGCCGGCCAAGCTTCACATTCATTTAAAAATAGTTAGTAGAGGGGCGCCTGCGGGGCGCAGTCCATTAAGGGACCGACTTCCGCTCGGGTCATGATCTCAAGGTCCGTGAGTTCCAGCCCCACGTCTGGCTCTGTGCTGACAGCTCAGAGCCTGGAACCTGCTTCGGATTCTGTGTTTCCCTCTCTCTCGGCCCCTCCCCTGCTCACACACTCTCTCTCTCTCTCTCTCTCTCAAAAATAAACATTAAAAATTTTAAGAAAAATAATTAGTAGACTTTTTAAAAGAGCAGTTCGAGGGTTACAGAAAAACTGAGCAGAAAGGAGCAGACCCAGGCCCAGCCCCCCCGCCCCTAACGTCCTGCGGGACAACTGATGAGCGTCCGGTCCAAACATTAGCTCTGATGGCCTGGCACATGATTTACTTTAGCGCTCATCCCAGTGTGTAAACGAGTGTTTTCGCAGATGCACGATGAGTGCATCCAACTCTGGCCTGTCCTGGCTCAGTGCCCCTAATTCCTTGTGCCCCAGCTGCTCGTCCTTCAGTCCCCAGTCCCTGAACTTTGCGCCGAGCCCACTGTCATAGTCCCTGGTGTGGACGCACCACAGCTAACCCACCCACCTACCAAAGGACACCTCGGCCGCTCCCGAGGGTTGGCAGTTGTGAACAAAGCTGTGATGAACAACCGTGTGCAGGCTTTTGGGTGGACATCAATTTCCAGCTCTTCGGGATAAATACAAAGCGCGTGATTGTTGGATGGGATGGTCACTTTTGTAAGAGACTGCCAGACTTTCCCAACGCACCGATCCGCGCTCCTCCCGGCCCTGAACGAGACGCACATCCTTGGTGCGGGCGTTTGGGTTTTGGGCCATTGTAACAGGCGCGTGGCGATAGCTGCTTTCTTTACACGTGTTTTTAAGCAGCTGCTGTGGCTTATTCCTGCACGAAGTCGGCAGATTAAAACGCCCTATGCTTTCACACCATTCACAGGTCGGTCACGTCCATGGGAACACGCCCACTCCCGACACTGGTGTCAGTCAGACTTCTCAGCACCTCAAACGCTCAAGCCCCCGGGGAACAGCTTCCTAAGAAAAATATTCCCGTTTATCGAAAGTCCACTAAAATTGAAGTTTACAAAATCTACAGCAAAATTAACGTGCAGTAAAAAAATGAATTTTGGCACAAGTCTTGACTCGTGTAACCACCACCACAGTCGGGACACAACACCTGCACTCCGTCACCCCAGAGGCTTCCCTCCCGCTGCACCTCTGGGGTCAGATCCTCGGCCCTGAGCGCCTCTGGTCACAGCTTCATGAAGCCACAGTCGCTGGCTCAGAGGGACAGACGGAGGGTGCGGCCAGGGAGAGGCCTCCTGTCACAGGATATTTGTTTCTACCGCCTTCTCTGCTGCCCAGGGTTTCTCCAGGGACGGCCCCTCCCTGGGCCCTCCCACACCTGCTGTGCCGCGGTTTGTCCCGCGTGGGTGGAGACTCGCCGCCGAGACACCCCTGCCTGTGCCGCCGCGCCGGGAATCAGGAAGGAGGACACCTAAGAAACGTGGCGCTGCCTCAAGCTTCGCTTCCCATTCTCTGCTCTACTTTGAAACAAACAACATGGGATACAGGCCACGACTGCAAAATGCCACCTTTTTAAAAAGATTTTTAGAAGTTTTTTTTTAATTTTTATCTTACATTGATTTATTTGTTGAGAGACATAGAGAGACAGAGCACAAGTTGGGAGGGGCAGAGAGACAAGGAGACACAGAATCCGAGGCAGGATCCAGGCTCCGAGCCGGCAGCACAGAGCCCGACGCGGGGCTCGAACCCACGAACCGTGAGATCATGACCTGAGCCAAAGTCGGACGCTCAACCGACTGAGCCACCCAGGCACCCCAGGATTTTTAAAATTTTTAAGTCACCTCCATCCCCAACGTGGGGGCTCAAGCTCACAACCCCAAGATCAAGTGTTGCACCAGCCAGGTGCCCTGCAAAGTGCCACTCCCAACCCACAGGTTTCAGGGAGCACCCCCCCCCAGCCCGGGTCCCCAGCATTTCACTCTCAGCTGAGTCCTTGTTACAAACGCACAGAGATGTCGCTTACATGAACAGCCATTCAAAGCCCCGGATCGGACATCACTCTGTGCAGAGATCCTCATAATGGCCAAGTTCAGGGGCCAGGATTCGCAGGAAGAGGAAGCTTCATTTTCCCGGGGTGAATGTAGGAGGCAGTGCGTTCCAAGCTGGAAACGTAGCTCAGTGTGACGCCATTTCATGCCCTGAATAAGCGAAGAGCAGAAAGCAAGCTCGACTCCTTTTTGGGGGGGTTTGTTTCAACGGAGATTTAAATGTCAATTTCAAGTTAATTGTATCTACCGTTGGTTCTCATTAGGGGCATCCTCTCCCAGACCTACACTCCTCTACTCTCCCCTGCCTTCCCTCGCCCACACAACTGCACCGTGGAACCTGACTCAGGTGCCGGCTTGATACTTTCAGGCTATCAGCCTGGCGCTCACAGCGATATCACGTAACCTTATTTTAGTCTTAATGAACATACCCTCTTAAGGACTAGGGGGAAAACAACTTGTTTTTATTATTACAGAGAATTAAAACCACACAAAAGTAGACAGAATAGTATAATGAACTCTTATGCACCATTGCTCAGGGTCGATCATTTATGACCAATCTTACCTACCCCTACTTTCTCTGTTCTCAAATGAATTTTGGAGCCGAATTTTTATCATTCTCAGAAACCGCATCGTTCATCTGTAAGGATTTCAGTATATATCTCAAAAAGATAAGGACTGCGGTCTGCTCTCCCCGCAGATCACCCAGGAAACCTGCTGGTCAGACAGAGCTGAGTTATCGAGCGCCTGGCAAGGACGGACATTAGCTGACAGTCTTAGTAATGATTTTAAAGGAGGTACGAAAGTGAAGTGGTTATGGGGATTCAGGATAAGGGCTCAATTGCTTTAAAACGGGTCTTTCAAAGCAGGGATCTGGTGGGGACTACAAAAGGGTCGTGAATGGTTTAGGGTTGGTGAACACAGGGAGGCAACAGTCCTAATATTAATGAGGTGGAACTTAAGAGTATTTTGTTACATTTTCGTCTCCTGTGCAAGATAAGACACCTCCCATATATCACCTCCCAAAGCTTCGTTATTTCAAGTCCCAAACGAGACCTGGAATTTATGTTGTGTGTGACGTGAGGTAGTAATTTCATTTTTGTCTAGATGGCTGTCCAGTTGCCCAGCGTCAGTTATTACAAAGGCCATCCTTTCTCCACTGCCCTTCGATGCGTTTTATTTGTAAGTCGCCCGTCTGCGTACGCTCAGGTCTACTTCTGGGCTCTCTGCCATGTGCCAGCGGCCGAATCTCACTCCTGCGGCGTCTCAGGTGCGATGCCTTAATTATTCACCATCTGAATCACAGTAACCGTTTAAGTCTTACTGTCTAACACATCAAATGCTGTCCCTGTTTTGCTTCAAGGACGTCTGAGCTATTGTGACCGTTTGTATTTCCATTTAAACTTCAGGGCAACTTGTCAGGTTCTACAAGAAGATACTGCCAGGGGGTTGATCGGAACTGCATCACACTTAGATCAACTTTAGGAGGGCATCAAACTGTGGTTTTGGGTCACATCTCCTCAATTACTAATAATGAGCATCATTTCATGTGCTTCTTGGCCATTTATGTACCTTCCTTGGAGAAATGTCCATTAAGTCCTTTGCTGATTTTAAAATTGGGCTGTCATTTTGCTACTGAGTTCTAAGAGTTCTTTATATATTCTGGATACTAGGCTCATCAGCTATGTGATTTGTGGATATTTTCTCCCATTCTGAGTTTCCTTTTCACTCTCTTGACAGTGTCCTTTGATGCACAAAAGATGTTAAGTTTAGGGGCGCCTGGGTGGCTCAGTCGGTTGGGCATCCGACTTTGGCTCAGGTCATGATCTCACGGTTCATGAGTTCGAGCCCCGTGTCGGGCTCTGTGCTGACAGCTCAGAGCCTGGAGCCTGCTTCGGATTCTGTGTCTCCCTGTCTCTCTGCCTCATTTCCACTCATGCTCTGTCTCTGTCTTAAAAATAAATAAAACATTAAAAAAGAAAGACGTTAAGTTTATGAAATCCAATGGTCTACTTGTTTTCTTTGTGCTTTTGGTGTTAGGATTAAGAAACCATTGCCAAATTCAAAGTCATGAAGATTTGCCCCTATATTTGCTTCTAACAGTTCTATAGTTTTAGATCATATATTTAAATCTTTGATCCATTTTGAGTTATTTTGAGTGTGTGGTGTGAGGTAGGGGTTCAACTCCACTGTTTTGCATGTGGGCGGCCAGTTGTCCCAACACCATGTGGAAGAAACTCTTCTTCCCCCAGTGAACAATCTTACACTCTTGTTGGAAACAAATTGATTATAAATGTGGGGGTCTACATCTCAATTCTCAACCCTATTCCATTGATCTATAAGAAATCAAAACCGTACTGGTTTGATTCCTGTAGCTTTGTAGTAAGTTTTGAAATCAGGAGCAGTTGAGTCCTACAACTTTGCTTTTCTTTTTCAAGATTGTCTTGGTGATTTGTGGTTCCTTACATACAATTGCATATGAATTTAGGAGTGACTTTTCCATTTCTGTAAAAAGGGGCCCTTGGGGTTTTGATAGGGAGCATACCAAATCTGTATGTTGGTTTGGAGAGAAAAGCCATCTTAACGACATGGAGTCTACCAAGCCACGCGCATTGGATTTACTCATTCTTGTCTTTAATCTCCACCCTCCCCCCCCCAGCAATGTTTTGTTGCTTTCGGTGAACACATCTTTCACCTTCGTGGTTAAATTTCTTTCTAACTATTTTCTTCTTTTCGATGCTGTTGCAAGTGAATTATTTTCTTCATTTCATTTTTGGATTGTTTGTTGCTAGTGTATAGAAGTATAACTGGTTTTTATACGTCGATATCATATCCCACAACTTTGCTGGATTTATTTATTAGTCATAACAGGCTGAGGCTGAGGGTGAGGGTGAGGGTTTTGTTTTGTTAGATTTTCTATACATTAGATCATGTCATCGGCACAGAGAAATCGTTTACTTTTTCCTTTCCAATCTTGGATACCTTTTCTTTCTTTTTCTTGCCTAATTGTTTGGGTAGAACTTCCAGAACATGATACAGAGAAGCAGCAGAAGTGGGTGTCCTTGTCTTGATCCTAGGGGAAACGCTTTCCATCTCTCACTATTGAGTCCGATGTTCGTTGTGGGTTTTTCAAAGATGTCCTTTATCATTTCGGGAGGTTTCTTTCTATTCGTAGTTTATGGAGTCTTTTTATCATAAAAGGGTATTGGGTTTCATCAAATGCTTTTTCTACATCTATTAATGTGATATATTACATTGAGTTTTGTCTGTTGAATCACCCTTGCATTCCTGGAGCAAATCCCCGCTTGGTCATAGTGCATAATCCTTTAAAAAATGCTGCTAGATTTGGTTTGCTCATATTTTGTGGAAGAGTTTTGTATACACATATTTATAAGGGTTGTTTATCTGGAGTTTTCTTTCTTGTGATGTCATTGCTGAGCCCTGAGAGTTCTTTATATATGTTGTATAGAAACCACTTGCTGAAAATCGGATTTGCTGATATTTTCTTACATTCTATGAGTGGAAATTTCAAATTTTAATGAAGTCCAGCTTATTTTTGCTTTAATTTGTAGACCATGCTTTTGGTGTCATGTCTAAAAACTCTTTGCAAGGGGTGTCTGGCTGGTTCAGTCAGAAGAGCATGTGATTCTTGATCTTGGGGTTGTGAGTTTGAGCCCCATGTTAGGCGTAGAAATTACTTAAATGAATAAATAAATAAAAACTTGAAAAAAATTCTTTGCCAAATCCCTGGTCACAAATATTTTCCCCCATATTTCCAAAATTTTTATAGCCTTACATTTTACACTTACATCTATGATTCATTCTGAGTTAGTTTTTATGCAGTGTTAGCATTAGATCAAGGGGTTGGGGGGGGGGGTGCATGTGAACATCCGATTGTCTCAGTGCCCCTTACTGAAAAGACTGTCCTTTCACTTGTGCACAAGATATATCTCCCAATTGATTTAGGTTTTCTTTTATTTATTTTATCAATATTTTGTAGTTTTCAGCATATGGATCCTGTACACGTTTTTAGATTTAAACATATTTCGTGTCTTTTTATAGCTGTTGTAAATGGTAATGTGTTTTTACTTTTTTAAAATTTTTAAAATGTTTATCGTGAGAGAGAAAGAGAGAGAGTCCTGAGCAGGCTCGCACCGCCAGTGCAGAGCACGCTTCAGGTCTCATCTCACGAACCTCGAGTTCTTGACCTGAGCCCAAATCAAGAGTGGGACACTTAACTGGAGCCACCGAGGCCCTCCACGCGTTTTTACTTTTTAATTGTGGCTTCCAATTGTTTACTGCTGGTACACCAAGATATAATTGATCCTTGCGTGTTGACTTTGTATCCTGCTATCCGGTTAAACTGACTTATTAGTTCCAAGAGCTTTTGTAGATCCCCTGGGGGTTTGCTTAGACAGTTGTGTCATCTGTACACAGGGACATCCTTTCCAATCTGGATGTCTTTTATTTACATTTTTATCGCCTGACTGCACTAGCCAGAGTGGCAGCACAATATTGAACAAAAGGTGAGAGTTGGGCGCCTGGTTGGCTCCGTTAAGTGTCAGAACCTTGATTTCAGCTCAGGTCACGATCTCATCATCATGAGATCGAGCCCCGTGTGGGGTTCTGTGCTGACAGCACAGAGCCTGCTTGGGATTCTCTCCCTCTCTCTCTGCCCCTCTCCCCGCATCAAAATAAATGAGTAAACATTTTTTAAAAGGTGGGAGTGGACATTCTTGCTTCTGAGTTTAGCTGGAAGGCACTCAGCCTTGCACCACAAAGTGTCATGCTGGCTATACGGTTTGAAGGTGCCTTTGTTGGGTTGAGGGAGTTCCTTCTATTTCCAGATCACTAAGCACTTTTATCGTGAATGCAGGTTGAATTTTGTCAAATGTCTTTTCTGCATCAGTCAATATGATCATGTGGTTTTTCTTCTTTGAATTGCTAACTGGTATTTTACATTAATTTGAGTCTGTCCTTTTCAAATTAAGCAGCTAATGCTATGAATTTTCCTCTGAGCATAGTTTTGGCTCTATCTTATAAACTTTGATATGATGTATCTTCACTTTCCTTAGTTCCAAATATTTTATAATTTCTCATTTGACCCATGGATTACTTAGAATTGTGTTAATTCCAAAATTTTGGGGGATTTCCCTGTTATCTTTCTGTTGATTTCTAGTTTAATTCCTTTGTGGTCAGAGAACATACTTTTTATGATTTTCATTCTTTAAAAAATGTCTTCAGCTTCTTTTTTCGATGCAGAATGTGGTCTATCTTGGTGAAGTTCCACGTGTACTTGAAGAGAACACGTATTTCTCTGCCGTTGGATGGACTGTTCCGTAATATCAAATATGTCTGCTTGGTTGGTGGTTGTTCAGATTCTTCTATAGCTTTGCTGATATTCTGTCTGCTTGTTCTATTAATTAGGAAGAGATTCTTAAACTTTTGAACAACTCTTGCGAGCCGAATAGACATTATCGTGAATGTCTTAAGCATCCCATAAAACTCTGTGGCAAATGATTACAAAAGTGGCCCCGAGACCTGCTCAAGTGTCACCACCAGGGTGACGGCTCCAGCTTCTGTCCTATCCTAGAGGGTCACAGACCTACTCCTCAGTCCTGGGAGGATGGAGTGGCCTCTCAGGACCCGTCCAGCCTTAGAGGTGGCACATCACAGCTTCACTGGCCAGAGGCTCTGGACGGAATTAGGACCTCCTCCTCTCAGGCTGCGCTGCCCAGCCTCGTACATTTTATTGAGCCTCACCAAAGTTGGTCGGCAAACCTGGGGTCACAGACTTTTTGTGAAGTTTGTTATTTATGGCTAATTTTTTTTTTAAAGGAGGCTTCACACCCAGTGCAGAGCCCAACGTGAGGCCTGAACTTATGACCCTGAGATCAAGACCTGAGTGGAGGTTAAAAGTCAATGCTTAACCACCTGGGTCGCCCAGGCACCCCTATGGCTGGTCTTTGTGGATGTATGGTTCTATGAGTTTTGAAAGCTGTATTTGGACACCTGGCTGGTTCAGTCCAAGGAGCATGCAACTCTTGATCTCGGGGTCATGGGTTCAAGCCCCATATTAGGTGTAGAGATTACTAGAGAAAAAAAGACTAAGCTTTAGGGGTACCTGGATGGCTCAATCAGTTAAGCGTCTGACTCTTGATCTCAGCCCAGGTCTTGATCTCAGGGTCATGAGTTTGGGCCCCATGTTGGGCTCCACGCTGGGCATGAGCCTGCTTTAAAAAAAAAAGAAGAAGAAGGAGAAAGAAAAAGAAAAAAAAAAAAAGGCTTTATAAATAAATAAATAAATAAATAAACAAGTATTAGCTTTGTAGGCACCACCTAGTCCCATCACCTCCCAAACTCTCACTCTTTGTGAGCCCTGGGCGCCACTTTTCTTCTTCTTCTTTTTTTAATGTTTTTGGGAGAGAGAGAGAGAGACACAGCATGAGCAGGGAGGGGCAGAGAGAGGGAGACACAGAATCCGAAGCGGGCTCCAGGCTCCGAGCTGGCAGCACAGAGCCCGACGCGGGGCTCGAACTCATGAACCACGAGATCGTGACCTGAGCTCAGATGCTCAACTGACCGAGCCCCCCAGGCATGGTGGTCACTCCTCTACATGCATACGCCCCTTACAAGAAGTCTTCAAAGAACACGCGCTGGAGCCGAAGGGAGAAATCGAAAATCCCACCAACTGTCCATGGAGCCTCTAACACCTCTCTCTCAGTAATGAACAGAACAGACCGGGAAGGAGCCAGGACACAGAAATCCGAAGAGCAGCGTCCTGATCCGACTGACGCACGCGTCCACCTCATCACAGCAGAACACACTTCCTTCCAAGCAGAACATCTGTGGTGACAGATCATGTTCTGGGCCATAAAGTAGACCGTAGCAAGTGTGAAGGAGCCGAGGTCCTCCGCAGCACCTTTTTCCCACTGGGATGGAACAAACAAAAGGCAAACGACAGGAAGTCGACAAAGAAATCTACCAACATTTGGAAACAAAACATCACAGTTCTACGTGACCGTGGTCACAGA
Organism: Leopardus geoffroyi; assembly: GCF_018350155.1. Classification (NCBI taxonomy): domain Eukaryota; kingdom Metazoa; phylum Chordata; class Mammalia; order Carnivora; family Felidae; genus Leopardus; species Leopardus geoffroyi. The sequence goes on along the minus strand of NC_059329.1, from coordinate 115,297,555 downwards.
AGAGAATTTTGAGCTGAACGTGATTGGGGATGCCTGGGGGGCTCCGTCGGTGAAGTGTCCGACTTGGGCTCAGGTCATGATCTCGCGGTTCATGAGTTCGAGCCCCGTGTCGGGCTCTGTGCTGACAGCTCCGAGCCTGGAGCCCGCCTTCTGGTTCTGTGTCTCCCTCTCTCTCTGCCCCTCCCCTGCTCATGCTCTCTCTCTCTCTCTCAAAAATAAATAAAAACATTTAAAATTAAAAAAAAAAAAACAAGATAATTATCAATGCAGAAATTCTGAAGAAAACTAAAGAAAAAAACCCTTGCATTAATAGGGTTTCGCACAAGGGAAACACAAAACTTGTATTTCTACATGTTAGCAATGAACAGCTGGAAATGACAGTTTTAAGCAGAACCACTTACCAAATACGCCAGAAGCCATGAAATACTTAGTTGTGAATCTTACAAAATACGTGCTGAAAACAAGATACTGATGAAAGACATCCAAGAATATCCAAATAAATGGAGAGATACACCTACGTTCATAGACCAAAGACTTAACCTCATGAAGATGTCCGTTTGCCCTAAATCATTGTATGGATTCTGCACGATCCCGATCACATTCCCAGCAGGATTATTTTTGTAGATACAGACAAGCTGACTTTAAAATCCATACATACAGACAGAACTGGAGAAGCCAAAACAGTGTTGTGAAGGAACAAAGTTCAAGGGCTCACAGAGCCCGATTTCGTGACTTGCCGTAAAGCCAAAGTGGTTGAGGCTGTGTGTTGGCGCTGGAAGGAAAGACAGAGTAAAGAAAAGGCGATCAAGTGATTTTTTGACAAAAGGTCAAAAGCAAGCCAGTGGTGAAAAGATGGTCTTTTCAACAACGGGAGCGGGTTGTTGTGGAACAACCACAGGCGAGAAAAAAAGAACCTCAGCTTGTGCCTTCCTCAGAAGAATCACCTCAAATGTGCAGTTGGGAGAAGGAAGCGTCAGGCTGCAGTCCGGGAGAGTATTTTCACGTCATACGTCTGGCTTTTTTTTCCCCTTGCCATTCTAGTGTGCGACGGCATGCCCTTGTGATTTTTTATTGCCATATCCACGGTGGCCAATGACACCGAGCACTTTTCACAAGCTTACTGACCGTGAGAGTTCTCTGTTTGTAACGTGCCTCCTCCAGACCTTTCCCCTCGTTAAAACTGGACTGTCTCTTCTCGTTGACTTGACGGGGCTCTTCGTATATTCTGGATCTGCACCCTGTATCAGAGACCCACACTGTACGCGCCCTTTCCCGGTCCAGACTGCCTTTTCACCCGTAATGCTGGCAGACATCTGGGGACCAGGAGGAAACGCCAAGCAGATCAGACGCTAAAGATCCGCTACTTGGCATCCAACCCAAGATCACAAAGCCACCCCCGTCTTGGGCCTTGTGTCCTGTGAGAGAATGACCTTCCTACTGCTCCAGTCACTAGTACAGTGAGTTCTCTTGCTTGAAGCTTCAGAGAGGAAGAAAGCCTTCCTCCCTCTACTAATGTACATGAAAGGGATCGAGCTCAGCAAGTTGGCCACTCTGTTCCCTGCTGTCTTTGAAATCAGGATCCCGGATTCCTGGCGACAGCGCTGTGCTCCAGACCCATCCTGAGTGTCCCAGCCTCCTCCCGGGGTAGGGGGCAGCCAGAAGGGGAAACTGAGGGGTCCCATGTGCATCCCATGATCCCCCAGAGGGATGCAGGCAGAGCGCCCACTTCACGGCCCCTTTAGTGACACTAAAGGTAGGTGTCACTCCGATTTTTAGTAAGTCCATAATGGAAATTCTGGCCGAGGGGCGCCCGGGGTGGGGGGGCTCCTCGGTTGAGCGCCCGACTTCGGCTCAGGTAGTGATCTCGCAGCTCGCGGGTTCGAGCCCCACATTGGGCTCTGTGCTGACAGCTCGGAGCCTGGAGCCCACTTCGGATGCTGCGTCTCCCTCTGTCTCTGCCCCTCCCCACTCACACTCTGTCTCTTGTCTCCTTCCAAAATAAACATCAAAAAAATTTTTTAAAGAAAATTCTGGCTGAAATACATTTTCCATCTACGTTCTTTCCGTGCACATTTGTGACCCGATAGAGGGCAGTCCAGGCCGATTCTGTCATGGACAGCTGTCTCTGGCTGACTCTGAGTGTCCCACGCATCTGCTCTGTGATAGTCTTACCTCCGTGGACCTGGGGACACTGCCCCCGGATCCTCCCATGCTCCCACGGTCCTGGGGTGGCAGGTGGGGTGACGGACCCGGGACGGCCTCGGTGCTCCAGGGAGGAGGGCCCCGGATCTAGTGATTGTGGGCGTGGTGGGTGCAGGCTGAGAGGGTTCTCATTTGGGGCTTTTTCTTCTCTGTGAAGGAGGTGACTCCTCGGAGAGCGCCTTCCTCCTGTTACGTCATTTAATGCTAAGCAGTAAGCACCAGGCAGTGGCCGTGGTGGGGAGTAACTGGGCGTGGTTTCGGTCAGGGACGAGAGGATGGGGTGCAGGGCCCCAGACCGGCGTCTGCAATCATTTCGGGGGGATGGCCTGGGGCACGTGAGGTTGGGTCGGATGAACGAGGGAAGCCTCAACAGGGGGCCCACGGGGCCGCCGGCGAGGAGTTCGGGTCTCCCGGGGCCGGGTGAGCAGCGGCCCCGCCTCCGCCTGGAGGCGCCTCCCGGAGCCCCCCCCCCCCCAGCCCTCCCCCCCGCCCCGGGGAGCACACACCCCTCCGCCGCAGGCGGGACGCAGGGTGTCTGGTGCCCGGCGGGACGGCGCTGGCGTCGGGTGCCCGCACTCCCCCAGGGGTGGTCTGGCCGACCTTCCACCCCCGGCGTCTCCGGGCGCAGACCCGCGCGGACCTCCCCCGACCCTGCGCCGCGCGGCGCGACGCTGGGCCCGCGCGTGCCAGTCTTAACGCCTACCTCGTGGGCGCCTGCACTTGTCCGCCCGCCCGCCTCCCGGGGCGCAAAAGTCCGAGACGGGGCGCCCCTCCGAGCGCCCGGGGGCCGGCCGCGCGGGGCGGATCGGGGCGGGACTCCGGCCGGGCTCGGGGCGGGCCCGGGGGGCGGGGCTCCGGGGTTCGCGACCCGGGCTCTGTCCGCGGTGCTGAGCGCCCGCCCGGGCGCATGGGGCAGGTGCGCCATGGGGAACCGCAGCGCCGCGGACGCGGATGGGCTGCTGCAGGGGCGCGGGCCGGGAGCGGGCGGCGGCGCGGGGACCCCCGGGGCGGCGGCGGCGCTGGCGGGGGGCGTGCTGCTCATCGGCGCGGTACTCGCGGGGAACGCGCTCGTGTGCGTGAGCGTGGCGGCCGAGCGCGCCCTGCAGACGCCCACCAACTACTTCATCGTGAGCCTGGCAGCCGCCGACCTGCTGCTCGCCCTGCTAGTGCTGCCGCTCTTCGTCTACTCCGAGGTGAGCCCGCGGTCCCGCCGCACGCGCGCTCCTCCCCTGCGCCTTCGTCCCCTGTCCCCGTCCGCACAGGGGACCCGAGCGACCCGGCCGCTCGGCTTCTCGGGAACCTCGAGAACCTGTGCAGGCCCCAGGACCACTGGAGCCTCGGTCCCCTGACACTCGTCCCCCTCCCCCCCCCCCCCCGTCCCCGCCATCTCGGTGTCCGTTAGCCCGCTCGGCTGGGCGACTGTCCGTCCTCCCTCCGCTGTACCTGTACCTCGTCGCCCTGTCTTGGCGTCTGCTCCCCAAGAGATGCCTTTGTCCTTCAAGCCAGGGAGGGACCTCAGAAACAGGTGACTTTGGCAGTCCAGCCACCCACCACCCCCTCAGCTGGGTTCCATTCCCCAGGGGAGCCAGATGGAAAGGCAGATTCATGCTCAGTCCCCCCGGCTCTCCCTGGGGCGCAGAGACGCATACACATCACTGCACAAACCACAGCCGTGTGTGACCAGGCACACGCACACAAGTGCACCCAAGGGAAGGAGACCCTCGCTCACAAACATGCTCCGCCCATAGCAGGCGGGGTGTGGGGGTGGGGGGGGGGAGGGGGCACTCAGCTGCTAGGAGCTGAGGGGGAGTGAGCGGGGCTGCAGGAGGGGAGGCTCTGACCCCTGACAGTGGAAGCAAGGGCAGGGGCTTCTGTGAGCTCCAGAGCCCCCGTCAAGAACCAGGGCCCAGAAGCTCCATCCCCAGACCAGGTCTGGCCCTTGGGCGGGTCCCGCTTGGTGCCAGCCTTGTCTGCTTTGCCGTTTGGGCAGAGAAAAGCTGCTTAGGGCTGGGCTGGGAACTCGGCGTCAGGGGCCGTGGGGGGAAGGGAGGCTCCAATTTTCTAAGGGCGGACATGGTGAGTCCCGGCCAGGCTGGGGCAGAGCTGGACAAGGACACCCATGACCTGCCCCTCCCCCAGAGCCACAGACAGACGTCACTGACTGAGGGCTCCTAAGCTCCTAATCGTCCCAAATCAGCGGGAGGGGATTTAGAGGGGGGGGTGGCTGTAGAGGGGGGTTGGCAGTAGAGTGGGGGGGGCTGTAGGGGGGGTGGCTGTCTGCTCCTTTGCCTTTGGTGGGGGCACTGGCACAGTGAGGAGCCTTTATATCTTTTTAAAAAATTTTTTAATGTTTATTTTTGAGAGCGACAGAGACAGAGTGTGAGCAGGGGAGGGGCAGAGAGAGAGAGAGAGGAAGACACACAATCTGAAGCAGGATCCAGGCTCTGAGCTCTCAGCACAGAGCCTGACGTGGGGCTCGAACTCAGGAGCTGTGAGATCAAGAGCTGAGCCCCGCCCCCCCAGGCACACTGCAGAGACTTTATATCTAGTAGGTGATTTATCCTCAGGGCAATTCCGTGGATGCTGTCTTCACCCCTCCTCTACAGATGTGAGGTGATAATCTCGAGTCCCAGAGCAGTGACAGTTTAACCAGACAGGTGGACTCTTAGCCATCCTGTGGGGAGGAAATGGGGGCAGGGGCTTCACGCTCCAGGGTAGCAGAATCCCTGGGACCACCCCTACCCTGGGATCCTCTCGCCAGAGATCCGGCTCTCAAGCATCGACCTCACCTACAGAGTCTCCCCCAGGCCTTTCTCAGTTTTAACCGGTGGGGGTGGGGGTGGAGGTGGGGGGGACGGTTGGAGGGGTGAGGAGGGGTGTGAGGGGGATTGGAGAGGGGTGAGGGGTTGGGGTGGGGGAGGGTGTTGTGTGTGGGGAGGGTTGGAGGGGTGTGGGAGGGGGAGGGAGTGTGTGGGGGTGGGGAGGGGAGTGGGGGGAGGATTGGAGGGGCAGGGAGGGAGTGTGAGGGGAGTGGGGAGGGATGGGGGAGGGTTAGAGGGGTGCGGGTGGGGGAGGGGGTTGTGTGGGGGGAGGGTTGGAGGGGTAGGGAGGGAGTGTGAGGGGTGTGGGGAGGGGTGGGAGGAGGGTTGGAGGGATGGGGTGGGGGAGGGAGTGTGGGGGGTGGGGAGGGGGGTGGGGGAGGATTGGAGGGGTAGGGAGGGAATATGAGGGGAGTGGGGAGGGGTGGGGGGAGGGTTGAAGGGGTGGGGGTGGGAGTGGGGAAGGGGTGGGGGATGGATGGGGGAGGGGTGGGGGAGGGTTGCAGTGGTGTGGGAGGAGGAAGGAGTGTGTGGGGGGTGGGGAAGGGGTGTGGGGGCGTAGGGAGGGGTGGGGGGAGGATTGGGGGGGTACAGACGGGGTGTGAGGGGTGTGGCGAGGGGTGGGGGAGGGTGGGGATGGGAGTTGGGGGGACCCTGGGACCCTCACCCAGCTCAGTGTGAAGACTTTTCGGCCTGTGGACCTCTGGCTCCTTCCCGCTCCCCGCTGATATTCAGTCCCACTCCCCCAAAAAGAAGGGGGGTCGGAAAGAGCCGGCGCGGGGTTCCTGGCCCCTGGGCCACTGCGGGAAGACAGTCAGCGGGTCTTGTGTCCGTTGCCCCCTCCCCCCCTCCCCGGGCGCAGGTCCAGGGCGGCGTGTGGCTGTTCGGTCCCGGCCTCTGCGACGCGCTCATGGCGATGGACGTCATGCTGTGCACCGCCTCCATCTTCAACCTGTGCGCCATCAGCGTGGACAGGTGAGTCCCCGCCGCCCGGCCGCGCGCGCGCGCCCCCTGCCCCGTGCCGCCCGCCCTCACCGCGCCTCCCCTGCAGGTTCGTGGCCGTGGCCGTGCCGCTGAGCTACAACCGCCAGGGCGCCGGGGGGCGTCAGCTGCTGCTCATCGGCGCCACGTGGCTGCTGTCGGCGGCGGTGGCGGCGCCCGTGCTGTGCGGCCTCAACGACCCGCGCGGCCGCGACCCCGCCGTGTGCCGCCTGGAGAACCGCGACTACGTGGTGTACTCGTCCGTGTGCTCCTTCTTCCTGCCCTGCCCGCTCATGCTGCTGCTCTACTGGGCCACGTTCCGGGGCCTGCGGCGCTGGGAGGCGGCTCGCCAGGCCAAGCTGCACTGCCGGGCGCCTCGTCGGCCCAGCGGCCCCGGCCCACCGCCCCCCGAGGCCGGCGAGTCCCCCGAGGCCGTCGCGCCCCCCGACGCCGTCCCAGCCGAGCCGCCGCGGCAGGCACCCAGGAGGAGGCGCGCCAAGATCACCGGCCGGGAGCGCAAGGCCATGAGGGTCCTGCCGGTGGTGGTCGGTGGGTACCTGCCCTGGGGTCGGTGGGCGGAGTGGAAGGTGGCAGTGCCCCCCCCCCCCCGTTGGGAGGAGGTGCCCAGGGCGGGCTGGGCGCCGCGGGGACCCGGGTTCACCGCGCCCTCCGGCCCCGCCCCCAGGGGCCTTCCTGGTGTGCTGGACTCCCTTCTTTGTGGTGCACATCACCCGGGGACTGTGTCCTACCTGCGCCGTGCCCCCGCGGCTGGTCAGCGCGGTCACCTGGCTGGGCTACGTCAACAGCGCCCTCAACCCCGTCATCTACACCGTCTTCAACGCCGAGTTCCGCACCGTCTTCCGCAAGGCCCTGCGCCTCTGCTGCTGGGCGGATCCCTCCGCGTGCGCCCACTGCGTCCTCTGCGAGGACCTGGGCCCCGGAGGACCCGGCCATGCCTCCGGGGGCAGGACCCCAGTAAGGGAGGGGGTTTTGTACGACTAAGATTAAACAAATTCCTTCCTAAACACCTGCTGGGGAGGCTGCGGGGCTGGGGGAGTGGGCTGGGGGGTGTGGGGAGGAGCGGGAGGAGGGGCCTCTGCCCCACTTGGAGACCAGACCCCCCCCCCCGCCCCCCCGCCAGGCCAGTGAACCCCTCCTTCCTTCTGAGGAAGCCCAGAGAACAGACCCCACCAAACTGGCTCCTGGCTCAGGGTCAGGTGGGAGGGATGCCAGTTCTGCCCCTAGGCTGGGCAGGGAGGCTCCAGAAAGGCCCATTCAGCCTCGCCCATGGAGAAGCTTCCAGAACCAGACCAGCTCTTGCCTAAGAAGGTTTGGGCTCTGCTTGTGGGGCTGTCCACGGGCTCACCCATGGTGACTCACACCCTCCTCCGAACGGTTCCCTCCCTGACACACCGTGGCACCAGCTGCACCCCCGCCCCCAGCTGTTGCCCCTCTTTCAGTGGAGAGTGTAGACAGCTGTCCTGCAGGGAGGAGGCAGTTTCCTGAGACTTCCCCAGTGGGAAGGCAGCCACCGTGGGCCATCAGCAGCCGGGCCCCCTGCTTCTGCAAGGACCAGCCGAGTGTCCACTCCACTGTCCTTACAGACTCAGCAGAGCCGGGCCCAGGTCAGAGCACGGCTCCTGGCCAGCTCCCGGCTTTGGTGATGTCCCAGGCCCCAAGGAGATGGGGCCGGGGGGCCGGGTGGGTGGGCCCACCCACCCAGGCAGCCTCCTCGATCCTCTGCCTTGAGGCTGCGCGTGAGGTGGCGAGGCCCAGAACAGGGGAGCCAGGAGGAGGTGCCCGGCCTGAAGCAGGGCAGAGCCACCAAGCTGCCCCGTGTGCTGTGGCTGACTGGCCCCCCTGCTCACAGCAAGGCTCCTGTTCCTAGGGAGGAGGGGGCAGCTCTGAGCCCCTCCGGCCAGGGACAGCTCAACCTGGACTTCATCTGGGCCCTCCCGGTCCTGGGGCCCCAGCGTTACTATTCCCATGTCGGGGACGCTGTCTGTGGTTCGAGGCGCGAAGTTTTCTTGCGAACCTGAGACATTACAGGCTGTGAGGCTGGGTGATACCTCAGCATGTTAAACTCTTCTGTGGACAGAGGGGGGCCGCCCCTTCCCTCCTGCTCAGGGTCTCAGCGGGAGTGGGGAGAGGGGCACCCGGGGGACTCTGGCTCTGGCGGCTGCTTGAGTTTCTGGCACCTTCTTGCCCATGAAGTGTGAGGGCAGCTGCAGCAGACACCCTGAGTCTCCCCACAGGGAGCGGCCCCGATATTCAGACAGGAGCCCCGGATGGCTGTCCCAGGCACAGACACCTGCTCCAAGCTGGGTCTACGGTCCCTCCCGGGGGTCTCAGACTTGGAAGTAAAGGGCAGGGACAGGGCCACTGGGGCCCTCAGGCTAGGGCAGGGTCAGATTCAGGGCCCCACGTGCCCCCGATGCTCCCTTCACGTGTGCCCGTGGAGCCGCGCCATCGGGACGCGGCCAACAGCTCCCCTGCCAGCCAGCTGTGGGCCCCTCCCCACTGGTCTGTGGGCTGACCGACCTCGTGAGCTGCACCCGCCCTCAGCGACAGAGCTGAGAATGGGCTGGGAGCTGCTGGGGACCCCGCCCCCTCCCCGCTGGCCCTCTGGACAGAATCTGCAGCTCCCAACAGAGGGGGACAAGGTGGGCGAGGGGGACGGGGTGGAGCAAAAGAGGGCCTGGCGGACTGGGAGGCCCCCGGAGGCGCCTCGGCCATCGAGCTCACTCAGCCGCGCACGATGATGCCAAGGGTCACCCCAGCCTGCGGCGCCCTGAACGGCCCAGCCTGTGCTGACCGCCGGCTGACAGAGGCCGGCCCCTCGCCTGTCCCTGGAGGCTGGAGATGCCCTCAGAAGCCCTGACGTGGAACTCTGCGGACCAGCCTCGAAGCCTGGGCCCCCAAGGGCAATTTCCAGAAGCCTTCCCCCAGCCAGGGCTAAGAACACTTCACAGGCCTAGAAACGATACCCTTTGAAGCGCTGCCCCCACAATGTGCATTCCGGAGGGTTCTGTTTTCAGGAGTTGGCCGCCAGAGGGAGGCAGTGGCTCTGGGGCCCGCTAGTGAAGTCTTTCCGGGCCTGCCCGGCGGGTGGCTGGCGTCTTCAAGTTGTGGGGGGGGGGGGGGGGGGGTGCTCCCAGATCCCTTCTGCTGAGGCTGACGTGCCCCCCAGTCCCCTTTCCTGCCACCTCTACGCTGAGCAAACCCAGGGAAGCAGGGGGGTGGCCAGGGCTGAGATGTGCCCCTCCCCCCACATTGTCTGCAGCACTGCGCCTCTGAAGATTGTGCCCCGTGGGGGGCGGGCAGTCTGGGGGGCATCGAGGTCAAATCCCGGCGCTCACCACGGCCTCGGCTTGGGGCACGTGCCCAGATTCCTCAGCCTTTATCTCTCTGAGAGGTGCTGGCAAAGGCAGGAAGGTGAAATTCGGTGACTCCAGTACGTGCTAAACTCAGTAAAAGAAAATCCAAGCTTAGTCTGCAGAGATCATGAGGGCCGAGGCAGCAGCTTCTGGGGAGCAGGGCCCACAACGGGCTCCCTGAGAGCAGCCGACTGGGGTCTGTGGCGAGGCCAGGCCAGGCCCACAGGACCCGAGGGCGCCTCTGGGAGCCAGGCTCGGCTCGGGAGATAGAGCAGCATCTCCGGGACCCCCATGCTCACACCCCTTCCTATCAGGACTTTGGCCACCCCCTCAGCTCGTTCTGGAGCCAGCGTCCCCGAAGCCAAGTCTCTAGGGTGCTACAGACTTGGGAGAACTTTCTAGAAGTAGGAGCCCAGGAAGGGTCAGGGCTGGGGGAATTCTCCCCCTCCCACAGGGGTGTGAACATGCACAGTTCGCGGAACCGGCAGATGAGCGTGAGAATCCAGGGAAGCATGCCACCGTGCCAGCGCCCAGGGGCTGTGCTGGCTGCACACACAGGGCGCGTCTCCGGCTGGGGTGGGCCTTCACCTCCCCCCCACCCCCGGAACAATGGAGCTCCCGAGCCTCACGAGTGCAGAGAAAACAGGGCAACGGCAGGCCAAGGGCTCGGGGGCCACGAGGGCACTTCTGGAAATCCGCAGAAGCTTCCAGAACATGGGCAACTTCCTTAGGCACCACCCTTGGTCAGCAGAGGAGGCAGGTCTCGTTTCCAGAGCCAGCCAAGTGCTCCAGGCGCCGATCCCTCTCTGCCCCCCTGTGCCCTCTGCCCCTCAGTACAGGTGGAAAGACGCAGGGCTGGCCTGGCCTCTGGGTGGTCGGGGTTCTCGGGGTATAACCTCATGCTAGAGAGAAGGAAGGCCGTGTGGCGGCGGCCATCAGGCAGCGAGTCTGGGCCGTATCACCTCAGAGACGGGGCCTGCGGCTCCCGGCAGGCGGGTAGCCAACGGCTGCCAGGGACAGTGCCACCACCCACTCACTGGTCCACACACTTGGGAGTTGTGGCCTCCAGACTGCGCATCAGGAAACACAAAGCTGAGGCCCCCCCACCTCCGGGGCATCTGGGAAGTTGGAGCTGGAGTCACCCGTCCGGTGGGGCAGAGACGTCCGCTTTATTGACAGACACGTTATGTACACGCGTGTTACGGCACACGACACACCCGTGGGTAAGACCAGGGGATAAAAAGAGCACCGAGAGAAGGCGCCAAGGGCCCGGGGCCGGCGTCCAGCCGCTGCCCCGACCTCCCTCAGGGCTTCTGGGCAGCAGGGGCTCATTTCCAAGGGCGCAGGTCACTTAGAGTCTGTTAACAACTTGACCAGCAAGCGTTTTCACCTCCTCAGCATCCTCCGGAGTCCCCGACCTGCGGCAGCCCGGCGGCACCGTGGAGAGGGGACCCAGGGACCCTTACACGGTGACTTTCTCCATCACGCTGTCAGTGACGTGGACTTCGTCCGCCTGGACGGTGACAGCCGCCGACTGGCCACACACGTGCTGGTGGTCCTTCCAGTCCTGAAAGGAAGGGCACGCCCCACGTGACCTGAGTGTGACCTGGGGAGCAGGGCCCGAAGCCCACCCCCACGTGGGAGGGGCCGGCTCAGATGGCAAACAACCGGGGTGAGCCCCGAGGACACCGACACCGTGAGGCCCACCTGCACTCTGATCCCTCTGTCGCCTGACATACAGAGAAAAGAAAGTCATACCTGCAAAGAAATATTTGTACCCGGTGCCGCCGCCCACGGTGTTATTTATACCGGCAAAAACGAAAAAACAAAGCTGGGGCCAGCCTCATGTCCACAGAAGGGTTCAGTGGCTGTGGCCCACGAGAAGATGGGACAGGGCAGGTGTGCTGAGCAAGATACCACCTCCTCGTGAGGGGGGAGCCCACCAAGTCCCCGGTCAGGGCAGATGCTGTCGGGCTGTTGGCAGGGGGAGAGGGGGCTGAGCTCAGGCAAGGCTGGAGCCCGTCTGCAGGCAGTGAGAAGCCACCTCTCAGCCCAGACTGGGGCTCTGGACGAGGACCCGGGGGCTGGACAAACGAGGGCCGTGTTAGTCGAAACAGACGTAACCCTCGACTGGAGGTGAGGCTAGGGCTTGGTCAAGAAATGACGTGATGGGGGGGGCGCGCCTGGGTGGCTCACGCGGTTAAACGTCTGACTTCGGCTCAGGTCACGATCTCACATTTCGTGAGTTCGAGCCCCGTGTCGGGCTCTATGCTGACGGCTCGGAGCCTGGACCCTGCTTCGGATTCTGTGTGTCTCTCTTTCTCTGCCCCTCTCCCGCTCATGCCCCACCCCCTCAGAAATAAAGAAACATTAAAAAAAAAAAAAAGAAATGATGTGATAGGAACGAACACAAACACGCTGGGCAAAAGCAAGTACAGATGGGGCGCTGTCCGGGACGGCAGGGTTCCAGCTGGTCGTCTCTGTGCTGTCCTACGCTTCCTAGGTTTTCTACAACAAGCCTGCCCTGTTCTCACAGTAAAATAATTATATCCCAAGAACAGAAATCTCCCCGGGAATCACCCACAAACTGTGGGAACACACAAAATGTGTACAACTGCACAGGCCGGCCCGGGCCATGGCATCACACCGCACGTGACTGTGAGCTCGAAAGGCGTCGTGGTGCAACCACGACAGTGTTTTAGGGGAACACAGGAGGCCGGCACAAGTTCTGAGACACAACACCCACAGTGTGATCTCCAGGAAAAACTCTTTTGATACACTGGACTTCACCAACAGTAGAAACTTTTGCCCTGCAAACCTGCTACTAAGAAATTAAACAGACAAGTCACAGGCTGGAAGTCCTGGTAAATCACGTATCTGATGGAGGCCCGTGTCCAGAGCGTGCACAGAACCCTCTATACTCTTACTGAAATGACCCAATTCAAACGGGGGCAAAAGGTCTGGACAGACGTTTCCCCAAAAGAGACACACGACTGCCCGCTAAGTGAATGCGAAGGTGCCCAAATGACTGGTCGTTACAGGAATGCCACTTAGCACCTGGTGGACAGCTGGTGGACAGCTGCGGCTGCTGGACCATGCCACGTGCTAGCGGGGGAGGGGTAGCACCCGCAGCCACTTGGGAAAGCGGTCTGGAACTTTCTCGGCAAAGCCAAACACAAACTGCCTGCACGACCCCGCGAGCCCACGCCGAGGTCCCAGCCCGGGCAGGGGAGGACACGCCCACCTAGGAAGGGGCGCGAACTCACAAGCTCGGAGAGAGCGGCACTCCTGGTGATGGCCAGAGGGAACAGGAGAAAAGGGGCAAAGCCCGGGCTTGTGCCCTGGAGCGGAAGCCGCGAAAATGCGCCAGCGCGAGGAGCCAGGTGCCCGAGACCACACATCACAGCACTCGCCACGTGACGTGCCCAGAGGAGGCAAACACACAAGGACAGGAAGTAGACTCGTGCTTCTCAGAGGCTGGGGAGGGGCCCACGGGGTCCTTCAGGGGTGGTGGACCGTTCCACGACCGAACTGGGATGCTGGCGCTACAAGTACTAACGATCACCAGGTTGTACCCTGAAAACGGGCCCACGTCGTGGAGTCCGTGCACACGCGGCAGACAAGATGCGGAACGGAGACCACATCTGCGAGTTAAAACCTACCAGGTCATGGCCCTTGTCACCCCGCAGCACTGACCTCCCGCCCACGTGTTCGCAGGAGGGATCGAGGGAGCCGTTCCGGACGGGACTGCTGGCCGTCACATCAGCTTTTACCGGTCACCACGAGGAGCCCAGGCCTCTGTCTTCACACCCCCCACCCGCTGTTCATTTTGGGTCCAACATGAGAATTACGGATTTTGAGATTCATTTTGTATCAATTTACAGAAATAAAACCAAAGCATGTCTTTATCAATAAGACACATCAAAGGAGAACAAAGTTAACACAATCCAGGGAAAAAGGGAGTCTTCGCCCACAAAATTATACCTAAAGTTTAGCCTGCCTGCTTCACAAGCACACAGCCCCAGGCTGCAGTTCAGACAAAATCTCATCTGAAGCAATTCCATCGGGAAGCAAACCCACGAACCGTCCGTGTGATCGTTCCGGTTCAAGGAAGATGCAGAAAGCGAGGCCCAAGGTTGGCCACATGGCAGCACCAGCCTGGGGCCCGCCACCGGCCCTGGCCACCCCACGTGCCCGCTCCTCCTCCGCAGCCCCGGGCACAGGCTGCTGCCCCGAGGCTCTGACAAGCTGATGCCCCCTCCTCGGTGCTGACACCTACAGGGGAAGTGCAGACTTCCGGTCCCCAAAACTCTACCAATTGTGGGTGGAGGGACCGATGCGCTCCGGGCTACCAGCACGCGTGGGAGGCAGGTCCTGCCCCACAGACACACCTACAGGCCACCTGGCACTTGACTGCAAGATGCTCTCGCGTACTCTCCCGGGGCCGGGGATGTGCTCACGTGCCCTTCCCCCCCACGGCACTGTGGGGAGCGCTCAGCGCTCAGGCATCTGCAGACCCGCTGGAACTCGATGTGCACTCGGCCCTGACCATTGTCCCCACCCACCTCCGTCTGCCATCTGCTATTCCTGCTCCAGAAATGCTGGTGACAGAGGCTCCAGAAAGCCACCTGGCGGGGACAGTGGTGTCGGCAGGCACACAGCTACCTCTTAAGGCAGCATGGGGGCCACGCTAAGGGCTCCATTAGCCAGTATTTATCCATGAAATACACTGCCCTTCTTAACTCTGCTAAGTTTCAAATGAGCACCAAGAAGGGACAGTGACAGCCTTGCTGAGTGTGGGTGGAAGAAATTAGGGACACCTGAACCAGCTAGCACCAGCGACTCCAGAAAACAGCGGCCGACAGGGGAGACACACACAACACACACAACGCACACACACGGGAACAGCCGCTTGCCCAGGCCGGCAAATGCCTGACCATGAAGGCCTCGGGCCACTGCACTCGAGGTGTGTGGCTTCTTCAGGGTTTTGGTCCTGAGGACACTTGCAGGAGACTGAGGCCGGGCAGACAGGACGAATGGGCGGAAGGTGCCACGGTGGGCGAGGGAGGGAGCCGGCGAAGCAGCCTCTCCTAGCGGGTAGGCGGTGGCAGTGCAGAGGGCACGTGCATGGGGCGGCAGGGGGGCACGTGCGTGGGGACAGTGTGGCAGGGGGGCACATGCGCGGGGACTGGGAGGCAGGTGGTGCACACTTGGGGACCGGACAGCAGTGGGGGGGGGGGCGTGCTAGGGGATGGGGCAGCAGGGGGCATGCGCATGAGATCAGGACGGCAGGGGGCACCCAGGCGGGAGCAGGCACGCACCTTGCGCTGGCAGAAGGTCGAGCAGTAGTTGACTTTGTGGCAGCCGGTGCACTCGCTCAGGGCCTCGCGGCCACAGTTCACACAAGACTGCTGCAAGAAGGGACACAGGCGTCAGTGTCGTGGGGACGCCTCCCAGTCACCCCAAGAACCAGCTCCCTGTCTTCACCTAAAAGGGTCTGTGCTCACCCGGGGAGAGGAGCGGCCGCGGGGGCACAGGAATGTCTCCAGAGGCTGGGATGGCTCCTCTCTGCCAAGTAAGCAGCCAAGTCCGAACCCGGGAATGACCAGCCTCTTCCTGAGCCACCCGGACCCACGTCACCGGCTGCTGCGTGTCCACAGCCCGCACCCCAGCCACCAGCCCAGCCGGTCTCTGTGGCTTCACAGAAGCGCACACTTTGTGCCCTTTCCCCCGAAATTCCACAAGTGCAGCTTTTCCCTGAACTCACTGAGAATGGCTCACGGTAAGAGACCCGCCCGTTGCAACGCGGGCACCGGGCAGCTGTGGCCACCAACCACCTCCACCCTCGCCAAAGCAGGGAGCTACGCCAGGCACAGGCTGGAGCACAGGGTCTGTGCAGGCCAGATGGCAGGGGGTCTGGGCAGGCCTGACCGCGGCGAGGGCCTGCGAGGAAGGGTCAGCGGGCCAGGGTGGAACCACACGCACGTTAAGTCGGACTCTTTACAGAAGAGTCCGGGCTCTGCGAGGATGCGCACAACCTGGTGAGCCGCGTCCGGGTTCTACTTGAACTTCAGCTTCCTTCCTTGCTGGACATTATTACATCTGGCACTCTCACGTTTTCCCACTCATAAGCCCCCCGGAGTGTGCTCGGTCACTGCCAGGAATAGGAGCGCCAGCTGGAATCCGAGGCGCTCACTTGGCACGCCTGCCTCTGCTTTACGAGACCCAATACTTAAACAGACACGAGACAGTCTGTGGCCTCATACAGAAATTAGCCTGGGGAGAGGGAAGGCTTCACGCCGAGAGGAAGTGGAGCAGTGGGGGGGGGGGGGGGGGGCGGTGGCGGCGGCGGCGCTGGAACCCCACAGACAAGAGGCTGTGGTGCACGGGGCTCACCAGGATGGTGCCTGCACGCACCAGGCTCCTGTGCTGGGTGAGCCTTCCTCACCGCCCTCGGGGCTGTACGCCGGAGGAGGAAGCAGGGGTCTGAATCCTCTCCTGGGACGTCTGGCCCCGACGGCCAGACAGCACGCGCTCACCTGGGCCTCCCGTATTTGCGCTCCCAGCACCCAGCAGTGTTGATGGGGTGCAGTGACCCTGTGACCTGAATCAAAACGTCAGAACGAAGAGACCGAATGGGGCGGTTCCTCTACCACGTGTACGTGCCTTTGGTTCCTGGGCCTTCCCAGGGCACTCTGGGAAACATCGTTTTAAGTTTATTTATTTATTTTAAGAGAGAGACAGAGAGAGAGCACATGAGCCAGGGGAAGGGCAGAGAGAGAGAGTCCTAAGCAGGCTCTGTGCTATCAGTGCAGAGCCCAGTGTGGGGCTTGATCCCACAAACTGTGAGATCACGATCTGAGCCAAAATCCAGAGTCAGACGCTTAACCCACTGAGCTACCCAGGCGCCCCGAGAAGATTATTTTTTTACCAAAAGTAACTTGTGGTCCGGACCAGAGTGAGACACGCCAGCATGAACCGGTGTCCGCTCAAGGTCCGGATACTGACAGACAGGTGCAGAAACCCGAGAGCTGTCTGTACACACGGGTTGTTTGTACACGTGGCTCCGACTGTCGGCCGAGAGGCCCAGAGTGACAAGGAGCACGCCAGCCCCAGAACGTGGCTCCCAGGACCATCCTCCAGGGGAGGAGCCGGGGCTCCCGGAGAAACGGCTGGGCCCGGGCCCGGGCCCGGGGCAGGAGACGCCAGGAAGGAAAGGAAGTGCCCACCAGCAAGTGCACTGAGGGGAGGCCGCCAGAGGGACACAGGAGGAGCCAGAGGCGAGCTCCCAAGGGGCAGAGAAGCCCACGTGTGAGCAAGGTAAGGCCCAGGGTATGACCCGGAGTGTGAAACACGCAAAAGAGCCCTCAGTAACGTAAATAAATGATTAAGCAAGTAAATGGAGGCAGGAGATTTTCCCACCCAACAAGCATGGCGCTGAGGACAGGAGGAGCCAGAGGCGAGCTCCCAAGGGGCAGAGAAGCCCACGTGTGAGCAAGGTAAGGCCCAGGGTATGACCCGGAGTGTGAAACACGCAAAAGAGCCCTCAGTAACGTAAATAAATGATTAAGCAAGTAAATGGAGGCAGGAGATTTTCCCACCCAACAAGCATGGCGCTGAGGACAGGAGGAGCCAGAGGCGAGCTCCCAAGGGGCAGAGAAGCCCACGTGTGAGCAAGGTAAGGCCCAGGGTATGACCCGGAGTGTGAAACATGTGGAAACACACCCATCCCAAGTCAGACAAACGAATAAAAGACAAATCCCCAAAGCCGAATTCCAAAAACACAGCCAGACTCCTTGCGCCCCCATCCAGGAGGAGGACAGCCCCACCCCCACCCCGGGGTGGACAAGCTCGGTGACTCAGTGTGCAAAGGGAAAAGACAAACCTCTGACTCTGCGCCCTGCCTGTGACATGCCCCCAAAATGCACACGCTGAGTGTCTGGGCGTTGGGGCCTAGGTTCACATCAGGTCGTGGGGGTGGGGCCCCCATCACGGGGTTAGTGCCCTCCAAGGACACCAGGGAGCACTCTGGGCCCATGTGGGGCCTGAAGTCAGGAAGAGGCCCCACGGACCAGACGCTGTGACCTTGCTCCGCCCTGACTCCAGCCCCTGGCCCGCGGATGACCACACCCCAGGCGTTCCACTTCCGCTGGTGCACTTGGGTGCCAGGTTACACGCACCTCTTAGCTAAGCACCGAAGAGCAGTGGGGAGGCCACCGCCGGCCGGGAGAAGCTCCCGTGGCGCCCCCCGCCAGATGCCGGACACCGTGCCCCGGGTGGGGGAGACAGGACGCTGTGCCCTGAGCAGGGAAGGGCGTCTGCTCTTGGCCCAGGTTAACCTCTGGCGAGCTAAGTTCACACAAACGCAAACGGCTCGTGACGACAACTGGAAAAACACCCTGAATGGTCTCAGCCGGCCTAGACTTGATCTTCTGTTTAAATTCCAAATAAAACGTCCACGCGGGGAAGTGCGAGGCCTCCTCCCTCTGCTGCAAACACCTGCCTTCTCCTCACTCGCAGAGATCACGAGGCCAGCGGACCCACCTCTTCCTGCCTCCCATGGCCTTCCCAGGTCGCATTTTGTCCCCCTGGTCCCCCTGGCACTCAGGGGGGACACTCTGGGACGGTGCTACCAGCGTCCGCCTCTGCGGTGGCGAATGGATCCCCGCACTGCAATCAAACAGGAGGACCGCTTGCAAATAACAAACCTTTGAGGGCACAGAAACTTCTCCTGCTCTCCGCAGGGAGGGGCTCTGCAAAGGGAAATGGGCTTTCACCCCGGCGGATGCCAAACGCTGCCGCCACACCAAGTCCCAAGACAGAAAGCCCCCCCTCAATGGGGCTCTGCCCGGAGGGGACGCCGCACCCCCAGGCCCCGAGGGCCGCTTCCCGAGGCTGGGAGTGCTCTGGGTCTCCTCACACGCTGCTCGAGTGGGGGCCTTCCTGCCCTTCTAACCCCTCCCGACCCTGTGAAGTCCCCGGAGAGAGGGCCCTCCACAGTTCAGGCAGATGTGAGGGCCCCTCATTTCGAAATCCAAGGGCCCAGAGTCCAGCTGTGGCCATCAGAGAGCCACACAAGCCGGACCCGTCGTCCCCGTGTGGAGCCCGGGTCTGCCAGTGCACGTGACCTCACCAGGCTACCCAGGGAGCAGGGCTCCACTGTCAGGAGCGCAAAGCTGAGCTTTCTGCCCAGCTGGCCCTTCTGGCTGACGGGAGCCCTGCGTTCACAGGGCAGGACACGGGGGGAGAGCTGCACAGGGCACAGGCGGAGCACGACGGTGTCCCCAGGCTCCGAAGCACAGAGCCGCCCTCTGCCAGCCACCAGGGCTGGGGCGCCCACCAGGTCCCTGGCGGAGAACCCACAATTCGGCGATCATCTAGGTAAGAACACAAACTGCTGTTTTCCAGTTTATGCTTCTGCATCCGATCTGAACCAGCAAGACGCAGACATTCCTTCCTTTTCATTCCTTGGATGCTCCAGGACAGCTGTGCAGAGACAGGCTTCCTCCCCAGAGGGACGCTGCTGGACAGAAGGACGGACAAGCCCACAGCTGGCGGCTTCCCGGCACACGGCCTGGGCCACAGGACATGGTGGGGGCGGTCCCCACAGCCTCCCTTCACCCCTCAGATCCCTTTTAATTCTGGGGGGAAGGTACCGGCAACACCCGTTCAGTGACTCAAACGGAACCTGCCACGGAACAGGCAACCGGCGAACAACCTGAACTTGTGCGACGACAGGGGTTTTTTTAAAGTGCTTTTTCTAAGGAAACACAAATCACCAAATTGACAACGGACAAAAAGGGCGCCTGGGTGGCTCAGTCAGTTGACTGTCCGACTCTTGATTTTGGCTCCGGTCATGATCCTAGGGTCACGGGGTCGAGCCCCGTGTCTCAGCGTGGAACCCTCTTTAAGATTCTCTATGTCCCTCTTTCTGCCCCTCCTCGCGAGTGTGTGTGCACGCACGCTCTCTCTCAAAAAAAGGTAAATAAATAAAAATAAACACCAAAAAAATGGGCAAACGGTCTGAGGAGACACTGCCCCAAAGCAGACACACGAGTGTCCAGCAGCCCCTGGCACGGAGCTCGGCGCCGTCGGTCAGGGAGGAAAAGCAAATCTGAGCCACGTGAGACCCCACTTCACACCGACCGGTGTGGCCAGAGTCTCACGACCTACACGCCACACCAAGCAGTCAACATACACACGTAACCGGAAGGGAGCAGACAAAGAGACCGGGCGTTAAAAATAGTTCTAGAAACAGTGACTGAATCAAACTGAATCAAAACCAAGGTTCCAGCTAATCCTGCCCTCTCGTTTACGGTGTTCTGTTGCCCTGACCGGTCTGGCCTGGGGCCTTGCTACGCGGGAGGTCCACCCCTCGCAGGGTGAGCCCGTCCCTGGAGACACTGAACCGTGTCTTCCCGAGGCCACACCCCCACGCCCTCCTCCGTGGTCTCCCACACCCCACCCTGCACCTGCCCAGGTCACCCGAGGTCAGGCCCCAACAACCAGGCACAGCGGGCTCACCCCGCTGTGTGCGTTCCTTCCCGCAGAAGCCACTGTCCACACCCGCCCCCCATCTCCCGACCCACCCACATGCTTCCCCCGTGGCCCAGTCTGCTGCCGCGTGGCACGCGTGCGTCCTGTGCGTCCTGTTTCCACGGAGCTGTGAGCCCTCACTTCTCCCTTGAGAGAGTCATCCAGCCTCCGCGTGCCTTCACGCACCCCGGCACCCTGACATCATCAGCAAGCCCACCAAATTTAAATACAACGACAACCACGCTCAGGTGCCTCACAGCCAAACTGCCAAACACCAAAGGCAGAGACAGAACAGTCCTCGACACAGCCAGAGAGAGACCAGGGCGTGTAAGAGACCGAGAATCCCGGCGGCACAACGCACGACGAGGACGGGCTAGCATCAAGGTGCTGGGGACCACCAGAAGGCGAGGTCACTCAGGATGTGCTTCCGAAAGGAAAGGTGACACACGGGCGTCTCCACAAAAACAAAGGACAGAAAATGCGGCACCGGAGGCGCAAGCGGGGCTGAGGAGCACCGCCAAGGCCAGCACGGGTGAGCGCACCAGCACCGCGCACGCGGGGGTGGGACACCAGCCTGTGACATCAGCCCGCGCACGCGGGGGTGGGACATCAGTCTCAGAGACTGAAGCTACAGATCCCGTCACGGAAACAAGACTCTGTCAGAATCCAGTGATGCCAAGAAACCTAGAATTCTCAAACACTGGAGAACCCAGCAAGCATTATCTTTGGGTAAAGAGATTAAAACCTTTTTGTCTGCTTTTCTCTTTCCTATAAAATTCATCACTGATTATGTATTAGTTTGGAACTGTAGCTTTTAAAAAAAGGTTTTTTAATTTATCTCCTTCTTCAGAAGAAGCAACATTTTTCTTCCTTGGAAAAACATTAATCACGCGTTAAGTCGTATAGAAAACTGAGAACCTGCAAAGCTCTTCTTCCCTCTGATTTATAAAAAATGGGAATAAACTAACAGAAATGTTCACATCGTAGATATGATAGGGAAAAAAAAACCAATCTGACTTTTGTTTACAAACCAAAGTCCACGTTTACTGTAACGGAGAAAGCTCCCGTTCAGAACACATCGCTGCTGTGCCCCCCACCCCCACCTCCCGCAGGACGCCTCCGAGTACACCACGCCTGCCGCGCACACGCCTCGGCTGGTGCTGCTCCGACCCTGGTGACCCCGGTGGCCTGCGCCCACCGACACCTGGGAGACCGGCCCTAAGCAACCCCCAGGCCGCGCACAAAAAGCCGCAGGGGCTGCAGTGACGAGCTGAGAGAATGTCCCCCGGCTGTGCTCCGTGAACCCGGACGCCCGGGATCCTCCTTCGGAAGAACCTGCTGGAAGCTGGAAGTGAAACAACACGGAGGCGGCCTCCATCAGGCACGGAGGTGCAGGCGGAGGAGCTCAGACGCGGAAGCTTCCAGCTGGTAATGGGGGAGACGCACGCCTGCCAAACACCCCAAGGGACGCATCTCCAAACTCAACAGAACACAAGGCACGTTTTCACCACGTGACAATAATCTGAAAGTATAAATAATGCCCGTGACAGGTGAGTGTCCAAAAACTCTGGCTGGCGTGTAGAACATTTTGTCCCTTTTGAAAGAAGCTGATTTTATTTATAAAAGCACAGGGGCGCCTGGGGGGCTCAGTCGGTTAAGCTTCCGACTTCAGCTCAGGTCATGATCTGTGGTTCATGAGTTTGAGCCCCACGTCGGGCTCTGTGCTGACAGCTCAGAGCCTGGAGCCTGCTTCCGATTCTGTGTCTCCCTCTCTCTCTGCCCCTCCCCCCTTGTGCTCTCTCTCAAAAACAAATAAACTTAAAAAAAATTAAAAACAAAAGCACAAATATCTTCCCACCAACAGCATTCAGTTATCTGTGAGAAAGGCTTCATTTGTAAACGATTCTCTAGCGGTGCTCTTCCAGGAAGGTAGGGGACGGCCGCCCCCGGAGCCAGCGGAAGGCGGGGGAGCAGGTGGCCGCAGACCCCGGCATCTGCCTGCACCGACATCACCTCCCCCGGCATCTGCCTGCACCGACGTCACCTCCCCCGGCATCTGCCTGCTTCAACGTTACCTCCTTGCGATCTGCGTCCGCCTGGACTCTGGCCTGGGCCGCGGCGGCTTCTCTGTAGGAGCTGGCCTGCTTGGCTTGTTCGAACAGTGTCTTCAGTTGCTGGGCCGTGCTGAGCAGGGAGTTGACCATCTCTTCCAGGTACAGCCAGTTCCGAGGCTCCGACATCTCCAGCCCGCTGACCACCGAGGGGGAGACGGCTTTGGTGGGGGTGGAGGGTGGGATGGCCAAGGCCGGCAGGGAGGTCAACACTAGAATATTCGGAATGCAAATAAAACAAGAAATTAATGTGTCTCCTCCCTTCAAAGCGGTCTCTGTTAAATTTTTTTTTTTTTTCAACGTTTATTTATTTTTGGGACAGAGAGAGACAGAGCATGAACGGGGGAGGGGCAGAGAGAGAGGGAGACACAGAATCGGAAACAGGCTCCAGGCTCCGAGCCATCAGCCCAGAGCCCGGCGCGGGGCTCGAACTCCCGGACCGCGAGATCGTGACCTGGCTGAAGTCGGACGCCTAACCGACTGCGCCACCCAGGCGCCCCAAAGCGGTCTCTGTTAAAACTTCTAATCCAATGTTGGAAAGTGGAGGCGCCTGGGTGGCTCGGTTGGTTGAGCATCTGGCTCTTGGTTTTGGTTCAGGTCATGACTCAGGGTTCACGGGATCAAGCCCCACATCAGGTTCTGCGCTGAGAGACAACCTGCTTGGGACTCTCTTTCTCCTTCCCTCTCCCTGCTTGCGTTCTCTCTAAAATTTACAAAAAAAAAAAGAGGAAAGAAAGAAGGAAAGAAAGAAAGAAAGAAAGAAAAAAGAAAGAAAGAAAGAAAGAGAAAGAATGAACGAACGAACTGCTTAAAAAACAAAACTCGGAAAGTGTGGGGGCAAGGGACAGACATAAATACCACACACCACACGGCCTCCCTGTAAACTGCCCCAGAAGATGGGGAGACATTCTTCCAGTCACAGCACCACACTTGAAAGCCCCCAGTGCCAGCACCAGAAAGCACACACGAAGGCCCAACCACGGACGTACGGGGCTGGAAGCCAGGCGCTCACGGATGACCCAGACCACAACCAAATGTGCCCCGTGCAGGGGGGCCACCCGGACAGCAAGGGGACAAGGACAGCCTGAGGCAGCGGCTCCGACCGCGACGCATCCCGTCGGGTCCTCCCCGGCATCCACGGCCACGCGAGGGGTCCTAATTAAGCGTCACGGAACTCAGGTGTCACAGGGGGAGGACAGCGTTACAAAGCTGGAAAGGAGGAAACCAGGAGGGACCCTGTGGTCTGGACGGGGCCAGAGTGGAACACACGTGCGCATACGTCCCCACCTCGGTGCACCGCGCGGCCCGCGGGCAGGGACACCCGAGTGCGACGAGCCTGCCCCTGGCTGAGCGATAACGGTCTCGCATCCAGCCTCCCGGGACACACGCCCGATGGGCCCGTGCAGGGGGTGGGGAGGGGGAGGCCTACATGGTGAGCAAGCCTGCGAGAGCGGAAGGAGGGTGGCGCGTCTATAAACCCACACGTTTCTGTCGCCGCGCCATCTAGAATGGCAGAAACGAGAAACACACAAACGCCCGCCAGCTGGTTTCGGAAGCTCCCTTTAACGAAGCATACTGACGGGGACGTGCCCCAGCTGTGTGATTAAGTGAAGGACCAAAGCCGCCAAGCGTATGCGGTGCGAGGCCGTCCCGTGTCAGACCGGGAGCGAGGCAAGCACCTGCGCTTCCGCTTCCGCCCGTACCGAGCCCCACGCCGCCCCAGGGAACACGCCAGAACTCACAGCCTCCCTCTGCCAGGGCCTGGCGTCGTCTCAGGTTCACCCAAGTGCGTTCACAAACGCAGGCCCCGATCCGGCGCAGCGACGGGAAAGAACCCACACGAAACCTACTTTGTCAGAGAGTCTTTCCCAAGAGCGACCCCAAGGCCAGAGTCGGCAGGTGCCGGACGTCTCTCGCACCCACCTATCTTGGGATGAGACGTTGGCAGTGCTGCTTCCGGGAAGGGTGCGATCTGGCAGCTGTCCTGATACCCTGGGTAGTGTGGCTCCGGGTGGCCGACTCTGCACGGGGGCTGCACGCCTGCCTCTTGCACTGTCGGGGACGAGAGGGACAAGACAGCCTTGGGACCCGGCTGGGGCCTGGCTGGGGCTGCACAGATTTTAAATCTCGACGTGTGTCCAGCTGCACCGTCCAAGGAGGTAGCTTCTGAGCCCCAGAAACGCGATGAACTGTTTGAATTGCTAGTATCCGGGATCTACCGGGTGAAGTACAATGTTAAACGTTAATCTCCACTTTCTTTCCGCTTTCTGGACGTGGCTAGTGGAACATCTACAAGCACACGTGGCCTCAGGAGTCTCTGCCTCGCAGCCGGTCCACAGCAGGAGTCGGCAAACCGTGGGCATTTTCTGTCACAACCGATAGACCCGCACGCCTGCCCGGCGCCCGCCCGCGCACGCCAACCTGACGCCCCTGCTCCAGGCCGCTCCAAGCCCCAGGTTAACAGGGGTGACGCGTGTGGCCCACAGGGCAGGTGCCAAGGACAACTCACCCGTGGCTCCCGCGAAGACATCGCCCTGGGCCGGGCTCTCTGAGATGACGGCGGTGGCCTCCACGGTGGACGCCCGGTCAAAGGTCAGTGCGCCCGAGGTAGTGATCTGTCCTGAGGGGGTCACGGTGACTGGAAAAGCAGAAGTGCTCTTTACCACCGGCTTGACCACGGCACAGGCCAAAGCCTGGACACAGCACGTGCCCCAGACACCTCTGCAGGGGCTGGAGAAGACCAGGGACCCTACACCTCTGACAGGAACCAGGGCCAAGGCGGCGGGCTCTCTAGGACACCCTGCTCACATCTGAACCGGCAACAGAGGCACGAGCTGCCTCGTTGGAAAACAAAACATAAAGTTGGAAGTAACTGCGAGACTCCTTTGTGGCTGGAATTAAGAAAGACGTTCCCAGAGGTTGGGGCACCCGGGTGGCTCCGTCAGTTGAGCGTCTGACTTCGGCTCAGGTCGTGATCTCACGGTTCACGAGTGTGACCCCACGTCAGGCTGTGTGCTGACAGCTCAGAGCCTGGAGCCTGCTTCGGATTCTGTGTCTCCCTCTCTATCCCTCCCCCACTTGCGCTCTCTCTCAAAAATAAATGTTAAAAAAAAAATTAAAATAAAAAAAGATTCACAGAGGTTGAAGACGAAAGCAGACTTGCCCCCACAGCCCTTCTGCTGCCCCATCCCCTTGGCCGCAGGAACCACAAAGAGAGAGCACCGGGGTGGGAGGGCAGGGGCGGGGGCGAGGGGTGGGGGGACGGCTCTCTGTAGATGCTTGTTCACAGCCTCGGGCGAAGGCGCTGGCTGCAGACACCTGTCTCGTCCCTGCCTCGCCCCACTCTGGTTCACACACAGCCAGGGTTTCCCTCGGTCCACCTGGTCCCCACTCCGAGACAACCGCGTGAGGCATGTGGACATGGGGGCTGAGCAAAGGTGTTCCTGCGGATGCCCCCTCCCAGAAGGCATGGCTCCTGGTTCGTTCCATTAGGAAACACCTGCTGGGGGCACGCCAGGGAGTCCACGGAGATGAGGAAAACCCCCCCAGGGCGGCCCCCACAGAACAAGGGAGCCCCAGGGGTTAGAGGGGCCGCGGCTCCGCCTCATTCAAACTCACAGGCGGTGGCGGCGGTGGCGGGAAGCAGCGTGATGTTCTTGGGGGGCTCCTTCTTCACGGGGGTCGCAGGCGGCTCATTCTCCTTCTTGCGCCTTTTGTAGGGGACGAAGAGCCTGACTGGGCCGCTCTGCGGGGAGAGGCGCAGTGAGACGGGGCCAGCGCTGTCCCCGCGCCCCGTCTCTGCCCACACGGGGGGGAGGGGGCACAGCAGGACCGCGGGCGGGAAGCTGCAGAGGCCCGACCTCTCTGCAGGCCCCAAGGTCCCTGAGGGACATTAAAGATTCTTTCTAAAAGAATACACGAAAAGCAGCGTTTAAAAACAAGATAACATTCGTCAACACACAGGATTCCCAGGGACTGCTAGAAGACAGAAAACAGAGAAGGACCCGGCAAAGGAGAGCCTCTGCCCCATGGGACACAACATTCCAGCAGGACTGAAGAGGCTTTGGGAACAGACGAGAGGAGCAGCAACGGCAGAAGCCAGCCCTGCACCTGCCACCCGGCTGTCCAGCCTCAGGCAGGAGGGGAGACCAGTCTCGGGGGTCGCAGCCCTGCCCCGGCTGCGGTCCCCCGAGACCACCCGAGCACATGGCGCCCTCCGCTCTGTGAGCATAAAGGGGGTCCTCGGAAGCCCTGGGTCGTGCCTGCTGGCCGTTTTCTTCTGTGTGGCTCTCGCGTCCCGTTTCTTTGCAAGTCTTACAACGTTTTGTCGAAAGATGGACGCTTTAGTGATGTACTGTAGCAACACTGAGACGGACTCCTTCTCTCCAGGGTTCCTGCTGCTGATCACGTCAGCAACCTGGCTGTCCCCAGGCAGCAGGGAGGGTGTCACACCCAGCAGGGGCTGCGCTGTCCCCCAGCAGACTGCTCACGGCTCCGAGGCCTGGGGGCAGATCCAACTGCATTAGGGCTCCTTCATGGGGAGTTTTTGAGGCAAATCTTTGAGGTCTGTTCTTATCCCAGACGGATTCTTCTTAGCTGCCACCTTCCCCGCTTCTCCGGTTTAGCGGGTTGCTCTCACTGCCGACCAGCCACCTCTCCAGGGCTCGAGTCCACGGGGCGAGGCTCTAGAGCTGGGGGGGAGGACGCTGGTGGCACGGTCTTCCTGCCCTGCCACTCCTGGGGGTGGCCTCTGCCCTCAGAGAGGAGGCTGGTGAGGGAAGGAGCCCCCAGTCTCTTGGCCACACCTGCCCAGAATTTAGTTTCTGCGACTCAGAACCAGGGCTGGAGATGTCCCAGTAGGCGGAGGGAGCCCTAGGCCACGAAGTTCTCCCCTGTGTTTTCTTCCCAAAATGTGGGTTTCGTGTTTTGGATAAATTTGGATCTGTGATCCATTTTGAATTCATCTGCACATGAAATGCCAGGTTGGGGCCGAGAAGCATTTCTACGCCGAGTGCAGCTGTCCCCACCGCCATGCAGCCGACACCCTTGTGTGCAAGCGCACCCGCGGCCCCGCCGACCCCTCGCCCTGCTGACGCGCACTCTCCATCGCAACAGCAGTGGGAAAGGTCCTCGAGGGCCGGGACCCCTCCGACTTCAGTCTTTTCCTGCAAATTGCTCTGGTTGTCCTGCTTCTTTGCCTTTCTTACCGACTATAAAACCAGCTTGTTTAAAGCTCCACAGAGCCCCGCGGGGATTCCAAGGAACCATGTGGAGCCTGCAGACCGTGAGGGCAGCGCCCGAGCCCTTCCTGGGCCTCCAACCCCGGCCACGCCGCCTCGGCTCAGGGCTTCCCGCGTTTCTTTCCACAGCCGGGTCTAGGTGTGTCGCACACGCATTCCGCACGTGTCCTGTTTACACCCGTCTCCACGTTCTGCGGCCACTGCAAAGAGTGCTCGCAAGTTTTCTAAACTCCCTAACGGGACGATTCCCTCCTACTCTCTTCCCCCTACGAGATCTCGGAGTGCTCTCCCTGGTAGTTTCTCCAAGTGAACTTTAAAGCTACTTCATTTTCACAAAAATGTCCCCTTGTTCACTCCACGAGAATATTTAATCCATACACGAACTAGACGATTTTAGGATATTTCATTTTCCACCCAAGACTATGATAGGTCTCTCCAATTACATCTCCTTTCAAATCTTCTAAAAATTAACCAGATAGCTCATCAAAATAAAACCAGGATATCTCGTTAAACAGCTTTCTAGTTCACTTTGAAAACATCTCAAAATAGAACTTAACAGTAAGGAAGGCTGAAACCAAACTAAGACATTCAGACACTACACGTTACTCTCACGTTTTTGAAAGCTACACGGCCACAAAGGTTAAAATCAATGAAAACGTTCATTCTTTTTGAAACTGTTAGTTGAGAACATAGAAATGTGTCAAAAGACCTTAAAAGCCCCTCATAATTTCAACGTAGTACTTTTAGGACATAACGTTAAAACACACAGGATATGAGACAGCACACACGTACTCCCCACGACCGCGAAGAACACTGTGTGCTCAGTTTTGGGGTCAAGATGGTGATGCTGGAGCAAGTTCCCCGCCTGCACCACCTGCAGCATCAGAGCGACGCCAGAGACGCAGAGTTTGAGAGAGAAACGTGACAGCCCCTGGATCGGCCGCAGGGGCGCCAGAGCCGTGTGCGTCATCGCAGTGGCCCTGCCCGCCCGTGCGCACCCCGGCCCCACCAGGTGACCCCCCCGGCCACTCACCAGGGTCATGTCGTCACAGCAGGCGGCACAGGTGCATGAGGCAGCGTGAGGATTTAAGATCCCGTCCTGAAATTCAGAGAAGACACGGTACGTGAGAAAGTCACCTTTCGGCAGCTCTACGGCGTGTCTGTCGCTCATAAACACAAAACCCTGTCGCTTCCAGAAACACCTCTTCCTCGCACTTCCCTGTTGTACAAGGCGGTTATCGGCGGCAGGGTCCGCCGAGTCCCTTCCGGGAGGTGAAGACTCTACGAGCGTTATTTCTTGACCAACACGCAAAGCGCTACCCGCAAACAGCAGTGAGAAGCCCCACCCCACGACGGGTAAACCGGGGTTGGGGGGGGTGGTCAGCGTCTGGGAAAGGTCACGCGCCTCCAGGGGAAGCTCCGGTGTTGCCTCAGGCACTCCTGGCAAGCACCGTAGGCACCGAATGTGTGAAACACCAGGACACTAGGCGAGGTCACCTGCCCGGGACCACACGGCCAGGCGGCCTCCGTCTGACCGCACATGCCGGCCACGCCCCGGGGCCGCCGTGGGGACCCCCCGCTTAGCTGCGGGGGGACGGCGCGCACACACCTGAATGAGGCACTGAAGCGGCCTGCCCGCGTAGCGGATGCTCCTCTTCCAGTCCTTACTGCTGGCTCTCCCGGCCATGGCTTCGAACTCAGTCGGGCTGTACCAGTTCTCCCCCTGCTTGATGCATCGGCCCCGGCCGCCTGAAGTGACACGAAGGACCAGCAAGTGGCCGCACCGCCCGCCCCCAGCGGCCTCGGCCGGCTGTTCCTCACATGGGCCGCAAACGCCACAGCCCCCCAGCTGGGGCTGCGTGATGCACCCCCCCCCCCCCCGGCCCCCACGGCCGGCCCGCAGCAGGCAAGCCCCCGCCACGAATCCACACTCGCAGGCCCACCGCACCTCCCCGCCCCACTGTCCACGGCCACCGCCAGCTCACCCTGGTCTCACGATGACCTCCTGCCACCTGCCCCACCCTGGGAACTTTCCCTGTGGGAACTCCTCTTCCCCCGCTTTCCCCCCTCCATGGGTTGCTGCGTCTTCTCACTGCGCCCCCACCACGCCCCAAACCTCTCCACGGCCCCAGCTCTAGTGCCCGGGGCTGTGAGCCACGTCCGCCCCGGCACGGTCCACACGTGTGTGGGGCCGCGAGGGGACAGGCCTGGCCCACACGTGTGCGCTGTGGGGCCGCGAGGGGACGGGCGCCTCACCTGAGCCGAGCCTGCTCTTGAACAGCGTGCCGCTGATGTTCCGGCAGCGCACGGGCAGCTCGCTGTCGTACACCGAGGGGTCCCAGTTATATTTGGTTCCGCCTCGCTCCTGGCCGGGAGCCGCAGGAGTCGGAGGGCACTGAGGGCCTTGGGCAAAGGAAGCGTTTTGAGAGTAAGAGACGCCGGACGCACCCAAGATAACCAGGCAAGTACAACCACGCCGACTGGCTTATGACGGCGGGTCGTCCGGCTGCCCACAGACCACCCCGACTTAGCAGCACCAGGCAGCTCTTTCTCGGCTCGTAAAACCCCACTTTCTCTACTTAAACAGGAACATTTATATTACGAATTCACCACAAAAATGAACAGGTCGCCCCCAGCATGAACTCCACAAGCGCCCAGGTGTGCGGGCACCTGGAGTGAGGGGTGCAGCTGGCCCCTTCAGCCCCGCCGTCTCCACGATGCTCCCGTCCGTGTGCACAACAATCAGCGTGGCCTTCTCTGTGTTCAGGCTGTCCCCGATCTGCAGGGCTGTCCTGCCAGACTGGAGGAAAGAACGTTCCGTGAGTCTCCCAGACAAACAGCTGCGGGGCCTGCCACTCGGTGCGACGGGACATGGGCCTCGCTGACCGTCACCGACAAGGGCGCCAACGGTGCCTCCGTGGGCTCTTTCAAGATGCCAATAAAAGACCTAAACACGGGTGCCCTAACCTCCTCCCCCATCCCTGCGTGAGCCAGACGCCCTTCCCTGTCCTTGCTGGAGGAGAGACTCACCCCGCTGTCCCTGGGTGCACATCGCTCAGGTCTCTGGCAAACTCAAGGCCTTGCCCAGAGAGTCCTGGGGTGGACGACACTCTAAGCAGCCTGCTCACACCCACCATTCTGGGACATTCTAACACTTGCATGGTCAGAGCATGGAAGCAATGAAGGCAAAGTGAGAAGACATTTCCTAAAATCTGAAAATCCATCAGGGGGGTGAGTACACCTCCTTGTGGAGCTGAGGGACCCCCACCCATGAGCACGCGCACACCTGCACACGCACCCAGAGCCGGGGCTCATCACCCAGAGGGTCAGGGCCTCAGTAAGGGTGTTGCACTGCTCGTGTCTGAATCACTAAAGACACGCAACTCTCTACTGAAAAGAGGGAATGTTCTGTGTTCATTTACGAATCACAAAGTATTTTCCTTATTATTTTTTAAATGTTTGTTCATTTTTGAGAGAGAGAGAGAGAGAGAGGGAGAGAGAGAGAAACTGAGCAGGGGAGGGGCAGAGAGAGAGGGAGACACAGAATCAGAAGCAGGCTCCAGGCTCTAAGCTATCAGCACAGAGCCTGACGCGGGGCTCAAACCCATGAACCGTGAGACCATGACCTGAGCTGAAGTTGGACACATAACCAACTGAGCCACCCAGGTGCCCCAAAGTATTTTCCTTATTAAAGCCAATGGAATACACATATATTTGAGACCCCCCCCCTTGTCAGTTTCGTCCCCGGGCCTCCCTGTCCTCAGAGCCCGCTGCAAGGACCATGTCCAGGAGGCACGGTCCAGGCTGTGCCCTGGTTCCCTGACCCTCTGGCTCCAGCCCCTTCTAGAAAAGAGGACAAGCCAGAATCCGCTTCTGGGAAGGAGGGACCTGTTGGAGGCAGGAAATTGTCAGCTGGCTATCAGCTTGTACGCATGCTGAGACCCTAAAAAATAAAGCAAGTTTCTTAAGTCTGTACTCTGCTATTAAAATTAAGAGGGTGAGTCTGCTGTTTGCTGCCATTCCAATGATAGCAGCTTTGCTTGCAGGTGTGTAGAGTCCTAGGTGTGTGATTAAGGCTAAAATAAAGAGAAACGGTAACTAACAGTTCTGGCAAAGCTCCAGGAGAGTCCCCCATTCTGTGGTTGTCGGGCAAGGATGGGAGATCACAGCACACTCTTCCTGGCGCCCACACAGCCCTGTGCAGGGCCTCTGGGGGAACCGGGGTCAGGGAGGTCACACTCTGGGGTCTGGGGAAAAGTGCTCATGGAGTGGCTTACCAGGACGTGTCCCGAGAGTGAGGCGGCATTTGCCACCGACGTGGTGAAGACGTTGTCTGCAGAGGCACCCACGTTGGCCACGGTCACAGTGGTCACCTCTGCAACACAGAAGCCTGATTCAGCACACCATCAGAGCCAAGGGCCTCCCACCAGGGCCCCAAAACAGCATTTCCCAAACAGGTATCTGCACTTCCAACCACGGGACTCCCAACATTCTTACACAAAGTGCTCACTCCACATTTCTGGACCACAGTCTAAGCAATCTGGGCCTTAGAAAAAGAAAAGAAAGAGGCAGCTCTCCAGCCCACTAGAGCCTTTTATTCACAGTGAAAACCCGCCCCCGCCACGCTCCCACTGAGCTGGCAGCAGGCTCTGCCAAACTGCCCCTGGGCTTCTCGTTCCCTTTAGCATAAAACCATACACCAAGGTTCCAGGAGTCCGGTGACCATCCTGTGGCCAGGCTCAGGCAGTGTCACCTACAGAGCTCCCTCCCTTGCTGGTACCCTCTCGAAGGTCAGCACAGGCCAGGGCTCAGGTCTCTCCTGCCTCCTCCTGGACCCCCTCTCCCATTCACTGCCCACGGAGAGGCTTTCCTGCCAGCTCCTTGGCTGGGCAGGCGGTCCCCTCTGTCACACAGCATTCTAGAATGGCCCATGAATAGGGCAGTCTCTGACTTGGGAAATGCTCACAAAATACTGGTGGAAAGAGTCCTGCATATTCCACTAACCCAGCACCCACCAAACTGCACTGAAAATAGCTGTTCCCCTTGTCTGCTCCTCCAGCAGACCACAGCCTACGTCCCTGTCTGAACGCACGCTCAGGCCAAGCAGCTATCAGGCCCGAGAAGAGGGAGCCCCAGAGAGGAGACACAACCTGCCGAGTTACCTGCACCTGGAAGGTATCTAACCTCAGCAACTTAGAAAAGTTCTAATGCTTCCATGTATGCAAAAACACAACTATCAAATTCTGCAGATAAAAACATGCAACGCCAAGACATTTCTCTGATGCCGTGACGAACTATATCATGTTTCTTTTCTGCATCCAGAAAACATATGCAAAAAGCAAACAAACAAACAAACAAACAAACAAACAAAAACCTGAAAACTGCACGGTCCAACATCAAAGCAGAGTTTAGCGATGAGAACCGAATACTCTAATAGCCACAAAGCCTTCTTCCTTCTTTTGTGAGGACCCCAGACAGACCACACACAGACCAGCAGCTCTGGGGCAGCAGGCCAAGTCCCCCCCGCCTACAGCTGCTTAGGGCTGGATAAACACCGGAGTGACAGGACCACCAGGACACAGGCTGCTGGCTCCTTAGGGGAAAGTGCCTGACAACACGTGCCGTGCCGGCAGTAACTCAAGGATGCACTTCCTGGGTCCCCACACTCAGCTAGGGAGCTCCCAGCTGGGAAGGGATACAACACTTGGGAAAGTCTCTACCTTCATTGGGATGGCGATCTGGGAAGGCACTACTCCTAAAGGAGGCTTTGGGGCACAGTCTGAGGCTCCACGGGTCATGACACTTGAGAACGAGAATGTTCTGTGTGGCAAGAAACAAAACCACGGGCCAGTTTTCCCCTGGGAAAGGAGCTTGCCAGGAATGGTAGGGGGAAGGGAGGATCCATAAAGGAGATGGGATGTGGGGGGCCAGGGACGGACCAGGAGGGGAATCTAAGGAGTCAAAGCATGATGCCGCCCTCTGCTCCCAAAGGCTGCAGGGCCTCCCAAGCTGGGTGAGCACTGCCTTGCTCCCCAGCTCTCAGGTCACCCCTGAACTGGACCTTAGGATTCCAAGTGACCAGACACACCCAACCTCAGGCTGCTCCAGGGCAGGATCCATGTCTGATCCCCACTCCCCTAATCTTCCCAGCCCCCCTTGTCACCAGCACCAGGGACAGACAGAGAAGACAAGCAGGGCAAGAGGCAGGTGCTGAGAAGGTTCTGGAAGGAGCACAGGGTGCTCTGCAGGAAGGAACGGGGCTTGCACAAGGTAAACGGGTTCAGGAAGCATGTTCAGGGAAGTGTGCACACTGGGCAGGGTCAGGCTGGTCACATGGGGCAGGCGTGCAGGAATGGCAGGGCACACGAGGTAGGTGTGAGGCGTGCCAGAGGCATGTGCTCGGAGAGAAGGGGGCAGGCTGGTCCCCAGGGCGCGTGCAGCGGGCGGTGGGCGCGGGGCTGGCGTGGGCTGCTTGTGTGCGCTGTGTGCGGGGCAGGTGCACACAGGTGCACGGGTTTGTGTCTGGGGCCGGCGCGCGTGGGTCAGGTGCGGACAGGTGCATGGGCTGCGTGTGGGGGCAGGTGCGCACAGGCGCCCGGGTCGTGCGCGCGGGCGGGCGGCACTTGCCTGCGAAGGCTGCGGCCGCGGCGGCCTCGTCGGGACCCGGCAGGGCCTCGGCACCCATGTCCATGTGCCCGGACTCGGCGGCCATCACCGCCACGGCCGTCACCCGCCGAGTCTCGCGCTCTGCCTCCGAGTCTCCGTCCTCCTCCGAGTCCTCGTCCCTGCTGAGCACCGGCTCCTCCGCCTCGCCTCCTGCCGCGGCCGCGGCCGCCGCCGCAACAGCGGCCGCGGCCGCCACCGCTGCCGCCTCGGCCAGGCCCAGCTGCTTGGCGGCCGAGTCCGAGTCCTCCATCCGGACTCCGCCGAGCCCGCCCGAAGGCGCCAGCCGGGGCCGCCCGAAGGCCGGGACGGAGCCCGAAGCGCGCAGCGCGAGGAGGGCCGCCCGAGCCGGGCCGAGCCGAGCCGAGCCGGGCCGAGGCTGCCCGAAGCTGCCAGCCGAGCCGAGCCGAGCCTGCCCGAAGCCTCCCGCGCCGCCGAGCCGAGGCTGCCCGAACAGGGGCCGAACCGGCACGAAGCGGCCCAGTCGAGCTCCGCCGACGGCCGAGAGTCCGGAACCGAGGAGGGCCGAAGCGGCCCGAAGTGCGGAGCCGAGTCTGCCCGAACTGGTCCGAGGCTGTACGAGGGCTTCCGAACGGCTCTGCGCTAACCCCTCCTCAGCGCCTGGGAGGCCGCGCCACCCTTCGTCCCCCGCAACAGGGTCGCCGACTGTGGGGCAGAATCTCGCCGGCCTCCGACGCAGCGCGGCCGGGCCAGGAGAACCTTTCGTCGCAGGCTCCGCCCACCCCCGCCTCGAGCGGGAGCCGAGTCCGTCCGAGGTGAAGCCGAACAGAGCCGAGCGTTGCCGAGCCCCGATACTCCGAGCCTCGGCTCTCCGCCTCCGCCTGTACGAAAGTGCCCGAGCGCTGCCGGACGGGTTGATCGGGCCTCGGCCGCGGATCGGAATCAAACTCCCGAAGCGCGGCGAGGTCGGGCCCCTTCGGGAGCAGAAGCGAAAATGGCCGAAGGGACGCGAAGAGCGCGGAGCCGAGAGACTGCCGGGATCGCGGCGGACTGGGCGGGCGGGGCCGGGCGGCAAGATGGCGGCCGCGCGGCGAGGTGAGGGCGTGGGGTGGGCGGCTTGGGGGCGTCAGGGGGCCGCGAGGGTCTCGGGACGGCTTGGCGCCCGTCGGCCGGAGGCTGGGGCTGGGACTCCGGGCGGCGGGGGCAGAGATCATGCCGGGAAGGGGGGCCGGTTCGCTTTGGTTCTTTCTGGTGTCGGAAAGGCCGACCAGTCTGGGGTTCCTCGTGGTGGTTGCGATTCCGCGGTTTTGAGTAGATTCGCGAGGTGAGGCCCCGGGCTCGTTGAGAGCCTCTTCCCCTCCCTGGCCTCACGTCGCGTGTCCTGCTACCACCTTTCCGTGGCCGGCCCCCGGTTTTGCGCAATGCGCGCGGTGGCGGCAGGGGACAAGGGCCAGGGCAGGGGACAGGGGCACAGGGACAGGGCTAAGGGGCTGGCAGCAGGGGCAGGGGCAGGCAGCAGGGGCGTAGGCGTCGGCCCGGGCTGGCTGCAGTGTGACCCGTGAACTGCCACACTGCCCTGCGCAGCGGCTGCGCGCTCTCCAGAGAGCGAGGGCGGCCCGTGTGCCGTGAGGCCCAGGCGCCCAGGGAGCTGGCGGGGGCTCCGCAGGTCGGGAGGCACCCCGTCCCATTGCCAGCAGCTTTGTGTCCGAGACAGAATGCTGGGCGATGCGGCAACCCCCCGGAAAGCTGGTCCCCGCCAGCGTGTGCTTCAGTCGTACAGATCCCCGCCCTCCCCACCCCCCCCCCCCCCCCAGGCGTTGACTCCTGGAACGTCCAGTGAGTTGTTAATTCTCGCTGTGAAACACCCCCAGCTGGCAGACAGGCGGGCATAGCTTATCTTGGTCCGCGTCCTGCCCGGGTCGCCAGGGTCTGTGCCATTTATGGTGCTGACCACTCAGTCCACATAGCAGCTGATGTGTGCACCGCTTGGGTAAGAAAAGTGCGGGATGGGATGGGGGCTGTGCTACTCTGGGTTGGGGTTGTCTTTGTGGTAGCGATCGCTCAGATAAAAGCCCACTTTGCACACCCCAGCTGTCAGGAATTACTTGCGGGGAAGACAGAGATGAGGGAGTGCTCTGGGCAGCAAGCGGGACGTCCTGCAAAGAGGTGGTCTCCGTTGTGCGTGTGCTTGAGGCAGAGCAGAGCCCTCTCGTCAGACCTTTGTGAACGGCCGCTGCTAGTGAGACGTGTTTCCATTTGGTGAGAAACTAGGTTTACGCCGGGGCAGGATCCCTGTGCACACCTTGTCTGTCGCCTCGGGGACACGTTCGTTCTCCGCACCTCCACGTGTACTCCTGACACCCCTGTTCAGAGATACACTGTCACTACAGTAAAACATTTACCAAAAAAATGTTAGGTCCTGAAAACCACTGCTGTGTTTAGTCACAGTGAGCCGTTATGGGTCTGAAACCCTTAGAGCCGCCAATCTGACTACAGCTGCCTTTAACGTTAATTATGTAAAATCCTGTGTCACGTAAGGTTTTTGTGCAGCCTTTGTTCCTGAGCTGCCACGGTTCTAATCCATCACAGTGGCCGGCCGGCAAGTAGATCTGAAGTGTCTGAAGCCGGCCTTCAAGAGAAGAATCAAAAGGGAGGAAACCCTCAGTTCACATGAAATCCACCCGATACCGACAATATCTAGGCAGCCGAGTTTAGCTAGAGCCTGGAAAAGAACAGGCCCGGTTTCACGAGCACGCCGCCTGTAACGTGATGCAAGCTTATAAATGACCTGTGCTCCACTGGCCCTCCCCTGGCTGCCTCTCCTCGAGGCTGAGTTCTGATCTGTGTCCCTAATTCCCTGGGCTGACCCATTTAGGACCCCTGCCCAAGTGAGGCACCACAGAAAGCCCAGATCTACTCACCAGATCACCGGGGCTGGAGAGAAGACCGGCCCGGGCTGGTTCCCATCGCTGGTCCGCTTGCCGCCGGCAGTATAGCTCAGGCCTCCCGGAGGGTCCATTTGGCAAATTTTCAGTCATTGCTGATGTTTCTGCGTGTCACAAACGTGCCACTGGTGTGAGCCTCTTCACACAGGAAATCTGCCCCAGGACACATTCGATGGGAGGATTAGAGACACTCAACACCTGTGATGCCAAGACCACTTCACGGGGAGAGAGGCTGTCAGCCTAGGAGGAGGGAGGCCTGTGGCTGCCGCGGGTGGGAAAAGGCCCAGGAGCCACAACAGTGCCAGAACTTGGGTTGCCGCTTCAGGAAATCCGTATCCGAGGGATATTTGGGGCCGTGTGTGAAATTCCAGAGGAAAGCAGGGTCTCTCATCAACCACACACACAAAAAAGGATTCGTACCCTGAATCGGAAAAGGTTTTCCTCTAGTTCTACCCACGTGGTAAATATACAGAAACCTCAGAAGATGCGAAGAGCTGTCCTCTGTCTGTGTCCAGGGCGCAGCCCTTCCCTGTCCCGGCTGGGCTCAGCTCGGCCACAGACAGAGCCTTCTCCTCTCCACCTCTGAGCTCCCAAGTACACACTCCGGCCCAGCCTCAGCTTTCGAAAAGCCAACGGTCAGATCCTCGGATGGACAACCGCAGGCCCAGATAAACGTGGCTTCTTTCTGTAAATATGGGATCGCAGAATGGAACCGGGGTCCTGGGTCAGCGTCGGACATGGCCCAGGAAAGCATCCGGGTTGGACCTGGGGCCTCCCTGACGGATACTTTCTTTTCTAGGGAGAGCTTCGTCCGCGGTGGCATCCTTCTGCTGTGCCCACGTGTCCCCTGGTGGGCCTCCACAGCACGGTTCGGTTCCTGAGGGCTGGTGTGCCGGACTCTTGAAGTCAGCTCTGAGTTTCCGCTTTCTGCCCCCACCTTTTCTATAAGTTCTGAGTAGAAATTCCACGTTTCATGGGGAGGGACGGTCACTGACAGATGCAGAGAGTTCTAGGACTTCCTCCAGTGGAGCGTGCTGGCTCCATTACCCTCCTTCTAGGCCCTGCACCTTGAGTGGGTGGCTGCCTGCCTCCCCCAGGCCCATCTGGAGCAGGAGAGCAAAGACCCCTCAGTTTGAACACTTACAGAGTCCTTTTACGTAAGCAAACAGGAAGTGTACAGAGCTCGGGAAAGTTAGTGGACATTTAACTGCCCCCCCCCCCAAAGAGAATACATTTTCTTTGAAGGAAATGAAAAGAATTCATTATTTTCAATCTCGTAACCTGGGCCCAGATCAGGGTGGTGCCCACAAGGAAGCCTGGCCATCCTGCCCGCAGTTACCGGGGACACGCCCAGCCCTCTGGTTCCAGGATAGGACATCTGTGACAGGGGAGGAGTGTGGGCAGAAGCCTCCGCAGGCAGGGAGCTGGTGGCCGGGTCTCCATGGCCACCCGCAGGTGCCTACACTGGGCCTGCCTGTGTCGGGCCCCTGGGAAGACGGGGCGGAGCTGGCCCCCTGGGGTGGGCGCTCTGCGAGGCTCTCTGGGTCTGCCAGGGACTGGGAGTCCTTAACCGAGTCCTTAACCGCTGGCCAGCTCTCGTCCGTCTCACTGCAAGTGCTGCTCTACCTGAGTGGGGGGTATTATGCCCTGTATTTCCTGGCTACGCTCCTAATGATCATATATAAAAGTGAGTCTTTTTTAATGTTTGCTCTTGAGAGAGTGGGGGAGGGGCAGAGAGAGGGAGGCACAGACTCCCAGACGGGCTCCAGGCTCCCCAGCTGTTAGCACAGAGCCCGACGCGGGGCTCGAACTCACAAACCGTGAGGTCCTGACCTGAGCTGAAGTCGGCCGCTTCGCCGACTGAGCCACCGGGCGCCCCATAAAAGTGAGCCTTATTACAGAGGCACATGGGAGGCGCCCCTGCCACTGCCCCCCGTAACTGGAGTTCTGCTCTGTTGCCTGTTCTCCAGGTCAGGTTTTCAGTTATCCTTGTCCTTACCTGGCTCTCGACCTGACTCTGCTGTTTCTGATGGGGATTCTGGAAGCAGTTCGGTTGTACCTGGGTGAGTCGACTGAAGACCGTGTGGTACTTAGGGTCACAGAATTACTAGCTTACGCTCTGGGAGCCTTCAAACATCTACCCCTTTATAACGTGGTTCTTAGAGACACTTTTGATGTCAACCGCTTAACCACTTGCTTTGCAAGCTCGCCTTACGACGCCATTAAGTATTAATTAGTTTATTCAGAAGCTTTACTCAGGAGACAAGTAATACTGGGAGCAGCACCCTTGGGAGAGGCGCTTCTGTTTGGGAGTCCTGCACAAGCCACAAGGTGACCGGCAGCACTGAGATTGGAACCCAGCTCAGCCAATTGACTCAGGGGCCCCCAAATCTCCCCCTCACCTCCTGCCTTCTCCTGTTGGCCTCAGCAGTCTGGAGAGGGAGGATCTGAAGTGTTCTCCAGGCGACGGAGCCTGGAAGGGGAGGAGGGCCCCCGGAGCCTGCTCAGTCCAGGCCACCGCAGGTGCCCTCAGCCAGCTCCCCATTTATATTCTCCCGACAGCGTGAGCTCTGCTGTCTATCGCACCCCACCCTCTCCGGCCAGGGCTCGCCACACAGGGTGCACACGGCTTCCAGCCCCATCTCGTCCCTGCTGCCTTCACGGCCACAGGCACGCACGTGCCAGCACGTCTGTGTTCTAAAACAGGCTCACACCATGCGTGTTCTGCTGATGGGTGTAGGAAATGCTCCCTCTGTTGGAATAGCAGAGGGAGCCGATGGCAGCTGACACTTCCAGGCCCTGGCACATAGCACGTTCTGCCTGCACGTGTACGCCAGGGTGCCCCATCACCAGTGGGGACACAGGCACATGCCATGGTCATCAGACCCTCCGGACTCTGGTGGACAGAAGCAGGTCTCCTGGGCCGTCACGGACGAGCCCACAGACCTGGGAGGGGGACAGAAGGTGCTGGGATTGCGGGGCGCCTGTCCTGCCTGTCCCTGCCCAGGCGCCTCGGACACCTGCAGTCAGGGATCAGCATTTCTTGTGACTGCCTATTTGTCTGTAAAATGCCGTGCTGGTTTGTTTTTTTTGTTTGTTTCTTTTTTGCAAGTGTGCATGAGACCTTCCAGAACTGATCTTAGCCCAGAGTAAAATATTTTTGGAAATTTTAAACAAAATCTCCTCAATCCACTTGGAATTAGGGAAAGGTGTCAGAATGCAATTGGGATCATTCTTAGAAAACCAAGTTCCCTCTCCCACCCCGACAACTGACCCAGAGGCTAAGGTTCAAAAATTACAACTGCACTTGGTTTTATCCTCACTGGGGAGAGCAAACCCCTCGGCAGCATTTTTGCTCTGTGACATGTCCTGAGGGATGTGGTGGCCACCATAGATCCTTTCCCTGGGAGCTGTCAGCCCTACGTCCAGGGGGATGTGCTGGCGATGAGCTCGCGTCTGGCCTCCCTGCAGCCTCGGGGCCGTCCTGGATGCACGTGGGTCCGAGCAGGCGTCCCGGAGCCCGGCACCCGCTCGTCTGTTTGTCCCCCTCTCCAGGCACCAAGGGCAACCTGATGGAGGCCGAGGTGCCGCTGGCCGTCAGCCTGGTCCTTACGGCGGGTGGCGCCCTGCTGTCCACCTACTTCCTGCTCTGGCAGACGCTGGTGCTGCGGGCCGACTCCACCCTCAGCGCCGCGCTCCTCGCGCTCCACGGCCTGGAGGCCGTCCTGCAGCTGGTGGCCATCGCTGCCTTTGTCAGCTAGGCGGGCAGCCCCCGGCTTCGCCGGGCAGGACAGCTCTGCACAGAAGCCCCCCCTGCACAGGAGCTCAGCCGTCTCCTCCCCCAGTGCTGGACGGAAGGGCACCGGTGTGGACGGGTAGGGCGGTTTGGAGTGGTTTACGAATTTTGGGTGGTGGGGTGGTCAGGAACCCAGGGCAGAGCAGAGAGCCGGGGGAGTTGCCGGGAACAGCCGCACGAAGGGTCGGGAAGGGGGACCACGGGAACATCTGCTCAGGCCCCGCTTTTGGCTGGTGAGGATCTCCCTCCGGCAGCTGCCCTGACCCCCGACCCAGAAGGGAACAGGCCCTTGGGAAAGGAGGTGGCCGAGCTGTGGCCACAAACCACCGTTCCCTGCCGGGAGGAGCAGCCTGGCCGTGTCTTGCCGCTTCCCCCGTGGGTGTGAGGGCGCAGGCCGGGGCGGTGCGTGTTCCATACCCACCGCGCTGCTGCTCTGCCGGGGGCTCCAGGGGCAGCATGGGAAGCGGGCAGCCAGGCCCCGGGCTGCTTAGGAACCGTGGGCCCTGGTGTCCGGGGGGGATGTTGGCAGCTGCGGCTCCTCTCCCCTGGGGGCTCCTGAAGGAAGGACGGGCCGAGACCCTGGCACTGACGGGAGGGAGGCAGGGAGTGGGCCAGTGGCGAACGGCCCTCCACTGCCCCAGCCTGGTGCCTCAGTGCCCCCACGTCCAAGCCTCGGTCGTTAAAACGCCAGGGACGTTTGCACTGTGCTCCTCGCATCCTGTTTGTGCCTTCTTCCCCCTTCGCAGATCGCAATGGCTCCCGGAAGACACTGAGCTCCTGCTCCCCAGGACCTTCACCCGTTCACGCTGTGCACCGTCCACGTCTGGAACAAAACGTTGGGTATCTGGACGTTTTCTCTACCGTTTTGTGGAAATAAATGTCTATACCTCCCCGAATTCCTCCTGAGGCCGCCCACCTCTTCCGTACCCAAGAGCACACACCCCATCCAGGCCTCCCCCAGCAGCCCCAGGAGGAGGGCTTCCCCCGGAGGACAGCCAAGCCAGGCCTCAGGGCCAGTCCAGGACCTCCCCGGGGACTGGCTTCCTCGAGGGGCCGCAGCGGCGCCCCCCATGGCCTCTGTCCTGGCAGGGGCAAGTGGGAGCAGGACCTCTCTGCGCTGCCCACTCTGGCTCTGGACCGGCGGGCGTCCTCCCGCCTCCCCGCTGCCTTCCCTGCTGCTGGCGCCGTGCGGACTCGGGAAGGACGGGACGGGTGCGCTTGCCTCTGGGAGCGCCCAGCCAGCTCCCCTGTAGACTCTGGCAGCCGGACACCTGTGGCCTTCAGGGTTCATGATCTCCTGCCCCGAGCTGGGCTCCGGACACCCCTATCACTTTGTTTACATGCAGGTGGCAGTCAGCTGCCACGGAGGGCACCACAGCTCCACGTGGCCCCCAGCCAGCCTGGGACTCCAGGCTCTCAGCTGCTCCCTTGTGTGCCGGCCTTCCCACTTGTTGCCCGTCCAGGCTCCGTCTCCAGGAAGGACGAGGGCAGGCCCGGGCCTTCCTCTCCCAGTGCTCAGCAGAGTAGGAGAGAGAACCAGGAAGCCAGGTCCTGCCAGGGCTCGGGGGCAGGGCTGGGCCCAAGGAGAAGGCCACTTCCTGCCCCACCTGGGAGAGCTCACCTGTGATGCTTCAGACAGCAGGCAGGGAGACCCGCCCCCGGGGTCCTGGTGACCCGTGAAAAGGCAGTGCCACTGACCGTCCAGGACCCAGTGTGCCTCCCTTCCCCAGGCGGTTCCCCAGGAAGCGCTCCACGTCAGTTCCAGGCAAACAAGGCCAACTGCCTTGGGCCCCTGCCTCCGGACACACCCGTTTCCACCCCCACACCACCCCAGGAATCCTAGCCAGAGCCCTTGGGTCCTTGCACGTGCCTGGGGGTGCCCACCGCTGCCCGGACCTGCCCTCTGCTCCTTCTCCACTTCCTCCCAGCCAGCTGGCTGAGCAGGGGCATCCTGGGAGTCCGTTCAGGACACCTGCCCTACGCTGAGGGCAGAGGGTGGGGCCTGGGCCTAAGGAGGGGGGCACTGCCAGGAGTGCCCTCCCCGACCTGTTCTGGTCCCCGGCACCAGTGAACAGTCTGGGCCACAGGATCCCCACCCTCCCGTCTGACACCCACATCCCTCTGGGGATGCCCATGTTGGTTGAGGCTACGCGAAAAGACTACAGGATCTCCTGAATTGTGGAGGGGAGGGCCCCTCTCCCGCCTGGGAGGCTCAGCGCGCAGAGCCCTGGGGTCTCTGGCCTCCGATCATAACTTTGACACCCACTTGCAGACTAAAGCCTGGCCCTAGCACTCCCCCCATCCCTCCAGAGCAGAGGGGCCAGCTGAAGGGGAGGGGAGTCTGTCCCGGGGCCCCAGAGAGAGCCCCTCCGCCGCGGCAGCTGAGGCTGGGGGTACCTGGCATCTGCTAGGGCTCATCCAGGCCTGCCTCGCGAAGATCTCAGAGCCTCGCCCTGCTCGGTCACACCGGCGCATCTCCGGGGTGAGGGGCTCCAGATCCGCCTCTCCGTCCGCCCGCGGGCGCCCCGGCTCTGGGGGTGGGTGGGGTCTGCAGGTCCAGGGGGCCCACGGGGGTGGGTGGGGGGGGCCGAGCGCGGGGAGCCCCGGGGGGCGGGGCCGAGCCGGAGAGGCGGGGCGTCCTCGTCCTGTCCCCACCCCTCCCCCCGCACCCGCCGGCTCCCGGGTCTCTAACCTGCCGCTCGGGTTCCTCCTCGCGGCCCCGCCCCGGCCCGGCCCAGCCGCGCGTCCCTCCCGCTGCCCGAGCCTGGGCGCCGAGGCGAGGAGACGACAGACGTGCGGACGGACGCGCGGACCAGGGCACCCACCGGCGGCGCGGGCACGGGGCCGGGAGCAGCAGGTGAGCGCCCCCACGGTTTCCCACCCAGCGCACCCCGACCTGCCGGGCAGCCGCCCGCGCTTTGGCCAAGGAGCGACCCAGGAGCCCCGCGAACGGACGGCGGTCCGGCTCGGCCTCAGTTTCCCCAGGTAGCCAGGAAACTGGAGGCTCTGGCCTGAATCCTTGGGCCGGGCCGGGGCGCCAGGGGCAACGGGGTGCGAGAGCGCTGAGCCGAACCCGCGGCCAAGGAGGCCGGTGCCGTTGCGGCCTGGTCTGCCCCGCCTGGTCCTGGGGCGGCGGCGGTGACCTGAGTCAGCCGGCCCCCTCCCAGCCCCGGGCTTGGCGGGGGGGGGGGGGGGGGGACCCCTCTTCCTCCGGTGAAGGGGCCCCAAACCCCCCCCCCCCCTTCCACGGGACAGGCTGGGCCTCCTTGGCGGCCAGACACCAGACAGAGGTGAGCCAGTGGCTCTCTGTTTGTCAGGTCAGGAGGCACTTCCTGGGTGTCTGAGCGAGAAGGAAACATCAGGCTAGGGTCAGGCTCTGGGTCAAGGGGTGTGGGAGTTTCAGGGAGGAGGAGGCTGGGTGCTGTGTTGCAGGGGCCTGCCGGTGCCCTGCCTGAGGCTACCCTGGGTCCCTCCTCCCTGGGCCAGGCTGGCCTGGGGTGGTCCCTGTGCATGAAGGTGTCCCTGGTGGCAGGGGAGGAGGGTAGGCAGGCTTGAGGTGCTTCTCAGGCGTACCCACAAACCACCTCTGCCCCCACTCCAGGTGGAGGTGGCCCCAGCAGCGCTGGGAGCCGGGGCCCAGCTGGTGACGTCTCTCCTTCCCCACCTCTGCACTCTCCCCCACCCCCCACCCCCCCCCCAGGGCCCTGCCCAGGCCTCTCCTGATGCCTGCCTAGAACAGGGCCTCAGTGGCTCGTCACTCCCCTGGCCCTGTCTGTTGGGTCCTCTGTGCCTGCCTCCCCAGTGAGCCTTAAGCCCACTCCTCCCCCACTCAGGCTTCCCAGGCCTGTCCCTGCTTACCAACCTGGTTGGGCCCTCCCCAGCCTGTAGCTCCCAGACCCCAGCACAGCCAGCGCCTGGGGGGTCCCCTGTTCCAGGGCTCCACCCAGCTTCCTCTGGGCTTTAAGCCGACTCCTCCCCAAGGTCACTC
The DNA here is from genome assembly GCF_018350155.1 of Leopardus geoffroyi. Lineage (NCBI taxonomy): Eukaryota > Metazoa > Chordata > Mammalia > Carnivora > Felidae > Leopardus > Leopardus geoffroyi. The sequence continues at coordinate 115,252,936 of NC_059329.1, read as the reverse complement.
GGCCTGCCTGCCCTAGCTGGAATTTGAACTTGGGGCTGGTGCCTCCACCCTCCCTGCCCTGCTCGGGCCTCCTACACGGCCCAGCCAGGTACCCTGCTTGGCCTTCCCTTTGCACCCGGAAAATGGCCGCAGTAAAACCAAAGTGCAGCCTGGGCCCCAGGTGTTGTCCGGTTCCCTTGGGGTTGCCCAGCTCCCCTGCCCCGGTCAGCTGACTGGAATGGGCCTGTAGGCGGCCCCTCCCCCAGCTGCTCCCCAACCCAGATGCCAGCTCCTGGACTCAGCTCTTTGGCTGGCCCTGCCGAGGCCCCCCGCCGCCCTGCTCCAGGGAGGTGAAGGCCACAGTGTTCCCAGCCTAGGCTCCCCAAGGAGAAGGGCCATGTGTCAACCTGTGCTTGTCTGTGTGTGCCCAGAGGCCTGGATTTTGCCCAGGTGTGTGTGTACCTGGACACACGTGCCCAGTGCCCTTGGCTCAGCCCATCAGGAATCCCATTAAGCAAACACTTGGCTCACTCACTGAGGTCATGAGCATTCCGGACATTCTCCACGGGCAGATGGTCAGAGGAATCTGACCAAGCCCCTACTCCCACCCATCCTGAGAGAGCCAGGACCCTCAGTGGCACATGGGAAGGGGTGATCCGAAGCCCCCAGACCCCTCACACCTCCTGGAAGCCCTCCTCATAGGTGGGACCTGATCAAACCAGAAAGTCCTAGGGTGCTCCCCACCCCCAGGTACCAGCACTCCTGGCCTATGAGTACCCACTCCAGCAGACCCCCAATACTGAACCCCCCACAGAGGGACAGTCTTGTCAGAGGTCCCCATGGGGCGCAGACACCATAGGACATGTTAGCCTGGCCCAGGGATACCAGGCTCTGCTCACCCCCCTGAGGGTGGGCTCCCTCTGGACTGGGTTCTGGGTTCTGGGTCCCCAGGGCCACCCCTTCCCCCCAACCCCATCCCAGACTCAGTCTCATTCTGTGCTGCTGTCCTCTCATGTTGGCTCCCACCTGATTCAGGGCCTTTGAACATGCATTCCCTCTGCTTGGAAGGTGGTTCCTCCCCCAGTCCCATCTCAGAATCACCAGGACACTGTCCTTGCAGCCCCACGCCAGATAGCCTCGGGAGTGGGACCCCTCTACTGGCCCGCCCTGGGGCTCCCTGTGGAGTGAGATAGGGGCACACGTCTGACAGCTGGGACATGGGCTGGGAGGTCCTGCCACATCCAGGAGGCAGGGCTCTGCTCCCTGAAGACACCCCGCCCAAGCACACTGGGGAATCTGGCCAGGACGCCAGGGCTGCAGCCTCTGGACCTGTGGTGGGTGGAGCAGGAGACCAAGCCGCGCCCTGGGAGCCCTGAAGCCACTGACCAGGCCCCAGTGAGGTGTCAGCTCAGCTACCCTGTCCGCTAGGCCTTGGACCCAGGCCACACAGGCCTCCATCACCCCCCCATCGCCAGCCACGACCGGGGACGCCATGAGCCAGCTGGGGTCCGTGAGCTGCTGCCCCGGTGCTGCCAAGTGAGTCCCCACCCCCACCTGCGGAGCAGTCCCCAGGGAGGGGCGAGGTGTGGGCCTCGCCCTCACGGCGCCCCTCCCCTGCAGCGGCAGCCTGGGCCGGTCGGACGGTGTGGCCAAGATGAGTGCCAAGGACCTGTTTGGTGAGTGAGTCTCCTGGACGGACGGGGCCGTGGGGTCTCGCCCACTCCCCTTCCCCCAGGCTGTGCTGGGGCTGGGGCACCAGGGGAGAGGCACGTGAGCCCTGGGTGCCCAAAGGAGGCCCCGGGACCCTAATTAAGCAACAGCTAGCTGCTCAGGCCCCTCCCTCCCTCGCCGTAAGGAGAGAGGCCTTTACTAATAATTCAGGAACCATCAATATTGATTCGGCCGCCCTGCCCTCCTCGCTGCAACCGGATAGCCCAGGGGGGCGGGGCTCAGGCTGGGTGGAGCGCCAGGTGTCTGCTCCGCGGGGGCGGGGCCTGGACAGCCAGGACCTCCCCCGACTCTGCCCCTCCCCGCAGACACACACTTGTGCCTTTGGACTCGGTGCCCTGTCTGGAAAGTCAGGAGCGCCGGGGAGGGGCCGGGAGATGTTGGCAGGCAGCTCTGGGAGTTGGGGGAAGCCCTGGGTTGGACCCCTTCCCGGGAAGGTTGGCAAGGGGCCTCCATGGGAGGAGTTGTTGAGACTCCTGCACCCCTCAAGGACAGACCCCTTGAGGTCTGCTCTGAGCTGGGGGTCCTTTCCTAGGCAGGGACCATCCTGGGGCGGGGGCGGGGGGGCTCACTCACATCTCATACCCTTGAGTCCTTTCTGGTGGCAGCACCCCTCGCCTCCATTTGGCCCTCCCTGTGGCCCAACCTGGGAGTCCAGCCCCACCTGAACTAGGGGCTGTGGGTCCTGCCCTGGGGGGTGAGTGACCGGTGGCTCCCTGCTCAGAACAGAGGAAGAAGTACTCCAACTCCAACATCATCATGCACGAGACCTCCCAGTACCACGTCCAGGTGAGGCCAGCCCCTGAGGAGCACTCCGGTCCCTGGGCAGGTGTGGGAACTGAGGCACAGAGGGAAGGGGTCAGCCCAGCTTCTGACACCCACAGCGGGCAGCCAGAGCCAAGGACTGCCCCACGCCTATCCTCCAGTCCCGGGGAGGTCACAGTCTGGGGGACACAGGAGCCCTGGAGCTATGTCAGGGGAGGGGAGATGCCGGTGGCCGACACAGGCCAGGCAGGGACAAGCCTCGGGTGCTGTTTGGCAACGCTCGGATGGGAAAACCTGCCGGAGGGAAACTGGCCATCCTGGCCCCCAAACAAGGGACTAGATTAGGAGGCATTAGGTGGGACAAAGACACACTTCCTGAGCTTCTGCAGAGAAAGCCTGGCATGGCCAGTTCTGGCGGGCTCAGTGAGAGTCCAGACTGCTTAACTGAACTTAAGACCAGCTGCCAGCTCAGGAGGGTTTTTACTCTAGGTCAGTTTTGCTTCACACTTAGAACTCCGGAAATATGTTTTTTAAGTGACCTTCCTGGTTCCTAGCCACTGTCCAAACCTGTAGGACAACAGGGCTGAGAATGGCTGAGAAGGGAGGAAGGGGCGGGGGGGCCCTGGACCAGGAAGCAGGGCTTGGATCAGGAAGGGGGGCCCTGCACCGGGAAGGAAGAGCTTGGGCCAGGAAGGGGGGCCCTGGACCAGCGAGACGAAGACCCCCACACGCACATAGAACCCCCTCACACCCACAGAAGCCGGGCGTGTCACTACTGTCTGAGCCTCAGGTTCCTGGTCTATACAATGGGTCCGCAGAGACATTGGGAGTTCCAAGGTTCTTGAATTGGGCTGTGTTGAGGGAGCAGCCCTCCCTGCCAGGCTGGTGGCTGCTGCTGGCTCAGGGCCCAAGGGCAGGGTACCTAGTGAGGACAGGTCAGCGCGTCCCCTTCCTTCCCAGGCAGCTCAGCCGCCTCTCTCGGGGTCGTGGGGACTTTGCCGTCCTTGGTGAGCCATCATCTATGCCACCGGGGACTCCCAGCCCTTCTGGACTTTGGTCCAAGCTAGCCTGTGGAAAGACCCCAGCCCAGGGGCACCCCTCCTGCCCACCCAGCAGGCAGCAAGGCTGGGGGAGTGAGTGGTCTGGCCTGGCCCTCCCAGACGAGAAAGCCAAAGCACAGAGAGAGGGGGGGGAGGTGGGGGCAAGATCAGACCCACCCTGGCAGTGGGGGGCTGCTCAAGCCTCTAAGTTAGCTGACAGTGACGCTGAGGGGGGCGGGGGGCGGTTCGGTTGCAGTCAGTGCCACCGTGGTCAGGACACAACAGCTCCATTACCCCAAAGCTCAGTCATGCTGACCCCGGTGGTCAGTCTTCCCCACTGTCAACAACACTGCTCTCCTACATCCCTGAAGCTTTACTTTTTGGAGAATCCCTCCCTTCCCATAACTGAATTCATATAGCTTATAACACTTTGTTCTGCTCGGTAAACTTATTTCAAGAAAGCGCACGTGTAGAACAAGTCTGTGCCGCAGGCTGCAGTGGCGGGGGGAGGGGGCATCTCCACCAGCCGTGCCCCACCCCTGGGGACCCTTCCTATGGTCCGTTCCGTCCACCTGCGTGTACACATCCGCCTTCTGGACCGCGAGGAGTCGTTTGCGCACATCGTCAGGTGTGTGGATGAGAAATATCTTCTCCCAGTCTGGCTTGTGGGTTTGACCTGTCTTTCGAGGAGCGGAAGTGTTTAATTTTGATGATATCCAACCATATCCACTTTTTCTTATGGTCAGGGCTGTTTTCTTGGGTTTTTTGTTTATTTTTTTTGGAGGGTGGGGAGTGGTCATTGCCTGACCCAAGGCTCTGAAGATCTCTTCCTGTGTTTTCTTCTAGAAACTCCAGAGTTGAGGCTTTTACACTCAGGTCTGTGATCCATTTGAAATTAGTTTTTGGGTAGGAGACTTAAGGCTAAGTTTTTCCCTGTAGCAAATGTGCAGCCATACTGAGAAGACTGTCCTCCTCCCGGAGGTTGACTTGCTTGGTGCCTTTGTCAAGAAGCGTTTAGCTGAATGTGGACGGATCTGTCCACGGACCCCTTTGCCTCACGGTCTCACTTGCAGCAGCAGCTGTATCATCGATCTTGAAATCAGGCAACGTGAGCCCTCCAACTTCATCTTTCCCTCAAGATTTTCTCGACTTTTCCAAGATCTTTGTGCTTGCTTTTACCTTTTAGAATCAAACTGTCCATTTCAATCCCCCGCCCCCAGAAAAGCCCGCTAGAGTTTCCACCGGCATTGAGTCAAACCTCTGGATCCACGTAGCGCGAATTGACATCTAAATGATCCCGAGTCTTTCCTGCCTGTGGACGCGGGATCTCGTCCCGTATCGGTGGCTTGTCTGACTTCTCTCGGAGCGTTTGTTGTTTCCACCGCCGAGGACTTGCGTGTCTTTTGTTAAAACACTCCTCGGGTATTTGGCTTGTCGACACTGTTGTAAACGGTACTGGTTTTTCTTTCTTTCTTTCTTTCTTTTTTTTTTTTTTAATGTTTTATTTATTTTTGGGACAGAGAGAGACAGAGCATGAACGGGGGAGGGGCAGACAGAGAGGGAGACACAGAATCGGAAACAGGCTCCAGGCTCTGAGCCATCAACCCAGAGCCCGACGCGGGGCTCAAACTCACGGACCGCGAGATCGTGACCTGGCTGAAGTCGGACGCTTAACCGACTGCGCCACCCAGGCGCCCCTGTACTGGTTTTTCTTTTAAAGCCATTTTCCAATTGGCCGTGGCTAGCGCACGGAGGAACCTTTGCACCTGGACTGCGTGTGCTGAGACGCCGAATTCACTTACTTGTTTTAGTGATTTGCTTGTAGATCCATCGAATTTACTCTGTACACAATCAGGTTGCCTGAAATACAGCGCCTAATACCTTATTCGGAGCCACGTTACTTTTCGTACCTCATTGCCCTGGCTAGGATCACCAGCACAGTGCTGAGTACAAGCAGCAAAGTGGACATCTTTGCCCCGTGTCCAATTTTAGAAGAAAAGATCCAGGATTTCCCCATTGTATGTGCTGTATGTTTGTAGATACGTTTTATTACCGAGGAAGCTCTTTTCCATTCTTTGTTTGCGGAGAACTTTCATCGTGGAAGGTGTTGAACTTTGTCAAATGCTGTCTCTGAATCTAGAGTTGTATTCACTACTGTTAACGTAAGTCCGTCACACTGATAGGACTTTTTCGAATGTTGAACCGACCTCGCGTTTCCGGGACAGACTTCATGTGTGCGTGTGTGTTATTCTTTTTATGTGTTGATGCACGAATTCGCTAATATTTTGTCTTCGCATTAATGTTTTGTTAGAGATGTTGGTCTGTAATTTTTCTTTTACTGCAAAGCCTTGACAGGTTTTGGTGTTAGAATTATGGTGGCCTTGGAAAAGTGAGTGAGAAAGCATTCTCTCCTCCCTGGTTTTCGGAAAGAATTTGTGGAAGATTGTTTTTATCTCTTGCTTAAGTATTTGATAGGATTCACTTATGAGGCCCTCTAAATGCGAGGTTTTCTTTGTGGGAAAGAAAGGTTATATATATGAATATATTTTTTTTTTTCAACGTTTATTTATTTTTGGGACAGAGAGAGACAGAGCATGAACGGGGGAGGGGCAGAGAGAGGGAGACACAGAATCGGAAACAGGCTCCAGGCTCTGAGCCATCAGCCCAGAGCCCGACGCGGGGCTCGAACTCACGGACCGCGAGATTGTGACCCGGCTGAAGTCGGACGCCCAACCGACTGCGCCACCCAGGCGCCCCTGAATATATTTTTTAAAGAGCATGAGAGTACATGCATATATATATTATATTTTTTTTCTAGAGTGCACACATATCTCTAGATAGATTTTTAAACATTTTTTAAATCTTTATTTATTTTTGAGAGAGAGACAGAGTGAGAGCAGGGGAGGAACAGAGAGAGAGGGAAACACAGAATCCGAAGCAGGCTCCAGGCTCCGAGCTGTCAGCACAGAGCCCGACGCGGGGCTCGAACTCACAGACTGCGAGAGCATGACCTGAGCCAAAGTCGGACGCTCAACCGACTGAGCCACTCAGGTGCCCCAGATTTTTTTTTTTTTTTTTTTTTTTACAGAGTGAGAGAGTTCAAACATGAGAGCAGGGGAGGGGCAGAGAGAGAGAGGGAATGAGAGAGAATCCCAAGCAGGCTCCAAGATGTCAGTGAAGAGGCCAGTGCAGGGCTCGATCCTATGACCTTGAGATCATGACCTGAGCCAAAATCAAGAGTTGGACACTTAACTGAACCACACAGACGCTCCTTTTTTATTTTTCGTTATCGATAATTTATGTTTCTCTTCCCCCGCCCCTCAATCAATCTTGCTAGGGTTTATCACTTTCATTAATCTTTTCAGAACCAAATTGGGGCTTTGTTGATTTTTCTCTATTGTTTGTTTACTACTTTGTTGGTTTCTGCTCTTAATTTCCTTCCTTCCACTTACTCTGGGTTTTATTTGTCTTTTTCTAGTTTCTTAAAGGAAGTGCTTATATCACTGATATTAAATATTTCTTCTTTTTTAACGTTTATTTATTTATTTTAATGTTGATTTATTTTTGAGAGAGGGAGAAAGAGCACAAGCTGGGGAAGGGCAGAGAGAGAGGGAGACACAGAATCCAAAGCAGGCTCCGGGCTCTAAGCCATCAGCACAGAGCCTGACATGGGGCTCGAACCCACGGAGCACGAGATCATAACCTGAGCTGAAGTCAAACACTTAACTGAGCCACCCAGGCGCCCAATGTTTATTTATTTTTGAGAGAGAGAGAGAGAGCATATGCAAGGCGGAGGAGGGACAGAGAGAGAGGGGGCGAGGGCAGAGGGTCCGAAGCAGGCTCCGTGCTGACGGCAGCCAGCCCGACTCGGGGATCGAGCTGACAAACTGTGAGATCATGACCTGAGCCGAGGTCAGACGCTCAACCAACCGAGCCCTCCGGGTGCCCCAAACTTCCCTTCTTTTCTAATATTCATTTACAGCTGTACGTCCCCCTCCATGAACTCCTTTAGCGAAATCCTGCAAGTCTGGTGCCCACGCCTTTATTGTCATTCAGTTCGGAACATCTTCTGCCTGTCCCTGGGGACCGTGTGAGCATTTGCAGCTCCGAACGCCCCCGCCCGCTGCTCGTACTGCGTCTCTACGTTGTGCTGTGCTGTGTTTTCGTTTTCGTTTGTCTCTCGAGGATTTTCTTATTTCTCTCGTGTCTTCGTTCACCCATCGGTTGTTATGTAGGAGCGTGTTGCTGAATTTCCAATTATTTGAGGGTTTTCTAGTTATCAAATGGTACTGATTTTTTATTTCACCACCACGAGGGTCAGAGAGCGCGCTGTGCGGGGTTTCCATCAAAATGCTAGACTTGTTTTGCGGCCGGGTGCGTGGCTTTCTTTGGTTTGGTTGTGCGGGTTTTGCTAACAACGTGTGCTTTGGGGCTCACCCTGCCTCGCGCGGACGGCCAGCCTCGTGTCCCGCCGCCCACTGATCCCTCTGACTGCTGATGCTCACGTAGGTTGGGACCACCCTTTCTTGTCACGCTCAGGGCTGCAGGGAGCAGCCTGGTGCCCGTGCCACGTTGCACACGTGTTCGGGTTATCTGAGTTGTGACAAGGGAGTGCGTTCGCCTTTCCAGGTGTCCTGGGCTTCTCCCCAGAGCACCTGGCGCGTGCAGGGTGGGGATCCCACTTCTGCACAGTTGACCTGCGCATGTGACCCGCGAGGACCCGTCAGTGCTGGGCAATAGAAGACGTAAAACGGTGCACCTGGGGGGCTCGGCCCGTCACGCATCCGACTCTTGATTTTGGCTCAGGTCATCATCTGATGGTCTGTGAGTTCGAGCCTCACGTCCAGCTCTGCTTGGGATTTCTCTCTTCTCTCCCTCTCTCAAAATAGATAAACTTGAAGAAAAAGAAAGTAAAACGTTCGGCAGTCGATTCATTCCAGAAGGAGTAGTGCCAGACTTGCACTCACGATGATTTTATTGAGATTATATGCAGTCTCCTATGTTAAAACGTTAGTTTTAAAATGTTGGTTTTCCTGGAGACTCTTGGTTCGTGTCTTTTGCCAATTTTTCTACCGGGGTGTTACTGTTTTACTTAGTCACAGATCTCTTTCATTCGTGTATTCGTTTATCGTCGGTATTCTTAATAACTTTGCTTAACAAAGTAGAGCCTTGAACAAGTAAGAGCTGTCACTGTAATGCATAGTGGTCTTTATAAATATTAAGAAAACTAGCCTTCGCTATATCTATTACATCTGTTTTTCCCAATTTTTTTTTTTTTTTTTTTTACTTCGTATGTGGTTGTTTGTTTGGTTGGTTGTTTTTCCCAAGCAGATTAAGTCACATTTTTCGTTCATTTCTTCTGGGCATCTGGATTTTCTTCCTTGCTTAGGGAAGTCCCTCTGTGAAGAAGGCCTTTCTGAGATCTTCAGGAATCATCCAGTGTTTTCTTCTAGCACTTTTGTAGCTGGGTCTTGACTGCCTAGAATTTAATATAGTGTTTCCCCGACTGTCGAAGCATTGTTGACTGACTTCAGCGGTGGGACACACGGGGGAGTCTGGAGGGAGGAGGAGCCTGGGTCAGTCTTGGAGACAGAGGAAGGAGGAGGGTCCCTGGAAAGGGAGGGCTTGGCTGGCCAAGAGTCCCCAAGACCCACCCCACATGAGCTCCCCACATGGCCATTCCAGCACTGTGTGCCAGCCACTGTCCCTGGCACTGGGGAGACAGCAGTGAACCCAGCAGCCAGAAAAGAAACAAAGGAGCACATCATGTTCAGCATAATGTCGGATCGTGGTCAATAAAAACAGGGCAGGCCAGGAGCTGGAGTGATGCCGTGGCCAGGCAGGAACAGCAGGTCTGAGCAGAGCCCTGAAGGAAAAGAGAGCTGGAGAAGAGTAGGGGAGGCAAGGTGGGGACAGACCATGCAGAGGCCCTGCGGTGACCCTGAACCAGGTCTTCTGGGGAGCAGGGAGGCTAGCGTTCCTGGAGCCCAGCTACAGGAGATGGGGAAGGGCGAGGGATCGGCCGTGTAGGACTCCCAAGGGTTTTATCAGGGCATGTCCGCGGGCCCCACGGACATCCACGAAGGCAGAGCAGAGACCTCCCCTTAAGGTAGGGCTGTGTCTCTTCAGACCCCCCAGGGCAGGGGATGTCCGCCCCCCCCCCCACCCCAGGCTCCCAGGGTTGGGCATGACCCCTCAGGCCCCCGGGGTGCAACCCCTCGGCCCTGGTTCTGGGCACTAGGAGGGCTCTCCCCAGAGTGACTCCCCCGCCCGTCCCCAGCACCTGGCCACGTTCATCATGGACAAGAGTGAGGCCATCGCGTCTGTGGAGGACGCCATCCGGAAACTGGTGCAGCTGAGCTCCAAGGAGAAGGTCTGGACACAGGAGATGCTGCTGCAGGTCAACGACCAGTCACTGCGGCTGCTGGACGTGGAGTCCCAGGTGCGGTGGGTGGCGGCAGGGCCGCAGGGACACGGCCCAGCCGCTCAGCGGGACCGCCGGGCGGGGCGCGGGGAGGGGCTCCATCTGGGGGCGGGGCCTCCCGCGGGGCGGGGCCTGCACTGGGGGCGGGGCTCCCGCGGGGGCGGGGCAGGCTGAGTAGGGCGCGGGGCAGCAGGCAGGGCAGGGAGACCTGGGCGGGGCTGAGCATCCGGGGGAGCCGTGTCCCGACAGCAGCGCCTTGTCCACCCCTGGCAAGAGCCCGTCCACCCGCCGTACCAACACAGGGCCTGGCTGTGTCCGGGGGTCCGGCGTGCCACGGCTGTGGCCACGGCCTGGCAGAGTCCGTGCCTGGGTCTGCGTCGGAGCCACGCCCCTCCCGCGTGCGTCTGTGTCCGCGGGCGCCCCCGACGGGCCGGGCTCGCCACTCACGCCCACGCCCCCGGGGCTGGGAGCGCGCGTCCGCGGCGGTGCCCGCGCTCGAGTCACGAGTGGGGGTGGCGACCCTGAGGCACCGCTGAGCCCACACCCGAGCCCCCTGCCTCCCAGGAAGAGCTGGAGAACTTCCCGCTGCCCACCGTGCGGCACAGCCAGACGGTGCTGGACCAGCTGCGGTACCCGTCCGTGCTGCTGCTCGTGTGCCAGGACTCGGAGCAGAGCAAGCCCGACATCCACTTCTTCTACTGCGACGAGGTGGAGGTGAGGGGGGGGGGCGGCGGCCGGGGCGGGGGCGGGGTCCCGAGCCGGCCTGACGCCCCGTCCCGCCAGGCGGAGCTCGTGCACGAGGACATCGAGAGCGCGCTGGCCGACTGCCGTCTGGGGAAGAAGATGCGGCCGCAGACCCTGAAGTAGGTGGGGGAGCGCGGCGGCGGGGAGGGCCGGGTGTGCGGCGGGGCCGGGCTGAGCGGGCCTCTGTCCCCCCCCCCCCCCCCCACTGCAGGGGCCACCGGGAGAAGATCCGGCAGCGGCAGTCGGTCCTGCCCGCCCCCAAGGGCCCAGCCCCCATCCCCTTCCAGCGCCACGGCGGTGACTCTCCGTCCAGCAAGAACCGAGTGGGCCCGCCCGTGCCCCTCAGCGAGCCGAGTACGCGGAGGGAGCCGGAGGGAGCGGGAGGGGGCGGCCGCCGTCGGTGGCACCTGACTCTGCCTCCCGCATCCAGGCTTCCGCCGTCGGGAGTCGCAGGACGAGGAGCCGCGGGCTGTGCTGGCCCAGAAGATAGAGAAGGAAACGGTGGGTCTCGCGGCCCGAGCCCCCATCAGGCGTGGGCCCCTCCGGCCAGCCCCCAGCCAGCAGCCACCTCCTCCCCCAGGCCAGGGACCAAGAGACAGTGCGTGGGACTGTCCCTGCAGCTGGTGGGGGCGCCTCAGACTGACCCCTGCCTCCGCTCTGACCCCAGCAAATCCTCAACTGCGCCCTGGACGACATCGAGTGGTTCGTGGCTCGGCTGCAGAAGGCGGCCGAGGCTTTCAAACAGCTGAACCAGCGCAAGAGGGGGAAGAAGAAGGGGAAGAAGGGGCCAGCAGGTGCGGAGGGGGTGGGGTGGAGGCCGGAGGGGACAGCGGCTGGGGTCGGGGGGGGGGGGGGTGCCTGAGAGGATGGAGAGACCGCGGTGCAGCTGAGGCGGGTGGATAGTGGTCACGGGGACAGGTGGCTACTGGGCTGCAAGAGGTCCAGCCTGAGCAGGTGGCTGCCGGGTGGCTGCTGGGGGCAGTGACTGGGCCAGCCAGGTTCATAGCCACTGCCCCACATTCCAGAGGGCGTCCTTACGCTCCGGGCACGGCCCCCCTCGGAGGCCGAGTTTGTTGACTGTTTCCAGAAAATCAAGCTGGCTATCAACCTGCTTGTGAGTACACTAAGTCTTTCCCACCCTCTGTGCCGACATTGGGGGGGCCCGGGTCCTTGCCACCTCTTATCCCCAACGCCGTCCCCCCGTCTGTCTGCCCCCACGTCCTGTTCCTCTGTGCCGACATTGGGGGGCCCGGGTCCTTGCCCCCCTTATCCCCAACGCCATCCCCCCGCCCATCTGTGTGCCCCCCGCCCCAGGCCAAGCTGCAGAAGCACATCCAGAACCCCAGCGCGGCGGAACTGGTGCACTTCCTCTTTGGACCGCTAGACCTGGTGCCTGGGGCTGGGGGGGTGGGGAGCAGGGCCCCGGGGTGGTTTGCCCCTGGCTGAAGGTGGGGGGACGCAAGTGCCCACCTCGCGCAGGCGGCTGGGGCCGCGCGTCCACGCGGCGAGCGTGCTGGCCTGTGGTGCTGCGAGTGAGCGAGCTGGGGTTGGGGGCCGGTGGGCAGGGCCCTCTCTGAACCCCACTGTGCCCCAGATCGTCAGCACCTGTGGGGGCCCAGACATCGCATGCTCCGTCACCAGCCCCATGTTCTCCCGCGACGCCGTGGGCTTCCTGCGAGGCCACCTAGTCCCCAAGGAGACGACGCTGTGGGAGTCCCTGGGGGAGACATGGACGCGCCCCCGGTGCGTCAGCAGGCAGGGAGGGCGGGAGGGGTGAGGCAGGGCATGGGGTGCGAACTTGGCGGGTGGGCTGGGCTCCAGTGGGTGGGCGTAGCTCACCCCCAGGACCTCCCCCCCCCAGCTCTGAGTGGCCACGGGAACCGCAGGTGCCCCTCTACGTGCCCAAGTTCCACAGCGGCTGGGAGCCACCCCTGGATGTGCTGCAGGAGGCTCCCTGGGAAGTGGAGGGGCTGGCGTCTGCCCCAGATGACGAGGTCAGAGCAGCCACAGCGCCCCCCCCCCAGCGCCGCTGGCCATCTGCGTCCTCCACCGGTGCTCACCTCTTCAGCCCACCTCTGTCCACTGCCCTCACCACGCCTCCCTACCCTGGCCCTCACCCCATGCCAAGCCCCGGTGGCCCTTCTTCCCCACAGCCGACTCCAGTGAGCCGACCTTCCTTTCGAAACTCCCCAAAACACAGCCTCGTACCTGAGCCCACACCTCCGGGGGACGTCCTCCCACCAGTCGGCTCCCCGCATGCTCACAGGTAAGTTCCTCTTAAAAACGAGAGTGTGGCACTCACTCCTGGAAATGCGGAGATTCTGACGTGAGTATGCTGCCACCAGGTGGCGGCAAATGTTTTGTTCGTGATGTTCAAAATAGCGTTTTTCCAAACTAGAACCAGGTTTTCCTTCTGACTTTAGAACATATCCCAGACTAGCCATAAACTCATCAGCCTGAGCCATCATCCTTTTCTGCGTCTTCTCACGTGTGTTTCAGAATTACCGTTAGAAGTTTACTAAGGCGCCGAACTTAAGTGAGGCCACCAATCCCTGTCACCTCGTTGGCACTGATTTAGGCTTAACCTCAGAGCCAGAGAGGAGACTGAAGGTCTGAGCTACGGACAGTCGTTCTCCCCGCCCCCCCCCCACACCCTTCAACAGACTCAGGGCCTGGGGGACTCCCCTCCCTTCCTCCCCTTTCTCCCCCACCTCCTCCTTTCTGTTCCCACTCCTGGCCCCGGATTTGTCTGCGATGCTCGTCACCCTGCCAGATCCCAGGATTCGGTTTCAGGAGGGGAGGGGGCCGAAACCTGTACCTTAAACAAGCACGCCCCTCTCTGCTGCACACCGGCAGCTTGATGTCCTTGGTGCCCCGCCCAGGGCCACACCGGAAGACACATTTTCATCCTCTGATCTCCAGCCCGGCCAGTCCTGGCTCCCGAGCCATGTCAGCCTCGGCCCCCTCGCCTGCATGGTGTCCCGAGGCCCACAGCTGTGTGAGGAGGCTGCCCAGACTGACCAGGGGGGACAGCCCAGCCCAGGGGCAGCCACGGGCCAGCTCCTTGCTGTGGCGGGAACACCCTCGCTCAGGGCAGCCCCTCACCCCACGCCCCTGCAGCTCGCGGGCAGTCCTCTGTGCCGTACCGACGGCCCCCCTCAGCGATCCCCTGCTTCCAGGCGCGGCAGTGCCCTGTCATTTCTCGGGTACAGGTCTGGCTCTGGTTCCCCTGGGGGGCCGGGCCCGGAGACCCCTGAGATGGGCTGGGCTGGGGCAGGCCTTGTTGTGCCCACGGGCCCCGGCGTCCCACCCCGCTGCACGGCCCCCACCTCCGCGTGGGGCCCCGGGCGCTCTGGGGCTGTAACAGTTTCTGTTCCCGGCTGATGCGCCTCAGCCTGTCTCCTCTGCGACCTCAGAGAGCTGAACGGGAGCAGCACGCACCTGCGAAGCTGCTCCCCGGGCCCAGCCCTGGGCCTCAGCCCTCCTGTTCCACGCAGGGGCTACGAACCTGCACCGGCCATGGCCAAGTACGTCAGGATCCTCTACGATTTCACGGCCCGGAATGCCAACGAGCTGTCAGTGCTCAAGGACGAGGTCCTGGAGGTGAGCAGGGGCCTGGGCTGTGGGGGGGGGGGGGGCAGGGGGGACCGCAGGCAGCAGCCAGGCTGCCTGATGCCGGCCCGTGGCACGTCAGTCCAACCCCGTCCCCGGGACCCCGACCCCCAGACTCCAGTCTGGGTCCACAGCCTGCCCCCCCCCCCAAACAGCCTGGCTAAAAGGCTTCCCAGTCTTGGGTCTCTCAGAGGGGGCCCAGGGGCCCCTGTGCTCGGCTAGGCTGGGCTCATGCTGGAGGATGGGCCTTCCCTGTGCCCATCTGGGGGACCCTCCAACTCAGCCAGGGTTCGCCATTCACACCCAGCCCTGGAGCCCCCTTGAGGCCCCGTCCATCTGGTGCCAGTCCTGAATCCAGGCCATCCAGCGGGGGACAGAAAGTGGAGCGGGCTGGGGGGGTGGGTGATCTACATGTACAAGGCTAGAGGCACCTCGCAGGAGGCCGCTGCAGCGGGGTGGGGAGAGGTAGCCGCGTGGGGGGGAGGGAAGGCTGCGCAGGGCGGGGGCTCCTAGGGGGGGCTCATGGCAGCCCCATAGGACTGGGGGGAGGCTGAGCTTAGAGACGCCTAGAACTCTCTCTGGCGCACCTGTAAAGAGGGGTTCCCGCACCCTGCGCTGGTGCCCGACGAGAGGAAGGGGGGCCCACAGGTGCTGGAAGATGGCCACCAGTGGTGGAAGCTTCGGAATCGCAGCGGCCAGGCCGGCTACGTGCCCTGCAGCATCCTGGACGAGACTCGGCTGGAGGACGTCCCCCCAGAGCAGGTGAGCGGGAGGAGGGGGACCTTGCTGTCGTGGAGGAGCGGGGGCAGCCACATCTCAGGAGAGACACCCCCTCCCCCCATCCCACCCCCAACCCCCCCCACAAAACATCCCCGCCCCCCTCACCCCCACCACCCCCCACCCCCCACACCCCAGAAAACACTCCCACGCCCCCCACCCTCCACCCCCACATCCCTCACCCCCCCACCCCCTACCCCCCACAAAACACCCCCCCACCGCCCCCCCAAATACCCCACCCCACCCCCTGCTCTGAGGCCTGGAGTCCTCCCTGCTGGCCAGGCCCTGGGAGGGGGGGAGCTGAAGCTGGTGGCACCCCCACCCGCTCGTCTCTTTCCCCCACCCTTGCAGGCCAGTCTGAAATACTGGGGTCCTGCCAGCCCCACCCACAAGCTGCCCCCAAGCTTCGCAGGGAACAAAGAAGGTGAGAGGCGCTCTGCTGGGGGATGAGGGCCGGCGGACGGGGTGCGGGTCCGGGGCCCGGGGTGCCCTGGGGGAGGCAGGGGGAGGAGGGTCCCCGTCCAGTGTGGGGGAGCCCTGGATCAGCTCGGGTGGGGCCTGAGTGCAGGGTCCCCTCCCCCCCCCCCCCCCCCGCAGAGCTGATCCACCACATGGACGAGGTCAACGACGAGCTCATCAAGAAGATTAGCAACATCAAAACGCAGCCGCAGCGGCACTTCCGCGTGGAGCGCAGCCAGCCCGTGGGCCTGCCGCTCACCTACGAGTCCGACCCCCACGAGGTCCGCGCCTGGCTGGAAGCCAAGGCCTTCAGCCCGCGGTGAGCGGGGCGCCGCGCAGGCGGGGCGGCGCGGGGGTGCGCGAGGCCTTCACCTGGGGGGGGGGCCCGCCCTGACGCCCACCCCCCTCCCGCCCCCGGCCCCAGGATCGTGGAGAACCTGGGCATTCTGACCGGACCCCAGCTCTTCTCGCTCAACAAAGAGGAACTGAAGAAGGTGTGTGGGGAGGAGGGCATCCGCGTGTACAGCCAGCTCACCGTGCAGAAGGCGGTCCTGGAGGTGAGTGGGCGTCCCACGCCGCCCCGCGCCTCGCTCCCCACCGCCGCCCCCCTACCCGCGCTCCTAGATGGCCTGCCGCCTGCCGAGGGGGAGGCCCTGGGGCCCTGGCCTGCGGGGCCCTAGGCTGAGGCTGCCGCACCCCTCCCTCCCCAGAAGCAGCAAGGTGGCTCGGAGCTGGAGGAACTCATGAGCAGGTTTCATTCCAAGAACCAGAGGAGAGTGGAGGAGGACAGCTAGAGCCGCCGGCAGGGCCCACCCCAGTGCATGGAGGGTTATTTTTGGATGTGTGTATGTTTCGTATCATGGACGTGGAGTGGGGGGCGGCTGGGGGCCCTCGCCTGCCTCATGGCACGTGGCCTGTCCTCAGGCTCCCCAGCGCCTCGGCCCCCCCCCCCCCAGGCTGCCTGCCCCAAGGCCCTGTTCCGCCAAACTAGCCGCCTGGAGATGCCAGCCCCTCACGCACCTGCCCCTGAAGCCAGAGCCGTGGCCTTTCCAGCCCCGCCCCGCCCCCTTCCCGGCTTTCAGACCCACCCCCTCCCTGAGGCCACAGGACCCCCACGCGGCGGCCGGGATTTATCCTTTGCCCCCCCCCCCCGCCCCGTTCACATGGGGGCTCCTCCTGGCGCTTGTGACCCTGGCCCCAACCTCGTGCCCCTGGCTGCTGCTTCTCACGTGCCTGTGGATGGGCTGTGGGCCAGAAGGGCAGGAGGCCTCAGCCACCCTGGGCGCCGAGCGGGGCCTCGCCCCCAGGTATTGCCCACAGCACCCACCCAGCGCATCGCTCCCCAAAGGTGGCCGGGGGGGGGGGTGGCTCCAGGCTCCACTGGGGCAGGGTGCGTGCTCCACCCTTTCAGGGAGCGGGGAGCCAGGTTGGACTGGATATGCTCTCACCCAAGCATGGCCTGCGACGCCCCCATCCCAACGCCTCTCCTGCCCCCAAGGCAGAGCCCAAGAAAGGAACTTTCTCTGACCGGGTCTCAGGCCAGGCTCACCCTGCGTGCTGTGTGGGTGGTGGGTGAGTCTTGGAGCCCTGAACTCTGCAGAGATGACAGGTGACCAAGGTTCAAAGGCCGTGTCATTAAACCAGTTAAGTATGCTCGCAGCCAGTCTGTCTCCTGCGGGTGGGGATGGGGTCACTGTGGGCCTGGAGCTCCCCCCTGCGATGGCACCCTTTGTAAGAGCCACTGGGCAGAGGGCAGGCCGTGGACATCCCAAGTGAGGCCACTTACCCCTGACCCCAGGGGGTGCGCCCAGGAGCCCCTCGCCTGCACATGTGTCCGAGCGGGCCTGGGGGATGTTTCTGGGAGGTGAGGGCCTGAGGGGGGCCCTGCCCATTCTGCTGGCCGTGACCCCCGACTCAGGCCAGGGGTCCAGAAGGCCCAATCTCGGCCCCAAGCTGAGTGAGGGAGGCACCCTAGGGGAGGGCGTGGATGGACGGACATGGGACTGGGTTGGCCGTCAGCTGTGATGGCGTCAGTGCAGGAGTGGAGGGGTCCCTGAGCACACAGTGGGCTGCTCTCTGAGCCCCAGGACACTTGACCGCAGGCCAGTGCCCACCTGAGCTCACATGGGCCCCACCCTCGGAGGAGGCCTCTGGCGCCCTCTGCTGGCAGCTCTGAGTGCTGTGGTGCTTGGCGTCCCGGGGGGCACCCTAGTACCTGGCGGGATGGGGGGCGTCTCCACCCGTGTTTCCCCCAAGCAGCTGGTGGACCAGTCCTGGGGTCTCTATGTGGCAGGCAGGACAACCGCAGGGGGCTCGGATGCAGAGGTTGTACCTGTGGGGTTGGGGGACGGAGAGGGCTGTCGTCGGGTCTGGCGCTGAGCCCGGCCCCGCCCTCAGGCCTCAGAAGCCCCAACTCTCAGCTGGGACAGGCCGCGTGGGGCCGGGTCTAGGCAGCAGGGCTGGGTCAGCAGGAGCTGGGACTGCCGTGCCCTCTGGACCACCACCCAGCCTTGACCACTGGGGCCTCCTCACCCCAGGAGAGGACGGTCCTCCCCCAGACCCGAGGCTGGGAGAGGAAGGTCGATCCTCCCAGGCAGAACCCGGGAGACAGGGAAATAGTACGCAGAAGGAAAAGGGATCAGATGGGGTGTTGGCTCTCCTTCCAGAAACCCACAGCTACTTTCAGTCCGGAGCCACCGGGAGGGATGGGCCTCTGACTGGACACCGCCCCCCCCCCAGCCCTATTTGGCTGAACCCCTCCTTTGGAGCAGTGGTGGGGACCCCGGCTCCCCCTGCTCCCAGTCCCCCCACTCGCCCGCCCCCTGCCCCCACCCAGCAGGGTTTTGCCTTCACCAGGATGGTCCGGGCTTTGGGGACACCGCCTTCGCGCTGGGGAGCGCAGGGATGGGCCCAGAGTCCCATAGCTATCGGGACAGCTGCGAGGAGTCACTGTGCCCTCTGCTCTGAGGGCACTGCTGGCCGGGGCTCCCAGACTGGGGATGTCCGAGCTCCGCCCTCCCTGGCCCCCTGGTGACCTCAGTGTCTGTGGAGTAGGCAAGGCTGAGGAACAAGGCACTGAGGGGCCAGGCCACTTGCCCAGGGCCCCAGAGCAGGGGAGGAGTCGGACTCCAACGCGGCTTGGCCTGATTTGCGTCCCTAACCTCTCACCTCCTCGCCTCCCACACCGGACTGGCCAAGCGGGGAAGAGGAGGGTCTGGAGGGGTGGTGGGGACCACAGAGCGTCTGACCATGGGCGGAGCCAGGAGCCGCACACTGGGCAAGGGGGGTGGGCTGCCGTCCGGCATCCGCCCTGTGCCCGGCTACGCTGGAGCCAATGTCTCCTGAGACGACGCCCGTCTCTGTCTCGGGGCCGGGCGCGTCTTTGTGGCCCTCCCGCGACCGGCGTGGCTCCCCTCTCCCCCTCCCCGACAGCTGATCTCACATCCCACGGCTGAGCCCACACGGGGCGGCCAGGGGGTGGGGAGGCTTCCCTGCCATTTAAAAAGAGGCTTTTCCTTTTCCTTCCTGCATGGAGCCCGGCGTCCAGATCTGCACAACACCCGTCGGTGCCCCTCCTCTCGCCACGTTGCTTGAAGAAGACCCGTTTTGCGCCGGCGCCCCAAGATACCACCACGTGACTGTGGCTCGATCTCGAGCTACAGGGGCTCGCCTGCCTGTCGACACTGAGCGGGGTCTGAGGGGTGAGCGGGCGACGAGGGGTACTGTGAGGTTTCAGGGTCTGGATTAAGCCAGGGTTTTTAGACGCTTGACGAGGACCGGGCAAACGCGAGACCTGTTCCTTCAGGACTGGCGGGCGCGTAGAGGGCCGGAAGCGACCGGGGGACCCACGCACCCGCTGGGGCCACAGCCTCGGGAAACCCCCCGAACGACATCTTCCCAGTGTTTCCTGCCTCGTGCCGCTGACGAGCTGTGTGCTGGGGGCGGTTCGGCGCCTGGTCTATCGGTGCCGTTGTTGAAGGAAGGATAAGCGTGTGCCTTTCCATTTTCATAGTTGTGTTTTCTGCTATAGTAAACACCGACAGAGGCAACCTACGTAAACAAAACTTCCCCGGGACCCTCGGTAATTTTTGACCGTGTGAAAGGGTCCCGAGGCCCGGCTTTGAGAGCCCTTGACGTGGACGCCACAGGTGCACCCCTGCCGAGGAACAGGAGCCCGCACTCGCGGTGGGAAATGGCCGAGCTGTGCGTGGGCAGCTGTGGGGGAGCCGCAAGTTCCCTCCCCCCCCCCCACCCCGCCACCCCGGAGAAGGTGCTCGAAGTGAGCCTGCGGAGAAAGGCAGAGGGAAGCGGCAAACGCAGGAAGCTGGCCAATGGCCAAGGTTGACGGGCGCGTGGACGGCCCCCGGGGTCTGCGTGTCCCCCGGAGCTCGCCCCCCCCCCCCGGGACCCTCCGTGGCGGGCACACGGGGGAGGGGCGAGGGCCCCCTGCGGGTGCGGGGAGCAGGGGAGCGGCGTGTGGGTGCCACAGCAGAGCCGGGCAGGGGGAGAAACTGAATGCAGGTGCATGTGGGAGAGGGTGCTCAGTGAGGAAATGAGAGGGTGACAGTCACACCGTGCGAACGAAGCACGCGGACGAAAAGGGAAGAATCGAGATTCAGAAACGATACCCCTCTTGCGAGAAGGGGAGTAAACCGAGTAAGCGTAGACGCTGGAAGCGCTCCTTAGTGGCAGGAAAAGGATCTGAAAGGGAAGCAACGTATAAATTAAAAAGCAGGAACAGATTCAGACGACCAAATAGTCGCCCTCCCGCCCATGACCTTGAGTCTGGCGGCCCGACCGCCAGAGTAACCGCTGTCCTGACAGGCGCGGGGCCTTCCGACCAGCGCGTTTCTGTCCTCACAACCTGCGTGCGTTGCCCCGAATGCCGTTCGTGGTCGCCGCTCGCGTCTTTAAGCAGGAAGTTTAAAAAGTGCAAGAGAGTTTTTAAGGCAAGCCTCACCTGCCCCAGCCCAAGGTCGCCAACAAGGACAAGCCAGCCGCGGGGAGGCACCCGTGGCTGCAAACAGGGGCCTCCCGCCATGGCCACGAGGGTGGGACAGGGTGCAGTGGCTCCGTCTACACCTGCGGGTGACACAGCCCGGGCAGAGCCACCCAGCTAGGCCGCTCCCAGATTCTTTTTATTTTGTAATTGTGATACAATACACACAACATAGAAAGTACGGTCTTCACCGACTCTGAAGCGTGCAGCTCAGGGGCGCTAAGCACCTTCACGCCGTTGTGCGCCCATCCCCACCCTCCGTCTCCAGAACTTTCCATCTTCCCAAACGGAAGCTCTGTCCCCGTGAAACCCGGACCCCCGGCCTCTCCCCCAGCCCTGGCGCCCACCGTCCACTCTCCGTCTCTGGGAACCTGGAGACTCCGGGGGCCTCGTGTGAGGGGATCACACGTGAGCATCACGTCCCCCGGGGCCATCCACGCTCCCCCCAGCGATGCTCCCACACCCAGTGCCTCTCCAGGCTAACCCCAGACCTGAGCTCTAGACCTCTAACCCTCCTGCTGCTCCCCTCCCACCTGAACCAGAGGGTGCCCCTGCCCCCCACCCTTGACCCGCTCGCCCCCCCCCCCCACCTTCCCACACAGCCAGCTCTACCAGCAGACTCTGCGTGCGGCCTCACCCACTGTCCCTGCCCCTGGGAAAAGCGGTGCCCCCCCCCCCCCCAGCGTCAGTCTGACATGACACGGGGCCCGGAGAGATCCTGTATTTTTTTTTGACATTTATTTATTGATTTTTGAGACAGAGCTGGAGCACCCGCAGGGGAGGGGCAGAGAGAGAGGGAGGCAGAGGATCCCAAGCAGCTCTGAGCTGTCAGCAGAGAGCCCGACGCGGGGCGGGAACCCACAAGCCGGGAGATCATGACCTGAGCCGAAGTCGGACTCTCCACCGACTGAGCCACCCAGGAGCCCCTAGACAGATCCTTTAAAACCTAAGTCCTGGGGCGCCTGACTGGGTCAGTCGGTGGAGCATGTGACTCTTGATCTTGGGGTCGTGAGTTTGAGCCCCACCTGGGGTGTAGAGATTACCTAAATAAATAAAACTCGAAAATAAATAAAAAGATAAAACCCAAGTCCTACCCCATCCACCCCCCCAGCCCCCCCCCCCCCCACCCGCTGCCAATGCCCCGTGCTCCAAGCCCTCCGGGCTCTGACCCAGGTCCCTGTGGAGGGCGGGATGGTCTGCGATGCCCTGCTTGGCTCTCCTCCAGGCCCTGGAGCCTTTGCTCCGAGGCCAGCTTCTCGGCAAGGCCTCCCTGCTGCCTGTCCCTGCTCTGCACAGACCAATGGCCTCTGCCCTACGGGCTTCCTGGTCCCCACGCCCAGTCGGCCCGCGCGGCAGATCCGCCGTGCTCCCGCTCGGCGCCCAGAGCGAGCTCAGCTCTTGCTGCAAGAGAGGACTCGGGACACTCTGCGTGAGGCGCCGTTTCACACGCACAGAGGCCTATTCTGAAGCCGCCGTGGGCAGCCCGGCCCGCGGCTCCTGGTATGTGGCTGCACAGCGTCGGCATCCATTCAGCCGCCCCTCTTCTTTCCTGCCACGGGCCCTGGGGCTGCCCTGGTCTGGCCGCAGTCCTGGGGCCCCTCCCACGAATGCCGGGCTGTGTGGGCCGTCCACGGCTTCCAAGGCCTGCGGTGAGGCTGGACCTCCCGGGCCGGCCCCCCGCCCACTGACCCCGCCTGATCTGTCCCCAGGGCTCCGTACACCAGGCACCTGGGTAGAGGTGCCAGCGAGGCTCCTGGGGGTCCCCTGCAGCCCGAGCGAGACGGCCCTGGGTGTCATCCCTGTCTTCTGCTGCACAGGCCTGCTGGATCAGGGCTTCGGGGTATCCTGGGGAGGGCTGAGCCAGGGCGGGCTGAGGCACAGGGGCCGGGCCCCTGGCCCCCACCCTAGCCCTCCTGGATGGCGCCAGAGCTGGCCAGCAGGCCTCCAGATGTTCCCCCAGAGAGAGCCCCCAAGCTCCCCTCCTCACCCTCTGCTTCTATAACTCTGAGGCTTTGGCTTCACCCCTTCACCCCCCTCCCCCCCTCCGCCAAAACTTACATTTCAAACTCTGGCCCTTTAAGGCTACTGTCTGGGCTTCTGTCAGAACATCCGTGTGGCAATATAGTGACTTATGGGTCCCTCTGGGTTCTAGCCGCCACCCCCCCCCCTTCCTGAAGCACACACACACTGGGATCGTGGAGTTGGCAGCAAGGGAGCAAATATACCTTCGCCGCCACTGTCTTTGCTCTTGGCCTCCCGCCAGGGGCACCAGTGACTTTTCTGGGGCAGGGATCCAGCCGTCGAGGCCCAGCATCGTCTGCCTTTCCGGGGGGATGGCTGGCCCAGAGAGCGGCCCGATTATCTGTGGGAAGGGAGGCCTGAGGTGCCCCTGGGAAGGCGTCCCCTGATGATTGTAAATGTCGGGCGACGATTCCGGGTTTTTAATTGCAAAGTGGGATGGCCATATTGAGGACAAAGGTTTACAGACCCACCTTCCTAAATGCGGGAGTGTGGTGAACACAGCAGCAAAGGGTGAGGCTCCCGGGGCTCCCGGAAGGCTGAGGGACGGGCACAGCCCCTTCCGTGCAAGGCTGGAGGAAACAGTCCCGGCCTTCCCTGAGTCAGTGTGATTAGCAGGTGCAAAGTCCACGGACCCTTCCCTCCTCTGCCCTGGCAGTCAGGCAGCCCCCTGAGAGTGACTGAGGGCTAGGCCCCTCGGGATGTCCTCCTCTCTTGCTGACCCAGCGCCTCGTTCTGCATCTGCCAAAAGGGCCCGTGAGAGCTCCCGCCTCCGCCTCCGGGGAATCGCACCAGGGGTTGGACCCGCACGCACACCCATCTCGTTCTCACCCCGCAGGCAGTAAACCGTGCCCAGCGTCTTGCTGGCCTCGGCCAAGGGAGGGCGAGCGCCAGCACAAGGACCGCCAGGGCGAGGTCTCCACAGGCGGACCAGCCGGTCCTTCCCCCGGAGCCGCAGATCGCCTTCGCCCCTGGCCTTCCGCCTCCCAGGCCACAACGCGGGGCACGGGCCCTACACCGCTGCCCACACCTTACTGACACGGCACCCGTTTTTCTGCATCTGCCAGACTGTCCCCTCTAGGCCGTCACATTCAGAACCAGCAGGCAGCTGCCAAACAGGGGCTGTTTCTGATGGTTCGTATTTTGTTTTGTTTTGCTGTAATTGTCTTTTTTTTTTTTTTTTTCCTGGTCTCACTTGATACAGTGAAGTGTACATTTCAAAGTGTTTTGACAAATGTCTCCACTGAGTGTCCGCTGCCCCTGAAAGATCCAGGGCTGAGGTTTTCAGACGCTCACATGCCGGGAAAGCGTCCTCGCTGCCCCACGGCTCCTGGCTCGGTGGGTCTGGGCGGGGAGAGAACGCACATGTCGAGAGTTCCTGGGACCTGTTGCTACCCACCTGCCCACACTCCTAAGCATCCGGGGCGAGTATTTCTATCGCACCAGAAAGCTCCCCTGTGGCCCTTCCGGTCAGCTCCAGCCTCCCCCAGAGGCAGCCCGCCTGTCCGTGAACTTAACACGCCGGAATCCTTGGCATGCGTCCTTCGGTGTCTGGCTCCTGTCAGGCAGCACAGCGCTCCTGAGGGCTGTGCAGGGCACTGCCGGGCTCGCTAGCCCTTCCTGTCGTCGCAGGGTAGCATTTCCCTGCGTGGGGCCGCCCGCCTGTCCCCTTCTCCTGCTGATGGATGTTGGGTTGTTTCCAGTTTGGGGCTGGACTAAAACTTCTATGATTATGTGTGCAGCTTGTTGCGTGGACGTGTTTTTATCTGAGGAGCAGAAGGGCTGGTTCACGGGGTCAGTAGGTGCTGAATTTCATATAAGAAACCACAAAACCCTTCTCCCAACAGTTCATTCGCACCATGGTACATTCCAGAGTTCCACTCCTCCACGGCCTCCCCCGCGCTGGGGATTGCTGGCCTTTGGGTATTTTTGCCATTGGAGTAAGAGGTTGGAGATATTTCCCTGTGGTTTTAATTTAATGAGCTTCTTCTGTGGTGTGTCTTTCCTATTTTTGTATTTCCACGACGAGTGGAAGGTTCTTTCAACAAAGATTGACCAAGTAGAGAAAAATGACCCCTGACCTCTACCTCACAACATGCACAAAATCAATCCGAGATTCATCAAAGACTAACACGAAAGCCAGGGGCTCCTGGGTGGCTCATTCAGTTGAGGGTGACTTCAGCTCGGGTCACGATCTTGCAGTTTGCGGGTTCAAGCCCTGCGCTGTTCTCTGCACCGACAGTGTGGAGCCTGCTTGGGATTTTATCTTTCTCCCTCTCTCTCCGCCCTCCCCGGCTCATGCTCTCTCTCCCTCTCTCTCTAAAAGTAAATAAACGTAAAAAACCACAAACTAATATGAAAGTCAAACTAAAACATCTCTAAAAGAAACCATCAGATGGGGCGCCTGGGTGGCGCAGTCGGTTAAGCGTCCGACTTCAGCCAGGTCACGATCTCTCGGTCCGTGAGTTCGAGCCCCGCGTCGGGCTCTGGGCCGATGGCTCAGGGCCTGGAGCCTGTTTCCGATTCTGTGTCTCCCTCTCTCTCTGCCCCTCCCCCGTTCATGCTCTGTCTCTCTCTGTCCCAAAAATAAATAAACGTTGAAAACTTAAAATTTCTCATTAAAAATACTGTGAAGAAAATGAAAAGATAAGCCACGGACTTGGAGGAAACACCTACAATACACACACCTCTGACAAAAAACTTGGTCCAGAATGAAGAACCACCTAGCAATTAAGAGAGAGCGAAGGGCGCCCGGGGGGCTCAGTCGGCTAGGCATCTGCCTTCGGCGCTGGTCAAGATCTCATGGTCCGTGGGTTCGAGCCCCGCGTCGGGCTCTGTGCCGACAGCTCGGCGCCTGGAACCTGCTTCGGATTCTGTGTCTCCCTCTCTCTCTGCCCCTCCCCCACTCACACCCTGTCTCTCTTTCCTTCAAAACTAAATCAACATTAAGAAAAAGAGAGAGAGAAACAACCTATATAAAACCAGCAGTCGTATGCTTCCTGCGACAGATTTCATGGATAGTGCCTTTGGGACACTTTCTGAACTTCATGTTCCTTATCTGGGACAGATTCCCAGAACCAAAGGCAAGGAAGGGCCCTGGATCTGTGCGGGAGAGGACGAATCCACAGGGCCCTAGTCTCCAGCCGGCTCCTTCCCAGGCAATGAGCACGTCTGTCTTGGGAGTGAGGGCCTGGAGGGGGCGCCGGGCCAGGCTGAGGGCGGGAGGTGCATCCCGGACGCCTGCAGCCCCACGAAGACTGGGGGACACGGACACAGGCCCACTCTAACCGGGGCGGGGCTTCGTCGCCGGGGCGGGGCTTCGCCCTGCGGCGGAGGCGCCCTCGGCCCCGCCTTCCCGCGCCGCTCTCCGATTGGCCGGCGCGGAGGGGCCCCCGGGGCATTGTGGGCCGCCGCGCTCCGCCGCCGCTTCGCCATGTCGGGCTCCCCCGTAAAGCGGCAGAGGATGGAGAGCGCGCTGGAGCAGCTCAAGCAGTTCACCACCGTGGTGGCCGACACGGGCGACTTCCACGGTGAGGCGCGCTGACTGGCCGTGCTGGGGGCGGGTGTTCGTGGACGCGGAGAGCCGGCGGGGCCCGGGGGAGGGGGGGCGGGGGGGGGGGGCGAGGCGGCCGGGGAATCAGGGTCCTGAAGGGGGGCGCGGGCCCGGGATCGGGGGTCCCGAAGCGGGGAGGGCCGGTGCGGGTAGGGGAGGAGGCAGCGCAGGGGCTGAGGGGAGCGGTTGAAGAGCGCAGCAGGCTGGGGTGGGCAGGGGGCCCCCTCCGAGCTGTTGGGAACCCCGGGAGGGCTTTCCGAGGCTTTATGCTGAAGAAGAAATTCGAGGAGGACCTGGAACTGGTTTCCACCTGGACCCCTTGCCCACGAGGTGCAGGTTTATTCGGCACAGGTTGACCTACTGAGCAGGAACTTGGGTCAGTTCTGGGCCCAGAAAGACCAGCTTTTGCAATCTCCTGTTGCACATCTTCCCACCCCGCCGGGGACAGCCATAGCCGCAGGTGACTGTCAGTGGCAGGGTGTCCCCCTGGGTGGACATCCACAGCCTGGGGCCGCGGCACTGTGTGGGTAAAGCTCAGTGCTCCTAGGAAAGCAAAGGTTGTCCTGCTGTTAAAATTTAGATTTTCCGGAGTTAGACTTGTGCTCACCGGGGAGAACCAGGGAAACACAGACGGGCGGAGGGAAGGGCGATACCGTTAAGCCCTAGCGCCCCGTGCCCAGCCTAACAAACAAGATTTTCAGGAAAATTGTGAAACGCTCATGGGATGAGTGTTGTGGGGCACACAATACAGAGTGACTTCCTTTCTTTTCTGCTTTCTCATGGTGGCTTGACAAACAGGACTTAATTCCTCTTTGGCAACTCTGAGTAAGAGGGTTGTTTATCTAGGAGAGTGAACGCGCACATTTGGCTGCCTTTTTTTTTTTTTTTTTTAATGTTTATTTATTTATTTTTGAGAGAGAGAGAGAATGAACGTGGGGGAGGCAGAGAGAGTGAGCGACACAAAATCCGAAGCAGGCTCCACAGTGTCAGCCCAGAGCCTGACACGGGGCTGGAACTCACGAACCGTGATCTCACCACCTGAGCTGAAATCAAGATTTGGACACTTATTGAATGAACCTGCTTGGAATTCTCTGTCTCCTCAAGAATAATAAAAAGAAAGAAATATCTAGGGGTGCCTGGGTGGTTCAGGCAGTTAAGTGTCCAACTTTGGCTCAGGTCATGATCCCGCAGTTTGTGAGTTCGAGCCCCGCGTCGGGCTCTCTGCTGACAGGTTTGGAGCCTGGAGCCTGCTTGGGATTCTGGGTCTCCCTCTCTCTCTGCCCCTCCCCTGCTCGTGCTCTGTCTCTCTCAAAAGTGAATAAACATTAACAATTAAAACAAAATCTAAACCCAAGTGTTGACATGTTTTTTTAATGTTTATTTATTTTTGAGAGAGAGAAAGAAAGCACAACTAGGGGAAGGGCAGAGAGAGAGGGAGACACAGAATCCAAAGGAGGCCCCAGGCTCCGCGCTGTTAGCACAGAGCCTGATGTGGGGTTCGAACCCACGGAGATCATGACCTGAGTTGAAGTCAGATGCTTAACCACTGAGCCACCCAAGTGCCCATCATTTTTTATTTTTAACAAATGTGCATCAGTTAATAACGTATATCCGTAAACATTACATAGTTGTAAATTGAGTATCCGGTTTTGTGGTCATTGTGTGAAGTGACCTTGGCAGGAGTTGGGGGTGGGGTGGGTCATACACCTCTTTGAAAATGCAAGCCAAGCCATGGGTGCTCTTTACTGAACAATGCCCCTACCCCCCAGTTTCACATTCGGTTTAAGGTCCCTGGACCCTGAAGCCCACATGTTGACTCAAGATAAGTATTGGTTTTGTTCTTAAGTTTGCTGAAAGTCAGCCTTATCGAGACCTAATTTTATGTAACAAAAGGCACCATTTCAGTGCATTCCTCCGTGAATTTTGACACACCTGCATAAACACCACCCCAGAGCACTTCTCGTTATTTTGAAATACAGACTCCCAGGAAGTTGTGAAATTAGCCCATAGAATCCCATGTATACTCCGCCTGCTGTCCGCCAGAGGTGACATTATATGTGACCGTGGGTGTGCTGTTAGAAGCAGGAACTTGGTGCCAGCACGGTGGCAGGCGTGGCTCAGTGTTCACCAGCTTGAAACCTGAAAGGGGGTGGGGAGCAGCATTGCCCACAGTGAGTGATAACACGCGTAGACTCTTGTGCCCCCGGACAGTTAGAACACAGACGTCCCTTGGGCCCCTGAGAGCTGCCCCCCTTCCCCGTTCCTGGAAGCCCCCAATCTGTTCTCCGTCTCTGTACTCTTATCATCAAAGGGCACTTTGCAAATGCTACTTTTCAGACACGCAGTCAGTTTACCGCCCCAGCCAACCCTCCAGAGGTGAGCAGCGTGATGCAGGGGGCGGGGTGGGGTGGGGGGTGGGCGGTGGGGGTGGTGGCTGTTGGCCGGCCCTGCTCCCCCACACTCTGCCCTGACAGCGTCGGGTCAGTGAGGCTCCGGGTTCAGCCTCCTTGGTCTCTCCTCATTCCTGGCTTGGTTACTGAGAACAAGCTAGGGTGAAAAAAGAAAGGAGAGTGGAACGAAGGCAAGTGGTCGTTGAATGTAACCGCGTGCTGTCACTCGCTGACTTGCCCGCGTGCCTGCTGGCCCCGGTGTGGCAGCAGGAAGTGCCTTTCCAGCTTCTTCCAGCGCCTCCCGGCCTCCCTTGCGCCTCAGCGGTGAACCAGCCCTCACAGGAGCACATTTCTATTTGATCTCTGGCCTTAATCTTGGTTGTTGTTTTGTTAGTGTGCAAACCGCCGCCCCTTGCCCAGCCTTCCGGGACAGGGAAGGAATGTGTGCGAAGTGCGACTCTGTGTCCGTGTCTGGGGGACTCGTGGAGGACTGGGGGGGGGGGGGGGGGGGAGCGAGCACCCCACCAACTCTCCTGCTCTCCTTGATCTCTTCCCTAGCCATCGATGAGTACAAGCCCCAGGACGCCACCACCAACCCCTCCCTGATCCTGGCCGCGGCACAGATGCCCGCCTACGAGGGGCTGCTGGACGAGGCCATCGCCTACGGCAAGAAGCTGGGCGGGTGAGCTCAGGGCCGCAACCGCATTTTAGTTCTTGAGCCTCTTAGACTCTGGAAGCTGGGTTTTTTATGTTTGTTTTTATCAACTTTCTCAGAGTGTCATTTACATGGAGGAAACTGCAGCCATAGCACGTGTCCGGTTCAATGAATGTCGTTTACCGGAGCGTGTACCCTCTGTAAACTCCCCAGTTAAGGTGCAGCACCCCGAAAGTCCCTCCCTCCCCTCTTGTGGCGAGTCTCCCGGCCCCGGCAATCAGCGACCTGCCTTCTGTCATTTTGTTATCTCTTAACAGCTTTACTAGAGTAAGACTCGCCAAGCGCACAGCACCGTGTGTTCTGATAAATGTATTCAGTGGTGCAGCCGTCCCCACAATCCGGTCCTGGAGTACGTGAACCTCCTAGAACGTTCCCTGGTGCCCATCTACCAGCTGTCCCTGCTCCTCCCCCTCCACGTACCCCTTCCTGATGTCACTTTAAGTTTTCATCAGGGTGACAGTGCACAGCCGAGGGCGTACCTGGGGGACGCGCGGGTCGGGGCGGCGTGCGGGCGTGATGTGTGCCCTGCCCTCCACCAGGGACGGCCCCCGCCTCAGCCAGCTGCCTGTCCCTTCTCATGCTCTTTCACCTCGTTGTGTCCCCAAGGCCTCGGTGCTTCTGGCATTGGGTGACCAGGTGGTGCTCTGAGCGACCCCTGTGTCCAGCCACCCCACGGGTCCTCGCCCGCAACGCACGGGCTGGAGATTTTCCCGTGTGCGCTGGGCTGGCGAGGACCCCCGGACGGGGGGCCGTTTTGGAAACCACTGCGCTCCGCACTCGCCTGCCCAGGCCACTGCAAGGGGACGGAGGAGGTTATTTTTGTCAAGTGCCACAAGGCGCAGGGATTCGGTTTGGAACGACGGAAGTTCCGCAGGCAGACGGTACCGTTGGCCTGCCCGAGCTGAGCTCTTAGACACGGTTACGGTGGTGACTGTTATGCTGTGTGTGTTTTACCATAGTTCAGGGGGAAAAGTGTGTGTTTTGTTTTCTTGGGGTTTTCTGGTTTGTTTAAGAAAAGGAAGACGAGGGGCGCCTGGGGGGGTTTAGTCGGTTAAGCATCCGACTCCCGATTTCAGCTCAGGTGGTGATCTCATGGGTCCTGAGATCAAGCCCCGTGTAGGGCTCTGCGCTGACAGTGCGGAGCCTGCTTGAGATTCTCTCTGTGCCCCTCCCCCCTTTCCTGCTCACTCTCTTTCTCTCTCTCAAAATACATAAATAAACATTAGAAAAAGGGGGGGAAGATGAGGGAAAGGAATTTGTTTTGTAGAATCCCGTGCCCTTAAAACTAACAAGCTTTTGACCTTAATTTTTTCCCTTGAATTTTAGGTCACAGGAGGAACAGATTAAAAATGCTATGGATAAGCTTTTTGTGTTGTTTGGAGCAGAAATATTGAAGAAGGTTCCGGGCCGCGTATCCACAGAAGTGGATGCCAGGTGAGGACTCGAGTGGACGGGTTCGGGGGTCCGCAGGCCCGCGTGGTGCCGCAGCCTCGCTCAGTGAGGAGCGCGGGGCGGTGCCCCCTGTTCGGCGACGGGTGTCCAGCCTGTGTTCCGCGTAGGCCCCTGGAGGGGTGTGAGGGTGAGCCGGGCTCCAGGCTGGTCCTTCTCGGTGGGTGTCACGAGGCGAGGCCGCTGCTTGTTGTCCTAGGTTGTCCTTCGACAAGGACGCCATGGTGGCCCGTGCCAGGCGCCTCATCGAGCTCTACCAGGAGGCCGGGATCAGCAAGGACCAGGTCCTTATAAAGCTGTCGTCCACCTGGGAAGGGATTCAGGCCGGAAAGTAAGTACCCCTGTGAGGGGGCTTCTGCAGGAGGTTCCGGGGTGGGCGCCGCGTGGGGGGGCCCTCCTCCCGGCGGCGGGGTGCGGGGTGGCCGCGTCCAGAGAGGCGCGAGGCCTCCATGAGGCCCCAGGCTCCCGTCCTCCCGCCGGCACCACCTGTGAAGAGCCGACTGGTTGTCGTCCTAGATGTGCTGAGCTGCCCCGAGCGGTCCCTGCCCGGAGGCCACCGACACCTGAGCCTCCGTGCCAGCGAGGGCGTCTCACACACGATGGGGCGTGGGTTTTCTGGGCCCCTTAACACCTGCGGCCACTCACCCGCTTTCTGTCTCTCCGGCTTTGCCTGTTCCGCCTGTCTCACGTCAACAGAATCGCAGAACACGTGACCTTTTGTGTCTGGCTTCCCTCACGTGGCAGGTGTTCGAGGTTCACCCAAGTGGCAGCGTGTGTCTGGGCTGCGTCCCTGTTAAGGCTAATGCTCCCTCGTATCCACACCGCATTTTGTGTGTCCTCCCTTGGGGCCGTCACGGGTGATGCTGCCTTGAACGTCCGTGTCCAGGTTTGGGCACGTGGCGTACGTCTTGGGGACACGCCAATGGGGGTAGGGTTGCCACGTCGTGCCGCCCCTCAGCGCGGTCCCGGCCGTGTCCCACTGGCTATGCCGTCTGTGGCCATAGTTTTTTCTCCTCTACTTTGATACTTGTCATTTCTGTCAGCAGTGTTTGGAAAATCTTTTGGGAACCCTAGAAATTATTCTTGACCCCGAGTCAGTTGGTCCCGCTCACCACATCCCTTTCCTGAGCCCTCCACGGCTCGTTGCTCCCGCAAGTGTCCCGAGTCCTTGGGCGGCACGGCCAGGCCGGAAAGAAAGTGCCATTAACATGGACACGTACAGGCAGCTGCACATCCCAGGGTCCTGGGCACCGCCTCCAGCACTCACTCGTGCAGACAGACTGAGATCCGGGTCAGGATGGGGCTGAGATGTGTCCCAGCCACTTCTGTTTTGTTTTGTTTTAATGTTTTTATTTATTCTTGAGACAGGGACAGAGCACAAGCGGGGGAGGGGCAGAGAGAGAGGGAGAGGGAGGGAGACACAGAATCCGAAGCAGGCTCCAGGCTGTCAGCATAGAGCCCGACGTGGGGCTCGAACCCACAAACCACGAGATCATCACCTGGGCCAGTCAGACCCGGAGGAACCGACTGAGCTAGCGAGGTGCCCCGTGTCCGAGCCGCTTCTGAGGCCACATCCACATGGTGCCACGAGGCTGCAAACCTCCCTGAGCAGCACGGTCGGCACGTGGGCGCCTGGGCTAAGTAAGCGGAGCCCGGGACCGTGCCCGATGGCAGGTGGCGCGCAGCACGCAAGGCGGGGCGGCGCCCACGCGCAGTCCTCGTGGTCGCTGGAAACTTGCTGTGCGGACGGAGCCCCGTCCAGATCCGACCAGAGTCCTCTTGAGGATTAGCTGCGTCGACTGTGTCCTTCGCTGCCAAGTCTGGCTTGTTTCTTCTGCACTCTGTCTTTCCCCATCTCAGTGTTAGATGGAACAGAGTCCTGTCCTTCGTGAGTCCTCTGCTCAGGGACTGTTTCCCCACAGTGTCTGTCTCCTGTCTCACACTTTGATAAAGCCACCTTCCCAGAGCGCCCCACCGGCCGCTTCCGAAAATGCCTCCACTTAGCCAGTCAGGTCGGACCCGCGCAGCTGCCGGGGTCATCGAGGTGGTGGTCATAGGAGGGCCTGGCCTCGGGCGCGGCACCTCCCGTGGGCCGGCCTGAGCTGCGGGTGCCCGCGCCGGGAACGCGTATGGCTGTGCCACGCACGAGACGTGGTAGAGGCTGGCCGCCCACCGCCGCCCAGTCCTCGCTCTCCGCAGCCCTACTTCTCGAACGCTGCCACGGAGGCCACTTGGAAGCTGTCCCTTGGGGTAGAAATGTGCCTGGAGGGGCCTGAGCACAGGCTCGGCCGTCCCAGCTCGCTCCGCGGCGCGTGGCGGAGTGGGCATCGCCCCATCTCGGGGGTCAACCCCAGCACGTCCTGGTGGGTGGTGACGCGGGGAGGCTGCAGGATGCGGGGAGGGGGTGGGGGACAGAGGGCGGGACGGTACCGTGGTCAGGTGAGTCCGCGGTGTCTGGCCCCGGCCGGCTCTGGGAGGTGGCGTGGGACTGGGGTCCCAGGTGCAGATGTGCGTGTCTGGGCCGGAGAGGCCCACTGTGGCTCCCAGGGGGCCTGTCTTGCCTTTTCTCTCGGTTTTGAAACGCGGGGTTGACGAAACTCACAGTCACCCATCACCCACTGGCCAGGGAGAGCCCGGGTGACTGCGGCAGATGTGGGTGCCGTGGGGGGGGGGGGCCGCCCCGATCCCGCCTGTCCCCTGAGTGAATCGCGAGCCTCTTTCCAGGTCACACGGGGTCCCGCGCGGGTTCCCGGGGCCCCCCGGCCTGGCTCACCCCGCCCTGTCCCCTCAGGGAGCTGGAAGAGCAGCACGGCATCCACTGCAACATGACGCTGCTCTTCTCCTTTGCCCAGGCCGTGGCCTGCGCCGAGGCGGGGGTGACGCTCATCTCCCCCTTCGTGGGGCGCATCCTCGACTGGCACGTGGCCAACACAGACAAGAAGGCCTACGAGCCCCTGGAGGACCCCGGTGAGGGGCGCGGCAGGGCGCAGGGTCGGGGGGTGGCGGCTCTGGGCGGCGCTGTCGGCGGGGAGGCCACTCAGGAACCCGGTGTGTGTCGCCGCAGGAGTGAAGAGCGTCACCAAGATCTACAACTACTACAAGAAGTTTGGCTACAAGACCATCGTCATGGGCGCCTCCTTCCGCAACACCGGCGAGATCAAGGCGCTGGCGGGCTGTGACTTCCTCACCATCTCGCCCAAGCTGCTGGGGGAGCTGCTCAAGGACAACAGCAAGCTGGCACCCATGCTGTCGGCCAAGGCGGGTAAGGCCGTCTCACCCTGGCCACCGCGGGGCGGGTGCAGCCCGGGGGCGGGGACCATGTCCCACCTGTGTCTGGAGCCCAAGGGCCTGGGGCCTGGGGGGGGCACGGGGGGGGGGGGGCGGCGCAGAAGGCCCTGGGTGATGCCCGTGCTCCCAGCCCAGGCGAGCGACCTGGAGAAGGTGCATCTGGATGAGAAGGCCTTCCGCTGGCTGCACAACGAAGACCAGATGGCCGTGGAGAAGCTCTCGGACGGCATCCGCAAGTTTGCTGCCGACGCCGTGAAGCTGGAGCGGGTGCTGATGGTGAGCGCCCCAGGGCTCGAGTCGGGCAGGGCTGGGACCTCCCCTGGGGACTCGGGGGTGTCGGCTCCTCTGGCAGCCTGGGCAGGCGGACTCTGGCGCAGCCCCGGCAGAGGGGCCGCTTCCTTCCGGTCCCGAAGGCCTTTCCTGGCACCTGTCACACTTTTGCCTCTCCCTCCCTAGGAACGCATGTTCGGCGCAGAGAACGGAAAGTAGCCCGGTGCCTGAGGCCGGAGGTGCCTGAGGCCGGAGCATGGGTCTGCACCACCTGAGGGGGCGAGTGATAGGCCTGGCGATGAATCGTGCATTTTTTTACCGGTTGGAGCCTGGACGGATCCTGGATTCTGTGTAAAATTTTGCCTAACTCATTAAAGCAATCACTTTTCTTGTGCTCCGTTCCTGACTCACCGCAGCCCCTCCCCCCAGCACCGCTGCCCCCGCCTTTGGCTACAACCAAGGCTACAACCGGAGTCCAGCTGGGGTGACGCAGTTACAGGCCCTCACCTGGGCCTGGAGCCTGTGCTGAGTGCGGCTGGAGCCAGGGGGCGGGAGCACCCGGGGCATCCCTGCTGCTTTGGTTCCCATGTGGGTGCCACCCGGGGGGACGGTTGGGTATGTGCTGGCTGTTACCTCCAAGCCCTGAGTGCCCAGTGTGGCGTGGCCTCGAATGGACACGTCCACTGGCGCACCACCTACTACACCGGGAAGGGCCTGTTGGGGGCAGTGACGGGGGCCCCCGGGGTAGCCCCTCTGTCCCACCAGAAGAGGCACAGGAGGCTGGGCAAGGCTGCCCAGAAGAGGTCACGTTAGGGTCACAGGCTACCCATCTGCCCTCCAGGTAGGGAGGGTTCCGGCTGACCATTCCGGGTCTGTGCAGGTGAAGACAGGGGTCAGGGACAGCCCTGAGACACAGCCCTGGGTCCCACTAAGGGCCAGCAGGGAGGCCAGTGCCCCCTTCTCCCTGAGAGCGCCCACCAAGTGCACAAAGCTGTTGCCCACAGCTTTCTAGAGATGCCCAGGCCCCCCCAACTTTCTGCTGGGGCCAGAGCATCAGGGCGTGGTGTTGGTTCCAGAATGGCCACCTTGCCAAGGGTGGGGTTCTGGGCACAGGGCCCACGGTAGGCTGCATCACCTCAGGTACACGAGCCTGGCCCCAGCTGGCCCAGCCTCTGCTGAGAACCACCTTAGGGTGTGCAGGGAGCAGGCAGGTCACAGCAGGGGGGGCTGCTGGGTGTCTGACTGGCGGCTTTGTACCTGAGGCTCATCGAGGCCTCGGCTGACAGGCAGGCTGGGGCCAGGCCTTGCCCTCCAAGCTGGTCAAGAGGCTGCACCCTAGGATTTGGAATCTGCCCCCAATCCCGACCCCGGGCCTCGGGTCTGTGTGACTGGGTATGATCAACATGCATCGAGCCCACCCACTCATCCACATGTACGGGCTGGTGACATCAGTACTTAGACCCTGCAGACCACGGAGCTCTGAAACGCTGCCCCCACCCTGAAAGGTTTCCTGTTCCTTCGCCCCAGCCTCCCACCCACAAACGGTACTTTGGGTTTTCTAGGGAGTTTGGGTAATAGGCTCGCACACATGGCCCTTGACATCTGGCTTCTTTGCATGATGTTCTCAGGGTCCAGTCTGGAGGATATTCTCAGAGCTTCGTTGCTCTACCACCTGGACGTTAGTATCGTCTGGTAGTGAGAATGCTCGGCTTGGGGCGCCTGGGGAGCTCTGTTGGTTAAGCATCCATCTCTTGGTTTCCGCCCGGATCATGATCCCACGGTCCATGGGTTCAAGCCCTGTGCCAGGCGCTGTGCTGACGGCATGGAACCTGCTTAGAGTCTGTCTCCCTCTTTCTCTGCACCTTCCCCATTCGCACTCACTCTCAAAATAAACTTAAAAAAAAAGACACGGGTCGTGGAAACTACAATTTGTTTTACGTTTGTTATTGTGACTAATGCTGCTACAGACGCTTACGCGTTGTTCCCGTAGGTCATTTCCTGCAGGCGGACGTCAGGGTCTGTTTTAAAGCCCTAGGCATGTGGGGGCATCCCAGAGCAGCAGGCCGCCCACACCCACACCCTGCCCCTTCCGGGGGGGCCCGCATTTCTCGAAGCCTGGAGGCACCCCCAGCCCCACACCCTGACCTGGCAAAGCCAGGGCCGAGCCACAGCGGCTGCCCAGGAAGCGGCTGTGTGGGGCGCTCGGCAGGGCCCGCCGGCACCTTGATCTGACACTCAGAAGCAAAACCATCACTAGCTCTCTGTAGATGGTACAGATGACACCCACGGGGCGTGATCTTTAAGAAACCTGCGGTGATCCGTGCAGGCAGAGTAGGACCAAGGCCCCTGGGTGCGGGTGGCCAGCCCGCAGTGGGCACAGAGCAGGGCGACAGCGGTGTCAGGAGCTCCTGCTACAGTGCTCCCAGCAAACACCCGAAGCGGAGAGGGCGTGGGAGCATCTCAGAGTGGTCTGCGGCACTGGAAGGAGCGGCCTGAGACCCAGGGATGCCTTGCTTCCTTGCTCCTCCTCTGTTCCAAGGGGCTGGGTGCAGAGCTGGGCCCAGATGGGGAGGGGCCGGCGGAAGGTGGGACCCACAAGAAGGCTCGGGCGGCTCCTGGAGGTCCCACCGTGGGCCGCAGCCTGGGCCAGGCACCCCGAGGAGACCACAGGGTGATCCGGACGCACCGGGAAGGGGCCTCCCCAGCAAAGGCCTGCGGGGTCCTGGATGGTGCGGACCGACCGCCGCCCCAGACCCAGGCCGGCCACACGCAAGGCCTCCCGCCCGGTAGGGCCTGTGTCGCTGTCACTTCTATTTCATAAGCAGAGGTGCGGCTGCAAGCCTGGAGGCCGCCCGGCAGCAGCGCTGCGGGCCAGCAGTACCGCTCTGAAGACGCACGAGCACGTTTCCCTCAGGAGCGTGGTGACACCTGCCCCTGGGTCCACCCTGGCCTGGCGCAGTGCCGCCATCACAGTGCGAAACCACACACCAGGCAAGGGCTACAATTAGGGCGGCTCCTTCAGCACCCGCCGGTCCGGGGCGTTCTGGGGGCCGGGAGCTAGCACAGCCTCCCCAACACCCACAGCGGTGGGGGCAGCAGCCCACGCACCGTCACCACACAAAATGGGATCCCGGTGCCCTGGCGAGGCTCAGCCTGGGCGGACGGGGACAGGCAAGGGCGAGAGACCCAGCGCCCAGGAAGACCAGGGGGCGCCGAGACCCCACACCAGGACCCCCGCGGCTGACTCAGACCCGCTCTGCGCGTTACGCTCACTTGGAATTCTCAGAGACCACCTATCGGCCCTCAGCTCTCCCTGTGCTCCAAAGAAAACGCCCCTCAGGGCTCAGTCCCGGAGGCCCCCGGCAATCCCACAGGGTCAGGCAGGGGCCGGGAAAGTCGCTCTCAGGGGCGGTCGCGGAGGCAGGGTCCCCGGAGGCCTGA
This sequence comes from Leopardus geoffroyi, assembly GCF_018350155.1. NCBI lineage: Eukaryota > Metazoa > Chordata > Mammalia > Carnivora > Felidae > Leopardus > Leopardus geoffroyi. Next base: position 115,215,284 of record NC_059329.1, on the reverse strand, counting down.
GGTGGCAGCGTCCACTGGCAGGCTGGCTGGCTCCGCGGGAAGCCATGTCACTTCCTGCAGGACAGGTCAGGTCAGGGGTCAGGCTCCGGCAAAGGGCCTGCCAGGAGCCAGGAGCCCGCACCCCCCCCCCGCCCCACGGCCCCTCACCGGCTGCCGCACAGGAAGAGCAGATTCTGCACAGCCGGGACGGTGGAGCTGGCGTTCTGGCCCGTGACGAGGTGGCGGTCCAGCACCACGTGCACAGCGTCAGGCTCGCTGGCTGCAGGGGCCCCAAGAGCGTGGGCCTCAGGCAGTGCCCGCGCCAGGCTCGCCCCCCTCTCCCCTCGCAGGGGCTGGGGAGGACTTGGCCTGGGCCTCCCCCAGGGCTCAGCCGCCGCTGCGGCCCCCACCCAGCTCACCACTGAAGTTGGCGCCCGCGTCCTTCACGAAGTCCTCCACGATGAGGGGCAGGCGGGCAAAGCCAGGCGCCCTGACGAGCTCGTACACAGAGGGCTGTGGAGGGAGGGGGGAGAGGGGAGGGGGGAGAGAGGGGAGGGGGTTCCCACCCCGGGGTCAGGAAGGTCCAAATCAAGCAGGGACACCGGGGCGCCGCTGCTCCAGGGGGTCCGCCCTCCCGCCGCAGGTGCTGAGACAACAGAACCATCAGGCACCCCTCCACGGCCCCAGGGCGCATGAGCCAGTGAAGGAGCTGGGCCGGGCGAGCAGCCTCAGGGCTGAGCCCCTCGGTAGCAACAGGCAGAGTCCAGGGACAGGGTGGTGGGTACAGCCGCCCCAGGGCCGCGGTGGCACCCAGTGAGATGCCCCTGCGGCTCTCCCCCCTCCCAACCTCGGCCGCACCACTGGCCAGGGCGGTCCCATGCAGACCCAAGTGGTCGGGCCGCAGTCCTCAAGGTCTGGACCCTCCCTCCAGCCTCCTGTCTGACCAGGCCCTCTCCCTCACTCCTGGACACAAAAGGTGCCGTGCACTTGACAAGGACAAAAGCAAGGTCTTGACCTGACCCCTGCTCCTTCCCCGGCATCCCAAAGTCACCCCCCACCACACACACACACACACACACACACACACACACACACACACACACTAAGAGCCCCACCCTGTGCTCCCCTCCCCTGTCCAGAGCCTGTGCCTGTGCCCTGGGGCCATCCCGGAGGGCAGCAGGGGAGGGGTGAGGAGGGGCAAACAAACAGCACCACTGCCTGGGGCTGGAAACCCATGATCCTGGGCTGGACACATGACTGTCACCCTTGCCAGAGGACAGTCCTCGTGCCTCCAAGCACGTATGCGGGCCTCTGAAGCCTTCTACGGCTTGGGACCTGGGACCCTCCCTTGCACCGCACTCACCCCCGTGACGCTGTAGCCCTGGAACACCCACGACCGGTCCTCGTTGGTGGCGCAGCAGAGGGCGGCGACGCCGTGACCAACAGCGCAGATGGGCTCTGGAAGCAGGGGCGGGGCCTGAGGCCGACACCCGCCGGGGCCCCTGCCCCTCTCCCCACACCTCCCAGCTCAGAGCTCCCTCCACTGATGGGGCGCGATGGGCCCAGTGACCAAACTGCAGGGGTGGGGGGAGTTGGAGCGCATTCCCACGGTGGCAGCGGCGGCCGGGAATGACCACTCTCTGTCCAGACCACACTGGACACAGGCGGCCCTGTTCCCACTGACAAAGGTCGCTGTGTGGAGCCCTGGGTTTCTGTCTGTTGGTCCCTAATGAGCATCCTGTCCCCATCCCTGTCAGGTCTGGGCAGCGTGCCACATCTCCACAGAACAGCCTTTCTCCTGGCCCTGCTGGCCTCCAGCCCTGAACCCCGTGACGAACAAAGCCGGCAGGTCGCCCACCCGCCTCAGAGCGAGTTGGGGGAAACAGCCACCAGCCCCCACGGAGGCCAGGAAGAGGTCACACACAGGGGGAGTGACCGAGGGGCACATGGTGGGGGGCACAGGGAGGGGCGCCCCACCGCGTGTGTGTGCACCTGTGCGTGCAAGCACGTGCGCCCTCGATGGTCAGCCAGAGGCTCTCTGCGTCTGCCCTGTCTGCCCCCCCAAACCATCCCCACTGGCCTCTCCCGGCCGTTGGTTCCGCCCCACGCACACCCCCAGTCCCAGGGGTCACCTACTGCTCTCTGAACGGAAGTGCTGGAGGATGCGGGCCAGGGACCCACTGCTGGCCAGGTCGGCCAGGGCCCCGGGACAGCTGGGAATCAGGAGGGCGTGGTACCGGGCACCTGGGGGGAGACCACGGCAGTTCGGTCACAGACAGCGAGGACGCGGGCGGCTCGGTCGTGGCGCTCCGCGGCAAGTGCGTCAGAAACAGAAGCAAGGGAGCACTCTGGAGGCCACGAACCCCCCTGGGATCCCACACCTCGAGCCCCCAAGGTTCTGGCCCCCGGGGCCCCTCACCATCAATGGACTCCAGCTTGGCGGGGCTCGCGTAGGCCTTGAGGCGGAAATCCTGCACCCAGCGGGCGTTGCTGTCGCTAACGTCCACGAAGTCTATGGTCCTCCCCTGCAGGAGCACCGAGAGGCAGACACCCCACTGTCGGTTCACAGGGACTTCAGAGGCTGACGAGAGCTCGGGGTCAAAGGCACCAACAGCCCAGCCCCTCGCCCCTCCTCGCCGCACCCCCCAGCCACCCCTTGCTGGCCCTCGTCTCCCACCTATAAGGTGGCAGCAACTGTCCCACTGGGGACGACCACAGAAACATGCCAAGTGACACACACTCGAGGCATCGCTGTGACCCCTAAAGCCCGCGCCAGAGAAAACCGGAGAACTGGTGAAGGTCCATACCACCCTCGCGCACGTGTGCAGGCGCTGACCTACGACAAAAGGTCTCCCGCACCACAGTGGGGCCAGACCTTGACGATGCCACCAAGGTCCGAGTCCTCAGCCCGGCCACCTCTCTCGGGGTCACGTCAACCTGAGGCTCCCTGCTCCTCCCTGAGACCAACAGCACTCCCCCGGCCTCACCCCCAAAAAGGTAGGAGCCCGTCCGTGCTTCTGGCTGGACTCACCCCAGGGGTGGCCACCTGCAGGTTGAAGGCGGCGCCAGCCAACGTGAAGCAGTGCAGGAAGGACTGGGCGGACACACCTGCAAGGTGAACACGGCTCTAAAAAGGCCACGAGGCTCTGGGGGCAGCACGAGGGGCAGCAGGGCACACACTCCCAGCTCCAGCCTGGAGTCTTCTCCTGGTCCCCCACCCCAATGGAGGACCCCCTCTCACAGCCCCAGCCCACAGGCCCCGCCCCCAAAGGACAGGCTCTCTCCCTGGCCTGACTACTAAAGGCCTTTCCAGAAGGCAAACCCAAGTGCAAACCCAAGGGCATCGACTGAGCCCACCCCCCACTCCCCCTACATTCAGCCAGGGAGAGGCAACACTGAGCAAGCCCTATGTCCTGGGGGGTGGGCAAGGGTCAGCAGGACCCTCTTCACTCCCCTCGGGCAGGCCTCGCCCTCACTGAAGGACACGTGGCCTCTGCTCACCAGGCTCCCGGACCCTGCCCCCATCCCCAGTACTGCTCACAGCCCTCTTCTGTCCACGTCTGGCCCACAAGATTCCTGGCTGCTGGGGCTGGCGCTACCTGCTTCTAAACGGGATTGGTGTGCACCCTTCCACCTTTACCCCAATCCCCGACCCCACCCCTAAACCTCTTCTCTATCTTTATTCGTCCTTTTGTACTAGTACGTATCGAGCAGAGTGCACGCGCTGAGCAAAGACGGTACCCGCAAATCATCCCCCAGACTTTGCCTGATGGTGCTCTCAGTTCCTTGAACACTGCTTCACCCCAGGGCCTCCTCAAGGGACTCTGGCGGGAACCCTCATCCTGCCTACGGTGCCTCGTGGCCTGGTCAGAGCTGTGCCCGCCCCCCCACGTCCTCAACATCCCTTCCGCACCGCACAGCCAAGCTGGCCCAACGCCTCCTCACCCTCATCCACTCCACAGCCACCTTTGGTTGTACCCCCCAACCTGCCTCTCCAGGACCGACCCCTTCCCCGTGTCTCCTCCCACCCTCAGTGTGGGCACAGCGCTCAGGGCCCCTGGGGCTCAGCACACAGTGACTCCACGACCTGCAATCCTCTCCCTCACCCTCCTGCGCCACTAGAATACAAGAAGACCGGGCTCCAGCGCCAGACCCCAGGTCCCAACCCTGGGTCGCCACCTCCCCCACCACGTGACCAAGGGCTCATCACTTCCCTCCGACAAAGGAAGCACAGATGCTCAGGACAGTCAGCTGCCCCCCGCCGCCCGTCGGTTCGTCCCTTCCCTGCTGGCCCTGAGCGAGAATCTGCACGGAATCGCAGACCCACCAGCCCCGCTGTCCTGCTCGAGCCCCACGCCGGCCCCTCCGGGTGCCTTCACCATCTGGCGGGTCTGAGGGTTCTCTGTCCCCGCACATTTCCGGCCCCCAGAACCAAACTTCTCCAACCCCTCACCCTCCTGGGTGTGCGCAGGGCCAGCCAGCAGACAGGTGGGCACAGGCTCATGACCCACCTGCTCCGAAAGGCCCCGGCCCCCGGGCCTGCCGCCCCCTCACAAACCCCCCCGCTCCTCCCCACACTGAGGCCTGCCCGCCCCCGAGGCGGCACCTGCGGGCGCCAGCCCGGGACCCGCTCTCTTCCCACAGAAACGCCGGGGCGCGGGGCCCCCCTGCGGTCAGCCAGCGCCCCCGCGCCCGGGACACTGGCGACGCTCTCTGTCCACGGCGGGGCTTCCACCTGCCTCCCCGCCGGCGCCGCGGGGCGCCCGCCCGCCCTCGCGAGCCTCACCCTCGGCGGCGCCGCTGGCCACCAGCAGGCAGGCGGGGCGGCTCTGCAGCCGCTCGGACGCCATGGGTTCGGCCGGGGCCGGGGCGGCCTGCGCGTGCGTGAAGTGTACGTGCGTGTGCGCGCGCGGTCCGGGATCGCCGGTCACGTGTCGCGGCGCTTCGCTGCGGGGCCAATGCGGCGCCAGGCCCACGCGCCGTGCCTCCTCCCTCCCGGCCCCGCCCCCCAGCGCGCGTCAGGGGCGGAGTCCGCCCCGTGCGACTGCGCCTTGGGCCCGAGACCCCTCCAGCTCCGTGAGCGGGGCGGAGGGCGTCCGGGGGCTCAGACCTTGGCCCCAGAGCGCGGGCTGACTTCCCGGCGGGACCCCTCAGCGGCCCTAAGCACACCCCTGGCCCGGCCCCTGGACACAGTCAGGAACACGGTGCCTCCCTCGTCCCTTGGGGCAGGAACGTGAACCGGGAGAGAAGACCCCTGCCTGTGGACGGAGGTCTGCGCCCCGTGGACGTGGGTCCCTCCCTGTGGATGAAGACCCCTCCCTGTACATCACGGTCTCTCTTCGTTGATGGAGGTCCCTCCCTGTAGGCGAAGGTTCCCGCGCCCCCTCCCCCCCCCCCCCCCAGCGGACCAGGGTCCCTTCCCGTGGATGATGGTCGCTGCCTCGTGGATTTGGACATTTAATACTTGATCACTGAAACTGAAGACATAACGTGGAATGCCAGGGGCAAAGCGCCCTGCCCAGTGGGGCTCATGTCTTGGGGGTGAGGGCTGGGATATGGATTCATAGAAGGTGACATTCGTTTGTTAGTGAGAAGAGCAGTGGAGTGGGCAGGCTAACAGGGAGAGGGGGTGGGGGCTGGGGTGGGAGCTCAGATGGGTAATAGGGGGGCACATCTGAGGAGCTGGATGAACCACTCACCTGGGGCACGGAGGGTGGGCCTGCAGTGGTGGGTCCTGGTGAGGGCAGGGTGGGAGTCTGGAGGCCAGGGAGGGGTGTGCAGGTGTCCACGGAAGCGGGAGCAGGATGGATGGGTTCTGCCTCACCAGGATGGTTGTGGGGAGACAGAGGTATCCAGGGTCACTGGGGCTCAATGAGTCCCTGGAGGAATGTGGGTATCACTTCCTGAGATGCTTCAGGGTGCTGAGTTTGGTAAGGAAATCTAGGATGTTGTTTGGCCAAGCTGCATTTGGAGCAGTGTTTCCAGATTGTCTAGGAGGCAGTCAGGTGGGCCATCAGCAGATTCCTGGGTGTTCTCTAAGGCCTGGGCTGGAGAGCAGGGAGGGGCTTGGGCGCAAGCTGATAGTTAAGAGAAGCAGCTTCACCCTTTGGCCCCACAGGCCACCTCCAGGACCCCCTGCTTCCAGGGTGGAGGGGCGGGCAGCAGGGTTCCCCCAAGGTCGTGCCAGCCTCTGCCCTGAGTAGGGAAACCTTGGTCATGGGTAAGAAATGCCAGAGTGGGTGAGTCTAGGCCAAGGTGCATCTCCTGGGCACCCCTCCTCCACCGCCCCTGGCTCTATCCTCTGCCTGGCTAAGCCCCACACTCCCAGGAGTCCTGACTAGCAGCGACACAGTCAGGACCTCAACCCCTGCAGGACCCTCCCTCCCGAGTGAGGCAGGAGCTAGGGCCTCCTGGCGCTGGCAGGGCCTCAGGACAGGGGACAGGGGACAGGAGCCGTGTTGGGTGGGTGAGGGACTTTGGATGGAAACCAACAGGCCTAAGGTCCGACCACAAGCTGGGCCTAGCCACATGAAGAGCTTCCCCGCCATGCACATTCGTGGGACCCAGGGGCTGGAGATGCCAGGCTGCAGCAGGGACCACGGGATCCTCCTGCTGGCACTGTCCCCCCCACCCCAGGGCAGCCCTAGCACCTACCTCCTCCTGCATCACAGGCTCATTAAGCCACATTGGTCGTCTCCGTCGCTAAGAGGATGGAAAAGGAAGCCTGGCTGTGACACCGTGCAGCAAGGCTGTTGTATGCATGTGTGTGCACCAGCGTGCGCCCCGCTGCACACCCAGGCCCTTGCACGATGGCTGCCGGCTGGACCCACCCACCCCAGCAGGCGGAGCACACCTAGTCCACGTCCCCCGTATGTGCGCTCTTGCTCTCGCACGTGTGCATGACCCTGACCCCAGTCCAGGGCGGCGTGCTTGGGCCCCTCAGCGGCTCCCAGCACAGGCACCTGTAAGGGTCTGGGTCCCCCGTGGCATGTGGAGTTGGGGTGGGCAGCCTGCACAGGGACAGGTGTGCTGATATGGGGCCTTGCCAACCAGGAGCCTCATTCCGGGTCTGGCAGCAGCCTGCCACTCGGTGTGTGTCCCTGTGGACAGTAAGGACCTGGACAGGATGACGTCTGAGGCCCTGTCACGGTGACTGGGGTGAGCCCGAGGTGGGGGTGCCCCCCAGGTGGGCTTGTGGTCTCTTGCCCTCTGCACACACCCAGCTGTGCTGGCTCATCTGCCTACTTCCTGAGTGGGTTCCCATTCCAGTGGGTCAGCCCCCCTGCCCCTTAGACCCCCTCACCTCCAGCAGGCGAGGAGAGGGTGCTACTCAGGTCCTGCTTTGGGCGTGATTGGGGCTGCTGCAGAGGGAAAGACCGGCAGGTAACCCTTCCTCCCAGGGGTGGAGCACAGGAGGGCCTCGGCGGACCAGACGGGTCTGCAGCCAGTGGCCCACATCTGGATGACTGTCTCCTGGGAAGGATCCAGGCCCAAGGGGAAGGGCCTACCCCTCTAGGGCCCCGTGGAGGGGGCACCTCCCATTTCCATCCTGCTGAGCCTCTTCCCTAGGCCTTTGCCCAGAGTCACACATAAGGTCTCGGGGTATGGGGCTCATGGGCGTGGAGTTCTGGGGCATCGTCTACAAGCTGTTTGGGAACCTCATCCTCCAATAGTGACTGCTCAGGTGGGGCAGGTAAGGTTGGAGGGGTGCTTGGGGACTGAGCACAGAGGCTCTGCTGGAGGTGTGGGGATGCCCTTGAACCCGGGGTTTGGCTTTTTGTTCAGGGATCCTGAAACACCAGGTGCAGGGATCACATGACCTGTCGTCACGCACCAGGAAAAGGTTTCGTCGTTTCGTTCCTGTCCATGGAAATTGCCCCAGATGGAGGAAGGGTGGGTGCGTGAGGAGCCATTCCTGGAGGGCCTTCCAGCAGGCGGGCTGACCGATGCCTCAGGACCTCCAGTCTCCCCTCCTTCCTTCCTTGGCGACTTCCTCATTCTCAGAGCATGTCTGAGCCTTGTCCTGGGTGCCTTTGCATCGGCTGGGCCTCTCTTTGAAATGCTAGAGTTCCTCTTTGTCTGTCAGACTCCTAACTGTTCCTCAAAGCCCATGGGCACCAGATGCACCGTTTGCCCAGCACTCCCCTCCTGAGAACACCCTCCAAACTTACAAGCCCCCCTCGCCCCTCACCCCCATTAGCTCAGCCCAACCACTGGGTGGACCTCAGGAGACCTGGGACTGGCCTCTCTCTCAGGGCGGGTGTGTCCTGGGCAGCCCTGCCGGCCAGGCCGCCCGCCAGGTGACTCATGTCTCTGGCCCCAGATGCACCCCTCTTCCCAGCTGGGCTCGGACCCCTCAGCTCCTGGTTTTTCTTTGGCTGAGGCTGGGCCGGGTGGGGTCTGGAGACTTAGACCCCAGGCACTTGTGAACCAGACAGCAGGGGGGGGTGGCAGATGGCAGCCCCTAGGGCATGGGGGGCTGCTGAGGCCAGGGCAGTGGGCTGGGAGCACAGGATGCCTTCACCTCGTGTAGAGCTCGGTGGTGCTGTTGACAGGGTGGGAGTAGCTGGTTCCCCACCCGCCTCCGGGCTGGCAGGGTGTGGCTGGAAGATGTCAGACAAGTGGGCAGTTTGGTGGCCTGGAGTGGGGTGATGTGACAGGCAGGCTGCGTGTCCTGCCCAGGACATTAGGACAGGGATCAGCGGGTGGATGGGAGGACCCAGAGGAGAGTCTGAATAGGGGTCCCCTCAAACACCTCCAGGTACCACCGAGCTGGGGGGAGGCAGCTGCTGGCTTCCACTCCTCCTCCGTTCCCAGATGGGTCCCAGGGACATCACCCGAGCGTTCTCTGCAGCAGCCCGAGGGGCTGCTCTCCTGGCAACAGTCCCCCGCTGTGCTGCGGCCACCAGGCAGGCGGCACAGCCCCTCACCCTGCGCGGCAATCCTGACAGCCCTCGCCAGCCCTGCCTTGGCCAAAACACCAGACAGAAATGTGCAGGCGCGCTGGGACCCAGGAGCCTCTGCCAGTGTGGCCCTGGGACCCAGTGTGAGGTCAGGGGCCGCTGGGCCAGGGCAGGCCCCAAAGACCAAGCCCCAGAAGTCAGGGAGGACTGGCCCCGGCGACTCGGGGGCAGTGAGATTGCCACCGTGCCTGGTCAGTCTGCCCCAACCAAGGAAGAGAGGATCTACGGGACCCCACTGGGCCCCTTGCCTATATCTGGGGAGGGCAGGGTCCTGAGACAGTGACCAGCTCTGCCCCCTAGTCACACCGAGAACACCTGCCAGGATGGGAGTTCCCCAAAGAGGAGTTTCACGCTCTCGGGGGAGGAAGGGGTGCTAGAGGGGAAAGCGAACTGGACACACACGCATGTCGCCTGCGTCCTCACAACCCGCTCACACGTGCCCTGCGAAGCCCACACGTGACACCACATGGCATGGGCGTAGGGAGACCTTAGCTGCGGCACAAGAGGCTCAGCAAACAGGGGCTGAGACTCTGGGTCTCCGGGGAGCCCCTGTGGCGCGGGGAGGGGGGCAGGGTCCCCGTCTGGCAGCATCCAGCCAGTGGACGCCTCTGTCCAGGAGACGATGCTCGCACCTGAGTTTTTCTGATGTCCTTGTAAGTGCGATTTAGATTTAGAGCATGTACATTTTTAAAGTTTTTATTTTTTTTTTCAACGTTTATTTATTGTTGGGACAGAGAGAGACAGAGCATGAACGGGGGAGGGGCAGAGAGAGAGGGAGACACAGAATCGGAAACAGGCTCCAGGCTCTGAGCCATCAGCCCAGAGCCCGACGCGGGGCTCGAACTCGCGGACCGCGAGATCGTGACCTGGCCGAAGTCGGACGCTTCACCGACTGCGCCACCCAGGCGCCCCTAAAGTTTTTATTTTTTAAGTGGTCTCTACAACCCAATGTGGGGCTCAAACTCACAACCCCTAGATCAAGAGTCTCATGCTTTACTGACTGAGCCAGCCGGCCGTCCCTGTTGTATGTACTTTTTTTTTATATGAATATATATATTTAAAATATTTATTTGTGAGAGAGAGCATGAGTGGGGGAGAAGCAGAGAGGGGCACAGGTGAGCTGAAGCAGGCTCCATGCCGTCAGCACAGAGCCCGACTCGGGGCTCAAACTCACGAACCACAGGATCATGACCTGAGCGGAACTCAGACGTTCAAGCGCCTGAGCCGCCCAGGCGCCCCTGTGTGTACTTTTTCATACACGGTAGTTTTTTTAGACCTTAAAAGTAGTTCTGTAGTAACAATTTCAGCCAGCCCTGATTATCCCTCAGAGGTTGCCTCATTTTGGAAAGGTCCCTACATTGCTGATTTGCGGACGCAACAAGACACAAACTGAGCGTCAGAACCCCACATGGGGCCCGCCGGACCTCGGCTAACTTATTCTAACATTCCCAGGGAAGCGACTCCAGTAACAGAGCATGGGGGGAAATCAGAAATAAAGAAACAGGAGATTCTTACCAAGTGATGTCACAAAGCTACACCAACAGGTAGCAGGCAGGCATTGGCTGAGCCAGGCTCAGAACAGGCCTTGACTGTGCTGACCGGTGACAGCCAGAGGTGGTGTCATTGACGTGACAGGGACCCCCCTGTGCTCCGTCGGATCTGCCGATGGGAAAGGAGTAACTGGATTTCTGGCTGACTCCACACACAAAGCCCGAGGTCCAGACAGATTAAAACATGACACTTTTGAAAACATTTATTCATATCTGAGAGAGAGGGAGACACAGAATCCAAAGCAGGATCCAGGCTCTGAGCTGTCAGCACACAGCCGGACGCGGGGCTCGAACCCACGGACCGTGAGACCATGACCTGAGCCGAAGTCATACCCTTCCCTGGCTGAGCCACCCAGGCGCCCCGAGAAATGGCATTTACTAAACACCAGCAAATGCTGAGAATATTAGCGGGCGATAAGCAAGTGTCCTTCCTCCTAACCGAGATCCGCGAGCATATGCGCTGGAGGGAACAGTGGTTACGAGGGATCGACTCAGGCTTCAGAAGCTCTGCGCTCAGGAGACCCAGCCAGAGGTAAGCCGGCCGCCGAGTAAAGACGTTTGCAGTGTGGCACAGGCTTCGTACGCAACACACCTACAGAAGTCCCCCAGGCAGATGAGAGGAAGGCGTTCCATGTACCACAAAAACGGGCGGGGGCGCCTGGGTGGCGCAGTCGGTGAAGCGTCCGACTTCGGCCAGGTCACGATCTCGCGGTCCGTGAGTTCGAGCCCCGCGTCGGGCTCTGGGCTGATGGCTCGGAGCCTGGAGCCTGTTTCCGATTCTGTGTCTCCCTCTCTCTCTGCCCCTCCCCCGTTCATGCTCTGTCTCTCTCTGTCCCAAAAATAAATAAACGTTGAAAAAAAAATTAAAAAAAAAAATTAAAAAAAAAAAAAAAACGGGCGAACGGCGCCAACAGGAAAAATCACACCAAGGGGAGACCCAACTGGCCAAGAACTTTGTGAAGAGGAGTACGTCACATCAGTGCCAATAGAAACCACCAGAAGAGGGCAGTTTGCCTCATTTGGGCTGGAGTGTTTCACCCCACCCCCCGGTCGCGGTGGAGAGGGGAGCAGTGCTGTCACGGCCGGCCCCCAGGCACCAGACGGAGCGGCGGGGTTCAAGACGCACCCCCCCCCCCACCGGGGACCCGGCGGTCCCGCTGCCGCCTCGCATCCAAGACAAGAGGCTGCGGGGCCTTGCAGAGGTCTGTGCGCGGCCACGTTCAGAGCAGCGTTAACTCACAGCAGTGAGACGGTGGAAGCGACGCCGCGTCCACCGACGGGGAACGGCTGGACGCGGTCCGTCGGCACCCAGGACTGTCGCTCGGCCCTGACGAGGACGGAGGCTCTGCCACCTGCCACCACGTGGATGGACCCGGGGGGACGTGATGCTCACGTGGGATCCCCTCACACGAGGCCCCTGGAGTCTCCAGGTTCCCGGAGACGGAGAGCGGACGGTGGGCGCCGGGGCTGGGGGAGGGGCCGCGGGTTCGTGTCTCACGGGGACAGAGTTTCCGTTTGGGAAGATGGAAAGTTCTGGAGACGGAGGGTGGGGACGGCCGCACAACGGCGTGAACGTGCTCAGTGCCCCTGAGCTGCGCGCTTAGAGTCGGCGAATATGGTACTTTTTAGGGGCACCTGGGTGGCTCAGTCGGTGAAGCGATGACTCTTGGTTTCAGCTCAGGTTCATGATCTCACGGTTCGTGGGTTTGAGCCCCTGAGTCGGGCTCTGCCCTGACAGTGCGGAGCCTGCCTGGGATTCTCTCTCTCCCTCTGTCGCTGCCCCTTCTCCTGCTGTCGCGCTCTCTCAAGGTAAACACTTAAACAAAAGAGTTGGTACATTTTATGTTACGTGTATTTTGCCACAGTAAAACGAAAGAAAGATGTGCTTGAATCACACACACGTCCCACCCCAGGGCCACATGGGACAAGGGGAGTTACAAGGATTTTCATCTCTGCTGTGTCTGAAGTTGCAAACGTTTGGAAACCACCTGAGTGTGCTGTGAACCGGTGAATCCGATGGGCAGCCTCGGGGGGATATGTGTGTCAAAGGCCAAGCTCTGGACTCCGGACTCGTCCTCACGGTCGCCTCTGCTCGTTGCAAAAATCCTCTAAAATATCCGAGGGGTTTGTCTGTTTTTAAGGAGCGAGCCACAGAGTGGAGAAAATGGCAGCAGGGACTGCACAGCAGACGGGTGGCGGGTGTCCCCGCGTGGCCGGAGGGCCGCCAGGCAGGAGGCCGGACCTCTGGGCAGTGTCCACCCCGCAGGCGCCCCCATGTGGCCGGGCAGCCGGAGCAGCCGGGTCAGAAGGAGGTTCCTGGACCCGGAGGGGGCGTGTCCGGGCGAGGCCGTCAGGTCTGTTTTGGATGTTTTCACTCCGAGGAAGCTTTCAGGGCCTGTCTGGGCCTGAGGAGCAGACACCCAGATGGGGTGCGCACCCTGGGAGGGCAGGCATGCCAGCTCCACGAGGCTGGGGGCAGGAGGGGCCCAAGGCAGCAGACCCCCGGGAGCACTTCTGGGGCCCGTGGCACCTAGCTCCCTCAGCCCACGCGCCTGCAGCCTTGCCCACAGCCGGGGTCAGTCCAGTGGGACGTCTGGCCAGAGTGGGCTCAGGGAGCTGTGGGCAGCGGGGCGGTAAGAAGCGGAAAGCCCACCTCCACGGTGTCCTCTGTGCCCCCCACAGACGGGGAGCTCACCGCAGAGAGTGGCGGAGAAAGCACCCCCCACCGGCCCCGCTGGCCAGAGGGTCAGCCTGGGGAGCAAGGTCCCCCCGCCGCATCCCGTGTCCTCGCTGCTCCAGTCCCAGCCCTGCCCTGTGCACCGTGGCTGGCAGCCCAGGCCTGCGGGCAGGAGCCCATCTAGGGTCAGGGCGGGCAGCGAGGCTTGGCTGTGGGTGCCTGAGGTGGGGCAGGGCCCAGGATCAGAGGCATAGGGGTGGCAGGAGGGGCCGGTGAGGGCCACCTGAAGCTCCCCATTCCTCCCTGGAAAGCCTGCTGGTGTGGATGTGACCACCCCCCACCCCGGCCGGGAAGCCTTCCCCCGGCCCCATGTAGGTGAGGACACCAGCCCAGCCATTGAACAATACAGTTTATTTCAGACTTGGCCTCCACTCAGGCCCGGGGTTCCTGTGGTTGGCTGGCCAGGCAAGGACACGTCGGGCTCCCACAGCGCCCAGGGCCACCCTCCAGAGCCTGCCCACTGTCCCCGTGCCAGGGGCCAAGCTGGGACCAGATGTGCTAAGGAGGGGCTGCACAGCAGTGTCCCTGCGGGCACAGAGGGGCGATGGACGTGGGTGCTGATCACCCACCAAGCAGCTCTATTCTACCTGTGTTATTGCATGTATACGCTTGTTAGAATCAAAGGGTGCTGGGAGAGGCGGGAGGGACCCCTCCATGCGCCCCCATCCCCGTCCTCCCCGCCAGGCTCCCAGCTGGCCCCAGGACAAGGAGGAGGCTCAGGGCAGGAAGTGAGGCGGTCCCAGCCTCGGGGGCTCCCCTGGAGCACAAGCCGGGTGAAGAATGGGAGCCCCCTCCCCAGACCGGCTTTTGGGCCGTGTGTCCGCCCAGCCAGGGTTCAGGTGATGGGCAGGGGTGGCATAGAAGGTCTGCCCCTGTGACTATTTGACTCAGGGCAGCCCCACTACTCCGGCCCTGCCCAGGTGGAACACCCCCCCCAACCCTGCCCAGCTACAAAGGGCAGAAATGGGGTCCCACTGCACCGGCTCCGCCCAGATGGACCTCCCCCAACCTTGCCCAGCTACAAACAAAGAGCAGAAATGGGGAGAGTGAAACAGCCGTACCCTTTAATGTCTCCACACGGGCTGGGCCCTTGCCAGAGCCCGTCCCAGACCCCTACCCGGCCCTGGGGCCTCTCGGCGCAAGCTGGCGCACATGAGTGGGTCCGCTGTGGACGCACCTGCCCAGAGGCGGTGGGCCACACTCACAGTCCACTCTTTCCACTGCCCCCGGCCAAGACCCCTGCCCCAAGCTGGAGCTCTGTCTTGTGTTCCTCAGTAAACTCTGGAGCCTGGGCTCCTTCTGCCCCAGAGATTGGGAAGGAAAAGTGCTGGGGGGCCAGTGAGGGGGCCTGGTTTCCATGGCTCGCCTGTCCAGCTCTCTCCCTCTGCGTGTATGTGGGGGCAAACGTGTATATATGTGTATATCATGTATGTACGTATGTATACATAGCTGTGTGTGAGCTCGGCATGCACTACATTCCCGAGGTCTGTACAGGAAGTGGCTGGGCCCCCCACCTGGGCACCAGCCATCATTTTTTCCGGGCCAGGAAGGCCACACCAAGAATTAGGGCTGCGGCTGCCACAGCCACACCCCCAGCCACCAGGAACGGGGTCAAGTTCTCAAAGGGGCAAGGGCCTCGGCCCCCTGGGCCCCCGCTGGGGGCTTCGTCCTCCTCAGCGCCGTCCCCGGGGCCCTTGGGCTCGGGGGTTGCATCCGGGCTGCTGGGGGCTGCAGGGGCCGGCTTCAGATTGCTGTGGTTATTGAGAAGCGTAGGGTCTGCCTTGGCAGGGGTCTTCTTGGCAGTCGGTGGTGTGGGGGCTGCTGGAGGCTCCTGCTTCTCTGCCTGAGCCTCCTTCTTCCCAGGTTTAGCCGAGGGAGCTTTGCCATCCACAGCTGGCGGGGCTCTGGCCTCAGCAGCGGCCTGGGGAGCCTTGGTGTCGGGCTTGGGGCTACTGGCCGACTTCCCTCTGGACTCCATGGCGGGTGGTGCTGGCAGGCTTCGTGGGGTGTGCGTGAACAGGCAGGTGGCTGGACCACAGCGGCTCAGGACAGCTCACTCCTGGGCATTATCTAGGCCTGGAGAGAGACACAATGAGGCTGTGGCCAGAGACTCAGCCCTCCTGTTCAGCCCCTACCACCTTGCCCCCATAGAGACCCTGTCCAGTTCTCCGGACCAACCCCCAGCTCTGGATGCTTGCTCTCCATCCAGAGAGCACCCCCGACCACTCCCTGAGAAGCCCCTCCAACCACACAGGCAGAGCCTCTGGGCCCTGAACAGGCTGGGGGTGCCAGAGGAGACCGGCCAGAGACCTCAGTTTCCTGCTTTGCAAAATGGTCCTGCCCATACACGTGCTGTTTCCATCTGACGCCAGGGTAGGGAGGCCCTTGATGGGGAAGTGAGACCCCACCCGGCCCCGAGGAGGGTATGTGGTCAAAGTAGGGCATGGCAGCTAGGGTGCGCCTGGGGCAGAACCAACCAGATACCGTCTCGGGAAGACCGGGTCCAAGTAGAGAGGGGGCAGGGCAGGAATCCAGAGTCCGGGCTCTCTGGTGCCAGCAGGGTGGGTGTGGGCCCAAGGCTGCCACAGCAGGGATGCAACACACCTGAGGTGTCTCCCCAGGAGGCTGGAGAAGCCAGTCAGACAGGCAGTGACAGGCCTGTGCCTCCTGGAAGGCATCCGCCCCTCCCCAGCCCCTGGTACCCACCCCAAGGACAGCTTCGCCTGCTCCAGCTCAAGGGCAGGGAGTCCTTCCCGAGTCTGAGGCTGTGCCTGCCTCTAGGGCAAGGGGGGCGGTTTCCTGGTGTGAGCCTCGAGTGGACAGACCACGTCAGTCAGTCCCAGCACCCTCAAATCTGGGCCAGGGCAGAGCATCGGGGCTCGGGGCTGTAGGAGAGGCCTGGCCCAGACCCTCAGTGTTTGAGTTGGGGGTACCGGGGACACTGGGCTGGGCCCGAGTTCGCTCTCCCCAAAGACCGGGACACCAGCCGTCTGCCTCTCCTCCGTGAGGATTAGAACCCCCCAGCCCCTCCTCCCGCCTCCACCCCCACCTGCACGGGGAGAGGGCGCCCACTGGGAAGCAGCAGCCCAGGTTTTCCACCCAGGCCAGGCACACTAACCACACCTGAAGGTCACCTGTAGGTCACAGCATGATGGGGGTGTCCTGAGAGCAGCCCAGCTGCTGGCCCACTTCCCAGGGAGCTCCAGCGGCCCCGCAAGCCCTGCTGTTCTGGATGGGCATCCAGCTGCTAGGCGCCAAGTTTGCAAAGGGCAGGTGGTCTGCCTCCCCACCCCCCCACCCCCGTTATTTTTGTCTCACACTGACGTCACCCCCCTCCCCCTCCCAGGAGCCGCCGGGCTGGAGCGAGCCAGGGGCCCGGCACGCGCCCCCAGTGACCTTCAAGGCGAGAGCCCGCGATCCGCCCCGCGGGGCCGCCCCGGCCCCAGAGACCCCAGTGCCTTACGCTGCTGCTCCCGGTGCTCCCACCTCGGCGCTGCGCGCTCACCGCGGGACCAGGGCCGGCGGCGGGCGGGCGGCGGCTGCGGCTGCTGCGGCTGCTGCGGCTGCGGGGACTGGGAGTTTCCCACAATGCACTGCTCTCAGCGCAGAGAGCCGAGGGGGCGGGGGCTACCTCGCCGCCGGCTCCGCCCACCCGCAGCCACCCGGGGGGGCCCCCAAACCCAGCTCCGCCTTTGATCCCTAAGGCGGCTTGCAGTCAGGAAAGCAAGGGGTGGACGCTGCCCTTCCCGCACCCCCAACCCAGCCAGAGCAAGAGTCCGGTGGTTAGCCCAGGCCTGGTGCCGGTCAGCGGGTGGGCGGACAGAGGGAGGTCTGCAGGAGGGAGGCCAGTCCCAAAGAGAAGGCTGCCCTCCCCCAGTCGGTTCCAACAGATCTCAGAGAAGAGGGTATCTACTTAGAATATTTATTTATCTTCTTACAGGACAAGACACAAAAAGTTACAACTTCTTAAATCTCTTCAAAAGAAAAAAATATAATTCTGTAAGCAGCAGCAGCAGCTTCCAAGGTACAGATGTGGTGGGAGAGGACAGCTCCCAGGAACAACCGTGAACTGGGTGGGGGGGGGGCCCAGGCCTGAGCCCCAGGTAGTGTCACTGGGAAGGGGCCTCCGGGGAGGGAGCCCGGGTGGGGGTACACAGCACCAGCACATCAGGATCAATCACCAACACAATCACGTGGCCTGGGGTGGGGCGGAGCGGGGGTGGGGGCAGGCCGGCTTCAATTCACAACATCAATGAAAGAGGGGGGTCCCGGGAGGGCAGAAGTTCTGGAGTGTGGTCAGGGGCCTTAAGAAGAGGCCCAGAGAGTAGGGTGGGCCCTGGGAGGGCTGAGGGGGCATGTACTGCCCCCAGAAATAAAGTGGGTACCCCCAGGCTCCTACTGGTCCTCATGCCTGCCCTCCCCACTGGCCAATCTCAGACCCAGGGCGGGGGGCGGGGGGCAGGGGGGTGTCTCTGAAGAGGGGTCTGCTGAGAGGCAACAAGAACCAGGCTGGAAAAATAAATGCCTGGATGGGGTCAGAGGGGAGCCTAGAGCACACGGCACAAACACGCACACATTGCCTGGCCACGTGGGTAAGGCCGGCGGCCCTGCCACAGCCCCGTCTCTGAGAGGCCAGGCCGGTTGAGGGCTGGTGGACACGATCTGCCCCCCAGAACATTCTCACATGCACACAGACCTTATACACCATGGGTCCCCAGCCTGGGGTGGGGGTTGAGAGGCCCCACCGGGAGGGATGCTGGGTCCCACAGTAGAGTAGGGGGGCTTGCCCTGGGAGTCAGAACCCAGTGACCCCCCTGCACCTGGGACTCCTGGCTCAATATGGGGGGCAGGAGACCTCCTGCAAGGCTGGCTGGGGGGCAATGTGGAGTCCGGGCTGAGGCGAGAAGGGCGACGGCAAGGGGAGGCTGGACGGATGGACACAAGAATGGACAGAGCACTTGTGCTCAGCAAGTTAATAAATAGGTTTGTGCGGGGTCCCCTTTGTAGACTAGGGGCCAAGCCTCGGGGACGAGAGCTGGTAGACTGGAGGGTAGGGTCCCGCTTGCCCAGCCCAGGCCTGGGGGCCCCAGCCCAGAGACCAGCTCTGTCCCTGGGGGTGTTCAGGCCGGGGCGGAGCTGTGGCGGGGGCTGGCTCCAGGAATGTAAAGATTTCTGCGCTTTCTACATAAATACGACGTTGATCCCAATGGTCGTGCAGGCAGGACCCCTCAGGGGCCCCTGTGCGCACCACCCACGTGGACCCTGTGCCCCTCCTCTGCTTCCCCCCCATCCATGTGCGGAGAGGCAGACAGAGACTTCCTCTCGCTCAGTCCTGGGCAGGCCACCCGGCTCCGGCCCCGCTCTGGTCCCACGCGGCTGGAGGGCATGGGTGGCCTCCGGGCTCAGTGCTGGGGTGGCTGCAGCAGCCCCAGTAGGGTCTCGGCGATGCCCAGGAAGTAGACCACTTGAGCGATGCCGAACAGCGGGGCGATGACCAGGGCACGGCAGTAGGCACCCTTCAGGAAGGCCGAGGGGCCCTCGTGCCTCAGGATCTTCCTGTGGGGGACGGGGCGGTCAGTGCTGGGGCCGGCCCATCCCCCGCCCCACCCCACCCCCACGGGGCCTTCCCACCTGGCACAGTCCAGGAACCCAGTGTAGGTGTCCTCGTTGACTCCGCGCTGCAGCGACTGGAGTCTGGTCTTCACCACTGCGGGGCAGGCGGGGGGAGAGGCGGGTCGTGCAGATCAGCGTGGGGCCCTGCCCACCACCCACCCCACCCCTGGGCCTGCATCCCCAGCCGTGGCCCCGGCACTGACCATCACAGGGGTTGACAGCCACGGCAGCCGTGCTCCCAGCCACACAGCCAGCCAGGAAGGAGACGTAGAAAGGAGACTTCTCCGCGGATGCCGGACGGCCCAGCTGGTTCAGGTTGGCAAAGAGGGGGAAGTAGACGATGGAGAAGGGGACGTCCCTGTGGGGGGGGGGGGGAGGGAGGGACGCTGGTGACCTGCGGGTGTGCGGTGGCCAGGCCTCCCTCCTTCCTCCCCTGACCCTCACCGTCCCCCGCCCCACCGACCTGAGCAGTGTGGCCCCCAGTCCCTTGTAGAGGCCGGCGATGCCCCGGCTCCGAAGCAGGTCCCGGGTCAGCTGGGTGGCTGTGGGCCGGGGGGTGGCCGTGGCCTCCACGGAGGGCTGGGCGCCCCCTTGGGCCGACAGCTGGGCCTGGGCAGCCAGTATCTTCTTCTGGGCGGCTGGGGAGAGAAGGGATGGGCCTGCTTGCAAGGGGGGGTGGGGCGCCGGGAGCGGGGCCCTGGCTGTTGCCCCCGTCCCAGCTCTGCGTCCCCACCCTGCACCCTCACCGAGGCGGCCGGCGTCCTGAAGCTGGATCTTCAGCATCTCCATGGGGGTGGTCACAATCACCTGGCAGGTGCCAGCTCCACAGCCCGCCAGCATCTCCTTAAACAGGGTCAGCTTCTGCCTGCGGGGAAGGAGTAAGGCCCGAGGCGCAGAAGCTGAAGCCCCTGCCTCCCTGGGGGTGAAGGGTACAGGGAGTGGGAGAGGCGGACGCAGTCCTGTGGGGGTACAGCGCCCTCCAGCCCTGGCACCGAGCCCAACAGACAGATGGCCCCACGAGCAGGGCCTGGGAAGGTGGGAGGACCGTTCTCACGCACACAGCCCTGGAAAAGCTGGGGGTCTCGAGTACCCAACGGGCCACCCTTTCGGTCCCACCCTCGGGTGACAGGGGAGCTGGTCAGCACCTCCCAAATCCCACCCCGCAAGGGGCAGTTCACAGTGGCCAGGGGCCAGGACCACTGGGGCCTAAGCACCACTGACTCAGCATCCGCTTCCCTCCCTGGGCAGGAGGCGGGGAGGGAGTCAAGGTGAGGGGCCCAGGAGAGCAGAGCTTTTGTCCTTTGTCAGGAGACACACACCCCTCCCCCTCACAACCTTGGCCCCCAGCCCCTCACCCGTCCTTGGAGAGCTGATATCGAAAGAAGTCGTTGGCGGCCAGCTTGATGGCCTTCTCCGGGGTGACGAGGGTCAGGTTCACGGCGGCTCCTGTGGGGTTGGGGAGGCTCTCAGCCAGCACTAGCCTCCCAGCTGGCAGAGCCCTGCCCCCGTCACTCCTTGGCCCGCTTCTCCTGCCCTCTCACCCACATTGGTGCCAGGCGGGGCAGGACCGGGTAGGGACAGGAGCAGTGCCTCCTCCAGGCTCTCTTCTCCCCCTCCCAGAGGAGCACCTCCCCTGGAGGACGGGGTGCTCACGCTGCTGGGGCCAGGGCTGCTGGGGAGGCAGCGGCGAGCCCCTTGAACGGCGTCTGGGCAGATCCAGGCCTGAGGATTGTCTCCTAATCGGCTTTGCAGCAGCACCCCCACCCCCTCCCGTCTCCCGGCACAGATGGAGCCCCACCTGCCCAGAAGACGAGGGAGAAGGCTGCAGCCACCGTGGTAGAGACACCGTGTCCTGCCATGCTGGCAGGCAGTGGGGGTGGGGGCGGTGCCGCAGAGGACTGCCCTCCCCGCGGGTCCCACCCTGTGTCGTTGGCCCAGCACCCAGACCCCCGTGGGTCACGTCCACACCCACACACCTGGCCCAAGCGTGCCGCCCTGCCTGGTGCTGCCACCTGCCTCCCAGCTCCTAGAGCCGGGCCCCTCTACCCACGCCTGCCCCACCCCCGGCCTCACCTCGGTACATGCCAAAGTAGCCCTCCGAGCGGACGGTCTTGATGAGGCAGTCAGACCTGCAGCCAAGGGGAGGGGGTGAGCTGGGGACCAGAGACAGAGCTCCCCAGGCCTGCCCTGCCCTCAGTTTCCCCTTTTGTGGAACAGGGTGAGGGAGGCAGGAGCAGGGCTTAGGAGTCTGAGCCTCACCGCACTGCCCGCTCCCCCCCCCCCGCCCCCGCAGGCTCACGAACTCCCCCCCCACCCCCTCCCCCTCGCACACTCACATGCTGCTGTACACGCGCTGGCCATTCTGCTGGTTCTGCAGCCTGGTCTTGGCCAGGTCGATGGGGAACACGCAGGTGACCCCGATCAGCCCGGCGATGCCGCCATTGATGAGCTTGGCTGGCAGACTGAGAACAGAGGCAGCGTCAGGAGAGTGGCCTCCCCGGCCATAGGTCAGGACACACGGGGTAGGGTGGAGCCAAGACCAAAGGCAGGGTCGCGTTCTGACCTGATCTGCTTATCAGCCATTTAACTGAGCGCGCCCAGGTGGGAGCCGGAGAGGTGGACGGTGGAAGACGGATGGACGAGGTAGAGGCGGCAGAGGGTGGGCGGGACAGAGGGGGAGGGGCGGTCCTCCACTTTCTGGGGAATTTCAAAACCACCACTTCTCTTCTAGAAGAGGGTGAGGAATCAGCAGAGGGAGGAACAGACCACACAGAGGCACATCAGGGAAGTAAGCTTCCCCCCCCAGGCGCCCTCCCCAGCTCTCGTGCCGGGTCACCAAGCCCCTCACCCACCCGTGGCCCCATCTCTAGGGCCACCTGCTTTCCCCGCAGCCACCCCCCTGCCTGTGAGTCCTCCCAGCTGGCCTCGCTCACGCTCACACACACTCACGTGCACACTGAACACACACGTGAGCGCACTCTGCCTTTAAAGGGCCAGGCGCCTCTCGGGGAGTCAATTTCCCGGCCGGCCGGGCGTCTCAGCCCTGGACTGCGGGTGACCCCCTCATCCTTGAGCAGCGGCGGCTGGTGCCTGCCCTCTTCGGGATGGGGCTGGAGGCGCCGAGGAGCCCCCCAGCCCGAGCTCAGCTCACAGCTACCCAGGTAGATGACACCACGCCAGGAGCCGGCTCCACTGCCGTGGCTCCTCTAGGACAGACCCCTCCCCGCAGACAAGCACCGTGCTCACCCACCCCAGCCCTGCACCCACCCTCCGGTCCACCCTTCCCAGGAATCTCTCTCCCAGACACACGGACACACACACACACACACACACACACACACACACACACAGACCGGGGCTTCGGAAGCTTCAGGGGTGTTTGGGGCACAGGCTAGGGGGCAGCTGGGAGGGGATGGCTGGCTCTCTGAGGCTCGATGTGGTTGGTTCCCCCATCCACCCTAGGGGTTGGAGGAGACAGGGCCCCTCTCACTAGGCGCCGGGCAGGAAAGCCAGAGCCGAGCTCAGGGCCTCCTGTCGGGGGCCCCCCAGAGTCCTGGGGCCGGCCCCGCTGCCTCTGCCGGGGCCCCCACCCGCAGCACTGCCGCCCAGGGTCACAAGGCTGGCTCACACCCGTGGTCCCTCTGAGGACTGGTGACCTTCACCTCGGCTTTCCCAGGCCAGCCGACCCCGTGTCCCCGGCCCTCCGGCCCCATCACCTCCGAAGCCCCCAGTCCCGCTCACCCCGAGGACGGCACTCAGCTCCTCCAGGACTCCAGCCCGCGGGGCTCACGGAGGAGATCCAGTGGCCGAGGGAGGTGCCGGCGGCACGGATTGGCCGCTGGGCGGGGCGGGGCCGGCCTTGGGGGGGCGACTTTCTCTTTCACTTTGGGCGCGCCTAGGCTCCCCACAGCCCTGGGAGAAGGGATGGGAAGGGGTGTGACGGCTTCAGAGAGGCAGGGCCAGCCTCAGAGATTTGATCGGCCTGAAGGGGCGGTGGGCCTGACTCAGGCCGACCTGGCCAAGCCAAGCCAGCTGCCCACAGGCACCCCAGCCCACGGCTGCCGCGACCCCAGCTGCCCAGTGGCTTTCCGTCTGCAGCCCACAGGCTGGATTTGTCTAGGACTCTGGGACCCAGAGAATGGGGCGCTCTCTGTGCCCAGGCACCCTGAGCACAGATATGGAGAATATCTGGTCCCTAGGGGGGTGGGGGCAGGAGTCTGTGCCCACTCCTCTTTGTGAAACTTGTATGTTGGATGAAGACACGTTTCGTGGAAACCTCACCCTAGGGCACAGGAAGACGAACCTGTTTACTAAAAACACCAGAGAAGGGGTGGCTAGGTCTCCAGAGGCCACTGGCTGCCGCCCATAGGACCACTCACCTGCCAGGTCCAGAGGGCATGAGGACTGGCACTCCCAGAGCCCTCTGCCCTGCCAAGGGCCCCCGACGCACACGCCCAGGGCCTCAGTCCTCAGGACCTGCTTCCCCAGGCCCTATCCTACAGATAAGGGTGTGACCTCTGAACTTCAGCCTGACCTTTCCCTCCCCACCCCCACCCCACCCCGCCACGTATAGGCTGGCCACAGCCAGCTCCCTGCTGCCCTAGGGGCAGGGTCCGGGTCCTCCCTCTGGTCTCCCAGAGGTCTACTCCTGCCCTCTGGGGAACTGAGTGAGCCCTGCCTCCTGGAGCATCACCAGATCCCACCTCCCATCCAAGGGAAGGGACCCCTGGGTGACGGGGGTCCCGAAGTCAGACAGACTGTCAAGATGAGGAGGGGAGCAATGAGGCAGGCCCAGAGATCCCAAGCCTGAGAAGAGAGTGAGTCCTGGGGCCCCACATCACAAGCCACAGGCTGCAGAATGGAACAGGGAAGACGGTCGCTGGACCGACAGCCGTGACATGGAGGGGCTCTGCCTGGGGAGACTGGCCAGGGGTCCAGTGGACCCGAAACCCCCTCTGTCCGTCCTCACTCTGTGGTTCCCACCCCTGCTTATGAGACAGCTGCGGAAGGCCTTCCCTCTGCCCCTCTCGTTGCCACAGAAACCCGGCCTCCAGAGCCAGGCCTGAGGCCCAGGGCTGTCCGTCCTCACTGTCCCCTTCTCCACTTGTGCGGCCAGGTAAACTAAGGACCTGAGCAGGCTGGGGCCGGTGCTGCCCAGAGACACCATTCACGGGATGATTCCGCTACTTCCAGACCCACCCGGGGAGAAAATCTCCCACCAGGGAAGCTGCGGAGCTCCCCTACCCCCACGAAAGGCGATGGGGGTGACGCTCAGTCTGGCACTGGCCGCAGGCTCCCCATTCAACCCCCCCTCCGCCCCCCGCTAGTCCCGTCCCCGTTGGAGGGGGCGCTTTCTATCCGGTCAGAGGGGCCCCAATCCGCAGACAAAGGAGGCTTGGGTTGGGGGCTGCGGACTCCAGCTCAGAGGCCGGCTCAGGCCCCCCTGTCCCTTCCTCTGGAGGGGGATGCAGACCGGGCCCGGGCGGTCACGCTGCCCCCACCAGGCGATGGCGACTCCAGCCACGCACGTGTCCACACAAGTCCGGCGGGGGTCCCACGTGTGTGCCCCCCCCCCCCCGCGGCCTGGCCTCTACTGCTTGGGCAGTAGCCCCAGCTGTACCCACCCCGTGGGGACACGTGTGCGCGGGGAGCGCGCCCGGCACGGCCCGGGGTCGCGCACGGCCTCCCACACCCGGGCGGCAGCTGGTCGGAGCATCCGCCGGCCCGGGACACCCCACCCCCCAACCCCGGAGGCGCCTTGTCGGGGCAGCTGTCACCTCCCCCGGCCACCTCGGCGCCCCTCGCCCCCGCAGCCGGGCCGCACTCGGGTGGACGCCGCAGAAGGGACAGGCCGGGCGGGCACTCACCGCGCGCTCTGCCGCCGCCGCCGCCGCCGCCGCGCTCGCCTCCCCGCCGTGCCGCGCGCCCGGCTGCTCCGAGGCGCGGAGACGCGTCCGCTCGGCGCTGCGCGCTCCGCCCCCTGCCCCCGGCCCTCGGCAAGCGGGCTCCGGCTCCCCCTCCCGGCCGCCGCGGCCACTGCGCCGGCCCGGCCGCGGCCCGGAGGCCCCAAAAGGCCCTTGCTTCGTCTCTGGGCCTCGCGCCCCCGCAAGGGCCAGGGACCCAGTGATTAGTCCTGCCGGGTCAGCAGGTGGCAGAGAATGCTGCGACGGCGGTGTCCTAGGGCAGGGTGGTGTCCCGGGCCTCGCAGTAGGTGCTTGGAGAGATGGGAGCTGGCCCGGCACCTGCCCGCCAACAGGGCTGACGCACCACCCCGCACACAGCTGACCCTACCCACCGGTGCCTCGCCGTTACTTTGCACCCGTAGCCCCTCTCCCTCCCGGGCACATGGGAGCAGCAGGCGAGCAGGTAGTGAAGTCTTCACACAGGGCCCCATCCCAGCTGAGCCCAGGCCTCTGATCTCAGGCCACCCGCCTTCCACCCAACAAATAAACTGAGCTCTGAGAAGCCGCCAGAACAGTACATATGTGTTACACGCGGTAGGGGCGAGGGGAACAGGGAGTCACTGTGCCCACACACGGGGAAGGCACCCCCTGGCCAGGGTGCATCGGGGGCCAGCCCAAAGTCAGTGGGGTCTAGGCCTGGGCAGACTCTGGGGACGGTGATGCTGAAGGGTCCGGTGGGGCCAGGCCTGTGCGCTGGATGCTGTCCTCATACTTCTGGCGGCCGAGCTCCAACACCGCCCTCACCTCTTCGGCTACGTCCAGCCGGTCACTCTGCTCCAAGGCCTGGACGAGGCGCCCCACGGCCCCCGGCTGCCCGGCCTGGCGCTCAGCCCAGGAGAAGAGCATGTGACGGATCTGGCCGTCCAGGTCGTCCCTGGGGGGGGGGGGGGGGCAGGGGGAGTGGTGACCCAGAGGCCCAGCCACCACACCCAACGTTCTGCTCACCCTCCTAGGGCAGGTTCCCTGCTCCCTAGGTGGGATGTGGCCAGACCCTCCCTTTCCTGCCCGTTGGCCCTGTCCCCACCCACCTGGGGCAGAACTTCAGCCAGCCTCAGGGAAGGTCCTCCTGGCGGCTGCCAGGACCCAGGCCTGAGGCTGGTCCAAAGCCAGCATTAGCAGGCCCGGAGGAACTCACCGGAACTCATGCCTGATGCGCTGCAGCTCACGGTAGGGCATGCCGAGGTGCAGGGCCACAGCTGGCCAGTCGGGGCCCAAGCGTCCGGCCACGTTCAGCAGGTTGCTCTGGGTCAGGAAGCCGGTCTCAGCATCACCCAGGTTCAAAGGTGCCAGGGAGAGGCCAGTCCCCTGCCCCTGCCCTGGCGCCTTGGACCCCCTCAGTCTCTGTGAGGAGGAAGGGGTGCAGTGAGCCCTGCCCTCTGCCCGCCCCCCTCCGGCCTCCCCGCTCCCGGCCTCTGTGCCACCCGTGCCCCCTTCACACACACCGCCCCCCACCCCAGGCCACACCGGCAGCTTGATGGGCAGAGTGGCCATCCACGGGCTGTCTGTGCCCTTCCGGTGCCGGGCCGCCTCGGCCTCCTCGGGCACGTCCTCGGGCACTGCTCCCCGGTAGAAGGACACCTGGGGACGGGATGAGGTGGGGCTCAGTGTTCTGGCCTCTGCCCAGGCAGCCTGGGGCTCCCTGCCCACTTGACCCACCTGGCCCCTCACAGCCTGAGCCTGTCGGTCCAGGGTCGTGGTCACATACACCTCCTTCACGTTCTTCAGGTGCGAGTAAAAGACAAAGCAGACCCTGCCCTGCACGCAGTCTGGGCGGTCTGGGGGCGGGGATGGGTTCAGCGGGGAGCCTGGGGAGCAGACCCCAACGTCCACCCACCGCCCCCAAGGAGGGGGGGTGCATACCAGCATCCACGTCAATACCCTTCTCGAAGGCAGCGAAGAATTTTTCGCCCTCGAACATCTCCACCGTGTCAGAGGGCTCGGGGCCTCGGTACCGCTCCAGCAGCCGCCGCAGGGTGGCATCCACCTGGGGGGGGGGGGGGAGGGGGGCGCCCGCTGGCTCGGAGCTCAACGCCCGCACCCCCGCACCCGGACCTCACCCCTCGGCCCTGGCAGACGCCCACCTTGCTGAGGGGCAGACACTGCAGCAGCACCTGCTCGGGGTCGCGGCGTCGCTGCAGCGCGATGAGGCTCACGCGGTGCAGCCGCAGCCTCTCCCAGGCCTTGCGAGCCAGGCCCTCCACGCGGGTCTTGGCGGTGTACCAGAGCCAATACCTGCGGGGCTGCGCGTGAGTGTGGCCCGGACGAGCGTCCTGCGGGGAGGGGCCGAGGGAGCGGGGGTGGGGGGGGGGCACTGACCAGGAGAAGTGCGTGACCCGGAAGCGGGCATACAGGTGGGTGAGCTCCAGGGCCACCTGAGTGGTGATGTCATCCCACGTGGCTTCGGGAGGGGTCCGGTACAGCAGGTGAAGGCGCGAGCGATCCAGACTGAGGCCTAGGGACGCGAGGGGGTGGGAGGCTGAGGCCGCCCGCGCAGGGGCTCCCCGTCCGAGCGCTGCCCCCTCAACCCAGCGGCCAGGAATTCGGGTGGGCCGGCCGGCCGCACGGCCGCCTCTCACCTGTGACGCCGGGGGGCAGAGGCAGCTGGACTGTGACCGGCTGGAGGAAGCCGGGGGGGCCGCTCTGGGAGAGGCAGAGCAGGGGGCTGGCCGCCGCCCCGGGCTCCTCCAGCAGGGCCCGAAGCTCCCCGCTGGCCACGCGCACCACCTGGGGCAAAGAGGCCACCTGAAGGCTCACCTTTGTCTCGAGGCGGCCCCCGCCGCCCGCCCTGGCCCTGCCCGTACCTGCATATAGACCTGCCGAGGCTCATCAGTGGCCCCAGGGGGGAATGTGACCTTGACCCCAGGGTGTCCCGAGGAGTACAGCAACGTGCCCTCTGGTGGCACCAGGCAGGCATTGGACACGGGACGCGAAACCACGAGGAACCACGAGAAGTGGGGCACCTGGCAGTGGGCCCAGAGCCGCTGGGCACGGGGGACGGGAGTCAGAGGGAACAGGGTCAGAGCGGGGACGGGGTCTGGGCAGAGCCGTCGGGCGGGGGCGGGGGGGGGGGTGGGGAGGGCCACAGCGGCTCTCACCTTGGGTGTCTCTTCTTCCAGATGAGTCTCCAGGTCACTCCAGCTGTCATCATTCAGGGTCCTGACCACCACCTCACGGCAACGCCGGGCCCGCGGGGGCACGAAGAGCAGCCACAGGCCCACCTCCTGCCAGGCAAGGGTGGCGTGAGCGCTGGGCCCAGGCCTGGGCCCTCATCACCTGCACCCCACCCCTGACTTGTTCTGGGCGTGCCTGCTGGAAGGCCACCCCGTGGGGCTGCAGCTCCAGGACGTGGCTGAGCAGAGAGTCGTGGGGACCCAAGGGGACGAGTCGCGGCTCCGGCAGCCGCAGTCGATAGCGGATGCTGACAGGGGTGGCAGTGGCCCCAGCAGGGAACTGCAGGCGGACGCCACAGGCCAAGGTCACCGAGCAGCCTTGGGGGGTCACGAGGAAGCTGCATGACAGGGCGGACATCCAGTCAGACCCGGAAGGCATGTGTACATCTGAGTTGGGCACCCCTAGGAAACCGTGGGAGACCCCGGAGGCATGAGCAAGGTGTCCATCAGGGACAGGGTGACAGGGCCAGGACATGCTTCTCTGGCCCCATCTCTCCTCCCCAACACACCTGTCCAAATCTGAGTTCAGGAACAGTCGGGGCATTTCTGGGAACGTCGGTGTCCCTATGGAGGGACAGGAAAGCTGTTAGAACAGCCATGGCACCTGCCCCCTCGGCCTGTCTGTGGCCTGACCTCCCCCAGCAACAGGCCTACCTGGGGGACTGGGGAGGGCAGGCGGGGCCTCGCCCAGGGGGTTCCCCCGAAGGCGCACAAAGGGGGCGTCCAGTAGCTCAGGAGGCACGTCCCGGAGCTGGTTGTCCCTCAGATCTAGTCGGGTGAGCAGCGGGAGGTGGGCCAGGCTGGTGGGCACCGAGGTCAGGAGGTTGCTGTGCAAAACAAGCAGCCGCAAGGACCGCAGCCCCGCTGCGGGCAGGTGCCAGCTCAGGGCC
The DNA here is from genome assembly GCF_018350155.1 of Leopardus geoffroyi. Taxonomy (NCBI): domain Eukaryota; kingdom Metazoa; phylum Chordata; class Mammalia; order Carnivora; family Felidae; genus Leopardus; species Leopardus geoffroyi. The sequence continues at coordinate 115,186,419 of NC_059329.1, read as the reverse complement.
GGCAGAGGGCCATGCAGGGCCACCCCAGCCCTGGCCAGGACGGGACACTCGCACTAGTCCCGTCTCTGCCCGCTCCGGCCAGACTCAGGGGGCTTGGGAAGTCTGTGCAGGGGCCTCCACAGCTGGGGAAGGGAAGGCAGGCAAGGGTCACCTAGGGGGGTGGAGGCTCCGAGGTGGGCCAAGCCTGTGTGTGCAGGGGCCCCTGTGGAGGACAAGGGGGCCCACGTGAGAGTGGAGGCCAGGCACTCCCCGTCAGGCCCAGGGAGCCAAGAGGGCCACGGCTCCTACTCACCAAGGGAGGCTGGGAGGCTCTGCAGCCGGTTGGAGGCCAGGTTGAGCTCGGTGAGGCTGCTCAGGCCTCCAATCTCAGGGGGCAGAGTGTCCAGAAGGTTCTGTGAGAGATCGAGGCACTGCAGGGTGGACAGGGCTCCCAGCGCTTTGGGCAGCGTTCGCAGGCAGTTGTGGGTCGCATAGAGGAAGGTGAGGGCGGGAAGGGCGCCCAGGGCCTCAGGGAGCTCTGAGAGGTGGTTGTGGGAGAGCAGGAGGGTGTTCAGACCACGCATCTGGGGGATGCAGCCCGGCAGTGTCTCCAGGCTGTTGAAGCTCAGGTCTAGGTGGGCCAAGTGGGTCAGGCCACTCAGGCCAGCAGGCAGTGTGGTCAGGGAGCCCCGGAGGCAGGCCCCCAGCACATCCCGCTGTTGCCCACCTGGAAAGGGGAAAGGGGAAAGGGGGAAGGCAGATGTGGCCCTCAGAGCCAAAGTCAGGTCCCCGCTCAGAGGCACAGACTTCTCCTAACCCCACCCACACAGGGACAGACTGAGACGCCAGCAGACGGACACTGCAGGCTCTTCTGGGCTGATAGCCGTCACCCACGACCTGCCCCAGGAAAGACAGCCACGCTAGGGTCGGCTGGGAGCTGCGGTGTCCAGGAGCCCGGGCCCAGCCAGCTGCACCATGTGAGGGGGTGGGACCAGGTGGGGCTCACCTCTGAGGACCAGGGAGCGAAGATGCCGCAAGCTGCACGGCACCTGGGCCAGGGTGGTCTCTAGCAGCCGAGGGTCCTCGTGGCTGCTCAGTTGCACGAACTGCACCTCCAGCAGCTGCGGGGACTGCCGGGCACACAGGTGTAGCAGCCGCTGGCAGCCCCCAGGGTACAGGTCCAGGCTCAGCCGGCTCCCAACCAGGACAGGGGGGTCCCCGGGTTCTGCGTCCACAGCATCCACAGCATCTACAGCATCTTGTGCGGCATCTTCTGTAGCAGCTGCCTCGGGCTCCAGCCCCTCCGCCACCGCAGCCATCGCCCACTGGCCGTCCTCGGGGGCCAGACATGTCCCAGCCTGCCAAGCAGGCCTGCTCAGGCAGGGCCTGGGAAGGCTGCAGTCAGGGGGAGGAGTGGGAGGGAGTGGGACCGGGCCCTCCTCCTGCTCAGGGGAATGGAGACTCCGGCTGGAGGGGAGTCCTTGAGCCAGGCCAGCCGACCTACAGAGCCCAGGGCCTCGGCTGCACAGATCTTTGCTGGAATAGGGCTGGGAAATGAGCGCCCTAGAGCTAGGAGGGCAGCACGCAGGGAGACCTGTGTGTAGAGGAGCCTGGGAAACCTGCTGGGGCAGATGTAGTGGGAGAGGAGGGAGAAGTGAGGCTTCACATCCCAATTCTGGACATTGGCACGAGGGACTCCTAGAGCTGTCAGCTCATCCTGGCTGTCTCCCTTCCCCGCCCCTTTCAGAGTTCTGGGTCCAGCCCCACCTCCAGCCTTCACACCCAGGAGCTTTGACCAGAGGTCAAGGACTCTTATCTGCCGCGTGGAGGCAGTGGCCCAGACGTGGAACAGGGTGATTGTGCCGGCATGTGTCAGAGAAGCGAACGTGTGTGTGGGGTGATGGGACCCCACTTCGTGACCGCTGGAGGAGGGTTCTCCCACGCTTCCCGTTCGCATCTCGGTCGGAAGATGAAGGCAGTGGTCTGCACACTCAGAGCTCCGACCGCCTGGGGGCCGGTCCTGGCCCCGAGAGCACCCCCGACCCCCACCGTCCCCACCGCCCGCCAGCACCCCGCGCATACCTGCCTTCCAGGCTGTGCGCGGTCCCCGGTGCGCGTCCGGCACCGGGTTTCCGCCGGTGAGTTCCCGGAGCGGGCCGGGACTCCCGGTCCCGCCCAGTCAGGACACCCCTAGCTCTGTGGTGGGACCGCAGGCAACGGCCTCGGGGTCCCTCCCCGCCCCGCCTGCCCTCTGCCGGCCTGCAGCCCTGCAGACGCGGCCGCGGACCCCAACCGGCAGCCGCCAGCCCAGCTGCACTCGGCTTCCTGTTAGTCTGTCTCAGTCCAGCCTCTCCCGCCGCGAGGGCCCGCGTAGCGGCTGGGAAACCCGCCCTTTCAGAGGTTCCTGGCCCTCAGGCCCGCCCTGCTCCGGAGCTGGGCATTCTGGGCCCCTGTCAAAGTGAGCTGGTGCAAATCTCGGCACGGAGGAAGGCTTTGGGGGCCGATCGCAGCTGCTGCCAGAAGCCAGAGCTCTAAATGGGCCACTTCCCAGCCAGCCTCAGGGGCCTCCTTCTCCCTGGAGCCTTCCTGGGGCTCCTCTAGAGATCTCGTCCCGGCTCCTGTGATCCTATTAACTGGCAATCGCTCTGGGCCAAGTGACCCAGCAGTGGGCTTCCCCGCACGTTGCCTTTTTCAATCTTTGCACCTCGAAGGAAAGGAAATGGAGGCTATGACAGATTAGATCTTGCCCAAGGACTCAGAGCCGGTAAGTGCCAAAGCCAAGAACTTCAAACTAGGTCTGACTCTCAGAGCCTGCCCTCCCTGTGTTCATTTGCCCACACTGCCGCACCCTCTTTCCTCCGATTCCCTAGCTATCACCGTCCCTTCCCCCAGGATGGGCAGTTCTGCCAGGCCCCCCCTTTCCTGGCTCCTGTCTCCCACTCAGTTTCTACATAGCTGCCGGAAGTCTTAAATAAATCACAGGAATACTATTCAGCTTTAAAAGGGAACAAAATTGGGATACGCGCACACACACATTACAACGTGCTTGAAACTTCAGAAGATTATTAAACGAAATGTCAGATCCAGAAGGGCAAACACCGTGTGCTTTCTCTAATACAAGGTCCCCAGAGTAGTCAAATTCATAGAGACAAAAAATTAAAATGGTGGGAGCCAGGAACTGGAAGAGAATAGGGAGTTACTGTCTAATCCAACTTGGGAAGATCAACAACAGTCTGGTGATGGATGACGGTGACAGTTGTGTAACGTGAATGGACCCAATACGACTGAATTCGGTGATTAAAATGGTAGGTCTCATGTATTATTTTATCTCTAAAAATAAAAATCACAACCGGCTACTTCCCTAGGTATTGCAGAAGTCCCCTCCTTGCAAGGAGTTTCCCCACTTTACCCCAACTGTGAGACCTTGAACAAGAAAACCTTTCTGCGCCAGACAGCGAGGCCGCCCACAGGAACCGTGTGGTTTGCATGAACACACCCGTGCTTGATGCACTACACCCGAAGGTTGGGCTCGCTGTGACAGCCCCCCACGGGCTGGGCTGGCTCCTGCTTCTGGACCCATCCCCAGCCACGGTGAGGCCTTTGCACCTGACCCTTCTGCCTGGCGCTCGCCCCAGTTCTCAGGGCCACCTCATCCCTTCGAGCTTATCTCAGTCTGGATCGACTCGTTTATTTACTCTGTGTGTTCGCGCGCTCTAAACTTAGGTTCCGGAGAAGCAGGGCCAGGCCTGCTCCCTCTCGCCACGCCAACCGGCGGCGGGGTCCCGGATACCGTGCAGTGAACAAGTGGCACGTGGACACAGAGGTGAGTTCGGAGTCCACACGACCCCGCAGGGGTGCAGCCACCAGGCCCAGACCGCTCGGCTCCGCAGTGTGAGCGCGGGCCGGACTCGCCCACCTCACTGGCCTGGCTGCGCGGGAATACCGCGGGTCCCCACAGTCCCCGCGGCCAGGAACCAACCGGCAGCCGGCCGGCCGCGTGCGTCGGCACAGAAAGCGCGCCTGCGCTTCCGGTAGCGGTGCACCATGGGACTTGGAGTCCTCCCACGGCGACGGCCACGTCCGCCGCACAGAGATGTGTGGCGGGAGTCGCGGCCGCGCTGCAAGCTCGCTCGCCCCGCCATCCCAAGAAGGTCGGGGGACACTCGTCCCCGCGTGGTACAGGAAGGCGGCCCTGGAGCTGCCCTTCGCCTTTGCTGCCGCGGGACTGTACGAAGCGAGGCCTCTCCGCCTCCGCCGCCTGGGCGCCGTGTGACGTCATTCGGAGGCGCCCTCGCGGCGCGGCACGCGGATCCCGGGGGCTTCTGGGTAGCGGATTACCCCCGCCCCCCGCGCCTGCGACTTCCTTTCCGTCCCTGACGCCGCCGAGGTCGCACGCGTGAGGCTAGTCCGCCGCCGAGTGAGTGGGCGGCGGGGCCAGGGCGCGGGCAGTGGGGGCCGTGGGGGTCCCGGGGAGGGGCGGGCAGGCGCCGGCCGGGTCTTGGAGGGGGCCGGGGCGGACGGCCTCCGAGTCACGCCGCCGCCGTCTCCTCCCGCCTCAGGATGCGCTACGTCGCCTCCTATCTGCTAGCCGCCCTCGGGGGCAATGCCTCCCCCAGTGCCAAGGACATCAAGAAGATTCTGGACAGCGTGGGCATCGAGGCGGACGACGACCGGCTCAACAAGGTAGCCGCCCCGCAGGCCCCGCAGCCCCCGGTTGGCCCGCCGCTGTGCATATGGAGGCCTGTGGCCTCGGCGGCGCGGGTTTCACCCTTGAGAAAGCGCGGCTTGGTGTGCTCGGGGCGGGCGTGGGGTTGCTGCGACCCCAAAGAAGGGACAGTGAGGCGGGGGGGGGGGGGGGGGGCGTGAGGCGGACTCCAGCCTGGTTCCGGGGACCCGAGATGGAAGTTACAGCGCAGTTTAAAACGTCCGAGTGACTTTGTGTTAGAGAAATGGAAAGGGCAGGACGCGTTTTAATGGCGTTGTCTTTCATCCGCCTCGCTAACGTTCGGGCGTGTGGCTAGGATAAGCCGAGATGCTGTGCGATGCTTGCTCGGGAAATGCCGGGAGTGGTCCGGTTCCCGCTAGCGGCAGGCTTAGATTAGAGAACGCACGTGCAGGCCGTAAGGGTTGGGCTGGACAGGGCAGAGCTCGAGGCTCGGGGGCGTTTTCTCTGTGCTCCTTGGTTCCAGGAGATGAAGTTAGGGTGTGGGGCGCAGTAGTGAGCCTCTGGTAACTGCTGGTTGTGGTTCTAGGTCATCAGTGAGCTGAACGGAAAAAACATCGAAGACGTCATTGCCCAGGGTGAGATTGTGTGCTGGGGGGGTTTCGTTCTCGTGGTCCATCCTAATCCCTGCCGGTCAGCCTGTGGCCTGCCAGGTTTCGCTTGTGGACCAGAGCACTCGAGAAGCCTCACCCAGAGAAGTGAGCAAGCTTCAGTGGGCTTGTGCCGGGGATGCTTCTAGACATTCTGCGTGGGAGGGCAGCAGAGGGTGCTGGTGCTGTCACCGGGCCGGCTGCCCACCCCACCTGCAGGGTTCGGAACTGGGTATTATTTCCATCTTTAAATATATTTTTTATTGTTTGCTTATTTTTTAAGAGAATGTGAGAGGGAGAGGGAGACAGAGGATCTGTGTGCTATCGGCACAGAGCCCGATGTGTCACGAACTGTAAAATCATGACCTGAGCTGAAGCCGGATTAACTGACTAAGCCACCCAGACAGCCGGGAATTGGGGTTTTATGAACAGAACATGTGTTCTCGGGGGGTTGGGAGCACCGACTGGGTGTGGGAGAGACCACAGGTCCCTGCCCCTCTTTGCCGGGCAGATGGTTTTCTGGTGGCATGAGGCTGCAGCTGATGGAATTGTTTGGAAGTGGTGCTGTTGGGACGGTGGTTCTGTCCCTGTGTGTGTACTTCATGGGGCACAGCCAGCTCGGCAAACAGCTGGGGATGAGGATCTGGACCCAGGTAGCTGACTTAGTCCTGTCCCGGATGTAAATGCATTTGTCCAGCTTCCTTTGGGGTGGGTGCGGTCACCCAGGGGTGTTTGGGGGGGGGGGGGCAGGGAGGGATTCCTAGACAGTTTCCAGACAGGACATCGTAGGGGGCTGGTGTGCGTGTATGTGGCAGAGGCAGAGCCGCCTGTGTGGGAGGACAGAGAAGCTTGTGACGCTGGCACTTGGTGATGTCTCCCTATATCGGGCAGACTGTCTTGTCCACCCCCAAGGGGCCTTCAGGCGAGCACCTGCTCTGATCTCCTCTCCCCTGACTTCCATAGGTATTGGCAAGCTGGCCAGTGTGCCTGCTGGTGGGGCGGTGGCCGTCTCTGCTGCCCCAGGATCTGCAGCTCCCGCTGCTGGTTCCACCCCAGCTGCAGGTAAGTGGAGGCTGGGGCAGGGTCTCTGCTGGGAATCTGGCATGTGCTGTGGGCCTTGCTCACTGTGCCCTTCCTCCCCACAGCAGAGGAGAAGAAAGACGAAAAGAAGGAAGAATCAGAGGAGTCGGATGATGACATGGGATTTGGCTTGTTTGATTAGAGTCCTGCTCTCCTGCAAATAAAACCCTTTTTACGTATTTTTTGAGCGACCTGTGAGTGTTTTGTAAGAGTGCGGCCTTGGCACAGGGCAGGTGTGGGGGAAGAGGGGGTCCCACAGTGGGTGGGCAGGCCTTCATTCCAGGAGAAACCCAGGCCCTTCCTGGTGACGTGAGGAACTGGGGATCTGGTGCAGAGATGGGTACCTGGGATGGGGGGGGGGGCACCTCCTGTGGATCTAGGGTGCGCCAATCCTTGAGTAGGCTCTGGAGGGGATGTAAGCCTTCTTGGGCACAGTCCTGACTCCTGAGGACTGCCGGGGCCTCCCCAGGAAGCGAAGCCTTCAGGGGACACACAGGAACACTTCAAAGGCAGCAGTGGATGGTCTGCAGTGCTCTCAGGAGGCTCTGGCTGGTGGAGGCCAGCAGTTGCCCCAAGACTGGTAGCATTTTTCAGTTACACACGAGAAAGAGGTGTGGTGGTGCGTGTGCAATCTGTAGGTTTCCCTGTGGAGTCTGGGCTCCAGTTCATGTTCAAGCTCCACTTTTAATCTCAGCACCTCGGGGCAGTCACGTTCCTGCTCTGAGGCTTGGTTACCACAGCTATCTGACGGTCTGGCCAGATGAGGAAGGGGCTCGTAGGCAGTGATGTTGGGCCAGGTGCCCACTGAGTCCAGGGGCAGGCCTGCCCGTGCCCATCCAGCCACCATCCTGGCCCTGCAGTGGTTTATAGTCTCCTGGGCCTTAGGTCCTCTGCCCACCAATGCCAGACCACTCAGTAGACACTCTGATTCTCCCTCTGATGGCTCTGGGTCAGCACCGGGCTGTACTGTATGTGCATCTCGTGCCAGGCTACAGCTCTGACGTCCTCGTGGGTGGTTCTGCAGGGAACAGGTAAGGAAGGGGCATAAAAGGAACGTCTGGGGTGGAGGGCCTCTCTCAGGGAGGGAGGATGAGGCCTGTGGGACAGGAGCGTGTATGGGACGGATGTAAGAAAGAAGGCCTGAGGCCCTCCTGGTTACCCAGAGGAGTGGGGACTAGCGTGGGACTCGGGTTTGGGGGAGGAGGTGGAATCCGCTCCTGTGGTCGGTGGGACACGGGCCACGAGGCATCACCGCACGTGTTCCAGCAGCATGTGCCGCAAGGGGCAAGGAGGGTGGGGTTGTGGGTGCCCCAGGTTCCCTGGAGGAGGGGGCCTGAAGTCCGTGGGCAGACCTTAGACCGGGAAGAGAAGGGTCCTGTGTGGGACTGGAAGCATGACACCCGCCTGGCAGAATGCTTACACAGCAGGTCAGTACTTACGCTCGGGTCCCGTACCTCTGCTTGAGTCAAACCACCTTTTAGGGGCGCCTGGGTGGCTCAGATGGTTGAGGGTCCTCTTGATTTCAGCTCCGATCATGATCTCAGTTCCTGGGATCCAGCCCCACATCTTGGGATTCTTCCCCTGCCTTCTTCCCCACGTGCTCACATGTGCCCTCTCTCAAAATATTTTTTTTATATGATTACACAGCAAACACCAGGGTTTTCATCCACACTGGGAGGGAGGGGGGCCACCTCCCACCCCCAGCCAGGGTTCCTGGAAGTGCTGCTATGTTCCTGGCTCCAGAGCAGAGAGTCCCAGGGGCCTGGAGAGAGGGATGTGTATCCAAAACAGTGCAACTCTGATGTGGAAACGGGGGCAGAGGTCTCCCGGCGCTGGGGCAGGGCCACCCTTTGAGGCCCCACAGTCCCTCAGCAGCAGGAAGGGCCTGGACCCTGGCTTGTCCTTGGAGCAGGTCCCTGGCTCAGCCTGCACCTCTTGGTGGTCACCCTGGTGAACCCCTGGGCTTTCCAGGCCAGCTTTGGGGTGTGCTTCATCCCCACTGTACCATACCTCCTGCCCCCTGCCGCTTCCAGCAGCTTCCCCTAGGTCTCAGTCAGAAGGGGCCTTGATCATCCTGATGGGGCCATAGTCTCTGCACTGTACATCCATCCAAGGCACTTGGGGGTTAGGGTCCCCATGTGCAAGAGAAGGTCAATTGGTCTAAGTCAAATTCAGTTAAATATCTCCTGTTTTCCTCTCTCCCAATACCCGGGTCTGGGCTCCCCTCCCCACCCCTTTGTGCATGCTGGCCTCTGCGCATGCTGTCCCGCAGCCTAGGCAGTCCTGTGCCCTCCACCCCCCGTCCCCCATCAGTCCTCATTTTGAGCTTATGTAAACAATGTCTCCCCCCACCCCTCAAATAGGGCTGGGTCTGGACTGACCCTGCTCCACTGCTCTATCAACACACACCGTTGGTGCCAAGTATGGGTGGCTGAGAGAGCACAGAGGCTGAGGGATGGACAGCATGACCCAGATGGTCCCGTCCTGGGGAAGCCCTGCTCTGGCTTCTCAGCCTGGGCCTGAAGGGGGTGGGGGGTGCAGTCCTGAGCCGCAGCCCAGACCTCCATAGCCCTGGCACCGGCTTCTGCCTAGGGTGTGGGTGTTCCTGAGGAGGCAGAGGCATCCCACCACCCCAGCACAGACCAGCCCCTTGTCTGGAAGGTGGGGTGAGGTGCAGGGCTGGCTCCTGGATCCAAGCCAGACTATGCCTGCCCTACACTCCAGGAGAAAAATGCGGAAGGGTGTGAGGGTGACATCACAGGAGTGCTCCACCTGCTGGGGCAATTAGCGGGGGGGGGGGGGGGGGGGGGAGGGGGAAGGGGAGGGCCTGACTCTTACTCAAGTAGAACCCTGGTTAGCGCCCAGCTATGGAGGGGCCGCCCCCGCGAGCGGCTAGGGCCTGGGCGTCAGGTTGGGGTCTATAGCGCTAGTGTTAGCTCTGGGAGTTGTGTGTGATTCGCCTCCAGCCCTAGATACTTATGAGTCCGTCTGTGGATGAGTCCTGGGGTCCTCGCCCTGGGGCGAGCTCCTCAGCGTCCCGAGTGGGTGTTGTAGGTGGGCCTCTCAGGAGCGGGGCGGTGACTGCCCCTCGCAAGTCTCCGGATTTGTACGAGGCTCTCGGGCCCCCAGACTCCGCGCGCCCCAGGCCTGCGCTCCCCCTCCCTACACCCCTGGGCCACTGTGTGTTCCCTCCAGCTTCCCCGCGAGGCCGGGCACTGGGTCTCGGGCCCGGGGGCGGGGCCCCAAGGCCCCCGGAGGGCGCGGCCGTTCCCCGCGCGCTCCGATTGGGCGGCGCGTGCTGGCCCCGCCCCCGCCATCCCCCACTAAAAACACCGCCTCCGCCACCGCCAGGCACAGCGTCTCCGCCTCCGCAGGCGGGGACCCGAGCTAGAGCGACCGCGGGCCCGGCCCGGCCCGGCCCCGGAACGAGCGGGAGCGCGCGGCGCGCAGCGAGCCCCGGAGCCCGGAGGGCCGCAGCGATGTTCCCCAAGGAGGCGACGTGGAACATCTCGTTCGCGGGCTGCGGCTTCCTGGGCGTCTACCACATCGGCGTGGCCTCCTGCCTCCGCGAGCACGCGCCCTTCCTGGTGGCCAACGCCACGCACATCTACGGCGCCTCGGCCGGGGCGCTCACCGCCACGGCGCTGGTCACCGGCGCCTGCCTGGGTGAGGGGGCGGGGCGGGGATCCGGCGCGGGGTCCTGCCTGGGCGAGGGGGCGGGACAGGGGTCCTGCCAGGTGAGCGGGCGGGACAGGGGGCCTGCCTCGGTGAGGGGACGGGGCCGGGATCCGGCAGGGGTCCTGCCGGGGTGAGCGGAGGCCGGGCGGATGTTCTTCCAGAGGGTAGAGCGCCCCCCGCCCCGCCCCGGCCCGTCCGCTCCGGGAAGCTGGCAGGGGCGCGGATCGGGTGGGGAGGGGTCTTTGGCCCGCGCCCGGGACCCGGGTGGGAGGTCCGAGCTCGGGCGCCGGCCCGGGGGCGGGGCCTGGTTTGTTTTGCATCGAGGTGCCCAGGGATTGGGGTGGGGCCACGCGCGCCTCTGGGGCCGAGGCTCTGGCCTTTCAGGGCGCAAAGGCTGGAGGACGGACAGGTGCGGCAAAAGGTATTTCACTGGAAAGAGAAAGTAACTCGTGGGCGGGACCGTGAGAGTCGGGGGAGGGGCCTCACTACCCCGGTAGCCCGGCAGTGGCCCAGGTCACTGTGTCCTGGGGCTACGCTGTTCCAGGCTGCCGTGTCCCTGGGGCCCTGAAGGGGGTGGCCTCTGAAGAGTATTTGGGTACCGTAGCCTGGTGCCTCCCAGGGCATCTGGAGGAGGAACTTGGCCGGTAGGGCCTGGGCAAGGCAAACTCTTCCCCACCCTCTCCCTCGTTGCCCACCGCCCACTGTGGGCCTGGGTTCCCAGGTGTGGTCAACCCACTCCCCTGGGGTGAGGGGTGCTTCCGGGCCCTCCAGCCCCTCCAGCGGTAGTGCAGAGGTGGGTGTGCACCGGGATGGCCTTCTCTACTCACAGGCACTTCAGGCAGGCGCGTCAAGTGCTGTTTACAGCACACTGAGTACTTCAGGAGTCCTGGGAAAGGTGCCCAGCCCCCAGCTACTAGGGCAGCCAGGGTGACAGAAGGGTCAACAGGTCCTTGAATGCCCTGCCCAGCAGGAGCCTGTCCGGGGTTCTCCACTGCCCCCTTCCGGTGACCTTTGCCCTGAGGGGCTGGGGTAGAAGGAGCACAGCTCCGCATCCTTGGGACCTGGGGGCCCTGCCCCTCCCTCTCTGGAAGCCTTCCAGCCGGTGTCTGTCATACCTGCGTGCTGGCCTCAGGCCACACCTGACTTACTGCTGTGGAGGTGGCTCCCAGGACACCCCCTCTTACCCCCGAGGAGCCTCTTTTTCAGGAGCGGTCTTGGGCAGCTACGGTCTCCACAGCATGGCGGGCTCTGTCCAAGAAGAGTGTTGGGGGTGCTTTCTCAGGGGCGGTGGGACCCCACTCTTTCCAATCCCATGCGCACAGGCCTGTGCTGGACTCCCTGGGTCTGGCCAAGTGTGTGAAGGCTAAGGCCGGTCAGGGTTGAACCTCTGCTTCCCCCCCCCCCCCTGCCCCTTCACAGGCTGGGGGCCACGCCAGGTCAGGCCCAGTGACTCATGGATCAGGGCAAGCAGTTGGGAAATACTGGGCAGAGGGAAGGCCTTGGCCCCAGCTGTCTGCCCTCCAGGGGTGGTAGCCTACCTCTGTCTCTCTGGGGGCAGGAAGCGAGAGTCCCCGTCATGGGCCAGGCCTCGTGATGGATACTGGGAGTTCTCCAGGGTAGATGGCGGTGCCGTGACTGTGCGTGCTGTGGCTCTGGGCGTGGAACCGTGGGGTGGTGGCAAGCCCTGACTGTTGGCCCTGCTCACCCAGGCGAGGCAGGTGCCAACATCATCGAGGTGTCTAAGGAGGCCCGGAAGCGGTTCCTGGGTCCACTGCACCCCTCCTTCAACCTGGTAAAGACTATCCGTGGCTGCCTGCTGAAGACCCTGCCTGCTGACAGCCATGAGCGCGCCAGCGGGCGTCTGGGCATCTCCCTGACCCGCGTCTCTGATGGCGAGAACGTCATTATATCCCACTTCGGCTCCAAGGACGAGCTCATCCAGGTGGGCCCTGGTGGGCCGCATCCCGCATCGGGCACCGTAGGAGCTCAGGGTCCCCGCTCACCACGCCCTCTCTGTCCCTGCCCCGCAGGCCAACGTCTGCAGTACCTTCATCCCTGTGTACTGCGGCCTCATCCCTCCGGCCCTCCAGGGCGTAGTGAGTATCCCCGGGGCACCTTTCCCGGGCGACCACAGTTGTTCCCTGGGCAGGCAGTGGGACGAGGCAGTGGGGAGGAGGAAGGGCAGCGGTGCCTCCCCCCAACCCCCCCCCAGCCTGTTGCCTCACTTCCACGTTACTCAAGAGCCAGGCGGGCCCCCTGGAGATGCATACTTCCTGTGGCTGTCTCTGCCCCTCCCCCAAGGTCTGGCCATCTGCTCGGCAGCCCGTGGCCAGTGCCCAGTGGGTGAAAGGCTCGAAGGAAATAGCCACGGGGTGGGGCCCGAGGTGGCCCAGTGGGTTAGCCAGCTCAGTCCTCAGGCCTCTCCCTGTGTGGCCGTGCGTCCCCAGCGCTATGTTGATGGCGGCATCTCAGACAACCTGCCACTCTACGAGCTCAAGAACACCATCACCGTGTCCCCCTTTTCGGGAGAGAGTGACATCTGCCCACAGGACAGCTCCACCAACATCCACGAGCTCCGGTTCACCAACACCAGCATCCAGTTCAACTTGTGCAATCTCTACCGCCTGTCCAAGGCCCTGTTCCCGCCCGAGCCCACGGTGAGCCCTTGGCCAGGGGGCCCGCTGAGCCTGTCCCGGCTCAGTGCCAGGGGAGCGAGCTGCCGGAAGGCCTCTCCTGAGGGACCAGGCAGAGGTGGGCGCTGCACAGACTCTCCATCGAGGCCCCCCCATCCAGCAGCCCGGATCCCTGTCACCTTGGCGGAAGGAAGGGGCTGTGGGGGCTCCAGAGGGCGGAGCAGGGCACCCCGGCTCTCTCCTGGTGCCTCCCCGCTCCTATTCATCGTCCCCCTGCCTTAGGTGCTGCGGGAGATGTGCAAGCAGGGTTACAGGGACGGGCTGCGTTTTCTGAGGCGCAACGGTGCGTGGGTGCCCCCTGGAGCAGGCGTGGGTGGGGAGGGCGGGCGCGGCGGCTCCTCGCCTTTGCCCCTGCTCCTGTGCTGATCACCTGTCTGGGGGGTCCCCACCCAGGCCTCCTGAACAGGCCCAACCCCCTGCTGGCGCTGCCTCCGGCCCGCCCCCGTGCCCCCGAGGATGAGGATGTGGAGGAGGCCCAGGGGGCCACAGAGAGGGCCCTGGCGGAGGGCCCCTTGCAGCCACCCTTGGAGGACCACATCCTGGAACGTCTGCCTGCGAGGCTCAATGAGGGTGTGTGCAGCTGGCGTGGGGGATGGGGGTCCCTGGCTGGTGGGGAGCAGAGGAGCGGGGAGGGCCTGGCTTCCCCGGCTGCTGGTCAGCGTCCCTCCTGCGCCCACCCCCAGCCCTGCTGGAGGCCTGCATAGAGCCCAAGGACCTGCTGACCGCCTTCTCCAACATGCTGCCTGTGCGTCTGGCCACGGCCATGATGGTGCCCTACACTCTGCCGCTGGAGAGCGCTGTGTCCTTCACCATCCGGTGAGGGGAGTAGGGGGCTTGGGCGGGGACCGTGGGGGACCAGACTTCGTCATCCGTGAGTGGTGGACACCGTGGGGAGAAGGCCGCTGGCGGGGGGATGCGGCAGAGATGCCGGGTCGGGGGTCCCAGAAGCTGGGGCGCAGGCCGGGGAGGGGTGGGCGTGGGGGAGGGGGAGGAGCCACGGGCCCTGAGGCCACGCCTCCCGTCCCCGCCCAGCTTGCTGGAGTGGCTGCCTGACGTCCCTGAGGACATCCGGTGGATGAAGGAGCAGACGGGCAGCATCTGCCAGTACCTGGTGATGCGTGCCAAGAGGAAGCTGGGAAGCCACCTGCCCTCCAGGTGAGCCCCCCTCACCGTTGTGTCTCCCCCAGGCCTGAAGCCCCAGGGGCCGCCTCTAAAGCCCTCCCGCCCTCCATCCCTCCCCACCTGCAGGCTGTCGAAGCAGGTGGAGCTGCGCCGCGCCCAGTCACTGCCGTCTGTGCAGCTGTCCTGTGCCACCTACAGCGAGGCCCTGCCCGGCTGGATGCGCACCAGCCTCTCGCTCGGGGACGCGCTGGCCAAGTGGGAGGAGTGCCAGCGCCAGCTGCTCCTGGGCCTTTTCTGCACTAACGTGGCCTTCCCACCCGATGCCCTGCGCATGCGCGCCCCCGCCAGTCCTGCCCCTGCGCCCCCACAGCTGCCACCCGGCTCGCCCCCTTGCTGAGTGTTCCCCCCACCCCACCCTGCTCCGCCCTTCCCCAGCCCCCTGGGGTCCCGGTGCTGAGGGCTGGGTCCCCCAGCTTCCCTGCCCCGTGAGGTGGGGGCCCTGGGGCGGGCTGAGGTCCCCCCTCCTGGGCCTCTCTCCATGACCACCGCAGGAGTCAGGACAAGGGGCCCCTCACGGCTGCTAGGAGGGGACTTGCCGTCGACCCCTCCACCGACCACTCTCTTGCTGCGCTGAAGAAAGAGGGGTAGCGAGTACCCCTCCCCTCACCTGTGCCTTTATCCCCCCCCCCCTCAGGCCCTGCCCCAGGGCTGGGGAGGAGGGCTGGGCTGCACCACCCCCCACCCCACCCCACCCCCCACCCCCCCCCCACCCCCCCCCCCCCCCCCGGCCCAGCCCAGCGTCCCCCAGTCCGTGCAGTATTACTCCCTAGAGCTTTGCACCTGCGCCTCCCTCATTCGGCAAGTTTTGCCAGAGAAGAACGTTTGTGAAGAATTATTTATTTTCGCCAAAGCAGATATAATAAATGCCACAGCTCGGCCCCGCCTCTCTCACTGCGTGTGACTCCCGGGCCACAGGGGCCCTACTGTCCTCCAGCCTGGCATTCCGGGCCTGAGGCCTTCCCCTAAAGGCCCTGGTGGGCCCGGGTTCTAGCCCACTTCTCCGCCTGGGACTGCTGTGTTTGCCTCACTTTGCCCGGAGGTGTGCTGCCCGACCCTTGGGCACAGCTTTCCAAGGGCCAGCGGAAATGCCGGGACCAAGATCGTCACTAAATAAAAACCGACAAATGCTTACCAAAGGTGGTGTCCGCATCTCCACTCCATGGTGACACAGGTGGTGTGGGGCTGACCTCAGGCTGGGAGGGCGAGGTTCCCAAGCTGAGGCCTGGGGACCTGGGAGCCACGGGGCCTGCCCCACTGTGGGCCTGTGGCACAAGGCTCTTCGCAGGGCGCTGGGCCTCCCCTTATCAAGGCAAACCTCACCGGCCAGTGCACACACATTCTCCATCGCGTGTCCCCCTCCCACCACACCCCTATGACCCCTGCAGATATGTAGGTCGGGTCTGGAACGTCAGGCAGGGTGAGGTCTGACCCAGAGGAGGCTGGACCTTGTTCTGTGGGACATGGTTTCCTGAAGGCGTCCTCTGCCCTGGCCAGTCTGAGGGGGTGCAGCCAGCCCTTCCTGGTGACCAAAAAGGGCCCATGGGGGAGGGGCACTGGAGCACAGCCGGGTGGTTGGCTGGCTGGCCGGAGCTCTTGGGCGCTGGCAGGCCCCCGGCCAACAATAACGGTAGGGACTGCACGACTGGGAGAGCCGGCCGGGCAGGTCCCCGGTGCCGGGAGCCACCCCCCACTCGCTCTCCAGTTCCCGTCCCGTCCCATAGGCCCAACCTGTTCTAGTTCAGCAGGATCCCAGGCCCCTGCAGGAGCAGAGGCCTCCAGACCCCCGACCACCTCCCAGGTGGGTTCAGGGGCTGGGCTGGGGTGGGGGGGAGGGGGGGGAACCTTCGGCAAGAGAATGGGGTCTCCTCCCGGCAGGAAGGTCACGTGCGAGTCCTGCCCAGCTCCGTCTCCCAGCTCGCCCGCAAGGGGAACCCGAGTCAAGGCTGTGCCCCAAAAGGACAGCTTGGGGGCAGGCCGCCGTGGGCGGGGGTGGGGGCTCCTTTGTGCCCCCACCCCACTTGTACACGCCTTACGCCGAGGCAGCGGATGCACGCACCATTTTGTAATATATTCCCTGCTAATTGTTGAACCACGGGAAAGACCACAACTGGGAAGGCATAGGCAGAGTGCCCGCCCCCACTCCTGGCCATGACCGTTGAAAATACCTTGCTCTGTCTCCTGCCCGGCTTGGTCCTGCACACACTTTTTGGCGCTTTAAATCGGGATCCTCGGGACAGCCCCACCCTCCTCGCCTCGGCCCTGCTCAGGAGGGGTCCCCAAGCCACCGGGGTCATCTCCGCCCCGACGTGAACTCAGCTCTGCCGGGACAGACGCGGGGGGCGGCGGGGGGCCGCACGCGGGGGCCGAGCAAGGAGGAGGCGGCCGGGGCCGCGCGGAGAGGCGGAGACACGGCGACAGTGGCGGCGGCGGCTCCGCCCGGGGCCGCCCACGCCGGGGTCTCCGTTTCCCGCGGGGCAGCAGCAGCCGCTCCGCGCCCGCGCCCCCCGCGCGCCGCCGCCTTCCCGGAGGAGCCGCGGGGCCTCGCGCCAGGTGCGGCGGCGCAGCTCGCAGGTAGGCGCCTCGCGGGCCCCGCCGCCGCGCCCCGCCCTGCGGTCGCCGAGGGACGCGCCGACCCTCCGGTGCCCTGGGGGGCCGAGCGGCGGTGGGCGCGGCCGGCGGCTGGCGGGACCCGGCCGGCCAGTGGGCCCCGCTCCCCCGGCCCGGCGCCGCGCAGCTTCCGGCTGGGATGGACCTCTGGCCCCGGGGAGCCCGCGGGCCGCCGGTGGGGGTGGCGCTCCCGCAGGGGTGAGGCGACGGCGTGCGGGGGGAGACGACTCCGGTCGGTCCCCCGGCCGCCTCCTCCCGCCCTTCCTCACACCTGCCCTCTTTGGACACTGCGCCCTCCTGCCGCTCCTGGAGTATGAGCGCGGAGGGAAAATTAGGGTCCCGGACGGAGGGGAGAGGACCCCAGAATCCCCCAGGCTGGGGGTTAGCTTTGGGAAATCCGGGGCCTGGGCGCCCGGGGGGACCACAGGTGGGTCTGATTAGGGGGCGGAGCGCCATGCGGGGGGGTGGGGGGCGAGGAGGTTGCGCCACCCGGAGGGGGCAAGTCTGGCGGAGCAGAAGGGCCTCGTGCCAGGGGGAGGGCCATCAAGCCTAGAATCTGGCGCGTTCCCGACAAGGCCAGTGGAAGTCACCGGTGCTCCAAGCTGAGACCCTGCACCCCTTGGGGCCCGGGGCCCGGAGGGAGGGGCCGCGGCAGAAGGGCAGGAGCAGACGCCGCCTGCCGGCCGCCCGGAGGCCGAGGGCGCTGAGGCCCAGACTCGGGGGCTAGGACCCGGCCGGGACTGTCTGAACGCTCCAGCTGGCCCGGCCCGGTCAGCCAGGTCTCCAGCTGCCCACCTTCAGGGCCTGCTCAGCTCCTCCCCTCGCTGGCCAGTCCGTCACCCAAGCTCTCTCCCCTCAGCGGCCCCGGAGCCCCTACCTCCTTATTTTGCATCACAAGTTTCTCCTGTAGCTGCCTCCCCACCCTCACCACTCCCCCGCCACCCCACTGCGGGTTGCCCCTCCCCCAGGTCCTCTCCCGAACCGGCTCCCCCCGCCCCACGCAGCCTCCACAGGCCGTGAGCCTGCCCCACCCCACCCACGACACCCCTGTCTGCAGCACGGTTCTGCCCCCAGCTACCTTCCTCTCTGGACCTCTGTGGAGCCTTCTCCCGCCTTCCCGCCTGCTGGAAGGAGGCCCCGCTGCTCACTCCGGGACCCCAGCACCCCAGCTTAGCCCTCACCCACAGCCTCTCTGCCTTCCCTTCTCCCTCCTCATTTCTGCTTAGGCCCTGACTCTTCCTTGGCTTTTGCAGCACTTGATGGCCGAGACCCCCACTCCCATGGCCAGGCCCGGGAAGCCCGGGGCCGGGGAGGACCAGCAGGAGGAGGGAGAGGAAGAAGGGGGCTCCGGGAGGCCACGGGCAGAGACGCTGGAGCAGGCCCAGGAGCTGTTTCTGCTGTGTGACAAAGACGCCAAGGGCTTCCTCACACGGCATGACCTGCAGGTGAATCCCCAGTCCCAAGAGGCTGCCCAGCCGGGGGCGACCTTGGCTACTCAGCCCTGCCACCCTTGCCTGGCTAGGGCCTGCAGAACGACGTGCCCCTCACACCGGAGCAGCTAGAGGCTGTGTTCGAGAGCCTGGATCAGGCCGGCACCGGCTTCCTCACCGCTTGGGAGTTCTGCCTCGGCCTGGGTGAGCGGAGCCCCCCTCCCCCGCCCCACCCCGCTGCCCAGAGACCCTCTGGTGGCACATGTGGCTCTGGAGCCCACAGCAGACACAGATGGCAGCCTGTGACTCTCCGTCGTGTCCCTGCGGAACACACACTGGTGTCAGTGCACACAGGCCCCTGAGGAAGCCCCCCCCCACCACCAGGCGATGTATGGAGCTGCCCCTCCTGCTACCCGACCCCCTCCCATCCGTGCCAAACCCAGGTGGGGCCGGGTGCCAGGCTTGCCCCGTTCTGGCCCGGCTGTCACCTCCCATTCCTAAGCCACGAGTCTGACCAGGATAAGGAAAGAAAAACAGGAAACTGGGCTCAGAATAAGGACAGGATGTATGTGTGTGTGTGTGTGTGTGTGTGTGTGTGTGTGTGTGTGTGTGGTGGGGGGTGGTGAGTGGCGGCTGAGCCAGGGTGCTAACCTACAGCTTTGGTAATCTTACCTTCCCATGCCCACAGGGAAGTTTGTGGGGGTGGAGTCAGCCCAGAGCACACCGCCCTCCCAGGCTCCAGAGGAAACCTTCGAGTCGGGCTGGTCAGATGTGCAGGGCACTGGGGGCTCCCTGGAAGAGGAGGAGGAGGAGGAGAGATTCCGGGAAGCGCTGGAGCAGCTGGGGGTGGCCCCAGTCCTGGGCGAGTGAGTTGGCGCTGACTCGGCCCCCAGTTCCCTCCTCTGCTGCCTCCCCCTCTGCATGCTGCCTGTCCACACTGCCCGCGTGTCTGTTCCAGGCCGGGGTCCCTAGGCCGGGACGGGCCCAGTCGTTCTCCGTCTGCTGTGACACCTGGGAGGGGCTGAGCGTGATTTCCCGCAAAATTTGCATTTCAGGAGGCGAACGCGGCTGGTCTATCCAGGGCTGCAGGTGTCTCCAGACGGCTTACCCTTAGGGATGGGGTCAGGGAGCCCCCGCTTCAGCCTCAGCCCCTGTCCTCCCCCTGCAGGCAGCGAGCGGTGCGGACATTCTGGACCCGATTGCAGCGCGAGCGACCCGAGCTGCTGGGCTCCTTCGAGGACGTTCTGGTGCGCGCGTCGGCCTGCCTGGAGGAGGCAGCTAGAGAGCGGGACGGCCTGGAGCAGGCGCTGCGGCGGTGAGGAGTGGGGCCTGGGCGGCTGGGCTCGGGAGGCGGTAGAGGCGAGACTGGGGTCTGTGGTGCCGGCGGGCTCAAACAGCAGTCCCCTCCCCCCCCCCACCCCTCCGTCCTCGAAGGCGGGAAAGCGAGCACCAGAGGGAGGTGCGGTGTCTGTACGAGGAGACGGAGCAGCAGCTTCGCGAGCAGCGCCAGCGTCTCCGGAGTCAGGTGGGCCCAAAGCCCCGCCCCCGC
This sequence comes from Leopardus geoffroyi, assembly GCF_018350155.1. Lineage (NCBI taxonomy): Eukaryota > Metazoa > Chordata > Mammalia > Carnivora > Felidae > Leopardus > Leopardus geoffroyi. The sequence continues at coordinate 115,166,908 of NC_059329.1, read as the reverse complement.
CCCGGCCCAATCCCAGACGCGCTAGTCTCATGGCCCCGCCCCCTCAAGATTGGCTCCACCCGGCCCCTCCCCCGGCGCGTGCCCCTCCCCCGCCCGCCTGGGCTCAGGAGCTCCCCGCACGTCCCAGGACCTCCCCCGGGAGGAGCGCACAGGCCTCCTGGAGCTGGAGCTGCAGGACCGCGAGCAGGAGCTGGAGCGGGCAGGCCTGCGGCAGCGGGAGGTGAGTGGCCCCCCACCCGCCCCAGCAGGGTTGGGGTGCTGACAGACCCAGCGCGGGGCCCTATCCCCGCCGTCACCCGTGCACTCTCTGGTACACTTGAGGTCCCGGTGCCTCAGTGTCCCCGACCCCGGAATTACTGGGAGTCAGGGGCAAGCGCAGCACCCCGAAGAAGAGGTGGAGGGGTCCTCCCCAGCTTGCACTGCCCCCCCCCCCCCCCCCCGCCCACATCCCGCAGCTGGAACAGCAGCTGCAGGCCCGGGCCAGCGAGCAGCTGGAGGTGCAGGCGCAGAACGCCCAGCTGTGGCTAGCCAACGAGGCGCTACGGACGCAGCTGGAGGGGACGCAGGAGCAGCTCCACAGGCTGGAGGGCGACTTGCGGAGCCGCCAGGAGCAAGCCCTACGGTGCCTGGGAAGCCGGGGGGTGGGGGTGGGGGGGTGGGGGAGGCGGACCATCAGGGGCGGGCCCGGGGAGGGGCTGCGGCCGGCGGGCGGGAATAGCTTTGGGGGCTCGGGTCCGGGCCACTCCCATCCCCATCCCCCGTCCCGGCCCAGCCCTCAGGGTCTGCGTGGGTCAGGGTCGTGGGGCGCGCCGAGGAGCCTCCCGGCACCCAGGTCACCACCTCTCTCTTGCAGAGATGTGGTCGCTGTGTCAAGGAACATGCAAAAGGAGAAGCTCAGCCTCCTGCGGCAACTGGGACTCCTCAGGTGCGGTCAGGCGCAGGCCGGAGGGGAGGGGCCCACACAGTTTGGGGTATCCTAGCTCTCAAATGTTCCCGACCACGGCCTCATCCTATTGGGAGGCAGTCCGTCCTCATGTCTGTCCCCCATCCCTCGGGGGCATCCTCAGCCAGGCACCCCGTCTGAGGGACAGCAGAGCCCGCATTCCCTCCTTGCCCCCGGAATGCTGCCTCTCAGAGCCCTTGGGCTCCCCTTCCCCAGGGAGCTGAATGCGAGGCTACGGGATGAGAGGGATGCCTGTGAGGCCAAGCGGTTAGCCAGCGGTCGAAGGAAAGCTCTGGCCATGGCTCGCATGCCGGGCCCCACCTGCTGCTGTTGCTGCTGCTGCAGCTGGGCTCGCCCCCCAAGATGCGGCTCTGGCCACCTTCCCAGTGCCCGCTGACCATCCCCCAGAGACTCACTGGGCATTCCTCGGAGAGGCCACCCCTCGAAGGCGAGGCGTCATGGCCCATCCAGCATTCGGGCTCTGCTCAGGGCACTGCAGGCCTGCCTGCATGCAGACATGAAGGAACTACCCAGGGAGTGGTGGGTCGGTGGGAGTCTCACGTGCCCCCCTGCTGGGCCTCATCCTGTCCCATCCCATCAAATCCATCTCTGACCAGCAGAAAAACTCCCTCCTCCTAATAAAGTCCATTGACTACACTGTGACCTTCTCAGCCTATGTGTATGTGCGTCACAGCATTTCCCTGGTACGCACACGAGGTATCCATGGTACTCTCAAGGCAACTGGACAGTACACGTGTGGCACATGTCCTGAGGTGCTGGGGTTGTGGATGTTCCTGCCTGTCTCTGGTCATGCTTTCAAGCCCTCACTGTCCAGTCAAGCTGAAGCCCCGTGGGGCCCTCTGTGGGAACCAGGGGACCGAGGCCCATTGTCTGGGCCCGCTCCCGGCCCCAGTTGACAATCCCCTCCCCATACCCGTCCTCACACAGCCCCAGGTGGACCAGCTCAGCCCACTGGAGTTGAGCCAGTCCTGAGTGGGACCTCCTGGGGCAGTCCTGCGGCCGCTTCCCATGCCCGTCCCTCCTCCACCCCCCCCCACCCCATCACCCCACCCCGCCCTGCCGCCTCCCTGGAAGTGGGGAGCTGCTGGCCAGACCGTGAACCATGGGCAAGGAGCTGGGGACCACTATCCATGGAGAGCTTCCAAATGACTGCAAAATCTGACCCACCCTGCCTGGGTCTGGGAATGAACCTGGTGGGTTGGGAGTCCCCTCCCCTTCCTTACTCCCACTGCGGGTTTCCCAACCCAGCAGGTCAGAAGGCTCGGCCCTGTCTACCCCACCCCTTTCGACCCCTCCCAGGACCAATGCCTTCCAGACTGGACTGTCCCTGGCAGGGACCCCAGGCCTCCACTCCAGGCTGTCCTCCATACTGCACCTAGAGCAACCGCACTCCTGTGTCTGACCGCACCCCCAGACCCTACCCCACCAAGCCAGCATCTGTTCCGCCGGCCCTGCAAGCCTCCGGGTGTCCCTGCGTTGTGGGGAGAACGGGCCTGGGGCTGGAGGAGGGCCTGCTGGCCTGGCCGCCGCCTCCACCGCCCCCAGCCCAGCTCCTCGGCCTCCAGAGGGCGTGAGCCCGGGCTGGGCTGCGGACACCCCCGGGTGCAGCACACCCGCCTCCGCAGTCGCGGGCGGACCCCAGCGCCCGCACCGGCGGGCGTCCCCGCCGCCCGCCCTGGCGGAGCACTGCCGAGACCTGCCCTGTGTCTGCCGCCGGGGGCGGGGCCTGCAGGCCGGGGGCGGGGCGCGTCTCACTCCCGGGCCCGCGACCCGCCGCGCAGTCTCCGCGCTCCGAGCCGCCGCCCCCACCCCCCCCCCGCGCCCGGACTCCGACGCGTGGCCGGTGAGTGCGCCGCCTGGCTGGGCGGGCCGGGAGGGGCCGAGTGTCCCGGGACCCTGCGCGGCCCGGCCCCGGAGGCCCGGCTGCGGGCGCCGGGAGGCCTGGTCCCGCCGGCCGGCAGCAGTCCCCTCCCGGCCCTTTCCGGAGCGGGACGGAGTGGGGGCCCGGGGCCGGGCGCCTCCTGGGCCTTCGCACAGGCCTGGCGGCCCCCTACGACCCCACCCGAACATCCTAGTCATTGTCTCTGGACACCGGTGCCCGTCCCTCCCCCGGGGTGCGGGTGGGCGCGCCGCGGGCTCGCCCGGGCGGGGACTCCTCCTCGGGCCTGGCTGGCGCCGAGTGCGGGGCTGCCCTGCTTGGGGCGTGGGCCGCGGGCCGCGGCGGGCCCGGCTGAGTTGCAGGGGCCAGGGCGGGGCGGCTCGGTCCCGGGCCGCGGGAACTATTTCTGGCCGGCGCCTTCCCAGGGGGCTCACATCCGCCAGGCACTCCCGGAAAGAGGGGCCCCTCCTCCGCCCGCCGCCCGCGCGTGGGGGCCGGACCTGTGTCGGGAGAATCAGCCTCCTCAGAAGGCTGGGACCTCACCACGGGCCCAGGGGCAGCCTGCGGGCACGTGAGGCTCCCGTAAGCCCAGCTCCAACCCAGGGGTCTGCGTCTGGTTTTGTTTTGTTTTTCCCTTCCGAGGCCGAAGGGACCGCTGCTTGGTGGGCTAAGGGACGGTGGCGGGTCTGGCAGGAAGGCCCCGGGGCGGGGTGCTTGGAGAAGGCGGGTGGTCCCTCCCCGGATCACACTATGCAGAAATGTTTTCCGCCCTGCCCCGCCCAAGCACAGACCGAAATATCGGGCCTGGCCTCTCCCCTCCCTTGCCTGCTCTGGAAACCCAGCTGGTCAGAGCCACTGCCAGGGGCGGCTGCAAGGACGGGTGACAGGCCCTTGCTGATCCAGCGTGGGCCAGACCGGTGCCCTGTCCCTGCCCTCCCAGTGGAGCCTCCTAGGGAACTTCCGTCCACCTGTCTCAGAGAGGATCCGTCCTCACTAGCCAACCAGGTGAGCGCGGGGTGGGGCAGGTGAAAGTTCGGGTCCGAGTGGTGCTGTGTAGTCTGGAAACGTAGCCTGGGGCACTCAGCTGCCATCTGTGCCCCAGGGCCCTCTCCCCCCACCCCAGTGCGGACACCCCACAGGAGAGCAGGGAAGGGGTCCCTGGGGTGCCACTTGGGAGCTCCTGTAGCTTCACATCTTGCTGGGGCTGGTGGGACCGCCCCCTTTCCAGCAGAGAGGACCAGCAGAGGAAGTACCCCCAGGTCTGGGGGATGGGTTTCTGCGGGCTCCGCATGCCCAGAACCGCCTGTTCTCACGCTGGTGGGGAGGAAGGCAGGCCTGGCTTTTAACAGACACTTGAGGGGCTTCCCTGAGGCCATGGGGCTGGTAAGGGGCAGGTCCGTCCATCTGTGAGTGGCCTCCTCCTTCCCCCAGCAGCCGGTAGGTGCCTGCCAGCCTGCCGGCCTGTGATGTGGAGCCCCGGGAATGCTGTGTGTGTGTGGGGAGGCGGGTGGGGCCTGCATGAGCTCACCCTGAGGTACCTGCTGGGGCTTCTGACCCTGGCTGCCAGCAGGGGTGAGTCAGCTGGTGACGGTTGGAATCCTTCATGGCCCCCTGGTGCCCTGGGCTCTGGTCAGGGGAGCCAGGCCCTTCGGCCTTCAGCTTGGCTGTGGGCACTAGACATCCGCCCTGGCTGCGGTGGGGGGTGGGGGGTGGGAAGGGGGCTCCCGAACTGCCCCTCCAGGAAGCGTCCAGGATCTCACGGATGCGTTGCCAGGACCTTCACTCGGGGCCAGTGGTGGGCTTGGCTTCAGCCAGGGGCTGGCCTGGGTGCCTGTGTCCCCTCCTACTGACCTCCCCTGGCCTCTCGGCCCCAGGATGGGGGAGTTCAACGAGAAGACCACGTGTGGCACCGTCTGCCTCAAGTACCTGCTGTTTGTCTTCAACTGCTGCTTCTGGGTGAGGAGTGGGCACCCCCTCCCGCTGGCCTCCGCCGCTCCCATTCCTGGTCCTTAAGGGGAGCCCTGGCCTGGGGGCGGGCGTGCCGACCAGTGTGCGCTGCCCACAGCTGGCTGGTCTGGCCGTCATGGCGGTGGGCATCTGGACGCTGGCCCTCAAGAGTGACTACATCAGCTTGCTGGCCTCGGGCACCTACCTGGCCACAGCCTACATCCTGGTGGTGGCTGGCGTAGTTGTCATGGTGACCGGCGTTCTGGGCTGCTGCGCTACCTTCAAGGAACGGCGGAACCTGCTGCGCCTGGTTAGCAGGGCACCGGGCTGCTGGGGGGGGGGGGGGGGGGGACGGGCTCTGGGGCCCCGGTGAGAAAGGGAGTGGTGGGGGTCGAGTGTGACGCCGCAGGACAGCCTCTGCGGTGCTCACCTGTGCCAGGGGTGGGGGGCATCCCTGCATCCCAGCTCGGCCAGCCTAGGGGAACTGTCAGGGAGTGCCAGCACCCACCCACTGCCATGAGCCCTCTGTGGCCACTTGGGATCTGAGGTTGGGGGCTCTGCTCTGTCGTGCCTGGGCGCCAGGAGTCCTCACGGGACAGGGGTGTCTGCGCCCAACCCCAGCTAACCGTCCTCGCCCCCCCCGCCCCCCAGTACTTCATCCTTCTCCTCCTCATCTTTCTGCTGGAGGTCATCGCTGGCATCCTGGCCTACATCTACTACCAGCAGGTGAGGGGCCTAGACAGGCCACGCGGGGACGCACACACGCGGGGACACAGACACACACGCGGAAACGTGCCCGTGCAAGGGCAAAGATGGGCACGTGAGACAGGCACACACGCTCCCCCTCCCCCATGTTCCAGAGGCCCCCGGGGGGTAGGGGCTCACAGTGCGGATGGACAACTTGCTGTAGTGCCCAACAGGCCCACTTGGGGGCTCATGCAGGGAGGAAGGTGTCCATGGGACCTGGAGCTCCCTCCCTGTCCTCAACCCTGTCCACGGCCACCTGGGACACTTGTCCAGCCCAGCCCAGCCCCTCCCCAGCCAGCATCTGGCCCTAGCTCTGCTTGGAGACCCTCGCCCCCCCCACCCCCCGGTCTGTCCCTGCCTCCACGTGCCCCAGCTTGGAGGGTCTTGGATTGTTCTGCTGAAGCTGTCCCCTCACCCCCAGCTGAACACAGAGCTCAAGGAACACCTGAAGGACACCATGACCAAGCGGTACCACCAGCCAGGACACGAGGGTGTGACCAGTGCGGTGGACAAGCTGCAGCAGGAGGTATGTGGGCACCACGGGGGTGGGTGTGCACACCCCTGCGGGCCCCCCGGGGCCCCTGAGGGAGTCCCTGCCCCAGGGGCTCAGCCCGGGCCGCGTTGTCGCTGCAGTTCCGCTGCTGTGGCAGCAACAACTCCCATGACTGGAGGGACAGCGAGTGGATCCGCTCCGGCCAGGCGGGTGGCCGCGTGGTTCCCGACAGCTGCTGCAAGACTGTGGTGACCGGCTGCGGGCAGCGGGACCACGCCTCCAACATCTACAAGGTGGAGGTAGGTGCCTGGGCTCCCTGGTGAAGGGCTGAGGAGCCGCGGCAGCCCCGGGTGCTGGGGGCCCACCCGAGGGGCCGGACTCGCCCACCTCTGGCACCTTACCCCTCCCCCGCCAGGGTGGCTGCATCACCAAGCTGGAGACCTTCATCCAGGAGCACCTGAGGATCATCGGGGCGGTGGGCGTTGGCATCGCCTGTGTGCAGGTTCGGGGGGGCGGGCAGGCCCCCACGGGTGCAGGGGACACGGGCGGCCGGTGGCCGTGCCCTGCTCACTCCGGCTCTGTGCCGCAGCTCTTCGGCATGATCTTCACGTGCTGCCTATACAAGAGCCTGAAGCTGGAACACTACTGACCCTGCCGGGCGCCCCGCGAGTGCCGCAGCTTTGCCGCCTGACTACTGAGCTGACACTACTGATGGCCCCAGGGCCAGAGTCCCAGGACGCTGCTCCGTACCCTCTCCCCCGCTCTGCCAGGGAGGTGGCGTTCTCACGTGTGCACCCCCATGCCGCCACCGTGACCTCTGGGGACCCCCTCCCTCAGAGGGAGCTTCAAGTGCCTTTCTCTCCAGACCAGAGGACTGAGGCGGGGCCCTCCGGCTGCGGGGAGGGAGGAATACTCTGCCTGGTGTGGGGACACTGGCTTCTGACAGTCAGGTCCCTCTCTGCTTCTCCTGTGGGGCTGGGGCCCTGGGAGGGGGGGCCACCCCCCATGCCTGTGCTCCGCCAGAGGGGCTGGTTTGGGGTGAACTGGGCAGAAAGGGGCTGGCCCCCCCAGGGTGCTCCTAGACCCCTGGACACACCTCTGCATGGTGGTCAGGGCATTGCCGGGTGGGGACAGCCGCAGGCAAAGAGTCCCAGATGCACCTGCCGCTGGGTTGCCTATCGCCACCCCTCCCACCCTCCAGCCCCGCTCAGGAAAGCCAAGCGAGCCCGGTCCTGTCCTGCAGGTCCTGTATCTGCCCTCCCAGTCAGGCCTCTGCTGCCCGAGCCCCTGCTTGGATTCCCCACCACTCCCCCCACTGAAAGGCCACAAGCTCACTTGTTCACGATCACCTCCCCTTGGCAGAAGCAGGGGGTTGTGGGTTCACTCACTGCTGTATCACAAATGCCTAGAACTGCTGCTGCCATGTGACAGGCACTCAATAAAAGTTTGTGGACTGAGTGGGCTTACTCCGTGAGCGACAGACCTGGTTCTGGTCCTCAGGGCCTTCTCCCCAACAAGGGGGACAGAACCCAGTCCCACAAGGGGCCAGGAGGGCGCATCCTGGTGGTCCCAGGCAGCCCCGCGGGAGCCAAGGACTGATGGGACTCCAGGGCCGAGAGGCCAATGGCAGACAGCTGAGCACAGGCTGCCTGCAGAGCCTTGCCGGTTCTGGGACGGAAGAACGGTGGTGTGGCCAGAGCCTCATAGAGGCGACAGAGGCCTCGAACGCTGGTTTCTAAACCCCCTTCTGGCTCACGTAGGGATTAGGAAAGGGGGTGTGGGCTCAGGAATGAGGAAGGAGGCCTGAGCTTTGGCAGGACGTGAACTGGCAACAGAAGCCAAGGCTTAGGCCGTCTCCTCTGGGCAGACCCTACCTTCCTGCCACAGGTGTGTTTACTGGTTCTCAGAGGACCCCATGTCAGACATCTGGGCAGTGGGGCTGGCCCTGAAGAAGGTGCCAGAGAAAGTTGCCTCTGTTTCTCTTAACCACAGGCTCCTGCCTTCCGCCTGCCGGAGGGTACCAGGGTTTGCCGACTCCCGTCCAGGGTGATGGCTGCGGGCTCTAAGCCTCAGCCTGAGCTGGAACAGGACGGAAGTCCCCGGAAGACAGCTGTTCGGTGGGGCCACAGGATTAAATGCTAGTGCCCAGGGCCCTGGGAGCTTGACCGGCTCTGACACCCAGCAGAGCCTCCTAGGCCCACCCTCAAGCTGCTGTGAGGGTCTCAAGGGTGGCAGTGGAGGCTGGGCCCTCCCCCTACAGGAACATGGCCAAGGGAAGGAGCCTGCTGGGCTTGGCTGGTGCCTAGAAGCTTCTGGCAGCAAGACCCTCTGGATGGGCAACTGAGACACAGCAGCCACTCTATTCAGGGCCCAGGAAATCTGGTTGTTGAGATCCTGGGAGGGGTTTTGGGGAATTTCTGTGCTAGGTCTAAGGAGCACCCAGAACATGGGGGTGGGGATGCCAGTGTCCCCTGGCCCCCTAACCCAAGTGCTATTGGCCGTCTGTGACTTTGTTGGGCTATGAGAGCCCACACTCCAGGAACCCCCCACCCCCAGGCTGAATGGCTGTCATTTGAATGGCTCTTCCTCCCCCTGGGCAGTGAGGGCCATGTCCATCCCTAAGCAGCTTCAGGCATGAGACAAGGGAGTCCCACAAAACCAGGCCAACCGTTAGGACCTTCTTGTTGTTCTGCAAAGACCTTTACTGGACGGTTCCTTCCACACTGGAAGACACACACCCGCAGGCAATGCACGGGCATGCTCCAGGCTATCCACACCTCACAGGGAGGAACTCTGGGCAAGACTCTGCCGGCGCCTGGTGAGCACAGCGGGCGGGTGGGCTCCAGCGCCCTCACTTCTCCAGAGGTGCATAATTGAGCAGCTTCTCGATCAGGTCCACGTGGGCCAGCAGCATGCGACGGCAGCAGTAGCGCTTCAGGCCAAGTGCATCCAGAGCGTCCCTGTGGGCAAGGACAGCAGGCCGTGCTCCGTTCATCCAGGCACTTCCGGGCAGATGGAGGGCCCTGCCCAGGCTCGGGCAAGCCACACTCGGCTGCCGTGGGATGGTTCCAGCTCGGCTCCACAAGTCAGAGAGCCAGGAGCACCGCCCCCCCCCCCCCCCCCCCCCCCCCCCCCCCCCCCCCCCCCCCGTCTCATTTCTCAAGCCAGTTAGAGTTGTCAATTTTGCCAGGGACTGAGCCCCAGTCACCCTGAACACTGCTCCGGAGGTGGCAGGTTGGGACAGAGCAGGCCAGGTTGGGAGGTCCCTGACGGTGGTATGCTTGCAAGGGGGTCCTGTGCAGGCTACCGGCCACTCACTCACACTCTGGACATTGGAACAGACTCATTAGTACCCGGCATGAGCACTCAGCCCATCCTGGGCCTCCGCATTCATCCAAAACATTCGAACCCCAGGCCCCAGGGGGTTTGAATGTGGTCAGGACAGGGGACTGTCCACAGTCTGTCCACAGACTTGTCCACAGCCAAGAGTCAGACTGTAGTGGCAACAGGGATTCAGACAATATTGTGGTGGTAACTGCAGTGTTAAGGAGCAAAGCCAGAAAAGAGCCCCCGCCACCCAGCACAGCGTGATACACATGGCTATGTGGCCAGGAAGCTTGTTCTATATCCCCAAGGGGCAAATGGTTTTGCCAAGACACGGGGGTGGGTCTAATGGCAGAGAGAGGAGAGAGAGCAGGAGGACAGGGAGGAAGCTGACGACTTAGGTGCCATGGCTTGCCAGGGGATACCTAGAAGTCCCCAAGATACCGGCGGCTTGATACCCAACTCCCCTCCTCTCCCCGAACTGCAAGGAGGGGGTGGGGGTGGGGGCGGTGGCAAGGCTCCAGTGAGAACACATCAGTGGAGCAGGGTTGGGAGAGAGCCTAGGGAATGAAAGCGCCCGAAGAGTCACCTATGTTGATACAAATGCCCGCTCCCACCCCGCCAGGACCCGGGACCCCGTCCCGCCGTTCCCTCGCCCCCGCGCCTAGCAGCAGCCCACCCGCAGACCGGGACCCCTGACCTCGTCCTCCGCCTCTGTCCGCACAGATCGGGACCCCTCGACCCCAGAGCCCCACCCCCCGCCCTTCAGTCCCGCAGGCCGGGACCCCTCGACCCCCGTTCCCCACGCCCCCACCCGGCCCGGCGCCTCACCCCTCGGTGTACTCGGCCTGCAGCAGCCCCAGGTAGGCCTCCCACTTGTTGCCGACGATCTTTCCGCAGGTGAAGCAGCGCACGGGTATGATCATGGCGGCGGCAGCTCAGCGCTCGCTCGGTCTGATCTCGCCGCGCTTCCGCCGCGGAGCCCGCCCCGCTTAGGGCGCGTCCATCGCCGGGGGGGAGCCCAGCCCCGCCCCCAGCCGCCCCCCAGCCCGCCCCTCCGGCGCCGGTGCCGTCGGCGTCCGCTTCCCCCCGTGCCGAGTTCCATTCGCGTGGACCGGGGGTTCCGGGGCCCGCGCGGCCGCGGCAGGAGCAGGCGGACCCCCCCCTCCGGCCTTCTCTTTGGTACATCCCGACCTACGGCGTCCCTAGAGGGCCCGAAAGGCCCCGACGGCGGCCGTTCGCCTTCCTCGTGTCCGCATGACTGACAGCTGCGCGGCGGGCGGACCGCGCGCAGGTACCGAGTCCGCGCGCGGGGGCTGAGGCCAGGGTCCCGCCCCCCCCCGCAGCCCCCCAGCCGGGTCCGGGAGCCGAGTTGAGCTGAACCCGCGCGGAGTTGGAGCCCCGAGCCTAGCCGCAGCAACAAGTGGCGGGGCCGGGGGCGCGGCGACCCGCGCGGCGGGGATGGGGTGGGGTGGGACACGGGGGGCAGAGAGGAGCCGGCCGGTGGCCGGCGGGGACCTGCCGCGGCGGGCGGACACGCACGGGCTTTCCCGCCGCCCCTCCCCGCCTGGAGCCGCTGCCCGCGCGCACCCGGGGGTCTCTGTGGCAGAGTTTGGCGGTCCCATCCTCAGCCGTGGCCTGGCCCGCTCGTCCGCACCGTGTCGGTCCCGGCCCGGCAGTAGCCTGTAGCCCCGACGGCGGGAGGGCGCGGCGGGCTCAGCGGCAGCTCCTCTCCCCCCCAGCGCTGCAGCGATCCGCTTCGGCCCGCGTCCCCCCTCCCTTCCTCCCGAAGAAGGGTCTGGGGGTGGGGTGCGGAATGGGTCTGCACCCAACTTGGGCCAGGCAGTGCTGGGTAGCCTCTGATCTGGGGACGTCGGGCCTCTGAGGACTCGGGAGAGGGGGGAGGCTGGAGAAGGGTGGGTGGTCCGGGAGGGCGTCGTGGAAGAGGTGCCTCTTGAGCTGAACTGGAAGATTTCATGGGGGTGAGCCTGAGTGCGTGTAAGGGAGTGGACTGGTCCTGGCAAAGGGAACCCTTGGACGGAGGCCTGGAGGCTATACCTGCCCGACGGCTCACGGCCACAGGTTTGTACTAGAGCCAGAGGTGGAGCTAGGGGTGAAGGGGCAGGAGCCACAGAGGATTTAGAGGAAGGTCTAGCTGTGTCTCTGGAAATGGGGTGGGTGACGTGAGCTCCTTGATCTTGGTGTGGGAGATGGGGAGGAGCAGTGTACGGTGAGAGGCAGGAAGGCTCCCTGGAGGAGGTAAACTTTTGGGCTGTGGGGGATGGATGTGTTACAGAGTGGCACCTGTGACGGAGGTATGTGTGTGTGTGGGGGAGGGGCTTGTCAGGGTCCCTGGCCTGGGGCCTCTGGATCTCCGGTAGGGGTGAGTAGGGCCTGTGCCGAGTCCCGGGCATCAGCTCACTGTCCTCTCACGGGTGGATGATGGATTCCGGTCTTAGTTGAGGGGCAGGGAGACGCAGGGTCCCCCGAGGCCTGGGTGGGGCTGGCCAGAGCTGCTGCCTGCCTGGCGTCTGTGCCCCCACCTTTGCCTGGGTCCTGGATAGACTGCCCAGTGCATTTGTCATCCCGCACGCGGCCACGTGCGGAGCCACGAGTGAGGCCACTTCCCTTCCCAGCTGCCCCCCCCCCCCCCCCCCCCGCTACTGGACGCACATCCTGTCCCTGGGCAGAGGGGCAGGATTGGGGACCTTGAGTCACAGTGGCCTGGGGGCAGACCCAGGCTCAGCTGCAGAGGCTGCTGGCAACTGTGGAGGTGAGGGACACAGGGGAGGGGATCCAGGCTTCAACTGGGTGGACCTTGGGGAGCTGGTGGGGGTGGAAGGCTTCCTGGAGGAGGAGCCCAGGGCCTGCCCCACCCATGCTCCTACCCGGATCAGTTGTTTACTCTGAAAGAGTGAGGGGAATGAGCCTCCCGCCCTGATCCTGGCTGGAGCCAAGTTGACATTCCTGGAATTCTGAGAGCTGTGTGTAGTTTTGGGGGCGGTGGTGGCCTCCTCTTCCCGGGCTCCTCCCTCCAGCTCTCTGACTTCCGAGGAGAGGCCACGGGGAGCATCATGGCTGCCCCACCTTAGCCTGTGTGCCCTCAACATAGGTGTTCACGGAGGCCCCTTCGGGCGTTTGATCCTGTCGTCTGTCTGTCTCTACTCTGCCTTGGCTCAGCCCTGACCAGGGGACACTGGGGAGCCTCAGAGGTCAGCCCTGCCCCCTGTCCCCTGCCTCTGTCGTGGGTGACCATGTTCCTCTGTGTGTGTGTGTGCCATGGGCCAGGCTCTCTTCAGAGAGGGCAGGAGGGAGCCGTGGGGGCCTAGGGCACTGGTGGGAGGTGGGGGGACCTCGCTTCTCCTCTCGGCGTGCAGTGTCAGCACAGATGTGGCCCAGGCCTCCGGCCAGAGAGAGGGCCAATTTCTTGAGAATGGGGCATCCTATCCCCAGTGGTGGGAGGCATAGGGAGGGAGGAAGGGAGGGCTGTGCTCACATGTGGTTGGGAACCCGTGAGCCACATTTCCCGCTAGAAGAGGGTCACTGCAGGGCACGCAGGGGACAAGGAGAGATCAGCGGCTGAAGTTTTTGCTGCTGAGAGGCTCTGGCCCGGAGCATTGCCCTGTCAACAGGCCAGCCGCAGGGCCAGCTTGGCCTGGGAGTCAGCTGGTCCTGAAATCAGTTTCTCCACCTGTAAAGTTGGTGGAACCAGAAGCTGCCCAGCTGGAGGGTCAAAATCCTGACCTTGCGGGCCTGGCCCCTGGCCCCTCTTGTTTGGGTGGATGTGTGCTCATACAGGGGTGCGCAGGGCGGGGTGGGGTCCGTGAACATACATGCTCCGATGCCTCGCCAGGGCCCGGCGGGTCGCTTGCCTGCTGTACCCACACTAGCCCTTGGCCCTGGGGTCGCAGGGGTCGTGAGTGGTGCCATTTGCAGGTGTGCTTGAGGCTGGATTGGCCTTAAGCTGACGACCGCCCCCTCTGGACGAGCCTGTCTGCCAGCTGGGCTGCCTGGGCCCGACTGGGGCTCCCTGAGGGTACTGCTCTGTCTGGGTCTTGGTGGCTGGGAGCAGGGGTGGGCACACCCTTGGTTACCAGAGGCAGGAGGCCCCCAGCGCCTGTGGGAGGTGGAAAGGTGCCCCCCGCCCTGGGTCCTAATTGTGTCCCCTCCACCACCGCCTCCAGCAGACCTGAGGGTCAGGGGGAGGGGGAGAGGAGCAGAGGTGTGGGGGGAAGACCTGAGGTTGGGGTTGGCCTTGCTGGGCCCAGGAGAGCCTGGAGGCCCCTTGGTGGCCTCTTCACAGGGACCCCTCCCCCGGAGTGGGTGTCTCTGAGCCCCGGAGGCGGCTGCAGTTGGGGGGTGTGGGGGGGTGGCCTTGCCTGGGCTCCGTGTGGGGAGGGTGTGCAGGGTGGGGGCCCGGGTGGGCGTCGGGCCTGCCGGGCTGGGTCAGCAGCTGGAAGGCTGCCAGCACAGGACTGTTTGTGTTGGCCTCCGGGCTCCTCCAAGCTGCCTCCGAGCCTGCTCGGCCGGGGGGCCCCGGGTAGGCCTCGGCTCTGCTCTCCCTGCCGATCTGCCTCTGCTGGGGCTCTGCTGCCCGGCCAGGCCCCTGCTGCCTCTCAGCTTCTGGGGCTCAGGGTGGGCCACGCCACTGGCCCTCCCCCCCCGCCCCCCCACCATCTCTGTTTCGGCTTTCGGGCTCGTTCCTCTTTGAGTGGGACTTTGGTCTGGCCAGGTAGGTGCCCACGGCCTTCTCATGGCTTAGGTTCCCTTGGGGTCCCTCACTTGCCCTGCAGAGTCGAGAAGACCCAGCCCAGGATCACCGGTGTGTTTGTCTTGGGGCTCTCCCTCCGCCCTGTCCCTGCTGCGGTTCCGCTCTGGGGGATGTGGGCGTGCAGACCCTGCATGCAAAGGAAGCCCAGAGCAGGGAATGGGGAGGGAGGCTTCCTGGAGGAGGAGGCCGGGCCTGCAGAGAGACGGAGACAGCTCCGGTCCTGGTCCTGTTCAACCCCTGTGCCCTGCCCCAACCACAGGGTTCTGTCTAGGCTGCCCTAGGTGGGAGCGGGGGGCTCTGGACTCATGGAGGACTCTGTGGGGGCCAGAAGGGCTAGAGGTCATTCATGGAGGGTCCCGGGCTGCCTTGGGGGTGAGGGCTGGGAGTGTGGCTGCACAGTGGTCTCATCCAGCCTCAGCTTTGTGTTGGCCGTGGGACTTCCCCACGTAGGGGCCCCAGGAGGGTTGGGGGGGCCGCTGGTGGATCTGCCCTTTAGGCCCTGCCCAGGAGGCTCCTCTGTACCCGCCCCCCTGCCCCTCCCGGTTCCCAGGTCTTGGGGTGGGGGCATGGTAGGGTATGATACATGGGTTTTAGCTTCTAGAATGTTGCTGTGGGCTTTGGGCCCCACAGCCCCTGGGTGGGGGGGGCTCATCAAGGAAAGTGGATGAGGTGTGCCCCCACCACCACCCCCATTGCCCTTGCTGCTGCACCGGGCCTGAAACCCCTCCGTAGACACTTCATTCCTGGGCACGGGGACTGCTGAGGGCCTGGGAATTGGTCTGCTCGTCGGCCCCAGGCACAGGTCTGGTGGACTGGCGGGCAGTGGGTGGCCCACGGAGGATGGGCGTGAGGGAGTGGATGGCCGCCATGGTGCCGTCCCCCCCTTGGGCTGCCGAGAGGACCACCTGCCCCACCCCCAGGCTGCAAGGAGCACCTGGTCTGAGGAGGGAGAATTGGGGGGGTCTGCCTGGGATGCCCTCAGAACCGCCCCTCCCCACCCCGTGTGACCTTGGAGTCCCCTTCTCAAAACCCTGGCTGGTGGGGGAGGACAGGACCCTCCCGTGAGTGCCGATGGCAGATGAGCGGGCCTGGTGAGTCACCCCCAGCTGGCTCTGTGGGGAGACAGTGAGGCTGGTGGCTCAGGGAAGGAACGGGCGGGGTGCAGAGCGTCTCGGGGGAAGCGGACCCTGGAGGCCGACCTCAAGGGGGTGGGACAGCACGACATGGCCCGTGTTGTGCTTGAGTTCCTGCTTCTGAACACGTGTGTTCTCTGCGCGCGTGGCCCCCGCACGTGCTGTGTGTGTGTGCAAGCCTGCGTCTCAGGACGAGCGACCCAAGGTCGGGAGCAGAGCCCTATTTGACACCCACCCCCGGCTGGTCCCCTGAATCTGGCAGTGCGCCCCCGCCCCCTAGCTGCTCTCGCCTGCCCCTGCAGGGACCTGGTCCTGAGTGGAGGGTTGCTATTAACCCCCCAAGAGCCTGTCCCGTTTCGGGGAGCCCCCACGGAGGGCGCGGGGTGGCCTCCATCGTGCCCACCTTTCTTTCCACAGGGCTCCCGCCCGCCTTGGCTGTATTGACCGCAGGCCGACCTGCCGGCTCACTTTCAGGAGAATCAAGCACCACCCGGCTTCTTCTCTGCGGCAAGCCCAGGTATGTCACAGCCCGGCTGAGCAGTAGGGGTGCGGACCTGGGCTGCCTCGTGGTTTCGCCCACTCCTGGCCCGGGGGCCTGGCCAGCAGGATGCTCTCCGGGTCCTTAGAGTCTGAGCCAGCCAGATGCCGTCTCCTGAATGTGTCTCGTTGGGGCCCCGCCTGCTGGAGGAAGGGGACTCCTATTGGGGAGAGGCTGGACTTCGGGGACAGGGTCCCCCCTACCTGGCTTCAGCCCTGATGCATGCGTGTCCTCATTCCAACTGGCCCCAAGACCCTTGGCTGAGTTTTCCAATGTCGTTTCAGACGGACTCTCGTCACCTGGGGGGGAGTGGGTGTAGGGTTTTGTAGATGGGATGTTGTGGGGGACGTTGGGACGGTGACAGCTGAGTGAGATAGTGAGATAGAGCTGGGTGCTGGGGCCCAGTGGGGGAACCCAGGCTGTTCCCCGTCTGCCCCCCGCCCTGCCCCGCTCCAGCGTGATGGGGGGGGGTGGTAGAGAGGGGAGCCCAGGGCTCCATGGGGAGTCCCCCCCCCCCAGCTGTGGCCAAGGCCACTTCCGCATCCTTGGAAGCCTGGCCCAGGGAGCCAGGCTGAAGGAAGGCTCCGGCCCTCAGGCCCTGTCCCCACACATCTCTGGCCCCAGCCTCCTTGGGGACAAAGCTGACAGGCTGGCAGCAGATTTGTTTCGGCCCCTGGAGGTCTGACTGTGCTTCCCTGAGTTGTCTGGCCGTGGCGTGCAGGGGTGATGCATGGGTGGGGGGAGGCGGTGTCTGTGTGGGGCATGTAGGGTGAGGCGGAGTCACGCCCGGGTCCTCCCTTGGCCCACCTGCGCCCACAAGTGCACTCTGAACACCCAGTCTCACACGCGGGCCTCCCTGAGTGCCCACCCTCGGCCTGGGCTGTGGAGCTGGCCGGCTTGGGCCAAGGGGGCACGGGGGTCTCCAGGCTCATCGGCTGCCGCTTGTTCCCTGGTTTCTGTAGGGCCTGGGGCCCTCCACCACCTGCTTCTCCACTGGGACCCTGGCACGTCACTGCTCTGTCCCTTTCGTGGGGCCCAGACGTGCCAAAGAACCCTGGGAAAAGAAAAGGGTAGAGGGGCCATGGGAAACCCTGGGTGGGCCAGCAGCGGGAGACAGGCAGAGACTCTGGGACTGTCCTGTCCCCACTCCCTGCCAGCGCCAGCTCTGCTCTGGGGGCAGAGCTGCGCTTCTCGGAAGAGTCGTCAGGGGGCAGCAGAGGGTTCATGCTTGGGGGCCTCAGGGCCCAGCAGGGCTGCCAGAGGGCACTCGGCCTGCAGCCCTCCAGACAGTCCTGCTCTGGCTGCTGCACAGCCCCCCAGACCCGCTGTCTCCCGCACCACTCAGTCTCTAATTTGTCACCTTGTCAGTGTCACTCCCCACCCCCTCTCCCCTGCACCCTTGCTCCTACTTTCCCCTTCCCTTCTCTCCTGACTCCTCCTCCTTCCCCTGTCTCTCCCACCCCCTCCTCTCTCTCCCCTCTGCTACCTGACTCTCAGGGACCTTGAGCCAGCCCTTCCCTCTTTGGACTTCAGAGTCTGGGACCGTCCCGTTGGGGGGGGGGGGGGGGGACACTGCCAGTGGACTCCCATGGCGACCTGGTAGGCCTTGACTGCAGCCCTGAGCCCAAGGTGTAGGACCCACATCCCCCAGGCCCAGAGCCTTGAGAGGCGGGGGCTCAGCTCTCCTTTGGCCTCTGGGGTGCAGGCCCAGGGTCAGATAGGGAGGAGGCATCGGGCTTACATGCTGCTGCACCCCCCCCCCCAAACACCAGGGGGCCCCAGAGACCATGCTGCCCCCACCAGTGGGGTGAGCCGTGGGGGCGCAGCTGGGGGGGACAGCTGTCCCCATCTGCCATTGGGGGTGTGTGTATGCACCTGTAGACAGTTCCTGGTACGCGTGCCTGTACGCGAGCACGTGGCACATCCAGAACGACAGGCTAGTGTGCACACCAGCAGTGCAAGGGGCACTCGTGCACGTTCCAGCGTGTGTATGTAAGTCACCCAGGGA
Organism: Leopardus geoffroyi; assembly: GCF_018350155.1. Lineage (NCBI taxonomy): Eukaryota > Metazoa > Chordata > Mammalia > Carnivora > Felidae > Leopardus > Leopardus geoffroyi. Next base: position 115,149,104 of record NC_059329.1, on the reverse strand, counting down.
ACCTGTGAGCTTGGCTCGGGCCCACGTCTGCGTGCGAGTGTGGATGTGTCCGGGGGGTGCAGGGTCTGACTTCCAGGCCAGGCTGGTGCACGAGGAGCTGTGAGGCCCCTTCAAAAATGACCAGTAATGCCAAGACAGTGGCGCCAGGGCATCAAAGCAGTGAGGGGCTCTGTGTGGCTGCGTGTGACCTACGGCAGGGAAGCCGAGGGCCAGGGCAGGGGGTCTGCCCTCAGCAGCCCTGCCAGCACACCCTGGCTGAGTTGAAGGAGCAAAGGGCCGCGGGAGTGGGGATCCGCGCCTGTTTTCAGGTGCCCGGTGATCACCCACACCCTCTTGTGTGTTCCCGCCCCTCTCTGTAAGTCTGAAAGCTTCCCCACGGGTCTTGCCGAGTAACCTGCCCTCCTGGGCACCCTCCCCACTTGCCCTCCCTCGTCCCAGCCCCTCTGAGGGGCTCGTCCTTTAAGCTGCAGTCCTGCCTCCTGCCCCAGCAAGATTCCCTCCCTCTCGCCCCCCCCCCCCCCCCCCGCCCAGGTTGGGTACCCCAGGCTGATTCCGGTGCCCACAGACGCCTCTCCCCATCCAGGCTGTGAGCCGCCCGGGTCTTGGGGTCCCCGCGCGGCCGTCACCAGCCCGGGCTGGAGGTGAGGGATGCTGCTTGGAGAAAGCGCACCCCAGGGCGTGCTCGGGGCTACATTGTAAGCCCTCTCTCGCTGTGGGAATCAAAGTCAAAGCCGCCCCAGGTCACCACCAGAAAGCAACTGGGCCATCCCTTCATTTGCATAGCGCTGTGGTATCTCGAGCGCGGTCGGGGGTCTCCAGGCCCGGTGTGGGGTCGGGGGGGGGGGGGGGAGGGGAGGAGCAGAGCGGTCGCGGCGGAAGGCTGGGGGCCTCGTTCCCGGGGCTGAGCGCTGCCTGGGCCGTGGCCTTCGGCCCCCTCCAAGGCTGCCCCTGCCCTACGAGAGCATCTTCCTCCCGAGCCCGGGGACCCGGAGAGCCAGGGGCGCCGGCGCGGGCGGAGCGGCCGGGGCCGGGGGCGGGGCGGGGTCGTCGCCCCGGGAATGCGATTGGCGGGCGCCCGCGGAGCAGCAGGATTGGCGGGGCGGGGCGGCCTGGAGGGGGGCGGAGGGGAGCGAGGCGAGGGGTCCGCGGGGCGGGGCGGCGAGGGGGGGAGGGGGGCGCGGGCGAGGCGGGCCGGCGGGGAGGGGAGGGGTCCTCGGGGGGCGGGGCCGGCGCGGATTGGCGGGGCGCGGGGCGCGGGGCGGGGGCCGGGGCTGCGGCGCGCGGACCGGGCAGGTGTCCGGGGCCGCCGCCGGGGCGGAGAGGAGCTGCGCGCCCGGCTGCCGGGGCGGGGGGCCGGGGCGGGGGGCGCGGGGCGCTGAGCCCGGCGGCGGCCCTGGCGCCATGCGCCGCTCGAGCACGGACGAGTCCACCTACCGGCGCAGCCCGTCGCCGGAGGGCAAGGAGCCGGGCTTCGCGCGCGGCGGCCCCTTCCGGCGCTACAGCAGCCTGTGCGGGCACGGCGGGGACGGCGGCCCCTTCTTCGGCCTGCACGCCAACCCCGGCCCCAGGGCGGCCCCGGCGCGCTGCGCGTCGCCCAAGGGCAGCAAGTACGTGTTCTTCTACCTGGACCTCTCCTTCGTCTTCCTCCTAGAGCTGAAGCGTTGCAGCATGGCGCGCGGCTGCCTCCAGGGCGTCAAGTTCCTCATGTTCGCCTTCAACCTGCTCTTCTGGGTGAGTGGCGGCGGGCCCGGGGCGCCCGGGGCTGCGGCGCCGGCCCGGCCCGACTCTCAGCACGGTCCAGAGTCGCTGCTCCGGCAGGGATGGGGGGCGAGGCTCCAGGACGCAGACGGGCGGGGCGGGGTGGTGGCGGTGGCGTGCCCGGGGTCGCTGCTCCGGCGGGGGGCCCGGTGGACCGGCCCTTGGGGCGCGCTTCCGGTACCGCGGGGCTGTGGCCGAGGCTCTGCCCGCGTTCGCTCCCCCTCTTTCTGGGGCCGGACGTGGCCCGCACCTGCGCCCGCCTGCGCCGGGGTTCCCATGTGCTGGTCGTGGCCGGCAGTGCGCTGGAGCTCCGGCGCTCCCCCTCCCTCCCCTCCCCTTCTCTCCCTCCGCGCCGCCAGCCGGCGTCCTTTCTTCGACCCCCCTCGCCCTCCCAGTGGAGTAACCCACCAGGCCTAAGGACTGTGGTCGCCGAGGGGCTGTTGGGGGCCCGGTGGTCCCCCTCCCCCCCCCAAGTCTCTGCAGGTGCTGTGGGAAGGGAGAGGGGGTGTGTGCACATGGGTGAATTCCCTGGCTGGGGCTGACACTGAACAGGATGCTGGGCCACCCACCGTGAGTGCTGGGGAGGTGTCTGGCCTCCCTGCTGGCTCTTCCTCCTACGCGGTGTGCATGTGTGTGGGCTGGTGCCCAGAACTTTTGCTGAATAGGTTGGGTTTGCTCAGACGGGATGTGTGGGCCCAGGGTCAGAGGCGATGGTGCCACAGGGTGGCCCCTTCCTCCTCCAGAGGAGAGTAGGCATGATGACGGAGTTGACAGAATTGCCACCCGGCCCCAGCCCCATAATGGTTGGGAGCATGGTGGGTTCTGGCTGTGACAGGTGTCCCACCCGACCAGGCTGGGGTCCCCTGGCTGGGCTACCCGAGGCTTGGTGGAGGGAGGATGCCAAGGTCACTCTCTGCTCCATGGTGAATTCTTGAGCCAGCCCTCCTTCCCACAGCTAGGAGGAAGGGGGTGTGGCGTTAGCTGCAGCCTGGACCCCACGAGGCGAGGCGGCTGTCCTGCACACGCTCATTTGCACGCAGTCCCGTTAAGGCCAAGTGCCCAGAATCCCGGGTCCGTCTTTCTTCACCTCCCTTCCATCCTGGGCTGTAGTTTTCTCTTCCCAGCTGGTGGAGGGGGGCCATCAGGGGTCGCTGGGGGGCAGGGGCAGCCAGCCCGGGCTGCATTCGGGGTGAGACCCAAGGCTCCGGGCCCAGATGCCCGCTTCGAGGTGGCCGCCCCGAGGGCTTGCTCTCTCTCTACAGGGGGATCCTGGGAGGGATGAGGCCCAGGTCTGGGGTGAAGCACCCCTGAGGCCAGCAGCCAGGAAGGGGGTGTTGGCGGCGGGAGCTCGGGCCCAGGCGTGTGGAGGGGCGAACATCTTGGTGCGGGATGTTGACCAGCTGCAGCGGGCGCCCGTGTGGAGTGGCTGGCAGGGTCGGCACGTCCAGGGCAACCTGATGGCAGATACCGCAGGTGACCAGGTCTGACCGTGGTGACAGTGTAGTTGGTGGACTGACTGGAGGGAGCGGCGGTGGGGGGTGGGATGGGGGACAGAGATAGTCTGGTCCCGGGAGGTAGGCAAGACTTGGCTTTGTCCCTGATTTGCCATCCTCGGTGGTCTGAGAGCTGCCCACCCTAACGGCTCCCCAGGCAGAGCTGTGTCTGCCCTGTGAACCCTAAAGGAGGGACCGTACTGGCTGCAGGACAGACATGCTTCGCCAGTCCCTGCCATGGATGACGTCCTCAACCTGGAAACGAGTAAATCAGAAACCCCTTTGGGACCCCCTCCTGGGCTGGAAAATCCAAGTCCCTTTTATTATACAATTATAGCTCCCTGCCCAGCAAACTGGGCCCCTGCTGCTGGCATGTGCCCCTCCCTGTGCCAGCGTGGTGCCCAGACAGGGTCTGAGACCAGTGGGTCAGGAAGGGCATCCGGGCCTGCCCACGGTGCACAGGAAGCACCCAAGGTGAGGCGTGGTGAGAAGTCAGGAGTCTGGGTCCCTGTCAAGGTGCCACGTAAGTGCAGGTGGCCAGAGGCTACAGCACCGCTTCCCCGGGACCCCAGCCCCTTGGCTCCCTGGGGGTGCTGGCCCCTCAGCCCATTTCCCACGGTCACTGGGAGGCCAGGGGACGGACCGCACCGGCACCCACTGGAGCTCACTGTAAGATCAGGGCCCAGGTAGTGGGAGGGGCGTCCCCGGGGCAGGACCTCAAGATGCTCACCTGTGCCAGTCCTGACCTCACCCTGCAGAGCCCCGCCGGGCCACCGTGGACGCCCTGGCTAGTGGGGAGGTCATCAGCTGCAGCGTGGGGGTGGGATGGGGGGGGCCTTGTGTCTGGTGGGGGGCGGGGGGGCGGTGCTCTGAGGATGGGGAAGGGGCTGGCTCGGGAGACGCTTGGCCTAAGCGTTTTACTTAAGACTTAAGACCCTTTTTTACTTAAGACTCTTGTTCATGTGCCGGGTTTGACGGTGCTCCTTCGGGTCTGGGCGGGCAGGACTGAGGCCTCCAGCCTTGGGTCCTTGCAGGAAAGAGTCACCGCTTGTCTGTCCTGGTCCTGTGTAGCCTGCCTGGGTCATTGGCTTGTCTCAGGGAAGGAAACAGGCCTGCTTATTGTCACCAGTGCCTGGAGCTGGGGTGCCCTGGGACGGGGGAGCTGGGAAGGCACAGGTGACACTCGCAGGGGAGGAACAGAGGTGCAGGGGGCGGCGGCTCCCGTCCTGCCTCCCCGCGGCATATGAGGCCTTCCTAGGGCACAGGGAGCTCTTCTGAGACGTGCACAGAGTCCCTAAAATGGGGCCAGGGAGCAGGTGGGGTGTGCAGCCCCTACGCGGCCCCTGGGGACTTCAGGCCTCCACCATGACAGAGGTAGAGGTGGAGGCCACAGGGGGTGGGCGAGAGGAAAGCGGTTCTTGGCTCTTCCCTGCCTGGGTCAGAGTGCTCAGGGCTACCCCCAGGGGGCAGTCCCTGTGGCCCAGGTGGTCCTGGGGGTGGACCTGGGGGGAGGCAGGGCTGAGCTCAGCAAGGTAAGGTTGCTTCTGTGTCCCCCCACAGCCAGGGCCCGCGCCCGGGCCTCAGCCTTGTGGCCTAACTCCTCCCCAGTTTGGATCAGCCAAGCTGAGGGCCCCTGCTCTCCACACCTCCCCTACTTCTGAGCTGCTCCCTGCTCTCCTCTCCCTGCACTTGTGCTCAGGGCCCCTCTGCGTGGCTGGGGTGGGGGTCGGAGCCCTGCCTGCCGTCTCCTGCTGCCCAGGATGCACTTTGTCCACCGGCACCACGTGTGGGCCCCTGAGTTTTCCTCTTTGATGAGCCGCGGGTGACGTCCAAGTGGGTGGCGCGGTCTGCTGTCACTGGCCTTTGGGCAAGGCCCCTAAGACTGCTGGAGGAGGGGACCCATGGTGGCAAGGGCTCTGCAGAGCAGGGGGCCGTGACCTTCCCCCAGTCCTCCCTACAGCTGGGGGAACAGGCATGCCGCGGGGACCTGCTTGAGGTCACAGCCCTCAGACCCTGTGCCTCCTCTTGGCTCCGGCCTCCTGGTGGTGCTGGGGGCATCCTCGTATCCTGGCTTCTGCTTCTTTCTGCGACAGGGCTGGGCAGGGGTGTCCCGCTGCCTGCGGGCTGCAAGTAGGGGTAGGTGGGCAGTCTTGTGATGGGCGGGGGGAGGGCGGGTAGATCCTGGGATGGGAGCAGGTGCTGGGGGTGGGGGTGCTTGACTGCCCTGGTCAAGTCAAGGGTCAGGACGCTCTCGTCCTTCAGGCCCGATGCTGGCTGATGGGACAGACCGGGACCCTGGGGCCCGGCAGGTGCCACTTCTCTGGGCCCAGCCCCCTAGACCAAGCCCTCGCTCCCACGGTGGGGACAGGAGGCACGCACTCTAAGCGGCAGCAACCCGTTTCCGAACAGAGGCCCTGACGCCGGAGGCCCCGTGTGCCTGTTGGGGAGCTGGCGGCTCCCCTGACAGCTTTGGGGGATCTGGGGGGGCCCTGCCTGCCCCGCCGGGGGGTCCAGGCAGCTGCAGCTCTGTGCTGGGTGCTTGTTGGGCCCGTCCACCCAAGTGACCCGGACGGGCTCTGTGAGTGTCCCTGGAGTCCAGCTGCTGGGAGGGAGGGCCAGGGACAGAACCTTCTACGTGTAAGGCAGGGGTGGAGTGGGCTCTGTCTGGGGCAGAGATGTGGCCTCAGCCATTAAGGGCTGGGGCGGGTCTTGGAGGTCAGGAGGCCCATGCAGCAGCCAGGGGGGCTGTGTCCCTGTTGCACCGGCCATCTGCAGCCCTGGTCCCGTCTTTCTACCTGCGGTGGGGCGCCTCCCACCCCCGCAGCCCCGTCCCCGCTGCCCCAGGTACCTGGCAATGGCCTCTCCCTCCCCTCCCCGCCCCGCAAGCAGTGTTGCTGTGGTTCTTTTTTTTTTTTTTTTAATTGAATTTTATTAATATATTTTAAAAATTTAATTTTTTTTTGAGAGAGAAACAGAGACAGCGTGAGCAGGGGAGGGGCAGAGAGAAAGAATCCCCAGCAGGCTCCGTGCTGTCAGCACAGAGCCGGACTCAGGGCCTGAACCCGTGAAACCCCGAGGTCGTGACCTGAGCCAAAACCAAGAGTCGGACGCCTAACTGCCTGGGCCACCCAGGCGCCCCCTAATTTGTTTTCTAGAGATTCTTTTTAAACAATTTATCTATTTTGAGAGAGAGAGAGGGAGAGAGAGAGAGAATCCCAAGCAGGATCCACACTGTCAGCACAGAGCCCGACCTGGGGCTTGAACTCAACAGTGAGATCGTGACCTGAGCCGAAATTGAGAGGACGCTTAACCGGCGGAGCCATCCAGGCGCCCCCTAAATTTATTTATTTATTTTTTTTTTTTAATTTTTTTTTTTTTTCAACGTTTATTTATTTTTGGGACAGAGAGAGACAGAGCACGAACGGGGGAGGGGCAGAGAGAGAGGGAGACACAGAATCGGAAACAGGCTCCAGGCTCTGAGCCATCAGCCCAGAGCCTGACGCGGGGCTCGAACTCCCGGACCGCGAGATCGTGACCTGGCTGAAGTCGGCCGCTTAACCGACTGCGCCACCCAGGCGCCCCCTAAATTTATTTTTAAGTCATCTCTACACCCCACGTGGGGCTCGAAGTCACAACCCCGAGGTCAAGAGTCCCACGCTCCACCGACCGAGCCCGCCGGGTGCCCCCCCCCCCCCCCCCCCCCCCCCCGGCTGCTGTGGCTCTTACCTGGCCCCTGGAGACCCTTTTGAGGCCCAGTGAGCAACTCCTCATCTTGGACCTCGCCGAAGCCTCCGGCCAGGGCTGTTCTGCTCCCCGGCCCAACCCCTCCTCTTTGGACAGTGGCTTCAGGGGGTCCCCGGGCGGTGGGGCTGTCCCCTGATGGGCCGGGGCGGGGGACTGCCGCGGCTGGGGGTGAGCCAATGGGGCTGGTGATGGCGCCGGGAGCTTGCCGGCGGTTAAGAAAATTAACTGCAGGCAATTGTGTAGATTTTAAGCGAGCGGCCTGCTGCGTTTTCACCCAGATAACAATCTCCAGCCAAGGTAGGGAGCGTGTCTGTGAGCCCGGAAGGTACCCCAGGCCACGTCACCCAGTGTCCCTGATCCCCGGCCTTGGGCAGCTGCAGACCTGGTCTCCGGCACGGCGGACGAAGGTTGCCATTCCTGAACTTCGTGCGGACGGGGTCCCCTCCTGGCGGCTCTTGGCCCGGAGTGGTAGAGCACCTCGCCGTGCCCAGGCCCCCCCAAGGCCATGCCGGCTGCCAGGCGAGGGGCTTCCAGGCACAGCGTGGCCCCTGTGGGCGCCCAGCCCTCCGCTGTGTTCCGAGGCCGCGGCCAGCTGTCCTGCCATCTGCCGGCCGGAGGGGCAGTGGCAGAGGGCCTCCTGACACCTGCCCCTTCATGGGCCTGGAGGGGGTGGCATCGCTGACCATGCGGTCCCTGTGCCCCAGCCCTGGGCCAACCTGAAAAATGCAGACGAGGGAGGGGACCGCAGGACGGGGAGCGTAAGCCAGGGACCGGGCTGGGGCTGGTGACAGGTGAGGACACGAGGCAAGGCATGTGCTCGGGGCGCATGGGAGGCAGTCGGGGAGGCCACGGCTGACCGTGGGGCTGGGCTCCTGCTTCAGGCCTCGTGGGCTCTGCTCCCGGGACCCAGCTGGGCTGGGGAGGAGGGTCCAGCCAGTGCCCTGGGCAGTGAGCGCGGCTGGACATCTGCAGGGTCGCAGTGGGGTCCTGGCCTCCCGGCGACCGCAGCCCCACTTACCCCGTGTTTGATGTTCTGCGTCCGAGTCTAACAGGGGCTTGTTTCTTCCTGCACTCGGAGGCTGTAATTTTCCTGCCAAAATGTTTTAAAAGCTGCGTATGCAGAAACATTTTCAAAATTACAGATAATTTTATTAACTACGTGTATGCGTTCTGTTAGTGTGCGTCTGAGTTTTTGGTGACTGGTCTGCGTGAACACGGAGGGCCTTGGAGCTTATGGGGTTGACAGGTCGTAGGGCAGCACGTCTGTGAGATGAGCCTGTGTGGCAGTGACGGTGAGGGTGTCTGTGTGTGTGACAGTGACGGTGAGGGTGTCTGTGACAGCGTGGGGTAACATGGTGACAGTGTGGGCTGTGTGTGTCACCGCGTGGATCTCCCCTGCCATCTCAGGGTGGACAGGTGGGGACGTTTTGTGGTGTTGATTAAGGAAATCTGTTTCCAGCAGGGCTGGAGGTGGGGGCTCCGGGGACCTGGACCGCCCCTCCCTCATAGGCGCCTGCCCGCGATGTCCTCCCCACGCCCTTCCACGTGTCCCCATGGGGTGAGGGCGCTCAGACGGGCTCATTTTCCTGCTGACGGAGCCGTCCGCCGATGTCCTTGAAGGCAGACAGTCGGGCTGTGAAGCACAGGGGACGGTTCTGTCCTCTGCCCGGGGACCTGCCGCATGGGACTGCCCACCGTCCTGGGGGCTCAGCTCAGAGATGTGACTCCCCCAAAGTGGGGGACAAGCTGGTGTGAGGCCTGGAGATGGCAGCCGTCACTGTGTCCCCCTCCAGGGGGAGGTGGCCCGCCCTCACGCCCTCCCTGACCCGGGCCCCTCCCCAGTCACCTTACTCGGTGGCCCCAGCTTCAACCCTCCCCTGGGGCTTTGGGGATCCCAGAGGCCGTGGGGACGAGGTGTTGGCTGTCCCAACAGGCACGGGGGAGGGGCTTGGCTCCGCTTCTCACCTGTAGGTGGGGCGGGAGGCGGGCCAGGGCCTGTCCGGCTGCTTCTGTGCCCCGTGGCGCTGAGTGGTGCCCGTCGCAGGCGGGCGTGGGGTGCCCAGAGGCGCTGGGTGTCCCCTCTGCGGCCCTGCCTGAGGCCAGCACCATGGCTGGGGGCCTGTCTGCATCCCGCATGGAAGTCACGCCCATCCTGCAGGTGTGGGCACACGTGCGTCCCCATAGAGCCAGCGGACCCTGTCCTGCTCTGGAGCTGTGCCCCCCCCCCCCCCCAGGCAGCTGGGTCCTCACATGGGGCACACATCCAGGCCTAGGGAGCCCCTCCTCTGGGCGGGTCCCCCCGCTGCCCTCCCACCTCTGAGCCTCCCCTGACCCCCTGACCTCTGGCACCTGGTCATGGCCCTGGGTTTGGTTACGGCACAGAGGTGGCCTCCCAGGTGCAAACCCTGGCCATAGGCAGAGGTCACCGTCCATGGTGGGCAGGTCAGCCCCTGCACCAGGGTCCCCCGAACCTGGTAGGTACCCGGCAGCACAGCCCCCCCCCCCCCCCGCCCCTAGCGCACCTTGCCTGAGCTGCAGACCCCCACCCTTACTCTGGGAGGGGCTCAAACAAGCAGGATGACCTCAGACCAGAAGCAGGAGCCCCAGCTTCCTGGATGCTGTCCCGAGCCAGCAGCATTCAGAGCAGGTGTCGTTTACAATTTCTAGACAGAAGTTCTCGCTTCTGTCGAAGGTGCCAAGAGGGGCGGGGAGGGGGTGGTGCAGAACCCCGCGTGTTCACCCTGTGCTGACTGGTTCCCCCCCCCCGATGGTGGTGGCCATTTCAGCTGGGGGGCTGTCCTGCCCCACTCGGCCCGAGGTGAGGCCCAGAGGGATCCCCCCCATAATCAGTTTCCCGCCAGCTCGGCTTACTGCATGGTGTGCGCAGTCCCCAGGGAGTCGTGGAGACCGGGGGGCAGGCTGACCTGCTGGTGGGGGAAGGGGCGAGCCAGCGCACTTGGGGTTAGGCCTCTCGGGCAGGGGCCTCAGAGCCCGTGGGGTCTGCTGTGTCACGGGGTCCTGGCGAGGCTCGGGGAGGCGCTGTGTGCAGATAGTCCCGGCTCCCCCTGGCTCTGCCTCCGACCGACAGGGCAGGTGGCTCATTTCCCAGCCTCAGTTTACTTGTCTGGGAAATGGGGTGGAATCTGGCCATCTGGGCTCAGGAAGCTCGTGCGGGGTGTGCAGGGCTTGTGGTAGCCCTGGGTGGATGCCGTATACCCTGGGGTCTGCGACCCAGCCTGTCCTGGGCATTTAGGCTGATTTTAGAGGGACGTCATGCCCAGGAGTGTGCTGGGGGCTGAGGCCGTGTGGGCCCGGCCAGATGGTGAGGAGGCTGGCCTTTCCCAGAGTCTGGGAAAGCCTTGGGTCCCCAAGCGGTCTCATTGAAGCCCAGGTTTTGGGGTCTAGGTGCTGGTCAGTGTTAGTGGGGCTAACCGCCTCCAGCCCGCACCCTGGAACACATTCTCCCGTCCCGTTCTGAGACCACCCAGGGCCCTAGCCCCAGCGTCTGAGGGGTGGGGGCCAGAGCCCGGGGCCCCCTAGCCAGCCCGGGCCCACCTTGCTCTCCTGTCACCATGCGAGGCCGAGGGCCCTCTCCCGACTCTTCACTCTGCCTTCTCCTCCTTCCTGTCGTTTTGTTTTTGTGATAAGAGCAACGATGACATTCAGTAAAAGCTCCAGTGGTCGAGAGGGGCGGCCCGGGTCGGGATCGGGCTCCCTGCTGCACTCTGGTGCTGGCCTCCACGTGGGGGCCCGAGGGGTGCTTTGGCGCTCACACTTAGAAGGGACAGCTGGGGACACCAGAGGGGCCCGTGGGGAGGTGGTTTTAGGACCAGGGGAGCGTGGGGTCCGGCAGGGTCTGCAGGGATGGTCTCCCTGACTATCCAGGTCCAGAGAGGCTGTGGGGGCAGAGGGGGGTGCCTCCTGGAGGGGTGGTGTTTGGGGGAGCCCTGGGGCCCCCTGCCCAGGCTGCCTCACCAGGGTCATTGGGACAGAGTATCCCCAGCGCCACAGGTGGGGGACCTTGGGGTCCGTATCACTGATGCCGTGGGTTGGGGGTGTGTTGAGGGGGGAACGGCTGGGTGCTGGGATGACACCGCGAGGGGTGGCTGGTCCTGGGAGGTCAGCAGGGTGGGTGAGGGTGTGCAGGGCCCCTCGGGTGTCGCTCTGGGTGGTGTGGGGCACACAGACGTCGGCCTCACCGCCCTCTCCCCTGTCCCGGCGGTGCCAGCTGGGGGGCTGCGGCATCCTCGGGGTTGGCATCTGGCTGGCTGCCACGCAGGGGAACTTTGCTACCCTGTCCTCCTCCTTCCCGTCCCTGTCGGCTGCCAACCTGCTCATCGTGACCGGCACCTTCGTCATGGCCATCGGCTTCGTGGGCTGCATCGGGGCCATCAAGGAGAACAAGTGTCTGCTGCTCACCGTGAGTGCCCCTGACACCGTGGCCCGTGGCAGCCCCTCGACAAGACAGACGCAGGCGGGTGCAGCCTGTACCGAGCCTGCTTCCTCTGAGAACACCCTTCCTGGGACTCCCCGCCCCCGCACCCTCCGCTGAGAGGCTCGCGGTCCCCACCTCCGCCTCGGAGGCCCATTTACAGGCAGGCTGCGTCTCCCCTCCGTCGTCGGGAACATTAATCACAGATAACGGAGGCGGAGAAGGATCCCCGGGCCGGGCTCCTCACCTATTAATATGTCTGGCCGAGGCCTCGGGCAGCTCCAAGTCCTAAATCACACGCTCATCGATCTTGTCTGGGGAGCCCTTGCCCAGGGTGGGGCCTCAGAGGGCGCAGCTCCCCCAGGTGTTCAGTGTGTCCAGATGCTCCCATCAAGGCTGGGGGCCCCTCTGGTCCCTTGGAGCAGCAGGTGGGGGTGTGGCTGCGTCCCCAGCTGCCCTGGGGCAGGAAGCCGTGGTGTGTGTGGGGCCCTGACCTCAGCCTTCCCCACAGGGTGACTTGGGAGTTCAGGGCCCGGGGCCTTCTGGGGGCAGGGTGGGCCCGGAGTCCTGAGCCCACACCGAGGGGAGGCCAGATCGGGGACCCCAGGAGAGGACAGGGCCTGCTCTGCATGGTCCCACCTCCTGGCCCTGTCCCTGTCTGCGGGAAAGGCATGGTGGACAAAGGATGCCTCTGCTGCTCGGCTGGCCTGGGGCCTCTGTGGCCAAGGTCAGGGCTGTGCCTCAGGGGGTGCTTGAGTGGGGGACTGCCACCCAGTGGGCAAGCTTTGTGCAGTCAGGTGGGGCCGCTTCTTGAGAAGCGTGACCCTGGGCTCAGGGCCATTGCATTCGGACACCCCCTCCCCAGGGCCCCCCTAGGCATCGCCCCACCCACCCGCCCACCACAGGGACACAGGTATGTGGCACAGGTGCCTGCTTGCAGGTGTGAGGTTGTGCTCCCGAGCAAGACCAGAGGCCCCCTCCACCCCCAGCCGGAGGGGAGGGTTCCAAGGCGGGTGTGGCAGCATCAGGGGACGTGCTGGTCTCCGGGGGCCGACACCCGGCTGGGGCTCCCCCCAGCACTGGGGTATCTGAAGTTCGCAGCCCCACCCTCGGAAGGCTCCAGGGGCCGGGGCGCAGCCAGGGGCCGAGGGGGCCAAGTCGCTGGGGCCTGTCTCCCCCGCAGTTCTTTGTGCTGCTGCTGCTGGTGTTCCTGCTGGAGGCCACCATCACCATCCTCTTCTTCGCCTACACTGACAAGGTCGGTCACCTCCTCCCTCCCTCCGTCCTCACCACCCAGCGAGGGCCATGGCACCGTGGGTGACGGGTACAGGCGGGGCTGACAGTGGCAGTCACAAGCCCTGTGCCCGGCGTGGACGCTCTGTATGGACAGGCAGCGGTCCCGGGCATCCCACCCACTGGGGACTCAGCTTTAAGCACAGCTGCCAGAGGCCAGGCCTGGAGGGGACTCCAGGACTCCCTGGAGGCTTCGGGAGTGGGTGGCAGGGGAGCTGTGCTGAGCTCCTACTGTCCTCAGCGCCATGCTTGTTGGGTGGGAAAATCTCCTGCCTCCATTTACTTGCTTAATCATTTATTTACGTTACTGAGGGCTCTTTTGCGTGTTTCACACTCCGGGTCATACCCTGGGCCTTACCTTGCTCACACGTGGGCTTCTCTGCCCCTTGGGAGCTCGCCTCTGGCTCCTCCTGTCCTCAGCGCCATGCTTGTTGGGTGGGAAAATCTCCTGCCTCCGTTTACTTGCTTAATCATTTATTTACGTTACTGAGGGCTCTTTTGCGTGTTTCACACTCCGGGTCATACCCTGGGCCTTACCTTGCTCACACGTGGGCTTCTCTGCCCCTTGGGAGCTCGCCTCTGGCTCCTCCTGTCCTCAGCGCCATGCTTGTTGGGTGGGAAAATCTCCTGCCTCCATTTACTTGCTTAATCATTTATTTACGTTACTGAGGGCTCTTTTGCGTGTTTCACACTCCGGGTCATACCCTGGGCCTTACCTTGCTCACACGTGGGCTTCTCTGCCCCTTGGGAGCTCGCCTCTGGCTCCTCCTGTCCTCAGCGCCATGCTTGTTGGGTGGGAAAATCTCCTGCCTCCGTTTACTTGCTTAATCATTTATTTACGTTACTGAGGGCTCTTTTGCGTGTTTCACACTCCGGGTCATACCCTGGGCCTTACCTTGCTCACACGTGGGCTTCTCTGCCCCTTGGGAGCTCGCCTCTGGCTCCTCCTGTCCTCAGCGCCATGCTTGTTGGGTGGGAAAATCTCCTGCCTCCATTTACTTGCTTAATCATTTATTTACGTTACTGAGGGCTCTTTTGCGTGTTTCACACTCCGGGTCATACCCTGGGCCTTACCTTGCTCACACGTGGGCTTCTCTGCCCCTTGGGAGCTCGCCTCTGGCTCCTCCTGTCCTCAGCGCCATGCTTGTTGGGTGGGAAAATCTCCTGCCTCCATTTACTTGCTTAATCATTTATTTACGTTACTGAGGGCTCTTTTGCGTGTTTCACACTCCGGGTCATACCCTGGGCCTTACCTTGCTCACACGTGGGCTTCTCTGCCCCTTGGGAGCTCGCCTCTGGCTCCTCCTGTCCTCAGCGCCATGCTTGTTGGGTGGGAAAATCTCCTGCCTCCATTTACTTGCTTAATCATTTATTTACGTTACTGAGGGCTCTTTTGCGTGTTTCACACTCCGGGTCATACCCTGGGCCTTACCTTGCTCACACGTGGGCTTCTCTGCCCCTTGGGAGCTCGCCTCTGGCTCCTCCTGTCCTCAGCGCCATGCTTGTTGGGTGGGAAAATCTCCTGCCTCCATTTACTTGCTTAATCATTTATTTACGTTACTGAGGGCTCTTTTGCGTGTTTCACACTCCGGGTCATACCCTGGGCCTTACCTTGCTCACACGTGGGCTTCTCTGCCCCTTGGGAGCTCGCCTCTGGCTCCTCCTGTCCTCAGCGCCATGCTTGTTGGGTGGGAAAATCTCCTGCCTCCATTTACTTGCTTAATCATTTATTTACGTTACTGAGGGCTCTTTTGCGTGTTTCACACTCCGGGTCACACCCTGGGCCTTACCTTGCTCACACGTGGGCTTCTCTGCCCCTTGGGAGCTCGCCTCTGGCTCCTCCTGTCCTCAGCGCCATGCTTGTTGGGTGGGAAAATCTCCTGCCTCCATTTACTTGCTTAATCATTTATTTACGTTACTGAGGGCTCTTTTGCGTGTTTCACACTCCGGGTCATACCCTGGGCCTTACCTTGCTCACACGTGGGCTTCTCTGCCCCTTGGGAGCTCGCCTCTGGCTCCTCCTGTCCTCAGCGCCATGCTTGTTGGGTGGGAAAATCTCCTGCCTCCGTTTACTTGCTTAATCATTTATTTACGTTACTGAGGGCTCTTTTGCGTGTTTCACACTCCGGGTCATACCCTGGGCCTTACCTTGCTCACACGTGGGCTTCTCTGCCCCTTGGGAGCTCGCCTCTGGCTCCTCCTGTCCTCAGCGCCATGCTTGTTGGGTGGGAAAATCTCCTGCCTCCATTTACTTGCTTAATCATTTATTTACGTTACTGAGGGCTCTTTTGCGTGTTTCACACTCCGGGTCATACCCTGGGCCTTACCTTGCTCACACGTGGGCTTCTCTGCCCCTTGGGAGCTCGCCTCTGGCTCCTCCTGTCCTCAGCGCCATGCTTGTTGGGTGGGAAAATCTCCTGCCTCCATTTACTTGCTTAATCATTTATTTACGTTACTGAGGGCTCTTTTGCGTGTTTCACACTCCGGGTCATACCCTGGGCCTTACCTTGCTCACACGTGGGCTTCTCTGCCCCTTGGGAGCTCGCCTCTGGCTCCTCCTGTCCTCAGCGCCATGCTTGTTGGGTGGGAAAATCTCCTGCCTCCATTTACTTGCTTAATCATTTATTTACGTTACTGAGGGCTCTTTTGCGTGTTTCACACTCCGGGTCATACCCTGGGCCTTACCTTGCTCACACGTGGGCTTCTCTGCCCCTTGGGAGCTCGCCTCTGGCTCCTCCTGTCCTCAGCGCCATGCTTGTTGGGTGGGAAAATCTCCTGCCTCCATTTACTTGCTTAATCATTTATTTACGTTACTGAGGGCTCTTTTGCGTGTTTCACACTCCGGGTCATACCCTGGGCCTTACCTTGCTCACACGTGGGCTTCTCTGCCCCTTGGGAGCTCGCCTCTGGCTCCTCCTGTCCTCAGCGCCATGCTTGTTGGGTGGGAAAATCTCCTGCCTCCATTTACTTGCTTAATCATTTATTTACGTTACTGAGGGCTCTTTTGCGTGTTTCACACTCCGGGTCACACCCTGGGCCTTACCTTGCTCACACGTGGGCTTCTCTGCCCCTTGGGAGCTCGCCTCTGGCTCCTCCTGTCCTCAGCGCCATGCTTGTTGGGTGGGAAAATCTCCTGCCTCCATTTACTTGCTTAATCACTTATTTACGTTACTGAGGGCTCTTTTGCGTGTTTCACACTCCGGGTCACACCCTGGGCCTTACCTTGCTCACACGTGGGCTTCTCTGCCCCTTGGGAGCTCGCCTCTGGCTCCTCCTGTCCTCAGCGCCATGCTTGTTGGGTGGGAAAATCTCCTGCCTCCATTTACTTGCTTAATCATTTATTTACGTTACTGAGGGCTCTTTTGCGTGTTTCACACTCCGGGTCATACCCTGGGCCTTACCTTGCTCACACGTGGGCTTCTCTGCCCCTTGGGAGCTCGCCTCTGGCTCCTCCTGTCCTCAGCGCCATGCTTGTTGGGTGGGAAAATCTCCTGCCTCCATTTACTTGCTTAATCATTTATTTACGTTACTGAGGGCTCTTTTGCGTGTTTCACACTCCGGGTCATACCCTGGGCCTTACCTTGCTCACACGTGGGCTTCTCTGCCCCTTGGGAGCTCGCCTCTGGCTCCTCCTGTGTCCCTCTGGCGGCCTCCCCTCAGTGCACTTGCTGGTGGGCACTTCCTTTCCTTCCTGGCGTCTCCTGCCCCGGGCCCGGGCCCGGGCCCAGCCGTTTCTCCGGGAGCCCCGGCTCCTTCCCTGGAGGATGGTCCTGGGAGCCACGTTCTGGGGCTGGCGTGCTCCTTGTCACTCTGGGCCTCTCGGCCGACGGTCGGAGCCACGTGTACAAACAACCCGTGTGTACAGACAGCTCTCGGGTTTCTGCACCTGTCTGTCAGTATCCGGACCTTGAGCGGACACCGGTTCATGCTGGCGTGTCTCACTCTGGTCCAGACCACAGAGTTCACCCCAGGGGGCAGGGGCAAAGTCCCCGGCACAGGGACGGGGCTTCTGGCAGGAGAGGACTCCAAGGAGGGGGGGGGGGGGAGCACAGGGCACCTGCAGGGTCTGGATGAGGGAGGCAGGGCTGGCCGTGGGGGTGGCCCTGCTGACCCCACTGCACCTGCAGATCGACAGGTACGCCCAGCGAGACCTTAAGAAGGGTCTGCACCTGTATGGCACCCCAGGAAACGTGGGCCTCACTAATGCCTGGAGCATCATCCAGACCGATGTGAGTCTGGGGAGTGGGGTGGGGTGTGCCAGGTCGGGTGAGGGGGACAGGGACCACCTGCCTCCCCAGCCCTCCTAGCGCCTGCCCCTCTGCAGTTCCGCTGCTGTGGGGTCTCCAACTACACCGACTGGTTCGAGGTCTATAATGCCACCCGTGTGCCCGACTCCTGCTGCCTGGAGTTCAGTGACAGCTGTGGACTCCACGCACCTGGCACCTGGTGGAAGGCGGTGAGTGCCTGCATCGCCCCTCCCTCCTGTCCTGGCCCCGGGACCTGGGGGTGGAGGGCTGATCTCGAAGCCCCTGTGACACCCTCTCTTCCTCCAGCCGTGTTACGAGACCGTGAAGATGTGGCTCCAGGAGAACCTCCTGGCTGTGGGGATCTTCGGGCTGTGCACGGCACTGGTACAGGTACGCTGGGTGCCCAGACCCACCCCGGCCTCCAGCCTAGCACCCCAGCTCGTCAGCACCCGGGTTCAGGCTCCCTGAGCCCACACGGCTGATGGGGGATGCTCAGGGACCAGTCCCTGGGGAGGTAACCTTTGACATCTCAGGCACAGGCAGGCCGGCCTTGTTCTGCGGTCCTAGGCCTGCCCGGTGGCTGTGGTGGGTGGGAGTCATGGGACTGCCCAGTGCAGGGTGAGGGTGGTCTTCTCGGCCCCCAGGGAAGTCCTGAGTGATATGGACGTGAAAAAGCCGCCAGCGGAACCCATGGGAGCCAAGCTGAGGGAGAGGCAGGTCCCGGGGCCGAGCCCCAGGAAGCCCCGTCTGCCTGTGGTGGGCAGGCCCTGGGATGGCTCGCGGATGTGGCCAGGATGGGCCTGACTGCCAGGGCTGGGGGGGCACCCCCAGAGAAGTGGGGTGCAGGCCATCCGGGAAGCTGGGGGGTAGGTCCGTGCTTCTGGCTTCCTGGAGTCCTGCCCAGCCCCCCTTCATGTCCCGCAGATCCTGGGTCTGACCTTCGCCATGACCATGTACTGCCAGGTGGTGAAGGCTGATACCTACTGTGCGTAGGCTCCGCTCCTGCCACCCCCGCCCCCCACCTCGCTGCCGAAGGATGTAGCCCACCCGCCTCTCCCTGCTGCAGGACTCCGCACCATCCTGGGCACAGGGAAGGGGACCCTCAGCTAGCCCCGTGAGCACCACGCTGCAGCAGGGCAGCAGGCGCGGGGCTGGGGGTGGGAGGGGCTTCTGGCGCTTCTCGAATCCGTGTGTCCTGCAGAGCAGCGTTTTCTCCCAGGGCTGGGGCCATTCGTGGGTGGGGGGGGGGGGGGTGAAGGGCCGCCCGCTGGTCCTGGTGCTAGTGGCGGACAGCCCCGCCAACCACATTCCACAGCGGAGCCAGGGCAGGCTCTGGGATGTCTTAATAAAGCGCGTGGACAGCAGCCGCCCCCCTGTGTCTGTTGCCGCCGTGACCCCCGGAGGGGGTGCTGTGCCCAGACAGACCCTGCGCGGCCGTGGCCCCCCACCAAGTGCCCGGAGTGCAGTTCCCGGACGTGCGCGGGTGCAGCCACCAAACTCCACGAGATCAGATGCACAAAGTGGCACAGTGGCGCCTCGGAACGGCCCTGTGCCTCCCTGACCCACTCTCGGCTCTTCCAGTCCTGTCCCCTGCCACGGGGAGGCCCCTCCATCTAGCCCCAGGGCCTCGCCTGCTCCCCAGGGGTCTGACGGTGTGAACTTTGCCCCTTAACTGTTATCTGTATGGGGGCCATCAGGAGCCGGGCAGGGATCCCTGGGCCCAGTCAGAGGGGCAGCGGGTCTCCTGGAGGAGCCCCTGAATCTGTTTCCAGCCCCCACTCCTGCTGGCTCCAGGGTGCTGCCCTCTGCCTGCTCCTCCCAGGGACGCCCCCGAGTGTCACTGTTCTTGTGTGGTGGACACACTGCTGACGCGCAGCCAAACGCTGACCACGGCCACAGACACAACCCAGACTGCCGAGTCCTCCCTCCCCCCGTCTCCCAACCTGTCCTCACTCTACGGAAACCACCAGTGAACCTACCACCAGAACCAACATGAGCCCGTCATCTCTGGGCACACGGTTAACCCACCGGCAGCAAACTCCCGGAGTGCCAACAGAAACAGCCCACGTCCAGCAGGGCGGTCCCCATCTGACCCCGTGTTCCCAGGAGCCCTCGGGCTGTTCCCCGAGCTCGCCCCCGCCCCCCGTCCAAGTATGTGACCAGACACACCTGTCCCACCGCCAGGTTGCTCCTACGGACAGACCCGCGTGCAAGCTCCTCGCTGGACCAACGGAGGCTTGTCCCTCACTCGCAGCCCACGTGAGCCCTCAGGCTCCAGCCCGCACCCTACTTCCCCCGGGGCCCGCAAACTGCCTTGGCAGCCATGCTCCCCAGGGTCCCCACCCTCCGGCCAAACGCCACCTGCTGCCTGTACTTGGTCTCCAGATTCACTTTTCTCACTGTGGGCACCCTGGGGGTCTGACTTCAGGGCTCCTCTCCTGGCTCCCACCCACCTTCACCGGTCCTGTCTCCCGAAGCCCCACTGAGGAGCTCCCCCCACGCACACCCAGTGTCTTGTCACCTGCCTGGCTCCACGCCCACTGATCCTGACATCCCGTGAGCCCAACTCCGGAGCGGACTTCCAGACACCCTACAACCCAGCACCCCAGCCCTGGCGGGGGGAGGGGACTGGCCTGTGCCTGCAGCTCCATCCAGTGCTCCTGCCTGTTGCCAGGGTGTCTGTGTGGGGCCCTATGTGCCGGTCAGGGTCCCCGTCCCACAAGCAGACAGGCACACGTATGAACACGTGCACACGGGCACATACGCACCTGTGGAAGCCGGGCACATGGACTTCTGGCACAACACTCCCCCCACCAGGCCTCTTATTCAGGCCCCGCCCTGTGAGCAGGTCTGGGGGTCAGGAGTGGGGTAGCTGGCAGGGCCCGTCCCCCTGGAGACGGGGTTCCTCCCTAGGGCGGCTGCGGGAGGGGAGGGTGGCTCCAGCAAGGAACTGGAAGAGCCAAGGCCCTGCCCCTCCTAACACACAACCTCCCCCTTGGGGCCCTTCTGGCTTCTCGTCCACCCCACAACCCCCAGCTGGGAGCTCTAAGCCCAAGGGCGTAAGGGAAACCAGAGCCGTGGGGCGGCCGCACACTCACACACGGCGTCTGGCCGGTTGGTCTGGGCGGGCAGGGCTCTGGCTCCGGGCCCTGGACTGTCATGGTTCCCAAGGGGTTCTGCTGCTTGGAGCCCACGAAGGTTAATTACTGGGGAGGAGGCGTGAGCAGCCTTTCTGGCTGGGGGGCCGGGGGGCAGAGCCTTTGGCTACCGGCAATCCCAGCATTTCTCCTGATGTTTCATCCTGGGAGCCAGGTTACCCTGTGGGTGGAAACTGATCACACGGCCCATGGGTGCCAGAGGGCTCCCAGGGGTCTTTCTGTTGCCCCCGTGGTGTCCAGGGCCTCTGGGGACAGGAAGAACTTTTCTGAGCCCAGCTTTCTACAGCGACGCCTACACCCTTGCCGTGTGCAGCTTGGCAAGTGGACTGAACCAGCACGGGCGGTGAGAGGCCAAGGCCCCTCTGTGCAGCCCTGGGCTGACACTAGGTCCTACCAGGGGCCTGGGGTCCACAGGTGAGAGGGCCTCCTGGTCCTGCCCCAATCTGGCCAGCGACCGGCAGCAGTGAGGGCTGGGTGGGAGGGGCCTGGCACCGCCCCCCCCTCCCCCCCCAACTACCCCTCCCCACATCGCTCACGAGGCCTGGGTCCCGGGCCCCCTCTACCACCGCTCGAGGACCACAGCAGAAACTGAACAGAAAAGAGGAGTCTGTATTTTGCTTATCAACCGGTCACTCCACTGCTCAGGAAAGCACACGTCCGCTTGGAGCCAGGCCTAGAGCAGGTCGTAGAAGTAATCCAGGCCCTGGCCCAGCTCCCACATGGACACTCCGACGCCCAGCTCCCTGGCCAGCTCCAGCCGCACCTGCACAGACTGCAGGCCCCGGGAAGCGTCAGCCCCTCCTCTCACCCCCCGGCAGCCCCCCACCCCGGCCGCCAGGGAGTAGCAGGTCAGGCCCCGAGCTGACCTCCGCTGCTCACCGAGGGTAAGGGTCGCTGTGGGGGGAGGGGTGCGGTACCGGCGCCCCCACCCCCAGCACAAAGGCGGGCCCGTGAGTACCTTCAGAGTCGGGTAGAAGACGATGTGCCTCCCTCCGCGGCTTCTGCAAAAGGATGAGCCTTCTGCCCCTGCCCACCTCAGCTTCTCCCAACCCCACCCAACGTGGAAGTGCGGGGCCCTCCTCCCTGTCAGCAGAAGCCTCAGGTCCTGCTGGAAACGCCGCCCCACGGGTCCGCTCCTTGGGCCGGATCAGCCCTCGGGGGCAGGGGTCGAGCGCAAGGCCCTGGGGCCCTTGGCCAGCCTGGGCATGCACAGCCCTCACCTAGGGCCTCCTCCGGACACTCACTTCTTGTACTCGAAGAAGTGTTCTGCTGCCTGGCTGTCCCACATGATCCGGGGCCTGTGGTCCTTCAGCATCTGGATGTACCTGCAGGGAACCGGGCACAGGTGTGGGAGTCCTCGAGACAGCCTGACACCGGGAGGGTCACGGTGGCTGAGGCTGTCACAGTCGGGCGAGGACCACATGTGTGCCCCGGACACAAGTACAGGAACACAGCATGGGGCACGGGACACTGCCCCCCGTGAATGTGCACTAGGGGTGGGGGAACGGTCAGTGACGCGACAGATGGCTCCGATCTCAGGAGCCTGTGAGCTCACTGCTCTGGGCTGTGCAGGTGGGAGAGAGACTGCACCAAGGGGCTGGGTGTCCTGACCAGGACTCTTGCTGTGACATCTGCACCACGAGTGTCCAAGTGGACAGAGTGAGGGCACCTGCACTCAGGGTGTGGCCTCTGTAAGGTACACGGAGCAGACCAGGCACGCGACTGCCCTGAGCGCCACAGGAGGTGTGCGGGGCATTCAGGTCAAACCGCAGGCCTCTGAGGAAGAGCGGGGCCTGGGGACAGTCCCCGGAGGTCCCCAGCCCAGCTCTCTGGGGCCAGGAGGCAGGGGCAGTGGTTTCCGTGCCCTTCTGGAGGCCAGGCTGCCCCAGCGTTGCCTTCCTTGCCGTGGACAGGGCTGCCTCACACCCACAGCAGTCCTTTCTGACTACCAGGAGCCAGGGGCTTGAGACTGCGCCCCCCGGCCCCCTAGACGCATGCAGAGGACAGGTGACTTCCCAAGGTGCCGTGGGGCCAGGAGGGCCGGGCCTCCCAGTAGCGGGTTCATGAGTGCCCCCTGGCAGACAAGTGCCGGACAGGAGGGGATGGGTACCTGCTGGCAAGGGGGGCGCCCTGCAAGTCCAACCACCCAACGTTAGCGGATTACCCTTAATTAAAACAAGGTTCTCGGTTTGCTCACATTATTTGCAATTTTTGGTCTGAGGTCTCTGTGAGAATCCAGGACGTGGAGGGCAGAGCATGCAGGGCCAGATGGGAGGGTGTGTGTGGGGGGGTAAAGGACAGGGCATTTGACCCAGGCTGCCCCTGAGTCCCCAGGGTCCCAAGCCAGGGTAGTGGGCAGATGCTGCAGGATGGGCCCTGGCTGGGGGGTGGAGGGCACGGAGGCTGGGGTCGCTCCCCTCTAGGTGACATGATTGGGGGCACACAGGACCCCGTGCTCACCTTAGTGCAGCCCCAGGGACACAGAGAGGCCAGTGGGGAGCAAACCCTGGGGAGGGCACAGTTGGGCACAGACCAGAGCTGGGAGGGGAGGGTCTGAGAGGGAGAGGAGGCAAACGAGGAGGTGGGAGCCAGAGAGAGAAGCAAGCGGGGAAATACTTCAAAAGTGAGGGCGGCAGCATTTCCCCAAACTGACCCAAGTGAGCCCTCAGCCGCACACCGCACGGCTCTGGTTGCAAGAACCGCCCAGACCGGGCGAGCCTGCAGACAGAACGCAGACTGGGGTCGCTGGGGTGGGGGGTGGGGGGGTACTGCCAAGAGGGCCCAAGGGTGCTTTCTGGGGGAGGAAAGTGTGGAATTTGAGGTGCTGGCTGCACAATTTTGAGACAAACACCCCGGCACCCCACCCTCTGAAACGGCAAGTTTATGGAGTGTGGAAACCCCCCCCCCCAAAAAAAGGTACAAGACCTAGCCTAAGGGTTCCAGGAACGTCAGGGAGAGAACACTCCTCACCAGGATGAGGACATTCCTGGGCCTTATGGGGGAGGGGGGGGGGGGGACAGGGACACCCATGGAGACCAACGAGCAGTGGCTCAGAGAAAGGGTCTGACGGAAATGGCAATGAGAGTGCACGTGTGCGGGACCACCACAGAGGGAGGGGGGTGCCTCCCACCCCAAAGGAAACTGGCATGTGGCTTCTCACCTTCACTGGTGGGACCTGAGGTCTCCCTGCACTCAGTGCAGGAGCCCTGCCCCACGAGACCAGAGGCACAGGACGGGCTGGACCGAGTCTAAGCCACCCACTTGTGCCGGACCTGCCCACACCCCAGCCTCGGGAGGGGTCCCTGCCAGCCCAGACCCGACCTCCCATTGGCAAGGGGGCCTGATAAACACGCAGAGGGGGACCCATGTGCCCAGTGGCCTCTCCTTGTGACTGTTCCCACTGCCCACTGCCGCCAGAGTCCCCCGAGCTGCCCCCGCCCCCACTGCCCCGGCAGCTATGTCACTGGGGCTGGGCCCTTGCTGCGTCTTCTCGGGCTAGATGTGGACGGGGTAGGGTCTCCCTGACGCAGGCCCGTGCCATGAGCTGCCCCTCTGTGGGTGACACGAGGACCCTCGCCTGCAGGCCCCACCCACAGGCAGCAGGGCTCCTCCCCAGCTGCCTTTCACGGGCTAGGCCTGGAGGAAAACCTCCAAAGTGAGACAGGCCGACAGCAGAAGACCCCTGGGGAGCCGAGCAGGGACAAAGGCAACTCTAAAGCCAAGCAGGGCACACAAGGAGGCCAGGGCTGAGACACAAGACCAGGGTGCCTGGAGGCAGGACCTAGCAGAAGGAAAGGAAGACACAGACCAAGGCGCGAAGACAGAGAGAAGGCAGAGCCACAGGAAGGCGGCCGTGAGAAGCCACCCAGGGAGGCCGCCGAAGGGAGACCGGGCACAGGACAGCGACACCCACGGAGCAGGCATGCCCACGAGGTTCCCCGACAGCTCCCTGCCCACGGGGCCTCACAGACCTGCTGTCCTCAACTGGGGGGAGCTGGGTGCCCAGCACCGTCGTCTGGGGCTGGCAGGTCACAGGGACTGGCCTCACTGGGAAGCATCCTTCCCCGAGCCCCTGGCACCCTGGCTCTCAAGGAGACTTCCAAGCATGACCCGCCCTTTCCGGACCCAGCTGGCTGTGCTCCAGCTGGGGATCCCCAGGCAGGGGCAGGAGATGGCTCAGCAGGGTGGGGATTGCCGGCCCCGAAGGTACATAACAGGGGCCCATGTGGATTGGTGCCGGGTATCTTGTGGGGCCAGGCTGGGCCTGCCAAGGGAGCAGGACGGCCTCTCAGGAGAGGGGCTTTGCAGGCACGGGGACCCGCAGACGAGCACCTAGACTCGTGCTACCTCCTGGGGCGTTTCACAGCTGCCCAAACTCCCTGAAGTTAGGGAGTGAGCAGGCCATACGGAGGAGCCTGGACACGGTCAGGACAAGGCCCACGTGTGGCCCAGGGATGGCCAACAGAGACTAGTGAGTTGGGAGGGAGGGAAACTCAGGATGTGAAGCAACAGCCACTGCAGACTGGGACCCCCTGAGGTCCCTTTGGCGGGCACAGAACACCAGCCTGGCTGGCAGAGGCCGGGAGACCACATGCCGGGCCTGAGGGGGCTGGCCTCCTGCCCCACCGCGGGGTCCTGGCTCTGTCTGAGGCCGAGCAGATGGTGAGGCGGCCGACCCCCCCACTGCCCTGGAAGAGGCGGAGGACACCTGCCACAAAGGGCCAGGTCTCCGTGCCGGAGCGGCCAAGACAGGGAGGGCACATAATCCTGGAGCAGGCTGCAGGGGCTTCCGTCAGCGCCAAAGCTGGAGAGAGCCTGAGTGACCGTGGGGCTCACCGGCAGCCTACACCTGGCCCGATGTCACTGCACGGTGAGCAGGGCCTGCCACAGCAGGTTCCGCAGGGCGGGGCGGGGGGGAGGGGACGGGACTGGCCAGGGTGGCATCCTGGTGAACTGCATTTCTAGGGTGCTGCTCCTGAGCCCTCCCCTCCCCCCGCAAACAAAGGCATCAGCGTAGAGCCAGCTGAGCTCTTCCGTCTGGCCGGCTGGATCAGAGAGACGCGGCCCTGAGAGGGGCATGTGTGTCAGGCCTTCCTTCCCTGAAGGCCAGGAGGACTGCCCGCAAGAATCAGGCTGTGGGCAGAGGACCCCCACAGGGGCCCAAGGGGTGCTTCACTGTTGGCGTCCCTGTTGGTGTTGCAGGGGTCAGGGGCACTTGGGGGCAGGGGGGCCTCTGCTGGGTGTGGGGAGAAGGCTCACGCCACGTTGGGGCCAGCGTCCATCGCCCCATCTGGGTGTGTCCTCCGTCTGCACCAGGAGCTGCTGTCATTCTACGACTTCCTTCCTGACTGCAGCTCTCACCCTGGGCCTGGCCTGTAGGGGAGGTGACCCCTCTCCAGGCTGGGCTCCCCTCTCCTGGAGGGGGTGCCCCTCCTGATCCCCCTCAGCCCTGCAAGTCCTCCACGGGGCCAGCTCCCTGTGACATGAACCCCAGGGAAGGTGCCGCACCGGGACTCGTGCTCCGCTTGAGACCCCGCTTTGGCAAAGGTCCCCCATCGCTGAGTCTGGCCGCGTTGGGGGGCCTGTGGGGAGTGGCCTCGTGAGGGCTGCGTGCCTGCCCCTCCCCTGCCTTGTCTGGGGTCGAGGCTCCCTCCTTAGAACAGCAGCTCTCTCTGCCCTGGGGAGCCTGTGCCCTGAGGCCCTTTGACCCGCAGCCTGAGGTGGCCCGGGGGATAAGGAGAGTCCCAGGAGCCACCATCAGGATGGCAGAGCCTCTTGCCGGGTCTCAGGGCACCAAGCCGGGCCCCGTTCTACGGCTCGGCAGGAAGGGGCCTGGGGTGGAGAAGAACACAGCCGGGTCCGTGCAGGGGACCCTGGGGCAGCCCTCCACTATGGCCCTCCCCGGAAGCAGACTCGACCCCTCCTCTGCTCTAAGTCCCCAGGCGAGGCAGCGCCTGGTGCCTGGAGGCTGTGGCACCGACCCTCTCTGCTTGCCACAGGCCTCTCACTTCTGTGAGGCCCCTTAGCCCCTCTCTGTGGGGCAAACCCACCAGGTAGGGCCTGTGAGGTGTGTCAGCCGTGGCCCTGCTGAGCGGAAGCTGGGGGCTGGAGCTGCTGTCTGCTCGCGGGATCCTGGGAGGCAGGGGAGGGGGGTGAGCACTCACACCCCTGGGCCGTGTATGCGGGGCTAGCTAGCCTGACACTCCACCTGCCGTTGTGCTGCAGGGCCAAAGTCTAGTGAATAAACAGTAACTCTCCACCCTTCAGGTGGGGACAGAGATGAACAGTGTCCCCCAGATTCCTATGTTGGGGTCCTGACCCCCAGCACCCCAGAATATGGCTGTACATGAAAATGGAGACTTTACGTAGGTGACTGAGGTAATTCGGGGTCACCGGGGTGGGCCCTGATGCCAGGTGACGGGGATCTTTAGGAGAAGTGGGGATCAGGACACAGACACGAGCAGAGGCTTGACACCGTGAGGACACTGGGAGAGGACAGCCATCCACACCCAAGGAGAGAGGCCTCTGGAGGCCCCGGCCCGGCCCACGCCTGGACCTGGGGCTCCGGCCTCCAGGACTGGGGGACGGTGGCCATCTGAGGTTCAAGCCCCACGTGTGGTGTGCGCACGGCAGCACAGGTGGCTGAGCGGCACCGCAAGGCTAAGTCCCCTGCCCCCCACAGGCCTGGGCCAGCGGAGCCCAAGGCTGGAGCAGAGGCGGGTGGGGGCGTGGGGGCCCTGCATGATGCCTCCCTCAGCAGCAGGGGGTTCATCCTCTACCCCTGGCTGACCGGTCGGCAGCTCCCTGGAATTCTGGGGCCCGGTGCTGGGAGCCCGAGTTCTGGATGGGGCTCTGCCCACTGCCTCCTTGGGCCAGGCACCCGGTCAAGGCTGTGGGGAAGAGCGGAGACACCAGCAATGCTTCTGGAATTTTCTCAGCAATCCCATGTCAGAGAAGTGCATTAGGGGACCTGACCAGAAGGACAGATAGACAGGAAGGGGGAGCTCTCAGGGAGGGGTGGCCGGGTGCCGAGAAGCCCACTCTGCTGTTGGGAGATGGGGCAACGCCCCAGCGATTGGCCAGGCACCACAGCAGCCCCCCCGGAGCCGGGGAGCTGCTCCTCGGCCTTCTCTCCCCAGCTCCTGCCATTCACGCCACATCCACACCATGTCCATGCCACTTCCCAAGGCCCTTCTCAGCAGAGAGGGGCAGATCCAGGTTTAGGGACACAGAATGTGCCCAATGCCAGGGGCCAGGACAGGGGTGGGCAGCACAGACCCCAGCACCAGCTGTGTACCCAGAGGACACGGTCCTGGCAGGGTGACCACTTCCGAGCGTGGCCGATCTCGGGGTTCGTGGAGGGGCCGTGGAGGGACAGCTGAGGTGAGGGGTGGCTTTGGGCCCTCATGGGCACTGTTCCTTGTCCTGGAGGCCCAGCCCACAGAGCAGGAGGGGCCTAGAGGAAACAGAAGCCCCCCAGCCCACTGGGCAAGTGACTGGGAGCAGCCCCTTCAAATCCACGAGTGCCGTCAAGGGCCAACCAGGCAGCCCCCGTCCCTCCACCAAGGCATAGCGACAGGAGCAGCCACGGGTGGCAGCCCACCCCCCCCCCCCCGTCCCCCGCACCACCTTGGCTGACATGCCGTGTGCCTGATGGTGGCAGCCCAACTGGTGACCCACAGAGGACCCCCCCTGCAAGGACAGCAGGCTGCAACAGGCGTGCACCCAGGTCACAGCGTCTGGACCCGCTCTCCATGGCCGGCTCACACGGTTCCCAGGCACCCGAACAAAGATTGAGAAGATTCAGCGCCAAGGCGCCCAGTGCCCAACAAGGCAAAATTCACAATGTCTGGCGTCCCACCTAGGGGCCCCAGTCTGCAGAGCTCGGGCCAGTCGGGAGCCTGGGAAGGAGAGCCACCAGCTGAGCAGGCCCAGGACGGGCCCGCCTCGGAGTGTGACTGTCACAGCCCAGCCCACACGTGCGAGGTGCAGGACACGCGGAAGAGAAACCCAGTGTGAACTTCAGGATGTGACGGGGAAGCACAGGCTGCAACACCATGGAAGGCGCGACAGAGACACCAGTCAGCGCCTCTGACAAGGCTGACAAACATCCCACAAAAGGGAAAACAAAACGGGTATCGGGGGCAGGAGACAAATCAAGTGACCTCACACATGCTTGAGGGCCCGAAAAAGAAGACAAAGGGACAGAAAAAAACGTTTGAAGAAACCAGCCAAAAATTTTCCAAATTTCACAAAAAGTACAAATACACAGGTCCCAAAAGCTCAATGAAAACCAAGTGCAAAACACATAAAACCCCAGGAAGGCACGTGATAATCAAATCCCACCGGGCGTGGCGGGGGGGGGGGGGGGGGGGGGGGAGGGGGTGGTCTAGCTGGACAGGACAGCTTAGAACCACACCCCTAGCAACAGTATCTTCCAGAAAACCAAGGCAAAACAAAGCTGAAAAGAATTCGATACCAGCCAGGGCACCTGGGTGACAGTCAGTTAAGCGTCTGCCTCTTAATTTCGGCTCAGGTTATGGGTTGGAGCCCTCCGTCGGGCTCTGTGCTAACACCGCGGGGCCTGCTTGGGACTCTTTCTCTACCCCTCCCCTGCTCACGCCCTCTCTCTCTCTCAAAATAAATAAAGTTAAAAAGAAAAACAAAAAAACACCATTAAGGAAAACAACTTTGATACCAACGGACTCGAAAGGCAAGAGACCTCGGGGGCCGTCGGGCAGGAGACGATGCCAAGTGCACGAGCGCCTCTCAGGCCAGGCCCACGTGCCCCTCGCTGTTGGGAGGTGGTCTGCGTGCCCACGGACGGGGGGTGATCTCAAGGCGGGGGTCCCAGCTGCGGTGCTGGGATGGGGCCCCCAAACCAACAGGCTCAGAGGCTCCGCCTACAGGCACCAGGCGTGTGGGGTCAGACTGCCCCAGGCCTTCTCCCTTGCTCTAAGCCACCACCTCCAGGAGACACACAGACCCACCGGAATGAGGGCCAGGGGCGCAGGACAGCACCGGAGGTCACCCACGTAGTGGGGAGCCCTGGGCTCACCTGGTTCCGATGACAGGCTCACGGGCGTCCCTGGAGGCTGTATAGTCCATGCCGTAGAGGTTGAGCCCCAGGAGGATCTTGCTCCGCCACTTGGACTTGGGGTCCAGGACCTGGACGCAGGCTCGAACCCAAGACAATGGTGCATTGGGACCGGGCCTGCAGGGGCGAGAGGGGAGTGGGATTCAGCAGCAGGCAGAGGTGTCAGGCAGGGGCAGGATGGGAAGGAGGGTAGCAGACAGCAGGCCTCCCACAGTGGCTTCCGGCTGGACCCGTGCCGGCACTTGCTACGCCCGGGGCCTCCACGGGGGACAGAAACAGCAGTGGGCAGCACCGTGACATGTCTGCACCGAGGCTCCCTTCGAGGCAGTGACCCCCGCCCATGGGAGCAACTTCTTGGCGATAAGGCAGGTCCGGTGCCAGCGGCCACTGTGCTGGCACAGGTGGACAACCCAGGATGGTGGTCCCATGAGGGCTGCCCACTGCCCTCTCTCACAGGCCCCCAAAACGTGAAGGCTGCCCAATGCAGGGGCAATCGTGGGCTTCGGGTCCTCTGTGACCCTGGAGCCAAAGGCTGACAGCGGCACGGCCCCAAGCACGCCGGCAGGAAGCCAGGCCTTGTCCCTCTGAGTGTCCAGCGTCCAGGCCCCAGAGGAGGCAAGCACCTCTGCGCCAAGCCATGGAGCTCACGGGGTCCCTTGGTGCCCACACTCACTGCTGCGCTGTGGGGTAGTCATAGGTCATAAGGCTGAAGCCATCCAGCACGGGGGCCAGCTGCTCGAACTCCTTGTGAGTGAACATACCCAGCTGGTCAGTCCTGCAGAGAGAAGCATGGCTGCCACTGCCCACCTCTCACAGCCCAGCTGACACCTGAGTCCAACTGAGGACAGAGCCAGCTGCCTGGGGGGGGGGGGGGGGGGGAGAGAAGGGAGAGCTCCCAGACCATGTTGCTTCCACCCTATACCCTGGGAGGGGGGCAGTCACTTTCCCTGCAAGGTAACTTGTCACTCAGTTATAGGACAGCGCCCACAGAGTTCAGGGCCACATTCCCAGAGCAGGGGTGGGCTGGGAAGGTCAGCAGGTTGAGCCCAATGTCGAAAGTCAAGCAAAGGCTCATTTCTCTCTCTGTCCCCGCCCTCCATGCCACGCATCCAAAGGCGCCACGAGATCAGCCCAGCTCCGGGACAGTCCCATTCCCACCGGTGGGCGTGGGTGCCCCAGGTAAGCCGAGAGCCCAGGTGGTCCATCTTCTAGCCCACCGGCTGTGCCCGCAGCAATGCCGGAGACTGCAGCATCCCCAGGAGGACTCTCCACCTGAGACAGGACCCCCCTTCTCAGCCTGCACCCCCAAAACCCTGGTCAAGTGTGTCTGCAGGGACCTCAGTGAGGGTCATCCCTTCCACAGGACTTTGTCTCAAGACCGCCCCACTCCAGCCCAGAGCAAAGCTTCTCCAGCTGCCTTTGGGGGGAGCAGCTAGGACGCCAGGCCCAGGACCCCCAGAGACACGGGGCACCTGCAGGACCTGAAGAGAAGCAGAGCCAGCGGACGATGGCCTCACAGTCCCGACTCTGATGAGCACCGGACACAAAGGGGCACCCTGGGATGCACCTGGAGGCAAATACTTTGCTGGGCAACAACAGCCATGCTCCCCAATGGCCACACTTGGGACAGGCCCCTGAAGTGGACCAGAAGATGCCAGGCCCCAGCAAAAAGAAGACAGGCCACGGGCAGCCATGTGAATATATCGTGTACCCTTCGGGCCTCGGCCTGGAGCACCACAAGAACAGTGGGCGCAGCAGCTTTAGGAAAACGCTTCCCATTTCGAAGGCTCACCTGTCTCGAGGTAGGACGTTCACTTAAGGACCCGTGGACACCTAGGTCCTGCCATTTCTGGATTCAGTGGCTCAGGAGGGAAAGCAGGGCTGTGGGCTGCTGTAGCATGGTCCAGCAGGGGGTGCACCCCTTAGGCCCATGTCTCAGTTGCTGCAGTACCCAAGGGGCTTCTGGGGGGCCTGGCATCTTCCCTGCTCCACTGGGAGAGGGGACCCACCCAGGTGTGCAGGAAGGCCAGCTTGAGGCAGGACCCAGGTGGGCATGAGGCCCAGAGAAGTGAGCTGGCAGAAGGCCCTACCAAACCCGCTTTCGTGCCCGCCACTGCTTGGAGCAGACACTCCTGATGACAGCCACGAGGGACAGGGAGCTATGGGTTTTCAATACTCTGCCCCGATAAGTGCACAGTTTAGGGAGGACTGCTGAGGTCTAGAGCAGACATGACTCCTTGAGCCTCTCCTCCTTTGCTAATTCCAGTGGCTGCCCTGTTAGGGGTGGTTTCTAGAAGCTTCATGGAGTCCATCCCACAGTCTGCCCTCCCCTGTGCCCACCATACCCTTCCTGGGTTATCTAGCTCTTCTGGGCTGGTCCTCCATACGGTCGCCTGCCACAAGCTGGACTCCCACACCCTCCTGGGACGGCCCTGGTCTGCAGATGCTTGTTTCCAAATCACTTTCTTCCCAGCGTGGGCATTCCTCCTTTCTGGAAGGCTGGGCAGCCACACAGGCCCCTTCAGGCTGAGACCCCACAGCTGCCAGCAACGGGGCAGGAGGGCACTGCAGATGAGGGGTGGGCCCAGCAAACCTCGTGCGGCCCTGGCCTCCCTCTCCAGGCTGCCAGATGGCGGACATGCAATGCGCCTCTAGACAGTTTCTCCGGGACACTGACATCACTGGCCTGGATGGGGGGGGTGGCCCACTGTCCCACCTGGGGGTCTATCTTCTGCTCAACCTTCTTCCTGGCAGCTCCCTTCTGTGTGCCTCTAGGGCCTTGTCCCTCCCCCAGGACTCCCAACCCTGTGTCCCTCATTCCCTCCCGCTTCACCCCCATGTGGTGGACACCTCCCTCCTTCATCACCCTGACGGGCTGCCATGTCGGGGGCTGAGCCCCATTGCTGCAGTCACCCCCACCTCTCATGGGGCCAACTGGTCTCTTCTCCAGAAAGGGTCCTGTCCTATCTCCCCAGTTCTCAACCCCCCCATGGCCCTGAGCAAGTAGCCTGACCCTCCACCTCCCTCCCCTGCTGGTATCTTCCTCCAGACACCACAAATCAGCCACCTACCAGCGGTCAACCTCAAGTCCTCCCTCTGACCAGCCCTCCCCAGGCTGACCCTCCCTGGGGTTGGTGCAGGCTCTGTGAATGGCCACTGGCTCCCGCCACCAGCCACGCTGCCCAGCCCCTGAACACCAGCCACAGAGCTGCCCCCATAGTAGCCCTGATGGGGCACCTAACTGGTGACGTGTGGAAGGCGGGGTCACCGTCCACATTCTTGCTGTTGGAGCACGCACACCTGCCCCACCACGGGCCCGGTCACCCAGCCCCTGCCTGCCTCTCGCCTACTCAGCCCTGTGGCTCCTCTTCCACCCGGAGCTGGTGTCTCCACCTGCGCGCGAGGCTGACGAAAAGTTCCAGAGTACCAGGTCTGCTGGAGGCAAGGCTGTGACCTTGAGGGCAGGGCTCAAAGTCAACGTGGCTACCTGAGCCAACAGTCCCAGACATGGCCCACAGCAGGAAAAAGGCACCGCAGACTCCCTCCGGGAGCTGCTGTTCTGTGGGCTGCAGCCAGTCCTCTGCTGAGAATGCCAAGAGGCACCGGGCTTGTCCGTTAGGGCGGCCATCTGCGAGCGTGTGGGGTAAACGCCAACAAGACCAACAAGCTCCTGTGGGGCACCACCAGCCGGAGCCTCGGGGGGGAAAAGGCTGGGCTGGCTCACAGCTGGGACAGCACAGCCCGTGAGCCCATCAGCGCCTAGAACCCCCCACCCTCAGTGCTGACCACACTGGCCACGGTCCCTCCCTCTGGACAGCCCCCCTCAGCCGCCACTGTCCTCTCACGGTGGCTGCAGGATGAGGGGCCGGTCACACACTTTCTGCCTAGGTGCCAGGAGCCCAGGTAAGGTAAGAGTAAGATGCCTGGGCACAGAGGGCACCAGCGGGAAAGCCAGGCCCGGGGGTGGCCCCTCAGGGGGCCCCAGCCCCTTTACCTTCCCACAGTCCAGCACACCCTCTGACACCCTGCCCCACACATGCGTCAGACACTGCCAGGCTCTGGGGAGGGGTGGGGGGATGGGGGCGCTGCAGGACTGGGTAGCACCTGCTCTTAGCCTAAGATGCCCCCAGCCTCTAGGAGCTTACCTTCGCCGATAGCACCTCCTGCACCCATCCCACAGATGGCTCCTGAGCCCAGAGGACAACAGGGTCTCCACTCGGCCAAGTACCTCCCACCCCCAAACCACCCACAGAAACTGGGAGACCCAGGAAATGGGCACCAAGCACCTATAGCCATGCCCACAGGCTCTAGAGAGTCTGCCACTTGGCCTTCCCAGGGCACGAGCTCCTCTTCCAGCCCCAGGTCCAGCTCCAACCTCAGAGTCCCAAGAGCCCACCCCGGGGCCGCCCCATGACACACGTGCACACCCCTCACATATTCACAAACATGCACACACACTCTGCGTGTGGGAGGAAGGACAGACAGGTGGGGCTCTGGCCGGGCTCCCTCCTGGGCTGAGCACTACCCTCCCTGCTCTGTGAGGGAGATGCCGGCCTGTGGGACCCTCCCCACCCACAGTGGGGCCTGGGGACACAGGTGTGAACCCCACTCCCACTGCAGCCCGCCCTGATGGACCAAGGACCCTGAAAGTGTCGGGGGGAAACTCAGATGGCAGGCTGACGCCCAGGAGATGCAAAGGGCGCGGGGTACCACGGCCCTAAACCACGTGCCCAGGCCTCGGGTGGCATGCGCTGGCTGCCAGGGGGCACGAAGGCCAGGCAGGCCTGCCCCCAGGGAACATCTGTCTCAGTTGCTGGAGTGACCCACAGACTCCGGATGAGCGTCAACTGGCACTTCTATGAGCCCGTCAGCCTGTGAACCACGGCGGGACGTCACAGGCCCCAGAGGCCCACCCGTGCTGCTCCCGCTCAACAGCTGGGTGGGCCAGCTGCTTCCTTCCAGGGCAGCAGGTGGGAGCCCAGTGGGTACCTGTGGGCTGAAGGGCTGGGCTGGCAAAGGCCAGACAGAGGCCCCTGTTGGTCCCGCCTGGGCCTTTGTGGTCCCCTCCCCAACAAGGCCCTGCCATTTGACCCTGGGTCTGCCCTCAGTCCTCACCATAGATCTGGAGCCTCTCTGGTGCTCAGCACTGGGTAATACCCTGGGCAGAGGGGCCATGGTTCCAACAACTAGGGCCTGGGCGGCTCTGCCTCCCTGTTCCCTAGGTTCCAGAAGGGCTGCCCTATTGGGCTGGGAAGGGGAACAGTCAGGCTTTGGGAAGGTGCTGTGACCACAGCCCTGACCTCCCAAGGGCACAGCAGGTGTAGACTCGTCCTAAAGCTCTACACTGTGGCAAGACTACACCTGACAATGGGAATATCTATAAGATGCAGCCCCTCAAATTCAGGAACTTCCAGCACCTTCCAACATTTGGGGAAAGGGTAGCGCATGCCCAGGGGGTTGACCTGGGTCCCCGGCCGCAGCGAGCATGGCACTTACCCAGGAGTGACGGCCGGCGGGATGACCAGGATGGCCAGCAGCCGGGCCTGGTGCAGGGCTTCAGCCAGGTGGGTGAGCATGTGGATGAGGCCCCTGCAAAGAACCAGGAGATCAAGAACAGGAAGTCAAGGGGTTTGACCCAGACCCGCTACAGGGCAGGAGCCCCGTCACGGGCACCTTCCGCCCTGGAGGTACGGGCTCCAGAGGCCCTGTGCACTTCACACACTCGAGCACCAGGGCAGCCCAGCAGGCCCCGTGGGGGTCACCTTCCACCCGAAGCGGGCTGATCCCTGGCCTTCCCTGCCCAGGATCACCCTGAGAATGACATGGGGAACAAAGGGCTGTCTGGGCAGCACCCCATCACATCTCCCAGACACACCGTCTGGCCAGGGGGTGACCTGCTGGTGGCCGGGTCGGCCCAGGCCATCAAACACTCAGGACCGGAACACTGAGGGCAGCTCCACCAACCAGGTCTTGTGCTGAGGGGGGAGCCCAGCCCCCTCACGTGGCCACCCTCAGCCTGGAAGACACAGCCGTCTGTCCCAGGCAGGGATGCACCTCCAGTCCTGGGACACACAGGAGGAGCACCTGTGGGTAGGTGTCATGTGGCACTCTCCACTTGTGCCTGGACATGTCTCAGCAGGGAGCGGGCCACCACATGGGGGACAGGGAGGGAGGCGGTGCCATGGGCTCCTCTGGCCCCTAGAGTCACAGCAGGGATGCCCAGTGGAACGGAGACTAGCGCAGCTCCAAGCATCACCTGGAAGCGTCTGTCAGGCACCCCAGTCCCCCTCATGCCACCGACAGGTTCTGGGATGGCCCCATGCTCTGGGCGTTCACTCTGGCCTCCCTGCCAACACTGTGAGAGCACAGTAAGCCCTCCCCCCAGAGGGTCCGGGGCACTCGCACTTTCACCGGCCCCCCGTGTGGCCAGGGCATGGCACCCAGTGCCCGCCTCCAGGCCCCACCAGCATGGCCCTGGTGGTCTTGACGGGAACGGGTGGTCACTGACCGCCAGACCGGGCTCAGTGGGAATGATCCCTGCTACCATGGTGACTCTCCCAGAAGGACACAACTTGAGCTGTGGTCAGGCTCACCCCCGGGGAGCACATGCTTCCATCAGCTCTGCCAACAGCTGTCACGTTGAAGCACAATCACTGTCACTTGCTCTCCTGCTTTCTGGATGGCCCCGGGGCTGCATCTTTGTGGGATGGAAAGGGTGGTCTCGTGCCTCTGGGGCAGCACCCACCAACTGGGAACCTACGGTCACCCCTGTGCCGGGGAACAGGCCTGCCACACCCTGGGAATGCATGGAGGGGACCTGGCCACTCGCTAGGTCTGGGCATCATCCCTGCCTGCTCTACTGGCTCAGGTCACTTGCTCCTCCCCACAGGACTTCTGTGGGACACGGGTGTCACGGAGCTGCTCTGCTACTGTCCCCATCATACACAGGCCATGTGCCCCAGAGCATCTGCCACAATGGCCTTTCCAGGCTGACCTTTGCAGAAGGAAACAGTGCCCTTGGACGCCTAGTCAGAAGCCCCAACGAGGGTGACAGGTGGGGACGGCCTCGTGAAATGTTCCCATCATGCCTCGCCACAGCCAGGCCCATTCCAACCTGGGAGACGGCTCCCAGGTAGCAACGTGCCCACAGCCATCTGCCAGACTGGCTCCTCTCTGCCCTACTCCACCTGGCCCCCTGCCTGCCCTGCCAACCGCCCCCTCATCACATGCCTGCTACATCCTGGCCGTGGCTCAGGTAAACCCCCGCCCCGTGCTGCGAGCCCAGGCAGGAGAAGCTGAATCAGAAGGTGATGGAAGGTCACCTTGGTAGGGCCTCTGCCCTGCAAAGATCACAACAGATCCTTGGGAGGAGAGGTGTGTGTTGGGGGGGGGGGGGGGGGCGTCTGCCAACAGCCAGAGCCCCTTATACGCTGGCCCTGTGCCAGCTCCCGATAAACACAGCAAGTCACTCGACTCAGCTCTTGTCGTCTCCATGCATCGTCCTGCACAAACTGGGCCTCAGGGCCCTCCCAGGGCTAGGGGCTTGCACCCAAGTGGGGTGGGAGTCACAGCTGCCCGGACAGGCCCGCCGCTGCAAAGCTGGGCAGGGAGCCCCAGACACAGGCCAGAGCCAACAACACGCCCTCCCCCTGCACGTGGAGACCAGAGACCGGCTTGGGGACACCATCTCTGAGTGGGCAGAGAAGGGACTGCGGCCGCAGGACAGGAGGGGGGACGCCTTGCGGGGAGCCCTAGCCCAGTGTTCGCTGCTGGGGAAGCAAGGGCGGGGGGCTCAGGTTTTGAGCTGGGACTCCTTCAGGCGGGGAAGTGGGGGGAGGCCGCTTTCGGAACTGCTGGTGGCCGGATGCCAGCCTCTGCCGCCCCCAGCACCACGCAGGCCTCCCCACCGCTCTGCCCCCACATCCCTGACAGAGGCAGGCAGTGGCTGCCGCAGGAGACACTGCACCACTCCCCGGTCACTCGGGTGCCCCTGTGAGGCGCGCAGGCAGTGTCTGTGGGCCTGGGCGGCCAGCTTTCCTCCCAGATGACTCCGCCGCCCGGCCAACCGCTTATCCTTGTCCCCAGGAAGGCTTTGTGGGGCTCAGCAGAGGCGTCTGGGCTGGTGTCACCGCCCAGGCCCCCATCTTCCCATAGGGTACTCTTGGGTGATGTGGATCACGTGGCCTTTACCACCCACACAGGCGTCCAGGCCCTCAGAGCAGCACGGTCAGAGCCAGACGCTGGCCCCTGGCTGTTCTTGAGGTGCTGTCCCTGTCCCCCTATGATGGCCCTCCCTCAGTCCTCCCTCCAGGACACTTGGGGGCCAGGAGAGCACAGAGCCCACTCACGTGTGCTTTTGGCTCAGCAGCTGGCTCCAGACCTCCACCACGAAGCCGTCAAAGTGCTGGCTCTGAAAAGGCACAGGGCAGGTGAATGCGGGTCCGATGACGCTGGTGGGGACGGGTGGGAAGGCAACGCGGAGCCAGCCACCAGCACCCGTGCAGTGAGGTCACGGCAGGCCCAGAAGCCCCTCACAGAAGGAGGCAATGTGGGGGTCCCCATAGGAGCCAGGAGCAGAGGGGCCAGGTGCTCACGTGTCTTGTCCCCTCACATGCCTCCTCCCCAGCCCCAACCCTGGGGACCTGAAGAACCAGCAGGGCGGGCGCCCTCCCAGGAGGGCAGCTGGCCGTCACCCGAGGGAAGCCTTCCTGGCCCAGGCGAAGACCAGGGCAGCAGGCCTCACCCCAGGGGACGTCTGTGGTCAAGGCGAAGACCAGGGCAACCGGCCTCACCTTGGCCACCTGGACGATGGTCTTGCCCAGCTCCTCTACCTCGTCCTCGCTGTCCAAGACACTCCCAAAGTCCTCGTGAGTCCAGTCCTCGAAGAGGAGTCGGGGCACTTGGGGGACAGACCCGCACACAGATGGTGACCCTTCTGTGCTTGGCCCTGCCCCCAGAGCGACCCTTGGCCATCAGAGCAGAGTGAGCACACAGCTAGGCACCCACAAGGCCTGGTGGGGGGGGGGGGGGCAGTAGGCGGTCCTGACCTCTTCCCCCTCACACCCCACGTCTCCGAGTGCCCGGACCCCCAGCTCCTTCAGCAACTCGCTGCCTGGCTCTTGCTGTACCGTCCTCCCCACCGGAACCTCCCCCACCCCTGCCATGGCTCCTCCTGCTCGGCCATCACCTGCTCCTTTGCTCCAATCCCCACACCCTGCTAGTCCCATCTGCACTCTGGGAACACCCTGGCCAGCTGCATGCTCCAGGACGGGTGGGGCTGATGTCATTCTGTCTAGTCCTGCCAGGGACACACACGGTGTGTAGCTGAAGGGCCGGGAGCCCCGCCAACCCAGGCCCACCAGACTTACCTATACGTAAGCCCTTGGCCTGTTTCCTGACTGCCCGCATCCACCCTGTGGGACGGGGAGAGGACAGTCGGTGCAGGGACACAGCCCCTTGCCCGCATGAAGACCCAGCCCACCCCCAAGGAAGAAAACGCCGGGCCCCATGCGACGGGGGTGCAGAAAGGCAGAACCAGGAGAGAATCTGCAGGTCCAGCCCCCTCCTCCTCCCGCTCCTGCCCCCCCTTCCCCCCCTCCTCCCTATGCAGAGCAGTCAGGACGGGTCAGACCCCTGGGCCAGTAGGGGGGGACATCGTGGCATCGGCCCCATCTGGGGAAAAGTGGCCTCCAAGGGGGCTGGGACTGTTTCTCGGAGCTGAGGGGTGCCGGAGGGCCCAGTCCCAGTGCTACCCAGTGTGTCCTTGGGCACTGCCCTCCCAGCATCGAAGAGCGGCTTCGGGGCTCAGATCTCCACAAGCAGCTAACGCACCCTCTCTCCAAACCCGAAAGGGGGACAGTTAAGGGAACTCGGGCGCATGCTCTCGGAAGTGGCTGCCGTGGCTGTCGAGACAGCCACGTCCTCCCAGACACCTCCTCCCTGGACCGGTGTACAAACTGCCGAGGGGAGCAAGGTTGTGGCCGATGCCAGACAGTTGTGACACTGACACACTCAGCTCCACACGCACTTCCAGACACGCAGAATCACATCCTCGTGCTCGCACACACGGACGGGCACTCACACCCTTGTGGGCCCTCAGGACGAGCACAGATGGGCAGCAACGTGAGAACCTTGGTCCACGTCGTGAAGGCCTGTGACTTCGAACATCTCCCGACCGCGCCGCTTAAGCTGCAGCCACACGGGCGAGATCTGCGTGAATTTGCCCCCGAAGACCTTTGCAACATCATAGCCGTGGCTGTTCCACTGGCAGAAAATGGAGAACAGGTGAACAGGCTTGCAGCTGGGGACAGAGGGCCCTTGAGACACCTCTGCAATGGGACACCACAGAACCGCCTGTGCTGTGCAGGACAAGTCCCAGAAAACCCTCGGCATGACTCTCACTTCTTCGGGAGGCCTCTCTCCCACTGCACCTGCACGGCGGTAGCCCAGGGAGGTGAGGACAAAGACCCCAGTGGCCGCCTCGCCCTCGGGACCTCCCCATCCACCCCAGGGCCTGGCTTACTGGAGTGACGTAGCCCAGGACGTCCCCAGCAAAGTGCCTCTCCCGGGCCTTAGGTGAGCAGTAGCTACGATGCTCCAGAACCACATCCTCAGCCCTAAGGTCCGTCACCACCAGACCCCGGTCTTGGACCGGCTTCTCTGAAAACTGAGTCTGAAACAAAAGCGACAGGAGAAGGTGGTCAGGGTCTGTCGTCAGGCAGGACACGGGGCCCTGAGCAGCAGCAGCGGTCTTCTCCCGAGCCAGGCACCACGTCCTGGGGCCAACATGGTGCCGCTGACCAGAGCCCACCGGACAGGCCCACCCTTGGAGGCTCACTCTCCCATCCCAGAAAAATGGCGCCGAGGCACAATGCATCTCACGTCCGATCCGTTCGACCGCTGTGAACATCACAGAA
Source organism: Leopardus geoffroyi (assembly GCF_018350155.1). Lineage (NCBI taxonomy): Eukaryota > Metazoa > Chordata > Mammalia > Carnivora > Felidae > Leopardus > Leopardus geoffroyi. The sequence continues at coordinate 115,108,966 of NC_059329.1, read as the reverse complement.
CTGCGCCAGGCAAGACGAGAGAGCGCAGGCATGGGAAAAAGCAGAGGACGGGTGAGGGCTGAAATTTGGGCCGGTGGGGGAGGTGGGCACACCCTCAGCCCCAGCACCAGAAGCCGCTCGCTCCCTCCCAGGCCATCCGGCCAGAGCCCCTGGCAGCGCTGGCCAGCTGCCAAGAAGGCCACGGCCCCAGCATCCTGGCTCACAGACCTCCGCATCATAGGCCTTGGCGCATGGCTCCCGTGGGCAGGAAGAAGGCACGGAGGGCCAGCCCCTAACCACGCTTACCTTCTCCGGCAGTGTCTTCGAGGCGGCCTTCTTGGCATCTGACTTTGACAGAGTAGTATGAACAGAGCTGCAGGCCAGAGCGAGCCAGAGCGTGCTGAGGAGAGCCCTCATGGTGGCAGTGTCACAGTGCAGTCCAGTCTCGGGGCCCAGGGGGCTGCAGAGAGAGCAGACCACATGACCACCAGCAGTGGGGCGCCCCCTCTGTCAGACGGAGCACCCAACGGGGCCTGGGTCCTCGTGGCACTGGGCCAGGCACTGGCCTCAGGGCAGAGCCCTACCCTGGGGCAGCCCCAGTGGCCTACCCAGCTTCCAGCACTGTTGCGCCCCTCGTTCCTCTCAGGTGCCCCAGAAAGGGGCCTCCCTACTGCTAGTCAGCCTTCCCCATCGCCTCAGCCACCTAGGAAAATGGTGACTGCCCTCCACCAACCCAAAGAAATTGGGCTACCGGAAGGTTTAAGTGTAAAATGAGAACCACAGAAAGGACTAGAAGAAAATATGTAACTCGGGGCGGAGAAGGCTTTTCCAAGTGTATCCGCAATGATGGAGGTTAGGAAAGAAAATGCCAACAGAATTCATGACGTCAAGACGTGACACTTTCAGAGCACCTGGGTGGCTCAGTCGGTTGGGCGTCTGATTCTTGACCTCAGTTCAGGTCATGATCTCACAGTCAGTTTGTGAGTTCAAGCCCTGCACCAGGCTCTGTGCCGACAGTGTGGAGCCTGCTTGGAATTCTGTCTCTCCTTCTCTCTGCCCCTTCCCCCACGTGCACTCGCTCTTTTTTCAAAATAAATGGATGAATTTTAAGGAAAAAGAATGTGACGCTTTCATTTAGGAAACAAAAAAGAAATTTAAAGCAATAAACCAGAAAAAAAAATTAGAACATACTTCACAACACATTTCTACCCGTTATCTACCCGTAACAAACAAAGAGCTCTTATAAGTCAACGACACTCCAATAAACACCCCATTATAAAAGGAAAATGAAGAGATACATTCATATGTCCTAATGCACAAAAACCCCTAACTCTATAATACACACGTACCTCATACATACGTCCTATCGTAAAGACACCCCGTAAAAAGGAATACCCCAGAATAGAAATACTCTAATACAGATATCCTGTAATAAAAATCCCATAATATAGAAGTACCCCATATTATACATACCCCAAAATACAAAAATACCCTGTACTACAGAGATGCCTTATAATAGACAAGACACCCCGCAACACCCAGAGATGCCCTGTAGTAAGTACACTAAATACTCTGTAATGTGCAGAGGTGCCCTGTAATACAGAGACACCCTGACAGATCCAGAGGTGCCCTGTAATATACGGAGATACTCTGCAATACCCAGAGGTGCCCTGTAATACCTAGAGGTGCCCTGTAATGCCCAAAGGTATCCTGTAATACCCAGAGGTGCCCTGTAGTACCTAGAGATGCCCTGCAATACGCAGAGATACCCTGTAATACAGAGGTGCCCTAAGCCTGAGAAACAGCACCTCAGCTTCACCAGCAATCAAGGGAACAGACACTCAGTGTCGGGGAGGCCTAAAGAGAATGAAGCCAATGGCGTAACCTGGGCAGCAGCAATTCTCCCAAGCTATTCCTGGGAATTCAAGTTGCAAAAATCTTTTTGGATGACAATCTGGTTGTAAATACACTTTCCAACATGTGTTTCCTGTTACAAATTACACTGAGGGACTTCCCCACTTATGTGAAAAATGCACGAGAAGGTTCACTGCCACTCTGTTTAAATGGTAACACACATTTCCCTACACGAGAATACCGACAGACGCTGTGAGGCTTGCAATGCACTGTTGGTGCAAATGCTACAAAACGTAAACACACACACACACACACACACACACACACACACACACACACACACCACAATCCCATCTTTACTGAAAAATTCCTGTGTATGGGGTGCCTGGGTGGCTCAGCCCATTAAGCATCTGACAATTTTGGCTCAGGTCATGATCTCATGGCACTGGGATCGAGTTCCACATCGGGCTCTGCACCTCTCTCAAAAATAAGGTTACGTACACACCATACAGAAAGCACGAAAGGGGACGCTAGAAGGTAAGCGAGCAGGCTATTCGGACTGCTGATCATTCTGATTTTGGCGTCAGCTGCTACTTTCTGGCTTTCCTGCACTGGACTTTCAGGAGCTGTGCGGTTCATTTTCAGGTTCTGCCCCCACTCCCAGCCCCCCGCAATTCTACTTCATGGCAGCGGAGTACCGGGCGGGCCCAGACTGGCTGGGGTCTTTCCCGAGGCTTTAAGGTGTGCAGGTGTCAAGTGTGCCGGTTGACAGACAGCTCCTTCCAGACCAGCTAAGGAGCCACTTGGTGGCAGAGCCAGAGGAGACCCAGCAGGTCCTGGGGAGCCAGCCCAGCTTCCTGCCCAGCAGGCAGGCACGTGGCCTCTCCCTCTGACTATGGGCATCCCTGGGGTCACCAGAGCGCTAGCCAGGCAGGGCGTGCCCTGTCAGGAGCTGGCAAAGTCAGGCCCTCTGCAGCACTCACCTCTTGATCCCCTCCACCCCGTTGACCTCCTGGCCAGGAGCCTGTTTCTACCCCTCCAAAGCCCTCCTCCCTGCTTCACAGAGCAGCACAGCAGCACAACTTTGGGCTGTCCCTTCCCTGGGCAGGTTTCTCCACTGCGGCACCCGATACACCTACAGCATACCTGCGTGGGGCCACCTGGGGTGGCCTGGGGTGAGGAGCCCTGGAGGTCCCTCCCCACGAGGCAGGGAGGCACAGACAGCTGGCCCAAGGGCTTCGCAGGACAGAAGGGACAAAGCCGTGCAGAGGTGCAACAGGGGGCTCTGAAGGGGCTACGGGGAGGGAGACAAAGACCAGGTCACACTGCCATCCTCTGCCCCCTCCCCACCCCCCCAGCAACCCCTCTGCTGGGTGACTTTGTGCTATCAGAATCATCAAGGACAACGGCTCCTGCCGCCCTCCCTTCTGGTGACAACAGCTCGGACTTGGGCTCCCTCAGTCACAGCAGGGGCGGGTGGACAATACTGATCCGGTCAGGCTGAGACTATGGCCGCCAAGCTAGGAGGGGCTGGGGCTAGGAAGCCCAGCCACCATGAGGCCAGAAAGGCACCTGAACCAATGTGCTTCCAGAACACAGGCCTTGCACAAGGGGCTGCAGAGCTGGGGTGGGTTCTACGCATGCAGGGACGCCTGTACCTGCTGGCTGAGCCACAGGGAGTGGGGGGGAGGCCCCCCATTTTTGACCCCAGCCCCTCTGGGTCTGCTCCATGACCTCGGGCTCCTTCTCAGCTCCAGGATAGAGGTCTGGGTCGCTGAGGATGGAAGGGGATGAGAAACCAAGCGGGAGGGTGGTCCTCAAGCAATCCACAGTGGCCCAGGGTGTGCCCCAGCGGCCTTCTCGCCCTCTGTCCACGGCCTGCCACCCCGCCTGCTGCCCACCCACCCAGAGACCCGTCGGCCAGTGACTTGCCCGGCCCCTGACCTGAGGAAAGGGTGGAGATGGGGCCAGTCTGGGGAAGGACGACGGACCCCGCCAGCCTCTGTGCACAGCGGAGGGGGAAGTGGAAGGGGAGCCACACTGAGCTCAAGGCCTGAACTGGCACTGCCACACCATCCTGGCGGCAACGCGAGCAGGCTGCTCACGAGCGCTGGGGACACAGCGTGAGCTACCGTGACACGCGGGGGGCTCAAGCGGCAGCAACGCCCGGCCCCCTGCTGTGCAGCGTGGGCCCGGCCACCCTACCCCACGCCTGCGCCCCCTCGCGTTGGTGTTTCTTCCACACACACCAATGATCTCTGGGAGGCGCGGGTCCCGCAGGGTGCGGTGCGTAGCGACCCCTTCATGTCTGGGTCGCCCACAGGGCCCTTGGGAGGCAGGGGTCTCAGATCTGCGCTAACAACCGACAGCCCCACTATTCCAGGGGCTCCGAGCTCTGGGAGGACTGTCAGCAGCATGTTGACCAAAGGACGGCGAGTCACAGCAGTGACTCTCAGGTGGTTTTTGAGACCCAGGGTAAGAGTCGGCCGCGGCCCCGTGCACGTGTGCACCAGGGGGAAGCCGCTCATCAGAGCTAACCCCGCTCCGTGGCACACGCACAATCCGTCTACTTCATTTTTAAGAAACGGAGATTTAGGGGCGCCTGGGTGGCTCAGTCAGTCACGTGTCTGACACTTGATCTCGGCTCACGTCATGGTCTCAGGGTTCATGAGATCGAGCCCCGCGGCGAGCTCTGCGCTGACAGCGTGGAACGTGGTTGGGATTCTCTCTCTGCCCCTCCCCCTGCTTGTGCTCGGTCTCTCTCAGAATAAACAAACATAAAAAAAAAAAAATTGATTTTACCATCAAGTTGCTCTCACTATTCAGTGGTGTGCAGTTTGAGAACCGCAGACTGGTGGCGCCCCGGGGGGGGGGGGGGGGGGGGGGGCGTGACCTACACGTGGCCGGACCACGAGCCAACTTGCTGGCTTACAGAGTGCTGCTGTTCCCCGGGGCAGGTCATGGCCACACCAGCTGTGGAGCCAACCGCATTCCTGGGCGAGGGCGAGCACGCTCTGGGGAGCGAAGGCCGCGGTGGGACGACCACAGCCCTGGTGACATCTATTGACATCTATGGACCACGTGCTCCGCGTCGGGCTCTGGGACACAGGAACTGGAGTTCACGGCGCTCAGAGATGAAGAGTACGTGGCGCGTGGCCACGGTGCCACCCTAACTCAACAGAGCTACGGACACAGGACGCCACCCGTGGCTCGAGGTCCAGTGCTGCCACCAGCCCCCCGTCGCCGGCTCTGTGGGAAGCGAGGGGCCACGAGCCACCTCCTGCGTGGAAAGTCTACAGCTTTCAAGACACCTGGCTGAGCGAAGAGGGGTCCAGCCAAGTGCGCCCCAACCCAACCCGCACAGGGACACCTGGCCCGCGCTCCGGGGACGGGGCGGCCGCCACCCTCGGTGTCCCCCACCTCAGCCACACCGAGCGTGCTGGTCACACTCGCTGCCTCCAACTCGGGCCCTTACTCTCACGCCCTCGTGCCCAAATCTCACACCTCCACTCGCTCACACACCCGCTCACACCTGCCGTCTCACTCCCGGCCCACACTCACGCCCCCCCACCCGCTCACACCTGCTTTCACCCCCCCCACACCCACCCCTCACACTCGCACCCGCTCTCACACCCATCCACACGCTCACTCCCGCCCCTCACACCTATCCCCCCACACCCACTCTCTCACACCCGCGCTCCCCCGCGCCCCCTGCCCGCACGCGTCCCCGGCGCGCCCACTTCGCGGCGCGGAACTGAGGCCGTGCGAGGAGGAGGAGCGGGCGCCGAGACGCGGGGCGCGGACGCCACCCCAGCCGGCCGCCGCGGGGCTCACCTTCATGTCCCGGAGGCCGGCCGGACCACCCTCGCGCGCGGACGGAAATCGCTCGCAAGCGCCGCCGGAAGTCCCGCCCCAGGACGCTGGCGCGTCGCCGCCGCGCACGGCACGCTGGGCCGGGGGCGGGGCCGAAGCCGGAGGCGGGGTCAAGGTAGGGGACGGGGGTACGGGCGGCTGCTGGGGCCGGGGACCCGGGACCCGGGGTCGGAGCAGGGGGCGGGGTAGGGGTAAGGGCCGGGGCCGAGGGCAGGAGTAGGGCCGGGGCCCGGGTAGCGGCCAAAGCAGGGGGTCGAGGTAGGGGATGGGGCCCGGGCCGGGGCAGGAGCCGTGGCGGGGACAGGGGTCTGGGTAGGGGCCGGGGCAGTGAGGGGGCAGGGGGAGGGACCGAGGCTGGCGCTTCTGGGGAGGGCGGCACCCCGGCGATGCCGCGAGGCGGCCACGCAAGGACCGTCGGGAATCGCCTGACCCGGCGCCCCTCCTTCCCCACTGGTGGCCGCCCTCCAGCCTGTCCGTCCCCGACATCCCCCACATGTCCCTGAGTGAGCTCGGCCCAGTCCCCTGTCTCAGGCCGCGTCCGTGGGCCGGTGGTGCCCTAGGCCTCTGGATGGCCCCTGGATATCGAAAAGCCCTCAAAGCCAACACCCAGCGCTCTCTGTCCTGCCTCCAGGATCTGTGGCACCACCTTACAGTTCTCACAAGCTGGAGCCGCCCACCCACCCCCCGCCCGGCCCCAGAGGCAAACAGAACCCCTCCGTCTCAGCCCCGGGCCGCAACTTGGCCAGCAGTTTTCATCACAAGGCATTTTACACTTGATACAAGCTGACAGACGCCCCCCTCTCCACCCCCCCCCCCCCCCATCCCTAGCTGTTCCCAGCAGTTTCCTGCAGAAAACCACACAGCCGTCCCCACCCTGGCTCTGCACCAGCCCCAGGACGCACTGCCTGGCTTGTTTCCCCATTTCTGCTGCTTAGGAGGTTTCTTCCTGAACTGAACTTTGTTCTCTTTCTTCCTAGTCATGTTTCCTTCTTTCTCTTCCCCATATTTCCTGCCAGCTGACCGCCCCCCCCCCCCCCCCCCCCCCCCCCCCCCCCGCAACTCCAGTCTTCCCAGAAGGGCCTGGGGGCTGCTGTGTGTGCTGAGGCACGTGCCAGCTGCTGCTGGGCAGCTCTGTTCCTGGCACCCAGCTCAGCCCTGAGGCCTGACCTTTGGCGTAGTGACCCCAAGTCAGGCAGAGCTGTGGAGAGGACCCCAGTAAGCTCTGCTGGAGATGCACGGGTGGTTGTTCAGTCCCAGGAATGCTGAGACCCCAGCAGGGTCACGGGTGTAGTGAGAAAGGCCTATAGTCATCACACAGTGGCTGCCTGAGCTCCTATAGAGTTTAGAGGTCTTCGGAGCCCAAGTACTCAAAGTTCGCTCAGGGCTCACTCTCAGCCAGCATCGCCCTACACCCAAGAGCAAGCAGGAAGGAGGGACAGCACCAGCCCTTTCGGCAGAGCCCCCACTGGGCAGGGTTCTGGGGGCCCTAGAACCTGGGTTGAAAACTGACTTCTTTAAGTGGGAACACATCTTTCAGCCACGGTAAGATTTAGAATGACACATAGAACGTTTTAAGAGAATCAGAACTAAAGTGTTCATTCTTACATGGTAAGTTAAACCTCAACACAGTTGGTATTTCAAGTTTCTGAACCATTGAGACAACTTGGGGTTCATCACGTTCAAAATTTTAATCTATTGGGTGTATGAGTACTTGGCACACCCAAGATTGTGTTGTCAATTCAGACAAGCTACAGCACTTTATTTTATTTATTTATTTATTTTTTTAATTTTTTTTTTCAACGTTTATTTATTTTTGGGACAGAGAGAGAGCATGAACGGGGGAGGGGCAGAGAGAGAGAGGGAGACACAGAATCGGAAACAGGCTCCAGGCTCTGAGCCGTCAGCCCAGAGCCCGACGCGGGGCTTGAACTCACGGACCACGAGATCGTGACCTGGCTGAAGTCGGACGCTTAACCGACTGCGCCACCCAGGCACCCTTTTTTTTTTTTTTTTTTTTTTTTTTTTTTTTTAATTTTTAAGCTACAGCACTTTAAAAGGAATTAAAAGATACTGAATGTGGGGCACCTGGGTGGCTCAGTCGGTTAAGCGGCCGACTTCGGCTCAGGTCATGATCTCGCGGTCCATGAGTTCGAGCCCTGCGTCGGGCTCTGGGCTGACGGCTCAGAGCCTGGAGCCTGTTTCAGATTCTGTGTCTCCCTCTCTCTGACCCTCCCCTGTTCATGCTCTGTCTCTCCCTGTCTCAAAAATAAATAAAACATCAAAAAAAAAAATTAAAAAAAAAAAAGATACTGAATGTATAAATTCAGTCTAAAATGTTAGAAATGTGGGGCACCTGGGTGGCTTAGTTGGTTAAACATCCGACTTATGCTCAGGTCATGATCTCACGGTTCGTGGGTTCCAGCCCCGCATCCGGCTCTGTGCTGACAGCTCAGAGCCTGGAGTCCGCTTCAGATTGTGTCTCCCTCTCTCTCTTGCCCCTCCCCTGCTCTCTCTCTCAAAATAAATACACATTAAAAAAATAATAATACATTTAATATTAGAAATGCTTAATTCACTGGGTTTGTAGAGGAGACCAAACATTTTGACAGACCCCTGAAAAATGACTATAAATCTTCTAGGCTTATAAAGGAAATGACAGGGTTTGTGAAATTTAACTTAACAGGTTAAAAACTTAAGTTTTGATCAACAATAGCCAAAGTATGGAAAGAGCCCAAATGTCCATCAACTGATGAACGGATAAAGAAGATGTAGTATATATACACAATGGAGTATTACTCGGCAAGCAAAAAGAATGAAATCTTGTCATTTGCAACTATGTGGATGGAACTGGAGGGTATTATGCTAAGCGAAATTAGTCAGAGAAAGACAAATATCACATGACTTCACTCATATGAGGACTTGAAGACACAGAACAGATGAACATAAGGGAAGGGAAACAAAGGGAGGGGGACAAAACATAAGAGACTCTTAAACGTGGAGAACAGACAGGGTTACTGGAGGCGTGCTGGGAGCGGGGATGGGCTAAATGGGTCAAGAGCACTAAGGAATCTACTCCTGAAATCACTGTTGCACTAGATGCTACCTAACTTGGATGTGTACTAAAAAAAATAAATTAAAAAAACCCCCAAAACTAAAGTTTTGAATTTATAGCTTCAATAAGTCAAATCCTAATTATTTTAATTTGATGTAAATCTGAGCATATAACCCCCTTGCCCGGTCCCTAAACCCAGTCCTCAGCCCCAAATTCTGGCCATCTTGCCTGTGAGGCAGCCCACACCACCAGGGCTGCGTGTGGGGTACCCAGGCAGAGGTTCTAGCTCTGAGTTTCAAGCCCAGGTCTGGCCCATCGTCACACTGTCCTCCTCCTTGTCCCCTACTTGTTTGCACTCGGGGACAGAGGAGGGCAGACACATGCCGACATGCAGCAATGGGGTCTGCAGAGACAGGCCTTCCTGCTGCCCACTGAACCCCCTCGCCCCCAAGCTCTGGGGACGCCCTCAGAGCCAGAGCTCCCCACCCAGATGCACCTGGCAAGCTGGGGGTCCCTAACCTGAGGCTGCCTCTCTGGGACGGCTTCAAAAGTGTCCCTAAGTGAGGTGCTCGGCTGGCTCAGTCGGCAGAGCATGTGACTCTTTATCTCAGGGTCATGAGTTCAAGCCCCAGGTTGGGCATAGAGATTACTTAAAAAAAGAAAAAAAGTAACCCTAAGTAACTATGGGGAGCTCGTTATACATCCCAAGAGCACTTGCACCTGGCTGTTGGATGTGCCTGGCAGCTGTTGGGCTGCTGGGGGCTAGGCTTGTGTGTTCCTGGGGTGGGGTGAGGGTGGGGTGCCCTCATCTCACAAGTAGCCCCGGGCCTCTCCTCATTTGCCGAGTCAGCACAAGGCAAGGCTCTTCCCAGCAGTGGCAACCCGTGACTCGTCCTGTTTCAATGGGGAAGGCCTAAGCCAGGGGTTGCCCTGAGGGCAGGGCCCAGGCCACGATCAGTCCGTGCACTATCACTCCTGAATCTCAAAACATTCCAGTTGTGAGGCCGGAAGCCCAGGAAGAGGGGGACACATCAGGATATCCTGCTGCCGAGCCCTCCCTCTGCTCATGGATGGGGACATCCTCCCTGGGTGCTGGGATAAGCAAAGTCCAGAGCAAGAAGGAAGGAGTGGGGCACACTCACGTGCAGTGGAAGCTTTCAGATTTAGCTCCAGAGCCAGCACAGCAGGTTTTTTGTCCGTGTCTCACATGTGAGACCCTGCCACCCTGGCTTTGGCCAGGGTGATGGCTGTGACCTGGGTATCATGTGCTGTCTGGTGTATTGGTATCCACTCAGAGGTCAGGCAGGTGTCGGGTCCTAAGGCAGGTGCCTGTGATGGGTGGGTGGCCCTGCAGAAGGCTGTGCGCTTTGTGGCATCCGTGCCAGGTTTTATGCTTCTCATCGTCCTACGACCAACCTTAAAATACCCCGATGCCAAAGGGAGGGGCAGTTTGTGTGTGGTGAGGCCAACGGGGCAGGATTTCTTAGTGTTGTACCAGGGCAAATGGTGGACCCCAGAAGGTGACCCCTGTCCCAAACCCCAGCGCCTGGGAAGGTGACCTTATTTGGAAATAGGGTCTCTGCAGATGTGATTAAGGATCTCAGGATGAGATCATCTTGGATTTAGGGCGAGCCCCAAATCCAGTGACAGGGATCTTCGTAAGAGAAAAGAGGGAGATTTGAGACACACAGATACAGGGGAAGAGACCCCTTCTAGATGACACAGGCAGAGATTGGGGTTACGCAGCCTCAGGCCAAGGGTGCCGGCGGCCTTCAGCGACTGGAAGAAAGGTAAAGACAGTCTCCCTCGGAGGCTCCAGGGGAACCCTCTGCTGACACCTTGATCTTGGAATTCTGGCCTCTAGGACTGCCAGAGGATCAGTTTCTCTTGTTTGGGGTCATTTGTCACGGCTGCCCCAGGACACTGAGGCAACACAGTGGTGTGGAAAGGCCCGAACCGGTGTCTGTAGGCGCGTTTTCTTTCCTAACGCTGTTTTTCCTAGGCCGGTCTTGAAAGTGACATCTATTCCGTCAGCTCTCACGGCTGGGTGGACACTGGCCTGGGATGGATGCCTTGCCACAAAACACCCAACGCCATGCAGTGCTGGACAGCCGGCTGGCTGTTGGCATGGTTGGTGTGGCCTTTGAAGTCAAAGGGTGTAGTTTTCGACAGGTCACTTAGGGAAACTGGAGGGTATGGATCCCTACTCTGGGAGTGAACGGAGTGCCTGCTCTGGCGGCATCCTGTGGGGACAGCTGCATTTTCCTGGCTGCCTCCTTCACCCCTCCCCTGGCTGCTGTCACCAGCTGCATCGCTCCTGTGGCCATTTACTGATGATTGACAACGTTCGTGAGCTCCTCCGGGGGGTGGATGTGAGGTGGTCTTAAAGACAAGCGGCCGTGGGGCGCCTGGGTGGCACAGTCGGTTAAGCGTCCGACTTCAGCCAGGTCACGATCTCGCGGTTCGTGAGTTCGAGCCCCGCGTCGGGCTCTGGGCTGATGGCTCAGAGCCTGGAGCCTGTTTCCGATTCTGTGTCTCCCTCTCTCTCTGCCCCTCCCCCGTTCATGCTCTGTCTCTCTCTGTCCCAAAAATAAATAAACGTTAAAAAAAAAAAAAAATTTTAAGACAAGCGGCCGGACAAGATGGGGACGGGGGGGGGGGGGGGACAGCATGACATGCCTGTACAGCCCTGGGGACTTCAATGACACAGAACTCTCAGGTATGGGAATAGGTGTTAATTAGGATCCAGCTGGGGAGTAACAGAGCCCCCAGTCATGGTGGCAGGGGTGTGAACACAGGAGGTTTGAGGGCTGGTGCAGTGGGGGGGCGGGGGGGGCAGGGATCATCGCCATCTGAGACAGAGTTCCAGCCAGCAAAACCACGTTCCAAGTAATCAGGATGGAAAAGGGGACACTGACTCAAAATCCTGCCCCTTTGTGCTCACATCATGCTCTGTTATGGGAAGGATCATGTCCCCTAAAAGTTCACATGTTGGAGTCCCTCAGAATGTGGCATTATTGGGGCACCTGGGTGGCTCACTCGGTTCAGCGTTGGACTTTTGATTTCAGCTCACAAACTGAGATCGAGCCCCGCGTCCAGCTCTGCCTGGAGCCTCCTTGGGAGACTCTCTCTCTCTCTCTCTCTCTCTCTCTCTCTCTCTCTGCCCCTCCCTCACTCTCTCAAAATAAATAAATCAACATTAAAAAAAAAAAAGACTGTGGCCTTATTTGGGTCACCGCAGATGTAATTAACTGAGTTCATACTGGGTAGGGCAGATCCCCTGTCCGGTGTGACTGGTGTCCTTGTGAAAAGGGGAAATTTGGGCAGGGAGATGATCACAGAGGGGAGGCAGCATGAGCTGACGCTGGGAGGAGACAGCCATCTGCCAGCGGAGAGAAGCCTGGGCCAGATCCTCAGCCACAGCCTCAGCAGGAACCAGCCCTGCCCACCTGGGACTTCCAGCTCCTAGAAGTGGGGGAAAAGAAATCTCTGAGCTCCCTTCTCTGCATTATATTCAGAAATTTCTGGCATCTCGACCCTAGTTTAGCATAGGCCACCTGAGCCCACTTCCAAGCTGCCGGCTGCTCGAGCTGCCCCTGCTGCCCCAGATGGGGGGGTGCCCCGTGGGACAGGTGTGCTCGCTCAGGTTTCATCCTGCACACACTCCAAAGAGCTCTGCCGGCATAAACTCAGCTTCTTGTGTTCTCTTGGTGGCTAAGCCTTTCCCACCAGGGTGTGACTTTTTGTGACCCCATCCTGATTCTCTGGACCCTGCCCGTGCCACACTAGTGCTCCAGCTTTTCCATGAGACATCTGGGGAGGCAGTAGAGTCAACTTCTGTGGTTATTTTGCAATAACCCGAATCCAGCTGTGTGGCTCTGGGCTCAGTTTGATGGCTGCAAAAAACAGGGTCCACGGACACGGGTGGCCTCCTGTCAGGAGTTGGAGCTCCTTGCTCCCCAGGGGAGTGGGGGTGGTCCATTTCATTCAAAACACCGCCCACCACCGAGTTCTCAAACCCCTCAAGCTCAGCACGCCATCCAAGGCAGGGGACACGCTCCGTTCCCAGAGCGCGGCCTTCCCCAAGCGTGTCACTCCTGGTGACCGCATGCCTGGCACGACCAGGTACCAAGGGTTGCCACACCTCTGTCCCTGGACCCACATGGGTGCGCAGGCCTCTAGCCACATCTGGACCAGGCCACCGACCCCAGTTATCTAGAAGGGTCATTGTCTGCAACCCACTCCAGAGACTGTGGGAAGCAATTCTTGTCAACCTGACGGGAGGCCTGAGCCAGGACAGCCAGCGAATGGTGCCGGATGCCCCTGGGCACCGTGGCCATGCTGCAGGCTCTGGGCTCCCCAGCCTTTGTTTCCTCCTTCACGATGCCAGTGTTGGGCTTGTGTCTGCGGGGGCCCTTGCCTCTCAGTGGCCGGGGGTGCTGGAAAGAGACTCTCAGCTCCACCCTTGCCCTTGGAAACAGAGTTGAGACCACAAGTAGCTAAAATGTGACAGGTGTCCAAGTCACAGAACTTAAGAAATGAAACTGTTTCCGAGCACTTCTTACAAGTAAAGGCAGCCTGCCCCTCGCTGGGCATAACCTGGTTAGGGAGGGCCAGGTGGACTCAGGCCTGATTCTAATAAATGACCCGAGGGCTTACAGGAGCCGAGAGGCAGGCAGTGTGGGGTCTTTCTCATGGCCACCCGTGTGCCTCACCATGCTCTGGGACCCCCGCCCCAAACACACACACACTTTTGGGAATCCCAGGAGGCCTGGGAAGCCCAGCAGCAGCACTGAAAGGAGATAGGATGTCTGTCCTACTCCAAGCCCCTCTTCAGAGAAGCCCACCACCTCGGCCTGAGCTGGCACTCTGTCCATTCCCCACGTGGGTCCCCGCAGCCTCTGGGCATTGCCCTGTTCTGTGAGTAGCTGCTGGGGGTGGGTCAGGGTCTGCTTGTCGGAGTCCCCTGGCTTGGCCATGGGAGGGGTATCTCGTGGCATGGGGATGTGGGCCCTGGGGATCTCCCCTCCTCCAGGAAGCCCTCTGCTGGCCCAGCTCTTTGGAAGGTCTTGGAAGGTGGTGAAATAGCTCTCTTACAAAGATTCCAGCCGCCAGGGTTCCGGTTTCCCCCAGGGGGTCTTGGAGGCCCAGAGCATGGGTGGGGTGTCTGGTCTGTGGGAGGGGCCCCGCCCCTTCCTCCTCCTGGTCAGGGTCCAGCTGGGCCTGACCTCTCACTGGGAACTGAGGAAGTGAGCCAGGGTGGGGCAGAGGTCTCTTTTGTGGGTCTGGGCCAGGATCAGGTTCAGGGCCCAGATACTGTCCCCCCGCCCCCCACCTGCCCCATAAGGAGGAAGCTTCCTTTTCAAAGCCATGTGGCTTCATGAAGGCCAGCTCAGCAGGACCACCTGCTCTCCAAACACACTCCTTGGGTGTAGCAATGCGGGAGGTTGACCCACGGGGCGGCCCTCTGCCTTCACCTCGGGGTGCTGAGGTGGGTGGTGGCAGATCGGCAAAGGGTCCTGGCTGGGCGTTGAGGGATCAAAGTCTAGACTGGGCCCTGTGGTCACCGGGTGCTGTCTCGGGGTGGGGGTGGGCCGTCCTTTCTCTGCAGGCCTCAGTGGCCCTCTTTGTTAAGAAGGGACTGTCGGGTGATGTGCAGCAGGCCCTTAGGGCTCTGGACGCAGACCAGCCCCCGACGTGGGAGGCAAGTACCCCAGAACCTGGGTCAGGTCAAAGCCGTGGGGGAGACGATCCTGTCGCGGCACGGCGCGTCGGCCTGCCTGCAGGGGGCGCCCCCGCTCCTGCCTTTACGCGCCCGCGCTCGACGTGCTCGTCCCCGCGCCGCATCCCGCCGCGCGAGCGAGCGTGTGCGTGCCCGCAGCTGCGAGCGTGAGTGCGTGCGCGCGCGCGCGGCGGCGGCCCTGAAAGCGGCGCTCGGAGCCTGAGGCGGCTCCGGCTGAGGCGGCTCCAGAGGCGGCGGCGACCCGCTTCCCGCTCCCCGCTCGTCCTCCGGGCGCGCCAGCCCAGGCCGCTCCCCGGGGCCCGAAGATGCCGGCCGTGTCGAAGGGGGACGGGATGCGGGGCTTGGCGGTCTTCATCTCCGACATTCGCAACTGTGAGTGGCCGCGGCGCGGGACCGGCCTGTGGGGTGCGGGGGTGCGGGGGTGCGGGGGTGCGGGGCGGGGGTCCGGGTGCGGGGCGCGGGGCGGGGTCCGCGTGCGGACCCGGGGGACGGGAGTGCGGGGCGGGAGTCTGGGTGCGGACCCAGAAGGCAGCGATGGGGCGGGGGGGGGGGGGGGGGGCGGCGCGGGGCGGGGCGGAGGTCCGGGGTCGCAGGCCCGGAGCGCTGGGTGGGAGTCCGCGGGCGCAGGCTCGAGGTGCGGGGGTGCGGGCCAGGGGTCTGGGTGCAGGGGCAGGGGGCGCGGGGCGGGGTCCCGGGTGAGGACCTGGAGGGCGGGGGTCCGGGGGCGCCCCCCTGGGGTGGGGCGGGAGTCTGGGTGCCGACCCAGAAGGCATGGGGCAGGGGGCGCGGGGCGGGGTGGGGGTCTGGGGACGCAGGCGTGGTTGGTCTGGGTGCAGACCCAGATGGCAGGGGGCAGGGGGCACAGGCTGGGGGTGCGAGGGTCCCGGGTGCGGACCTAGAGGGCGGGTGGGTGAGGAGGGCGCAGCAGGCCTCTGGTAGGCGGGATCGGGGGCTCCGACTGGAGTGCGGAGGCCGCGGGTCGGGGAGCAGTGGGGGCAGGGGTGCGGGGTGCAGGGTGGTGTTCTCCGACCCCGTAGGGGGCTGTGGTATCGTCGGCCCGGTTCCGGCGAAGACCCCCCTCTCCTCCCCCCCACCCCCCCAGCATGATGTCATGTCGAGCAATCTGCTCCGTCTTTCTAGTAATGGAGCATTTAACCCAGCGTTTTCCAAAACAGCGTGGACTTTCGCTCAGGGAGTGGGAAGAGCGAACCCTGGGAAGCGGCTCTGCGCGGGCTGTGGCGGCTTACTGCGCCCTGATTAAAAATGACTCATTCCCCAGGGGAATCCAGACACTGGGGCCCTAGAGGGTGGGCTGGCTGCAGGGAAACTGCTCTGGCTGCTGTCTCCGTTCCGGGACACGCGTGCCCTCCCCGGAGCGGAAAAAATCCCGCGGCAAGGTGAAACAGGCGGGGAGGCT
Source organism: Leopardus geoffroyi (assembly GCF_018350155.1). Taxonomy (NCBI): domain Eukaryota; kingdom Metazoa; phylum Chordata; class Mammalia; order Carnivora; family Felidae; genus Leopardus; species Leopardus geoffroyi. The sequence continues at coordinate 115,093,048 of NC_059329.1, read as the reverse complement.
GCTGGGTGCCCCGTGGGTCGTGCAGTGAATTTGGCTGTGGTCGGCAGAGGAGCTCTTGGCATTCAGAGGACGTCTCCTTCACTCGCTTAAAAAAAATAAACACAAACCCGGTTTCCTGCTGGTGCGTTTTATTGTTTTCCGTACCCACCAGATAGTTGACTGATTTTTATTGCCTTGGGTTCAGTGCATATTTTGATGGTAAATGCTGTTGTGTTGAACCCCTCACCTCCTTGCACCGGGGGCCCCGGTGTCCCCAGACCGTGGAAGTCTGGATCTTCTGGCCCTCCGCTTACTCTGCAGGAAGTCGGGGTGGTATCGCACTCTCGGATTGGTGCCTTCACAAGTAGGCAGCGTTTGTCTGTTCCTTTGCTTTTGCTGTGACTTCAGGACGGTGGCACTCTTAATCCGGGCGCGTCTTGTAAAGCCAAGTGCATGTGCACTACTGCTGCAGGGGACCCTTGGCCGAAGGCTTAGCAGCCTTCAGTTGGGCGTGATGTCAGCCCTTCCATTTTGGTAGAAACACGCATTGGGCAAGAAAGACCTCGAGGCTGAAACCCGTTTTCTCGGCCAGCCGTCACCCGCGTGGCAGACCTGTGACCCTGCTAGGTCTGCGCTGGGCTGCAAGCAGGCGCCTGCCCCGGACTGAGGACTCAGCCGGTGCTCGTTGACTGACTGGAGACCGGACTTTGCCCTCCGCCGCGCTGTTGACACCTGGGCCCACCGTCTGTGGTGCAGAAGCGTCCGTTGGTGGCGGACAGCAGCGTCCCTGGCCTCTCTACGACCAGATGCCTCAGTTGTGATGCCCAAGGCCACGTCCAGACGTTGCCCGTGGGGGAGTTTTCTCAGCTGGAGGGCCGCCGGTGTGGACCAAAGAGTAAGACAGCCTCTCCCCCGAAGTCTTATATGAGGGGGAGGGGTGCCTGGTCCTTCTTGGGGCCAGCTCTCCGTTTAATGCGGCCCCCTCCTCAGAAACCCCTTCCCAGCCTCGCTGTGCCCCTGCCCTTTCTTCCGTCAGTCATGGTGCCGTGCTCCTTCAGAGCAGTGTCGGCGATCGTGGCCCCGCACGGCGGGGACCGCGTCTGTCACGTCACACTCCTCCGCTGCTTGCACAGTGCCCGGCATGAGGCATGTGCCGAGGAAACGAGTAGACAGTGAGCCAGAGAGGACTTTGCTAGAAGATGATTCTTGCACCGATTTTCTCTGAAGGGCCCTGCAGGCAGAGGGCCAAGATGTGCCTGGAACAGCAGGGAGCTAACGTAAACACGGGCAACACGTGCGGGCTGGTGCCTGGAGACTGACCGAGGGCTGACTGGCTCAGGCAGGACTGGTCTGGGCTTACGCCTGTGGGGAGGGAGAGGGGTCCCTGCTTCCCCTTCTCCCCGCCCACCTCTGATCTCATGTGCTTACTGGTCCCTTGTGAGCTGTGATGGCTGCAGCCAGGCTCTGAGGAGAGAGGGCACTGAGCTGGCAGCCGGGGTCTGGACTCAGCCCGCCTCTCCCCTGTGCCATGACCCACAGCCAGTGGCCGCTGAGTTAGGTTTCGCAGCTGACAGAGGGGTTGGTTTGAGCAGGAGCACCACTGAGGTCTGTTTCAGTTCTAAAATTGCAGCTCCCTTTGCCTTTCTGAGCTAGAGTCTTAAATTCCTCCCTTTAAGACGTTCAGGAGCGAGCTCTGCATCTGTCTGCACCTTATGTAAGTTATGGGCTTCAGGCGGCTGGCTGGGAACGTTGCTTAGCACAGCCACAGTGAATACCCTCCGGGATTTGAAAAGGTGCTCTTGTCATGCTGTGTTCCTCAAGCCTGTAGCTTTTGCGGCTCAGGTAGCAAACTAATTCGGTGCCTCATAAAATTAACTGGATTCTTTTTGATGAACTTCAGCCCAGGGCCACTGAATTTGGCTAGTGTGACTTCAGGGTGTGGGAGTTATGAGTTGTTTCTTTCTCTCTGTTTTTAAGTTGGTATTGAAAAATTTGAGGGGCGCTTACGTGGCTCAGTCAGTTAAGCGTCTGACCTCGGCTCATGTCATGATCTTGTGGCTCTTGAGTTTTGAGCCCCACATGGGGCTCTGTGCTGACGGCTCAGAGCCTCTCTGCCCCTCGCCCACTCACGCTCTCTCTCAAAACATGAATAAAACATGAACAAATTCAAAGAAAAATTCTCGTCCTTTTACTTAGTCCCAAATTTTAAATAAATCTTTATTTTGAAATAAAATAGATTTGCAGGAAGTTGCAAAGAAATGGACAGGGAGGTCCCGGCACCCTTCACCCCACCTCTTCAAAGGGGGATTTCTGACATGACAGTACAATTTCAACACCAGGAAACTGACATTGGTACATTCCACAGGGCGTAGTCACATTTTATCGGTTTTACCTACACTGGTGTGTGTGTGTGTGTGTGTGTGTGTGTGTGTAGGTCTTTGTGCTTTTGTCACAGGTAGCTACGTGTCGCTCCCACCTTCATCAAGACACAGAGCTGTTCCGTCATCACAAAGCCCCCTCGCCTTACCCCTTTAGCCAGCGTACCCACTCCCGACTGCTAGTCTGTTCTGTCTGCATAGCATCTCAAGGGCGTCATGTGAATGGAGTTGTGTAGTATGTGACCTGTTGATTGGCTTTTCTCACTCCGTACAATCCCCTTGAGGTCTGTCCGAGCTGTTGCATTGACTGATAACACATTCAAGTGATGGGTTTAAAGAAAACAAAAGCCCTGCTGAAATTGGGAAAATAATAGTTATTTGTTATTTGGTTATTTTGGAACTTTTGTTTACTTTTACATGTGTGATGTGTCATTGGACAGGCATGTCTAAGTTAATGCATGTCTTTTTTAAAAAGCGTTTTTTAATGTTTATTTTTTTTGAGAGAGCGAGAGAGAGAGAGAGAGAGAGAGACAGCAAGCAGGGGAGGGGCAGAGAGAGAGGGAGACACAGAATCTGAAGCAGGCTCCAAGCTCTGAGCTGCCAGCACAGAGCCCCATGTGAGCCTTGAACCCAGGAACGGTGAGATCATGACCTGAGCTAAAGTTGGCCACTGAACCAACTGAGCCACCCAGGCGCCCCAGTTAATGCATGTTTTTATGCATTACCATTGACATGTCAACACGAGAACAGTGTTGAGAATATGAAACACTACTGAAAACGTTGACAGACTCCTCATTGGCTGCAAAATAACCAACACTGAGGAGCGCCTGGGTGGCTCAGTTGGCTAAGCGTCCGACTTTGGCTCAGATCATGACCTCATGGCTCGTGGGTGCGAGTCCCACACCGGGCTCTCTGCTGTCAGCGGGGAGCCCACTTTGGTTCCTGTCTTCCTCTCTCTCTGCCCCTCTCCAGCTCGTGCTTTCTCTGTCTCAAACAAAACAAAACAAAACAAAACAAAACAAAACAAAACAAAACAAAACAAAACAAAACCAACCAAGACTGCAATGAAAGAGAGCGATGGGTCTTTACTCTTGTGAGACCAGTCACGTTGCCAATGGGCGGGAAATTGTCATTTATTCCTCCAAGTGGGAGGCGGCTGGGGCAGGGGGGGGGGTGCCTTGCAGGTGAAGCGAGACACTTCCCTCGTGCTTGCGGGCGTTTTATTTACTCCCTCCAGGCACTCACTCAAATGAAGGGGAACAAGTGGAGACGTGTAATTAGCTATTTGGCAAAAACGCATTTCCCGTGTTCTTGGTGAAAGCATGCAGTTTTGCTGCAGGTGCAGTGATACACTGGCAGAATGAGTATCACTGCTCGGCTCATTGTGTTGGTCACGAAACTCTGTCCTCTCCATTTCCGTTAACTTCGTTGAAATTGGGCACCCCTTTGAACTATATTTTAACGTGACTAGAGTTCAAAACATTTAGTTCATAAAATTCCGTTTGTTACGGGTCATAAATTGGATGTGGAGAACTGAACGTAAAAACGCTAAGTTCAGGTTATGCATTTGTGTAGGAAATGAAACGTAAAGGTGGTACTTGATTTTCCTGAGTAATGGTAAGGAGCAGAACCAGAATTTGTCGGTCTGCTTTTTAACTTTTAAAGTCCTTTAAAAAATTTAAGGTTCGTTTTAGTCTTGACTGGACATTTAAAAAATGGTGACTTTTTGAAAAAGAATGCTCTTCTTGCGAATTTTCTTTTGCATGACATATACTCTTTAGAAACTGATTTAGGGAGCGTGTGACGGAGGGCAAAGGGAGGGACGATCCCCCGTGCTGGGCGAGGGGAGGAAGTCTTTGATCCAGGTTGAATTTTTCTGCCAAGGTTGGTGGTTATTGCTTCGAGGAAATACCTGTGCATCCCCTTGTTTTCCTTCTGGCTCCTCTGAAGTCGGGGACTCTCTCTGTTTCTCTTATGACACGTTGAAATGTCCTGGTGATGAGTGTGTTCTCGTGCCGGATACTTAGCCTTACTTCTCTGTCCTCTTAAAATGACTTTCACTCTGTTGTTTTGGCAACAGTGTGTGTCAGGATTTTGTAGTTGCGGAGTTATTGGGAAGGCTGTCTTTGTGGGGCTGAATAACATTTCCTTGGCTTTTAAAAAATAGAGTCAGATCAGAGGGGAGGGTTCCAGTGCGATGTAGGAAGCGCTGTTTCACACTAACACAGAATGCGACTCCCTGGTGTGAGCTCCTGAGTGGGCGGGGCTCTGGGTGCCTCAGAATTTTGTGGGTCTGTTTTGCAGGTTCTTGGGCGTGAGGCCGGCTTCCCTTAGCTCGAATTTCAAAACTTAGGAGACTCCCAGAACCAGAAGTCTTTTTTTGTAAGTCTTCGGTGAACTCCTTTGGCCACAACCCTGGCCTTGCAGAGCCGGGAAGCTGTGTGTGGGCTCCCTCCTGTGCGAGTGAGTGTTCACAAGCGTGTGCTTCCAGGACACGATGGCCACATGCTCTGCTTCCTCCCAAAGTCTTACCGGTTCTGGATCTTGGGACAGATCGGGCCTCAGGTTTGGGGCAAGGGGTGGCATCTGATCTGTTACGTGAAATTTGTGGGGTTCGGAGAAACAGGACATGTGGTCCCTGTCCCCCTAAAGAGTTTGCAGACAAATAGGGAGGTGCGTTCTCACCAGTGCGTTCATCTTTATTGAGCACCTCCTACGTTGCGGACTCCTGAACGTAGTATGCAGAGAATGAGAGGCTGTCAGGTGGACAAGATGAGTCCTTGCCCAAAAGCAAGGTGGAGAGGTCCTAGGGGACAGAGGGCACCAGGTGCTCAGACACCTAAGAGGGGTAGGTCTGCGTCAGCCTTTGGAATGTTTCATGTTTGCCTGTGGCCTTGTTGAGCATTCATTTTTTTTTTTTTTTTTGCTTAAAGTGTGTCAGTCCACTCCCTGCCTGGACTCGGTGTGTGAAATGAATGTAAGACAGATGTGTAGGACAGGCACCCTCCTGTCTTGCCCTTTCATTGTGATCAGCACAGAGGTTTGATATGGAAACCACAACTGCGGGAGTTAGAAAGTTGATGGTTTTCGTCAGCTTCCAGTGCTCTGTGAAGTAGATCAAATAAGTCTGCCCTCAGCTTAACGAAATGAGTGGTACACTTAAGAAAATAGAAATGAACGGTTTTCACCGGGCCGTGTAATGTCTGAGGTTGGGATGATAAGACTGTATTGACTGATTCTCCTCTTGGCCTTTTTCACGATAACTGACTTTGGGATGACGTTGCCGTGGTCGAAATATCATGGAAAGTTGCATGTGCCATTTGATCATGAGAACTTCAGGGTGGGTAGTTCAAGTGGGAGTTGCCACCGGGAGCTGGGGGCTGAGGCCGAGCGATAAGACCAGCCCTGGTGCTCTGTGGGAGAGAGGGCCCTGCACGCCACACCATGTCTGGAATCAGAAGCGTGCAGGGAGGAGGAGGTGGCCTGTTTTAAAACAGTGCCCTGGCGGCTGAGCTGGGGACGGCCAGATGCACAGATGCACAGTGCCAGAGAGGGAGAGGCGAGTCCGAGCCTTGCCCAAAATGTTGCGGTTGCCCGGAAGATGCAGTTTAAACTTGTGGCGTCACTCTTGTCCCTGCCTGCCTTCTCACATCACTTCCTGCCACCCTTCATCCTTTTTCCTTCAGTGTTACTGCCAGAGAGGATTAGGACTGGGGCCCACAGTCACCCAATAGGGAGAGTGTGGGACGTGGAGTCAGAAAGACTTCGGTGGGAGTTGAGAGCCACCAGTGGGAAGGTGAGAGGCACACAGGGTGTGGGGACGGGGCCTGTGGTCTGGCCCTTGGGGTTTGTTGTCTGTGTTAGTGGGGGTGCAGCAGAAGGGCAGTGACGTGCCCACAGCTGCTCTGGGCCCCACAAGGACAGGAAGGTCTTTGCCGTGAGGCGGAGACCCACTTCCCTTGCTAGGTTCTGGCCCCACACGGCTCCCTCAGCTCCCGGCTGCCTCAGGAAACGGGGAGTTGAGTGATGCTGGATGTGTTCATTTAGGATAAGACGTTGCCGACCAGCGGTTTGGGTCAGATCCTGATACTGTACCCTTTGATTCCTCACCTTTGCAAACTGTGGCCTAGTAGAGTCTGGAGTCTTTGTTTTCACCCCCAGTTTAAACCCAGTGAGAGCTGTGGCGGTTTTGTGTATCCTTGTACTCAGGATGTTTCCCATTTACCTTCTCCCCTACCCCAGGACCTGGGGTCTGTTTTACAGTGTTGCTTAAAAGTGTGGAGACCAGCGTCCAAGTAGGGTTGCCTGGTTTTTGTTTTGGATGGTAAGGTGTTTTTCTTGCCTTTAAAATCCCTTCTGGCGGCAGCTCAAGCGCGTAATGAGGATTAGTTATTTAGTGTACCTAAAGCCCTTGGAGCTAAGCCTTAGGGTGTCAGTGCTGCACTGGGATTTGTGTTTTGCCTTTTCTTTTTTATTTTTTTTATTTTAAAAATTTTTTTTATTTTTTTATTTAAAAAAAAATTTTTTTTTTCCAACATTTATTTATTTTTGGGACAGAGAGAGACAGAGCATGAACGGGGGAGGGGCAGAGAGAGAGGGAGACACAGAATCGGAAACAGGCTCCAGGCTCCGAGCCATCAGCCCAGAGCCCGACGCGGGGCTCGAACTCACAGACCGCGAGATCGTGACCTGGCTGAAGTCGGACGCTTAACCGACTGCGCCACCCAGGCGCCCCTGCCTTTTCTTTTTTAAAAAATTTTTATTCATTTGTTTTGGGAGAAGAAAGAGCACATGTGAGTGTGCACACGTGAGAGTGGAGGAGGGACAGAGAGAGAGAGGGAGAGAAAGAATCCCCAGCAGGCTCCGCACCGTCAGTGTGGAGCCCGATGTGAGGTTCCATCTCACAAACTGTGGCATCCTGACCTGAGCCAAGATCAAGAATCGGATGCTCAACCGGGGTGCCTGGGGGGCTCAGTCGGTTGAGCGTCTGACTTCAGCTCAGGTCACGATCTCACCGTTTGCGGGTTCGAGCCCCGTGTCGGGCTCTGTGCTGACAGCTCAGAGCCTGGAGCCCACTTCGGATTCTGTGTCTCCCTCTTTCTCTGCCCCTCCCCTGCTCGTGCTCTGTCTCCCTCTGTCTCAAAAATAAATAAAAACATTAAAAAAAAAAAAAAAAAGAATCAGATGCTCAACCAACCAAGCCATCCAGGTGCTCCCAGGTGCTCCCGTTATGCTTGCTTGTTTCCTTCCTTCCTTTCTTTCTTTCTTTCTTTCTTTCTTCAATGTTTATTATTATTATTATTACTTTTTTTTTTTTGAGAGAGAGAGAGAGAGAGAGAGACAGAGAATGAGCAGGGGAGGGGCATAGGGAGAGGGAGACACAGAATCTGAAGCAGGCTCCAGGTCTGAGCTGTCAGCACAGAGCCTGATGTGGGGCTCGAACCCATGAACTGCGAGATCATGACCTGAGCCGAAGTTGGACGCTTAACCAGCTGAGCCACCCGGGTGCCCTATAGCCTTTTTTTCCTTTATGTCAGGCACAGCACGACCAAATCAGAACCTGATTTTGAACCTCGGACCCATGAGAGTCAGAGCCTTCTGTGGTTGAGTTCATAAGGAATCCTGCTGGGGGTGTGCCTCTATCTACAAGTAGTTTTCCCGTAGGGCTTCCTTCTGTAGGACACGCTCCTCACAAACTCAGTTACGTTTAGCTTGTAGCTTCTGCTCAATTATCCTTTTTAAACTTTGTTGCCACCTTCTTTTTTTTTTTTTTTAAGATTAAAAATATTTATTTTTGGGAGAACGCAAGTGGGGGTGGGGCAGAGAGAGGGGGACAGGGGACCCGAAACGGTCTCTGTGCTGACAGGCTGACAGCAGACAGCCCGATGTGGGGCTTGAATTCACAAACTGCGAGATCATACCTGAGCCAAAGTTGGACACTCAACTGACTGAGCCTCCCAGGTGCCCCTTTGTTGCCTTATTCTTTGGCCACAATTTGAGCCGTCCTTGGGTAACATAGTACATACAGCTTTCCCAAGTGCTGAGAATGGAGGAAGAGGGAGGTGGGAAGGTGATGGTCTGAGGGTCCGTTTGTACCGAGTTGTTCAGTTCCTGAGGCTTGGCCTTTTTGAGATTGTCATCCACAGGATGGAGATGTGGGCCCCTCGCACGGATGCTGGTCACAGAGGGACAGGAGATGCTCCTCTGCTGGGGGCTGATGTCTGGTGTATATTCTCTAATGTAGCATTTGCTGTAGATCCAATTTAAATCTGTTTAATATTAAGTAGCGAAGAAAACGTATTTCTTTGTATAATGTTCTTGTTTTGCTATACTTTTGGTGCAGCGCCAAGAGTGAAGTGTATTTTGAAGTTGTATATTTCAAAATTTATTTATTTTTCTGGATTCTGTTTTCTGATAGAATCGTACCATTTATTCATTCACGAAATCTGTTTTTTTTTTAAGTTTATTTATTTATTTTGAGAGATGGAGAATGAGCATGAGTTGGGGAGGTGCAAAGAGAAGGAGAAAGAGAATCGCAAGCAGGCTGTGTGCTGATGTGGGGCTCGATCCCACAAACTGTGAGTTCATGACCTGCCCCCAAGCCAGGAGTTAGACGCTTAAGTGACTGAGGGCAACCGGGCGGCCCCAAGAAATCTATCGAGTGCCTGCTATGTGCCAGGCACTATTCTACTCTAGGTGCCAGGGATTCGGTGGTTAACCAAATGGACAAAATCCCTGTACTTTCAGAACTTAAATTCTTGTGAGCTAGACAGACAAAATAAATGAGAAAAACGGGTATCTATTTATCTCCATTCATCTTTTTGTTGCTCTGTCGTGGAGAAAAATACAGTAGGGAAGAGGGACAGAGAGTGTGGACGGTTCTCAGCTTCAAAGCCTGTGGTCAGGTCAGGTCAGGTAGCCTGGAGAAGGTGTATTCTAAGGAAGCTTGGAGGAGATGCGGAAGTGAGTTCTGCAGGTGGAGGTGCGGAGGCCCTCGGTGAGCATGGGCTGCGGGAGCGGAGGGCGGAGCATGTCAGGCCTTGTAGGAATCCTTGGAAGTTTTCAGCACACACGATCTCACCCAAATTACTTTTGCTTTTAATGAGATCATTTGCTTCTGTATAGACAGTGAGCAGCGGGGACAAGGGTTGAAGTGGGAGGCAGTTTGGGTGGCTGTTGTATTAACCGTGGAAGGTGATGCTGGGTTGAACCAGACGGAGACCACAAGGTAAATGTTCTGTCCCACGATGTTAAAGGTGCGGCTGTGTCTCAGGCTTGCCCTGTTTCCAGAGGTACGTCTGCCGCCATGTTTATCACTGTTCACCTGTGTGCGATGTGGCTTTTTCCTCTGGCTGCTTTTCATGTATATTCCCTGGTTTTAGTCAGTTTTGTTATGTGCCTTGTCATTTTCTTCATGTTTCTTGTGCTTGGGGTTCGAGCTTCTGAGATCAGTGGGTTTCTAGTTTTCACCAAATTTGAAAAAATTTGGCCATTATTCTTCAAATACTTTTTCTGTCCCCGTCCTGCCTTTGAGGACTCTGTTACACACAAGTCAGGCCACTGGAGGTTGCCCCACAGCTCAGTGGTGCTCTCTCAGATCATGTTTTTCGGTCTGCTTTTCTCTCTTTGTTTCACTTGGGCTCATTTCTGGGCTGCGTCTTCAGGTGCACCAATCTGTGGTGTCCGATCTTCTATTAATCTCGTCCAGCGTATTTTCCCTCTCAGACATCGTAGGTCTCGTGTCTTGAACTTCACTTCGGGTCTTTCGTGTGTCGTCTGTACCGATTCACGTGCTTGTGATACCGTCCCCCTCCGTGAGCATATGGAGTATAGTTATGATGACTTCTAATGTTACTGTCCCCTGATTTTATGTTCTGTCATTTCTTGTCTTTTTTTTTTTTTTTTTTTCCTTAATCATCTGTCATTTCTGGGTCTGTTTTTATTGATAGATCTCCCCCCACCCCCATTATGGGTTGTATTTTTCTGTTTCTTTGCATGCCTGTAATTAAAAAAAGGTTTTTTTTTTAACGTTTGTTAATTTTTGAGACAGAGCACGAGCGGGGGAGGGGCAGAGAGAGAGAGAGGGAGACTCAGAATCTGAAGCAGGGCCAGGCTCCGAGCTGTCAGCACAGAGCCTGACATGGGGCACGAACCCTGAGATCACATCCTGAGCCAAAGTCAACACTTAACTGAGCAACTTAGGCACCCCTGCATTCCTGTAATTTTTTATTGGATGCCAGACATCATGAATTTCACCTTGCCCTGAATATTATTGTATTTCTTTAAATATCCTTGAGCTTTTTCCTGCGCTGAAGCTCAGCAACTTGGACACTGTTTGGTCTTAAAGGAGGGGCCAGAGCAGCCTTTGGTCTGGGGCTGATTTCACCCCCCTCTTGAGGTGGCTTCCTTCTCATTTTTTTTTTTTTTAACGTTTTTATTTATTTTTGAGACAGAGAGAGACAGAGCATGAACGGGGAGGGGCAGAGAGACAGGGAGACACAGAATTGGAAGCAGGCTCCAGGCTCTGAGCCATCAGCCCAGAGCCCCACGTGGGGCTCGAACTCACAGACCGTGAGATCGTGACCTGAGCTGAAGTCAGACGCTTAACCGACTGAGCCACCCAGGCGCCCCGAGGTGGGTTCCTTCTCAGAACTCTGCTTGATGCCCTGGGTTTTATGAGATTTCCCCCCCCTCCCTCCCCCGCCGGCTTACTGGCCCTGTGCCGGCATCCATGGCTTACCCTCCAGCTGCTTTCCAGCGGCTCTTTCCACAGCCGCGGGAGCTGGGCAGATGAGTGATGAGGCATAGATTCGAGGACCCCTCTGTGGCTCTGCTCTGCACATTCTGGCCCCCTTTGTCTGTCTCCTCACTTTAGGGAGACCTGCCCCTCTCATCTTGTTTGTTTTCTGTCTCTCGGAGGTCATGGTCTGCCAGAACCTCTTGTCCAGTTTCTGGAGACTGTTGTTTCGTGTATTTTCATCTATTTAGTTGTCTGAGGTGGGAAGGTAAATCATGTCCCTGTTTATCACCATTAGCGTTGGGGAGAGACACTGAGTACGCAGTTGGATATCCAAGACTGGAATGCAGAGAAGAGGTCTGGGCAAGAGGTAAACGTATGGGGGCAGAACGTGTAGGTGTTGTTTAGAGCCATGAGACAGGGAGCTAGCTCACCGAGGAGGCGAGTGGAAATGATCGAAACCTAGCTCTCGCTCCTACAGCTCTTCTGTGTGCCTGGCATGCTTCCAAGCACGTTACCTGTGTTTACACATCTGACATTCATGATGGTACTTGAACAGTAGGTGCTGTGATCCTCCTGTTTTGCAGATGAGGAGGAAAAGTGGGGCCCTGAGCCCGGGGCCACGTGACTGCCTAGAAAGTGGTAGAACAGGAATTCAGACTCTGGCTGCCTGGTTCCAAGTCTCCTCTCTGAGCCACGGTGCTGGACCAGCTCTCTAGGAAGGTGGCCAGAGCTCCAGGCTCGCAGACCCTAAGCAGTCAGGGGGAGACATGTCCAGGTGGGAGGAGCACAGGCCAGTAAGGAGGGAGCACGGTGGTAGGTCACTTGAGTGGGGTGAGCAGAGGTGAATCCTATGGGGTAGTTTAAGGGAGAATAATTGGAAAATGTGAGTCTCAACCCTTTTGCGGAGTTTGGCTGTAAAGAGGAGAGAGATGAGATGGTGACTGGGGAGTGTAGAGGGTGTGTTAGCTTTCTATTGTTGCTGTGACAAAGGAACACAAATTTAGCAGCCGAGACCAGAACTCCTGTATTATCTCATGTTCTGTAGATCAGAAGCTGTGCACAGCCTGGCTCGGCGGGGTCCTCTGCCTAGAATCTCACGAGGTTGAGATGAAGGTGTCAGCAGAGCTGCAGTCCCTTCTGGAGACTCTGGAGGTGAGGCTGCTTCCAATCTGGAGGTGAGGCTGCTTGTAGTGTGGGGGCCGCGGCCCCCTTTTCTTGCTGGCTTGCCTCCTACAGCCTGCTCACGGTCCTTCTCCTGCTTCCCGTGAGGCCCGCCAGCAAATCCCTCTTGAGATAGGATCTTTCTGACTTGGTCAGCCTGTCTCCTGCCTCCAGGGTCTCTCCTTTTAAGGGCTTATGTGATTATATTGGGCCCATCTGCCTGATCCAGGATAATTCCCCTATCTTAATTACATCTGCAGAGTTCTTTTTGCTATGGAAGGTATCTTACAAGGCCCAGGTATTAGAGTGTGGGCATTTTTGGGGGAGTATTCTGCTTATCACAGTGGGATAAAGAAAAAGGAAGCTTTTTTTTTTTTTTTTTTTTTTTTTAAGTTTAATTGATTTGTTCATCAAATTTACAGAGTTGCGCGGTGGACAAAACAGACAAGAATACCTTCGTGTGGCTTGCGTTCTAGTGAAGTAGACATGAAATAAGTATGATATATAGTGCATTATATACTGTATTAAGGGGAAATAAGGCAGGAAAAGGGGATTGCAATCTAGCTTGCGCAGCTGAGGGTCAGGCATGCCCTGCAATGCTGGTGGACAGCGTGGCTGGAGTATGAGTTGCAGACAGACCCTGGGGTTCCGGAGTCAGGCGCAGGGGGCAAGGCAGGTGATGGGGGTCTCGTAGGCTGTTCTGAGAAGTCTAGTTTTCCTCCGGAATGACAGGTGTAGCCGGTGGAGGGTGAGCAGAGAACGGAGGCACCTTGGAAGGAATTACTGCGATGCTGGGAATAGGGGTGGGGGGGGAAGCAGACTGTGAGCCGGATGAAGAAGGTGAGGACTCCTGGCTGGTGGGGGAGGCAGAGCATGTCTGTAGGCCGCCAGAAAGAGAAGGAAGGGCTAGGGAGAAGGTGGAGGGGTGGAGAAAAGTGGAGATGCAGGGGGAGGTGGTGCCAAGGATAGCCTGAGCGCTTAAGGGCTGCCGGTGAGGGGAGGGAGGAGGCGTGGGGTGGAGGTGAAGGTGTTGAGGAGAGATGGTAGGGCCTCCCTGGGCTCCACATGTGAGGCCAGCCCAGCGATCGCGGGTGTAGTTTTACCCGGACACTCAGCAATCCAGGCTCTGGATTGGCCAGAATTGGATTCAGCAGGGAGGGGTTTGCCAGCCAAGCACACAGACAGAGAAGGAAGGTCAGGGCTTAGTTTATGCCATGGAATTGAGGCTGGCTAAGAGGAGGTGAGGATGGGGGAGGGAGGAGAGAGGAAGACTGTAATCGTGGGTCCCGGGATGGGGGTGGCTGACGGGTGTCGGAATTTGCTTACCTGATTGAGTGAGCTGAAAGGTTGGGGCTGGTAGGACGCCTGCAGTGAGTATTGGGGGGATGGCCATGGTGGGGACCAGATCGTCCACGGAGCTGGGGCTAAAGCCAGAGGGTGGTGTGGGGGTCATGTGCATGGACACTCATCACCGATGATGGAGAGGGGTAGTGTTCTAGTAACTGGGCAGGTCTTCTCAATTGTGTGCATTTTTCTTATTTTTTTTTGTCTAGTCTTGCCCTTAATTGTTTTTTTTAAATTGTTTTTAAATGTTTATTTTTATTTTTGAGAGAGAGAGAGAGAGAGAGCGTGCGAGCGAGCAGGGGGAGGGGCAGAGAGCGAGAGGGACACAGAATCCGAAGCAGGCTCCAGGCTCCAGGCTCTGAGCTGTCAGCACAGAGCCTGACGTGGGACTTGAACTCACAGACCGGGAGATCATGACCTGAGCTGAAGTCAGACACTCAACCGACTGAGCCACCCAGGTGCCCCAAGTGTTTTTTTTTTTTTTTTCTTTTTAAGGCAATGCATTTTACTTTTAGTTTTTAAAGTTTATTTATTTATTTTGAGAGAGAGAGACAGAGCACATGAGTAGAGGAGGGGCAGAGAGAGGGAGAGAGAGAGAATCCTAAGCGGGCTTCACATTGTCAGCACGGAGCCTAATGTGGGGCTCGAACCCATGAACCGTGAGATCGTGACCTGAGCCGAAGTCAAGAGCCAGACGTTTAACCAGCTGAGCCACCCAAGTGCCCCTTTCATTGTTTTAAAAAGTTAGGAAAAAGTTAAAACTCAAGAATGTAGTTTAAGAAGTTAATTATAAAACACTTGACATCTGCCTTATCTCCCCGTTCCTAAACTTAGAGTTAATTTTGATTTTATAGCCATTTGTTCTCATATTTACTTTAAGAAATGTGATTACTAAGTTAATGTTTATACTATTTATGGGTGTTTTCCCCCATTTAATTATTATTTGTTGACTTCTTACTGTGGAAGATGAGGACTTAATATACCTGAGCTTTCATTTACTCATTCTCTAATATGTCATTTTATTTAATCAGTGTGTAGCAATTAACATCTGGAAATATTCTTCTCAGCTGAGATGATAGTTCAACTTAAAAAATTTTTTTTCTTAATGTTTACTTATTTTTTAATGTTTATTTTTGAGAGAGAGAGATTGAGAGTGTGAGCAGGGGAGGGGCAGAGAGAGAGGGAGACACAGAATCCGAAGCAGGCTCCAGACTCCGAGCTGTCAGCACAGAGCCTGATGTGGGGCTCGAACCCATGAACTGTGAGATCATGACCTCAGCTGAAGTCAGACACTCAACGGACTGAGTCACCCAGGCACCCCAGTAGTTCAACTTTTTATTTTTATTTTAAAAAATGGTTATTTTTGAGAGAGAGTGAGAGAGTAGGCAAGGGGCAGAGAGAGAGGGGGGAGGACAGAGGATCTGAATTGGGGTCTGAACTCAGGAACCTTGAGATCCTGACCTGAGCTGAAGTGGGACACTTAACTGACTGAGCCACCCAGGTGCCCCCTGATAGTTTAACTTTTAATGTGTTTAGTGTTAACTATTGTTGTTTTTATACTTTTGTATTTTTTTAAAAAATATTTTACGTATGTTTGTAGGTATGTATTTGAGAGAGAGGGAGAGGGAGAGAGAAAGAAAGAATATAAAGCAGGCTCCTTGCTCAGTGCAGAGCCTGATGTGGGGATAGATCCCACAACCCTGGGATCATGAGCCGAAATCAAGAGTCATACATTCAACCTACTGAGCCACCCAGGGGCCCCAAGATACTATTTTTAAGTAATCTCTACGTCCAGTGTGGGGCTCGAACTTGGAACCCTGAGGTCAACAACAGTCGCGTGCTCCACAGACTGAGCCAGCCAGGTGCGCCCATCCTTTTGTACTTTTTTTTTTTTTAAATTTTTTTTTCAACGTTTATTTATTTTTGGGACAGAGAGAGACAGAGCATGAACGGGGGAGGGGCAGAGAGAGAGGGAGACACAGAATCGGAAGCAGGCTCCAGGCTCTGAGCCATCAGCCCAGAGCCTGACGCGGGGCTCGAACTCACGGACCGCGAGATCGTGACCTGGCTGAAGTCGGACGCTTAACCGACTGCGCCACCCAGGCGCCCCTCCTTTTGTACTTTTTAATGCACCTGTTGCTTTTCAGCCCTAAGCTTCTGGATATGACTGTGAGATCCCCCTTTGTGTGGTTGGACACAGCAGGTGGCCTGTCAGCCCCTTCTTTCCATGTTGAGGTGTCCTTCCTGGAGCGGTCAGTTCTGCTGTCGTCTGGACGGATTGTTGGTGCTGCCCTCCGGGGACTTCCCTTCACCATAGTCTGGAGGGGCTTGTCTCTGGCTGGACCTCGGTTCTTTGGAGGCCACGTGTGTGTGCTCCTGGCTTGTGCTCACTTGAACTCGGTAGGAGCGCATAGCAGGCGAAATTCTTTTGAGATACTGCATTTTTTTTTTTTTTTTTTTTTTAAGTATTTTTTACCTTTGTACTTAATTGAGAATTTGGCTCTGGTAGAATTCTGGCTGAAGTTAACTTTTCCTCAATTTTGAAGGTATGACTCTATTTCTATTCTTAGTTTCTAGTGGTCTGAAAGTTTAATTTTTTTTTTTTTCAACGTTTATTTTTATTTTATTTTTGGGACAGAGAGAGACAGAGCATGAACAGGGGAGGGGCAGAGAGAGAGGGAGACACAGAATCGGAAACAGGCTCCAGGCTCTGAGCCATCAGCCCAGAGCCCGACGCGGGGCTCGAACTCACGGACCGCGAGATCGTGACCTGGCTGAAGTCGGACGCTTAACCGACTGCGCCACCCAGGCGCCCCCTTTTTTTTTTTTTAAGTAGGCAGAACCCATTGTGGGGCTTGAACTCACGGCCCTGAGATCAGGACCTGAGGCCAAGATCAAGAGTCAGATGCTTAACTGACTGAGCCACCCAGGTGTCCCTCTAGTCATTTGAAATTTTAAGATGCTGTGCCCACGTGTGGCATTTGGTGGCATGATTCAATCTGAATGTCAGAAATGTCAGAAATGTTTTGGGAAATGTTCTTGTTTTTTTTTTTTTTAATTTTTAAAAAATGTTTATTATTTTTGAGAGACAGAGACTGAGCGTGAGCAGGCAAGGGGCAAAGAGAGAGGGAGACCCAGAATCCAAAGCAGGCTCCAGGCTCCGAGCTGTCAGCACAGAGCCCGACGCGGGGCTCGAACTCACAAACCACGAGATCGTGACCTGAGCTGAAGTCGGCCGCTTAACTGACCGACTGAGCCACCCAGGCGCCCCAGGAAATGTTTCATTTCTTTGGTAGTTTCCTCTCACTTTCTCCTTTTTGAATGATCCTCTAATAAGAGGTGAAGCCTGGACCTCTTGGCTTACATTTTCTTACCTTATCTCTCATTTTCCATTTCTTGGTCTTTGTGGTGTTCTATTTTCCACGACGTTCAACTTTGTCCTCCAGCCCTTTTGAATTCTTTTATTTCTGCTAGTAGGTTTATCATTTGAGGCCTTCTTCTTGTCCGAGTTGTCCTTTTTTGGTGTCATCTGCTTCTTAAAGCTGTGTTTCTCTGTGTGAGACTATGCACTGCTTTGGAGTGTCCTCCCCGTAGCTCTTTGCTCTGAATTCCTTTTCTGGGGCTTGTTTTGGTGTCTGGCTCGTGCCGTGCGAGCTTCCTGATGCCTGCTGGTTGGAGGCCGTCCACTCGCATGCGCCAGCATTGGCCAGCACGGTCAGGGCCCCGGGGGGAGCGCTGCTTGCACGGTGACGGATGTGCGGGCTCCGTCACTGGGGGAACCCGCACGTCATTGGTTTTTTCGGTCTCTCCCAGAACAACCCTTCAGTCTCAATTCCTGCTTGGGGAAGGAGGTGAGTATTGTAAGCCCAGCTGCCACTGTTCTGGGAAGGGGGTGTCTCACCATCAGTGGGTGTCACTCAGTTGTCCTTTTCTTAGTGTGGCGCCTTATCCCAGCATTCAGTGGTGTCACCAGGCCTAGAGCTTCTGTGTTCCTGCTTTTCCAGAGGAAACCTCTCGTCTGCTGCTGAGGTTGTGAGAGTGGGCTGCCTGGCTGTAGGGTGTGCTGGAGGGGCCTGCTATTCCTTAGGTAGACTAGCCTCCTCCAGAGTCCACCGCCCGAGGCACTTGGCATCTTTAATTTCTAAACCTTTGCAGGTTCTCTGAGAAGATTTGCTTTTTACTACTTCTCCCTCCTGCAGGCAGCTGGTTCCAGCTTGCTCTGTTAGGCTGAGTCAGTAGTTACCATTCGATCATCTCTTTCCAGCATCCCAAATTGTGGTCCTCCCTTTTACCTAAGTTTTGGACTGATTTCATCTATTATACACACACAGACCTTTGCGATCTTTGTGGCCATTTTTTAATGCTTTGGATTAATCACGTCTTTGGAAATAAGAATTTGACTCTTAGTATTTCTACTTTTCTAAAGAAGTTTTTATTTATTTTGAGAGCAAGAATGCACTAGCATGTGTGGGGAGGGACAGAGAGAGAGGCAGAGAGAGAATCCCAGGCTCCTCACTGTCAGTCCAGAGCTCGACGTGGGGCTCGAACTCCCAAACAGTGAGGTCATGAGCTGACCTGAAATCAGGAGTTGGACGCTCAGTTGACTGAGCCACCCAGGTACCCGTTACTGTTTTTACTTTCTAATTCTCAGAGGAAGTAGTAATACCTTTTTTAATTAAGTCTAATTTTGGAAGGTAGTTCTCACTATAAAGGTGGTTTGGCATGTGCTTCTGAAGTAGAATTTAAAGGGAACACGTGATTCTGTGGCATATTTTTCTAGTTCTTACCTGAAGCCGGCAAGCAGGGTGGATTGTTCTTCGTTAAATGGAACAATATAGTATATACAGGTTTAGTTCGCTAAACCCAGTGCTCTGAAACCCAGATATCAAAGCTAGGGAGCTAGGTGTCTGATAGGATTTTGTTCACAGACGTGATCTGTGTTGATGAGGCAGTTTCTTGCTGGTAATGGAATATAGTAAATGGAAACTTTCTCTCTCTCTCTCTCTCTCTCTCTCTCTCTCTCTCTCTCTCTCTTTTGGTTAATTTTTGAGGAGGGTGGGGGAGACAGGATCTCAGCAGGCTCTGCTTTGTTAGCGTGGAGCCCAATGCAGGGCTTGAACCCACGAACTCTGAGATCATGACCTGAGCCGAAGTCGGACGCTTAACTGACTGAGCCACCCAGGCGCTCCAGTGACAGTTGTTTAACATCACAGTTGGGGGCAAATAGTAGTCTGGCCAAAATATAAATATATTATATCAGTAGCGTATATTAATATTTAAGTTAACATACAGCGTAGTCTTGGCTTCAGGAGTAGAACCCAGTGATTCATCTTTTACCTACGACACCCAGTGCACATCCCGCAAAGTGCCCTCCTTAATGCCTGTCACCCATTTCACTCCTCCTCCCACCCCTTCCAGCAACCCTCAGTTTGTTCTGTGTGTTGTGTCTCTTATGGTTTGCCTCCCTCTCTGTTTTTATCTTGTTTTTCCTTCCCTTCCCCTATATTCATCTGTTGAGTGTTTCAAATTCCACATATGAGTGAAATCATGTGATATCTGTCTTACCCTGACTGAGTTGGCTTCACATAATACACTCTAGTTCCATCCACGTTGTTAAAAATGGCAAGATTTCATTCTTTTTCATTGCCGAGTAGTTTTCTGTCATGTATATGTACCACGTTTTCTTTATTCATTCATCAGTTGATGGACATTTGGGCTCTTTCCATACTTAGGCTATTGTTGATAGTGCTATAAACATTGGGGTTCATGTGCCCCTTCAAATCAACATTTTGTATCCTTTGGGTAAATTCCTAGTAGTTCAGTTGCTGGGTCGTAGGGTAGTTCTATTTTTTTTTTTTTTTCAACGTTTATTTATTTTTGGGACAGAGAGAGACAGAGCATGAACGGGGGAGGGGCAGAGAGAGAGGGAGACACAGAATCGGAAACAGGCTCCAGGCTCTGAGCCATCAGCCCAGAGCCCGACGCGGGGCTCGAACTCACGGACCGCGAGATCGTGACCTGGCTGAAGTCGGACGCTTAACCGACTGCGCCACCCAGGCGCCCCAGGGTAGTTCTATTTTTAATGTTTTGAGAAACCTCCACACTGTTTTCCAGAGTGGCTGCGCCAGTTTGATTTCCCACCAACAGTGCAAGAGGGTTCCCGTTTCTCCACATCCTTGCCAACATCTGTTGTGGCCTGAGTTCATTCTAGCCATTCTGACAGGTGTGAGGTGGTATCTCATTGTGGTTTGATTTGAGTTCCCTGATGATGAGTGATGTTGAGCATTTTTTCATGTGTCTGTTAGCCATCTGAATGTATTCTTTGGAAAAGTGTCTATTCATGTCTTCTGCCGTTTTTTTTTTTTCACTGGATTATTTATTTTTATTTGTGTTAAGTTCTTCAAGTTCTTCATAGATTTTGGATACTAACCCTTTGCAAATTTACAAATACCCTCTCCTATTCTGTCGGTTGCCTTTTAGTTTTGCTGATTTCCTTCGGTGTGTAGAAGCTTTTTATTCTGATGAGGTCCCAGTGGTTCATTTTTGCTTTTGTTTCCCTTGCCTCCGGAGACGTGTTGAGTAAGAAGGTGCTGCGACCAAGATCAAAGAGGTTTTCGCCTGCTTTCTCCTCGAGGATTCTGATGGCTTCCTGTCTTACATTGAGGTCTTTCATCCACTTTGAGTTTCTTTTTGTGTATGGTGTAAGAAAGTGGTCCAGGTTCATTCTTCTGCATGTCACTGTCCAGTTTTCCCAGCACCCCTTGCTGAAGAGACTGTCTTTATTCCATCGGGTATTCTTTCCTGCTTTGTCAAAGATCAGTTGGACATACGGTTGTGGGTCCATTTCTGGGTTCTCTGTTCTGTTCTGTTGATCTGTGTGTCTGTGTTTGTGCCAGTACCATACTGTCTTGATGATTACTGCTTTGTAGTATAGCTTGAAGTCCGGGGTTGTGATGCCTTCCGCTTTGGTTTTCTTCTTCAACATTACTTTGTCTATAAGGGGTCTTTTGTGGTTCCATACAAATTTTTGCGTTGTTTGTTCTAGCTCTGTGAAGAGTGCTGGTGCTATTTTGATTGGGATTGCATTGAATGTGTAGATCGCTTTGGGTAGTATCGACATTTTAACAATATTTGTTCTTCCAATCCAGGGCATGGACTATTTTTCTATTTCTTTGTGTCTTCAGTTTCTTTCATAAGCTTTCTATAGTTTCCAGCAAACAGATTTTTAACCTCTTTGGTTAGGTTTATTTGTAGGTATTTTATGGTTTTTGGTACAATTGTAAGTGGGATTGATACCTTGATACCTCTTTCTATAGCTTCATTATTGGTATATAGAAATGCCACTGATTTCTTTACGTTGATTTTATATCCTGCAACTTTTCTGAATTCATGGGTCAATTCTAGCAGGTTTCTGGTGGAATCTTTTGGGTTATCCACATAGAGTATCATGTCATCTGCAAAGAGTGGAAGTTTGACTTTATCTTCGCCAATTTGGATGCCTTTTATTTCATTTTGTTGTCTGATTGTTGAGGCTAGGACTTTCAACCTACATTGAACAACAGTGGTGAGAGTGGACATCCCTGTCGTGTCCCTGGTCTCAGGGGGAAAGCTCTCAGTTTTTCCCCACTGAGGATGATATTAGCTGTGGGCCTTTCATATACGGCTTTTATGATGTTATGATGTTATGATGTTCCTTCTATCCCAACTTTCTTGAGTGTTTTTATCAAGAAAGGATGGTGTATTTTGTCAAATGCTTTTTCTGCATCTGTTGACAGGATCATATGGTTTTTATCCTTTCTTCTATTAATGTCGTGTATGCTGTTGATTGCTTTGTGAGTATTGAACCAGCCCTGCAGCCCAGGAATGAATCCCACTTGATCATGGTGAATAATGTTTTTAATGTACTCTTGAATTTGATTTGCTAGCATCTTGTTAAGAATTTTTGCATCCAGCTTCATCAGGGATATTGGCCTGTAATTGTCCTTTTTAGCTGAGTCTTTGGTTTTGGAATCAAGGTAATCCTGGCTTACTAGAATGAGTTTGGAAGCTTTCCTTCCATTTCTATTTCTTGGAATAGTTTGAGAAGAATAGGTATTAACTTTGCTTTATTTTTATTATTTAAAAAAATTTTTTTAATGTTTGTTTATTTTTGAGAGTGAGAGAGACAGAGTGTGAGCCGGGAGGGGCAGAGAGAGAGGGAGACACAGAATCCCAAGCAGGCTCCAGGCTCCGAGCTGTCAGCAGAGAGCCCGACGTGGGGCCTGAACTCATGAACCGTGTGAGATAATGACCTGAGCCGAAGTCGGACGCTCAGCTGACTGAGCCACCCAGGCACCCCAGCTTTGCTTTAAATGTCTGGTAGAATTTCCTTGGGAAGCCATCTGGCCCAGGACTCCTATTTGTTGGGAGATTTATGGTAACCAATTCAGTTTCTTTGCTGGTTATGGGTCTCTTCAAATGTTCTGTTTCTTCCCATTTGAGTTTTGGTAGTGTGTGGGTGTCTAGGAATTTGTCCATTTCTTACAGATTGTGCAGTTTGTTGGCATATAATTTTTCATAGTATTCTCTTATAATTGTTTGTATTTCTGTGGTGTTGGTTGTGATCTCTTCTCTTCCATTGTGATTTTATCTATTTGGGTCCTCTCTTTTTTCTTTTTAATAAGGCTGGCTAGGGTTTTGTCAATTTTGTTTATTCTTTCAAAAAACCATCTCTTAGTTTCATTGATCTGTTCTGTTTTTTCTTTTTTTTGATTCTGTATCGTTTATATCTCCTCTAATCTTTATTATTTCCCTTCTTCTGCTGGCTTTTGGCTTTTTTTCTAGTTCCTTTTGGTCTAAGATTAGGTTGTGTGTTTGGTATCTTTCTTGCTTCTTGAGATAGGCCTGAATTGGAAATATGTTTTCCTCTTAGGACTGCCTTTGCTGCATCCCAAAGGGTTTGGACAGTTGTGTTTTCTTTCTTTCTTTCTTTCTTTCTTTCTTTCTTTCTTTCTTTCTTTCTTTCTTAACATTTATTCATTTTTGAGAGACAGAGAGAGATAGAGCATGAGCAGGGAAGGGGCAAAGACAGAGGGAGACACAGAATCCAAAGCAGGCTCCAGGTTCCGAGCTGTCAGCACAGACCCCGATGTGGGGCTTGAACCCACAGACCATGAGATCATGACCTGAGCCGAATTGGACACTGAACTGACTGAGCCACCCGGGCGTCCCTGGACAGTTGTGTTTTCATTTTGATTTGCTTCCATGTATTTTTTAATTTCTTCTTTAATTTCCTGGTTAACCAATTTATTCTTTTTTTTTTTAAATTTATTTTGAGAGAGAGAGAGAGAGTGCACGCGCGAGAGAGCGCATAAGTGGGGGAGGGGTAGGGGGAGAGGGAGAGGGAGAGAGAGGATCCTAAGCAGGCTCCACACTGCCAGCACAGAGCCCGATGCAGGGCTCTAACTCACAAACTGTGAGATCATAACCTGAGCTGAAATCAAGAGTCAGATGCTTAACGAATTGAGCTGCTAGGCACCCCAACCCATTCATTCTTAAGTAGAATGTTCTTTAACCTCCATGTATTTGGGGGCTTCCCAAATTTTTTCTTGTGGTTGATTTCAAGTTTCATAGCATTGTGATCTGAAAACATGCATGGTATGAACTCAATCTTTTTGTACCTGGTGAGGGCTGTTTTGTGATCTAGCATGTGATCTCTTTTGGAGAATGTTCTATGTGCACTCGAGAAGAATGTGTATTCTGTTGCTTTAGGATGAAATGTTCTAAATATATCTGTTAAGTCCATCCGGTCCAATGTGTCACTCAGAGCTGTTGTTTCCTTATTGATTTTCTGCCTAGATGATGTGTCCATTGTTGTAAGTAGAGTATCGAATTCTCCTACAATTATGGTATTATCATCAGTACGTTTGCTGTGTTTGTGATTAATTGATTTGTATATTTGGGTGTTTCTACGTTGGGGGCATAAATATTCACAGTTGTTATCTTCTTGATGGATAGACTCCTTTAATTGTGATACAATGCCTTCTTCATCTCTTGTTACAGTCTTTGTTTTAAAATCTAGTTTGATGTCTACTAGCATGATAGATGGTTCCCCATCCCCTCACTTTCAATCTGCAGGTATCTTCGGGTCTAAAATGAATCTCTTCTAGGCAGCATATAGATGGATGGCATTTAAAAATTTTTTTATTTATTCTTTATTCTGATACCCTATATCTTTTGATTGGGGCATTTAGTCCATTTATATTCAGCGTGATTATTGAAAGATAAGAATTTAGTGCCATTGTTTTATCTGTAGATTTCATGTTTGTGGTGATGTCCTCTAGTCCTTTGTAGTCTTTGCTCTTTGCACTCAGAGTCCCCTTTAGGATCTCTTACAGGGCTGATTTAGTGGTCATGAACTCCTTTAGGTTTTGTTTATCTGGGAAAGCCTTTATCTCTCCTATTCTGAATGGCAGCCTTGCTTGATAAAGGATTCTTGGCTGCATATTTTTCCTATTCAGCACATTGAATATTTCCTGCCACTCCCTTCTGGCCTGTCAAGATTCAGTGGACAGCTCTGCTGCTACCCTTATGTGTCTACCCTTCTAGGTTAAGGTCCTTTTGTCTCTAGCTGTTTTCAGACTCCTCTCTTTATCTTTGTATTCTGCCAGTTTCACTATGATATGTCATGGTGTTGACCTGTTTTTTATTTTGAAGGGAGTTCTCTGTGCCTCTTGGATTTGGATGCCTGTTTCCTTCCCGAGATTAGGGAAGTTCTCAGCTATAATTTGTTCAAATAAACCTTCTGCCCCTGTCTCTTGCACTTCATCTTTTGGAACTCCTATGCTATGGATATTGTTTCGTTTTATGGAATCACTTAGTTTTCTAATCCTCCCCTTGTGATCTAGTAATTTCCTTTCCCTCTTTTTTTCAGCTTCATTATTTTCCATAATTTTATTTTCTATTTCACCTGTTCTCTCCTCTGCTTCCTCCATCCTCACTGTCACTGTATTTAGTCTATTTTGCATCTCAGTTATGGCAGTTTTTAAAATTCATCCTGACTAGTTCTTAGGTCTTTGATCCCTGCAGCAAGAGTTTCTCTGGTGTCTTCTGTGCTTTTTTCCAAGCCCAGCTATTAGTTTTTTGACTTTTATTCTAAGTTCTTGTTCACATAATATTATTTATATGTTTTGAGCAATTCTCTGGCTGTGATTTTTTCTTGAACTTTCTTTTGGGGAGAATTCCTCTGTTTTGTGATTTTGGCTAAGTTTCTGTCTGTTGCATGTTTTTTTTTTTTTTTTTTTTTAACATTTATTTATTTTTGAGACAGAGAGAGAGACAGCATGAACAGGGGAGGGTCAGAGAGAGAGGGAGACACAGAATCTGAAACAGGCTCCAGGCTCTGAGCTGTCAGCACAGAGCCCGATGCGGGGCTCGAGCCCACAGACCGCGAGATCATAACGTGAGCCGAAGTCGGACGCTTAACCGACTGAGCCACCCAGGCTCCCCTGTCTTTTGCATGTTTTAAAAGCTTGTTATGTGTCCTGTACCTGAGAGCACTACTGTATTAAAACTATACGCTGAACAGGGCCTGGCACTCCAGGTAGTGTTTTTGATGTATGTTGTGTGCCCTCTGTTGTTGTGTTTTGGCTGCTCTGTCCCACTGGCCAGTCCTCTGCAGAGCTCCTTCTTGCTTATAGTGGTGGAGTATTCGGACCTTCAACCAGATGTGCTTTAATTTGTTTGTTGAAGTAACCCTGGAATTAAAACAAGGAAAGGGGGGAGGGGAAAGCCTGATCCCATAAAAAGAGAAAAATAAAAGGGGGAGAAAAATCCAAATGGAGAGTCAAAAAACCGTAAGTCTAAATCCAGAGAAACAGAGAGGAAAATAAGAAGAAGATGAAAGAGAGAAGGTCAGAAGATAATAGAGTAAAAATGTTTGATAAAAAATATTAATATTTATACATATTATGTATATAATAAGAATTGGCCAAAAACAAATCAGAAACTATGAGCCTGATTCCAAATGAAAAAGAGTAGAGGGATAAAGAAACAGAAAAGAAAAAAATGAAGGGAAAACCCTAAAGCGAAACCAAAACAAAAAGAAAACAGTTGTGTTGGTGCCCGGGATGGGTGGCCGTGCTGGTGTGGAAGAGGGGCCAGCTGTGTTGGGTCCGTCAGTCTTGCTCCCCTCGATAAGCAGTCGCCAGGCACGGAGGGGCGGGGTTTGGTGTCAGCGGGTTCTGCCTCCACTGGGGGTTGCTGTGCTACTCTCTGAAGTCAAACTGTGTCGGTGTTGGGGAGAAAACTGGCGACACCGCAATCTCTCGTCCCCTGACTGGATATCTTAACCTGCGATGTTCAGGCAGCCCTCACAGAATGGCCAGTCTGGGTGGTCGGTCTGCCAGCCTTCCGTACTCTCGGCTGGGATTCAAAACCCATAGTCTTGAGGGACCCAGCTCAGTGCGGCTCCTCTCCCCTGTTCTGGAGTAGAGCCACCCCGTGATTCTGATCTTTTATCAGGGTCTTTTGCCCTTGGGAAGGCCATAAACCCTCTTCCTGAAGTACTCGGGAAGGGGACTGCTCTCTCCCAGTGAGTCCCTGAGGTCGCTACTCCTTGCTACGCACCCTGTGGCCAGCTCCCTCCTCCCCAGGAGTGCTTGCCATGGCTTCCAGCTCCCTTCCGGAGATAGCCGTGCACTTTGAAACCTCGGAGTTTCAGCTCCTAAGGATGTTTGCAAAATAGAAAGTGGCACTCTCCGTATTTCTTGTTCCCCAGTCCGTGGTCCAGAGAGGCTTTCCTCTTGTGTTAGCTCAATATCACACTTTAACAGCCTCTTTCTCTCCTGCTCTCCCTTTTGTCCCTCCACAGAAGGGGTTCCCTCCCCTCCGTGCATATGCTGTTTTACCTCCCCCGGTTCACATACACGCGCCTCGATCCTACCAAGCTGTCTTCTTGCAACTGTGGAGATCCTTTTGCCGCTCTGCAGATCTATTTCCTGTGTGTTCCAAGTGAACTGACCTCAGTACAGCTGTGTTGTAGGGGGTATGGGTATCCCAGTCCCCCTACTTCTCTGCATCTTAACTCCTCTGGTCAAAACCATTATTTTTATATTTTTTTATTTTTTAAGAATATTTATTTTTGAGAGAGAGAGAGAGACAGAGAACACTCAGGGAAAGGGCAGAGAGAAAGACACAGAATCCAAAACGGGCTCCAGGCTCCAAGCTGAAAGCACAGAGCCCGATGTGGGGCTCGAACCCACAAACTGCAAGATCGTGACCGGAGCCGAAGTCGGACGCCCAACCGACTGAGCCACCCAGGTGCTCCTCTGGCCAAAATCTTAAAAAGAATATGTGAAGAATGACACGTCATCAGGGGGCTTTGAAAAGAAAAGATCCGACAGATTTCGGAGATCTAGAAGGCTGCACAGGTGCAAGGCTGTATGCCTAGGAAAGACTCAGGAGGCCCCCGGTGTCTCACCTCTGGCTAATCTTGAGTCCCTGTGCAAATAGGAAATGAGGGCAAAGGCAGAGTTATGGCTGCCTTGAGTACTGAAAGTGTGCTTCTACACACAGGGTCCTTGGAACACTTATTCAAGGCATTTAAGGACATCCCTGACCAATCATTAACTGACCACTAAGTTAACTGAGCAAAGACTTTAGTAGCTGTAAAATATAGGGAATTTATGGACTTTACAGAGCAAGTCCAGGAAATTCACTAAAAAAACTGACCGCAGCAACAACAATAACAGCAAACTAAACGCCAGGTACTGCCAGCAACAGCAGCCCCTGATTCCCAGCAACCCCACTTTGATTTCCAGAGTTGCCACATTACATGGGCGAAAATACCCAGTTTTCAATAAAAAATTATGAGGTATGCCAAGAAAGAGGAAAATATGGTCTATATACAGGAAAAAAAAATAGTAGAAACTGTCCTTGAAAGGGTCCAGATATTGAACCAATTAAACAAAGACTCTAAATCTGGTATCATAAATCTGTTCTAAGAACTTAAGTCATGTTTTAAGAAAGGAAAAAATGAAAATGATGTCTCACCAAATAGAGCATATCAGTGAAGAGGTAGAAATAAGCCAAATAGAAATTTGGAGTTGAAAATACAATCACTACATTGAAAACTTACTGGAGGGGCTTAACAGCAGATTTGAGCTGGCAGAAGAAAGAATCCGTGATTTTGAGAATAAATTCGTTAAGATAATCATTAAGATCTATATCAAGGTAAGCATAGGTCCAATCTGAGGAACAGGAAATAAAAAAGTAAAAAATGAACAGAGCCTCAGAGATCTGTGGGACATCATCTAGCACACTGATGTATCTGTAACTGGAGTCCCAGAAAGAGATGAGTAGGAGAAAGATGCACAAAGATTATTTTGAAGACACAAACTCCCCAAATTTGGTGACAAACAATAATCTGCATATCCATAGGATTAACTTAAGAAGGAGATCAGTATCTAGACGTATCACAGTCAAACTGTTGATAAAGACCTCAGGATACTCTTGAAAGCAGTGAGGAAATTGACACCCTCAAGAGATCCTCAAGATTAACAGCTGATTTCTCATCTAAAACCATGGAGCCCAGCAGGCAGTGGGCTGACATCTGCACAATGCTGAAAGAAAGACTGTCAACCAAGAACTTTGTATACAGAAAAATCATCCTTTAAAAATGGAGAAGTTTAAGATATTATTTTTAACATTTATTTATTTTTGAGAGACAGAGTGTGAGTGGGGGAGGGGCAGAGAGAGAGGGAGACACAGAATCCGAAGCAGGCTCCAGGCTCCAGGCTCCAGGCTCCGAGCTGTCAGCACAGAGCCCGATGCAGGGCTGGAACTCACAACCCAGGAGATCATGACCTGAGCCGAAGTTGGATGCTTAACCGACTGAGCCACCCAGGTGCCCCAGGATATTATTAAATAAACAGGAGTGAGGGAGTTTGTTGTTGGCAGACCTGCCCTACAATAAATATTAAAGGGAGTGCTTCAGGTTGAAATGAAGGACACTAAGTGGTAGAATACATGAAGAAATAAAGAGCAGTGGTAAAGACAACTGCATAGGTAAATATAAAAGCATAATTCTTTTGATAACTTTTTTTTTTTAATCTGGTTTAAAAGACAACTAGATTAAATAATTTAAATTTACAAACACTTTAAATAAAACTGTACTGGAGCGCCTGGGTGGCCCAGTTGGTTGAGCCTCCAACTTTTGGTTTTGGCTCCACTCATGATGTCATGGTTTGTGGGTTTGAGCCCTGTGTTGGGCTCTGGGCTGACGCTGCGGAGCCTGCTTGAGATTCTCCCTCCCTCCCTTTCCCTCTCTCATCCTCCCTCTCTGCCCCACCCACACTAGTTCTCTCTCAAGATAAATAAATAAACTTAAAAATAAAACTGTACTGATGGGCTTATAATGTATAAAGATGTAATTTGTGTGACAGTAATAGTACAAAGGAGGGGAGAGAAAACAGCATATATATCAGAGCAAATTTTCTGTGTACTATTACAATTAAGTTGGGATTGTTTTTTTTTAAAAAAAATTTTTTTTTAACGTTTATTTATTTTTGAGACAGAGAGAGACAGAGCATGAATAGGGGAGGGGCAGAGAGAGAGGGAGACACAGAATCCGAAGCAGGCTCCAGGCTCTGAGCTGTCAGCACAGAGCCCGACGTGGGGCTCGAACTCATGGACTGTGAGATCGTGACCTGAGCTGAAGTTGGACACTTAACCGACTGAGCCACCCAGGCGCCCCAAGTTGGGATTGTTTTAAGTTAAGGTGTTAATTATAATCTCCAAGCAAGTACTAAGAAAGTAGCTCAAAAAAAATACAGCAAAAGAATAACAAGGACATTAAAGTGGTACACTAAAAAATACCTGTTTAACCAAAAGAAGATAGTAATGAAAGAATACAGGAACAGAGGTACAAGATATATAGAAAATATAGCAAAATGGCAGATATGAATCCTACCTTATGTAATTATTTTAGATGTCAGTGGATTGAACACTTGAATTGAAAGGCAAGGAGCCTATAGATTGCAAGATGACAAGTCAAAGAAAGAAAAATAATGTGCCTTGCAAATAGTGACCAGAAGAGAGCTGAAGTGGCTATACTAATGTTAGACAAAACAGATATTAAGACAAAAATTTAGAGACCTAGAAGAAGAACATTTTGTAATGGTAAGGGGTCAGTCTCTCAAGATATATCGTTTATTTGTTTATTTTTGAGAGAGAGAGAATGAGAGAGAGAGGGAGGGAGGGAATGTAAGCAAGTGAGCAGGGATGAGGCAGAGAGAGAGGGAGAGAGAATCCTAAGCAGGCTCCATGCCCAGTGTGGAGCCCAATTCGGGGCTCAATCTCACCACCATGGGATCATGACCTGAGTCGAAATCAAGAGTTGGACGTTTATCCGACTGAGCCACCCCGGCGCCTCTCAAGATGTATCAATTGTAAACATGGCTACACCTAATAACAGTACCCCCAAATACATGGAGAGGAATAGATAATTATAAAAGTTGGAGACTTCAGAACACTACTTACAGTAATACATCTACAACTAGACATGATCAGAGTGAATAGGAGACTCAAACGACACTATAACCCAATCAGGCCTAGCACTCACCTGTAGACTGTTCCACCCGACAGGAGCGGAATATGTAAATTCTTCTCCAGGGCACATGGAACATTCTTCACAATACACTATACAATAAATTTCAAAGGATTGAGATCATACAAAGTGTGTTTTCCAGTCACATTGGGATGAAATTAGAAATCAGTAACAGAAGGAAATTTGGAAAATTCACAAATATGTGAAAATTAAACACTGTCCTAAGTAACCACTGGGTCAAAGAAGGAAACACAAAGGTGTTGGTTAGTAAGCTTCTTGGGAGCTTCCTGGGTGTAATCTGAAACTGGGCCCTGTATTTGGAGGGCAGGAAGAGGCTGACTGAAGAGGCAGGCCACTCCACATTGGTAGGGGGCAAGTTTAATAAGCAAAATAACTTACATACGAGGTTTGCCCTGGGCAACTGAAGGACTAATGGATCTTTGTACCTATCTGCGAAATCTTGAGAAGTTTATATACAGGCCTTAACTAGATCAGTCACATATACTTTCCAGACGGTCTCAGCACCACATCACTGTCCAGGCTATGTCCTTGGAGCAGCTTCATGGAGAGGAGAAGGCAAGTGGGACCCATATTCCAAGGACACGGACCGCAGTTTGCCGGAGTCTAACTCACATAACCTATGCTGAGATACAAGATCTCAAGGGGTACCTGGGTGCCTCAGTCAGTTAGGCCTCAGACTCTTGATCTTAGTTTAGGTCTTGATCTCAGGGCTGTGAGTTCAAGCACTGGGTTGGGCTCTGTGCTGGGCACAGAGCCTACTTAAAAAAAAAAAAAAAGAAAGAAGGGAAGAAGATCTCAAATCATTAACCTAATACTTTACTTTAAGAATCCAGAAAAAGAAGAGCAAACAAAACCCAAAGCAAAGCAGAAAGAAGAAAATAAGATTAGATCAATGATTGGTTCTTTGAAAAGAATATCAAAACTGACAAACCTTTAGCTAGACTGACCAAGAAAAATAGAAGACTCAAAATTATATTTTTATTAAAAAAATTTTTTTTACATGTATTTATTTATTTATTTATTTTTCAACGTTTGTTTATTTTTGGGACAGAGAGAGACAGAGCATGAACGGGGGAGGGGCAGAGAGAGAGGGAGACACAGAATCGGAAACAGGCTCCAGGCTCTGAGCCATCAGCCCAGAGCCCGACGCGGGGCTCGAACTCACAGACCGCGAGATCGTGACCTGGCTGAAGTCGGACGCTTAACCGACTGCGCCACCCAGGCGCCCCTACATGTATTTATTTTTGAGAGAGAGAGCACCAGTGGGGAGGGACAGAGAGAGGAGGAGACAGAATCTAAAGCAGGCTCCAGGCTCTGAGCTGTCAGCACAAAACCTGACATGGGGCTCAAACTCACAAACCGTGAGATCATGACCTGAGCCGAAGTTGGACACTCAACCAACTGAGCCACCCAGGCGCCCCGAAAAGACTCAAAATTATTAAAATCAAGAATGAAAGAAGGGACATTACTACCTTTATAGAAATAAAAAGGATTATAGTGGAATGATATGGATAACTGTATGCCAAAGATTAGATAGCATGGGGCACCTGGGTGGCTTAGTCAGTTAAGCATCCAACTCTGATCTCAGCTCAGATCTTGTTTTCAGGGATGTGAGTTCAAGCCCTGGGTTGGACTCTGCACTGGGTGTGAAGCCTACTTAAAAAAAAAAAAAAAAAAAGTAACAAATAAGATGGAGAAATTTGTAGAAAGACACAAGTAACTGAAAATGACTCAAGAAGAAACAAAACATCTGCATAAAGAGATTGTATTAGTAATTTAAAAATTTCTCACAAGAACAAATCCTAGCCTAGGTGGCTTCACTGGTGAATTCTACAAAAAAACTTAAATAATCAGTTCTAATCCTTACAAACTCTTTGGAAAAACAAAGAAGAGGAAGAAACACTCTCCCATTCATTCTGAGGTCACATTTACCCTGATAACAAAACCAGATGAATACATCACAGGAAAGAAAACTCAGTATAATATCCATTGTGAATATAGAAGCTAAAATCTTCAATCAAATACTAGCCAGCTGAATCCAGCAATAAGAAAGATTATACATCAGGTCATTGTGAGATTTATCCCATGAATTCAGGATTGGCTTAACATCTGGAAATAACCATGTTAATACAACAAAGATCTAAAAACATCTGGTCATATCAGTAGATGCAGAAAAAACATTTAACGAAACCCAGTACATTTTTATGATAAAAATACTCAACGAACTAGAAATCCACAGCTAAGATCCTATTTAATGGTGAAAGGCTGTTTCCCTCTGAGATCAGGAACGTGACAAGGATGTTTGCTTTCACTGCTTCTATTTGATACTGGAGCTTGTAGCCTGGCAGTGACAAAAGAAAAAGGAATAAAAGGCATCCAGGTTGGAAAGAAATAGAATGATCCCTATGTGCAGGTGACATCATTTTGTATATAGAAAATACTAAGGAATCCATTAGAAAACGATTAGAATTATAAGTGGGTTGAGGAAGGTTTCAGTATATAAAATCAATGTAGAAAAATTAATTGTATTTCTGTACACTGACAATGAAGGAAACAGTTCCATTTACAATAGCATCAAAAAGAATAAAGTACATAGGAATAAGTTTAAACAAAAAAAGCCTAACGCTCGTACACCTAGCTATGAACAGTAGTTGGAAGGGAGTAAAGGAGCCCTAAATAAATGGAAAGACATCCCATGTTTATGGATTGCAAGACTTAATACTGTTAAGATAGCAACAATCCCCAATTGATCTAAGATTGAATGCAATCTTTATTTAAAAAAAAAAAAATCCTAGATGCCTTTTTTTTTTTTTTTTTTTTTTTTCTGAGATAAGCTGATTCTAAAATACAAACAAATACAAGGGGCGCCTGGGTGGCTCAGTTGGTTAAGTGTCTGCATGATCTCACAGTATGTGAGTTTGAGCCCCATGTTGGGCTCTGTGCTGACAGCTCAGAACCTGGAGCCTGCTTCGGATTCTGTGTCTCCCTCTCTCCCTGCCCCTCCCTTCTTGTGCTCTCTCTCTGTCTCTCAAAAATAAATAAACATTAAAAAAAAAAAACTAAACAGAAATTCAAGGGACCCATAGTAGTCAAATCAGTCTTGGACCGGTTAGATGAACAAAGTTGATGATGAACAAAGTTATTCCAAAACTTAATACAAAGTGATCAAGACAGTGTTGTTATGGTGTAAGGATAGATATATAGATTAATGGAATGATGTGGAGAGTGCAGAAATAAACCTTGACATTTGTGGTCCCTTGATTTTTGACAAGAGTGCCAAGGCAATTCAGTGGGGGAAAAGAATAGTCTTTTAAACAAATGGTGCTGGGAGTACTGGACATCCACAAATAAAAGGAAGAAATTAACCCCTACCTCACATCATACACAAAAATTCACTCAAAATATATCATAAATGCAAAAGCTAGAGCTGTAGAACTCTTACAAGAAAATAGTAAATTTCTGTGGCCTTGGGAAAAGGATTCTGATACATTGACAGAAGTATAAGTGATAACAAATAAATAACAAGGCTTCATCAAAATTAAAACCTTTTCATGCTGCAAAATGCTATCAGGAAAGTGAACAGACAACCCAAGAATGAGAGAAAATATTTTCAATCATGTACGTTTCCAATTTGGCAATAAATTATATTAAAACAAAAAGAAAATCATGTATTTGATAAAAGGCTTGTATCCAGAATACATAAAGAACTAAATTAGAAGACAACTCAATTAAAAATGGTTAAAGTATTTGAATATACATTTTTCCATAGAAGATATACAAATGTCCAATAAACACATTAAAAGCCCTCGGGCAAATGCAAATCAAAACCACGGTGGGGTATTACTTCATACTCATTAGTATGGCTGTAATAAAAATGATTGGGAAGAAAAATGATGGACCACAGCAAGCATTGGCAAAATTGTGGAGAAATTGGAACCCTCATTCTTTTCTAGTGATATAAAAGGGTGCTGCCCTTGGGAAGAACATCTTGTTAGTTCCTCTAACACAGAAGTATCGTATGGCCCAGCAATTCTACTCCTAGGTGTCCTCCCAAGGAAAATGAAAACATGTTCACACAGAAACTTGTACACCAATGTTCATGGCAACATTATTCTTAGTAGCCAAAAAGTAGAAACTACCCCCAAATCCGTCAAGTGATGAATAGATAGTAAAATGTGGTAGACCCATACGCAGTTTGGTCCTTAAGCAGTGCGGTGTTAGGGGCACTTAAACCCTGTGCATTAAAAAATCTGCATGTAACTTTAGTCCCCTCAAAGCTTAACTACTAATAAATAGCCTACTATTGACTGGAAGCCTTACCAATAGCATATTGGTCAACACATTCTTTGTATGTTGTATGTACTATATACTCTTATAATAAAGTGAGCTAAAGAACGTGTTATTCAGAAAATCATAAGGAAAATACATTTACAGTACTGTATTGTGTTTACTGAAAAAATTTATGTATAAGTGGACCTGCACAGTTTAAACCCATGTTGTTCAAGGACCAACTGTAATGCAGTATTATTCAGCAATAAAAAGAGATGGAATGTAGTTCATGATACCTTGAAAATATGCTAAGTGAAAGAAGCCAATCACAAAAGACCATATAAAGATTTTATTTATCTGAAATGTTTAGAGAAGGGAAATCTATAGAAATGGCAGAGTAGTGATTGCCAGGGGCTGGAGGAGGGAGGAGCTGGTGAGTGACTGCTAACGGGTTTGAGGTTTCTTTTTGGAGAGATGAACATTTTCTAAAATTAGATTGTGGTGATTAATACACAGCTCTGAATATATTAAAAGCCATTGAATTATATACTTTAAATGAGTGAATTGTATGATATAGGAGTTATGTCTCAATAAAGCTGTGAAGGAAAGATATGCCATAGTCAACAGACACGTGAAAAGATGCTCATTATCATCAGGGAAATGCAAATCAATAGCACAGTGAGCCGTCATCTCAACATCTGTCAGAGTGACTAGTGTCAAAAAGACGAGAGATCACTAGTGTTGGAGAGGATGAGGAGAAAGGGGACCCCTGTGTGCTGTTGGTGGGAATGCAAATTGATGCAAGCACTATGCAAATAGTATGGGGGTTCCTCAAAAAATTAAAATACATACGATTCTGTAAGTCCACTTCTGAGTGTTTGCCTGAAGAAGACAAACACACTAACTCAGAAAGATACCTGTGCCCCTGTGTTTATTGCAGCATTATTGACAGTGGCCAAGATATGGAAGCAGCCGAAATGTGTGTTGATAGATGAATGGATAAAGATGTAGATGACATGTATTTGTCACGTACATGTACACACACACACACACACACACACACACAGGACTATTACTCAGCCATAAAGAGGATGAAATCGTCCTGTTTGCCTCAATATGGATGGACCTGGAGGTTATTAGGCTAAGTGCAATAAGTCAGAGAAAGACAAATACCATATGATTTCACTTACATGTGGAATCTCAAGAACCAAGCAAATGAACAGACAAGACAAAATAGAAATAGACTCATAGGTATAAGAACGTACTGATGGTTGCCATGGAGGGGGTTGAGAGTTGATGAAAACAGGGGAAGGGGATTAAAGGTACAGGCTTACAGTCATAAATAAGATGGGTGATGTAGTACGTAGTTAATAATGTGTAAGTAACCACTTTGTATGATGACAGGTGGTAGCGGGATTTATAGTGGTGATCACTTCTTAATGTGTTTAAATGTTGAATCACTAGGTTTTACACCTGAAACTAACAATATCGTATGTCAACTGCACTTGAGTAGGAAAAGATAATCAGTTAACGTTTGTCAGTCAAGAGTGGCTTTATCTTCTATGGCATAACAACTTGATAGTTGAAGTCTTTTCTTCTGATTTGTTGTTGAGGGTTTCTGTTCTGAGGCCTGTCCTTCCTATGCATTCGTAAAGGGAAAACATAGACGCTGTCCTTGATGACGATCCTCACAGCCTCCTGCGACTACGCTGCTTTGTGTGGTCTTTTGGCTCCTTATCTTGTGTGGTCCTCATCACGGCGCGTCGATGGATGATATTCCCATGTAATGAAGGAGAAACTGAGGCACAGAGACATTAAGTTGATGGCCCCAGCTCACATAACTATCGAGACGTGGGCCGGCATTCCAGTGCAGGCTTGATTTCAGACTTTTTGGCCACTGTGCTGACCACCTTCGGTATAATTGTAGCAAAAATATTTTCCTTAAAAAATAGGATTTTGTTTGGTAAATTTGGGGCTTTAGGTTTACTTAGTGAAATTATTTTTTTCTTTTTTTTTTTTTTAAAGTTTATTTAATTTTAGAGAGCATGAGCAGGGGAGAGGCAGAGAGAGACAGAGAGGGAGGGAGGGAAGGGGAGAGGGAGAATCTCAGGCAAGCTCTGTGTTGTCAGCATGAAGCTCAAGTCAGGGCCCCATCCTATGGACCGTGAGATTATGACCTGAGTCGAAACCAACAGTCGGCACTTAACGACTGAGCCACCCAGGTGCCCCAGTTGTAGGATATACAGACTAAAATTCTTTATTTAGACCAAATTTTATTGTAAATTTCATACTTACTACCTTAAGGTTTTCGTAGTTTGGTACTGTACTCTTTGTTTCCAAAGTTAGGGTCTCAGCTTGCAATGAGAAATCATTAACCGGCATGTTATTCTGGAAGACTGACCAGGGCGGTATTTCTAAAAATCCAGAAGCTTTTATTAAAGCCTATCTGCAGAGTGCATTCTTTGCTACTTACTTGGGCACAAATTGTAGCTTGTCTGGGGGCAGTGGTTGCGGGCTCGTCTGGGTTACTCATTAGCTACCAGAGCTCGTGAGTCCACGCTGGGCACTGCCTGTTACAAGTTCAGGGTTGTCAGGGGCTGAGCAACCTGCTGAACTTAGACAGAGGCAGCGCCAGGGGGCGAAGACCAGCCGCTCTTCCCATGGAACAAAGATCAAACTACAAGCCCAGTGAGACGTTTCCCTCCAGGCCAGTTACCCTGGTTGACAGTTTTCCCTTTCTTTCTTTTTTTTTTTTTTTTTCAACGTTTATTTATTTTTGGGACAGAGAGAGACAGAGCATGAACGGGGGAGGGGCAGAGAGAGAGGGAGACACAGAATCGGAAACAGGCTCCGGGCTCTGAGCGGTCAAGCCCAGAGCCTGACGCGGGGCTCGAACTCACGGACTGCGAGATCGTGACCTGGCTGAAGTCGGACGCTTAACTGACTGCGCCACCCAGGCGCCTCCAGTTTTCCCTTTCAAAACTGGTTTCTGAGGTCAGGGTGGGCCGTAAACCTCTCCCCAAGCCCGCAAGGCGAATTCTTCATCTAAAAAGAGAAGGGTTTTTGCTAGGTTTGCTCCCCGCTATGTGGGGTGGCTTGGTTGTCGGTGGGGCCCCCACCTGTCTGGAGAGAAGTACAGTATGAATGAGCGTGAACTAGCCTTTGCCAGGAAAGCCCCTGACGGACCCCAGTGGACAGGGTGCTCTGCGGTGTCCTCCCCTCATGGGGACTGAGGGATGGACAGTGCACAGTGGAAGAGGCCGCCAGGACATTTTGGTGCATTGAGGACATAAATGTTGGTTTGGATGCATGAATCTGCGTGTGGGTTATCAATCACCCACAGTTACACTCGATTTTCTTTAAAACCTTGGACAGGCATGTTAGAACCCGGTGCAGCAGAGGGCGTTCCCCTTCGGCGTTTGAAGGGTTAGCACTTAGGGCTAGCCTCGTTCAGCTGAGTGAAAGCATCCAGTTAAGGGCTAGTGTTTGTGGGCTCATGTGCCAGGCACTGTTGTGAGGGCTCCTTGTGCTCCTTGCTGCCTGCGGTGGTGTCTCTGCTGGGAGACGGGGGCACCGAGGCGTTGGTGAATCGGCGGTGCAGCTTGGACCTGAGCCCAGGGAGGCTCCTGCACCAGGCCTTCCACCGTGTGTGTGTGTGTGTGTGTGTGTGTGTGTGTGTGTGTGTGTGTGTCTGGGCACTGTCTCATGAGCTCCCCTTTCTGGGAGTCCCCAGGGGGGTTCACCTGCCCCTCCGCTCGAGAGGGAACCCCAGTCATCCTGCCCAGCCTCCTTTGTCTGTGTTGGTCGCCAACCAGCTCTGTGGTGGGTGTGCTTGTGCAAGGCTGTTGAGATGGGAGAAAATCAGCTGGGAACAGTGACAAGAAGGGCCCAGGAGACCAGGGTCACTGTGGCAGTAGAGACAAGGGGGCACCTAACCTTGTTGTTGGAGGGGTGAGGGGGGTTTCTTGAAGAGGTGACACCCTTGCTGCTTAGTTGGGGGGGGGGTGAGGTGGAGGAGAGGATACTGCAGGGGACTAGGGGTGGGGAGAGAAGGGCCTGGCTGGTGGGGGGAGGGGGCTCCGCCGGATCTCCTTGGGCCCCGCCCCTTAGGGGAGGGACGATGAACAGTGAGCAGGATCTTGTACACGGTGGCACGTGGGCGGGGGGGGGGGGGGGGGCATGGATGGCATCCACTGTCCTCGGAAGAGGCTTGGGTTTTGTGCAGGGGAAGCTGTGGTCAGATGCATCGAAGGGACCCAGCCAGAGCTTGAACATTTCTGGAGTTAAGGGATCCAGTGTCTCACAAGGCAGTTTACTCCTATTTTCTCCTTTTTGTTGTAAAATAAAACACAGACCTATGTTTGGAAATTAATGAGTTATGATAAAGCAAACACCCTTGTGACTTCCACCCGGGTGATGACCCCAGAAGCCCTTCTGCTTGCCCCATCCCATTGATCCCCCCTCCAAACCTCCTGTCCCCATTGGGTTCCTTTGTGTCCTTTACAGTTTTCTCACACCAGGATGCATCCTGAACATTCTGGTGTGGTCTTGCCCATTTCTAAACATGTCCTGTTCTTTAATCTTTATTCCTTTCTTTTCCTTACAACAGTCTACTGAAGACCCGGGACATTTAAGGGACCTTAAGTTGTGGAGGTCCTAGTGTGCTTCACCATGTTCTTGGCCATCTGCCAGCTGGGTATGGAGGCTGAGTCGCATATAGTCGACACCTTGGCAAGACTGGAGGTGAAGCTCTGCTGTTGCCTGTGGGGCTTGTGCGGTGTCCATCTGACTCCTTGTGATGCTGTTAGCTGCTCGGTTCCCGCGTTCTGTGAGGGGAGGGGCCAGATGGTGATATTCTCATTCTCACTGACTTGTGAGGATCCTTTTATGAAGAGACTGTTCCCAGTTACGCTGGGGGATGGTTCCCGTGGAAGAGGCAGGGTAGGTGCTCAGTTCTTTCCCCGTGTTTATCAGGTTTCTTTATTAAAAAAACCTTTTTCTTAATTTTTATTTTTTGAAATTTATATCCAAGGTAGTTAGTATATAGTGAAGCAATGATTTCAGTAGATCCCTTAATGCCCCTGACCCATTTAGCCCATCCCCCCTCCCACACCCCCTCCAGCAACCCTCCATTCGTTCTCCATATTTATGAGTCTCTTCTCTTTTGTCCCCCTCCCTGTTTTTATATGCTTTTTGTTTCCCTTCCCTTATGTTCATCTGTTTTGTGTCTTAAAGTCCTCATATGAGTGGAGTCATATGATATTTGTCTTTCTCAGACTGACTGATTTCACTTAGCATAATACCCTCCAGTTCCATCCACGTAGTTGCAAATGACAAGATTTCATTCTTTTTGGTTGCCGAGTAACACTCTATTGTCTATATATCCCACATCTTCTTTATCCATTCATCCGTCGATGGACATTTGGGCTCTTTCCATGCTTAGGCTATTGTTGGTAGTGCTGCTATAAACATGGGGGTGCACGTGTCCCTTCGAAGCAGCACACCTCTCTCGTGGATAAATGCCTCGTAGTGCAATTGCTGGGTCGTAGGGTAGTTCTATTTTTAACTTTTTGAGGAACCTCCATGCTGTTTTCCAGAGTGGCTGCACCAGCTTGCATTCCCATTAAAAATTTTTAATGTTTATTTATATTTGAGAGAGAATAGGGGAGTGTGAACAGGGGAGGGGCAGAGAGAGAGGGAGACACAGAATCCGAAGCAGGCTCCAAGCTCCGAGCTGGCAGCACAGAGCCAGATGTGGGGCTCGAACCCACGAACTGCAAGGTCATGACCTGAGCTGAGGTTGGATGCTCAACTGACTGAGCCCCTCAGACGCCCCTATTACCAGTCCTCAAGTCCATTTGTTCCTTAGTATCCTCTCAAGGTGACTAGGTGGTTTTTAAAATGTAATTTGGAACTCATGGATTTCGATGTTTTTGTGAATTTTGACCATTGCACTTTTTATCCTCTTGGAAGCTCAGGCCGTTGCCACCTTTGACTGATGGAGTCTCTTCGTTGGGGTGCCGTTTCTGATCTGGCCCTGGTGGCCCGTGGTCTTTGACAGTCCTGTGAGGGCCTGGCTGGTCTTGGGCCTCTCCCCGTCGTGGGGCCAGCGGTTCCGCCGAGAAGCCTGGATTCCTGTAGTGGGAACTGGTGCTCCCCGATGCGGGTGTGGGGTGCTCACGGCGGCCAGACGTCGTCGCGCTCAGTAAGCCTCCTCCTCTAGGAGGTCCACGCACGCGTCTTGAAGAGAGAGTGCCACATGTGGTCCCGTGGACTCCAGCCGAGGCCAGGGCGGCCGGGGTTTTCTCCGGAGCCTCGTCCACACCTGGAGTCTCAGGGACTGGGGACGACTAGGAAGACGGCCCCCGTCACCTGTGAACCTTCCGCCGGCTCTGCCCCCGCCCCCGCTGCCCCCGCCCCCGCCCCGTCCCGCGTGTGGCGGCTCCGCCGTCCCTCGCTTCCCCGGAGACGTCGCCGGAGTGCCACAAGCCGCCCGGGCCCCAGGCCACGTGGCGCAGGAGTGTGGCGGGCGCACGTGGGCTGATTGTGCCGGCCGCAAATTCCTGGTCGCAGGTCTCGCCTCCCCACGGAGCCCCCGTGCCACCGCCTGCCTCCCGCTGGGACGCGATGCCGGAACCTGAGGGGCCCCGCTTTTCTCCTTCAGGCGGCTTGCCCTTTTTTCCTGGGTGTCCAGGCGATTTTATTTTCTGTGAAGTCAGATACTTCTATGAGAATACGTGTGGGTGCGTGTGGTTTGGGGCCGGCGTTCCCAGGAGCTCGCGTGGCCATTTCAGGGGAGTCTTCGAATGACGCCGTGTAGCCTCTCTGCTGCTTGGTTGGCCGCCGGCCTCAGGGGCTCCTGCCACAGGGCGCGTCTCTGTCCGTTTGCAGCGCTAGCTGCTTTTTCTTGAATCCTTTATCTCGTTTTCCATTTCCGTTTGGTTTGAATAATTTTCTTCGTATCTTCTATTTCTGTCCAGACCTCTGCTGTGTCTCTTTGCTCTCGTACCCCGAGGCCATTCTTCGTTTGTGGAACGATGTTTCTACTTCCTGTTTACCCGATACCTGAATGTTTCCAGTGGATTTTTGGATATTTTCTCGGTGTTTCTTGCCGTCTCTCAGCTGGCTTTGAAACAGTGCTCTGATGTCAGTGCCCGTTGGAGCGTCTTTCTGCGGCCCTTGCGCAGTTCCAGGCGAGAGCGTTCTGCTCGGTCCCCTTTGTTCCTAGAGTTTCTTTGTGCGGAGTTGACCCCAGCACTTTCCCGCGGCTTATTTTTCCGTGAACTTCGTTTCTGAGCCGTGGGAGGAGGCACGGGCCAGGGCGGCGGCTCCATCGGCAGGCACCCCCCCCCCCCCCCCCCCACCTGGCGGCTGCTCCCCGCGGACCTTCCCTCTCTGTGTCACCCAGGGTGTGACGCAGTGCGGGCTCTCCCGTCTTGGCTGCAGCCCCCTGGGTGCTCCCGCCCGGCTCTCTGGTCTGGCTGAACCCCCCCCCCCCACCCCGTTGTTCTTCTCTCTGCCTTCTCCCGCACAGGTGCACCGCGTGGCGTCCGTGGCTTTCCTTTTGAGGGGGTGTGTGTTCAGAGAGGTAAAGGAACTCCCCCTTGGTCACAGAGGGAGCAGAGACCGCTCGCGGACTCCAGCCTTCCACGCCTGTCTCTGGAGCCCACTCGTGGCGTTTGCTTGCGCCTTTCCTCCAGGAGAGCCCTTCTCGCCTGCCCTGATTGAGAAAAAAATGTGTACTTCCGTGTTTGTTGTAAATTGGCTGTTTTATTTGTTATTATTTTTATTTATTATTTTTTAAAATTTTATTTTGGAGACAGTGTGAGCGCGAGCAGGGGAGGGGGCGGGGGGGGGAGAGAGAGAGAGAGAGAGGGAGAGGGGGAGAGGGAGAGAGGGAGAGGGAGAGGGAGAGAGAGAGAGAGGGAGAGAGAGAGAGGGAGAGGGGGAGGGAGAGAGAGAGAGGGAGAGGGAGAGAGGGAGAGGGAGGGAGAGGGAGAGAGAAGGAGAGAGGGAGAGAGGGGGAGAGAGGGGGAGAGGGAGAGAGAGGGAAAGAGAGAGGGAGAGAGGGAGAGGGAGGGAGAGGGAGAGAGGAGAGAGGGAGAGAGAAGGAGAGAGGGAGAGAGAGAGGGAGAGAGGGAGAGGGAGAGAGAGAGGGAGAGAGGGAGAGGGAGAGAGAGGGAGAGGAAGAGGGAGAGAGGGAGAGAGAGAGGGAGAGAGAGGGGGAGAGAGAGGGAGAGGAAGAGGGAGAGAGGGGGAGAGAGAGGGAGAGGAAGAGGGAGAGAGGGAGAGGGAGAGAGAGGGAGAGGAAGAGGGAGAGGGAGAGAGAGAGGGAGAGAGGGAGAGGGAGAGAGGGGGAGAAGGGAGAGGGAGAGAGGGAGAGAGAGAGAGAAGGTCAAGCAGGCTCCACACTCAGCCGTGGGGCTCAATTCTCCCACCCGGGGATGGCGACCTGAGCCAAAACCGAGAGAGTCAGACGTTCAACCGACTGAGCTCCCCAGGCGCCCCTGGATCGGCCACTTACAGCAAAACAAAACAAACTTTGGATAAAAAGCTGTAGCTTCCGCCCTGGCCTGGTCTTGCTCTGTGGACTGAGCGTGCTTTTACCGTCTGCTTCTGTCTCCGGGTGGTGACCCTCATGACTCTATGTGCCTTGAGTTTTATTTTGTGATTTCCCATCTCGGGTAA
Source organism: Leopardus geoffroyi (assembly GCF_018350155.1). Taxonomy (NCBI): domain Eukaryota; kingdom Metazoa; phylum Chordata; class Mammalia; order Carnivora; family Felidae; genus Leopardus; species Leopardus geoffroyi. The sequence goes on along the minus strand of NC_059329.1, from coordinate 115,049,883 downwards.
TCTCTGCAGGTTTTGTGAAAGCTCATTTAGCTCATTTCGCGTTACTGCTGCTTTCCGCCGTCTCCCCGTCTTCGGACCGTCTGCACAACACGGTTTCTGCCACTCAGGGGGCGTCTTCTCCTGTAGGGCTTGCGGAGGTGGAGTGGCACACGTCCCAGAGAGAGCACGGGGACAGATTCCCGTCCACCTTGTGAGCAGCACAAACGCACACGTGCACACACACAGCCACAGGCGTGCACATACACGCATACACGGGTGCACGCTCCCACCCAGGCACACATACAGGCACACGTAAACAGGTGTGTGCCCCCCCACAGGAGCACGCCTGCGTGCTCACACAAACACAGGTGTGCATGCACACACAGGCACACTCGGTGCACGCTCAGGCTGGGCTGCGTCAGGCTGCCTGCAGGCGCTGGGTGTGAAGCGGGAGGCTACCAAGATAGCATTTTCACGGCCTTTTCAGCCAGGTCCAGAAAGCTTACTGCAGCAAAAATAACACTAAGGATGACTTCCCTGCCGCCCTGGGCCATTAAGCCTACTGCTCTAGCGGGTACCCCCCGACTCGTCAGGGCTGCGCCTTATCTTTGGCTGCGCCTTATCTTTAATTTTTTTTTTTTTAATCTTTATTTTTGAGAGAGAGAGGGAGAGCGAGCGAGCGAGCAGGGAAGGGGCAGAGAGAGAGGGAGACAGAACCCGAAGCAGGCTCCAGACTCTGAGCTGTCAGCACAGAGCCCGATGTGGGGTCGAACTCACGAACCGTGAGATCATGACCTGAGCCGAAGTCAGATGCTCAACCGACTGAGCCTCCCAGGCGCCCCTGGCTGTGCCTTATCTTAACTGTTGTGATCGGCTCTGGCCTACATGACATCGGGGCTGCTGAGGGGGGCTGGACGCCCCTTCCCAGCCTGTCTGCCTCCCTGTTTCCCCAGAGCTCACCGTGCTGTGCTTGTTCCGTTAAAGGTCTCCAGCCCCCACCGCTGCCTGGAACGGTGGCTCCCTGAGGGTAGGAAGTGTTGTTTTGACCTACGTCTGTCTGTCTCGGTACCTCGAACGGTGCCTGGTGAGTGAGCCTGCCTCGTGGCCCTGTCCTGACCAGCTGCTCCATAGGGGCTTTCTAGGGTAGGATTGGCTTAAAGCAGTGTTCCTTTAATCTGGCAGATGGGAAGCCCTACCTAATAGCAAATTAGCGGTAAAAGATAAATGATGTTCTGGGAGCGTCCCGGAGAGAGGGAGGCCGCCTTGCTGGAGGAGGTGACAGACGTTCCACAAGGGGAGCCAGAGCAGGTGGACAGCATTTCTGGAGGAGGACGCAGGCGAGCGCAGTGTCTGGGCATCTGTGAGCGTGGGCGCGGTACTTGTTCCAGCGGCTGCTTTCCCTTCCTCTCCCGCCGCACGCTGTCGCTAAAGCAAGGACTCGCCTGGAGAGGGTCTTTGATAGTAAACTGGTGCCGGCTTTCACAGAGTGATGGGCATTTACACAGATGTGTTTCCACATACGGCTCACTGTGTCCTGTGTGATGAATCGCTGCTTCCGTTTTTACAGTACTCGTCAAGATCTGTAGTCCTTAGGAAGTGTCCTACACTCTCGAAGCCTCGGTTTCCACATTTGGTCAAGGTGGAGCAAAACCGTGCATAGTCTGCTCTCCATTCCATGGCCGACATGCCGCATACACACAAATATCTGTTGGATTGAGTCCAATTTAGCAACAGATGTAGAATTTAGCAAAAGTCTGACTGTCGTGTATATGATGTACTTTCCATCTCTTTCGCGTGTAATGGAGAAAACTTCCCAGACTTCATTGCATTTGGTAAAAGATTTATCAGATTTTGTAGTTTGGTGAATTTCATAGGGAAGGAAAATTGGAAGCTGCTAAAAGGATTAAAACTTTATACTTTCAAAAATCATCCATGGCAATAACAGTCAATTTTAGGAGTTAACTGTTAACTGTGGAAAATGTTCAGGTATTTTGAGTGCTTACAGTTCCAGAACTGTGGCAGAAGATGGGATTAAAAATGGTGCTGTAGGGGTGCCTGGGTGGCTCAGTCGATTGAAAGTCTGACTCTTGATTTTGGCTCAGGTCATGATCCCAGCGTTGTGGGATCCAGCCCGCATCCGGCTCTGTGCTGAGTGTAGAGTCTGCTTAAGATTCTCTCTCTCCCTCCCTTGGCCCCTCTTCTGTCTCTAAGATAAAAGTAATAATAAAACATAAAGTAACGATGGTGCCGTAGACCCCTCCGGTTTTTAGAGTGGCTGCTTTCCTGTGTGCTGCTTCTGGACTCACCCTGCTTTGACCTGGGACAGCCCGTGTCAGGGCCCCAGCTTCTGTCCCAGTTGCCTCCCTGCTGGTTTTGGCTGCTGGCAGTGTGGTTCTTTCTTTGCCTCCGAAAAGCAGTGATTTTTGCCTTTAATTCTGAGGTGTTGGTCTTGTCGGGGAACAGATGTTTGCTCAGAAGTGAGTTAAAGTAAATGCATTTGTGTTCTCTCTTTTTTTTAGGCAAAAGTAAAGAAGCAGAAATAAAGAGAATAAACAAAGAACTGGCAAACATTAGATCAAAATTTAAAGGTAAGTGTGTTCAGTCTTTTTCGTGAAATGTCCTTTTGTAAATCTTCTGGAGCGGGGCCTCGTCTTCTAATGCCTTTTAACTCTTTCCTCTTCGAATCAAAGTTCTGAGTTAGCACAGTTACTCTTGTGGCTCTGCTGGAATTAAACCGTGCTTAGGGTCAGGCCATTGGTCGCTCTTGAGTTGTCTGAGAACTTGTGTGGAAGGGATGGGGTGGAGGGGCCCCTCCCGGGACCCAGCCTCTTCCTGAAGAGCAGCTCCTTCCACTCCTGGACTTCACTCCTTCAGGTCTGGGAGTGGTGAGCCAGACAGACCCAGTGCGGTATGGGCTCAAAGCGTGAATCTCCAAGAAGTGCTCTACCTGAGGCCACTCATTGTTTCAGTATGACAGTTATCTGGGCACTTCCTGTACCAAAGCGTTTCTGGCTTTGTGAACCAGTCACGAGCCACATCACCCAGCCACTCAGGTGGTGCCTCTTTGCAGGCCAGCATGTCTGGAGCGCACCTCCCTGGGCGCCCGCACCTTGAGGGGCCGTGAAGTGCAGATGGTCAGTACTGAGGACACGTTTGTGAAAGGCTGGCTGATCCGTTAAGGCTTACTTTCTCAGTGAATTTTTCCAGGTTTGACATCTGGTTCACGTGGCTGAGCAGACTTTAGCCATGAGGGTGGCTGGAATTGCCCGGGAACAGTGAATAGAGGAGAGGCTGGGACTGAAGCCAAGGAGCTGGGGCGGGGTGGGGTGTGTGGGGGGGACACAGAATTTCTAGGAATGGGTGGCTTCTCAGGGCTTGAGGATGGGTATCCTGTGTTATCAAGGGATGCAAACTAGTGGACCTCCAGTATTTCCCTGTGGAGCCCTAGGGAAAGGATTATGTTTTCATACTTTGAATTAGGCCTGAGGATCTTCTAGAAGGTCTGTGAAACTTCTGAAGTTGCACATGAAAAGGTTTGCTGTTTCACACACACATGTGCGCGCATATACGTGTATATAGTACGTGTGGATGTTTGGGGAGGTCTATAACTTCCATTGTTTAAGTTTTTTTTATTTAGTTGTTTTTCTTAAGATTTTATTTTTTTATTAAAAATTTTTTTTTACATGTTTTTATTTATTTTTGAAGGAGAGTGAGACAGAGCATGAGCCGGGGAGGAGCAGAGAGAGAGAGGAAGACATAGAATTTGAAGCAGTATCTGGGTTCTGAGCTATCAGCGCAGAGCCTGATGCGGGGCTCGAACTCATGAACTGTGAGATCATGACCTGAGCCAAAGTCGGATGCTCAACCGACTGAGCCACCCAGGCGCCCCAAGATTTTATTTTTTTAGAGCAGCTTTAGGTTCACAGCAAAATCGAGGAAGGTATGGAGATTTCCCATACACCCCTGCCCCCACACCTGCACAGCCTCCCCACTGTCAACACCCCACCAGGCAGCTGAGGAACCTTCGTGAACACGTCATCATCACCCAAAGTCCACAGTTGATGTCATGGGTCATTCTGGGGGCTGTACATTCTGTGTGTTTGGACAAACGAGTGATGACACATATCCATCACTGCAGTATCGTACAGAGTTGTTTCATTGCCCCAAAAATCTCTTGTGCTCTACCTGTTTATCCTTTCCTTCCCCCCGGCCCCTGGCAACCACTGATCTTTTTACCGTCTCCATAGTTTTGCCTTTTCCAGAATGTCATAGAATTGGAATTCTACAGTATGTAGCCTTTTCAGATTGGCTTCTTTTACTTAGTAAGGTGCCTTTAAGATTCCTTCTTTCCATGGCTTCCTAGCTCGTTTCTTTTCGGTGCCGAATAATATTCCCTCGCCTGGACATCTCACAGTTTATTTATCTGTCCACCCGCTGAAGGACATCTTGATGGCGTCCGGGCTCTGTCAGTTGTGAATATAGCTGCTGGGATTATAAATACAGCTGCCGTGAATGTCCCGTGAGCCCGCGTTGCGTGGTCGTAGGTCTTCGGCTCCCGCGGTAAATACCGGGGAGCGGGGCTTCTGTGTCGCGTGGTACTGGCGTGTGGAGTTTTCTCAGAAGCCACCAGACTGCCTCCCAAAGCGGCCACCCCGCTTCCCATTCCCACCAGGAACAAACGAGAGTTCCCGTCGCCCTGTGTCCTCGCCAGCATTGGGTGATGTCGCTGTTCTGGCTTTGGGCCGCTCCAGCGGGTGTGTGGAGGGATCTCACGACTATTTTGATGCGCGTTTCCCTCACGCCACGTGACGTGGAGCATCGTTCTGTGGGTCCGTTTGCCGTCTGTGCCACATGGTGAGGGGTTTGTAACTTTCACTGCATCACTGTCACATGGTGGTTAAGAGTAAGGTTGCCCTGACCACCTGCAGACAGGGTCCTTGCTCTGATGCTTTACAAGGTGTGCTGCCTTGTCAAGTTACTTACCCTTCCCCGTGTCTTTTCTCGGCTTTCACGTGGGCTACTGATGATCATTTCAGGCTGGATTCTCTGTGAATCAGACCCTGAGCTAGGCTCGGAGGGCTGAGGATTTATGAGAGGAGCATCCGTGAGCAGGGAAGGGAGGGAGAGGGCTAGAGGCAGGCAGGGGAGGCCCGTTCGGGAGCCTTGACATGAAGATTGCCCGTCAGGGGCATCTGGCGTGGGGTGGGCATGGCCGGGCCCTTGTCCCCCCGCCTCGCGCAGCTGTGGCTCGAAGCCAAGGAAGGCAGTCCCTGACGAAGCTGACCCTTTGAGGTCCCCACGCTCTTGGCAGCCCCAGTCCTTCACTGAAGGGAGGGTCCGTGTCTGCTGCAGCAATTCTATCTATATGTGAAACTAAGCGAAAAGTGCTCTATGGAGAGTGAGTGCCTGTAAACGTTAACCGTGTTGTTATTAAAAACGAGTTCGTGGCCCTTCGGATGGTACGTCTTCAGCCTTTCCGTATAAATGTTTGGGGGCAAACAAGCCTTGTGTTGTTTCTTCTGTCTTCATGCCTGCCTAAGCTAAGCTGTCCTAGGGAGGGAAGGAGGTTCCCTCTCCCCTGTGAAGCAGTTGGCATTATTGAGTATGTGTGCACCTTGCATAGTAACAGATAATAGAAAACCTACCCTTTGTCCTCAGAAATGTGCACCCTGGGGGGCTTCTGAGTCCAGTTGTGGCAGATTAGCTAACACACGTCTGTACCATATGGTGGAAATATAATACAAGTCACTAATGCAGACATACATAGAATTCTAAATTTTCTAGTAGCAACACTAAAAAAAAAGTAAAAAGCAGACGAAACTAATTTTAGGAGCACCTGGCTGGCTCAGTTGGTGGAGCGTGTGACTCTTGACCTTGGGGTCATGAGTTTGAGCCCCAGATTGAGTGTAGAGATTATTAAAAAAAACAACAAATGAAACTTCACAAAAACCTCGTTTTAATATGTTTTATTTATTGTAATATGCCTAAAATAGTATCATTGCAACATGCAGTCAATAGAAAAAGTTACCTCTTTTTCTAACGAGATATCGTACATCTTTTTCATACCACGTTTTTGAATTCTGGTGTGTATTTTACACTTGTAGCACACTCCACACTCCACGCAGACCAGCCACACTTCAAGTGCTCAGTAGCCACACGTGGCTAGAAGCTGCAAGTTGGACAGTGCTGACTTCAGATACACTGTTAAAGTCTTGAGGGGTTGCCTGGGTGGCTCAGTTGGTTAAGTGTCAGACTCTGGATTGCAACTGAAGTCAGTCTCACAGGCCTGAGATTGAGCCCCGCATCCCAAACCCTGCTTGGGATTCTCTCTTGGAAGCATCGTAGATAACAAGAAACAAGGAGAGTTTCTGGGCCTTCTCCAGGAGGAGGAAAGTGTCCACGTAAGCAAGTACAGTACACCACTGTTTGTGCTTCGAGAGCGTTTGCTGATCCCGAAGAAAGAACCGTGAAACAGACATTGATGTGACCATGAAAGTCAAGAGGGTGGTTATCTGTCAGGGTGGCTTTGCCCTCCAGGGGACATTTGCAACACCACCCGGGAGGGGGTGCGTTACTGCCATCTAGTGGGTGGAGGGCAGGGAAGCTGCTTACACCCTACAGCACATACAACAGCCCCCCGCCCAGAGCCATCGGCCTGAGATGTCGACGTGCCGAAGTTGAGCAACCCTGGTCTAGGAGAAGAATCAAGCCCGGAGCCCACGAGAAATGGAGACCCTTTTTGCTTTACACGGAGACTTTCAAGGCAGCGCCCTAAGGGCAGGAGTGGACTGGACGCGAGCCAGCCCTGTCACAGGTGTGCAGTGGGCCTTTGGACACCTCGAACTTTATACTCGGGTTAAGGTAAGAAAAGCAGTCCCCTGGAGGAGGACATTGTCATTGCAGGCCACAGATGATGCCTAGAATTTTCACACATGTAGTCCAGCATATGGTCACAGATAACCAGGCACATAGGGAGTCAAGGTGGCGTGAGCGGGAATCAGCAGAGACCACGGGAACAGACTCACGGAGAGCTCTGATACCAGATTCGGATGGTAGTAAAGGGGTAGGTGTGCCATTTTTAAAGAGATAAAGGCACCCTTGAAATTTGTAGCAGGAAACTTGGGGTGCGAAAGGTGGCGTCGCGGAATTTGAAATATTAGAGCAAATGGAAATCCCAGAACTGAAACCTGCAGAAACCCAAGTGAAGAACTCTGGATTTCACAGCAGACATAGTTGAAGAGAGATTTGGTGTTCTGAACAATAGGAACAAAGCGGGTCCTGAATAGAGAGCAGGGGACAGGACAGGGGGCGAGAGGTAAAGGGATGTGGTGATCAAGTCTCAAAGGTTTAGTTGGCGTCCCAGAAGGAAAAGAGAGAGAATGTGGCAGCTTTTAAGAGTGCACGAAGTTGTGTTGTGTGAGAGGAGAGAAGTTCGCTGTCCCCTTGTTGGGGATGGAGGGGGCCCTTGGGCCTGGCAGCACGCTTACGGTTAGGCTGTGCCACCTGCTTCGTGGCATCTGACCGTCATTGGTTTTTTTCCCCTAAATCCTTTAAAGTCTAATTCCTAATTCTGTCTTCCTAGATTTCGTATATTAAGAATTTATTTTTCTGATTTCAGTACGTTGTGAAATATCTTCAAAGTTTTAGTGAATTTGTGTGTCTTAAAAAACAAGGAATGAGTGAAATTGGCCAGACTGCAGGCTCCACACACACAGGTGGCGTGAATGAGGTGCACACCTAGACGCGTTCTGCGGAGACGCAGAGATCACAAGTCACGGGCAGGGGAGCTGTGCTGGCAGCCGACTTGGCACGCGGCAGATCGGAAGCCTGGCCCCGTGCTGGAGAACAGCCAGTGGAAGACTGCCCGGCACGAGTGTCTTCTAAGACTGAAGCTGGAACGGAGCTTCTTGAGACAAAAATGGAGAGAGTTTCCCGTGAGGAAAAGGGAATTCCAAAGGATATACCTGAGGCCAGAAGCAGAGAATCCCAGATGCAAGGTCAGAGGGGCAGAAGAGGAGGAAAGACGTGGCGGCCACGGAGGTGACTGCACGCTCGCTGCGCACGATAGCACCTTGTGCAGTTACAGATACACGTGCAAGCAGGTAGATGAGAAGTGATACAATGTGACAGTCCTGAGAACGTCGGGAAGTTGCATCTGTAATCCGAAACCCTGCCACCGAGAAGGCTGGAGGCCGATGGTTTCAATGGTGGGCTCTGTCATTTGAGGAAGGATGTGGGGCTTGGTCATGTGATGTGGCCGGTGGGATGTAGACCACGACTGCGCGCCACTTTGAGACCTAACCTCGAGGAGGGTTGCTTGTTTCTACTTGCCCCTTCGGGGGCCTTCCCGTCGCCTCCTTGGGAAGGATGTGCTTTGGGTGCTGCTGGGCTGAGAGAGGGAGAGGCGCCCTGTGCGGGCCTAGATCCCGCTTGTGGCTGGAGGCCGCCCCTGCTGAGTCTTGGCTGACCTGCAGACTCGTGAGCGAGAAGGTGGTGTTTGTTGTGTGAGCCACCCGGGTCTGGAGTGGATTGGGGTAGTTACTATGACATCAGCCGGCACACTCCACCTCGAGACCTCTGGGAAGCAGCTGCTGTGGTACCCTTCGCGGAGACATCACGCTTGCTTATCACTGACTGTCCGCAGGGGTGTACCACATGGCATCCGCTAACTTGCTACGTAACCACTGGGTGTCCGCCACGGTCTGGGGTGCACAGCTGAATGAGGACGTTCCCATAAAGGGGGGCGCCTGGGTGGCTCAGTCGGTTAAGTGTCCGATTTAGGCTCAGGTCATGATCTCACGGTTCGTGAGTTCGAGCCCTGTGTCGGACTCTGTGCTGTCATCACAGAGCCCTCTTTGGATCCCCCCTCCCCCCCGCCCCTCCCCCGCTTGCACTGTCCCCCAAATAAAGAAAACATTAAAAAAAAAATTCCCGTAAAGAACTTAGGTTATTGTAGGTATAGAAAGACTTAAGTAAAGCACAGCTTTTTATGGAGGAAGTGCGAAAGCTCTCGGCAAGGGGGTGCCACGCTGGCTCCCGACGGGCCGGCCGCACCCCGGCCCCCCCCTTCCCGCCCCCGGTCCTCGCCAGTGTTCTCCCATGCTTTATGCCTTTCTTCCTGGTGTATTTGACAGGAATGGTTTAAAAGTTGGCTTTATGGGATGTGTTTTACTCGCAATAAAATTTACTTAAGCGTGCACTTTGAATTTTGGAAGGTGCATGTATTCGTGCAGCCGCCGCCGCAAACGACACAGAACATTTCCGCCGCCCCACGTGTTCCCTGTGTCCCCGTGTACTCGGCCACCTTCGTCAGCCCCCAGCGGCCACCGGTCTGCTGTGTGTCACGGTAGCTTTGCTGCTTCTTGAAACCCACGTGAAAGGGATTGGGTGGCGCGAGTTCTCTTCAGCTGAGCACGGTGCGCTCAGGGCACGCGTGTGTGCCAGTGGCCCGCGAGCGCTTCTGCACCGCCGTGCACTCGCCCGCGCTTGCCTGTGAGGCCGAGGCTGCGGTGAGCGCTCCCGCTGGGCACACACCCCGGGCCCGCGGCAGGGGGCCTTTCGCCGTTTTCGGGGGCGGCTGTGCACGTGTCGCTCCTGCCAGCCGGTGGGAGCGGTCCCGGTTCCTCCACGTTCTTGCCGGCACTTGCTATGGTTGATCTTGTGAGTTTGGTTACGGTGGGGGGCGTGTAGTGGAACCTTACTGTGGTTTTAATTTGCATCTCCCTTTTTCTAACCACTGAAATCAGTAAGCATTACAGAGAGTGGAGGAAATGCCTCGGGTCTGTGGGGACTCGGGGGCGAAGAGTGGATTCTCCGGTGTGGGCATCTCTCAGTTCACGGAGGAGGCAGGCAGAATGGTGTGGGGGCGAGGGAAGAATACCGTCAGGGTGCAGACGCGAGGAAGGGCCATGTCCATCCTGGTCTTTCCACCTCTTTGATCGCAAGATACTTGTCGAGCGCCGGTGTCTGTGAGAGAAAACAGTGGGAAAGGGCCACAGCTCAGAAATTGTCCGGAAGAGTCTGCTTCCTGGGACTCAGATGCTATGCCCGCAACCACACGGGCTCTGGCTGGCATCTTATTTGTCAGGTGGGAACATCTTTCTTGGTGAGATAGGGTCGTACTCGGGCGGCCAAGCTCAGACCTCCTCACAGTGGGCCAGGCGCCCTTGCCCTACTTTATGTGACTGCCCACGTGATCCCCCGGTGGAGGCTGAGGGTTTGGAAACCTGTGTGTCCCGGGCCACGTCTCCATTTAGCACAAGAGCCCTGCCCTTAAGGCACAAATGACAGATTCGTGTCAGCCTGAGGCCTGTTGGGGTCAGAGGTAAAACTGATAGGCATCTTTCTCCTGTCCCTTAAGAGTGGTTGTCTTGGACGAATGTTGGCCATCGCCACTGTCGAATGAGACAGGATAGGCCCTGAAAAGCATGAGCGACTGAGGGTGTTTTAGGTTGATCGGTGCTGGGACATGGCAGGGACAGAGCCGGCAGGGACACAACAGTGTAGTTGGAGGGGGTGCACGTGGGGAGCACCGCTGTGTGGGTACGCAGGGCTGACCTGGCTCTGACCCAGACACTAAGCCACTGTCAGGGTGCCTGCCCTCCAGCCCAGCGCCTGAGGAGGAGGGAGCGTGTTTGTCCCCGTGTCTGGGTGCACTGGTGACTCGCGCTCCAGTCTTGGGTCTTACTGCTTAATATCTTCTTACAGAAGGACCAGGTTTTTGTCATCCTCAGACCTCGTTTCACATTTCACGTTCTGCAGTTGGCGTGAGTCTTAAGAGCCAGTGATACAGGGTCGTCATAAGCCTCACATCATCTCAGGCAGTGCTAAGCTGTGACGTGGTGTCCTGCTTCATTTCTGGAAGGGCCCACCGAGGAGGGGGCCGCAGACAAGTTGGGGGTCTCGGGCACAGACTGGATGCTGATCGTCAGGGTGTGTGGCCTGTTTCCCACCTCCCCTCTTCTCTGGTCTTCACGGAACGTGGGGACGTGGGCCACCCCTTTCAGGCACGAGACGTGCAGTGTGACAGTTTGAAATTACTGGAATAAAGACACAGTTCTAGCCCGCCCTGAAACTAACATTGTGAGGACCACCTCAGTCTGGTCTGGTCCGAGTGAAACCACACCAGCTTGGAGGGACGGTCACTGGGAGGAACTCCTGAGTTCTGGTGAGGGTGACTGCAAGGCCCAAGGTATGGCCCCTCGGGCCCAAGCAGAGCCCCCAGGAGGACAGATCTGCAGGCCCCTCCTTGGAGCAAAGGGGTAGCTCAGCCCCTGGAGAGAGAGAAGGCAGCTGGTTTGGCCGGGCCAGGGCACGGGCCGTCAGGAACTCTCAGAGGGCGGCGACCCACCTCGGGCAGGCTGGTAGCGTGGGGCTGCAGAGGGGATCCGGATGATGGCGTGGGCACCGGGGTCACCTTGAGAGGGCCGTGAGAAGGTTATGGCCAGGGTGGGGCCCCAAATTCACTGTGGGACCTCGGAGCCCCTCCAGTCCTCACCCCAAACTGCAGGAGGGCCCCTTCTGCAGCTGTGGCACCGCCCCCCGCCCCCCACAGCGGCCCTGTACTGAGACAGCCACGAGGGAGAGGCGTGCAGAGGGCTCTGCCCTGGGCCGTTCGTGGAGGTGCGCTTGGAACTGACAGGTGGCATGGGGACACTGTGTCCAGCCAGCCAGTTCTGTCCTTGGGAGATGGGCTCGGTCTCCTCAAGAACGGAGAGGATGCGGGGCTACCCATGTGGCCGGGGTTTGTGGCGCACGCCCTGCCCGGGCCTTGCTCCTGAGGTGGGTGGGTGCTGGGTGCTGGGGACGTGCGGGTGGACGCAGGCGGGGCCAGCAAGCACACTCTTTGTTGACGGAAACAAAGCATCTGGGCTGCGGAGTGAGCAGAGCTCTTTGTTTTTGAGGCCGCTCAGGAGACTGAGGTGCACCCGTGTCTCCTTCCTTGCCCGTGAGGGCCGGCAGGGCCGCCGTGGTGTATCTCTTGAGCCGGGAGGGGACCCGGTCCCTGAGTCTGCAGCCCTTGTAGCTGCTGCTGGGAAGGCCGGTGGTTGGACACTTGCCAGAGAAAGCACTGGAGTCACCGTGGGCCCCGAGACGGCGGGGCAGCGGCAGCCAGTGCTCCCCAGACCGCACGAAGCCCACGGGACCCTCCCCCCGCCCCAGCCAGACTCCAGCGTACGTGTGGGAAGTGAGTGCTTCCCTCCCGTCCGCACCGCCCTCCACGACAGGACCCAAGGTGGGGGCGGTCCGTGGAAAGGGGAGGCTTCCCCACGGGTCACTCTTGAGTAGGTGAGGAGCCCCTGAGAGCAGGTGGGGCTGGACTGGGCGGGTGCCTGGGGGAGGCACGTAGGCATAATGTGAGCCCCGCTCTCTTGGGGCCGTCGTTTCTTTCCCGGTCACGCCGGGCCCGTGGCACGGTCGGGCGTCTCCCTGCTGGTTCCCCTTGGGAGAGCCACCCTCTCACTGGGGGCGGGGCTCTGGCTTCAGGCAGGGTGGCGTGCCGGACTGCCCTCTGGGCCGGCACCCAGGTTCGTCCCCACTCTCTGCAGTACCTTGTGAGTTCCCGAAGCTGCCTTCTGGGCACTGGCCGTTACTGTACATCATAGCCACGCACCAGGGCCAGGAGGTGCCTGGTTATTCTTGCCTTAGTGACGGCCCTGCTGTAAGCCTCCTGGCATCCGGGAGGGCTGTAGGAGGGACCCTGTGTCCGAGGTCCTGCAGGAGCAGAAACCAGTAAGGGGTTTCAGGGAAGGAGCCCCCAGGTGCTTCTGTGGCCGTCTCCACAGAGCTCAGTCTGACCGAGCTGTTCTCTCTCTCTGGATGCTGCTGTGTTTTCCTTTAAGATGTGCTCTGAGTAGCAGAGACCTGTCTCCAGGAGGTGAGAGGAGGTAGGGTGGTACCTTAGGCTTGGTTGTCAGAGGAGGCTTCCGGAAGGTGATGGAATCCGGGTGGGCAGGAGATGGGAGATCGGTGCTGCTTGCCCTGGGCTGCATGTGCTGAGCCTACAGACTCTTTCCCACAGCAGATGGGGGGCGTCCCAGCCAGAGCTGGGCTCCCCGGGTGCGGGGAGCGGATGAGCCAGTGGGGGCTGGCAGTGGTGGAGGAAACCAGGCCTGGGCTCCTTTTATACTCTTAGGCCATTACATTGTATATCAGTTTGTTGGTGAAAAGGGAGGGTTTCTCAGAACGTCTCGAGGTGAGGTGACCAGCTGACTGGCTGACATGTGATTGTCCCCCTGGGAAGTCTTGGGGGAGGCCTTCCAGACCGCTCTCCATGGTCAGCCAGTGCTTGTTGGCCCACGAGCACGAGGGTCCCGACTTGTGAGGCCAGTGCTGTCCCCGAGTCCCCTTCAGCCCTCGCATGTCCCACACGGGTCCTTCACACTGTGACAGCAGTGTCACTGGGAGACCCAGCTCAGAAAGATGACCCATCTCTCTAGTTGTCACCTCTGCAGTCCGCTAGCGGTGGGCTCTAAGGAAAACTGTGTCCTCGTCCGGCGAATTGAGAACTTCGATCCTTAAAATGGCGCAGGGTGGTCTTTTCTATTTTTTTTTAAATGTTTATTTATTTTTGAGACAATGCGAGAGACAGAGTGCAGGCAGGGGAGGGGCAGACAGAGGGAGACACAGAATCGGAAGTAGGCTCCGGGCCCTGAGCCGTCAGCCCAGAGCCCGTTCGAACTCACGAACCGCGAGATCATGACCTGAGCCGAAGTTGGACGCTTAACCACCAGAGCCACTCGGGCGCCCTTGGGTGGTCTTTTTTAAATAGCAGTTTGTGTTCTGCCAGTGATGTGTCTCGAACCCGCCTCGTCATGATGTCTTGTGAGGTGCTCGTTTGCGCTGTGTTTAGGGTGAAGACACGGTTCCTCTGGCCCTCTCGTGTGTGACTTCTGCGGGTGGGTGCTTTGTCCTAAAACTGAAGTGAAGGGGGGTCATTTAGAGCATGCTCATCCGCCTGCGGGAAAGAACTTATTTAAAAGCCTGACTTGCTGACTCCAGGGGCCCTGGCAGGGCTGGTTGGTCCCAGGGAGGCCCCCTGGGGCCTGGCCTGCCCAGGGCTGTTGGGGGCGGGGGGGGGGGGTGGCTGTGGGGGGGGGGCGGGCAGAGCTCTTGATGTAAGGATTCTGGCTTCGGTTTCTGAGGGAAGCCGCACCCTTGGGTTCTGCCGTGCATAACCCGGTCTGGAAACGTCACCTGTCACCGCACTCGTGTGCAGCACGGTGGTGCCCCGTGTGCGGTGGAAGGCGGGCCCGCGCCCTGCTGTCCAGCTCCTGCCGACGACTTCCCTGCCCTCCCACTTCACCCACCTTTTCTGTAGGTGACAAGGCTCTCGATGGCTACAGTAAAAAGAAGTACGTCTGCAAGTTGCTGTTCATCTTCCTCCTGGGTCATGACATTGACTTTGGGCACATGGAGGCCGTGAACCTGCTGAGCTCCAACAGATACACGGAGAAGCAGATCGTGAGTGTCGCTGGAGGGGGGCGGGGGTCGGGGTGGGGCTGGCATCCAGGACACCTGAGGCGGCCCCAGGGCCCCCCTCCCCTCCAGGAGGCAATCTTGCCCGTGGAAGGGCCTTTTCTCCTGGGCGGGGTTCTTCTGATTTGGAGGCCGTTTCTTTCCTTGCTCTTTCTTTCCAGCTCCCCTGCAGCCGAGACTTCCTGTGGGTCTAGATGGATGCTGCAGGGAGCCAGGCTGGGGTGTCTGGGGCAGGCCTGCTTCCTGCCCCAGAGTGTCTGGCTAACTCACCGGCACGGACAACCCCCCCCCCCCCCCCCCGACCCGCTCCCCGTGGTCCCTGTACCACTTTCCCTTTCTGGCAAGGCCGCCACACCCCCGTGGCAGAAGAGCTGCTCCTGGGTGTGCCCTTGCCCTGCTTGCGGCTCCCAGTGCCCTTCCAGATGGCGCTGGCCACTGGGCCCCTGAAGCCCTCTCCGGCTTTGTAGCTTTAGCCCTGTAGCTCCTCAGAGTAGCAATATTTTTATGTTTCCCCCAGTGTTGCAAAGTTAACAGTTTCCTCTGTCTGAAAATTTAACTTACAGGAAGTAAAATAACAAAAAACCAAAAGACCCTAGACCCCCCCAGGAATGTCATGAAGTATTGGTATTTACCTGATAAGAATTTGGGTGTCTGCCATGGACCAAGCAGTCTGCTGGGAGGCCCCTGGGGACATAGGGACCAAAAGCAGATGTGGGCCTTGCCCTTTTTCAGTGAGGAGATGGCATCATGCGGTTCGTAAACGGAGAATTATAGCTGTGGCCAGTGCCCAGGGCAGAAGGTGTGGAGAGCTTTCTGGGGCCCTGAGAGGGGCTGGCCAGTAGGGAAGGTCCTCCAAGGAGGGCATCCTGAGCGGGGACAGAAGGACGAGGGCTTAACTGGGGGATGAGGGCAGACAGAGCCAGTAGCGCCCAGCTGGGCTCACGTGTGCCGGAGCTGAAGGGGCAGCGGTGGCTGGAGGGGAGACGGGGGAGGTGGGCTTGTGGGTGGGGCCTTTCTCCCAAGGCCAACAGGAAGCTGCACAGGAGTTTCACCGGCACGGTCAGTGATGAGATGAGTCTTGAGAAGGTCACTGTGTCCCCTGCATGGGGAGAGTGTGGACGGCAGGGGTGACACGGGGCTGGAGTTGGGCCAGTGGTGAGGGCGCAGAGACAGATCAAGAGAGAGGGTGAGGCCGGAGTGAGCAGGGTTTCGGGAACTCATCGTGGTTTCTTGGGGCCTTCCAATCAGGGTCCTTTCCGCCCTGTTTGGGACAGTGGTGAGTCCACATTGCTCACACGTGGTACCATGGATAGGTGAGTGGGATGGGAGGTGGGACTGGGGACCGAGGCGTCTGGTTCCCACGGGGACGTCTAAGTGCCTCTTGGGTGCGTCCCTCAGGACTGTCTTATGGCAGAGCCGGAAGCAGGGACTTTGCCTCTTAACGACCCTGGTGCTTTCATCAGAGTGCAGAGGAACCCTCTGTGGCGCGACCCCTCCTGCAGGACACCGGGCAGCGGAGGCGTCGGGAGGCCAGCCCAAGGCTGGACGCTTGTGCCTCGTTGTCCGTGTCGACCCGGGTTGTCACGAGCTCTCTGTCCTCTTGTCTCTCCGGAACCAGGGCTACCTCTTCATCTCTGTGCTGGTGAACTCCAACAGCGAGCTGATCCGGCTCATCAACAACGCCATCAAGAACGACCTGGCCAGTCGGAACCCCACCTTCATGGGCCTGGCCCTGCACTGCATCGCCAACGTGGGCAGCCGAGAGATGGCCGAGGCGTTTGCTGGGGAGATTCCGAAAATCCTCGTCGCTGGGTATGTGCCCCGTGACTTGTCGGAAGTGCGTGCGTCTCTCGCGTTAAGTGAACCAAACATGCAGCTACTTAGAGGATTTCTAGGATGAGTTCGTCTCCCTGTCTTAGGCGGCGGGGCAACCATACGTGTAGGTGCCTGGCGAAGTCCCGTCACGCCTCTCCTGCCCCAGTACCGCCGGGGTTTGGAAGAGCCTGGAAGAAGGGCCCTGCCGGCTGCAACCAACCGACAAGGGCCCAGCCTCCCACGCGGCTGCCGAAGAAGGAGCGCGTCGTCCTGGGTTGTGGCGCAGCACCCCTTCTCGCCCTTTCTCCAGAGTGTCACTGAGGAAAAGTTCAAGCACAGAATTCTTAGAGACCTACCCCCACCCCCTTTGATTTGGAGAGGGGCCACATGGGGCAGAGTAGGCCGCTCTGGAAGGGTGCCACGGGGCATGGCAGAGGCAGGGTCCTGCGTTCGTGTTCCCGGACTCTGCTGAGCTGGGGAACTGACCCAGGGTCCACACCCTGGTGACACATCTGGCTCAACAAGCGCCCCAGGCCCGGGCACTTCGTCAGGACCGAACTCTTCCAGGATGGCCGGCGGTGCACGGCGCTCTGGATGCCGGGACACCGCCCCAAACCCTGTGGCACACGGACGCTCCTCCCCGAGGCTCAGCTGTGCCTCTGGGGCGAGCCCTGGGCTGCACCAGTGACCAGAAGGGCTGTGGCCATACAAGCCCCGGAGGAGTGTCTGTCCGAGGCGTGTGCCACCAGAGGGAGACGGAGAGGCCAGGCCGGAAGCAAGGCCCCACGGGAAGGGGGGCGGGGCACTCAGAGACACACGCCGGGAGCAGGTCACTCACTGGAAGGACAGCAGAGCCGAGGAAGCAGGTGGGGAGCCGAGACGACGCTCCCCGTCTGCCGATGAGAGCTGTGGGGCATGGTGGCCGCCCTGAGCGCAAACTGAGAAGAGACTCGAGGGACTTGATGTGAGCAGAGTGACCCTGGCGGGGGCGTTCGGGTCCGGACCCCACCGGGGTGGGTGTGGGTTCAGGGCCGCACGGCACCTTGCTTTCCTCACTCGTTAGGGCTGCACCAGGTTGGGCAAGGCCTTCCCTGAACCCCCTTCCCTGCTCTGGCTGCCGCCTGGCCCTTGCCCTGTTCCTGGCGCACACCAGGGAACACGTCTGCACCCTGCCTGCCTCCGCCCGCGGAAGGCAGGCTCCTGGGGGCTGAGGTTTCTGTCTGCTGTGGCCATTGCTTTATTTCCAGCGTTTTGACCAATACCTGGTACGCAGTAAGTGCTTGAAAAATGCCTGTTGGACGAGTGTGACGTAAAACAGAGATAATCTCTGGAGAGCATTCAGATGGCAATTGAAGAACGCTTTCCTGAAGTAAAGGACGGACCGCACCTACAGTCAAAGGGCACAGGGGGTGCACGGCGAGGCCCAGCGTGGACGGGACGGGGGAGAATCCTGCGGCGGGAAGACACTTGAGCCGTGCCTGCGAGTTTCACGGCCTAGGGGACCTGGCGCGGTCATGCCCACCCCGCTGGATTACCTGTCAGAATCGAGGTCACAGACAAGCCTACACCAAGAGGCTCAGGCCGCGTGGTACCCACGAGCCCTATTCGAACGCCATTCCCAGCTCTTGAATGTGCAGTTAACCCACGGGCAGCTCAAGGTGAAGTGCTCAGGCTGGAGACGGCCAGAGACGGACTGAGGCATTGCAGGGGTGGCAGATGCAGAGGAGATTGTCAGCAGTCACATAACTGCGCTGGAGTTGGCACGTTGGGGGCGGGACGGCGGCCCCCAGCAGGCGTTCGGGAAGCGAGGGTGCCGGGCGCTGGGCCGTGGGCCCGAGATAGAACTGACACAGAGCGGGCAGTGGCCTCCCCGGCCTCCCCAGGGGTGTTGGACGCCGTACTTCCCTCTCCTCGAATGTTCTTCTGGCGCGGGTCCCGGGGGCAGGAAGGCCCTCCCGTGCGAGCACGGAAACGCAGTGGTGACCTGGGGCGGCTCTGCCATAAGGCCTGTGGGGTGTGCTGCCTGCTCCTTGTGAGGGTGGTGTGGGGCCAGAGAGGGCCAGGGACGGACTGCTCCCCCGGGGCAGTAGGATCCTGCGGGGTTTCTGTGAAGGCAGTTTCTCCCGGGGGCAGAATGGGGAGCAGCTTGAGGGTTTCTCGTGTTGGGCTGGATTTAGGGCCAAGAAAGCTATGAGGCAGGTAAATGGTGACGACGGTCCCCAGCCCTCCTCTCCCCTCCACGTGGAGCAGGAGCCCCCACTGCTTCCACCGTCGCCCTGCCGTGTTCTCTTTCAGACGGCCTCCACGGGGCGGTTCCTTGGTGGGCGGCTCAGCGGAATTTGGCTGGGGTTTGGTGGGGAGGAGGGATAAACAGCCCTGGGGACGTTCTCTGCCCGCCGCCAGCATTAAAACCAGAGCAGGAAACCCTCCAGATGTCCCTCTCCCGGGCTGTCTGCAGTCGTTCTGACCTAGCTTCTCAGTGCTTGCTGTGCTCCAGGGACCCCGGGCTCTGTGGCTCAGGGGCTACCTTTCACAGTCAGCCGCACGAAGGGGCAGGAGGGCATTTGAATCCCTGCCTCTGCTGTCCCAGCACGGAGAGAAGCAGGGGGTGGGGTGCCTCACAAGGGCACCCGACAGGGGTTTTGGACACGGGAGGAAATCGCCGGGGGCGTTTTGTGGCAGTGCAAGGCTCTCTGTTCTTTCTGTTTTGATTGTATGTTGTTAACTGAGTTTTGAAAAAAATACCGTGATCCAAGCAGAGAGGAGCATGAGTTGCATTTGGTCAGTCTTGCATAGCCAAGGTCTTATTCAGCAGTTGGGAAAAATACCAGAACTGACACTTTTGGAGATGAGACACCTTTCCTGGTGGGATTCTTTGCTGTTGATTGTCTTGGGCAGGAGCCAGAGGCAGGTCTTCAGAGCAGAAGCCGTCTGTCACTGTCCACACGTGGTCCACACGGACACCTCTCGGAGGCGGTGGGCGTGGGCTGGACCACACGGGAGGGTGTAGCGACCTGGTCTCCAGGTTACTCCGGGGTATGATCTGTGAGGCTCGGGGCCATGCTTAGCTTGTTGGGGCCACGTGGGGTGCCAGCCGTGTTCTCGAGCGACCACCGGTGTTTGTCTTTCAGAGACACCATGGACAGCGTGAAGCAGAGTGCCGCCCTGTGTTTGCTGCGTTTGTACCGAACGTCTCCCGACCTCGTCCCCATGGGTGACTGGACGTCCCGCGTGGTGCACCTCCTCAACGACCAGCATTTGGTAAGTGCCTTTGGACCAGGGTCCTGCTCACCCCACCAAGTGACCGTCTCTGGGATGGCCATTAAGAAAACAGCAGCTCGGTGCTTTCTGAGGGGACACCGAGCTTAGTCCACTGAGCCTGTGAGCGTGTGTGCGCTCCTGTGGCTAGGGGGAGGCGCCCCTCCTTCCTGGGGGTGGGAACGTGCAGACACGACCTCCAGCCCGCCCCAGAGCTAGCTGTCGCAAGGCTTCCCGTGTGCTGGGGCCGCACAGACCGGCCAGTCCGAGATCAGCGGCTTCTGGAGACACCCTGTCCAGGGAGGGCAGTCCGTGTGGTGTGCCTGTCTGTCAGGCGGTGGTGAGGGTGTCCCGTGACCCCCGCCTAAGCTCCTGCCCGCAGTTTTGCTAACCTGCACGACTGCTCCACAGGCCAGGCCTGAGTGTCCTCCCTGTGTCGTAGACAGGAACGTTTG
This sequence comes from Leopardus geoffroyi, assembly GCF_018350155.1. Lineage (NCBI taxonomy): Eukaryota > Metazoa > Chordata > Mammalia > Carnivora > Felidae > Leopardus > Leopardus geoffroyi. Next base: position 115,029,898 of record NC_059329.1, on the reverse strand, counting down.
GTGGTTGTGGTTTGACATGGGTCACAGGTCCGGTCCACACCAGCCGGGGCATACAGGGTTGTGACACCAGGAGATGGGGTCACGTTGGAGCAGGCGTTCGGCACAGTGGCTTTGCGCTGTGCGAATTCTGTTGTAACACTGAGAGAATTGAAATGTAACACAGGGTTTCCTCCTGAGTAGATGGGGGTTAGTATGCAAGCTGCTTACTATGTTTTTTCCCGGAAACGAACCTACCTCAAAAATTAAAAATAAATGATCATTGCGTGCAGATTCAGAGGAGAGAGCCGGTGGCCGTGTCGGCAAGCTTGCTGTGCTGCGGCTGCCCTGGGGGCTGTTCCCACGTTGTCGTTGCCCACGTTTACTGGGTGTTTGTGTCCAAGCACGGCAGCCCTCCCTGAGGGTGGAGCTCTGCCTCTGTGGCCAAGTCCTGGGGAGAGGGGGAAGGGCCTGGGCGGGGGTGGGGGGGGGTGGGGTTAGGGTTAGGCCTGCACGCTGGGTCACCCTCGGTCTGTTCAGGTTCAGACTCCGCTGGTAGAGCCGGGAAGCCATGCTGGTGGCCGTGAGGCTTGAGGCCACGGGTCACCCATCAGGCAGCCCCTGCGAGGCAGTGGGGCTTTTTCTAGTTGCGCACCTGAGGAAACCGAGGCTCGGAGAGACGGAACGGCTTCACATAGATGCGGATTTGAACCAGGAGGTGACGGAGGGTCAGAACTGGGACAGCTTGGGGGGCCCGAGCCACACGGCCAACCGACACCAAAGCCCTTGGCCAGCAGACGTCCACCCCCAGCACTTGTCACAGTGACGGGGACTATCCCAGCTGCCCGCAGGATTCCTCTCGCTGACACCCAAAGATCCTGCAGCCCTAGCTATGGGGTCTGCTTTGGTGCCCCGATGCACATGAGTCTGCTTCACCAGGTGCGCTGCCTGGCACATTCTTGGCTACAGGCACCAGAGCTTGGCTACAGAACCCAGCTCGAAGCGGGAGAGGTGGAGGGGCCGGCCCAGCCAGACCACTGGAGGGCTGAGCCCATCATCACCCCGCCTCCTTTTATCCTGCTGTTCTCGGCCCACGTTCACTGTTCTCTTGGCGCCTGTCCTCCGTGTGGCCTTGGCTTCCGTGTCAGACACTTCCTGGCTTTGCCGGTGAAGGAGGCCCGAGACTTGGCTTTCTTTGGTTTCAAGGTCAAAGAATGCCCAGAGGGGTGGCAGCTGGGTGGCAGAGCGAGCCAGCCCCTGTGGGTCCTGTGTTCGGAGAGCAGCGGAGGAGCTGAGGGGGTGTGTGTATGTGCGGGGGGGCAGGCCACGGGCTGTGGCCGGGGGGCAGCACCGAGGGCCGTTTGGGCCTGCCCCGGTCTCCTCACACTGCCCTTCCTACGAAGGCCCCTGCAGGGTGCAGAGGACGTGAGCCACTGCGCTTTAGGAGTCTCCTCACAACGCGCAGATTTGTTCTGTCCTCGTGGTGGGCCAGGCGGAGCCCCACACGCTTAGGAGCCGTGGGGACCAGCTCCGCCCCGGTGGGACCTGCGCGCTCACGAATACTGACCTGTCAGAGCTGGCTTGCGAGGGGAATCTGTCGGTACTTACTCTGCCTGCTGAGAAGTGGGCGTTGAGGCCAGTTAGGTCCGTTTGGTGCAGCCTTCACGCTGTCATTGGAAGGCTGAAGGAAGCGCTCAGCTCTGGCTCTCCCCCGCGGTCTCCGTCCTCGAAGCTTCGCAGCTGCTCGAAATGCTGGTCTTGTCCCACCTGCCCAGGAGCACGGTGGAGGATGGCCAGCCGGGTCCGGCGGGGGGGGGGGGCCAGGGCTCTCCTGGGCTTTGTCCTCGTCCTCACCGTTGGTAGTGGCATTCCTTTGTTCACGTATCTGTGAGGGCGTCTTTTCTTCACCAGCATCTGCCTTCAAGAGATGTGGATTGCCGGGAGCCGCTCCTGGTGGTGCGGGGACAGCCGTCTGCAGGGAGAGTCCCCGCACGTTGAGGCCGGGTGCCGTGTGGGGGCCCTGCAGGGAGGGAGTCTCGCCTGGGTCTGGGGTGCTTCGGGGGCCAGTGTGGTGGGGACACAGCCTGGACTGCTTCCAGAGAAGGGGAAGAGTGGGCTCTCTCATTTGTTGTTCTGCGCTGGAGTCTAAATAATGTCTCCCTCCCCAGTCCACACAGAGTGATTTTTTTTCTTTAAAAAAAAATTTTTTTTTTTTAATGTTTATTCGTTTTTGAGAGACAGAAACAGCGCATGAGTGGGGGAGGGGCAGAGAGAGGGAGACACAGAATCCGAAGCAAGCTCCAGGCTCTGAGCTGTCAGCACAGAGCCCCACACGGGGCTCGAACTCATGAACCGCGAGATCATGCCCTGAGCCGAAGTTGGACGTTTAACTGACTGAGCCACTCAGCCGCCCCTTCTCTCTTTTTAAAAGATTTTATTTTACACCCAGTGTGAGGTTTGAACTCACAACCCCAAGATCAAGAGTTGCACGCTCCACTGGCTGAGCCAGCCAGGTGCCCCCACACAGAGTGATTCAAATCAGGGGCAGCAGTGAGTGCAGCTGCCCACAGGACCAGACAGGTGGCCAGACCCAGAGAAGGGCAGGAGGGCCAGTCAGGATGGGGCCTCCGCTGCCGCAGGGGTCTGGGCCACGTGTCCAGGCTTGCAAAGAGAAGCTCCAAAAAGAAAATGGGATATGTGCGCTCTTGATTGGTAGAGATCTGTGAATCTGGCCCATGGACTACAGGTGTTTGCTCTCCATTTAAAGTTTTATTCGGAAAATGACTTTGCAATGAGAAGCCAGGCACTTTGGCTGCAGTCACAGCATGTATCTGTTGTGTCTGTTCCAGGGTGTGGTGACCGCGGCCACCAGCCTCATTACCACCTTGGCCCAGAAGAACCCCGAGGAGTTCAAGACTTCTGTCTCTCTGGCCGTGTCCAGGTTAAGCAGGGTGAGTCTGTCGATGGGAGTGGGTCTCAGGGTGCAGTTTGGTCTGAGTTATTTTATTTTATTTTATTTTATTTTATTTTATTTTATTTTCTTCAACGTTTATTTATTTTTGGGACAGAGAGAGACAGAGCATGAACGGGGGAGGGGCAGAGAGAGAGGGAGACACAGAATCGGAAACAGGCTCCAGGCTCTGAGCCGTCAGCCCAGAGCCTGACGTGGGGCTCGAACTCACGGACCGTGAGATCGTGACCGGGCTGAAGTCGGACGCTTAACCGACTGCGCCACCCAGGCACCCCTGGTCTGAGTTATTTTAAATAATACGTTGGCTTATTAAATTATTAAATTAAATAATTATTAATTATTATTAGATAAGAATTATTAAATTAACTAAATAAAATTATTAAGATAATTTTAAATAATACGTTGGTTTATTAAATTAACTTATTAAATTAAATAATTATTAATTATTATTAAATAATAATTATTAAATAATTAAATAAAATTATTAAGATAATTTTAAATAATACGTTGGTTTACCGTTTAGAGTACAAGGTGTTTGGCTCAGTTTGCAAATTCGGGACTGAGGACTCTTCTTGGTTAGGAATTCTTTGGGTTTTCTTTCAACCTTTTTGTCAGTTGAGAAGTGTCCTGTCTGCACAGGAAGGTGCACGGAGCGAAACAGCCCGGCTCACACTCGTGCTGCCTAGGGTGGGGGCGGGGGTGCCGGCTGGGTCCCCTGCTGTGGGGAGCCCTGTCCTCACTCGTGTGGCCTCGCTCCTTGCTTTCCTTTCCTTTGCTGCCTGAGCGGGTGTCCTTAACTCTGTTGTCTAGCTCTGACTGCGCCCTGAACCTTCGCACAGATGGATCCCGCGTATGGGGTGTAGTCTTTTATGTTTGTCCCATTATGCTCCGCATTGTGGAATGACCGTATTTGTCCTGTGTGCCGTTCGTTCGGTTTTGACGCTGTAGAATTTGTCTGAACACACAGCATACGTGTCCAGCGCTGAGGCGGGTGTGAATCACCTGCTGGGAACAGCTTTGCTGCCTCGGTTGGTGTGTGTGTGTGTGTGTGTGTGCGAGAGAGAGAGAGAGAGAGAGAGAGAGAGAGGGGGAGAGAGAGAGGGAGAATTGCTAGTGGATGTGTCCCTGGAGTGGCGCTGCTGGCTCGTGGTGTGGCTGCGCTTCACCTGAGGGGACGGTGCCACGGCACTCCGCCAGCAGCGTGCAGTTCCCGCTGCTCTGCATCTTGGCTTTTTAAATGTTCGCCATTCTGGGGTGTGGCGGGGTCTCGTGATTTACGTGTCCGTTTTCTTCAGGGTCAGTGAGGTTGGGCAGCTTTGCGTGTTTATTGCTTTCTTGAACATCTTCTTCTGTGAAGTGCCTGTTAAGAAGTCTTTTGCCCACTTTTCTACAGAGTTAGCTTTTTTATTGTTTTGTAGAAGTTGTTCTCTGCATATTTTAGATATGAGCACTTTCTTGGTTAGATTAAGTTGAACCAAACAAAATTGTCCACTTTTAACTATTACTGCTCTCCGAAAATGGCATCTCTGTATGCTTCAGTCTACCCTGTGTTTAAAAATCTTGTCCTACTCTGTAACTTGCCGTTTTACTCTCTTGGTGAGGTCTTCTATGGTCGGAAATTCCTCCTTTTAAAGCACCAATCCTTTCCTTTGTGGTTAGTGCTTTTTCTGCCCTACTTATGAGGTCTTTCCCAGTTCTGGGGTTTCATTTAGGTTGACCACCTGCTCTGGGACTGGTGTCTGTATATATCCAGTCCTAAAAGGCCTCCCTGGCCCTGCACCCCCCCAACAGTGCCGCCTTGACCACAAACCACGGGGCTCTGTCTGTGCCTCCTTCCCTTGGTATCATCTCTGTTCATTTTACACAGCGGTGCACTGTCTTCGTTACTGGAACTTGAGGACAAGTCTTGATGTCTAGTGGAGCACGTGTCTTGTTCCCCCAAGAATCCTGTTGGGACTGCCTTTAATCTGTAGGTCAGTTTTGAGAGAATTCAAATCTTTACAGTATCGAGTCTTTGAATCTGTGACCATGGCATACCTCTCCATTTATTTGGGTAGTCTTTAATTTTTCTCAATAATGTTTTATAACTTTGTGAGTGGAGATTCTTTTATCTTTTGTTAGATATCTTTATAGAGTTTATTTTTAAAATGCTGTCCTCAAGGATATCTTAAAATGTTATTTGTAAACTACTATGGGTTGGTTTTAAGTAACTGGTGAAGCCATTTGAGATTGGGGTTTCTTTGTTGGCAATTTCTTTTTAAAAAAAATTTTTTTTAGCGTTTTATTTATTTTTGAGAGAGAGAGAGAGGGAAGGGAGGGAGGGTGGGAGGGGCAGAGAGAGAGGGAGGGGCAGAGAGAGAGGGAGACACAGAATCTGAAACAGGCTCTAGGCTGTGAGTTGTCAGCACAGAGCCCCATGCGGGGCTTAAACTCATGAACCGTGAGATCATGACCTGAGCTAGAGTTGGACAGTCCAACTGACTGAACCACCCAGGCATCCCTGTTGACAATTTCTTATTATGGATTCAACTTGTTTGATAAATTATGAGTCTTTGTATTTTCTGTCCTTTCATTCACTTTGGTTATGTTGCACTTTCCTGACATTTGCTAATGTGTCTAAATATTCAGATGTATTGACAGAAAGTTATTCAGCGCACGGGGGTCCGTAGTGCTGCCTCCTTCCTGGTGTTGATGCGGGTATTTGCACCTTCTCCCTTTCCCGATTAGTCTCAGCAGTTCTTCTGATTTTGTTGCCCTCTCTATTATGTTTTTTTCCTCCCCGGCTAGTTTTGCTTCATATTTTTATTTCCTCTACTTTTTGGGTTAATCTGTTACTCTCTGTGAATCTTTGAGGTAAATTACTCATTGCTTTCTTTTTTGTATTTGTTTCAAATGTGCATGTTTAGAGTTGTAAGTTTTCGAGTGTGGTGTTAGCGGCACGAGACGGCCTGTGTTGGCCCCCCTGTCCTGAGGAGCACGGTGCCGCTCCCTGTCTTCCTCCAATGCCTGCCCGTGTGCCCTCTGTCTATCGCTCTGCTTGTTCTGCCCGTGCCTCAAACAGCATGGAGCTCACCTCCCTGCAGGAGGGGCCACCCCCTGGGTCCAGGCTGCTGTCTTGCAGCTGCGTATAGGAGTTAGGTGAACCTTCCTGAACGTGTTTACCTAGGACCTAAAGTGTCACACCTGTGGCTTCGTAAGGCGGCGCTCCTCTGACTTCCCTGGCAGACACAGGAGGTGGGGAGGCACTGGGCCGTGTGTTGGTGGAAGTGAAATGCCTTAGGGGCGGTCGTGTATTTGGAAGGTGGAGGGGGTGTCTGTCCTGCCAAGGACTGTGATAGACAAGGAGATGGAGCCGTGAATGGAGGAAGCTTGCTGTCTGGCCTCCGGTGAGCTCATGGCAGGGGTCTGTGCTGGAGGGCTTGTCCCTTCTGAGGGGACTGAAGTTCTCCCTTTTGTGTTTTGTTCACTTTCTGCTCCACAGAGGAATGATTGGGTTTCCGGTCTGTTGAATTCTGTAGCGGTTCTGGGTCAGTGGTATAGGCTGGTGTGTGCCCACGGAGCGGGCCGGCCGTTGCACAGCAAGAGCGCGTGGGCTGTTCCCCAAAGTGACAGCGGGCAGCTGCTCTCCATGGGAGCCTGGCACGGCCGTGCTCCTTTACCTCTAAAATAGGAGACAACTAAATGTCCCTATTCGCTCATCGAATGGAACTGTTTCTCAGGTAGTGTGTGACCTCAGGGCCTCTCTAGAGAGGGCCTCTCTAAATGACACCCGTCCGCACCCTGTGTTGTCTTACAGATTGTGACATCTGCATCAACAGACCTTCAGGATTATACCTACTACTTTGTCCCGGCTCCCTGGCTGTCCGTGAAACTTCTGAGGTTGCTGCAGTGCTATCCACCCCCAGGTAACAGCTGCCAGCACAGACCTGTCTGAGAGGGGTTTGCTTCAGCACCCTGGGGTTACTCTTGTGTTGTTGTCTTTACAAGACCTTTTCTGCTGCTAGTTCTTGTTCTGTGGGTCCTTTATGATGCTGCCACACATCTTGGCTTTCCCAGAGCAGCTGGTAGAGAACTCACAATTTTCTTCGGATGTGGGGTTGTCTCTGCTTTTTAGACAATGTGGTATCTGTCCTGTGCAGCTTTTTGAAACAGTGTTTTTCAGGGGCGCCTGGGTGGCGCAGTCGGTTAAGCGTCCGACTTCAGCCAGGTCACGATCTCGCGGTCCGTGAGTTCGAGCCCCGCGTCGGGCTCTGGGCTGATGGCTCAGAGCCTGGAGCCTGTTTCCGATTCTGTGTCTCCCTCTCTCTCTGCCCCTCCCCCGTTCATGCTCTGTCTCTCTCTGTCCCAAAAATAAATAAATGTTGAAAAAAAAAAAATTAAAAAAAAAAAAAAAAAAAAAAGAAACAGTGTTTTTCAGTAAAACTGGAAACACTTACAAGCTCTGTATTTTAAGTTGTTAATAATCTGTATAACCTTAATATACACAGTGGAGATATCTTTCTGTTCACGTTTTATTGCAAAATGTTACTTTTGACTAGTACGGTAAGTATCTAGAAACGGAACTTTTTAAAAAGTTTTTATTTACTTATTTTTGAGAACTAGAGAGTGTGCGCATGCCCGCACGCAAGCAGGGGAGGGGCGGAGAGAGGTGGTGACAGACGATATGAAGTGGGCTCTGTGTGCACAGCACAGAGCCCAATGTGGGGCTCTAACGCATGAACTGAGATCATGACCTGAGCCAAGGGCAGATGCTTAACCAACTGAGCCACCAGGCATCCCTAGAAATGGAATTTCTTGATCAAAGGATGTAGATACTTCCGAGTTGTCCTTTACACTGATTGCTCGTTGTAACCTTTACGTTTTAATCTAATTGGTTTTGTGCAAGATATTTCTGTTAGATTCCAGTAATTTTCTCTTACTTCCATACTGAAGTATGAACTGCACACCTGCAGCTGAGCCTTCGTGTGGGGGACTTCCCTTGAGCCGGAGCAGGACTGGCCTCCCCAACAGCCACTCCTTACTTCTGCCTCCCTCCCTCCCTGCCCGGCCCTGCCCGACCTGGCGGCCGTCCCGCTCCTTCATTCTGAGATCTGGGGTGTCTCCACTCACTCGTGGGTGTGTTTCCCTCATGACTCTCCTTTCAGGGCTTGGCCACCTCTCTGCTCAAGCCCTGGGGCAGGGGGTGGGGGGAGCTCCCCAGGGCCCTGATGGCGCCCCACCCGCGTCTGCAGGGCTCCGCTCTTCTTGACTGGCTGGGTTTGCTAGCCCTGGGTGTGCTGGGGGCTTTGGGGGACATGCTGTACAGGTTGTGTCTGATATTTGATATTTTTATTGCTTTCTTATTCTTTTTTTTTGTCTATTTCTTTTTTCTGGTTTCATTAGAATTTTTAACATTTCTTTCTCTTTGTTGGTTTTGATAACAATGTCTCTATTTCTATTGGAAATAGAAAGTGGAGGAAAAATCTTTTGTCCCCTTTCTTTCCAACTTTTATATTTCTTGTCCGTGTCTCCGAGATTTTCTTTTCTCTCTTCTAATTCAACGAAGGTGTTATGCATCTCATTTGCGTTAAAATGTACGTGCAGTGACGCCCGGCAGTTACATCCTCTCCTGGAAAGAGCCGCGCACTCTGATGGGGAGCGTGTGCTGGCCAGCCGTCTCCCCCTGGTTGTGAGGTGGTGCGGCTGGGGGGCAGGTGGCTCTGGGGGGCCCGGCCCGACAGCGCTCTGTCTCGCCCAGAAGACCCTGCAGTGCGAGGCCGCCTGACCGAGTGCCTGGAGACGATTCTGAACAAAGCCCAGGAACCACCAAAGTCAAAAAAAGTGCAGCATTCCAATGCCAAGAACGCCGTGCTCTTCGAGACCATCAGCCTGATCATCCACCACGACAGGTGCGTCAGCAGTGGGCGGTGCTCTCCTTCCCCGGCCTCTTCCCCGAAGTACCCTGGGTGACGTCGGGTGCTTACCCGCTCCCCGACATGGACAGGTCGCCTCTGCCCTCCTCAGGCGGGTGCGTGCTCCCCGCGGGCTCCTTTTCTGGTCTCTCCTCCGTTGCTTCTCTCTGGCCTCAGAACTTGCGCACCATCTGCCGCGGTGTTACCTTTCCCTGAGGGCCTCTCCTGTTTGTCCCGAGCACCCTGCTGCTGCCTGGCTTCTCCCGTGGCCGCACAGGAAGGGGGGCGGGGGGCCTGTCCGCGTGTGTCCCCGTTAGCCTTCCTGTGGCACGAAGCGACAGTCAGCGTTGGTTTGAGGCCTTTATGGGGATGTGGTGGCGGTGGCCGAATGTGTCAGCGAGCAGAGAGATTGGGGACGGGGCGATGGTTTGCTTCCTTGCGTTTTCTTCTCAGCTCCTGTAGCCTGACTTCCTGCCCGTGGCCTTGTGCCCAGTGCCTTGTTTCAGCATTCCCGTTAGCGTGCCGGGGTGGCTCCCAGGCGGGGCTGTGGGAGACGCCGCCAGGGTCCCCACGAGTGCCCGCTGCTGTACTCCACCCAAGGTGGTGTGGGGGCACGGTAGGCGTGGCCCACCCTCTCCCAGCCACCTTCCGCCTCGACGTTTTTGGACAAACGTAGTTTCTCGTGGCAAAACCTCAGTCTGAGAGTCCTACTTCAGCAGGGTTGGGAACTGTTGAAAACAAAACTTTAGAGGTCAGAGGAAGCCTTTTGGTCTTTATTGAATGCGTTTAAAGAGCCACAACATCACGAAGGTAAAGCGGAGAGTGAGCAGCAGGGTGGCGGAAACTTCTTGGCGGCTGGCGCTTCGGGACCCACCTCTCGTGTCTGCCTCTGTGCACGCGGCTCTCGGGACTCTTCCCACGGCAAGGCCTGTGTTCAGCCGTTCACCACGGCTGGCTGCCTCTGGCTGAGGTGACGTTTCCGGCCGCTCGGCGAGAGCCCGGAGCGTTCCCTCCGCCAGCTCGGCGCCGAGGCTCAGGAGGAGCTTGGTTTGGGATGGCGCCTCTGCCACCACCGCCTCTTTGAAGTTGTGGAATCCTGCGCGCGAGGGGGCAGCGAGCTGAGCCGCTGCGAAACTGACCTCAGGGTTTAGGCCCGTGGCTTCCGGTGTGGGGGCCCCGAGGTCTCCTCTAGCAGTGCCGTGGCCGCGAATGCCACCCGCCTCGCCGACCTGTGCGTGGCCCTGTCTGTGAGGCTCCTACCGAGGAACCCCCAGCCGCCCCTCTTCTCCTGCCCGTGCAGTGAGCCAAACCTGCTGGTGCGCGCCTGTAACCAGCTGGGCCAGTTCCTGCAGCACCGGGAGACCAACCTCCGCTACCTGGCCCTGGAGAGCATGTGCACGCTGGCCAGCTCCGAGTTCTCCCACGAAGCCGTCAAGACGCACATCGAGACGGTCATCAACGCGCTGAAGGCGAGTGCTCTGTCCTCGGGGCTCTCGCTGCCGTGTCCCCGGGGGTCTGTTCTCTGTGAGGCGGGCTGAGAGCACGTAGCACCCAGCGCCGAGTCCCGCACGTACCCGAGTCACGATAGGTGTTTGAATCAACGCAAACGGTTCTTTTTGGTAGAAAGGTGAAACATCTCGTCCTTGTCTCTGAGAAAACTCACCATTTGCAAAAGAAAATCCGCTTTTCTCAAGGAATTAAAATTCCAGAATTGAAGAGCCAGGTTGAGGTTACTTGCGCCCGTTACCTGCCTTTGTGAGCCTCCAAAGCAGGCGGTGTGGGCTCGCTCCGCAGGCTCGGCCGTGACCGCACCCCCTGCGTTCTCCTTGCCGCGCTAGGTCCGCTGGAGAACGCGAGGCCGGGGGGAGGCCACAAAGCCCGTTGTTCTGTCCCTGGCCTGACCCCGTTCCTTTGTGTGCTCACATTTTTGGTGTGTGTTTCGAACGAGAGGCCGCACGAGGGCCTGGCCCTGCTTTTGGTGTTTGTTATCAGTCACTGCCAGTCTCAGAAAGACTTGCCCTTGCTCTGGCCGTGGTCCTGCAGCGGTGCTTCTCGGGGCTGTCCCGTGCCGAGGAGCAGCTGGGGTCTTACTCCGCAGCAGAGGCAGGTGTGGGGTGGGGCCCGAGAGCAGCGCTCTGAGAAGCTCCCGGGGGAGGCAGAAGGTGCCAGTCTGTGACCATACAGTAGAGGCCTCTGACTGCCCCCAGGGACGGAGCTGGATTCTGGGTGGGGAGAGTCAAAGAGCGAGGGGCTCCGTGTGACCTGTCTGTCGCGGGGAGGGGGGTGGTCCTGAGATCCAGACGGGGAGTGGGGGCGGTGCGCAGTTAAGTGTTGGGACGGAGTCGGGTGCCTGAGCCGCGTGGCCTGGTCACCTGGCCCGGGCTCTGCTCGTGCGGCTTTTCACTCTGCCTCGCACCCCCAGACGGAGCGGGACGTGAGCGTGCGGCAGCGGGCCGTGGACCTCCTCTACGCCATGTGTGACCGCAGCAACGCCCAGCAGATTGTGGCCGAGATGCTGAGCTACTTGGAGACGGCCGACTATTCCATCCGGGAAGAGATTGTGAGTCTGAAGGCCGCCGCGCTGCCACCACAAGACTTCCTTTCCTTAGAGTGTGTGATTCTGCCCTGGCGCTTGATCGGGAATCTGCTAGGTCCTGGGTCGAGATCCCTCTGCTTAAGCTTCCAGGCCGCGTTCTCAGGGGAGCCTTGCAGGCTTTTGGAAATGACTTGAAACAGCCCTTGCTAACAGGGACCCTCACAGTGAGGTAGTTCTGCAACGCAGGTGAGTAAGAGTGCAGACTTGTGGGCACCGCTCTGTAAGTTTGACTCTTGCCTTACTGCTTATGTGCTCAGCCTGTGCTCCTGCCTCTCTCGGATGCATCGAGCTCAGCCACCATCGGCGAAGCGGGTGTGCACGCCAAACAGATTGCCAAGAGTTCTGCAAACACTTATCGTGAGAAGCGCTGATCATGATACAGGTAGCCTGTGGCCAGCAGAGAGGGGCCCCGAGCGTGTGTGTGATTCACAGAGGGCTCAGCGTGAGCCTGTGTGAAGGGGTCAGCTGCTAAGGTTAGCGGTCCTGCAGCCTCTCATCCTATGAAAAGTGTGTCTTATTTGTCTATCTGGGGAGCGAAGTGCAGTTGAGGCCTCCTTGGGAACTCTGGGGGCAAGTGCCCAGCGTCAGAGCTCCCCACAGCCGACTCTCAGCATTGCTCCTGGGCTGCTGTTGGGCTTGGAAATGAGAGGCTGGGAGCTTCTGAGCCGATGTGGCTCCGCATATAGCTGGACACTCAGGCTTCTAGGGGATCATTTACCGAATGGCTCTGGCCCCTGTGGCCAGTCTGGCTCTTCAGTGCTGAGTGGCGTGGCCTAATTACCACGTGGCCATGCTTTGATGAAGAGCGGGGCTGCCCTGGAGAAGAAAGAAGGTCAAGGAAGGCTTCTCAGAGGAAGCAGACCTGGAGCTGAACCACTGAGCAGCCAGGAGAGAGGACACAGGCGCTTTGGTGGGGACAGGAGGGACAGGGGTGACCAGCCAGGAGAGAGGACGCAGGCACTTCGGGGGGACAGGAGGGACAGGGGTGACCAGCCAGGAGAGAGGACGCAGGCACTTCGGGGGGACAGGAGGGACAGGGGTGACCAGCCAGGAGAGAGGACGCAGGCACTTCGGGGGGACAGGAGGGACAGGGGTGACCAGCCAGGAGAGAGGACGCAGGCACTTCGGGGGGACAGGAGGGACAGGGTGGAAGGTCTAAGAATAGACGTGCAGGGAGAGGTGAGTCCGTTGTGGGGTAGGGGTGGGGTCGCGTGTAGAGTGTGGCCAGGCAGCAGGGCGGGTGCAGCAGGTTCTGGGGATTGTACTCACTGGGGCACTGTTGCCATCGTGGTTCTGTGTGTCCTGAGCTGAGACAGAGGGGCCATGGTCTTCTGTGTGATTAGGTGGTTTTTTTTGTTTTTTTTTTTTTGGTAAGCCTTGTTTATTTTTTTTTTATTTTTTTTATTATTTTTTTTTAAATTTATTTTTGGGACAGAGAGAGACAGAGCATGAACGGGGGAGGGGCAGAGAGAGAGGGAGACACAGAATCGGAAACAGGCTCCAGGCTCCGAGCCATCAGCCCAGAGCCCGACGCGGGGCTCGAACTCACAGACCGCGAGATCGTGACCTGGCTGAAGTCGGACGCTTAACCGACTGCGCCACCCAGGCGCCCCAAGCCTTGTTTATTTTTGAGAGAGCTAGAGAAAGAGAGTGAGAGAGAGAGAGAGCACGCAAGCTCGAGCAAGCAAGGGAAGGGGCAGAGAGAGGGGGGAAGAATCTCAAGCAGGCTCTGGGCTGTCAGTGCAGAACCGGACGCAAACTGTGAGATCACGACCTGAGCTGAAGTGAAGAGTCGGACGCTTAACCGACTGAGCCACCCAGGTACCCGTGGGTAGGTTTTTAAGGTTTTGAATGTTAACCGGTTCCGTGTTGGCTCTTACTCCCTTCTACATGGTGAATGGCATTGCTCAGTTAGCTTCAGTCATACGAGGGGTAAGACAGATCTTCTGAGTTCGCGGTAAATGCTCTGTCTGGCCGTCTGTCCAGCCTGGTGTGTCGTATCGTGCGTCCTGTGGTCGTGTTAGCTGCTGGGCGTCCGTACCTGGACGTGCTGCTTGCCCTGCCCATGGAGGGGCCTTTCTGTCCACGAGGAGTGCAGGTCATAGGCAAGATGGTGGAGCGCCTGTAGCATGGGTGAGGATTGGCAGAGGCAGGGCTCTGGACCCCGGGGGGGCCTCGGGAGTCGCTGTCATGGAGTGCTGGGGGGTTTCTGCAGGAGGTGGCAGTGAGCTCGTCCTGAGAGGATGACGGTACTTGGGGGTGGGCAGCTGGGCGGCAAGGAGGCGGCTCCGTCCGGTGGGAGTAGGGCTTGTATGGCAGAGGCAGTGAGGCTGCTGTCCCGTGTCACGGTGAGAGGCCCCGAGTGCTCAGCTTCGGGGTGAGCTCTGGGCTCGAAGGATTGAAGCCGAAGGAGGGCAGTGATGCGGCCTGAATTTTGGAATGATGCTCTAGGATCACTGTGGAGGGTCGCCGCGGAGGCCAGAGAACGGGCAGAGCAGGTGGGTGGTGGTCCAGGCCCCAGCAGGAGCTCTGGAGGCGCATTCAGGAGGGCAACGCAGCAGGGAGGTAAAGACAGGCAGCTGCGTGAGGGACACAGTCTAGCGTTGGCAGCTGGTGCTGTTTGGGGGGCTTGGTGCCCTAAGAAGGTGGCGTGGGTGGGGGCGAGGGTCTGCTTTGGGTCAGCCCAGTGCCATTGCCCCTGGACAGTGTGTATGGCCCGCAGAGTCCTCTGGAGGGCGTGGGGGTAAATGAGTGGGTGGGGTCCCCTGTGCAGAGTTGAGGGAGGCTGGCCAGAGCAGGAGAACCCAGAGAGCCCTGCCGCCCTGAAGGTGGGCTTGCTGGGAAGGGCTGCCCAGGCTCCGGTCCGTGGCGGTGCAGGGTTGCCATGACCTGGCTGGACCGTGTCTCTCCGGTCTATTCCTGGAGGGCAGTTTGGCTTTCCCCAGTGAAATCTGCAAATCTCAACTTTCTGGGCTCCCTTGAGAATGTGGTGGAAGCTTCTCGCACACCCGAGCTTTGGCACGCGCGTTCAGGTCCTTCCGAGGCCCTCGAGTTGACGCGGCGCTGGTGGCTGTGGGGCCCAGAGCGGCTGCCCTGAGCGTCCGCACCCTGCAGGTGCTGAAAGTTGCCATCTTGGCGGAGAAGTACGCTGTGGACTACACGTGGTACGTGGACACCATCCTGAACCTGATCCGGATCGCCGGCGACTACGTGAGCGAAGAGGTGTGGTACCGCGTCATTCAGATTGTCATCAACCGCGACGACGTGCAGGGCTACGCTGCCAAGACGGTGTTCGAGGTACGGCCCAGACGCGCCCTCGGGATAAGGCGTGGGGTTCTGGCGGGCGTTGCTGCCCTCCCTGTGTCTCCTGCCCACCGTTCTGGGAGGTCCCGGCTCCTATGCTGTGGACACCACCTCTGCTTGAGCCTTATCTCCTGCACGTGCAGGGTCTCCGTTGGTGAGGGGCGTGTGCCCCCTGGAGGATGCTGGTGTGCGCCCGCCCCCGCCTGGGGCCTGAGTAGAGCGTGGCTGTTGTTCCAGGGCTGGCATTGGCCGCATCTCTGCCTTTGGCGCTTCCCTGGTACTGACCTACCTGCTGAAGCGGCGGGAAGGCAGGGAAGGGGCAGATACTAAAGCCGGAGGGTCTTGGGGCAGCTCTGGTGGAAGCTTGCACTAACGTGAAAAACAGGCCGTGCGGGAGGGCGGCCTGAACCCCGAGTGGGCCTGGTGCCTCACCACCTCCGAGCGACTTCACCCTGTTGTCAGACGCCTCCCAGCTCTTCCACCCGTGCCGCGTGCTCCTGTGCATCAGGCTCACAGTGCTCACGGTTCCACAGGCTCTTCAGGCTCCGGCGTGCCACGAGAACCTGGTCAAAGTGGGAGGCTACATCCTGGGAGAGTTTGGAAACTTGATAGCTGGGGACCCCAGATCCAGGTGAGAGACCCCGTGGGAGCCGGGGGAGCACCGCGCCGTGATGCCGGATCTGTGCTTCCTGGTTCTCACCTGGCGGCCGAGGGGAGGTTGACAGGTGTCCTCACCTGCTTGTTGGGACAGCAGGGCAAGAGCACTTCCGCTCCGGATTCGTGTGTTTTTATTCTCGTTCAAGCCGTACAAAAGTCAGGACTCTTGTTGACGATAGATGCGTGGTCACGTGGCTCCCATTGCCACAGGGGAGCATGCTCTTGGGTGGGACAGGAGGCGCACGCCTGCCTGCGCGCCCTGTCCTGCGCGGGAGCGGTTCTGGTCTAGCATAGGGGCCGTTCCCCAGAGCCACTCCTCGCTCGCGCCCGTGGGTGAGGTGCGTGGGCGCAGGGGCAGGGGGACACGGACGACGCGCACCCGCCCCGTCTGTGCCCTACAGCCCCCTGATCCAGTTCCACCTGCTGCACTCCAAGTTCCACCTGTGCAGCGTCCCCACCAGGGCGCTGCTCTTGTCCACCTACATCAAGTTCGTGAACCTGTTCCCGGAGGTGAAGACCACCATTCAGGACGTGCTGCGCAGTGACAGCCAGCTGAAGAACGCCGATGTCGAGCTGCAGCAGCGGGCCGTGGAGTACCTGCGGCTCAGCACGGTGGCCAGCACCGACATCCTGGTAGGCCCCGGTGGCTCGGAGAACCCCTGCCGCACCGTCCCTCGCCCTGGGGCCGGAAGCTGCGGGGCTTTCCGCCGCTGTGACTCCGGGCTTCTTCCTCCAGGCGACCGTCCTGGAGGAGATGCCGCCGTTTCCGGAGCGCCAGTCCTCCATTCTGGCCAAGCTCAAGAAGAAGAAGGGCCCGGACACAGCCACGGGTCTGGAGGAGGCCAAGCGGGAGAGGAGCGCCGCTGTCAACGGGGGCCCCGAGCCTGCCCCGGCCAGCGCCGCGGTGGGTCCCTTTCTGGTGGCGACGCCCGCATAAGCTCCTGGGTCGCCGGGTCCCCGAGATTCGGCACCAGCAGAGCATTTGCCCCCTGGGGAGAATGTGTTGTTAGGTGTGAGGTGTGTGCCGAGAACGCAGTGGTGGGACCCAGCCGAGCCCTCGCCTCTCCTTCACCTCTGACCTCAGAAGGTGCTCCCCCCCAGGCGCCTGGGCCTCATCTTCCAGACTGGCCTTCAGACTGCCGTCTCGGGCCTAGAGTCCCCTCCCATCTCCTCTCTGTCCTGAGTGGTTCAGACGATGTGAGCGCTCGCTTCTTCTGTGGGACTGTCTTGCGTAGGAGGCCGTCCGGCTGCTCTTTGTTCCTGTAGAGTGGACCCACCTCACACTTATGCTGTTCTTAGAGGTTTTCAGCAGTGACTTGGGTTAGGGCCGGTTTCCCTTTTCTGTGTGACATGGTGAGGGCATTCACGTATAAGTGAAGACCTGTCTTTTGATGTGCGTCTGGGGGAGGTGTCATTTTGAGAGTGGTATTTGTTTCTTTTCTCTCCCTGGCTCAAGCAACAGCTTCGTGGGAACACACACGCCAGCCCTGCCCCGTGACCGCCAGCTGGGCGCCATGACCAGCTCCCCAGGACTGTGGGCTTTCTGCTTGTCCGTTCTGGGAGGAGGCCTGGAGAGCGTTGTGTCGTCTCTGGGATCTTGGCCCAGGGGTGTGAATAATGCCTCTTAATGATATCAGGTGGCCTTTGTGAAGAGGAGTGTCAGAGGTGACATGCGCCTGTGTGCAGACAGACCGAGGCCTTGGGGGCTGGCTTGTCAAGGGCGTGATTATGCCTGAGCTGTTGTGCTCCTTGATGGGGTCTGTGGCCTGTCCCCTGGTCTCCTTGTGTGTCCCTTTGACCGTGTGTCTGGCCCTCAAGCCGAGGATCCTGGGCCTGCTGTGAGCCCTCTATTCAGGCCTCACCGGGCCTCCTGGGGAGGGAGGAGGCAGCCAAGGGGCAGTGGGTCTCTGCACGCCTGCCTTGGGGCAGAGCTCGATGTGGGACCTGGGCAGGGAGTGGCTGTCCAGGTGGGTCTTCCCAGCAGAACAGCCTTGCTTTTGTCTGTTGTAACTTTCAGGGCACATATTTGACTTCATTGGACAAAAGATTTGCCCATTGTCAGAAGCGTGTGAATCGTTATTCGGGAACCAGTGGTAAAGATCTTTCAATAGATGGCAAAGGCGACACAGTCCCCGTAACTCCCATGTAGGCTGTAGTTTGTCAGCTATGACAGATACCTTCCTTGCATAATTCAGAGCCAGGTTCAAAGCCACCTGAGTTCTGCTCCTGACCCTCCTCAGGTGGGTAGACTCCTATGGCAACAGTGTCAGTAAAAAACAGTGTCATGTGAGTAGCTGTGCTCCCAGGAATGCCGCTGCAGGTGCAGTGAGGGGCAGGAACCACCTTGAGAGGCCACGTCCAGATGCTGCTGGCTCCTGATACCTCCTCTGACAGCTCCTCTGGGGTCCCCATCCCTCAGGCTCCTCCTCTCCCAGACTCTCCACTTCCCGAGGGGAGCCTCGGCAGGGCTGGGAAGGAGGGGCCGTCACGCAGAGCACACATTTTGTAATGCCTCTTTTATCTTGGAATAGAATTTGTATGTGATATGACATACCTACGATGTAATTTTTTAGAAATTCTTTCACTTAACCTGAAAGAGAAACGGGCAGTTATTTATACTAACGTTGATTTTCATGTGTAACTGCTCAGCACGGCCACACTGGAAGCAGGTGGCCGTCAGAGGCCTGGCCGGAGGTGTGCCTGGCCAGTGCCCAGAGTGGGTGCGCCCACACGCCGGGGGGCAGGGGTGGGGGGCAGGAGGAGAGTACTTGGCCTCCCTCAGCTGTCCCTTCAGGGTAGTTGTGTTCTGGAAAGAGGGACGTGGCTTAAGCCCGACCAGAGTGTGAGTGCAGTAATGTAAAATGGCACCGGGTGCAGTCTCGGATAAACTGATTTTGACCTTCACGAATGCTCAGTGGGACATTCAAAGGTCACTCAAGGCAGAGCGGCTCATCCCTGGTTCTTGCGGCGACATGGCCCCTGGTCGTAAGCAGAGCCCCACGTGTTTTTAGGGGTGCGGGGTCAAAGTGTGAGTGTCAGCTTGGTGAGTGGTTTGTGTTGTGCGTGGCCCTCGGTGGCTTTTTCTTTTGCCTCGGATCAAAAAGTAATCATTTAAAGAAAAAGTGGTCTGTAGGCTTTTCGTCTATTTGTTCTCTATAACTCCATAAGGCCTAACACGTGGCTAAACCAAGAATGCACCCAAAGTAGCTTGCCCACTTCTTTGTCTCTTCAAACTCAGTCTCACTCTGGAACGTCGACAGTAACGTGCGTGGTCTCGTTTCTTTTTGATCTCTTTTATGGCAGAAGTGTTTTCAGAACTTTTTTTCCCCATTCAGATGATCGTCACGGAAAAAGGTTGGCTGTCTTTGCAGTTGTGTGAGATGGTGACTGATCTTCAGACTTGGCTCTGGGGTTGCAGTCTCCCCTCACGTGCCGGGCCCTTGCCCCGCGCAGCCTGGCCGCGATCCCTGGAGGGGAAGCGCGGGCACTCGCGCTTGCTAGGCCATGGCGTGCCCGGAGGTTCCCCGCTCACCCTCTCCCTCCCTGTTTTCCAGTCCACACCTTCTCCATCGGCAGACCTCTTGGGTCTGGGGGCCGCGCCCCCTGCACCTGCAGGCCCCCCACCGTCCTCCGGCGGGCTGCTCGTGGATGTATTCTCAGACTCACCCTCTGCGGTCGCGCCACTGGCTCCCGGCTCCGAAGACAACTTTGCCAGGTAGTTGGTCTCCCGTGTTCTCGACACAGGGACTCTTTCCTGCTCTGACCGCCCGGGGCCCACGGTCCGCATAAGCTGGTCCTTACTGCCCAGGCCCGCCCTGGAAGAGGTCAGGGCACCGGCCTGCTGGGTGGGGTTGCTCCAGAACCACCCCCACAGCTCCGCAGGTCGTCAGTTCTCACGAGGTGCGGGTAGCTCACTGTCACCAGGAAGAGCGGGTGGAAAGGAAGAGCTTCAGGCACTGGCCGTCCGCGTTTCCGAGGCGCATGCTGGCCTCTCACCCGCCTGCGACTGTGCCCCTCTGGCTCCGCACCCTGCCGTGCGGTCGCGCCCCTTCTGGCCCCGACGTCGGTCCCTCTTTGTGTGTGCCTTGCGGGTGCCCAACCTCTGCTTTCTTGTTAACACACACTCTCGGTCGCGCCCTCAGTCCCAGCCTTCCTGTGTCCCGAGGCGCGCACTGCCCCCCACAGCCAATGTGGTCTTTCTGGCTTCCTGTCTCACCTTCCTGGAGGCGCCACGTGCCTGGCTGTGCATAGCCCCCACTGCCCACGAGCCCCGGACGGGCCCCTGCACCCCCCGCCGCTGCTCTGCTCAGCACGTTTCTCTTCCTGCTCCGTTAGCTGTGCGATTCCATACCTTTCCCCTGTTGGCTCTCTGTCCCTCGAGTCCCTGCCGGTCTCAAGTCCCGCAGGGGGTGTGGGAGGGCTCGGCCTGGGTGCGGGGGCACGCTGGCCGGAGAGGAGCACCTTTACTGAGCGGCCCCTCGTTCTCCGGAGTCTGACGACAGCAGCGGGACTCGTGCACTTGTGCAGTTTCCCTGTGTCTTGGTGTCCGTGCTGCATGCGAATTCTTACTTCCTGCTGCTCGTCGAAGATGACGAGGAGAGGTGGGTTTGGACGGGTGCGCGTTGCCGTCGGTGGCTTCCAGAAGTGCCGCGTTGGAGATTGAAGAGCACTGCAGACCCCAGGCTGCGAGGCCCTTGGTGCTGGAGTGGCGTGCGTCCCTGGGACAGTGCCTGCTCGAAGCTGGGCATGCTGGTCTGGGTGGTGGCCCGGGGCAGGGGCTTTCCCCAGCGTTCTTGGTCCTTGCTGTGTGTGCAGGTGCACATGGTGCCTGGCCACGGGCTTCCTCGTGTGCACGACGAGGTGGGAGGCCTGGGGGGCGGGTGTCTACGGTGGGAACCCTTGGAGCCATTTACTCGGCAGCTTGCCCGCTTCCAGGCCCCCAGCCCAGGGTGGGGTGGTGGTGGTGGTGGTGGTGGTGGTGTGTGTGTGTGTGGTTCTGGCTGTCTGGGCCGTGCTGTGGCCTCAGAGGGGTGGTGAGGGGTCTGCTGTGGGCCGGGTGTAGGTGCAAGTGAAGGGTGCTTTGGGACCAGCACCGCTGGCTGTGGGGGAAGGTTTGCATTCTCCCGAGGCTGTCACAGGTGCTTGTTATAAACCTATAATCCCACAGGGTCAGGTTTTGGTTGGGGTGACCCTTTAAGAAACAGCTATCCAGCCAGCCCTTGACTGTCACCTAGTGGGCCATCAGTCAGCGCCCTTGCCATCTCCTTGGCAAATGTCAGATTAAAGTGGTTCAGCCCAAACCAGCAGTGCTATGTGCGCTACAGGGCCTTGGATCTGAGGGTGGGGCACTATGGGCTGCCCCCTCCTCGGGTCTGCAGGGGCGGGGATGTGAGGGGCTCTGCTGCCCGGTCACTTCTTTCTGTCCCCTTGGGCTCAGTTCTGGGCAAGCGTGTGCAGAAGGTTGTGCGTACGGAATGGACTGCATTTGACCTTGTGAGGCTTCGTGTGGGGCTCGAGCTGGAGAGAGAGCCCGTGGTGTTGAGATGGGGAGTGCCGGATGAGGCGAAGGGCAGCCTTGGGGTCCCAGGGGAGCACGGCTCCGTGGAGCAGGTATGGAGGGAGGACCAGGCCCGACCGTCTCTGAAGGAGCTGCGCCTCCTGCTGCCTGTGCTGAGACCATGCTGGACGCCAGGGGTCGTGTGCACACGTGAGCAGCACCGAACGTCATCTGCGGGGTGCCCGCAGGCCCTTTGTGCGAAGCAGGAGGGGGGCAGGGAGTGCTGACTCTGAGCTTTGCCAGGCCGGCAGCACGGTGGGACTTGGAGATTTTGGGCCGTGGGGGCTGCTGCCATGGGGCGTCTGTCTCTTGGTCCCCTGGATGCCCCAGAGGGCTCCACGTGGCCCTGTGCCGCCCCACTGCCCGCTCTGGATCGTGAGTCTTTCGTGTGCGGGCTGCGGTGCTAGGAGTCACCCCCCGAGTTGTGGCCAGCACCCTCCGTCAGATGGGACAGCCTGGGGTCCGGCTGGCCTGGGAGTGTGTGCTGCGCCCTGGGCCACCTGAGGGAGTCGTGGAGAAGCCGGCTGTTGTGGACCAGCATGTTCACGGGCAGAACACCGACCTGCCCCCTCCTGTGCGGTCGTGTCTCTGGTGCTCCGGTTCTGTCTCTGGAGGGCGCTTTCACTGGTGTTCCCTTGAGTATTTTCCTACTTTTCCTTTCTCTCGTGTCCCATAGAGGTTTTTCCTGGCCTTTTTGTTTGTTAAACCCTTCTTCAAAAAAAATCTTTATATTTTCATTGGGTGCCTTGGAGTGACTCACATGCTGTCCCTTTTCTCTAGGTTTGTCTGTAAAAATAATGGTGTGTTGTTTGAAAACCAGTTGCTTCAAATTGGATTGAAGTCTGAATTTCGGCAGAATTTAGGTATGTGTTTAATTATTTAACAAAAAAACTCTTCACTCAGATGATATGGGCAGAAAATATTTGTAAGTCATACATCTTGTAAGGGTTTAGTCTCCAGGATAGAATATATACAGAATTTGAATTTAACAGCAGAAGAACAACCCCATTAAAAAATGGGCAGAGGACTTGAACAGGCATTTCTCCAAAGAAGACAGACACCTGACCAACCAGCACCTGGAAAGATGACCACATCACTAATAATCAGGGAAGTGCCGATCAGAAGTAAGGTGCCGCCCCACGCCCATCAGGATGGCGGCTGTCGAAACAGCAGGGACCACACGTGTGCCGAGGATGCGGCGGACGGACCCTCGGCCCTGTCGGCGGGAACGTGAGCCGGTGCAGCTGCCGCGGAGGACAGTGTGGTGGTTCCTCCAAACTGGAACTGGAACGAGCGTGTGACCCCCAGTTCCTATTTCCCCAAAGAACCGAGAGCTGAACAGATAGAGGTGGTCTGTCCGCTCCCTGGACGGTCACTCAGCCTGACGAGGAGGGACGTTCTGACACCTGCCACCACATGGGTGGACCCAGGGGACGTGACGCTCACGTGTGATCCACTCACACGAAGCCCCTGGAGTCTCCAGATTACCGAGACAGAGTGGATGGTGGGCGCCTGGGCTGGGGGTCAGTGTTTCAAAGGGACAGAGTTGCCTTTTGGGAAGATGGAAAGTTCTCGAGACCGAGGGTGGGGACGGCCACACAACAGTGTGAATGTGCTTAGTGCCCCTGAGCTGTGTGCTTCGAGTTGGTGAAGACAGTACTTTCTACGTTTGTGTATTTTATCACAGTTTTTTTAAAAAAGCTTGTAAGTCTGCCCCTCGGCGCCCTCCCCCCGCCAAAGAAAACTATGTCTGCTGACCGTTGGGGCGCTGCTGGGGGGCTCTTGTGGACTGACAACTGCCCGCCTCCCTCTTGGGCACCGTCTCTGAGCCTCGTGAGGACCCCGTTTGCTCCGTAAGAGCGAGTGCCAGTATGGGAAACGGGACAACTGGGACGCCTGCCCTCTAGGGGTGTTTAGGGCCATCGTGAGGATTACCAGAAACCTCCTGGGAGCTCTGTGCTGAAAGCAGGGGCTGAGGCGTCCTTCTCGCTCTGGTGAAGGTGCTGCGCTCCGGACCCTGACAGTCCCCACACCTAGTGGTGGCGATGTCAGCTGGGGGAGGGGTGGTGCTGGACAGTTTGTTCCCCTCCAGGGCATTGGAAGTCCATTTTCCACTCGAGTTCAGAGGGCATAAACGTGTTTAGAAACATTTGTGTACGCGTTTCTGTTGCGATGTTAAGTAACTGATCCCATTGGAGCACCCGGCTCATGAGCTGCCGTGGTGGGGGCAAGGGCCATCGCTGTCGGGGACGCAGGTCTGGCCTGGCCTCCCCGGAGGTCCCAGGCTGGGCAGGGTCCCAACAAAGGCACGCTCCCCCTTAGATGGAGAGCAGGAGTTACCCCAGTAGGGGAAGCCGCGACCCCATGTCCGCCTGCGGCGAGTCTCTGGAACTGATCTGACAGCAGTGACTCTGCTGTTTTTCACGGTTAACATTCAGGATGTGCGTGAAAGAAATTGTTTTCTCCCTTCTAGGTCGGATGTTTATATTCTATGGAAATAAGACCTCCACGCAGTTCTTAAATTTCACTCCAACACTGATCTGTTCAGACGACCTTCAGATGAATATCCTTGGTCTCGTGTGTCTCACGCCCCAGCACATGGCCATTTGGGATTTAGAGGAGGGCTCTGAGGAAGTCATTCTTTATCAGACGCGGGATGCTCCCCTGCTGCTGTAGCGCCTCCAAGTGGCCCTTGTGTTTATAGGGAGCTCGTGGTCACGCGTGGAAAACTGACACTCGGGCGTCTGCTCCCAGGTCATTTGGTTCCTTGGAGTCGCTTTTGTTTTCCCTTATTTAGCTCTCCTGTCACATTATTTTTAAGTCCCTCTGAGCTCTGGTTTCCTTCTCTGGGAGTCTCCCTGAGAGCGCAGCCGCTGAGAACAGGGTGACCAGGGCCTGTGACCGCCCGGGGCCCCGTGCCGCGCCCCCCTGGGGTGAGCTGTGCTTTTTTCCAGCAGCCCTCTTCACAGCGGAGCCTCGGCCCTCAGAGTACCAGAAACGTGGTAGAACTCTCCCCGCTAGTGGCAGCTTTGTAGCCAAATATCTTTCCTCCAGGGATAGGCCGACCGAACAGAGCGAGGGTTAAGAATGCCCCAGCTTGACCGAGAAGGATGCTGCTTCCTGTGCAAGAGGCATGCGAAGCAGCCACCCACCTACCACAGGCCAGGTCCGTTTTGATTTTGAGATAAACTGGAAACAGATGCTAAAGGAACTAAAAACCCGTATATGTAGGATTGACTGCATTAAGGGTTTCTTTCGAGATCAGGAGCGTGAACTCGGACTCTTACGGACCCCCTTTGAGAAGGTTTCAGAGCTTGCTCGGCTCAGGCACGTTTCCCCAATGTTGGCATGGCCTCCTTGACACCTGCACATCTGAGCTTGCAGACCAAGCCTGTGGACCCGACCGTGGACGGTGGCGCGCAGGTGCAGCAGGTCGTCAACATAGAGTGCGTGTCTGACTTCACGGAGGCGCCCGTCCTCAACATCCAGTTCCGGTGAGGACCCGTGGGCCTGTGGGCTGAGCCAGCAGCCGGCTCCTGCCTGGAGCTGTGGGGGGGGGGGGGGGGGGGGGGGGGGGGGGGGGGGGGGGGGGGGGGGGGGGGGGGGGGGGGGGGGGGGGGGGGGGGGGGGGGGGGGGCTGGCATCACACACGCCATGCCTGGGCACAGCTTCGTCCCTGGGGGCCCTTGGTCCTCGCTGAGCCTCAGCGTCCTTCCTTCAGAGGGCATCCTGAGGGCCGAGTGGGCAACCCCGGTAGATGCCGGCACCCGCGTGCACGCGGAAACTCGAGGCCGCTGTGACCTACGGTTCTGAGGGGCCCACGCTGCGGCGTCGGGGCCAGCTGGGTCCGGGTGCCTCTTCGTGCTTGCTGCTCCGGTCGTCAGCTGCAGGGGGCCGCCCAGGGGTGCATCGCTGTCTAGTCCCTTCTCCAAGCACACACGCCATCGTGAGTCTTTTTTAAAAACCGCGTGTTGTGCTGCCGCTCGGTTCACTGCTGTCCTTTTTCAGTGAGCGTGACGGCATGTGTGTGAAAACCCGGTTCCCTGCAGGTGTTTGTAAGGTTAAAGTTTTGGGGGCTTTCAAATCAGAAACACCGAGAACCGAAGACCGTGTGCTTTGTAGAATTTACGGAAACCGACACGCAAATGCTTGTTTCCTTCTGTAGACAACCGCTTTCTTTAGTCTCTTCTCGTGGAAGAAGGAAAAACCGTACACAACTTAAGCCAACTTGGAGTTGTAGGAAATGGGCTCTGGGGGAGAAGTGACGAGATGGTGGGAATTCGTGCCCAAGGTCTGTCCCTGTCCTGGTCTCATGAGCCCAGCGGGGCCTGGCCAGAGCACCAGCCCCCTCCCGCCCCCTGGACGTGTGCACAGAAGCCGGTGATCGCCCGGCTCGTCGGTCTGCACACTGAGACAGCCCAGGCCTCTCTGTGGCTCAGTGCCCCCCTTCCAGAACACTCGACCCCCACGCTGTCGACAGCTCCCATCCACAGGCCCTCCCTGTGCCCCATCGATCAGCAAACTAGGAATTTGATTCTCTAGTTGAGTTTCAGATTTTTTTCGGCTGTCCATTCACTTTGCTCACCACGTCTCTCTGTGTTGCCCGTAGGTATGGGGGGACTTTTCAGAATGTGTCCGTGAAGCTGCCTATCACTCTCAACAAATTTTTCCAGCCCACAGAAATGGCTTCTCAGGATTTCTTTCAGCGTTGGAAGCAGCTGAGCAAGTGAGTGGGTGGGCGCAGGGGCAGGGCCCCCCAACTCTGACCTGGCTCAGTGTGGTGACTCTTGTTTCTACCTCACTAGTTCCCAACAGGAAGTGCAGAACATTTTCAAAGCAAAGCATCCGATGGACACAGAAATCACCAAAGCTAAGGTAAGGCCTGCTTGTGGGCGCTCCCAGGGTGGGGGGACTGCCTCGGGCTCTTCAGGGAGGCCGGTGGGGCTGCTGTGCTTTTTTGCGGTGCCCGGTCCACTGCCCCCCGCTCCCGTCTCTGTTGCGCAGATCATTGGGTTTGGTTCTGCGCTCCTTGAAGAAGTTGATCCGAATCCTGCAAATTTTGTGGGGGCTGGCATCATCCACACCAAAACCACCCAGATTGGATGCTTGCTGCGTTTGGAGCCAAATCTGCAAGCCCAGGTCAGGCTTCTCCGGGGAATCGCTAAGTCCGCGTAAACTGTGCCGTCCCTGTGGCAGAACGCGTGCACGGCGAGATCTGTAGGCCTCAAGTGTAGGAGTGAGTCGCAGTAGAGCTGCACGCCCGTGTGGCCGCCCCTGCCACACTGACACATGTGGCGTCTCTCTCGCCCCAGGGAGTGCCCTGACCTCCCTTAGAGACCGCCGCCGCGGGGCCTGCCGTCAGGCTGACCTGGCCCCGAGCTCCAGCAGCGGTGGCCGCGTGGCCCTCCTGTGCCAGATGTGCCCCGGTCGGCTGACCTGGTCCTCCTGACGGACACCCGGGCTGTGCCGGTGTGGGGCCGTTTTGAGGAGAGCTGCTCTGTGCCTCTGTGTACATACCTGTTTTCACTTCGCCTGGGGGCCGCCTAGGCGGGAGGGCAGGCTCGCAGGGTCTGTGCGTGGGTAACTTCGCGAGAAGCTGCCCCGTCGCTCTCCGGGGCGGCTGCCCGGTGTTGCACGCACCGCGGCCCACGGAGATGCCGGCTGCTCCACGCACACACTGGCGCTTGTTGTCGTCGGGCTTGCTCTGTTGGCCTCGGTCCGTGAGACGGGGGTGCTCCGGGGAAGGGGTGGGCACGCGAGCTCGGGTGGCCGTCTGCCGCCCCGAGCCCTCTGCCGAGCGCGCCCGCTGACCTGCCGTGTTCTGTTGCAGATGTACCGCCTCACGCTGCGCACAAGTAAAGAGACCGTCTCCCAGAGGTTGTGCGAATTGCTGTCAGAGCAGTTTTAAATCGCCGAGGATGCGGGATCAGGCTCCTGTGTGTGTCGGTGTCTCTCCGTGTCTGCTGTGTGTCCTCCTTGCCGTGCCACAAATAAACAGCCCAGTCGACAGGCGCCTCTCAGCCCTGCTTCTCAGACCTTTCGGGCGGGGCCGGGGTGGCCGGGGTGCGCGTCAGAAAGACAGGCTGAGCCCGCACTGCGGCCGAATCGGAAGGGAGAGCAGACCCGGGGACCGGTGTCTGTGGAGGTCAGGACCGTCGTGTGGTTCGGTCTCCCGATGACAGGAGGTTACCGGTGTGGAGGAGGGCGTAGATTGGTTTGGAATCGTGCCGAAACGCCGCTGCTGCGTGGCTGAGAGCTCCCCTCCGCTCGCCTGAGAGAAGCCGCAGCCGGATCTTGACGAGCCTCTTTGGCCGTTTTGGGAGGCGACGCTGGGTGCGGCAGCCGCGTGGCCAGGCCCCGGGTGCGCGAGCACAGAGCACTCGGACTGGGCACGGCACCCACGGCAGGGCCCTCTGGGGTGGGGTCGCAGTCGAGAAGTTAGAAGCCCTGGTGTTTGGCTGGCGCGGCTGCCGGCGAGACTGCCGACGCTGGCCGGGCTGAACTCCGTGCGGCTCTTGCCAGCCCTGTGGCCGTGAAGGGACACCTGCAGCACTGACCGTCCCGGGCCCCTGCGGCACGGCCTGGTGGCCACAGGGCTGCTGGCCGCTCTAGAGGGGGCGTGGCCGGCTTCCCTTATCTTTGGGTTTTAGGTAAGTTCACCATAACCATCGTGGCCTCGGACTGGTCCCTGCTTGTGATCAGAGGGTTAAGTGTGGGTGGCAAAGCAGATTCTGGAAGGTGAGCTGTTCCCTTTTCCTGGGTCGTGGGGACCTTGTGCCAGGGGAGGAGGGGCTCTGGGTGTGGTCAGGGAGCGGAGGGCCGTGCCCAGAGTAAGCGGGAGCCCGGCCTCCGCAGGCTGTTCCTGTTCTCGGCTCTCCCGAGTCCTTGGCTCTCACATAACGTCCCTGTGTGCCAGCTGCCAGGGACAGCTGTCCCTGTGTGCCTGTCTGCACCTGAGGTGGCCGGGGCAGGGGCAGAGCTGAGCCGGGGCCTGTGTGCACCACGTGGGTGGTGGGTGCTGGCTGGCGGTTTTTTCCTAAGCAGACACGTCTCCTGTCAGCACCTGAAGGCCCAGGGAGAGTCGGGGTCCTCTGTGGGTTCCCCTGGTTTATCAGCAGGGACTGGCCTCCTCGGAGACAGGCCGTAGGGGAGCCGTGTGGGGTGGTGAGGGGCACAGATGGCCCTTTGCTGTGGCGCGGGTCTCAGGGAGGCCCCCGGAGGGGGTCGCTGTCTGGGTGCCGGTGCCACCGCACCCACTGCTCTGCGTGGGTGTGGGTTTCGGGGCTCACGACTGCCTCGGGGGTGTGGGAGACGACACAAAGTGGAGCTCGTGGGCCGGCCCCTGTGCGTTGACCAGTGCTGGTTTATTCGTAGCAGTGGGTTTGTCGTGCGCGGCACATGTGGCGCCCCTCCCCGGGGTGAGATGCCGGCTGGCGCCTGCGTCCGCCCTCCCTTCCCTTCCCCTGCGGTGGGATCCTCGCGGCCCTCTTCGCTGCGGCCCGGTGCCTCTTCCCCGCCCATCCCTGCTCAGGGGCCCCGTAGCTCCCGGGACCTGTGCCCCGTCTTCTCAGGCCTCCTCCTAGAGTGGCCTTCTCACTGCCCCCACCCAGGCTGTTTCCCGGGCCCAGTTCTGGCAGGGGCGGGTGGCCACCATCACAGGTTGGGAGGCCGTGAGGATGACCGACGGGCGTGCTCAGGGGGCCACCAGTTCATTCCAGTCTGTTGGGCTCGCTCAGCGTCCGCAGCCCTTCTCGGCAGTGCACTTCCCCTGAGGTGCCCCGCCGAGCCGGGTGCGGGGGCTCGTTGAGGCTATGCCTCGTGGGAGCAATGGCGGGGGGGTGGGGGGCTGCCGGGCACGACAAGTCAGCGTCGGGGGGTGGGAGGGGGCGGGTGGTGTCGAGAGCAGCGCTTCGTCCTCACGCCCGGGGTCTGTGTCCCTAGTCCCCACAGCGTCGGGGGTGGCACGCACAGCTGCTGAACATCTGCAGCGTGAGCACCAGCCGCTGTCCTTGTGCTCCGGGGTCTGGGCAGGGCAGCACGACCTGCTTCTCGTAGGAGCTGAGAGGGTAGCAGCAGCCGCAGTTCACGTCTACTTGCTCGGTGTGAACGTTGAAACTACAAAGAAGCCACAGCCGGGAGCTTGGGTCAGGGCCGTTGCCCCGGGAGTGCTCCTCCTGCTCCTCCCCGACCGGCCCCGGAGTGCGACCCCTGCTCCTCCCGGACGGCTCCAGGGAGAAGGGCGGTGCCAAGTGCCTGGGCTAAGGGGGCCCTGAGGAGCGTGCCCCCTGCCCTTGCTGGCCTCCCCAGCTCCCGGGCAGTCAGGAGAGGGTCTGCCTTTGCCCCAGGCAGGCTGATGGAGGCAGGGCGCCGGCCTGGCCACCTGACTGGCTGGCACGCGCTCAGATGGGGGAGGCTCCCAGCCTGGGGCCAGCAGCTCACCTGGCGGAGGAGGGGCAGAAGCCCTCACAGCGGGTCACCGTCACGTTGGCCGTGCACCCCTTGTACGTGACCTCCTCCTGAAGCTCCGTCACCGAGCAGATCCCTGGGAGGCAGATAGGTGTGGTCAGCTGCCAGCCCTAATGCACGGGTGGGGGGCGACACACTCTGACCCTCCCAGGGGGCAGGAGGAGTGAGGCGGGGATTCACGAGGCTCCCACGAGTGAGGAGGGAGCAAGCTGCGAGCTTCACAGCTGCTGCTGCTCGCAAGATGTCAGGACGCCTGCCTGCCCACAGTGCAGTCTCCCCGGGGCCCTCGCCCCTGCACTATAGCCCCTGCCCCAGGCCGTCTCCCCTTGTTCCAGCGCCGCTGCCCTCGGACCTCACAGCTGTGCATGGGAACCAAGGCTGATGCTCTCTCGTGTGGTGTGTTCCTTCCGGAAGCTGGCTATTTTGGGGGTACCCCGAGGTCAAGGGTTTCCTGATCCCTGCTGAGTTACACTCAGGCTCCTACCCTCATGGCCCAACACTGACCTGTGCACATGGGCGTCTCTGGTCAGCTGGGACCAGAGCCGGGGGGAGCGGGGAGGATGTGAATATCCTGGAGGAGAGAGACAGCATCTCGGGAGCCCCCTGCAGGGGTCTGTCCTCTCGGAAGGGGCAGGGAGGGGCCCCAGCAGACAGTCTGGGCAAGCCGCCGCTGGCACCCCGGCGGCAGGCAGAGCAGCGCCGGCGGCAGGCAGTGCAGCGCCGACATCAGGCGCTGCCCGTGCGGAACGTAAGGGAAGAGGTTCAGTCTGCCGTGCGGCCTGCCGACCCAGGAGAAAGGAGGCTTGCTGGGGAACAAAGGAGATCCCATGCCACGATGCCCAGTGAGCTGCTGTCGGCAATGTGTGGGGAGGGCTGGATGGAGCCCAGCCGTGTGGGGAGTGCGGGCTGGGAGAGAAAGGCACGCCCAAGAGGTCCCAAAAGGTTGGGAGAAAGGTAAGAGGCGGGGGCCCCAGGGGAGAGACCGAGGGTACACTCCAGTCACCAGGCTGCACTGGAGGAAGCCAAGGTGGCAGAGTGGGGCCCAGAGATCCTCCTCACCTGGGGACCTGGTTGGAGAGGAGGCCAGGGGTGAGACGGGGGTGCCCCGGCTCGACCAGGACTCCGCAGTATGGAAGGACGAACTTCCACGGCTCGGGGTAGAGCCGGGCAGGAACACGGTGGTCGGCTGCACACTGGAGCTAGACTGTCCGGTCGTGAGGTTGGTCACCGGAGAGCTGAGGATGGCTGTCATTCCCAGGGTGGAAGACAAGAGGCCGGACGTGGGGATTTGGGAGGTGAGAGACGTAGACTGAGAGGTGGGAGACTGGGAACTCAGAGTGTGGGACGTGGGGGGGCTGGCTGTGGTCCTGGGTGAGGAAGGAAGGAGTGTGGTGCTGGAGGCAGACAAAGTCGACATGTGGGGTGGGGGAGAGGTGGGGAGAGACGGAAGGGAGGACCGACTGGGAGTGGGGACAGGCGGGAATGAAATGGATGCAGTGTGTGACAGGCTTGGGGTGCCTGAGGATGTGAGGCTGTGGGAGACAAAATTTGACCTGGTGTAGTGGGGAGATGGAGAAGAAGAGAGGGGAGGGCTGCCGGTGGAGTGGGGCTGGTGGGTCTCCGGGTGGGTTGGGGTGATGAGTCGGTGGGTTTGTGTGCGTCACCGAGGACGTGGTGGAGGGGGCAGGGCGCGTGGACCGCGTGGCCTCGGGGCGCGGCGGGGTTGGCCTGGCGGAGGTGGTGCGGAAGGACGTGCCCGTGGGGGGACCCGTCGATCGGGCGCTGGTGGGTACAGCAGACGGCGTCGGGCCGGAGTGAGTCGTGTGGGGTGTGTGGGACTTGCTCGCGGTGGCCGTGTTTGTCGCGGTGTGTGTCACGGGGGTCGTGGTTCCGGACCTGGGGGGCGTTGGGGAGACGGTGGTGTGGGGAGTGGGTGAGGATTGCGTGTGGACGGGGGCGGAAGGAGGTGTCCCGGGCACGCTGGAGGTTTTGGTGGTGGTGACTGAGCTAGGCGTCTGGGTGGTCCGAGTGAGTGGCGTGGGCGTGTGCGTGGGCCGTGTGCCAGTGCCGGGCACGATGGGGGTTGCCGAAGGGGCGAGGGGAGGGCTGCCGGTGGAGTGGGGCTGGTGGGTCTCCGGGTGGGTTGGGGTGGTGAGTCGGTGGGTTGTGTGCGTCACCGAGGACGTGGTGGAGGGGGCAGGGCGCGTGGACCGCGTGGCCTCGGGGCGCGGCGGGGTTGGCCTGGCGGAGGTGGTGCGGAAGGACGTGCCCGTGGGGGGACCCGTCGATCGGGCGCTGGTGGGTACAGCAGACGGCGTCGGGCCGGAGTGAGTCGTGTGGGGTGTGTGGGACTTGCTCGCGGTGGCCGTGTTTGTCGCGGTGTGTGTCACGGGGGTCGTGGTTCCGGACCTGGGGGGCGTTGGGGAGACGGTGGTGTGGGGAGTGGGTGAGGATTGCGTGTGGACGGGGGCGGAAGGAGGTGTCCCGGGCACGCTGGAGGTTTTGGTGGTGGTGACTGAGCTAGGCGTCTGGGTGGTCCGAGTGAGTGGCGTGGGCGTGTGCGTGGGCCGTGTGCCAGTGCCGGGCACGATGGGGGTTGCCGAAGGGGCGAGGGGAGGGCTGCCGGTGGAGTGGGGCTGGTGGGTCTCCGGGTGGGTTGGGGTGGTGAGTCGGTGGGTTGTGTGCGTCCGCGAGGACGTGGTGGAGGGGGCAGGGCGCGTGGACCGCGTGGCCTCGGGGCGCGGCGGGGTTGGCCTGGCGGAGGTGGTGCGGAAGGACGTGCCCGTGGGGGGACCCGTCGATCGGGCGCTGGTGGGTACAGCAGACGGCGTCGGGCCGGAGTGAGTCGTGTGGGGTGTGTGGGACTTGCTCGCGGTGGCCGTGTTTGTCGCGGTGTGTGTCACGGGGGTCGTGGTTCCGGACCTGGGGGGCGTTGGGGAGACGGTGGTGTGGGGAGTGGGTGAGGATTGCGTGTGGACGGGGGCGGAAGGAGGTGTCCCGGGCACGCTGGAGGTTTTGGTGGTGGTGACTGAGCTAGGCGTCTGGGTGGTCCGAGTGAGTGGCGTGGGCGTGTGCGTGGGCCGTGTGCCAGTGCCGGGCACGATGGGGGTTGCCGAAGGGGCGAGGGGAGGGCTGCCGGTGGAGTGGGGCTGGTGGGTCTCCGAGTGGGTTGGGGTGATGAGTCGGTGGGTTGTGTGCGTCACCGAGGACGTGGTGGAGGGGGCAGGGCGCGTGGACCGCGTGGCCTCGGGGCGCGGCGGGGTTGGCCTGGCGGAGGTGGTGCGGAAGGACGTGCCCGTGGGGGGACCCGTCGATCGGGCGCTGGTGGGTACAGCAGACGGCGTCGGGCCGGAGTGAGTCGTGTGGGGTGTGTGGGACTTGCTCGCGGTGGCCGTGTTTGTCGCGGTGTGTGTCACGGGGGTCGTGGTTCCGGACCTGGGGGCGTTGGGGAGACGGTGGTGTGGGGAGTGGGTGAGGATTGCGTGTGGACGGGGGCGGAAGGAGGTGTCCCGGGCACGCTGGAGGTTTTGGTGGTGGTGACTGAGCTAGGCGTCTGGGTGGTCCGAGTGAGTGGCGTGGGCGTGTGCGTGGGCCGTGTGCCAGTGCCGGGCACGATGGGGGTTGCCGAAGGGGCGAGGGGAGGGCTGCCGGTGGAGTGGGGCTGGTGGGTCTCCGAGTGGGTTGGGGTGATGAGTCGGTGGGTTGTGTGCGTCACCGAGGACGTGGTGGAGGGGGCAGGGCGCGTGGACCGCGTGGCCTCGGGGCGCGGCGGGGTTGGCCTGGCGGAGGTGGTGCGGAAGGACGTGCCCGTGGGGGGACCCGTCGATCGGGCGCTGGTGGGTACAGCAGACGGCGTCGGGCCGGAGTGAGTCGTGTGGGGTGTGTGGGACTTGCTCGCGGTGGCCGTGTTTGTCGCGGTGTGTGTCACGGGGGTCGTGGTTCCGGACCTGGGGGGCGTTGGGGAGACGGTGGTGTGGGGAGTGGGTGAGGATTGCGTGTGGACGGGGGCGGAAGGAGGTGTCCCGGGCACGCTGGAGGTTTTGGTGGTGGTGACTGAGCTAGGCGTCTGGGTGGTCCGAGTGAGTGGCGTGGGCGTGTGCGTGGGCCGTGTGCCAGTGCCGGGCACGATGGGGGTTGCCGAAGGGGCGAGGGGAGGGCTGCCGGTGGAGTGGGGCTGGTGGGTCTCCGGGTGGGTTGGGGTGGTGAGTCGGTGGGTTGTGTGCGTCACCGAGGACGTGGTGGAGGGGGCAGGGCGCGTGGACCGCGTGGCCTCGGGGCGCGGCGGGGTTGGCCTGGCGGAGGTGGTGCGGAAGGACGTGCCCGTGGGGGGACCCGTCGATCGGGCGCTGGTGGGTACAGCAGACGGCGTCGGGCCGGAGTGAGTCGTGTGGGGTGTGTGGGACTTGCTCGCGGTGGCCGTGTTTGTCGCGGTGTGTGTCACGGGGGTCGTGGTTCCGGACCTGGGGGGCGTTGGGGAGACGGTGGTGTGGGGAGTGGGTGAGGATTGCGTGTGGACGGGGGCGGAAGGAGGTGTCCCGGGCACGCTGGAGGTTTTGGTGGTGGTGACTGAGCTAGGCGTCTGGGTGGTCCGAGTGAGTGGCGTGGGCGTGTGCGTGGGCCGTGTGCCAGTGCCGGGCACGATGGGGGTTGCCGAAGGGGCGAGGGGAGGGCTGCCGGTGGAGTGGGGCTGGTGGGTCTCCGAGTGGGTTGGGGTGGTGAGTCGGTGGGTTGTGTGCGTCACCGAGGACGTGGTGGAGGGGGCAGGGCGCGTGGACCGCGTGGCCTCGGGGCGCGGCGGGGTTGGCCTGGCGGAGGTGGTGCGGAAGGACGTGCCCGTGGGGGGACCCGTCGATCGGGCGCTGGTGGGTACAGCAGACGGCGTCGGGCCGGAGTGAGTCGTGTGGGGTGTGTGGGACTTGCTCGCGGTGGCCGTGTTTGTCGCGGTGTGTGTCACGGGGGTCGTGGTTCCGGACCTGGGGGGCGTTGGGGAGACGGTGGTGTGGGGAGTGGGTGAGGATTGCGTGTGGACGGGGGCGGAAGGAGGTGTCCCGGGCACGCTGGAGGTTTTGGTGGTGGTGACTGAGCTAGGCGTCTGGGTGGTCCGAGTGAGTGGCGTGGGCGTGTGCGTGGGCCGTGTGCCAGTGCCGGGCACGATGGGGGTTGCCGAAGGGGCGAGGGGAGGGCTGCCGGTGGAGTGGGGCTGGTGGGTCTCCGAGTGGGTTGGGGTGGTGAGTCGGTGGGTTGTGTGCGTCACCGAGGACGTGGTGGAGGGGGCAGGGCGCGTGGACCGCGTGGCCTCGGGGCGCGGCGGGGTTGGCCTGGCGGAGGTGGTGCGGAAGGACGTGCCCGTGGGGGGACCCGTCGATCGGGCGCTGGTGGGTACAGCAGACGGCGTCGGGCCGGAGTGAGTCGTGTGGGGTGTGTGGGACTTGCTCGCGGTGGCCGTGTTTGTCGCGGTGTGTGTCACGGGGGTCGTGGTTCCGGACCTGGGGGGCGTTGGGGAGACGGTGGTGTGGGGAGTGGGTGAGGATTGCGTGTGGACGGGGGCGGAAGGAGGTGTCCCGGGCACGCTGGAGGTTTTGGTGGTGGTGACTGAGCTAGGCGTCTGGGTGGTCCGAGTGAGTGGCGTGGGCGTGTGCGTGGGCCGTGTGCCAGTGCCGGGCACGATGGGGGTTGCCGAAGGGGCGAGGGGAGGGCTGCCGGTGGAGTGGGGCTGGTGGGTCTCCGGGTGGGTTGGGGTGATGAGTCGGTGGGTTGTGTGCGTCCGCGAGGACGTGGTGGAGGGGGCAGGGCGCGTGGACCGCGTGGCCTCGGGGCGCGGCGGGGTTGGCCTGGCGGAGGTGGTGCGGAAGGACGTGCCCGTGGGGGGACCCGTCGATCGGGCGCTGGTGGGTACAGCAGACGGCGTCGGGCCGGAGTGAGTCGTGTGGGGTGTGTGGGACTTGCTCGCGGTGGCCGTGTTTGTCGCGGTGTGTGTCACGGGGGTCGTGGTTCCGGACCTGGGGGGCGTTGGGGAGACGGTGGTGTGGGGAGTGGGTGAGGATTGCGTGTGGACGGGGGCGGAAGGAGGTGTCCCGGGCACGCTGGAGGTTTTGGTGGTGGTGACTGAGCTAGGCGTCTGGGTGGTCCGAGTGAGTGGCGTGGGCGTGTGCGTGGGCCGTGTGCCAGTGCCGGGCAC
This sequence comes from Leopardus geoffroyi, assembly GCF_018350155.1. NCBI lineage: Eukaryota > Metazoa > Chordata > Mammalia > Carnivora > Felidae > Leopardus > Leopardus geoffroyi. Next base: position 114,994,303 of record NC_059329.1, on the reverse strand, counting down.
GATGGGGGTTGCCGAAGGGGCGAGGGGAGGGCTGCCGGTGGAGTGGGGCTGGTGGGTCTCCGGGTGGGTTGGGGTGGTGAGTCGGTGGGTTGTGTGCGTCCGCGAGGACGTGGTGGAGGGGGCAGGGCGCGTGGACCGCGTGGCCTCGGGGCGCGGCGGGGTTGGCCTGGCGGAGGTGGTGCGGAAGGACGTGCCCGTGGGGGGACCCGTCGATCGGGCGCTGGTGGGTACAGCAGACGGCGTCGGGCCGGAGTGAGTCGTGTGGGGTGTGTGGGACTTGCTCGCGGTGGCCGTGTTTGTCGCGGTGTGTGTCACGGGGGTCGTGGTTCCGGACCTGGGGGGCGTTGGGGAGACGGTGGTGTGGGGAGTGGGTGAGGATTGCGTGTGGACGGGGGCGGAAGGAGGTGTCCCGGGCACGCTGGAGGTTTTGGTGGTGGTGACTGAGCTAGGCGTCTGGGTGGTCCGAGTGAGTGGCGTGGGCGTGTGCGTGGGCCGTGTGCCAGTGCCGGGCACGATGGGGGTTGCCGAAGGGGCGAGGGGAGGGCTGCCGGTGGAGTGGGGCTGGTGGGTCTCCGAGTGGGTTGGGGTGGTGAGTCGGTGGGTTGTGTGCGTCACCGAGGACGTGGTGGAGGGGGCAGGGCGCGTGGACCGCGTGGCCTCGGGGCGCGGCGGGGTTGGCCTGGCGGAGGTGGTGCGGAAGGACGTGCCCGTGGGGGGACCCGTCGATCGGGCGCTGGTGGGTACAGCAGACGGCGTCGGGCCGGAGTGAGTCGTGTGGGGTGTGTGGGACTTGCTCGCGGTGGCCGTGTTTGTCGCGGTGTGTGTCACGGGGGTCGTGGTTCCGGACCTGGGGGGCGTTGGGGAGACGGTGGTGTGGGGAGTGGGTGAGGATTGCGTGTGGACGGGGGCGGAAGGAGGTGTCCCGGGCACGCTGGAGGTTTTGGTGGTGGTGACTGAGCTAGGCGTCTGGGTGGTCCGAGTGAGTGGCGTGGGCGTGTGCGTGGGCCGTGTGCCAGTGCCGGGCACGATGGGGGTTGCCGAAGGGGCGAGGGGAGGGCTGCCGGTGGAGTGGGGCTGGTGGGTCTCCGAGTGGGTTGGGGTGGTGAGTCGGTGGGTTGTGTGCGTCACCGAGGACGTGGTGGAGGGGGCAGGGCGCGTGGACCGCGTGGCCTCGGGGCGCGGCGGGGTTGGCCTGGCGGAGGTGGTGCGGAAGGACGTGCCCGTGGGGGGACCCGTCGATCGGGCGCTGGTGGGTACAGCAGACGGCGTCGGGCCGGAGTGAGTCGTGTGGGGTGTGTGGGACTTGCTCGCGGTGGCCGTGTTTGTCGCGGTGTGTGTCACGGGGGTCGTGGTTCCGGACCTGGGGGGCGTTGGGGAGACGGTGGTGTGGGGAGTGGGTGAGGATTGCGTGTGGACGGGGGCGGAAGGAGGTGTCCCGGGCACGCTGGAGGTTTTGGTGGTGGTGACTGAGCTAGGCGTCTGGGTGGTCCGAGTGAGTGGCGTGGGCGTGTGCGTGGGCCGTGTGCCAGTGCCGGGCACGATGGGGGTTGCCGAAGGGGCGAGGGGAGGGCTGCCGGTGGAGTGGGGCTGGTGGGTCTCCGGGTGGGTTGGGGTGGTGAGTCGGTGGGTTGTGTGCGTCACCGAGGACGTGGTGGAGGGGGCAGGGCGCGTGGACCGCGTGGCCTCGGGGCGCGGCGGGGTTGGCCTGGCGGAGGTGGTGCGGAAGGACGTGCCCGTGGGGGGACCCGTCGATCGGGCGCTGGTGGGTACAGCAGACGGCGTCGGGCCGGAGTGAGTCGTGTGGGGTGTGTGGGACTTGCTCGCGGTGGCCGTGTTTGTCGCGGTGTGTGTCACGGGGGTCGTGGTTCCGGACCTGGGGGGCGTTGGGGAGACGGTGGTGTGGGGAGTGGGTGAGGATTGCGTGTGGACGGGGGCGGAAGGAGGTGTCCCGGGCACGCTGGAGGTTTTGGTGGTGGTGACTGAGCTAGGCGTCTGGGTGGTCCGAGTGAGTGGCGTGGGCGTGTGCGTGGGCCGTGTGCCAGTGCCGGGCACGATGGGGGTTGCCGAAGGGGCGAGGGGAGGGCTGCCGGTGGAGTGGGGCTGGTGGGTCTCCGAGTGGGTTGGGGTGTTGAGTCGGTGGGTTGTGTGCGTCACCGAGGACGTGGTGGAGGGGGCAGGGCGCGTGGACCGCGTGGCCTCGGGGCGCGGCGGGGTTGGCCTGGCGGAGGTGGTGCGGAAGGACGTGCCCGTGGGGGGACCCGTCGATCGGGCGCTGGTGGGTACAGCAGACGGCGTCGGGCCGGAGTGAGTCGTGTGGGGTGTGTGGGACTTGCTCGCGGTGGCCGTGTTTGTCGCGGTGTGTGTCACGGGGGTCGTGGTTCCGGACCTGGGGGGCGTTGGGGAGACGGTGGTGTGGGGAGTGGGTGAGGATTGCGTGTGGACGGGGGCGGAAGGAGGTGTCCCGGGCACGCTGGAGGTTTTGGTGGTGGTGACTGAGCTAGGCGTCTGGGTGGTCCGAGTGAGTGGCGTGGGCGTGTGCGTGGGCCGTGTGCCAGTGCCGGGCACGATGGGGGTTGCCGAAGGGGCGAGGGGAGGGCTGCCGGTGGAGTGGGGCTGGTGGGTCTCCGGGTGGGTTGGGGTGGTGAGTCGGTGGGTTGTGTGCGTCCGCGAGGACGTGGTGGAGGGGGCAGGGCGCGTGGACCGCGTGGCCTCGGGGCGCGGCGGGGTTGGCCTGGCGGAGGTGGTGCGGAAGGACGTGCCCGTGGGGGGACCCGTCGATCGGGCGCTGGTGGGTACAGCAGACGGCGTCGGGCCGGAGTGAGTCGTGTGGGGTGTGTGGGACTTGCTCGCGGTGGCCGTGTTTGTCGCGGTGTGTGTCACGGGGGTCGTGGTTCCGGACCTGGGGGGCGTTGGGGAGACGGTGGTGTGGGGAGTGGGTGAGGATTGCGTGTGGACGGGGGCGGAAGGAGGTGTCCCGGGCACGCTGGAGGTTTTGGTGGTGGTGACTGAGCTAGGCGTCTGGGTGGTCCGAGTGAGTGGCGTGGGCGTGTGCGTGGGCCGTGTGCCAGTGCCGGGCACGATGGGGGTTGCCGAAGGGGCGAGGGGAGGGCTGCCGGTGGAGTGGGGCTGGTGGGTCTCCGGGTGGGTTGGGGTGGTGAGTCGGTGGGTTGTGTGCGTCACCGAGGACGTGGTGGAGGGGGCAGGGCGCGTGGACCGCGTGGCCTCGGGGCGCGGCGGGGTTGGCCTGGCGGAGGTGGTGCGGAAGGACGTGCCCGTGGGGGGACCCGTCGATCGGGCGCTGGTGGGTACAGCAGACGGCGTCGGGCCGGAGTGAGTCGTGTGGGGTGTGTGGGACTTGCTCGCGGTGGCCGTGTTTGTCGCGGTGTGTGTCACGGGGGTCGTGGTTCCGGACCTGGGGGGCGTTGGGGAGACGGTGGTGTGGGGAGTGGGTGAGGATTGCGTGTGGACGGGGGCGGAAGGAGGTGTCCCGGGCACGCTGGAGGTTTTGGTGGTGGTGACTGAGCTAGGCGTCTGGGTGGTCCGAGTGAGTGGCGTGGGCGTGTGCGTGGGCCGTGTGCCAGTGCCGGGCACGATGGGGGTTGCCGAAGGGGCGAGGGGAGGGCTGCCGGTGGAGTGGGGCTGGTGGGTCTCCGGGTGGGTTGGGGTGGTGAGTCGGTGGGTTGTGTGCGTCACCGAGGACGTGGTGGAGGGGGCAGGGCGCGTGGACCGCGTGGCCTCGGGGCGCGGCGGGGTTGGCCTGGCGGAGGTGGTGCGGAAGGACGTGCCCGTGGGGGGACCCGTCGATCGGGCGCTGGTGGGTACAGCAGACGGCGTCGGGCCGGAGTGAGTCGTGTGGGGTGTGTGGGACTTGCTCGCGGTGGCCGTGTTTGTCGCGGTGAGTGTCACGGGGGTCGTGGTTCCGGACCTGGGGGGCGTTGGGGAGACGGTGGTGTGGGGAGTGGGTGAGGATTGCGTGTGGACGGGGGCGGAAGGAGGTGTCCCGGGCACGCTGGAGGTTTTGGTGGTGGTGACTGAGCTAGGCGTCTGGGTGGTCCGAGTGAGTGGCGTGGGCGTGTGCGTGGGCCGTGTGCCAGTGCCGGGCACGATGGGGGTTGCCGAAGGGGCGAGGGAGGGCTGCCGGTGGAGTGGGGCTGGTGGGTCTCCGAGTGGGTTGGGGTGGTGAGTCGGTGGGTTGTGTGCGTCACCGAGGACGTGGTGGAGGGGGCAGGGCGCGTGGACCGCGTGGCCTCGGGGCGCGGCGGGGTTGGCCTGGCGGAGGTGGTGCGGAAGGACGTGCCCGTGGGGGGACCCGTCGATCGGGCGCTGGTGGGTACAGCAGACGGCGTCGGGCCGGAGTGAGTCGTGTGGGGTGTGTGGGACTTGCTCGCGGTGGCCGTGTTTGTCGCGGTGTGTGTCACGGGGGTCGTGGTTCCGGACCTGGGGGGCGTTGGGGAGACGGTGGTGTGGGGAGTGGGTGAGGATTGCGTGTGGACGGGGGCGGAAGGAGGTGTCCCGGGCACGCTGGAGGTTTTGGTGGTGGTGACTGAGCTAGGCGTCTGGGTGGTCCGAGTGAGTGGCGTGGGCGTGTGCGTGGGCCGTGTGCCAGTGCCGGGCACGATGGGGGTTGCCGAAGGGGCGAGGGGAGGGCTGCCGGTGGAGTGGGGCTGGTGGGTCTCCGAGTGGGTTGGGGTGATGAGTCGGTGGGTTGTGTGCGTCACCGAGGACGTGGTGGAGGGGGCAGGGCGCGTGGACCGCGTGGCCTCGGGGCGCGGCGGGGTTGGCCTGGCGGAGGTGGTGCGGAAGGACGTGCCCGTGGGGGGACCCGTCGATCGGGCGCTGGTGGGTACAGCAGACGGCGTCGGGCCGGAGTGAGTCGTGTGGGGTGTGTGGGACTTGCTCGCGGTGGCCGTGTTTGTCGCGGTGTGTGTCACGGGGGTCGTGGTTCCGGACCTGGGGGGCGTTGGGGAGACGGTGGTGTGGGGAGTGGGTGAGGATTGCGTGTGGACGGGGGCGGAAGGAGGTGTCCCGGGCACGCTGGAGGTTTTGGTGGTGGTGACTGAGCTAGGCGTCTGGGTGGTCCGAGTGAGTGGCGTGGGCGTGTGCGTGGGCCGTGTGCCAGTGCCGGGCACGATGGGGGTTGCCGAAGGGGCGAGGGGAGGGCTGCCGGTGGAGTGGGGCTGGTGGGTCTCCGGGTGGGTTGGGGTGATGAGTCGGTGGGTTGTGTGCGTCCGCGAGGACGTGGTGGAGGGGGCAGGGCGCGTGGACCGCGTGGCCTCGGGGCGCGGCGGGGTTGGCCTGGCGGAGGTGGTGCGGAAGGACGTGCCCGTGGGGGGACCCGTCGATCGGGCGCTGGTGGGTACAGCAGACGGCGTCGGGCCGGAGTGAGTCGTGTGGGGTGTGTGGGACTTGCTCGCGGTGGCCGTGTTTGTCGCGGTGTGTGTCACGGGGGTCGTGGTTCCGGACCTGGGGGGCGTTGGGGAGACGGTGGTGTGGGGAGTGGGTGAGGATTGCGTGTGGACGGGGGCGGAAGGAGGTGTCCCGGGCACGCTGGAGGTTTTGGTGGTGGTGACTGAGCTAGGCGTCTGGGTGGTCCGAGTGAGTGGCGTGGGCGTGTGCGTGGGCCGTGTGCCAGTGCCGGGCACGATGGGGGTTGCCGAAGGGGCGAGGGGAGGGCTGCCGGTGGAGTGGGGCTGGTGGGTCTCCGAGTGGGTTGGGGTGGTGAGTCGGTGGGTTGTGTGCGTCACCGAGGACGTGGTGGAGGGGGCAGGGCGCGTGGACCGCGTGGCCTCGGGGCGCGGCGGGGTTGGCCTGGCGGAGGTGGTGCGGAAGGACGTGCCCGTGTGGGGATTTGTCGACTGGGCGCTGGTGGGTACAGGAGACGGTGGGACAGAAGGAGTTGTGTGTCGTGTGTCGGACGTGGTTGATATAAGTGTTGTGTGTGTGCTCTCTTCAGGGTGGAGTGTGGCGTGTGTCATGACGGGACTTGTGTGTTGGCTGCTGTGGCCTTTGGTAGTCTCAGGGGCTCGGGGGGACTCCGTGTGCCTTGTCTCCCTGGTGGCAGGTGTGTCCGGGGTCCCGTGATGTGTAGCGATCGCTGCGGGAAACAGTGTGTGTCAGTCAAATGCTTCTCCTCCTGGTCTTACCTGGGTGACGACCCGTCCCGTCCCCCAGTCCTGACTCGTTTTCTTCCTGCCCGCCTGTGGCTTCTGTGTGTACCTGGTGGGGATGTCCCAGGCATTCCCTGAGCGTGTCTATCTTGTTACCTTCCGTCTCCCCCTCGGTTTTTGTGAGCCCTTTGCACCTTGGCTTCTGGAGTGTGCTTTTAGTCGATACTGCTTTGCCTATGTGGCCGCTTTCCCCTCCCCCACTCTCATCTGGCTGTCTTTGCTGGGCGGCGCATGCGGCCGTGGGCCTCTTGCTGGTGTTCTGGGTAAGGTCTCAGTGTGTAGGTTGCTGTCAGCCGATTTGGGACGCTTGTCACCCAACCTGTAGTACTTTGGGCTGCACTGAAGGCAGTGGCAAGTGTGCTGGCTCCCTGGGTGTGTGTTTCCCCTGGGGTGGGTCTCTGATGCTGGTCTTGAGAAGCTGAGCGGCTGCAGTTAGGGCGCCGTGCTTGAGCCTGGGTGTTCGATGGGCACCCCCTCGTGACCCGACCTCACCTTCCTCCCTCCCATGCAGCCCCTTGCCGCTTCCGCCCTGTTTCTGGGTATGTGTTGTGCCTAGTCTTTTGGGGCCTGTCACGTGGAGGCATCCTTACTTGGGGGCCCCGTGTAAGTCTCTGACGTTTGTGGGATCAGCGGTACTGGTGTGGTCTGCTCTGTGGCCCGAGCTGTGGATTGCGTGGCTGAGCTCAGCGTGAACGTTGTGGGTTTCCTTGTGGCCTGTGTCACCGTGGATCCTGTGGCCGTTGTCTTGATAGAGGCTGTTGGGGCTGGTGCTGAGGTGGCCCGTGTGGTGATGGCAGAGGTGGTTCGAGGAGAGTCTGCAGGGGGCAGAGCCCAGAACATCCCTCCAGCCCTGCCCCCACTTTCCCTGCTGATTCTGAGGTCCCTGCACCCCTCGGGAGGGCTCTGTCTCCCCTGTCCTCGCCCCTCTCATTCCCATGTGCTACTGTGACTGGCCCTGGCTTGAGTGGCTTTGGTGGTGGTTTCATTGACCGCGTGGCCGCTGGGCCACCGAGTGTCCATCCACCCACCCTTTCTAATAGGACACAAGGTGTGTCGGCCGCCAGGAGGCCTTCTGCTGTGCCGGGTGGGGTGGGCAGCATGCCGGGCCCGTGCCTGTTGCAGGGGCCCGTCTCAGTGGCACGTCGTAGGTATTTTCTATCAATAGTGTAAGGCGGAAGGGAATGGTCACGTTCTGTGACAAGGTTTTCCTAGAATGAGTCTTTTGTGGAAACCGAGGGCCACCCCGAAGCAGGGATTCTGTGCTAAGGATGCAACTTTCTGGAAAGTTCTCTCAGTGCTGAGGTGTGGGGCCCCTCCCCCCATCCGCACCCTGAGCTCCCCGTCAGCCTTGGTGTTCTCAGTGGCTGCTTAGGCTGCGGTGGGCCAGGGGGCAGAGGCTTAAATGTCCCTTCCCCTGTGACCTCACCGGTCCCCCTGTGCAGAGCAGCCCCAGGGACTGTCCTGGCGAGCTCCCCGCCCCATCCCCCACACACTGGCTGCGGATGCAGGGACAGGATTGTCTACCACCTGACCCGACCCGACAGACACAGCCCTGCCGAGCTGGCGGGGAGCTGGGGGAGAGCGCCCTTCCCCTCGGCACCTAGGGCGTGTGCAATCACCTGTGGTGGGCCCGGGCGTGGCGGGTGGCGGCACTGCAAGAAAAGGAGCGGTGAAGAGGGTCTGCCCCCCGCCTCGTGCAGCTACAGACCCCGGGGGACGAAGCTGCCACAGAGGTGCCCAGGTCCCTGCTTTTCGTCTGCCTCCGTCTGCACCTTCTTCCGTCCCGTCCCATGATAAGGCGGTCGTCTGGGCGACCTGGTGCTGAGTTCCCAGCGGATTCCCGGTCCACGCCCACACCCCCCAGCAGGGTGGCAGGGTTGGGTCTGGGGGACCGGGTGGGTTGATGTTTGGGGAGGAGGAAGGGAGGCTGATGCTTTTCCTGTTTGTACTGACCGGGCTCAGACTTGCCAGGGTCTCCGGGAGCCTCAGCTGGGTGGTCGCAAGAAGGATGTGCGGGGTCTGGGGCGCACGGGGTGGGTGGGGGGCTTGGGAGGGGGCCTTGGGTGGCCGATGGGGCTTACCACAGGGAACGCAGCTCCCCTTGCTGTGGTCGAAGTACTCGTGCCGGGAGCAGTTGTAGCAGCCTGGGGAGCGGGTTGCAGAGAAGATGGTCTGGAGGGCCCCGCCCCGCCCCTCTGTGTCTCCAGCCTGTCCCGGCGTCACCGCCGAAGCCTGGATACAGGCCCCCCACCCCCCGCCCCCGTCCCCAGCCCCCGACACCCCGTTCTCCTCCCGGTGCATCCTCTGCCCAGACCTCTTTCTTGGCCTGTACCTTCAATGTTGGTCCCCGGGACGCTCTGCGGGTTCCCGGGGCAGAGGCACGGCTGGTAGTGCCACGTGCAGCTGGTGTCCTGGGTTTGTGTGGGCGCACTGTCCCCCGACGTGTGGTCGTTGTAGAAATCGCAGTAGACGGCTGGGGGAAGGGGCATCCATCAGGCCTTTGGTGCCCTGGTCGGGGGGCCCGAACGCGGGTCTGGGGGGAGGGGCCGCCTGTACCCGCGCCCGCCGGGGGAGAGCACTGCATGCGGGCAGCCTTGCCGACAGGGCAGGGCACTCACGGCAGAAGTCGGGGGTCCTCCAGTCCACGCACACGCCCTTGTCCAGGCAGGCCTTGGCGTAGGCGGCAACCGCGTCGCACAGGCACTCGCAGTCCCCGCTGGTGTCGCAGCCACACGTGTCTCGCACGCAGGCCTCATAGTAGGGCAGGCGGTACACCTGTGGGAAGGGGCCCTCAGAGCCTGCCCGGCGCGCCCGCCTGGGCCAGGGTCCGAGGAGCGCACGGTGGGGGGGGGGGTTGGGGGGGCTGGGGGCGCTGGGGGCGGGGCCCACCTGGCTGTGGCAGGCGGCGAAGGTCTGGCTGTTGATGATGTTGCAGGTGCGCTCTGCCCACGCGTGGCGGAAGGCGTTGAGGCTGCAGGGGTCCAGCGTGAGGCTGGCGTCTCCGCACAGGGGGCTGTCTTTCCACGAGTTGACGAATTCCAGCTCGTCGGACGCCACGTACTTGCTGCGTGTCTCAAAGTCGTCTTTCATGTTCCCGTTGTAGTTGCCGCACAAGCCGCACAGTGCGTCCTGCGGGGGTCTGGCGTCAGGCCGGGCGCCGCCCCTGCCCCGCGGGCTGCCCCGGGCCTTGGGGCAGCGCCCGTACCTGGGCAGCACGCGTGATCTTGATGTAGACGGTCATGTGCTTGTTCCAGACGAGGGTCAGGTTGTACCTGCTACCGATGGTGATGTCCAGCACCAGGTTCAGGGAGCCGGTTTGCACCCGGAAGTGAACGTGAGGGTCCCCCCCACTGACCGTGTACGTCCTGTCCGCCAGCACTATGGTCAGGTCCTGTGGGGCGGGCTGTCATGAGGCGGCCTGTCCCCGGTTCTTGGCGGCCGCCAGATGTCACCGGGCTCCACGTCCCCTGCCCGGGGCTCTCTGAGGCAGTGTGGACACGCATTGGGCCAGTGCCTGCCAGAGGCCAGTTCTGTGCTGGGGGCCTGCCCTCTGGAATTTGGGCAGAACATTCCAGAGCGTGGTGGAAACTGAACCAGGGGCTGAGGATCAAGCTTCTGGGAAAAGCACCCCCGCCCCTTAGCACCGCTATGTAGCTCCGGGGGCTCCTGCCGCCCACCACGCAGACGGCAGGGGTCTGGGGGTGCCCAACGGCCAGGACCTGGGGCTCTGGTGGCTGAAGTGTGAGGAGGCCCCACCCAGCCCGCTCACCCCCAGGAAGATCTTGACGGCCCGGGAGCAGGTGACGCCTGACTTCCCACACACGACGTTCTCTGTCAGGACCTTGAAGGTGGGCCGGGAGCTGTTGGCCCCGCAGCTGTCCTGTGGGGAGGGGGTGCTGAGGAGCCTGCCCAGCGGCCCCCGTGGCACCCACTGCCCATGGCCCAGGGCGGGGCCTTACTGTGGTCAGGACGTAGCTGCAGCTGCCATCGAACGTGAAGCGCTGCCCGTCAAAGGTGACCACGTGGCCCTCCCCGTACAGGGTGCAGGTAGACGAGCACCGGGCGCTCTGCCAGCACGTCCACCTCCCCCCCGAGCAGGTGCTGGGGAGAGAAGCTGGTGATGTGGCGTTCCAGGGGGTCCCAGGTCCTACGTGCATTCCCGCTGGGCCCCGACCTTGGTGGGGTTGGTGGGAGACCCCGGGGACACCTCCGGGCCACCGGGGCCTCCGGGGTAAGGTTGTGGCTTACCACGTCTTACAGTCAGTGTGGAGTTGGGCGCCCCGGGGGTAGGAGACCCCTGCAAACTCGCATGGACACTCCTCAGGGGGTACGCACTGCCCCCTGGCGTTCTCGTAGAGCCCCTCGGCACAGACACAACCAGGCTCGCACTTGGTGGGCACCTGTACGGAGAGGGTCAGCGGTCCCTGGGAGGACGGCCTTGCCTGCTGCTGCCAGAGGGCCCTGGGTCCTCCTGAGACCCCCGGTATTCCTCCCAGTCTGTCCCCCGTGGCCACACCTGCACCAGGCCCTTCTCTTAGCAAGGTCCTGGTGCTTCTGTGTCACTGTTGAGCTGTGACATCCCCTCCCTGAGTGGTGGGAGTCCTGGCCACCAGGGCCACTCATGACCCTCTCAGCCCCCTTTGGGCACCAGCCACCCTCGTCACGGGCTGACGGGGACAGAGGGACAGCGTGGCCCTGCCTTCCCTGGGGATTTTGCGAAAATCCTCTCGTGGTCCAGGGAGAGGCCCTGGGCGGCGTCCGCCACAGGCTGTCCAGGGGGGGTCTACCCTCGGGGGACCTCCCTTGCCCCTCTGCCCCAAGCCTTACGCAGGGGATGCCACTGGCCAGCATCTGGCACGTGGGGGCACAGGCTGCCCCAAACGTGTTCTCCGAAGACTGGTTGCAGGACTGGAAGATCTTGGGGGCCGAGCAGGTGGCTGCAGGGAAGTTGGGGGGGGTGGGGCAGGGGTGAGGCCGGCTTAGAGGGGCCACGGCACGTGGCTGTCCAGTCCCACCGGCCTCTGCACAGCTACATACCCAGGAGCATCTGCGGCCGCCCTGGGCAGCTCAGCCTCCCGTTGATGCAGTAGCTGCGAGAGGGGGGCTGTGTGAGTGTGCTGGCCCTGGCTGGGGGCCGCGGGCTAGGGTGGGCTGGCTCCCCTGGGGACCCCTTGCTCACCAGATGACGCCGTTGACCATGGCAGACTGGTCAGCTCGGATGAACTTGGAGCCGTCCAGGAGGCAGGGGCACTGGGCCTTGCGCACGCACCGGGCCTCGTGGTCGAGGTAGGTGCCCTCGGGGCAATTACAGCCGTCCATGGGCACGGCACTCGGGTGGCACTCGGCAGCGCGGTCCGACAGCGAGAGGCACGTGCGGCCGCAGGCCCGGCTGTCGTAGCCGAACGTCTGGTTGCCCGTGCAGGGGGTGGCTGTGGGGGCGCTGGGGTCAGGCCCTCGGGGGGGTGGCTGGGAGAAACTGGGCGGGATCCCGTTGTGACCCCTGCCCCCCCTCCCCCATCCCCGCATGCCCTGGGCCCCTCCCACCCCTGCCTGCGCCCGCCACACGCACTGCAGTTGTCCACGCCGCTTCTCCAGCCCCGTAGCAGGACGCCCCGTGTGGCACACGCTCGGGCATAGTCACTCAGGACGGCGCAGATGTGGAGGAGGGTCTCCTCGTAGTTGCAGGCCTGGTACACGCACCTCTGCGGGCGGACAGGGCATGGTAGCCGGGGGACCCCCGACCCCCAGGGCCCACCCCCTGAGCCCCCCACTGGCCCGCAGGCCCTGCCCACCTTGTAGAAGGGCCTGGGGTTCACCGTGGCATGGCACTTCTCGAACACCGTGCCCTCCCTCACCAGCACTGAGCAGCGGGTCTCTGCACACACCTCTGGGGGGACAGGGGCGGCATGGGTCTTGGGCTTACCCAGCCTGGGCCTCGCGCCCACCCGCGGATCTCCCCCGGGGCCTGGCACTTACTGTTGAGCTGGCTCATGGAGCAGGGGTCAGTCTCACGCTCAAGCGAGGCTGGGCAGTTCCCGGTCCGCCAGGAATCCACAAAGAGCGAGGCAGTGCCCTCAACGATGCCCGTGCTGGCCATGAAGTCATCGGTCGTGTCCCCGTTGAAGGTGCCACAGAGCCCTGCACCGGCCGGGCTGTGAGGCGGGGAGCCAGCCTGCTCTCCTGCCCTGCCCCAAGCTTCAAAGCCCGTCTCCTTCCATCACCATGCCCTGGGCATGAGGCTGTCACTGGCTGCCACCTGGGAGGGCCAGCCTGGGGCCGTGAGCGCTGAACGAGCAAGACTCTCTTGGGCCCTTTCTCTGCTCTGGCCAAGCCGGGCAGGCCAGGGAGGGGCTCACCTGTGGTCTGGCCTCTGAACTGGGGCCCGACGGTGACGTACGCCTGGAACACGGGCTTTAGCTGGATCACGAGCTCCAGCCCGAAGGTGGTGGCCATCTGGAGGTGGGTGGACGTCTGCCTGAAGACTGTGATGTTGCCTGGGGGGACAGGGGGCTCAGGAAGCAGCCCACTTTGGGACTGTCTCCCAGCGCGACCCTAGGTGCTGGGCAGGGGCTAAGGACGTACGAGTCTTGTATGGTAGCCACTTGGTATTTCCTTTGTTGGTGAGGACCTCGTCCTGAGAAATCACGATTTTGTCCTGGAGGGAGGGTGGCCTGAGTCATGGGGGGTGCCAGGAGCGGGGGGTGGCCTTCCCTCCTGCCAGGCCGGATGAAGCAGGAGCTGGGACGTAGCAGGGATGCAAATGCTTGGGAACCCGGGGTGAGTACAGCAGCCGCGCGACAGGGTGGCCTTACCTGGCTGGACTCGTAGATGACAGCAGCTAGGGCGGTCTCCGAGTGAGAATGCCCAGACTTGTCGTACAAGGCCATGAGGGACCCCCCCTCGGGGAGCTGCGGGCTCTAGGAGGGGGATGTGGCTCAGCACAGATGGCCCGGGGGTGCTCGGTGTGACCCTCCCACCCCCGCCGTGGCGTGTCCTACCTGCAGGAGGATGTAGGTGCAGGTGCCGTGGAAGCGGTAAGGCCTGGCATCGAACGTGGTGACGAAGGAGCCGCCTTCCAGGGAGCAGCGTCGGGGGCAGGGCTGCTCTGTGCACTTCCACTGGCCCATGGTACACTGGCTGCAGACCGGGAGGGGCGACCCAGCTGGCACCCCCAGACGCTCCAGGCTGGCAGAGCGGGCTGCCTCCGGGGCTGAGGTTGCCCCTTATATAAACCCCGTGTCCCGCCCCCCACAGCTCCGTCCTGCCCGTGTGCCCTGGCTTACCAGGTCTGGCAGGCGGATGTCATGACCTCCCCAGGGGCGTAGACCACCCCGCTGAGCACGCAGGGGCACTGGGTGACCGGCACGCAGGTGCGGTTTTTGGAGATGTCATCGAGAACCGTATCTGCAGGAGAGGGCTTTCCTAGGCCCGGGGCCAGATGCCCTCCCACGCCCTCGCTGGGCAGTCCTTCCCGCTCCTGTCCCTCTGTTCCCTGACCCCGTCCCCCCCTTGCACTTGCAGCCACCCTCCCCTCGAGCCAGGGTGCCCAGACCCAGGGGCTGCTCCTGGTCGCATCCGGTGCCATGTGTTCTGGCGCTCTCTTGGACCCCCCAGTGACCTCCCTCCTGCCCTCACCTCCTGGACAGAAGCAGCCGAAGGTGCAGAAGCTGGAGCAGGCGTGCTGGGGGTTGGAGCAGGTCCTGACGCAGGCCTCGCCGCACTCCTGGTACACCTGGTTGGCCGCGCACTGGCCCAAGGCTGCAGGCACGCGCGGCCTCCGTGAGAGCCCGCCCCTCCTGCCCCGCCCCGCCCCGCCAAGGGCCCAGCCCAGCCCTCCTCCACCCGCTCTCCTTCCGTCTCACAGACATGGGGGGGGGGGGGCGGCACAGGGGGCCTTTCCCCAGGACTCACAGCAGAGGCCGGGGCCCCTCCAGTTGCTGACGGCCTGGCCAGCCATGCTGCACTGGCGTGAGTACTCAGACAGCGTCACACAGCTACAGTCCCGCCGGCCTGGCGGGACGCACGCGGCCATGTCCACCTGGCAGCTCAGCACGAATGTCTCTTTGGGCACGTTGCACTCGGGGGACACCAGGGCCAGCAGCTGGCTGCAGATCTGGGCCTGGGCAGAGGGCCATTCGGGGTTTTGGGGGTCAAGGCCGATCCCACGCCAGCCTTAGAAGGCTAGGGGTGTCGTTGGCCTCGGAGAGCCCTCCACCGGCCGGCCCCGACCGTGGCTGAAGGGCTACCGCGGCCCCTGGGGTCCCCGTCACCTCACGTACATGCTCTGCCTGTGGGACCCAGGGGCTGGGGACGGCCTCGTAGGTGCAGATCTCGTTGGGGTCATCCAGCGTCTGGAGGGCGGCATACATGTGGGGTTCCAGGGGTTTGCCTAGGGGTGGGGGGCGGAGCAGGGTCAGCACCATGGGGCCGGGCCTCGGGGGGTCTGGGCCCCGGCCCCCACCTACCTTCCTCACTCAGAAACTCGTCCGTCCGCTCGCCGTTGAAGTCTCCACAGAGACCGCACAGCCTGCCCCTGTGCCGCTTCTCTACGAGCACCTGCAGTGGCGGGTGGGTGGGCACCGCCGTCAGGGGGCCCCGGGACCCTCGCCGCACCGGTGGGGTGAGCCCGGGCCCGCCCAGGCTCCTGGTCGGTGCCCCACGCTGGGAGGACCGTGCCCCGGCCCCCCACCCCTGCCGGCGTCCTCACCATGAGGTGGGTGCCCGGGCCCCACATGACCACCAGCTCTAGCTCTAGCTGCTTGGTCACCAGCTGCACGCTCTGGCCGAAGGGTGTTATCTGGAGCCCGTTACTGGTGTAGGGCAGGCTGACGACCCTGTGGGACGAGAGTGGTCAGGGACAACCCCCTTGCCCGCCCAGCTTCCCACCCCAGCCACGTGGCCTACCCCACATCCTTGACGGAGATGACTGCCTTCTGCACGGTGACCACAGAGGCCCCCAGCTCCACAATGATCCGGGAGATGCTCCCGCTGGGCTCTCGCCGTAGCTGGACGCTGAAGGTGGGCGACGCGTCTTTGCAGGTGGCAGAGAAGATGTAGTTGCAGGTTCCCGGGAAGTCGTACACGTGGCCGTCGAAAGTGGAGAAGTGTCCGGCCCCCCATGTGGAGCACCAGCCCTTGTCTGAGCCTGTGGGGGTAGCGGACAGAGTCTTGGGGCCCTGTGTCCACCTGGCTGATGGGGCAGGTGTGGGGAGGCTTGACCCCACGAGCTGGGCCCCTGGCCAAGTTCCAGGCCCTCCTGGTGTGGGCGGGAAAGAGGTCCCGCCCGCCCCGCAGTCCCAAGCCAGCTGTGGGCTGGGTCTGCCTCCCAAGCCTTACAGGAACTGAGGCATCGGCCCCGGGGTCGGCAGGGCGCAGAGCTGCAGCTCAGCACCCACGCGGGCACCTGCCCCCCTCCGGCTGCGTGGGCTTGTTTCCCTCCAGGCGAGGGGCCGGCTGAGACTTTGCGGAGCTGGGTTCCCCTCAGGGAAACCCCAGACCACGGCTACCCTGTGGCCTCGGTGCTCCGGGCGGCCCTGCAGGACGGGCTGGGAGGCTGGCTGTGGCCCTCACCGGTCTTTGGGGACTCCTGCAGCCTCTGGAGGCCCGGGTGCACAGAGGAGGTGTCGTCTAGGCCTGTGTGGACAGAGGCCGCGGTCAGCACCGCCCCGGGTGTGCGGCTTGTCGGCCAGGAGCCGTGTGGCGGGAGCCGGAGCTGCTGGCTCCGGCTCTACTCCTCACGCCCTCTGAGCAGCCCGGCTCAGCCACGCGTGTCACACGTGCACGGGGTCCCTGCGTGGGCAGGCCGGTGCACGTGCACGCGTGCAAAGGCAAGGAGCGGGGCCTGAGGGCGAGGAGATGGCAGTCGGGGGTGCTGGGAGGACGGAGAGGCCCCTGGGGGAACGAGAGGTGTGCGGCCCCGTGCCAGTCCTGTGGGCGGAGTGGGGCGAGGGGTCCCTGTGCCCCGCCGCACCTGTGGTCTGCCTGCCGGGCTCCCAGCACTCACGCGGCAGGCGCCCCCCAGGTTGAACAGAGAGAGCCCCCCACGCAGGACAGGTTGCCTGGCTCCCCTGTGGACCCCGGGCGGGAGGGGCCTTGTGGTCACTGAGCAGGAGGCTGCGAGGCGACCTGGGGAGGGAGCGGCCCCCTGACAGCCCAGGGCTGGGCCTTGGAGGCGAGCCGGCCTGGAGTCGGTGGGCGGCTGTCCGGGCTGTCCTTCCGTCTGGCTGCACCCCACCCACTGTGTTCCCAGGGGTGAGGTCCAGAGTCCCCGGGGGGCTACCCCGTCTACCAGCCGCCCAAAGTGGCTGCGTTCCTCCCTCCTCCCTCCCTGTCAACCTCTTAGTCTTGGGATCGTGGTGACCGTTACTAGAGAAATGCCCGGTGAAGACGGTCACGTGACCGCCAGGGGCAGGAGTCGCTGACCCCGCTGGCGACTCCAAGCGCAGCTGGAGTCGGGGGCCTCACCTGTGGGCCGTGGCCTCCTCGGCTCTCCCCCCCTGCCGTGCTCCCAGTGCCTCCGTCCCCCAGACCCACTCGGGCCCTCAGTTCTGCCGAGGCCCCCGCCTGCTTCAGCAGCCTGTGCAGCTGTTGGGGTTCCTGATCCTGCCCCCTCCCCCGTGCTCCCTCTGCCTCTGGCTCTGCCGTGTTTCTGGGTCTCAGGGCGATGCCAGGGGATGGGGACAACTGCCCGGTGGCCGAGCGGGTCCCCAGATGGGGCAGGTGGCATAGAGGCTGTGTTGCTCTAGTTCCCATGGGCTAGTGACACTTGGTCTCCTGGGCCTCTTCCCTCCACGGTGTCCCCCACACGGGTCCCCATCTCTGCCCCTCCTCTCAGTTCACCACCGCCCTCAGGACACGTCCGGCTGTATCCTCTGCCCCACCCCCCACAGTGGGTCACTCCCTGGTCCCCCCCCCCCCTTGCAGTGGCTACTCCACCAGCTCCTCGTCCCCCCCCTGCCAGCCTCACTGAGGCCCTCTGGCTCTGTGTCAGCCGTGGCCCCCACCACTGGCGGCGGAGGCTCCCTTGAGGCACGCTCAGGAGGCAGGCCAGGGGGCCCTCTGCACTTTCCGCTCAGAATCCCAGGACAGGCATGGCCTCTGCCCCGGACTCCTGGGGCCCGCAGGGCGGGCGGCTCTGCCATCCCAACCGTTCTCAGCCCCGCAGGCCACGGCGCCGCCAGAGCACGTGCTGTCCCTTCTACAAGCTGGGAGACCCTGCCCGCCCCTGCCCGTTCCGTCTCCACCCCGGCCTGCCTCAGGAGCCTTCTTCCTGTACCTGCCCCAAGTCCCCAGCACCCCAAGGCCCCTGCGTCTGACCTTGTGCTCTTTGAGTCTCTGGTCCAGGAGGGCAGGGCCCGCCTTTCAGCACCCTCACACGAGTTGGTGCTCGAAGGGCGTTTGCCGAAACGTGGATGGATGGGGCCTGTGGCACTCACAGCTGGACCCCCGTGGCTCGACATCCACTCGTCACACCTGCAGGCCTGCACCCCACCCCGGCTGGCTACCGGGTGCCCCCCTTCTCGTCCTGGTTCTGGGTCCAGGTCTCAGAGGGGACATGCCCAGGCAAGTGGCCTTGGCTGGCCAGGGGTCCTGAGTGCTCAGAGCCACGAGGGTGAGGGACAGGCTTCATGGGAGGGAAGGGGCGGGGCGGGCCGAGGGGAGACCCACTGGGCTCAGGAGTTCATGGCCCACCCCCAGTACCTGCACCCAGGGTCCCCGGCCGAGGGCCCGCCAAGGAGGGAGCAGCCGACCAAGGATTAAGCAGAGAGAAGAAACCAGTCATGCTGGGCTCGGGCAGAGAGAGGCCCAGAGGGCTTGGTGCCCGCGGTCTCTGGGCCACCGTAGGACCCCTTGGGGCTGGCTTGGGGGCAGGAGTGAAGGCTGTGCTCAGCCTGTGGCATCGGGGGGTCTGGGGTGGTTACCAGCAACCGGAGGTGGGGGTGAGGGCAGGGGGAGAGGGACCCCTGCTCCTTGGGCCTGGCTGGGAAGACGGGGCGGGAGGAAGCGGCAGCCCTGTCTGAGCCTCTGCAACGGTGGTGGTGGCCCTGGGCCCTGACATGAGCCGCCTTCCGGCCCCGCTTCCTTCATCCTTACGGTAGCCACGTGAGGGGGGGAATGTTTCCTCCACTTTTACGGGCAGCGAAACTGAGGCCTAGAGCCCACTTCGTGGCTCGTCTGTTCATAGGACCCAGTGGAGCTGGGGTCTCCAGCTGGGCCCTTCGGCTCCAGCACCCACGAGGCCGCTGCCCTGCTCCCTACACCCTACAGCGCTCTCAGGTCCTGGGGCCCAGTGTGGAGAGCGGAGCCCCGGGCAGCACCGTCCTGCCCAGCATGCCCGCGTCTCGCCGCACGCACGGTCGTTGACGAGACTGTGTGTCCCCGAGGGACCCCTGCCCTGCCGCAGCCCAGCGTCCTTTCTTGGCCACTGTGCCCAGGGCAGGGGTGAGTGGCAGCCTGCTCTCTGGCAGAGGCCCGGGTCTTGGCGAGTGGGGGGCAGCTACAGAGCAGGGAGGGGCCTCCGCTCCATCGACGTCCTTGCGGCCAGCCTGACGCCGGGGCAGCGGGCGTCTGTCCGCCCCTGTGGCGCGGCCTGCGGGCCCCCACTCACCAGCGCCGAGCAGGGCTCCCCCGCAGGACAGGAGCAGCAGGAGCCGAGGCCCCAGCATGATGCGTGAAGAGAGGTCACCGCTGGACCCGGCCCCTCCCGTCGCGAACACCGGGCAGGCTCCCTGCACCTGTGTGCAGCCCGAGTGGCCGGCCCCGGACGCCTTATGTAGTGGCTACAGGCCCCGCCCCGGCCTCACCCACTGGGCACCGGGGTGGCCAGACAGGACTTGGCCTTCGGAAAGCTCTTTGGTGGGCGGTAGCCCCGTTATCGCTGGCCTCCAGGCAGGGGCCAGCGTGGGCCCTCCAGAGCCTTGCAGACACGTCCTGTGTTTGCTCCAGGCTGAGGTGGCAGGGGCACCATCAGCCACACCTTGGGGGCTGAGAGGGTGCTCGCCCCGGGCGTGCAGGGAGGCTCCTGGGCACCGCTTGTCCCTGGCGGGGGAGCCCAAAGTGCTCGGATGGTCCCTGGGGTGGACTCCACCCTCATCCAGACCCTAGCACCCCCAGAGGTGCCAGCCTGCCCAGCCCCACCCCTGCCTGGGAGCAAAGACCACCCAGTGGAAGGACCACATTTTGGGGTGGGGCCATCACTGACAGCAGCAGGCCTTGGGACACCTCCCCGGGGCCGAAGCCACCCCAAAGCGCAGGGGCCCCCGTTGGGCACCTCCTCCCTGGTGATCCTTCCCCGCCAGCCCCCTGGGGGGGTGAAGCACCAGAGTGGTCCTGCTGTATCCAGAAGGGCCCCCGTTACCTTTTTCTGACCCCCATGGCTCTGAGTTGCTTGTAGGCAGAGGAGCAGGGCCGGAGCGGCCACAGGGGGCTGCCCATCTGGGAGGGCATCTCTGTGGGGGCTGGGTGCCAGCCTCTGGGTGCCAACCTCCCAGGCAGAGGAGCAGGGGCTGTGCCCACCGCCTCCTGGGAGAAGCGCATGGCTGGAGGGGGGGGGGGCGGGCAACAGCTCAGGGGACAGGGAGTGGGCAGGACACAGGCCAGCACCGAGAAAGGGGTCAGGGTTAGGCCCAGGATGAGGATCATGATCAGGCCAAAGGTCAAGATCATGGTCAAGGTGAGGGTCATGATCAGGGAGGGTCAGGAGGTGTGTGTGTTTCGGATCCTTTGTGGGATCTTCCAGCAGTCGGGGAGCAGGTATGGATTTGATGATTCTCCAGGGCAGCCTGGCCTTAAATGGGAGCCTGTGTGGGACCCCATGTAGGAGCCTGGGCCCTGGTACAGGGGCTTCCCCTTTCCTGAGGTTGGTTCTGGCCCCACAGAGACTTGGGGGTGCAGGAACCCTAGGCTCCTGCTGTCGAGGAACCCCCAGGCTGAGCTCCCCACAGGACACTCCACCCTGCCTCACAGATAACCTGTGTTTATGCTAAATAAGCTATAGTCTTAACGTAAAGTTGTTTAAAAAATTTTTATTTATTTTTGAGAGACAGAGTACGGGAGGGGTAACGGCAGAGAGAGAGGGAGACACGGAATCTGAAGCAGGCTCCAGGCTCTGAGCTGTCGGCACAGAGCCCGACACGGGGCTCAAACCCACGAGCTGTAAGATCATGACCTGAGCCGAAGACGGACACTTAACCGACTGAGCCCCCAGGTGCCCCTTAACACAAAATTCGTTTCGTGGAGAGCTGCACTCAGAGGCAGCTGGCCCTCCGGTCCCTGAGTCTGGGCCAGGTGGGTGTAAGGTCCCCAGGTGTGCTAGGCACTCCCATGCCTGCATTTTCCTTTAACTGAGAAGCAGAGGTGGATAACAAGGGGTTCCAAGCGGCTCTCCTGCGTTCCTCTGCCCTGGAACCACCCCTGCTGGGGTCACTGCGGCCAGAAGCCCGGGCACACAGGGTGAGGTCTGTCCAGGCTCTGCCATGGGGCCACTGTGGGGGTTCTCCCTGCCCTTGGAGAGCTCACACCCTCATGGGGGTCTCACATCGAAGCTCTGAACTTAGAGGGGGCAAGCCGTTGGGTGGGTGGGGCTGAGGTCCCACAGGGACAGGTGGGTGGGTCCTCCTTGAACCTCAGCCCTGGCCAGGATGCTCGGTGGGTAAGGGTGCCTAGACAGGTGGCAGTGGGGAGGTGACTTAGCAGACCTTGGGACAGGCGGGATAAGGAGAGAGGCCCAGAATCCTGCTGGAAAAACATACCTGGGATGCCTGGGGCCCTCTCCCACCAATTAAAGCCGCCCCTGAGGTCCCCTTGGGCCAGGGCTGCCAGGCCTTGTTCTCTGCCTGGACTCTTGTGAGCCGCCCCCCCCCCCCCCCACAGCTGCTTTGCCCACCCACAAGTGGAGTTCTCACCCAGCCACAGGGCTGCCTGCTACCCCTCCCAGGAGGCACCCGACCACAGGGCCTTGGCACGGGCCGCTCAAGCCTCAGGACATGCCAGGGGGACAGCAAGGAATGGAGCCAGAGAGGGAACTGTGGTCATGGGCACACCCCCGGATCACTGACGTGTAGGACCTGGGGGAGGGCCAGGGCTTGTGGCACGTAAGGGGTCCCCACGTTGGGGTCTCCAGTGGCACCCCTCCCCCCCCCCCCCCCCCCCCCCCCAGCAGCTTGAAGGACTCCAGTGTGGCCCCAGGACTGCCAACAAGGCTGTCATGGGGCCTGGACTAAAGGAATCTGTATACGTGTGCATGTGTGGGACTCGGTTTGAGTTTCCTGGAAAAAGCTGTACATTCCAGGGGCTGTCACCTCCGAGCTGTTCAGGCCTTGTGTGCACAGTCAGTGGACGGCTCTCGCCTGGAGCCGTGGGTCCCAGGTCCCTTTCTGTACACCGGTTTGGCGGGAAATCAGGCAGAATGGCGTTTCTCTTTGCTGACCTGGGAGCCCTGAATGTGCTGAGCAAACAGTAGGAGATAAGACTGTGTGCACCCATTGTTCCCGGCCGTGCGGGTGATAAAGGCACAGCCCGCTGGCCAGCCTTGGGAAGCGGAACCCACGGGCTGGACAAGTGGGTGATTGTTCGGCCTCACGCCCCAACTCAGACCCCTGCCCTCGCCCTCTGTCTGCATGGCGGGGCCCTGAGCGGCACATCTGGCCCCGGGCCCCGGCTGGCGCTCCAGAGGGCCCACAGCCCCAGGGCCCAGCGTCTCCGCAAAGGGGCCCTTCACGGCCCACTCGGGAGGGCGGGTGCTGGCCCCTAGGTAGCGGCTCTCCCGGAGGCCTTGACCTGACCTTCACTTGGGACCGAGAGCCTGCTTGAGGATGTAGGCATTCACCGCTGGCAGGTGCTTCCAGAAAGCTCCTGAGCAGGCTTGGGGTCCCCAAGGCCCTGGGTTTGCTGGACCCAGGTCTGTGGAGGTAAAAGTGCCAGAGGACACAGTGGCCGGCCAGCCCCTCTGGGCCCCACCGGCCAGGTGTGGCATTCCCCAGGGGAAGGCAGGTCAGGCTTCACCCCAGGCTCGAACCACGGCTCGGCCCCAGCGATCACCGCCTGACCCAAGTGCCGAAGACCGCGGCTTTGGGGAAGGATTTCCATGCGGGAGCCAGCGGCCGTGACCTTTCTGAGGGGTGGGCCCGGCAGCAGCCAGGGAGGCTGTGGTGACCGACAGCGCTGGGGTGTGCGGCCCACGTGGGGTTCCATTGCTGGGTGCGAAGTGGGGCGTCCTCCACCCCTGACATCAAGGACAGAGCTGAGGGGCTGGGCTCAGCCCCTGGGCACCTGCCGATTGGGGACATTGTGCAGACCAGGAGACCCAGGGCCCGGAGGGGCCTGGGAGGGGACCCGGCAGTGGAGGGACCTCTGGCCTGTGGCGAGAGTCACTCCAGCCCCACCTTTGCCCCAAGATCCGCGTGTAGCTGGGGGCCCAGCAGGTGCCCCTCCTTCTCTCTCTCTCTCTCTCTCTCCCCACCAAGTGTCGTTCTTGATCCCCACCCCCGGCAATCTGCAGCCCCTTCCTCCTCAAGACCCCCAGCCCTGGAGCTGCAGGCCTGCGACCCCTCCAGGTACCCCTGTCATGCCCCAGCCTGCCTCACTTGCCCTGCTCTCTGGCCCCCTGCCCCCCTCCCGGGCCGGCCCCTCCAGACCCCAGCCCTGCTGAGGCAGCACCATAGGCAAGGGGCCCCTGGGCCACCCCTGCTCCCTGAGCCACCCCTCCTGTGGTCCCGGGGCCACCCTGCCGCCTGCCCTCCCCCCAACCCCGCACCTGACCCTGCTTGGTCTGCACCTTTAACCTCTGCCGGCCCTAGGCCTGGATTTGGGGTGGGTGCTGCCCACCCGAGGCCAGGGCACCGGCCGGCACCCCCTGCCTTCCGTTGGGGGGCGGGGGTACCCTGTGCTGCTTCCCGTGGTAGCTGACTGGCTTGTTCCCCCAGCTCCAAGTGGAGGGTCCGGAACCCTCTGTCCCCTCAGCTGAGGGCCCCCTGGGAGTGACTGCAGTGATGTGCCCCCAGCCCCTGGTTGGCCCCCAGCGGCCCCCCCCTCCCCGCCTTGGCTGAGTGCCCCCCACACCTCTGTGCTGGGGCCCCGATTGCCAGCGGATGTTGGGAGAAAAGCAAACAGATAAGGTCGGTCAGGCAGGATTTGGGGTTTGGGCCCCGGTGGCAGGAGCACCGCGAGCCAGGCGGGGGGGTTATCTGGCCTCCCAAGTATGGAGGTGGCAGGTTCTGGAGTGTTTGCTCTCCGCTGGTGGCCAGGGGGTGGAGGCTGATGTTGGCGAGCACATGGGGAATAGGGGGGTCGTGTTGGGGGGCGTCCAGTTCCGGCCGCGCCCAGACGGGGCAGCTGTCTGCAGCACACGCTTGTTTCTCTCTGTCACGTGGGTCCGCGCTGCGGCCACAGCCCTTCCCGGCCCTTGCCGCGTGCTCACGCGGGGAGAGAGGCAGGAAGGAGCTGCCTCTTCTTACAGGGGCACGAATCCCATCCTGGGGGCCCCAGCCTCACGACCCCATCAGCTCCCAAGGGCCCACCTCCTAATTCCAGTCCCTTTGGGTAAGAGCTTCAACATATGAGGTTTTGGGGGGGGTGGTCGCACACAGGTGGTTCATCACAGTGTGGGAGGTAATCAGGCTCGGGGGTCCTGCCGGGCCACGAGTCGGGTGGTCTCTGAGGGCAGACGTCTTCTGAGCTGGGAAGGCCCTGAGCGGCCCGGGAAGGCTTCCTGGAGGAGGTGGGCTAAAAGTGTGGGCCAGACAGACCGTCAAGGCCAGGAGCTGGGCCAAAGGAGGGAGAGGTCACGCCAGAGTGTGTCCTGGCTCTAGAGTGAGCTGGAGGAAATGGAGAAACTGAGGACCGGGGGTGGGGGAAAGAGGAGGGGCCCTGCACGAAGGGGAGAGGCAGCCGGCGAGGGTGGGCCCGGCCAGGTCCGAGGGGTCCTGGGGCAGGCTGGCACTGCCCGGTGTGGCCTGCAGTGGTCCGGGAGCAAGACCGGCGCTCCCGTGGCCCACAATGGCTTGTTCCACGTGGCCGGTCAAGGACACAGAGCACACCGTACGGGACCAGGTGGCCTTCTAGGGCCACTCACACCAGGGGCCGGCCCAGGGGGGCCTCAAGTACTCCCTACTTGCTAAGCAAGTACTCCCAGCCCTCGGACCGCTGCTGGCCTGCCCTCCAGGGGGGCCCAGAACACACCGGACGAGAGGGCCAAGGCCCCGAAAAAGCCTGCGTGGCAGGGAAGGTCCCGGGGGTCTGAGGCTCCAGACCCACCCAGCATCAGGGGGCAGGGGGCTGAGACTGGCCTTGGGAACAGCCAGTTCCACGGTCCCCTCCTGCTAAAGCAGCCCCCGTGGCTGGGGTTAGGAAAGTGGGCTGCACGTGGATGGAGGGACACAGAGGTCCCTCTGACCCTAACCTTCCCCCCCCGACCTGAGCACAAGAGGAGGTGACACGGATGGTGTGGCCGACTCACCTTCGGAGGCTTGTTGGGGGCACTGACACCTGCCGTGTGCAGGCGGTGGCCTCGGTGGCCTCCCTCTGCAGAGTTTCAGGAGGGACACTGGAGGGGGGGGGGAGGGGCGAGAGGGCCCCGGCTGGTGGTGGCTGGACCCTGGCCAGAGGACACTTCCGCGCACCCCACTCCCAGCCCCGCCACAGAGGCAGGACTCCTCTGCCGCGCATCGCTCTCCATCGTTTCCAGGCTCAGAGCTGGGTCCCCGTGACCCCACGCCCCTCAGAGGTTAGGAACCATTTCTGGAACCGTAGGAGCCAAAGGCACGGGATGGAGTCTCTCTTCTCCTCCCAGTGGGTAAAAGCATGACTTTTTGTTGGGTGTGTTGGTTTCACTCTTGTTTTCCTTAGCAGCTCAGGCAGGTGTAACTGAGCCACCAAAAACCGCATGTGTTTGAAGAGTGCCGCTTAATGGGTTTTGACCCAAGCACATTCCCGCCACCACCACGGGGACAGCAGGGCCCCAGGTGGCCTCGAGCGCCTTTGCGACCCATCCGCACAGGCAGCACACGGGCCCAGCGCACACACTCAGGCTCCGTTGCATCGTCCAGATTCTGTGTAAAGAGGATCCTGCCGTATGGACTCTTTCATCTGGCTGATTTCGTTCGGCATTTTGAGCGAAATCGTTTGAGATCCATCCCCGCTGTTGCCTGATCAGCACTCTGTTCCGTTTCAGCGACGAGCAGCGCTCCCTGGCGGGGCGCCGCGGTCTGCTCGTCCGCTCCCCTGGCGCTCGTGTGCGCACAAGTCACGTGTGTGATGCCCGGGCGTGGCGTGACGGGCACGTGGCTGGTGGCTTTCTGACTTCTAAGGGGCCGGGCGAGCTGCTCCCCAGAGCGGCCGCACTGATTCGCATCCCAGCACCCTCTGTTTCCTCCAGCCCTTGGCGGGAGCGTCATGGCGATTGTAGCAGGTGGGGAGCCGCATCCCGCACACGCACTCACTTGCCATCCTTTTGTTTTCTGTGGTTTTTTTTTTTTTTTTTTTTTTTATGTTTATTCATTTTTGAGAGAGACAGAGAGAGAGGGAGACACAGACTCCAAAGCAGGATCCGGGCTCTGAGCTGTCAGCACAGAGCCCGACGCGGGGCTCGAACTCACAGACTGTGAGATGAGGAGCTGGGCTGAGGTTGGACACTCAACTGACTGAGCCACCCAGGCACCCCGGTTTTAAAGTTTATTTATTTATTTTGAGAGAGAGCAGGGAGGGGCAGAGAGAGAGGGAGAGGGAGAATCCCAGGCGGGGCTCAAACTCACACACCTCAAGATCATGAGCTGAGCTGAGTCAGGTGCTCAACCCACTGAGCCACCAGGCGCCCCCACCCGTCCGTGTACCTCCTTTGGTCGAGTGTCTGTTCACATCTTTGCACATTTTAAAACCAGATTATTTGGCTTTGATTCAGTTCTGAGGGCTCTTGATCTATTCTGGACATGAGTCCTTCTTCATCAGACGCAGGGTTTCAGCGTGATTTCTTCCTGTGTGTGGCTTACCGAGATACCCTAATCATGTCTCTCAAAGAGCAGATGTCCTGGGGCGCCTGGGTGGCTCAGCCGGTTGAGCCACCGACTTCGGCTCAGTTCGTGATCTCACGGTTCGTGGGTTCGAGCCCCGTGTCGGGCTCTGTGCTGACGGCTCGGAGCCTGGAGCCTGCTTCGGATTCTGTGTCTCCCTCTCTCTCTGCCCCTCCCCTGCTCATGCTCTGTCTCAGAAAGAAATGAGCATTAAAAAAACAAACAAACAAAAAAACCAGACATCCTCAATCTGGACAGTGTCCAGTTTACCGAGTTTTCTTTGATGGATTACGCTTTTTTCAGCGTTGTAGCCGGGAAATGACACTTGATCATTACGAAGTGACTTTATTCTTGTCTGCTAACATCCTCTGCTCTGAAGTCTTTGGCGTTAACATTGTCCCCGGATCCTTGTCTCAGTGTGTTCGCATGTCCTCTTCTGTGCCTCTGCCTTGAAGACTCGCGTGCGCCTTTATACTGACGGTGGGCTTCTTTAGGCAACTACGGAGGTGACCAGCTAGTTTATGCGGCCTGAGAACCCGGGTGGGGCTCCTGGGCCCCCGGCCTCGTGCCGAATGCAGCCATTGAGACTCGGGCTCCAGTCACCCTCCTGCCTCTGGCTCCCTTTCTTCCGTCTTCTGTTGCTTCTTTTGGATCAGCTGAATACTTTCTCGTGAGTCCTCGTGCCCCTTCACCGTGCCACGCGCGACAGCCCGACTTCCCGAGTCACAGCCCGGCTCCGGGAGACACCGCCCCGCGTGCCACGGAGCCTGCGCCGCGCCCGCGCCCACGCCCGTCCCCGTGGTGGGTCGTCTCCGAAGAGGCTGAAATACGACACGGCAGGCTTCCACGCCCGTGTGCGCGCGTCAGCAGGCCTGTCTTCACCTCCCGACACCGTTCGGTGTCCGCGGACGCCTTCTTCCTGCCTTTGTTTTTGGGGCGTTTCCCTGGGATGCCAGTTTCTTTTGCTTTGTGTCCCTTGGTGGTTCTGACGGAATCACCGGCCACCGGGTCATGTGTGCTCGTCTCTAGAAATGCGTCCGCACTCTGGTTCCTTTGCGGCCGGTCTCGCTGTGACTTCCTTCCTGTTTCTCGTCTGACCCCCCCCCCCCCCCCCCCAGCGCGTGGTTCCTCTCTGGACCTACGACCTCGGCTTCCCTGACACCGTCCCCGTCCCCGAGGAACGGCTTCAGCCCTTACGGTGCCTCTGTGGACACGCGGGGTTCGGCTGCCGTAACCGTGTGGGCACCCCTCCGGCTCACCCTAACTCCTGCGCAGCCCTGCCCTCCCCGACCCCGTGTCTCCCCTGCCCTCCCGGGGTCACAGCCCAGCTCCTCCCGGCCCCCTCCCTGCGGTGACCGGGAACCTTCTCTTCCGGGATGGCGACCCTCGCTGCCCGGTGACCAGTGTCTTGACTGTTTTCCATACCGCGATCCACCTTTCAGCCTCGGGGAGGAGGGAGACTGGTCTCCGTCACTTCCTTTGCTGGAGGCGGACGTCCCGGATGAGATGGAACTTAAAGAAAACTCACACCGTGGTACATAGCCACTAAGTAAAATGTGGAAAAATGCGTAAAAGTAGCAAGAAGGGGCCGCCACCACCCCCGCCCCCGGAGTCCCCGTGTCCAAACCCGCGAACCTTCTGAGCACCTGCTCCTTCTCTGTGTGCCCAGCACCCATATCCCTCTCCCGGGATGGCCCCGACACCAGGCGTCCACGCTCCCCGCTCTGGAGGCTGGAGTCCCAGACCCGGGTGCCGGCAGGTGGGTTCCCGTGAGGCCCTGAGGGAGGGTCTGCTCATGCCCCTCCCCCAGCCGCTGGCGGGTCCGGCTTCTCTGGGGCTTATAGACGCACCCCCCCCCCCCCCCCACCGTCCTCGCGTGGCCATTCCCTGTGACTCAGAGTTTCCCTCTTTTCGTTGGGACATAGTCCTGACAGCCTCTAATGACCTCATCTTAACTCACAACACCCGCAGGGACCCCGTTTTCAAATCAGGTCCCCTTGCGAGGTCGTGGGGGTGCTGACTTCAGCCCAGGAATTTGGAAGACACGGTTCAACACCAATTGTACACTTCCATGTCTGGGGTCTTGTCTCGGGGCCGCAGTGCAGGGATCCCTCTGCCCTTTGGAGACACCGTTTCGGGGGCGACACGGTGCATCCTTTTCATCTTTCGGGGGGTGCGTGGGACAGGCCGGTCTTCCCGAGGCCTCTGTCCTTGTCCTGCACTGCGGGCTGCTGTTGTAGAAGGAGAAGCCCCTTCCCCGGACCCTGCCTGGCCCCAGAGGGGTCTGGGCCGTGGGTGCCCCTGTGCCAGACCTCTGTCCCTCAGGCGTCTGAGCCTGCTGCACACAAGCGGTCCTCCCACGGGACCCCCCCCAGGGTATGAGTCTCCTCCTGGGTCTCACCCAAATGAATGGGGCACGCCCGGGCCCGCGGCCTCACTGGGGCACTCACAGCCTACAGGACAGGGCGGTGATGACCCCTTCACGACAGCACCCTGTGCTCACTGCCCTGTGCCGGGCTCTGCTCCCCGAGGGTCTGTGGCTGGAGTCTGCCCCCCCCCCCCCCCCAATGAGCCCACCCCCTGCTGACCCCATGCAGGGTTGATGGGCCGGCAGTTCCCTGCGAGCTGCTCCTTGAGAGCTTTTGTTGACTTTCCCAGCTGGCCAGCTCTGTAATCTGCTGGTCAAAGGCCACATCCGCTTCCTCGAGAACCGTGCACGTGGCCACAGGTCCAGGCCCTGCCCCCACTCTAGCTGGTGCTGCGTCACAGACCCTGGTCCCAGGTCCAGCTCTGGCATTCTGGCTTTGTGGAGCCCTGGCACCTCCTGGGGGGTGGCCACCTGCACTCTTTCTTCAGGAAAATGGGGACATCGGAAGCTCTCCGTCGACCCCTGGCCTGTGCACACGGCTGAGGCCACACCGGGGGAGATGGGCCCCTTTCCAGGGGCAGGGGACACAGGCTCTGGTCTTTTGGTCTGGTCTCAGCTCCTTGCTGGGTGGGGCCAGGGGCTGTGTGGACCTGTGCAGGCAGGGTCCCATCTCTTCCCACCCCCAGAGCTAAGTGGTAATTCTGGCCACTTCCCAAGCCTCACAGGCCTCAGGTCTTAGTGGTCACATGTCCCCTGTCCCTGGGGCCCTTCGGTCCTCTCCCGGCCCCTGGCTTCCCTGGGAGGGGCCCAGACCAGGTGGGGCCCAAGTGTTTGGGTCACAAAGGGCCCCGAGGGTCCTCTGGGGGCCTCTGGGTGGGGCCAGGGCCCCCTTCTTGATGCGGGACACAGACTGGCCTTTTGTGCGTGGCAGGCCGAAGCTCAGGGATTTCCTCAGGCGCTCACTCACTGGGCCGAGCTCCCACGTGGTCAGAGGTGGGCAGCCCTCCGTAGGGCAGGGCCAGGCAGGGAGGGCCATGACAGAGCAGGGGACGGCTGGCCAGCTGGGGACAGAGTCCCCACTGAGTGTGACTCTTAGAGCAAAGGGGTCCCTGTGGTGCAAGTGACCGTTGCTTCCTGGCCGTGCTGTGGGAGCACAGGGAGCGATGGCTGCTGTCCCAGGTTCGGACCAGGCACAGAAAGGGGAGAGGCCCGCCCTGCATGCCGGCTGCAGACCTGCAGTCCCAGCTGGGGCGGGGGCCCCTGGGCCCGAGGGGACCAGAGCCGTGCAGGACGCCTCCCAGGGCCCACTGTGCACGAAGACCGTGGTTCCTGGGCCGGTGAGGGTGCTCGTCTGCTTGACCGCCAGGGGGCAGGGGCCCCGACTGCAGGGCACCTGGGGTGGGCGTGGCCACACTCACTGTCACGCTCAGGCTCATGTGTCCAAGTGCCTGGGCAGTTGCACATACCTTGCCCACATGCTGGCCCTGGTGTGCACATGCTCACCGCTCACGTGTGTGTGTGGTCCCACACGCCTGCTCCCTCACGTGGTCACACACACACACACACACACACACACGCCCCCCAGGACAGAGTGCGGGAGCCAGGCACCACCTGCTGGTGAACATCGTCCTGGTGTGACACCTGCTTCTGGAAGCTTCCAGAGCTAGCTGTGCTCAGGTGGGGGTGGGGACACGGTCCCAGGGGCGAGGTCCCTGCACAGGAGGCTGTAGGGGCCCCCAGCTCCCAGAGCAGGCCCAGGTGGGCAGGCAGCACAGCGCACTGGGAGGGTGGGAGCACCCAGCTCCTGGGACCCCCACCCCGGCCTGGCAGGGCCTGCGCGCGGCTCCGGGGGAGGAGGCCCTTGGCTGCACCTGACCTGAGGGACTCTGGTCCCCACGCTCTCCATGGCTGTGCTGAGTCCCTCTTTCCTGTGAACGTTCAGACTCCGACACCAGCTTTCCACCCCTGCTGCCCACAAGGACCCCAATGATTTGCAGTCGCCTGGCCTGGCCCGGGAGGAGGGGGCAGTTGCCTGAAGGTCAAAGGAAGGTCACCTTGGCTTCCGCCCCTGGGGGACCCCGCTCACCAAGGACTCACGGGTGGGATCTTCCCCACCATCTTTCTGCGAAGTTGACAGGCATCCAGCTGTCTTGACCCGCCCCTCCCTTCATCTCCCGTGGCTGCCCCGCCCCTGGCTCCCTGGGACCGTGGTCCCCACCCCCAGATCTGATCATGATGCTTAGGACACGTCCACAAGCACCGGCTGCCCCCCATGAGAGAGAACTCGGGGGCTCCACGTGTGCCTGCTGGGACCCCGCAGACCTGCCCCTTGGCCTGAGGCGGGGTCTGGGGCCTGGCCCGGGACTCTGCGTGGTCACTGGGCAGCTGGCAAGTCTGGGGGCATGAGGGGGCGGGCTCGGCTGGGGATGGTACTTGGGGCAGAGCTGGTCTCCGCCTCCTCAGCCAGACCTCTCCAGGTCACTATGCACAGACCCCGAATTCTGAGGTGTCGCCCGGCGCTCAGTCTCTGTGTTGTTGGAGCTGAGGGCAAGGTCAGTGGTCTTGGTGGGCGTGTCAGGCCAATGCGGTGGGCCCCAGACCCCCGATCCCGGAGACTGCCTCCTCCTGGCCACCCCCGGCCCCTGGGAGAGCACCTTCCCCACAAGGCTTCTCAGGACGGGACCCCCTGCACCCCCACTCCTCGAAACACTGGCAGCAGAACCTGCCTGGTCTGGGAAGCGTCCCGGTGGCCGGAGACCTGCTTGGCCTGTTCAGCGCTGCCCCTGGTGGGGTAACAGCCCGTTTCCTAACTCGCCCGTGGGTGGGGACGAGCCACATCAGGGAAGGGGGTGACCCAGGGTCACACGCGCCTGGAGCCTGGCCCACTCTGGCCCCCTCAGGCCCAGTCACCTTGGTGGTCATCGTGGTTGGTGCTGTTCGGGGATGGCAGCTGAGGACAGTGTCTGGCCTGAGGTCTTCAAACCCCCAGCCAGCCACACGCCCACCGCCCAGGCGGCCCCTTCTGGGCTGGGGGCCTTCATAGTCACTGCCTGTTTGCTCATGGGCAGACCCCTCACTGCCAGGGACTTAGCTGGCCTCCTCCCGGGTCCCAGCAGCCCGGCTGAAGGCCCTGCCTGTGTCTGTGGGGACTTTTGCCCCATGGGCCGCTGCTCTCCCCTGGCAGCTGGCCCTCCTGCCCCCAAGACACCGCGCGGACCACAGGCCATAGATGGGGATAGGAAGTGGCAGTCCACACAGGGGCACGGGAACCGGCCTCTGCCATCAACAACTGTGAGCTTTTATTGAGCACCAAATGTATGCAGCACCTGCTGAGGGTGGGAGGCCCCAGAGCAAAGAGCGGGCTGGCCCTGAAGAGGCCGGTGAGGACCTGTGGCTGCAGACACCCCCGAAACCTCCAGCCCCAGCCCTGCACGCCTGGGCCCACCTCCTCCTCCTCCCCCTGCGCTCTCCCCCATCCTCCTTCCTCCCCCTGCCCTCTCCCCCATCCTTCTTCCTCCCCCTGCTGACCTGACCTGTTGCTGGGGGGTGGGGACCCGGAGGAAATGACCTCTAGGGACCTGACCTGTTGCTGGGGGGTGGGGACCCGGAGGAAATGACCTCTAGGGACCTGACCTGTTGCTGGGGGGTGGGCTCCAGCAGAAGGCAGCCTTGCTCCTCTCCCAGCCTGTCCCTCTAGGGGCCACCTCGGGCCGGGGCAAGGCCAGGAGGGACCCCCTGGGTGCTGAATGAAGGCTGCGGTGGGCTAGGTGTGGCCAGTGTCCCCCTGCCCAGGGGACAGATGCAGGGATGGGGAGGGTCCTGTCTGGTAGCTGACACGGTGCTCTTGGTGTGGTCCCGGGTTCCTCACCCTAACTCCCCTCCCTCATGCCTCACCCAGCCCCCCTCTGCCCTAATCTCACCCCAAGCCGCAGCCTAAACCCCTTGGCCCTGAGCCCTGAACCCTCACCCGTAACCCCAGCCTAACCTCTCTCCCTGAAGCCCCCTGACCCAACACCCCCGAGGCCGGACCCCTCTGAGCTGACCCCAATCCTCTGAGCCTTGCCCCATCTGTGCCCCCGACAGTGTGTGAGTGTCAGACATGCAGGCCCTGAGCCCCAGCCCTCTCTGTCCTCAGGCACATCCCGCCTGGGCCCGAGGGCAAGGCCGTGCCAAGCGGGGACTGCACTCCCCAGGACACTGCTCGATTCTGTGATCCGGACGAGGGGCCGCCCGGCTCCTTCACGTCTGAGAAGCAAACCGATCCTCGGGGGCCTCCTGGCCCCAAGATCCCAGGGCTGGTTCCCGGAAGATGTGGGCACAGGAAGGGCGGTGCTGGACGTGAGCCCACAACAGGACCTGGTCATAAACTGGGTGGGGCCGCGGGGCAGACAACTGGCCCTCCCCGGTGGTTCCTTCCCAGCCTGGCCCCCAGCTGTCGGCCTTTCCTAGGAACTGGCGCCTTTGTTTGCCCTTTGAAGGAGCTGCTGGCCTTGCCTGGCTGAGCCCTGGCCCCGGAGGCTGCAGACACAGAGTCCACCCCGCCCGGCAGCGGGCACAGGCCTGGGGGACCACCGCTGCCCAGGCAGGGGGACCGGGACCCAGCCTAGGCAGGGCACGGGCGGAGGCCCCGCGGCCGCTGCCTGGTCCTGAGCTGGGGCCGGGAGCCCACGGTTCCTCTTTCCCATGGCCTGGCCGCGTCTTGGATGGAGGAGGGTGAAGGTCCACTGAGGGAGAAGGGCCCACTGTCATTTTAGGTTGAAAGGGGGCGCTGGGCAGGGGAGCCAGTGTTTGTTCCGCTCCCGCTGGCGGCCTCTCCCCAGGTATCGATATTCGTGGGGTGATTCTAGTAACACTCTCAGACGGGAAATTGTCTCAGCCGCTCCCTGGCGTGGCCCGCGATTCCCTTGGGACCCCCGAGGCCCTGGGTGGGGGGGCCGTGAGCACCGGACTGTCTTCAGGACGAGACCGCCAGCGATCGGCCCGTTTCACTGGGCTCGCGCTGGCACGGGTGGTACGGGAGCCGCCTGGGGGAAGCCGGGGGCTCCTTGGCGAGGTGACCCTGTCCCCACCACACGCTGCCGGGGGGCCCGGCGGGGAGCGTCCCTCATCTCACTTCCTCGAGTCTTGGCCCCGAGGTGAGGACGGCCCGGCCCCAGGAAGCCCTGTCTGGCGGCCGCGGTTGAGCACAGCCGGCCCCTCGGAAGAGGCGCTGGCTGCTGTGCGGTGGGTCCCAGACCTGGACCCTGGCGGCCCTTCTCCCAGGACGAACGAGGGACCCTGTGGCTTCAAGGAAAACAGCGGACGGGACCGTCGTCGTTGCCACGGGAAATCTGAGCTTTCAGGTTGGGGGTTCGGAGCCACGTCAGCGAGGCGGCTTCCCGACCTCAGGGCCGGGCCACGCGGTGGAGGAGGGAGCGCGAGAGTCCCTGCTGGGAACGGGCCATCTGCAGGGGGACGGTCTGCGGGGCTCTGGGGACAGTGCGGGCCTTGCGGAAATCGCAGAGCAGGATGGACCGGGGGTGGGGGCTTTGCCGTGACCCACGGGGAGAGTCAGCTGCTGTGGGTTCACCTGCCACGGGCTGGGGGTGGCCCTCTTCCCAAAGGACCGAGTCCAAAAACAAACAAACAAACAAACAAACAAACAAACAAACATAAGAAATGTGGGCCCTGGGTGGCTCAGTCAGCTGAGCGTCTGACTTTGGCTCAGGTCATGATCTCACGGTTTGTGGGTTCAAATCCCGCATCGGGCTCTGTGCTGACAGCTCGGAGCCTGAGTCACCTTCGGATTCTGTGTCTCCCTCTCTCTCTCAAAAATAAATAAATAAATAAATAAATAAATCAACCAACCAACCAACCAAAGGACCAAGTCCATGTTCTTTGAGGAGGTGATGAACGTGCCCCTGCCTTTTCCCGCTTCTGTGTGAAGCTGTGTTTTCTCCGGTCACTTCCATCCAGACGAGGTGTCCCGACAGACGGACGGTAGACCCACAGCCAGGAGACGAACCTGCTGCCGTGAAGCCCGGAGTCCAGATCTGCACAAACACCTCTCTTCTCACTGAATTTTTGTGTTGGAAAAGAAACAAGTTTTATTTTATTTTATTTTATTATTTTTTAATGTTTATTTATTTTTGAGAGAGAGAGAGACAGAGCATGAGCGGGGGAGGGGCAGAGAGAGAGGGAGACCCAGAATCCCAAGCAGGCTCCAGGCTCCAACCTGTCAGCAGAGAGCCCGACGCGGGGCTCGAACTCACAAACTGTGGGATCATGACCTGAGCCAAAGTCGGACATTTAACTGCCTGAACCACCCAGGTGCCCCCAAAAGTTGTATTTTATAAAAGTTACATATATTAGCATACGATATGTTCATGTTATTCTTAACTGAAGTAACTCACATTTTAAGAATTTCTCAGTTTTAATACCCAACGTGACCGATATTGATAGATCTCACCCACATAAACCAAAGCTCCGTGGGGCCCTTGACACTTTTTAAGGTGTGAAGAGGTTCTGATGTGGAGACGGCTGTCCCTGTCATTAGGGAGAACAGAGGATTCATTTTCCTCGTCCAGCTGGGGACGCCCCTGTTGCCAACGGGAAAGAGCGTGTGCTCCTGGGCTCCCTTACACCTGCTTGGAGGGGGTCTGACCTTGGGGATGCAAGGTGCCCCCATGCACAGGTGCTGACCCACCCAGACCCCTCCACTCCACAGAGCTGCCTCTGCTCCCGACCACTGCCCGGGGCCACAGCTGGCACTGGCTGCTCTCTGTGCAATCATTTATTCATTACTTAAAATCATTTTTCTCTTCTTTCAAAAATTTTATTTTTTCTATTATAGTAAAATACACACAATGTAAAAAGTACCATCATCACCGACTCTTAAGCGTGCAGCTCAGGGGCGCTAAGCACGTTCACGCTGTTGTGCAGCCGTCCCCACCCTCAGTCTCCAGAACTTTCCATCTTCCCAAACGGAAGCTCTATCCCCGTGAAACACGGACCCCCGGCCCCTCCCCCAGCCCCGGCACCCACGGTCCACTCTGTCCCCGTGAAACACAGACCCCGGCCCCTCCCCCAGCCCTGGCGCCCACCGTCCACTCTCTGTCTCCGGGAATCTGGAGACTCCAGGGGCCTCGTGTGAGGGGATCACACGTGAGCATCACGTCCCCCCAGGTCCATGCACGTGGTGGCAAGTGTCAGAACGTCCCTCCTCGTCAGGACTGAGCGACAGTCCAGGGAGTGGGCGGACTACGTCCGTCCACTCGTCCATCGGTGGACACGGGGTCACTTCGTGTTTCAGCTGCTGTGAACGCGGGTGTGCAAATACCCACTCGAGTCCCTGCTCTCAGTTCTTTGGGGGACACCCTCGGGAGAAGTGGGGTTGCCGGATCACGTGATGATTCTATGTTTGACTTTTTGAGGACCCTCCGCCCCGTGTCCACAGCGGCTTTCCCACCAACAGTGCTCGAGGGTTCAGTTTCTCCGCATTCTCGCCAACCCGTGTTATTTCCTGTCTTCTTTTGTTTTGTTTCTTTTCTCGCAACCGTCAGCCTGGCTGGTGTGATGCCCTGGCCTTCTGGTTCGAAGTCTGTTCACAAAGGCCCGCGGGGCTTGGCCTGGATGCCTCGGAGCCCGGGGTGGGTGTTCAGCCTGGGGGGCTCTGCTGCTCTGTGCCCCTCGCCGGCTGCCCTTACCTTCCCTGGGGAGCCCCCACCCCTGGCTCCTGTCGGAGGCAGAGGGGCCTAGGCTACGTGCCTGCACTGGGGGAGCTGGCCCAGGGATCGGGGTACCCGTGGTCTCCTGCCCCTAGAAGGGGCCCGAAGCCTCCCCCCGGGGCCCAAGGAGTCAGTGTCTCGAGTGTCAGAGCTGAGGCCTGCACATCTGGCTGGGACGAGGGCCCAGGTCTCCCTGTCTGGCCGGAACCCAGAGGGCTGGACACCGGATGTGGGTCCCGGAGCTAACACTCGCGTCTTTCTTTACTGTGCTGTTTAATTGTGCTAAGATGGGGCCCAAGGTGTAGGAAGCAGGAATTTATGGCCACGGGTGAGCCCGGAGCTGGCCTGCCCCTTTCTGTGTTTGCTTTGTGAGTAGTGCCCACGTCAGCCCTGCCCTCCGCCGCTGCCACCCAGGAGGCGCTTGGGTGCCCGGATCGCGTGGCAGGAATTTGGAGAGGTGCCCAGCGCCGCCTGAGACTGCCATCAGGGCAAGCAGGCCTGGGCAGCATTTCCGTTCTGGGCATTCTCAGGGACTATTTGTGCCTGATTCTGTGTATTAAATCGCATAAGTGCTCTGAATGCCAAGTGCTCTCTGGGGTCCCTGTCCCGGCCTGCACACAGGGACCTTCAGGGGGACAGCGGTCCTGAGGCACAGGGTCCCCCCACATCTGCGCTCAGAGTCCCGAGTGCCTGGACCCGGGAGACCGCCTGCTGTTCCCCTGGCCACGAGCAGAGAAGTGACGTGAGGGGCAGGGCCAGCGGCTGGGAGGGTGGCAGCGATCACCCGCCACTCAAGGGCACCCCCCCACCAGCGGGGGTCTTCCTGCCTGGGGAGGGGGCACAGCTGGCCGGCCGGGTGGCGTGGACCTGTCCTCCTGGGGACACAGATGCTCATCGCTGATGGGGATGGCCGCGGTACTGCCCCCACCGGGTCGTGCTGGGGCTGAAACAGTGTCTATGGGTCCTCTTGCCCTGGTGCCCGTGGGCACTCCCAACTGAATTTAACATTAAATATTTGCTAAGGACATAATTTTTAACGGCTGTGCAATATTTTATGGCGCAGCCTCGCTGCCCTTGGCTCAGGGGACAGGGCGCGGCTGTCTGTGACCTGAGGACCCCATGACGCTCCGCACCCCACTAGCCAGAGCACTCACCGCCCCGCCAAGGCGATGGCGAATGTGGGGTCTCATTTCTTTCGCATTTTCTGGAGATAGTCTTCTTGTGGGTTTGGTTATGGCCCTTTGAGGCTGGTAGGCTCAGGGACGCGCAGATGTGGGGTCTCCCAGTTGTGAGTCTCTCCTGTTGTGCTGCTGGAGAGGAGGCCGCGCGCCAGGGGGCGGGGGACCCGCTGGCCCCAGTGCGAGGTGGCCCTGGGCTAGAAGTCCGTGGGCCCCCGTGAGCCCTGACTGCTGGTTACAGGGACGTCTGGGGCCTCTGGGAATCGGGGTCAGACCAGAGCCAGGGCCCCGTGCCCCCCAGAGCCTGCTTCTTCCCCTCCCTCCCCCCGGGGCACCGTCGCCCTGGTAAACGCCACAGGTCCTTTGCGGAAGGTGGGGACAAGGTGGCCAGCGGACGTGCGCAGCCGTGCCCGGGGTCCTCCCTCCAAGCACGGGGTCTGGGGCCGTGAACTGGCTCTGGTCTCGGAGCTGACCCGGGGCGGAGTGGGGGGAGGGAGGTGGGAGGAGGGGGGGCGGAGGGGGGAGGGGGGCGGGTGTCTCTCTTGTCGGGATTCAGGTGGGACGTTTGCCCGCTTGACCCAGGACGTTTCTGCTCATACGATCGAGTGTGGATTCCGTGGGCATCCCATCTATTCCCTGCTAGAAATGCCGTGATCCCCCCACGGTCACCGCGCCTCGCTGCGAGCCACACTGTGTTGACAGCCACCCGGACTCCACCATCCGTCCCGGGAGCCATGCCCAGCTGGCCTTGGATGGCCGAACCCCGCCCGCCGTTCAGCCCCTGCTCCCTGGGATCCAGCTGTCCTCACCGCGTGCAGGTTCCCGGGTCAGAGGCTGAAGCACCCCACCCCCCACCACCACCCCCACAGTCCGGGAGATGTGGCCTGCAGAGGACAGTGACCACGGGGCTCCGCCAGGACTCCTGGGGGCCCCGTCCATGGTGGTGAGACGGGCATGTCCGTCTCGGGGCGGGCGAGAGGCTTCCATGATAGATGGACTCTGGTGTCCAATCTCCCGACGCCTCTGGGTCCCCTTCTGCAGAGACAAGGTGGCTATGGCATTTCAGCCTCACGCAGTGTGGCCACGGCTGGGTCTGTGTGCCACCACCCTGAGCACAACACGAAATGCAGTTTGCTCAGTGCCCGCACCGGCACTCCGTCCTCCGTTAGTGGCCGCCTGTCTGTGTCAGCTGGGGACGCGCCGCCTCTGGGCGGCAGGGCCCCTCCTGCGGTCCGGGCCCCACGGGAACCAGCTGAGGGGCTGGTTTCTGTCACATGTTGGGGGGGGGGGGGAATTCATCAGCTTCCTTCACTCTCTTGCTCAGGAAAGCGCTCTTTCCCTAAAGGTAAACATTCGACCCCTTTTCAGGATGCTGCTTTTTGTCCTTTTTGTTTTTACCATATAAGCATTGCTCAGGATAGCAAAGATTCTCATCAGTGTTATTTTAAAATTGTCTCCTTTATTTGTTGCACAGGCAGAGTAGCGTGTGAGAGCGATTCCATCCGCATGTGGACTCCTGTCTCCCTGCTGGCCACGACAGA
The DNA here is from genome assembly GCF_018350155.1 of Leopardus geoffroyi. Classification (NCBI taxonomy): domain Eukaryota; kingdom Metazoa; phylum Chordata; class Mammalia; order Carnivora; family Felidae; genus Leopardus; species Leopardus geoffroyi. The sequence continues at coordinate 114,955,340 of NC_059329.1, read as the reverse complement.
GGGCCACGGACCACGGAGCTGAAAACAAGCGGAAGTGACTCTCACGGTTCTGGGGCCGGCCAGGCATCTGGAATCGGAGAGGTGTCGCGAACCTGGTCTCTCCTGGAGGCTCTGGGAGAACCCTTCCTGCCTCTGCTGCCATGGCCACTTGGCCTTCTTTCTTGTGTCCCTCCGGGTGTCCCCTCCTGTCTCTTGTAAGGATATTGGCATTTGATTTAGGTCCACCCTAAACCCAGGATGATCTCCTCCCGGGCCCAAAGCTGGTGACCCTCGAGGTTGCCAGGCAGACGTGTCCTTTGGGCGTCATCCAACCACAGCGTCCTAGCACAGTCTTCCTTACGGATCCGGGAGCACCGTGGGGCTCTGCCTGCCCCCGGCCGGCAGGGTGGGGAGAGGCTCTTGGATGCTGATGTTTTCAGCAGCAGCTAAGGGAACGAACACACTAGCAGGAGACGATCCTCGTCCCGGTGGAGATCCAAGGTGGCGGGGAGGGGACAAGCAGGAGGCTGTGACACTGCCTGTCCCCGTGCTTAGGGGGAGGACCCCGGGGCACGGCTGCACACGTCCACTGGTCACCTTGTCTCCGCCTTCCCCAAAGGACCTGCGGCATTTACCAGGGTGATGGTGCCCCGGAGGGAGGGAAAGAAGCAGGCTTTGCGGGGCACAGGGCCCTGGCTCTGGACCGACCCCCTTTCCTGCTGCTTCCCTGTGGGCTTTGTCAACAGCAGGCACTGGCGGGGGCCGTGGCGAGGAGCTTGGGCGATGCTTTGGGGGGCACACTGGGGTGGTGGGGTGTGTGGTGGAGTGTCGGTGTTTGGGGGTACAGGCGGGGGGACAGAGGGGCAGTCGGCAAGGGGGCAGAGAGCAGAGGGGATGCATTGGGTGGTGTTGGGGGGGTGCGTGGGGGTGCATCAGTGGTGAGGGGAGGGTGGGAGCATGGGAGGGGGAGCCTGGGAGAGGCGAGCTGGGGGGCCAGGCATGGAGGGGTGCAGGGGGGCTGGCGTGGAGGGGCATCGGGGGCCATGGGGGGCATTGCCGTGGGCAGTCGTCGGTGGGGGCAGTGGGCCTCCTGCCCTTTCAGCCCCCCACCAGCCGCCCGGTGCCTCCTGTGCACACCAGCTCGGCCCCGGGTCTGAGCACCTGGGTCCCGTAAGCCCCCCTCTCCCTCTCTGTTCTCTGGGCTCACGGCTTGCGTCTGCTGCTAATGCCCGGGTCCCTGTTGGGATGTGCGGCCTTCAGAACTAAGTAACGATTCCCTGGGCGAACTCTCCTCCGTTCGTGACACCTGTCACGGTTCAGGTTTCTCCAACTTGCTAGAAGTTTCTGTGGCCAACGGGACGTTCTGTCCAGCTCAGGCCCTATGGGAGGGTCACGACTCGGGGCCCTGGGTATTTGGAGGAGGCCCAGGCACCTCTGCAGAGCACCGTCCTGCTTTGGAGAAGTGGGTCCTGCCTTGCTCCTGGGCCCCGTGGGGCTGGCTGGCACGGGGCCAGCGAGTGGGGCCATCGAGCTCTGCTGCCCTGTGAGCAGAGTCCTTGGCCCACCACACTGCGGGCAGGCCGCGGGGCCCTGCCGGGCTCTGGGAGGTGGCGCCTGTGAATCGGGGGGGCCACTCGTGGGGCTGGGGAGGCCGTGTGGGGGGACCACCGGCGGCAGGGCCACTGCCTCCGTCCACAGCTGTGGCCGGTTGCCTGAGGCTGGGGCCTGGTTTATGGGGTCTTGCAGGGTCGTCGGCTGGCTCCCAGTAGGACGGAGGCTGGAGCGTGGGCTCGGCCGGCAGCTCGTGGCCGCGGAGCAGAGTCTGGGGCATTGAACTCCGGCACAGCTGTGTTTCAGGGCCCGGACAGCAGGGGGGGCACAGTGAGGCACTGAGCAAGTCGGTGGTGGGCCCGGGAGGCCACTTCCCCCTGGGGGCTGTCCCCGCAGCTGCACCGTTTCTTCATGGTCCACTGGTTTGGGGGGAAGGGGAAGGATTTGCCCACTGGTTACTGTCGGCCCCTGGTCGGAACGTCACCTGCTGGGGCGACGTCCCCACAAGCAGGGCTGTGCCCGAGGGGTGTCGGCCAGGTGTGCAGGGGAAGCGGGATGGGGGGCCCTGGGCGGGAGGGAAGGCTCTGTCAGGACGCGCTTGCTGGAGGCCGCTTGGACGCCCCCCAGTGCTGCTGCTGAGTGGCCGCTGGGACGAGCCTCAGAGGTGGTGTGGCAGGGGTGAGGCTGGCCCCTGCAGACAGAGCTCTGGCCTGCTCATCCAGGGGCTACTTGCCGGGACTGGGAAGTGGCCAGAGGTCTGGACCCACATGGATCCCCAGAGAGATCATGACCTGAGCCAAAGTCAAGAGTTGGACGCTTAACTGACTGAGCCCCCAGGCACCCCTGGAGAATAGCATTTAAAAGCCAAGACCTGGGCCCTAGGTGTGGTCATGACTCCTGGAACGCAAGTCCTCTCAGAGGTACATGTTTGTGTCTTAGCTACATTTACACATCCATCTATCTATTTCCATCTATTATCTCTATCATCTATCATCTGTCTATCTATCTATCTATCTATCTATCTATCATTTACTCAGTGCTTATCGTTTTAAGCCACTGGGTTTGGGATGTTTTGTTATGCAGCAGTAGCTGACTGATACCTGTGGCTGGGACTTTGCAGACTATGTTTGCAGGCTCCCTGGCCAGCTGGCTTCCTGGAAGTCACTGTTGACAGATGGGGAGGGAGGGGAGAATGGATTTGCTTCCTTTTTCCAGCTCCTTTGGAGCCCCTCCACTCACAGAGGATAGCTCCCACCCTTGGGCACTCCCACCACCAGCCATGCCAAACCCCTCAGTGCCCCACCCCCCACACTGCTCCAGGTCCTGGTGACCCCACCTGTCTTTTTTTGTCCCCACCCAGCTATGGGAGTGGAAGCTGCTCTCTGCTACTCCTAATGTCAGTGACTCAGGGCCCCCTTTTGCTCTTCCAGCCTCTAGCACCTGAGTAACCAATTCTCTGAGTCCTCTCTTTTTGAAATGCCTAGTGTGGTTTCCTTTTTCTTATGGGACAGTAATTGATAAAGGGTGGGTTTTTGGGTCAGTCCAGGGTCCAAGGGCTAGAGAGAGGCTACAGAGCAGGTGAGGGGACAAGTGGGGCCCCAGAGACAGAGCCTCTGGGAGGAGGGGCTTCACAACTTGTGGGATGCCACAAAAGCAGGATTTGGGGGATGTATAGCACTAAACAGTTACAATAGAGAAGAAGAAAGAAGGGTCTTGCATCAGTGACCTAAGCTTCCACCTTAAGAAATTAGGAAAGAAAAAAAGCTAATTAAACCTAGAGTAAGAAAGGAATAAGATGAAGCAAAAAACAAAATGAAGCACCAGAGGAAAAAAAATCAATGAATCAGAAAGCTGGTTCTTTGAGAAGATCAATAACATTGATAAACTGATAGGAAATAGAGAAGACTCAGAGTATAAACACTAGGAATGAGAGGTAACATCACTACAGATCCCACAGATGTTAGGAAGATAATAAAGGGAGTATTATGGATAACTTTCTGCCACTAAATGTAGCAACTGAAATGAAATGGACAAATTTCTTGAAAGACATACTTTAGTGAAGCTTGTTCAAACAGAAGTAATTGGAAAGGCTCTGTCTATTAAAGAAATGGAAAATAAAACCAAAAACCTTCTTACAAAGAAAGCTCCAGGCCCAGATGGTTTCACTGGTGAATCCTTCAAACATTAAAAAAAAAAATTTAATGTTTATTTATTTTTGCGAGACAGAGAGAGACAGAGTGTGAGCAGGGGAGGGGCAGAGAAAGGGAAACACAGAATCCAAAGCAGGCTCCAGGCTCTGAGCTGTCAGCACAGAGCCTGACACGGGGCTCGAACTCATAAACTGTGAGATCATGACCTGAGCCAAAGACGAACGCTTAACTGACTGAGCCATCCAGGCATCCCCATCAAACATTTAAAGAAGAAATAACACCAATGCTGCACAGACTCTTCCAGAAAAATTGAAAAGGAAGGGACATTTCCCACCCCTTTCTCTGAGGTCAGTATTAATTACCCTGATGCCCAAACCACACAAAGACACCACAAGAAAGGAAAACTATAGACTAACATCCCTCATGAACATAGATGCAAAAACTCTAAATAAAATTTTGGTAAATTGAATCTAACAGCCTATGGAAATCATGACTGATTGGGGTTTATTACAGGAATGCAGGGCTGTTTAGGATTCAAGTCAATGTAATTCATCATATTGCCAGACTAAAGAAGAAAAATCATATGATCCTCTCAATAGATGCCAAAAACAAAATTATCAAAATTCAACACCCATTCTGATAAAAACTCTCAGCAAACTAAAAGAAAAGACTTTCCTGGTAAATAGCATTCATAAAAAGACTATGGCTGACATCATATTTAGTGACTGAATGCTTGTTCCTGAAAGTAGGAAAAAGACCAGGATACGGGCTCACACCTTATCCAGCCACTGCTGTGCTGGAAACCACAGCCAGTGCAGCCAGCAAGAGAGAGAAACTTAAAAAACGCATCTAGACTGGTCAGGAAGCAGTAAGTGTCTTTATTCACAGATGACATGACCTTCTATGAACAAAATCTGGAATCTACAAAATTGACTGTAATTAACGGGTGAATTTATCAAGGTTGTAGGTACTACAAGATCAATATGCAAAAATCAATTATATTTTCATAAACTGGCAACAATGAGAAATTTAAATAAAAGCACCACTTTCAATAGTGTGAAAGCGTGAAAAATATGAAATACTTAGAGAAAAATCTGACAACAGATGTGACAGGCCCACGTGACTGAGTGCCACAACACATTGCTGAGAAAAATTACATAACCAATGGAGAGATAGACTGTTTCTGTGGGTTGGAAGATGTGGTATCGCTAAGATCCAATTCTTTTGTTTTTCTTTTTAAAAAAAAATTTTTTTTTTCAACGTTTATTTATTTTTGGGACAGAGAGAGACAGAGCATGAACGGGGGAGGGGCAGAGAGCGAGGGAGACACAGAATCGGAAACAGGCTCCAGGCTCTGAGGCATCAGCCCAGAGCCTGACGTGGGGCTCGAACTCCCGGACCGCGAGATCGTGACCTGGCTGAAGTCGGACGCTTTAACCGACTGCGCCACCCAGGCGCCCCACTTTGTGATGTTTTTTAATGTTTATTTATTTTTGAGAGAGAGAGAGAGAGAGAGGGAGAGAGAGATACAGAGTGTGAGTGGGGAGGGGCAGAGGGAGAGGGAGACACAGAATCGGAAACAGGCTCCAGGCTCTGAGCCATCAGCCCAGAGCCTGACGCGGGGCTCGAACTCACGGACCGCGAGATCGTGACCTGGCTGAAGTCGGACGCTTAACCGACCGCGCCACCCAGGCGCCCCTAAGATCCAATTCTTAAGCTCATCCATAGATCTGATGCAAACTCAGTCAAAATCCTAGCAGCTGGGAACCTCTGATTTCTTGTTACTCGTATCGGGTTTCTCCAAAGAGCAATGGTCAAACTTCTGTGAAAAATGGCCACAGCACTGTCAATCAGTGGACAGCGTGAGCTCAGGGTAGACAGGACTCACAGGGACCACTGTATGGCTCTGCCATTCTCTGGCTAGTGAGCTCAGGCAGCTCCTTCACCCTCCCTGATCTGAGTTTCCTCATCTCTGGAATGGAGTAATGTGAGCAGCTGCCTCCTGGAGATGTGGAGGGCTTTAATGAAGTGGGGAAATTCAACACTTGGCCACTGTCTGTGTATGGTAAGCCCTCATGGGGTGTGAGCTCTGAGGAGTTGCTACAGAAGGCACATCCACTCACCCTAAGAGATTTCATTTGTTCATCCCTTCACTCATCCATCCGCCCACCTACCCACTCACTCATCCATCCACCCATCCATCCATCTATCCATCAATCATCCATCCGCAGACCCATCCATCCACCCACCCGTTCACCTATCCATCCATCCATCCATCATCCATCCATCCATACATACATCCACAGACCCATCCATCCACCCAGCCATTCACCTATCCATCCATCCATCCATCCATCCATCATCCATCCATCCATCATCCATCCATCCAACCATCCATCCATCCATCATCCATCCATCCATCATCCATCCATCCATCCATCATCCATCCATCCATCATCCATTCATCCATCGCCATCTACCCATCACTCCATCCATCTCCATCCATCCATCCATCATCCATCCATCCATCGCCATCTACCCATCACTCCATCCATCTCCATCCATCCATCCATCATCCATCCATCCATCCACCCATCCATCCATCCACCCATCCATCCATCCATCATCCATCCACCCATCCATCCATCCATCATCCACCCATCCACCCATCCATCATCCATCCATCCACACATCCACCCATCCATCCATCCATCATCCATCCATCCATCTATCGCCATCTACCCATCACTCCATCCATCTCCATCCATCCATCCATCCATCATCCATCCATCCATCATCCATCCACCCATCCATCCACCCATCCATCCATCCATCCATCCATCCATCATCCATCCATCCATCATCCATCCACCCATCCATCCATCCATCCATCATCCATCCATCCACCCATCCATTATCCATCCATCCATCATCCATCCACCCATCCATCCACCCATCCATCCATCCATCCATCCATCATCCATCCATCCATCATCCATCCACCCATCCATCCATCCATCCACCCATCCATCCATCTATCCATCAATCATCCATCCGCAGACCCATCCATCCACCCACCCGTTCACCTATCCATCCATCCATCATCCATCCACACATCCATCATCCATCCATACATCCATCATCCATCCATACATATATACATCCACAGACCCATCCATCCACCCAGCCATTCACCTATCCATCCATCCATCCATCCATCATCCATCCACACATCCATCATCCATCCATACATATATACATCCACAGACCCATCCATCCACCCAGCCATTCACCTATCCATCCATCCATCCATCCATCATCCATCCACCCACCCATTCACCTATCCATCCATCCACCCATCCATCCATCCATCATCCATCCATCCATCCATCATCCATCCATCCAACCATCCATCCATCCATCCATCATCCATCCATCCATCATCCATCCATCCATACATACATCCACAGACCCATCCATCCACCCAGCCATTCACCTATCCATCCATCCATCCATCCATCCATCCATCATCCATCCATCCATCATCCATCCACCCACCCATTCACCTATCCATCCATCCACCCATCCATCCATCCATCATCCATCCACCCACCCATTCACCTATCCATCCATCATCCATCCATCATCCATCCATCCATCCATCCATCATCCATCCATCCATCATCCATCCATCCATCGCCATCTACCCATCACTCCATCCATCTCCATCCATCCATCCATCCATCCACCCAGCCATTCACCTATCCATCCATCCATCCATCCATCATCCATCCACCCACCCATTCACCTATCCATCCATCCACCCATCCATCCATCCATCCATCATCCATCCATCCATCATCCATCCATCCATGCATCATCCATCCATCCATCATCCATCCATCCATCATCCATCCATCCATACATCCACAGACCCATCCATCCACCCAGCCATTCACCTATCCATCCATCCACCCATCCATCCATCCATCCATCATCCATCCATCCATCATCCATCCATCCATGCATCATCCATCCATCCATCATCCATCCATCCATCGCCATCTACCCATCACTCCATCCATCTCCATCCATCCACCATCCATCCATCCATCCATCCATCTCTTCTTCCATCCATCCATCCGTCATCCATCCACCCATCCATCATCCATCCACCCATCATCCATCCATCCATCATCCATCCACCCACCCATTCACCTATCCATCCATCTATCCATCCATCCACACATCCACCCATCCATCCATCCATCATCAATCCATCCATCATCCATCCATCTATCGCCATCTACCCATCACTCCATCCATCTCCATCCATCCATCCATCCATCCATCATCCATCCATCCATCCACTCATCATCTACCCTTCCCCCTATCCACCCCCTATTCCTCCCTCCCTCCCTCCCTCCCTCCTCCACCCACCCAGTCACCCAGAAGCAGAGTTACCGAGCACATCTACTGTAAAGCTGACCTGTGGAGGATCCTACATAGGCTGCTGCTCTCAAGGCACTCACAGAAAGAAGGCCAGCAAGTCACACATTGTGGCCAGGGTGGTGATGACTATGGTCAGGGTAAGGGTATGACACTTGAACTAGGTCCACCACTGCCTAAAGGTGGCTGGGTCTTCTGAAGCACAGTGGCCTTTTCTTCATAAGGAGGCCGGCCCAGTGGCCACCTGCCCAGTGGAGCCCAGGCCAAGAAGCCCAGCCTGCTGACTTGGCCTTTCCCCATTCTTACCCAGAACAAACACTCCGTGTGCTTATCCACCCACACTTTATAGACCGCTTGGGGGGAAGGTAAGTTTATGTCCTATTCATAAACTCTTGCAGTTCAGGAGATGATGTGGGACCTGGTCCTGCACACCCATAGGTCTTTCAGAACCTTTGAAGGGGCAGGACGTGGGCATGGCTGGTGCTGGCCTGCCCTTGAGTCCTCAGATGCTCACTTGCCAGGAACTCTTTCCCTGTGGCTTGCTGGGGCTGGGGTCTCCCCTGGGTGTCCAGAGGGGCCGAGAACCCATGATTTCTTTTGGCACACCCTCTGTCTGCCTGCTAAGGCTGGGCCAGAGCCGTGGAGCTGGGGTTGGGTTTAGGGTCTGAGAGGGGTGTGTATATAGAGAGAAGGTGGGGAGAGGAAGAGAGAGGGAGATTTATTTTAAGGAATTGTGGGGCCTGCAAGTCTGAAGCCTGCAGGTTGGACACCAGGGAAGGCCGATGTTGCAGCTCCAGACCAAAGGCCATCCGGGAGCAGAATCTCTCCTTCTGGAGTCCCTCAGTCTTTTTTCTCTTAAGCCTTCAACTGATTGGATGAGGCCCACCCACATTATGAAGGGTGATCTATTCACATCTAAAACATACCTTCATAACAACATCTAGATTGGTGTTTTATCAAAAATTGGTACGGTGGCCTAGCCATGTTGACGCATAAAATTGACCTTCACACCAGGTGACCCAGAACGGGGTGGGGGTGGTGGGCTAGGGATGCACCTGCTATCTTCGGGTCTCTCTGACAGGTGTGAGGCTTCATCTTCTCTCTTCTCTCCACAACCTTCCTTTCTTCTTCCTCCTTCCCACTTCCTTCCTGTCCCCCCAACCTCCTTCCCACCTTCTCCCCTCCCCCTACAAACCCTCCCCCCCCCCCCCCCCCACAACCCTTCCACTTCCCGATGAGTCAGGTTTGTGGACAGAAAGCAGTAGACAGTCACTTTAGGCTGCGTTTCATGACGTCTTTGTGGCCTCCTCCCTGTGGTAAATTCGTGCGACACTGGGGAACCCTGTCTTGTCAGGGTAAACACTGCTGGGTGTGGGGCCTGGTGGGGAGGCCCCAGGTGCCCCGGCCCTGTGCTGGGGGTCTGCCTGTCACGGATGCAGTCAGCGACCCCTCAACAGCCTCCGGCTGCAGCTGGGCAGGGCTGTGTCCTCCAGAGGACAGGGGACGAGGAGCCTGTGGGGCCCAGGGGGAAACACACTCTAGCTGCAGAGGGGAGACCCCCAGGGCACACTGTCCCTTTCCCACGTCTGTCTGTGTGTCACAGGTGGTGGGTGGACGTGCCTCAGGGCCCCGGGCATCTGTGGCCCCAGCCGGGCACTTTCCAGTTTGTTTACCCTGTATGCAGTGGAGCCTGCGCCCCACTGACTCACCTGTGAGTGGCCCCATGACCACGGTGAGAAAGCCCAGCTGGCAGCGGGGGCTGACCGGGGATCCGATGGTGGGGATGAGCGTGGGACTCGGTCCCAGACTCTGGAGGGGGCGGTGGGGCGACGCTGGTCACCCCAGCCTGATGGAGTGTTCACTGCCGCCTTCTGTAGGCTCCTTCCCACCACGCACTCGGAGCCTCACCCTGTGCCTGGCGGTCGGATGTCACCGCTCTTCAGGTGCCACCTGACACCCTGCAACTGGGCAAAGAGGGTCAGGGTCAGACCTTGGGGCCTCAGGTCAGCCCTGCTGCCCCTACACATAGGAGATGTAGGGCTGACCTTCTCAGACCCCGGGGAGGGCCCCACCTTCTCAATCCCAGGGGAGGACTCCCACCTTCTCAATCCCAGGGGAGGACCCCCACTTTCTCAATCCCAGGGGAGGACGCCACCTTCTCAGACCCCAGGGGAGGACTCCACCTTCTCAGTCCCAGGGGAGGACTCCCACCTTCTCAGTCCAAGGGGAGGACTCCCACCTTCTCAATCCTAGAGGAGGATGCCACCTTCTCAGACCCCAGGGGAGGACCCCACCTTCTCAATCCCAGGGGAGGACTCCACCTTCTCAATCCCAGGGGAGGATCCCCACCTTCTCAATCCCAGGGGAGGACTCCACCTTCTCAATCCCAGGGGAGGATCCCCACCTTCTCAATCCCAGGGCAGGACACCACCTTCTCAGACCCCAGGGGAGGACGCCACCTTCTCAGTCCAAGGGGAGGACTCCCACCTTCTCAGACCCCGGGGAGGGCCCCACCTTCTCAATCCTAGGGGAGGACGCCACCTTCTCAATCCCAGGGGAGGACTCCCACCTTCTCAACCCCAGGGGAGGACGCCACCTTCTCAATCCCAGGGGAGGACTCCCACCTTCTCAGACCCCCGGGGAGGGCCCCACCTTCTCAATCCCAGGGGAGGACCCCCACCTTCTCAATCCCAGGGCAGGACACCACCTTCTCAGACCCCAGGGGAGGATGCCACCTTCTCAGTCCAAGGGGAGGACTCCCACCTTCTCAACCCCAGGGGAGGACGCCACCTTCTCAATCCCAGGGGAGGACTCCCACCTTCTCAACCTCAGGGGAGGACGCCACCTTCTCAATCCCAGGGGAGGACTCCCACCTTCTCAATCCCAGGGGAGGACCCCAACTTCTCAATCCCAGGGGAGGACTTCCACCTTCTCAATCCCAGGGGAGGACCCCCACTTTCTCAATCCCAGGGGAGGACGCCACCTTCTCAGACCCCAGGGGAGGACTCCACCTTCTCAATCCAAGGGGAGGACTCCCACCTTCTCAATCCTAGAGGAGGATGCTGCCTTCTCAGACCCCCAGGGAGGACCCCACCTTCTCAATCCCAGGGGAGGACGCCACCTTCTCAGACCCTGGGGAGGGCCCCACCTTCTCAGTCCCAGGGGAGGACTCCCACCTTCTCAGTCCAAGGGGAGGACTCCCACCTTCTCAATCCCAGGGGAGGACTCCCACCTTCTCAATCCCAGGGGAGGACCCCAGCTTCTCAATCCCAGGGGAGGACTTCCACCTTCTCAATCCCAGGGGAGGACCCCCACTTTCTCAATCCCAGGGGAGGACGCCACCTTCTCAGACCCCAGGGGAGGACTCCACCTTCTCAATCCAAGGGGAGGACTCCCACCTTCTCAATCCTAGAGGAGGATGCTGCCTTCTCAGACCCCCAGGGAGGACCCCACCTTCTCAATCCCAGGGGAGGACGCCACCTTCTCAGACCCTGGGGAGGGCCCCACCTTCTCAGTCCCAGGGGAGGACTCCCACCTTCTCAGTCCAAGGGGAGGACTCCCACCTTCTCAATCCCAGGGGAGGACTCCCACCTTCTCAATCCCAGGGGAGGACACCACCTTCTCAGCCCCCCGGGGAGGACCCCACCTTCTCAATCCCAGGGCAGGACACCACCTTCTCAGACCCCAGGGGAGGACGCCACCTTCTCAATCCCAGAGGAGACTCGCACCTTTTCAGACCCCAGGGGAGGACTCCCACCTTCTCAGTCCCAGAGGAGGATGCCACCTTCTCAGACCCCAGGGGAGGACTCCCACCTTCTCAATCCTAGGGGAGGACGCCACCTTCTCAGACCCCCGGGGAGGACTCCACCTTCTCAATCCCAGGGGAGGACCCCCACCTTCTCAACCCCAGGGGAGGAGGACGCCACCTTCTTAATCCCAGGGGAGGACTCCCACCTTCTCAGACCCCCAGGGAGGGCCCCACCTTCTCAATCCCAGGGGAGGACTCCCACCTTCTCAATCCCAGGGGAGGATGCCACCTTCTCAGACCCCACGGGAGGACTCCCACCTTCTCAATCCCAGGGGAGGACCCCACCTTCTCAATTCCAGGGGAGGACTCCACCTTCTCAATCCCAGGGGAGGACCTCCCAGCTTCTCAATTCCAGGGGAGGACCCCCACCTTCTCAATCCCAGAGGTGACTCACACCTTTTCAGACCCCAGGGGAGGACTCCCACCTTCTCAGACCCCAGGGGGGGACTTCCACCTTCTCAGACCCCCAGGGAGGGCCCCACCTTCTCAATCCCAGGGGAGGACTCCCACCTTCTCAATTCCAGGGGAGGACTCCACCTTCTCAATCCCAGGGGAGGACCTCCCAGCTTCTCAATTCCAGGGGAGGACCCCCACCTTCTCAATCCCAGAGGTGACTCACACCTTTTCAGACCCCAGGGGAGGACTCCCACCTTCTCAGACCCCAGGGGAGGACTCCCACCTTCTCAGACCCCCAGGGAGGGCCCCACCTTCTCAATCCCAGGGGAGGACTCCCACCTTCTCAATCCCAGGGGAGGACACCACCTTCTCAGACCCCCGGGGAGGACTCCACCTTCTCAATCCCAGGGGAGGACCCCCACCTTCTCAACCCCAGGGGAGGAGGACGCCACCTTCTTAATCCCAGGGGAGGACTCCCATCTTCTCAATCCCAGGGGAGGATGCCACCTTCTCAATCCCAGACGTGACTCACACCTTTTCAGACCCCAGGGGAGGACTCCCACCTTCTCAGACCCCAGGGGGGGACTTCCACCTTCTCAATCCCAGGAGAGGACCCCAGCTTCTCAATCCCAGAGGAGAACTCCTGCCTCTCATACTCAGGGCAGGAGGGGCTGGGCTGGGTGTCCAGTGTCGGGCCAGGATTTCTCTGAATCCCAGCAGGGCAGAGGAAGCCTGGCATGGAAAATCACTGCCTTGGGGGCTGTGAGGGGCCCCTGTTCCTGGGTTTCCCCGGGGCTCAGTGCCAGCCTGTTCAGCCCCACGGGGAAGTAGCACAATGGGCCTGCTGGCCCAGCTGGCTCTGGTTTCCTAATCCCTGCTGCTCCTGGCTCAGGCCACATACTCGTGCCCGGGTCCCTGCAGAGACGACAGTTCCTGGGCCTGGGGCTGGTGGCACAGTGGGATGGGAGGAGGCGCTCCATCCCAGGCCCCCCCAGGAGTGGCAGGCTCACTGCCCCTGGCTCCCAGCCACCCTCTTAGACCCTGGGGGATCGGCCCCTTGTTGGGGCCCCAGGAATCATCGGGTGGCGTGAACAGGCTTCTCGTCCCTAGATGCTGTCACTGTGGTGCGGAGGTCCTGTCTGCAGAGGAAGGGCCCACACTGAGGCGCAGGCCAAGGTGCTGACTCTAGCCGGGTCACTGTCTCCGAGGGCAGCCTGGGTCAGGGAGGAAGGGTGTCCCACGCCCCCACGCTCTGGGCATCCACCTCATCCAGAGTCTCAGTGATTGTTGACATGAGTGCCCCCCGCCCACACCTGCCCCTGAAGCTTGGGGACGACTTGACTGTAATTTGTGGAGGCTGAGACTCGGTTCTCTCCCCACGTGCCAGGAGACAAAACTCCGGGCCAGGCAGGGGAGGCTGACAGCCTGGGGCCACGTTCCCCTCGAGGACGTCCACTCCCAGCCTCCTGCCGGCCCTCCCGTGTCCCAGAGGACGCGTTTCGGCACAGTGTCCCCTGGCTGGGCTTCCCAAGTTTCAGTTACAGGTAACTCCAGAGACTGGATCAGCCTGGGAACAGGAGGGGATTAGGGGGCGGGCGGAGCTAGGGGCCTGATGTTACCCAGTGGGCCGCCCTCCGAAACCAGCCAAGGAGCAGAGTCTGCACAGAGATGAGGCAGCCTCTGGGCCCCACCGGAGCCCACACATTCCCTGCCTTGGGGGGCTCGGGGCCCCAGTCGGGGCAGGGCCTCCGGAGCGGGAGAGCAGGGAGGGAGGAGCAAACACGGGGCAGCGGGCCTCCCTGGGAGCCCCCCTCAGGGAAGCACCTCATGCAACCCTCGCTCTGCTGGGATGTGGGACAGGGTGGGCGGGGGCCGGGAGGACCAGGGGCCTGTGGGATGTGGGCGCGCAGGACCTCCCCGGGTGGGCCCTGTCCCGCTTGCTGCTGGGAGGGCGTGTGTTGGTCGGAACCGGGGTCATGGGTGTTGGGGCGTCCTGAGAAGGGCTGGCTTTACTGAGGGCTAATAAAAAGATAAACCACAGATAACTTGAATCAATATTTCCCAAGTGACACCACGGGAGCCCCCACAGCTGTTTTCCTGATAACCTGGCAAACGCCCCACCCACGCTTTGCCCCTCCCCTGCTCTCCCCGCCTCTGCCGGTCCTGCTGGGCCATATAAGGCCCGGACCCCTGCCCCAGTTGCTCTCCCCCGCCACCCTTCTGAGCCACCATGGGGCTGCCGCTAGCCGGCCTGGTGGCCGTCTGCCTGGCCCTGAGCTCGGCTGGGGGTGCGGAGCTCCGGAGAGGTGAGAAGGTGGTCAGTGGCGTGTCCTGGGAGGCAGGACGGCCGAGGCAGCTCAGAGCGGAGGCCCTCCTCCGCCCAGCCTCTGGGGTGCACCACTTGGGTCGGGCATCCTGCCCTCCGACTTTGGGTGGAAGGAAGGAGGAGGGAAGGTGGTCTTGGGAGCCTGTCATCCCTTTGAAGGTGATCTTCGGGCCAGAGTCTGTGGCCAGGTGGTGGTGCCAGGTGCAAACACCTGAGCTGGGCCTTTGTCCAGGGGCCTGGCGGGTCGGGGGGGGGGGTGGGCAGGGGCAGTCGAGAGGGGCTGGGTGTCAGGGCCCCTTGGAGGGCCAAGGCCAAGGTAGCCCTTCCGCAAAGTGGGGTGTTGGCCGCGTGCCGAAGGGGTCACTCCAGACTGAGAT
Source organism: Leopardus geoffroyi (assembly GCF_018350155.1). Classification (NCBI taxonomy): domain Eukaryota; kingdom Metazoa; phylum Chordata; class Mammalia; order Carnivora; family Felidae; genus Leopardus; species Leopardus geoffroyi. Next base: position 114,940,304 of record NC_059329.1, on the reverse strand, counting down.
GCGTGGGAACGCGGGATGGCAGTGTCTGCGTCCCATTTGGGTGACAAAGCCGCTGGGGGTGGGGGGAAGTTGGCCCCAAATGTCTGGACACAAAGTGGGCACCCAGAGACGCCATCCTGGTGGGTGAGGGGCAGTGGGAGCAGGAGGATGCCGGAGGGGGTGTGGTGGTGATGGGGCAGGGGTCCCTGGACCAGGTGGACAGGGTGCCCTGGGCTCCGGGAAGTCCCTCTATCCCACTTGGTGCCAGGCTGGGCGCACGGGGGTGGCGGCTGGAAATGTCCTTTCAAGGGGCTGAGACCCCCTGGTCAGGGCGGCGAAGGTCCAGCAGGGGCCAGTCCTGCAGGATGGCCTCGTGGACGGTCCCCAGAGGGCAGCTGTGGGGCGGGGCCTCGGGACAGGCTTCGCGGGGCCTGGCCCGCTCACCCTGTGTGTCCCTGCTCCCCCAGAGGGCAGGACCCGGAACCATGGCCACAGCGTCTGCAGCACTTGGGGCGACTTCCACTATAAGACGTTCGACGGCGACATCTTCCGCTTCCCGGGCCTCTGCGACTACAACTTTGCGTCTGACTGCAGGGACTCCTACAAGGAGTTTGCGGTGCACCTGAAGCGGGGCCTGGGACGAGATGGGGCTCACCCCCGGCTCGACTACATCCTGCTGAACATCAAAGACGACACTATCTACCTCACCCGCCAGCTGGCGGTGCTGAACGGGGCCGTGTGAGTGGGGCTGGGCGGCCCCGCGAGGCCCTCCACCAGCTAGGAGGGTGCTGGGTTTGAGTTCGGGTCACTGACCCATTCAGCAAACACCTATGGGCCCCCGCCAGGAGCCCCCATGGGTGCGAGGGGCTTCACCCATCCTGTGCTGGGGGCCCCAGGCCCCCCCTGTTACCCAGGCCCGAGTTACCCAAGGGGGGACCGCGGGAGGCCCTCTCCCCTCCCCAGCTATTGTCCCCCATTGTCTCGGGAACAATGGGCTCTAAGCCGCATTCCTGCCCAGCCTCCTGCAGGGTGTGCCCTTTGTTTCCCCAGGGGGTTGTGTAGAGGCCCCCCGGGGCACAGAGCTGGGGCCTGGAGGAGGGGCATAAAGAGGGACAGGGGCAGGCGGGAGGCCAGCCGGCCAAGGTGGACAGGGTGACCTGCCACGGCCCCGGCTGCCCCGGAGGGTGGCCACGCCGTCCGTGGCCCTGGCGCTGGGAGCGGAGGCCACCCCACCCACAGGACGTGCAGCCTCAGTCCCCTCTGGGCAGTGGGTGACTCTGTGGGCCTGTGCGTGACTCCCGCCTGGCGCCCCTCCCCAGGGTCAGCACCCCGCACTATAGCCCCGGGCTGCTCATTGAGAAGAGCGACGTCTATACCAAGGTCTACTCCCGCGCGGGACTCACTCTCCTGTGGAACCGGGAAGACGCCCTCATGGTGGGTGCAGCCCCCGCCACAGCCGGGGGTGCCTAGAGGAGCTCCGGGGCCGGCGGACCGGCCCCCGTCACGAGTGGATCGGCAGCAGAGGGGGCCCCTCGGGGCCCAGGGTGCGGGGGGAGGCGGGCTGACCCTTCGCCCACCCCCCACCCCTGTCCTGGTCCTCAGCGATCCCCGGTGCCAGGACACCCCGGGGCTGACCCCAGCCTCCTGCCGTACCGGGCGCCCGAGCGGAGGGAGGTGCTGGGGACCAGCCTGGCCGTGGTCCCGCTCACCTGCCTCCCGTTCCCCCTCCAGCTGGAGCTGGACAGTAAGTTCCAGAACCACACGTGTGGCCTCTGCGGGGACTACAACGGCCTGCACGTCTATTCAGAGTTCCTCTCTGACGGTAGGGGCTCCTTGGGGGCCTGGCGGGCGGGGCGTGGGCGCTGGGTCCCTGCCGCTGCCCCGCTGACAGGCCTGCGCCCCCAGGTGTGTCCTTCAGTGCCATCGAGTTTGGGAACATGCAGAAGATCAAAAAGCCTGGGGCGGTGTGCGAGGACCCCGAGGAGGAGCCCGCGGGAGAGTCCTGCTCTGAGCACGTGAGTCGCTGGCGGGGGAGGAGCCGATCCCGGGAGGGAGGCCGGGGGTGGGGGGGCGGTGCGTCTGGGGGCGTCGCGGAGGAAAGGAGGGCAGGAGCAGCCCTCATCCCCTCACCCCCGCATCCGTCTGCCAGCGCGCCGAGTGCGAGAGGCTGCTGACGGGCTCGGCCTTCGAGGACTGCCTGGGCCTGGTGCCGCTGGAGCTGTACGTGCAGGTCTGCGTGCAGGACCGCTGCCGGTGCCCGCTGGGCGCCTCCTGCGTCTGCAGCAGCCTCGCCGAGTTCTCCCGCCAGTGCTCGCACGCGGGCGGCCGGCCGGGCACCTGGAGGACCCCCGAGTTCTGCCGTAAGCGCCGCGGTGCCGCCGGACGGGTGGGGGCGTGGGCACCGCGGGGCCCTCAGGGCGGGGGCCGTCCAGCGACGGGGCGGCCCGGTGCCCTGCATCCCGGCCCCCTGCACCCTGGGCCCCCTGCACCCGGCCCCCTACACCTCGGCCCACTTGTACCCCAGCCCCCCGTACCCTAGCCCCCTGCAGCCCGGCCCTGCTGTACCCCAGCCCCTTGTACCCCGGCCTCCCTGCACCCCGGCCCCCTTGTATCCTGGCCCCCTGTACCCTAGCCCGCTGCACCCCGGACCCCTTGTACCCCGGCCCCCTGAACCCCGGCACCCCTGCATCCGGCCCCCGGCACCCAGGGCCCCCTGAATCCCGGTCCCCCTGCATCGTGGCCCCCCTGCATCCCAGTCCCATAGTACGCTGGGCCCCCTGCACCCCAGCCCCGCTGTACCCCGGCCCCTTGTACCCTGGCCTCCCTGCACCTTGGCCCCCCTGTACCCCGGCCCTCCTGCACCCCAGGCCCCCCGTACCCCGGGCCCCCTGAATCCTGGGCCCCCTGCATCCCAGCCCCGTTGTACCCTGGGCCCCCTGCACCCCGGCCCCACTGTACCCCAGCCCCCTTGTACCCCGGCCCCCTGCACTCCGGCCCCCTGCACCCCGGCCCCTATACCCTAGGCCCCTGCACCCTGGCCCCCTTGTACCCCGGCCCCCCTGCACCCCGGTCCCCTTGTACCCCGGCCCCCTGTACCCCGGCCCCCTTGTACCCCGGCCCCTGCACCCTGGCCCCCTTGTACCCCGACCCCCTTGTACCCCGGCCCCCTGTACCCCGGCCCCCTGCATCCCGGCCCCCCGCACCCCGGGACCCCTGTACCCCTGCATACGTGTCCGCTCAGGGGCCTGCCTTTGCCTTTGCAGCCAAGAGCTGCCCCGGGAACATGGTTTACCTGGAGAGCGGCTCACCCTGCATGGACACCTGCTCACACCTGGGAATCAGCAACCTGTGTGAGGAGCACCGCATGGACGGCTGTTTTTGCCCGGAAGGTGTGTGCTGTGGAGGCCTCGGGGCGGTGGCTGGTGGGTGGGCGCTGCCCTGAGGTGGCCCGCCCAGGCCCGTGTGCCCGGGGACCGGGGGGCGGTGGGGGGAGGTCAGCGATGGCGCTGGACGGGAGGGGCGGTGCCCTCTTCCCTAACACTGGGTAGAAGGGACACAGAAGCTGAAGACCGCCTCCCAAGCGCACACAGTGGGGCTTCAGGGAGTCTCGGTGGGAGGACTCCTTCCTGGTCATCACCCCGAGGGCACCTGTCCCGCTGCCCTGCTCACAGAGCCTGGAGGCCCCCAGGGAGGTGGTCTGGAGGCTGTGTTCCCAAGGCAGATCCCTGACCGGGTGATGTGTGGGGGCACAGGTGTCCCCGAAGGACCAGAGGGGCCTGCGGGTGGGAGGCCTGGCTGGCAACCCCACCTGGGAGATTGCCCCATCACAGGCCAGCCCGGGGCTGCGGCCCCGCCGGAGAAAGCCCCGCTGTGGGGATTCTGGGGTTTTCCGAGGCTGGCCGAGGATAACGTCTCTTCCCTGCCGTCCAGGCACTGTGTACGATGACATTGCGGGCAGAGGCTGCATTCCGGTCAGCCAGTGTCACTGCAAGGTCCACGGGCACCTGTACTTGCCCGGCCAGCAGATCACCAACGACTGCGAGCAGTGGTGGGTCCCGGGTCCTGGGCTGGGGGCCGGTGGGCTGGGGGCCCTGGGCTGGGGGGGTTTCCTGGGCTGGGTGCCCTGGGCTGGGGGCCCTGGGCTGGGGGGGTTTCCTGGGCTGGGTGCCCTGGGCTGGGAGCCTTGGGCTAGGGGCCGGTGGGCTGGGGGCTGGTGGGTCTGGGGTCTGGGGCCCTGGGCTGGGGGCCGGTGGGCTGGGGGCCCTGGGCTGGGGGGGTTTCCTGGGCTGGGTGCCCTGGGCTGGGAGCCTTGGGCTAGGGGCCGGTGGGCTGGGGGCTGGTGGGTCTGGGGTCTGGGGCCCTGGGCTGGGAGCTGGTGGGCTGGGGGCCTTGCACTGGGGGCCGGCGGGCTGGGTGCCCTGGGCTGGGAGCCTTGGGCTAGGGGCCAGTGGGCTGGGGGCTGGTGGGTCTGGGGTCTGGGGCCCTGGGCTGGGAGCTGGTGGGCTGGGGGGGTTTCCTGGGCTGGGTGCCCTGGGCTGGGGGCCTTGGGCTGGGGGCCGGTGGGCTGGGGGGGTTTCCTGGGCTGGGTGCCCTGGGCTGGGAGCCTTGGGCTAGGGGCCGGTGGGCTGGGGGGGTTTCCTGGGCTGGGTGCCCTGGGCTGGGGGCCGGTGGGCTGGGGGCCCTGGGCTGGGGGGGTTTCCTGGGCTGGGTGCCCTGGGCTGGGAGCCTTGGGCTAGGGGCCGGTGGGCTGGGGGCTGGTGGGTCTGGGGTCTGGGGCCCTGGGCTGGGGGCCGGTGGGCTGGGGGCCCTGGGCTGGGGGGGTTTCCTGGGCTGGGTGCCCTGGGCTGGGAGCCTTGGGCTAGGGGCCGGTGGGCTGGGGGCTGGTGGGTCTGGGGTCTGGGGCCCTGGGCTGGGGGGGGTTTCCTGGGCTGGGTGCCCTGGGTTGGGAGCCTTGGGCTAGGGGCCGGTGGGCTGGGGGCTGGTGGGTCTGGGGTCTGGGGCCCTGGGCTGGGAGCTGGTGGGCTGGGGGCCTTGGGCTGGGGGCCTTGGGCTGGGGGCCCTGGGCTGGGGGGGTTTCCTGGGCTGGGTGCCCTGGGCTGGGAGCCTTGGGCTAGGGGCCGGTGGGCTGGGGGCTGGTGGGTCTGGGGTCTGGGGCCCTGGGCTGGGAGCTGGTGGGCTGGGGGCCTTGCGCTGGGGGCCAGCGGGCTGGGTGCCCTGGGCTGGGAGCCTTGGGCTAGGGGCCGGTGGGCTGGAGGGGGCAGCTGAGCCTGACCCTGTGCCCCATGGCCCACAGCGTCTGCACCGCCGGCCGCTGGGTGTGCAAAGACCTGCCATGCCCAGGCACCTGCGCCCTGGAGGGCGGCTCCCACATCTCCACCTTCGACGGCAAGAAGTACACTTTCCACGGGGACTGCTACTACGTGCTGGTCAAGGTAGCCGGCCGGGCGGCGAGCGGGCACGGCTGGCTCCCGGCCCTGCATCAGGCTCTGTGTGGGTCGCTGCCACCGTCCCTGTCCCCTGCAGGGCGACCACGACTCCTATGCCCTCCTGGGTGAGCTGGCCCCCTGCGGCTCCACGGACAAGCAGACCTGCCTGAAGACGGCGGTGCTGCTGACCGACAAAAAGAAGAACGTGGGTGCCCGCCCCCTCCCCGCCCGGCGCCCCTGGGCCCCCAGGGCCCCTCTCAGCCCCACCGTCCCCTCTGCCTGTCCCGCAGGTGGTGGCCTTCAAGTCGGACGGCAGCGTGCTGCTGAATGAGCTGCAGGTGAACTTGCCCCACGTGACTGGTGAGTCCTGCCCCCCCCCCACCCCCCCATGACTGGTGGGTCCGTGGGATGCCCAGCCGGGGGTGGCGCTGGGGGAAGTGCAGCCCCCTGCAGCTCCAGAGCCCCTGCTGACGAGGGGGACCCCCGCCCCCTGCCTTGCAGCCAGCTTCTCCGTCTTCCAACCATCCTCCCACCACCTCGTGGTGAATACCGCCTTCGGCCTCAGGCTGCAGGTGCAGCTGGTGCCCGTGATGCAGCTGTTTGTGACGCTGGACCAGGCCGCCCAGGGGCGCGTGCAGGGTGAGTGGTGCCCTCGGCCCGCCCCCACGAGGGCCCCGCTCGCTCGGGGCCTGCCCCCTGGCGCCCTGCCCCTTCCCAACCCTGTCCCGGCCCCTCAGGCCTCTGCGGGAACTTCAACGGCCTGGAAGGGGATGACTTCAAGACGGCGGGCGGGCTGGTGGAGGCCACGGGGGCCGGCTTCGCCAACACGTGGAAGGCCCAGTCGAGTTGCCACGACAAGCTGGACTGGCTGGAGGACCCCTGCTCCCTCAACATCGAGAGCGGTGAGGCTGGGCCCCGCCGGGTGCACGGGACGCCCCGCGGGACCCGTTGGCCGGGTGGGGCTGGGGGGAGGCCGGCCGGCCGGCCTGTCCAGCTGCTGCTTTCTGCCGCGTGGCTGGGTAGGGTGGTCCATGGTGGCTGCCCGCCAAGAGTCACCGCGGAGGGGCCAGGCTCGCTCGCTAATCACTGGGTGGTGGCCCTCGCCCAGGGGCTGGTCTGGGGACATGACACATGCCTTCCCACCCACCAGGTCAGGGCAGGTTGAGCGTGGGGCGGCTGTGGGGGTGTGGCCTTGCATTGGGCTGGAGGGGACTGGGCTCCAGGGGACCGAGTGGGTTCCAGCCTGGGCGGCCAGGCAGCGGGGCTCAGGGGACCTGCGGGAGGGGCCTGCCCCTGCTGAGGCTCTGTCCCTCCTCTGCAGCCAACTACGCGGAGCACTGGTGCTCCCTGCTGAAGAAGACAGAGACCCCCTTCGGCAGGTGCCACTCAGCCGTGGACCCCTCGGAGTATTACAAGGTGGGTGGGACCCGCGGGACCCGCACGGGCACTGCCCGTCGCCCGATCTTGCCCGGAAGGTGCGCTCTGTGCGTCGGGCCGAGCCCGACCCTTGGCCTCGAGTCTCCCCCTGGGAGCTGCCGACCGTCAGCACGTGTGCGCGCGGGGGTGCCTGCGTGGGTTTGCCCCTTGCGGGGTGGGAGCCGGTGCGTGTGTGTGCGCGTGCGTGTGTGAGCTGCTTCCCTCGCTCACTGCCTGCCTCACTTTCCCCCAGAGGTGCAGGTACGATACGTGTAACTGCCAGAACAGCGAGGACTGCATGTGTGCCGCCCTGTCCTCCTACGCCCGCGCCTGCGCCACCAAGGGCGTCATGCTGTGGGGGTGGCGGGAGCAAGTCTGCAGTGAGTGCCAGCCCCCGCGGGGTGTCTGGCGTCCCCCGGGGCGGGAGGGGTCAGCCCGCTGTTCCGTGCTGGCAGGGCGGGGCCCAGGACCGCGGCCCGGGGTTCTGGGGGGGGGCGGGGTTCCCGTGCGCCATCTCAGGGAGACTGCCCTCGTGGGCCCCTTGGCTGGGGTGGGGCTCAGGGACGGCCCGTGGGGCGGGGGGCGGGGGGCCGGGGGCCGTCCCTGCGCCCCTCACGCTCGCCCCGCGCCTCCGCAGACAAGGACGTGGGCTCCTGCCCCAGCTCACAGATCTTCCTGTACAACCTGACCACCTGCCAGCCCACCTGCCGCTCGCTCTCCGAGGCCGACACCCACTGCCTCAAGGGCTTTGCGCCGGTGGACGGCTGCGGCTGCCCCGACCACACCTTCCTGGACGAGAAGGGCCGCTGTGTGCCCCTGGCCAAGTGCTCTTGCTATCACCGCGGCCTCTACCTGGAGGCCGGGGAAGTGGTCCTGCGGCAGGGGGAGCGATGGTAGGCGGCCTGGGGTTGGGAGCACGGGGGGACCCACGGGCCCGCCCGCCCCCACGAGGGACCTGTTCACTTCCTGCCTCTTCCCCTCAGCGTTTGCCGGAACGGCAGGCTTCAGTGCGTTCAGATCCAGCTGATCGGCCTTCGTAAGTAGCCTGCGCGTGCCTGGCTCCCCACCCCTCACCCATCCCCGCCTGCTGAGCCCCCCGCCCCCCGCCCCCAGCCCGACCTCCACTGAGCCGAGGCGTCCCCCCCTGTCCCACAGGCTGTCAGGCCCCAAAGATCCACGTGGATTGCAACAACCTGACAGCGCTGGCCATCCAGAACCCGCGACCCACCAGCTGCCAGACGCTGGCTGCCGGCCACGTGCGTGTGGGGGCCGCCGTGGGGGGGAGGGTGTCCCCAGGCGTCCACACTGGCCCCGGGACCTGGATGTTGGGTCCCGCGCGCACACGGGCCTCACTGGCCCTCCCTGTGCCCAGGCGGGGCAGGTGGTGGCCGGTCGGCCCCCCGTCCGGCCCACTGAGGGCACGGTGGCCAGCCTAGGGACCCTCGGCCGGCAGCCCTCGCCTGTACCCCGGCCCAGGGCAGAGCCCGAGAGAGAAGAGAGGGCCGGGGTCTGTGGGTGGGGAAAGGACAAAGGGGTGTCTGCCAGGGTCAGGAAAGGGGGCAGCAGTGACGGGGCCAGCTCCGGGCCCCGAAGCAAATCCCTGAACGCCACTCCGGCCCCCTGCAGTACCAGACGGAGTGCATCAGCGGCTGTGTTTGCCCGGACGGGCTGCTGGATGACGGCCGTGGCGGCTGCGTCGTGGAAGAGCAGTGTCCCTGTGTGCACAACAATGACCTGTACTCCCCCGGGGACAAGATCAAGGTGGACTGCAACACCTGGTGAGTGGCCCGCTGACCCCGGCCCCAGGCGCTCTGGCGGGGGCGGGCGGGGGGTGGGGGGCGTGTGGGTGTGGTTCGTGAGCGGCTTCGGGGCTGTCCGCACAGCGCCCGGCCCGCCAGGCTCCCTCTGAGCAGGGGTGGGGGGACTTGCACCCCCGTGGCCCCTCCAGGCCCCCTTCCCACTCTCCTCAGCACCTGCCGGAGGGGCCGCTGGGCGTGCACGCAGGCCGTGTGCTACGGCTCCTGCTCCATCTACGGAAGTGGCCACTACATCACGTTCGACGGGAAGCACTACGACTTTGATGGACACTGTTCCTACGTGGCGGCTCAGGTGAGGCCAGCGGCCTGGCCCTGCCCCCTGCCCGTGGCCCCGCACCACGTCCTAAAGCCACTCTCAGCCCAGCAAGAAGGGGTCCCCAGTGAGGGGCCCGGGGAGTGAGGGGCTTGTGTGTGCCGTTAAGGGCCCCCTCTTACCAGAGGAGGGCTGAGGCTGGGTGGGGGCCCGGGGCAGCGGTGGCCGGGCCAGTGTGGCTCACGTCCCCCGTGGGTCCCCAGGACTACTGCGGCCAGAACTCCTCACTGGGCTCCTTCAGCATCATCACCGAGAATGTTCCCTGTGGCACCACGGGCGTCACCTGCTCCAAGGCCATCAAAATCTTCATGGGGGTGAGTGCCGCCTGATGCCGGGGACGCGCGAGCCCTCGGGGATGCTCCGGGCGCCCAGTGACAGGGCCTCTCCCCTGGGCACAGAGTCTGGAGCTGAAGCTGGAGGGCAAGCACCGCGTGGTGATCCAGCGAGACGTGGGCCACCACGTGTCCTACACCACGCGGGAGGTGGGCCAGTACCTGGTGGTAGAGGCCAGCGTGGGCGTCATCGTCATCTGGGACAAGAGGACCACCGTCTTCATCAAGCTGGCGCCGTCCTACGAGGTGCGTGGCGGCGCCCGGCTGCCGGGCCCCCGGGGCGCAGGAGGGGCCGAGCCGCCCTCCCGGGCGGGAGCCGCCTCACCACGCCCCGGGCTCGCTGCCTCCGCAGGGCACGGTGTGCGGGCTGTGTGGGAACTTCGACCGCCGCTCCAGCAACGACTTCACCACGAGGGACCACATGGTGGTGGACAGCGAGCTGGACTTCGGGAACAGCTGGAAGGAGGCCCCCACCTGCCCAGACGTGAGCTTCACCCCGGAGCCCTGCGCCCTGAGGCCGCACCGCCTCTCCTGGGCCGAGAAGCAGTGCAGTATCATCAAGAGCCGGGTCTTCGCCGTCTGCCACAGCAAGGTGCGTAGGCGGGGCCGTGCGCGTGGGCGGGGCCGTGGGCGGGGCCGTGGCGGTGGACCGCATGGATCCTTGCGCAGGGTGGCCCTTCTTGCTCCCGCTGAGGGGCGCCCTGAGGTCACCATGTGCCTCCTCTCCTCCAGCTTCAGCTCCATTTTCTGGCCTTTACCAGAGGCCCGGCCCTCCCGGAGACCCCTGGCTGGGTCCCCAGCCCTCATGTCTTCCAGGGAGGGAGAAAGGACGGAAGCTCTGGGCAGTGGGGGGGGGGGGGGGGGGGGGGGAGGGGTGGCCCCCTGTCTCTGGACCTCCCCTGCCGTTCCCCTGGGAGGCTAGTGCTGGGTGACCCTGCCCTGCCCTGGGGGTCCTGAGCTCCTGGGCTGCAGGGGCAGGCCCGGCCCCATGAGGGCAGTGCGGGCCCAGGACACAGAGGTCTTCTCCCCCAGGTGGACCCCAAGCCGTTCTACGAGGCCTGCGTCCATGACTCGTGCTCCTGCGACACGGGCGGGGACTGTGAGTGCTTTTGCTCTGCCGTGGCCTCCTACGCCCAGGCGTGCACGAAGGAGGAGGCCTGCGTGTTCTGGAGGACGCCAGACCTGTGCCGTGAGTGCCCTCCTGTCCTGGGGCGGGGGCCACACTGTGGGTGGGCTGGCCCTCCTTACCCACCCAAGGGATGGGGTGTTTGCAGTCTCTTTCCCTCCTGAGAGCCGTTGCTCGGGGCCAGGGTGGCGTGTGGGCTGCCAGAAGGGAGCTGGCCTCGCGCTCCCTGGATCTGACCCCGCGTCCCCCACAGCCATCTTCTGTGACTACTACAACCCCCCGGACGAGTGCGAGTGGCACTACGAGCCGTGTGGGAACCGCAGCTTTGAGACCTGCAGGACGGTCAACGGGATCCACTCCAACATCTCCGTGTCCTACCTGGAGGGTGAGCGTGCCCCGGGGGCCGAGGCACAGGGTCCTCTGCAGACCCGCAGGGTCGCCTGGGAGAGGCCCCGTGGGGCTGGGGACCTGAGGTCCGGGGCGGACCAGGCCCACCTCGCTGTAAAGCCAAGACCCCGCCCAGGCGGAGAGGCGGAAGGAAGCAGGACGGGCGGGTGTCTCACCCAGGGGTCCCGGGGAACCTCCTCAGGGCCTTGGAGTTGAGAACTAGGGATGTGAAGGGGTGAGCCACCTGCAGATCTGGGGAGGGAGTGCCCTCCCCCACCTCCCCAGGAGGCTGGGAGGGGCCCGGCCATCCCTTTGGCCCCATGGCAGTGTGCAGGGCCCAGCGAGGGGGACCTAGGACTTCCCGGAGGAACCTCCTGGAGAGGAGGCCCTGACATGGTGGGCACGACGGTGGGGTCTGGAGGATGTGGGATCCTCCGTGGCGGTCCAAGCCCTGTGCCCTGTGCCTACCAGGCTGCTACCCGCGGTGCCCCAAGGACAGGCCCATCTACGACGAGGACGAGAAAAAGTGCGTCACGGCCGACCAGTGTGGCTGCTACGTCGAGGACACCCATTACCCACCTGGAGCGTCCGTGCCCTCCGACAAGGACTGCCAGTCTTGGTACCTAAGTTGGCCCTGCAGGGAGCCCGGGGGAGGTCGGGTGCACGCGCACGTGTGACGTGGCTTCGTGTGCACAGGTGCACACGCGAGCATATACCTACACGCACACACCACGCATTCATGTGTGCGGGTGTGGACGCACGGCCAGGGGCGCACGCCCGCAGGTATAGGCACGGGAACAGGACGTGGGGACAGGCCAGCCTGTCTCTTCTCATCCTCCTGCTCTGTCTGGCCTTTGCCTACCTCAGCTTGTCCTCCTCGGCCCACAGCTAGACCCCAGTGGGCAGGCTCCTTTGGAGCTGCACCCGGGGGGCACCAGGGAGGGCCTGGGCGGGGGGTGTGCGCTCGGGGTCTGCAGCTGTGTGCTTGCTTTGCAGCATGTGTACTGACTCCTCGGAAGTTGTCTGCCGGCCCGAAGAAGGTGAGCTGCCGTCCCACCCAGGAGAGCCACCAGGCTGCCTGTCCCTGGACTGTGGGGGTGGGGCTCAGTGTCACCCTCCCCTGCTCCTGCGGTCCCCAGAGGCCCTTCCTGGCTCAGAGCCGGCTCTGACTTGCACCGGCCTCCCCAGGCCTGTGATGAGGGGCCGAGGTCACCCCTTGTGCCATCCGGCTTCTGCGCTCCGATGGGTTTCTGGGGATGGAGTCCCGGTGGCAGATCGGTCTGCCGCTGGTCGGGGCTGGGGGACACCTAGTCTTTCTCTGATTGGGACAGGCAGGGGGTGCTCGAGAGGCTCTGTCTTGTGCTTGCCATGTTGACCTTGGCCTCCCGCCTGTCCCCCAGGGAAGGTTCTCAACTATACCCAGGATGGGTCTTTCTGCTACTGGGTGATCTGCGGTCCCAACGGGACGGTGGAGAAACACTTCAACATCTGCCAGCCTACCTCGCCTCCCTCGTCCTCCTTGCCGCCCTCCACCACCCCCGTCACCAGCACCACGAGCACCACCCCCACCCCCATCCCCAGCACAGGTGAGGCCCCGGGCCCAGCTGAAATGGGGGGGTGCGTGCAGCTCACAGGCGTCTCCGTTCAGGGGACGTCACCGGGGCCCCTGGCCTGCCGAGTTGAGATGTGGCATCAGGACCACATCCCTGAGCCCAGACCGCAGTGAAGGTGACCTAGGAACACTTCCCGAACCAGCAAGAAAATTCCCCTGAGGCTTAGAGAAGCAGAGGAAGATCCTTAAATCCCCCCATGGTTGTCCTCACTGAGGTGGTAGCCGTCACCGGACGAGCCACGGGGGTGCGGTAGCCACGGGGAAAAGGGACTTGTAAAAATTATAAAAGAGTTTTAAAGGTGTCAAAATGTCTAGTGACAGCCTCCTTTCCTTTCTGGCTCTTGTGCAGCAACGACCATCTCCTCAACGACCCCATCCTCAACCACTCCCAGTAAGTTGTGTGGGCAGTGTCCCCGAGGCGGGTGGGTGCGGGGGGCAGGGCACCCAGAGTTGCTCCGGGAACTGCCCAGGAGGTGCGGATGTGGGGCCCGTGGCCCGTGCTGCTCACTTCACCAGAGAGGGTGCTTTGGGTGGCATGACCCCCTGGGACTCACGGGTGCCTGGCTGACGCACGGGGGAAGGAGCGGCTCGGGGTGACACTGTTGTTCAGGCGTCCAGACCGAGCCCCTTCCCGTGGGCTTTCTCATTGGAATGGCTGACCCTGTCCATGCTAATTGTTTTCAGGGGGACATCAGGATTTGAAAACAGCCAAGGGAGGGGCAGAGGGCTGCAGCCCGGGGGTCAGGCTGTCACCCAGGTGTGGCGCGAGGGGCTCTTCCTGCCCTGGGGCTCAGTGTGGAGCTGCGGGAGGAGGGAGGAAGCGGAGCCGGGCCCACACTCTCTGAGCCGACAACACCCTGGCTCTTTGGCCGTGATAGGAGGGCGGTCATGCCAGTCCCAGTGGGCTCCCCGGAAGCTGCGTCCAGGCGCGGTGACCAATCCAATCCCGGATTTGCTTCCCCAGATGTGTGCTGCTTCTGGTCCGACTGGATCAACGAGAACCACCCCAGCATGGACAGCACCGGTGGAGACTGGGAGAAATTCGACAGTGTCTGCAGGGAACCCGAGGACATCCAGTGCAGGTTGGCCACGGAGCCAGAGCTCAGCTGGGAGGAGACGGGCCAGAAGGTGCAGTGTGATGTCTCCTCAGGGCTCATTTGCCTCAACGAAGACCAGTTTGGAAACGGGCCGTTCGCCATCTGTTATGACTATGAAATACGTGTCAATTGTTGCCTGCCGATGTATGAGTGTCCCGGGTCCCCAACCACGGCCCCAACCACCACCCCCTCAACCACAACCACCACCCCGACCACCACCAGCACGGAGACCCCGACCCCCACCCCGACCACCACCAGCACGGAGACCCCGACCCCCACCCCGACCACCACCACCACCAGCACGGAGACCCCGACCCCGACCACCACCAGCACGGAGACCCCGACCCCGACCACCACCAGCACGGAGAGCCCGACCCCGACCACCACCAGCACGGAGACCCCGACCCCGACCTCCACCCCGACCACCACCACCACCACCACCACCACCACCACCCCTACCCCGGGATCAACCACCACTCCGTGCGTGCCTCAGTGCAATTGGACTGGCTGGCTGGATTCAGGGAAACCAGACAACACCAAACCGGGGGCAGACATCGAATCTGTCGAGGTCTGTGGACTAGGCTGGGCGGCCAACATCTCCTGCAGAGCCGCCCAGTTCCCTGACATCCCCCTTGGGCAGCTGGGGCAGAACGTGGATTGCGACATCAACGTCGGGCTGGTGTGCAGAAATGAAAACCAGAAGCCAGGGGGATACGTGCCCCAGCCTTCTTGCCTCAACTATGAGATCAACGTCTACTGCTGTTCGTGGCCTCCACACTGTATCTCCACGCCTTCCCCTGTAACCACGCCGACCTCCCCGACCACCACCACCACCAGCACGGAGACCCCGACCCCGACCACCACCAGCACGGAGACCCCGACCCCGACCTCCACCACCACCACCACCAGCACGGAGACCCCGACCCCGACCATCACCACCACCACCACCAGCACGGAGACCCCGACCCCCACCCCGACCACCACCAGCACGGAGACCCCGACTCCCACCCCAACCACCACCAGCACGGAGAGCCCGACCCCGACCACCACCACCACCACCACCAGCACGGAGACCCCGACCCCCACCCCGACCACCACCAGCACGGGGACCCCGACCCCGACCTCCACCCCAACCACCACCAGCACGGAGACCCCGACCCCCACCCCGACCACCACCACCACCAGCACGGAGACCCCGACCCCGACCACCACCAGCACGGAGAGCCCGACCCCAACCACCACCACCACCACCACCAGCACGGAGACCCCGACCCCCACCCCGACCACCACCAGCACGGAGACCCCGACCCCCACCCCAACTACCACCAGCACGGAGACCCCGACCCCCACCCTGACCACCACCACCACCAGCACGGAGACCCCGACCCCGACCACCACCAGCACGGAGACCCCGACCTCCACCCCGAGCACCACCAGCACGGAGACCCCAACCCCAGCCTCCACCACCACCACCACCAGCACGGAGACCCCGACCCCGACCACCACCACCACCACCACCAGCACGGAGACCCCGACCCCCACCCCAACCACCACCAGCACGGAGACCCCGACCCCGACCACCACCACCACCACCACCAGCACGGAGACCCCGACCCCGACCACCACCACCACCACCACCAGCACGGAGACCCCGACCCCCACCCCAACCACCACCAGCACGGAGACCCCGACACCGACCTCCACCCCGACCACCACCAGCACGGAGACCCCAACCCCAACCTCCACCACCACCACCACCAGCACGGAGACCCCGACCCCCACCCCAACCACCACCAGCACGGAGACCCCGACCCCCACCCCGACCACCACCAGCACGGAGACCCCGACCCCGACCACCACCACCACCACCACCAGCACGGAGACCCCGACCCCCACCCCGACCACCACCAGCACGGAGACCCCGACCCCGACCACCACCAGCACGGAGACCCCAACCCCAGCCTCCACCACCACCACCACCAGCACGGAGACCCCGACCCCCACCCCAACCACCACCAGCACGGAGACCCCGACCCCCACCCCGACCACCACCACCACCAGCACGGAGACCCCGACCCCGACCACCACCAGCACGGAGACCCCGACCCCGACCTCCACCCCGACCACCACCAGCACGGAGACCCCAACCCCAACCTCCACCCCGACCACCACCAGCACGGAGACCCCGACCCCCACCCCGACCACCACCAGCACGGAGACCCCGACCCCGACCTCCACCCCGACCACCACCAGCACGGAGAGCCCGACCCCAACCTCCACCACCACCACCACCACGGAGACCCTGACCCCGACCACCACCAGCACGGAGACCCCGACCCCGACCACCACCACCACCACCAGCACGGAGACCCCGACCTCCACCCCGACCACCACCAGCACGGAGACCCCAACCCCAACCTCCACCACCACCACCACCAGCACGGAGACCCCGACCCCCACCCCAACCACCACCAGCACGGAGACCCCGACCCCGACCTCCACCCCGACCACCACCAGCACGGAGACCCCAACCCCAACCTCCACCACCACCACCACCACGGAGACCCTGACCCCGACCACCACCAGCACGGAGACCCCGACCCCGACCACCACCACCACCACCAGCACGGAGACCCCGACCCCCACCCCGACCACCACCAGCACGGAGACCCCGACCTCCACCCCGACCACCACCAGCACGGAGACCCCGACCCCGACCACCACCAGCACGGAGACCCCGACCCCGACCACCACCAGCACGGAGACCCCGACCCCGGCCTCCACCCCGACCACCACCACCACCACCACCACCCCTACCCCGGGATCAACCACCACTCCGTGCGTGCCTCAGTGCAATTGGACCGGCTGGCTGGATTCAGGGAAACCAGACAACACCAAACCGGGGGCAGACATCGAATCTGTCGAGGTCTGTGGACCAGGCTGGGCGGCCAACATCTCCTGCAGAGCCGCCCAGTTCCCTGACATCCCCCTTGGGCAGCTGGGCAGAACGTGGATTGCGACATCAACGTCGGGCTGGTGTGCAGAAATGAAAACCAGAAGCCAGGGGGATACGTGCCCCAGCCTTCTTGCCTCAACTATGAGATCAACGTCTACTGCTGTTCGTGGCCTCCACACTGTATCTCCACGCCTTCCCCTGTAACCACGCCGACCTCCCCGACCACCACCACCACCAGCACGGAGACCCCGACCCCGACCACCACCAGCACGGAGACCCCGACCCCGACCACCACCACCACCACCACCAGCACGGAGACCCCGACCCCGACCTCCACCCCGACCACCACCAGCACGGAGACCCCGACCTCCACCCCGAGCACCACCAGCACGGAGACCCCGACCCCCACCCCGACCACCACCAGCACGGAGACCCCGACCCCCACCCCGACCACCACCAGCACAGAGACCCCAACCCCAACCTCCACCACCACCACCACCACCACGGAGACCCTGACCCCGACCACCACCAGCACGGAGACCCCGACCCCCACCCCGACCACCACCAGCACGGAGACCCCGACCCCGGCCTCGACCACCACCAGCACGGAGACCCCGACCCCGACCACCACCAGCACGGAGAGCCCGACCCCGACCACCACCACCACCACCACCAGCACGGAGACCCCGACCTCCACCCCGAGCACCACCAGCACAGAGACCCCAACCCCAACCTTCACCACCACCACCACCACCACGGAGACCCTGACCCCGACCACCACCAGCACGGAGACCCCGACCCCGACCACCACCACCACCACCACCAGCACGGAGACCCCGACCCCGACCACCACCAGCACGGAGACCCCGACCCCGACCTCCACCCCGACCACCACCACCACCACCACCACCACCACCACCCCTACCCCGGGATCAACCACCACTCCATGCGTGCCTCAGTGCAATTGGACTGGCTGGCTGGATTCAGGGAAACCAGACAACACCAAACCGGGGGCAGACATCGAATCTGTCGAGGTCTGTGGACTAGGCTGGGCGGCCAACATCTCCTGCAGAGCCGCCCAGTTCCCTGACATCCCCCTTGGGCAGCTGGGGCAGAACGTGGATTGCGACATCAACGTCGGGCTGGTGTGCAGAAATGAAAACCAGAAGCCAGGGGGATACGTGCCCCAGCCTTCTTGCCTCAACTATGAGATCAACGTCTACTGCTGTTCGTGGCCTCCACACTGTATCTCCACGCCTTCCCCTGTAACCACGCCGACCTCCCCGACCACCACCACCACCACCACCAGCACGGAGACCCCGACCCCGACCACCACCAGCACGGAGACCCCGACCCCGACCACCACCACCACCACCACCAGCACGGAGACCCCGACCCCCACCCCAACCACCACCAGCACGGAGACCCCGACCCCGACCTCCACCCCAACCACCACCAGCACGGAGACCCCGACCCCGACCCCGACCACCACCACCACCACCACCAGCACGGAGACCCCGACCCCCACCCCGAGCACCACCAGCACGGAGACCCCAACACCAGCCTCCACCACCACCACCACCAGCACGGAGACCCCGACCCCCACCCCGACCACCACCAGCACGGAGACCCCGACCCCGGCCTCGACCACCACCAGCACCAGCACGGAGACCCCGACCTCCACCCCGAGCACCACCAGCACGGAGACCCCGACCCCAACCTCCACCACCACCACCACCAGCACGGAGACCCCGACCCCGACCATCACCACCACCACCACCAGCACGGAGACCCCGACCCCCACCCCGACCACCACCAGCACGGAGACCCCGACTCCCACCCCAACCACCACCAGCACGGAGAGCCCGACCCCGACCACCACCACCACCACCACCAGCACGGAGACCCCGACCCCCACCCCGACCACCACCAGCACGGGGACCCCGACCCCGACCTCCACCCCAACCACCACCAGCACGGAGACCCCGACCCCCACCCCGACCACCACCACCACCAGCACGGAGACCCCGACCCCCACCCCAACCACCACCAGCACGGAGACCCCGACACCGACCTCCACCCCGACCACCACCAGCACGGAGAGCCCGACCCCGGCCTCGACCACCACCAGCACCAGCACGGAGACCCCGACCTCCACCCCGAGCACCACCAGCACGGAGACCCCGACCCCAACCTCCACCACCACCACCACCAGCACGGAGACCCCGACCCCGACCTCCACCACCACCACCAGCACGGAGACCCCGACCCCCACCCCGACCACCACCAGCACGGAGACCCCGACCCCGGCCTCGACCACCACCAGCACGGAGACCCCGACCCCGACCACCACCAGCACGGAGACCCCGACCCCGACCACCACCAGCACGGAGACCCCGACCCCGGCCTCCACCCCGACCACCACCACCACCACCACCACCCCTACCCCGGGATCAACCACCACTCCGTGCGTGCCTCAGTGCAATTGGACTGGCTGGCTGGATTCAGGGAAACCAGACAACACCAAACCGGGGGCAGACATCGAATCTGTCGAGGTCTGTGGACTAGGCTGGGCGGCCAACATCTCCTGCAGAGCCGCCCAGTTCCCTGACATCCCCCTTGGGCAGCTGGGGCAGAACGTGGATTGCGACATCAACGTCGGGCTGGTGTGCAGAAATGAAAACCAGAAGCCAGGGGGATACGTGCCCCAGCCTTCTTGCCTCAACTATGAGATCAACGTCTACTGCTGTTCGTGGCCTCCACACTGTATCTCCACGCCTTCCCCTGTAACCACGCCGACCTCCCCGACCACCACCACCACCACCACCAGCACGGAGACCCCGACCCCGACCACCACCAGCACGGAGACCCCGACCCCGACCACCACCACCACCACCACCAGCACGGAGACCCCGACCCCCACCCCGAGCACCACCAGCACGGAGACCCCGACCCCGACCACCACCACCACCAGCACAGAGACCCCGACCCCCACCCCCACCCCGACCACCACCAGCACGGAGACCCCGACCTCCACCCCGAGCACCACCAGCACGGAGACCCCGACCCCCACCCCGACCACCACCAGCACGGAGACCCCGACCCCCACCCCGACCACCACCAGCACAGAGACCCCAACCCCAACCTCCACCACCACCACCACCACCACGGAGACCCTGACCCCGACCACCACCAGCACGGAGACCCCGACCCCCACCCCGACCACCACCAGCACGGAGACCCCGACCCCGGCCTCGACCACCACCAGCACGGAGACCCCGACCCCGACCACCACCAGCACGGAGAGCCCGACCCCGACCACCACCACCACCACCACCAGCACGGAGACCCCGACCCCCACCCCGACCACCACCAGCACGGAGACCCCGACCCCGGCCTCGACCACCACCACCACGGAGACCCTGACCCCGACCACCACCAGCACGGAGACCCCGACCCCGACCACCACCACCACCACCACCAGCACGGAGACCCCGACCCCGACCACCACCAGCACGGAGACCCCGACCCCCACCCCGACCACCACCACCACCAGCACGGAGACCCCGACCCCGACCTCCACCCCGACCACCACCAGCACGGAGACCCCGACTCCCACCCCGACCACCACCACCACCAGCACGGAGACCCCGACCCCGACCTCCACCCCGACCACCACCAGCACGGAGACCCCGACTCCCACCCCGACCACCACCACCACCAGCACGGAGACCCCGACCCCGACCACCACCAGCACGGAGAGCCCGACCCCAACCACCACCACCACCACCACCAGCACGGAGACCCCGACCCCCACCCCGACCACCACCAGCACGGAGACCCCGACCCCCACCCCAACTACCACCAGCACGGAGACCCCGACCTCCACCCCGAGCACCACCAGCACGGAGACCCCGACCCCGGCTTCGACCACCACAACCACCAGCACGGAGACCCCGACCCCCACCCTGACCCCAGCCTCGACTACCACCACCACCAGCACGGAGACCCCCTCGACACCCACACCCACGACTGTGTCAACGATGTCCACAGAAACGCTCACACCGCCAGGACGCCCGTCATCCACGCCGCACAGGCCACCGATCACGAGCGCCACGACCTCCAGTGTGCTCCCCTCCACGCTGACCCCAATCTCCTCCCCCACCATCGTTGAAACTACAGGTTCCATCTCCAGCACACCCCAGAAATACTGCTGCGTTTTGAATGACACATACTTTGCCCCAGGTACCCAGGCTTGTCACTTCTGACTCTTAGGCGCCAGAGGCGGGTGGGTTCTGGTCTCTTGTCACCAGTGGTAAGGGGTTAGGCCGAAGCCCCACCGGGAGCCGGCTGGACAGCCGTCCCTGCGGTCTGCCCCTCTTGGCTGTCGCCGTGAGTCAGGGACAGGGTCGAGGTGGGCTTCCCTCCAGTGGCCTTGTCGGCACCTGTTTGTATGCTCTGGGAGCCAGCCCTGCGTGGCTAGCGTAGGTCTGGTCTCTGTCCCCCGGCAGGTGAAACGGTGTATAACGGCACGCATGGGGACACCTGCTATTACGTGAACTGCTCGCTGTCCTGCACCTTTGAGTTCTTCAACTGGTCGTGCCCGTCCACACCCTCCCCAACGCCCACCCCTTCCTCGCCAACGCCGGCCTCAACACCCAAACCACCCACGTCCGTGGCATCGAGCACTCTGGCCACCACCAAGCCCCCTGGGTGCCTAGACTTTGATCCTCCCAGAGAGGTCAGTGGGCTGCGGGCCGCTTGTGGTCCCCTTGGCTCTGCGCACACATGCCCACCTGGGAGGACGGGGGCGCCTGCCGGTCACCCGCGACGCCCTGTCCTCCGAGCGGCCTTTTGGGGGCAGGGTCGGCCGAGCACCCACCTTCTGGGCCACGCCTCCCCTGCCAGGCGAGGAGGAGGAGGCTTGGCCGGTGGTGAGGCCGAGGCGGCTGCCTCCTGCACGGGGCGGTCCCCAGGCTCCAGGGGAGGGCTCAGGGCCACCCCTGTACAGGCTGGGGCTCCAGGCCGGTGCCCGCTGACCCTGCGCCTTCCCCGCCGTAGGAGAACGAGACGTGGTGGCTGTGTAACTGCACCATGGCCATCTGCAAATACGACAACACGGTGGAGTTAGTGCAGGTGAAGTGCAACCCCCCACCCATGCCCACCTGCTCCAACGACCTCCTGCCCGTGCGCGTCATGGACCCTGATGGCTGCTGCTGGCACTGGGAGTGCGACTGTGAGTTGGCCCGGGCCGCGGGACCTCCCCTCCTTCCCCCTTCTGTGGGTGTGGGGCTTCTCATGCCTCCTGCCGGTTCCCCCTCTGGGGCAGGGGGTCCAGGCAGGGGAGGGGCGTGCCTGCTGGAGCCACCTGCACCACCGGGGTGGGCGGGGCAGGGCTGGGCTTCGAACCCGGACCCTCTGGCTCCCAAGCCAGGCTCTGTCCCACCGAACGGGCTTGGACGCCCCTCGTGCTCCAGGAACCAGAATTTCCGGGACCCCCTGGATTCCTGCTTTGTCTTCTCACTGTTCCTGGGCTCCCGCCGGCTCCTGTCCCTGTCCCAGCCGCTCACCCGGTCTGGGGCTTGGTGTGGCTCACGGGAGCTCTGTCCGCAGGCTACTGCACAGGCTGGGGGGACCCGCACTACGTCACCTTCGACGGGCTTTACTACAGCTACCAGGGCAACTGCACGTACGTGCTGGTGGAGGAGATCAGCCCCACGGTAGACGGCTTCGGCGTCTACATCGACAACTACCACTGTGACGTCAACGACCGGGTGTCCTGCCCCCGCACGCTCATCGTGCGCCACGAGACCCAGGAGGTGCTGATCAAGACGGTGCAGATGGCCCCCATAAAAGTGCAGGTGCGCTGGCCAGGTTGTGGGGCACTGCCGGGACGGGGGGGGGGGGCAGGTTCCCTCGCCCGGCAGGGGGCTGGGCTGTTCTCCGGGGACCAGGGACCTTGACCTCCCGCACGCCCCCTGGCTACAGTCCTCTTGCACACACTCGTGTGGGGTTGCTGGTTCCGGGGGTCTGGGGAACCTCACCCCTCGGCACGGGGGACTCTCGGGACAGCGTCCTTGTGGTCTCGCCCCGGGGATCGGCCGGGACCAGTCTGGCCCGGAGCAGTGGAAAGGAAGTGGGAAAGGGACCAGGGCAAGGGGCAGGGCGGACGGGGGGCAGGGGACAGGCAGGGGTCCCCACACCGGACGCACAGGCCTGACAACAGGTAGGGCTGGGCGGCCCCAGATGCTCTGTCAAGACGCAGCTTGCCCCGACTCGCCCCTGTGAGACACGCGCGGCGGCCGGGGCAGGGCCCCGGGGGCGGGGGGGGCCACCACGTCGGCCCCGAGGGGACGTCCTGACCGCGGGTGTGCCGGCCACAGGTGCAGGTCAACGGGCAGGCCGTGGCGCTGCCCTACAGGAAGTATGGGCTGCAGGTGTCCCAGTCGGGCATCAACTACGTGGTGGACATCCCCGAGCTGGGCGCCCTCATCTCCTACAACGGCCTGTCCTTCTCCATCAGGCTGCCCCACCACCGGTTTGGCAACAACACCAAGGGCCAGTGTGGTGAGCCCCTCAGCCCCTGCGGGCTCCCTGCGGCTCCCGGGCCCGCCCCCGGGGGGGGGTTGGGGTTGGCTGGGGCCAAGGCCGGTGTGAGGGCCGGCCAGCCGGGGGCCGGCTCTCTGGCTCTTCGGCTCGGGCCCCGGGGCCGTCATGCCGGGTGGGCCCCTGTGGGAACGAGCCGGCCGGAGTCTCGTCCGCTCTGCGCCCTCGGCCCTGGCCTGGCGGTCGCCGGGGCCCCGGGGCCAGCCCGGGGCTGTCTGCTGCGCGGCGTGGCTCCGGTGCTGGCTCAGCGTGGGCCTCCCTCCCGACGCAGGCACGTGTACCAACAACACCGCCGACGACTGCGTGTTGCCCAGCGGAGAGGTCGTTTCCAACTGCGAGGTCGCGGCCGACCAGTGGGTGGTGAACGACCCCTCCAAGCCACACTGTCCCCACGTCGGCGTCACCACCAGGCCCCCGGCTAGCACGCCGTCAGCGGGCAGCCCCACGCCCAAGGACTGTGTTTCCCCTCTCTGCGACCTCATCAAAGACAGGTACCCCCCAGGCCTGGCCGCCGCCCGTCACCCGCCAGGGGCAGGGGCTCAGGGAGCGGCCGGGCGTCCAGGGAGAGCCGGGCCGGACCGTGGGGTGGGAAGAAGGGCAGGCTTGAGGGGCTGGGGCCTCGCCCTCAGTCTGCAAAGGGGGGCCGGACGCGGAGCACGTCTGGGGTGTCAGAGCGAGGTCAGGGCACCACGGGCGGGTGCCGGGCCTCGGACGGCCCGGGGCTGGGGCTTCCGACGTCTCCGGGGCTGAGCGGTGTGGCGAGACGTCCCCGTGCCTTGGCGGGGTCGACCGCGCCGGGGGCCCTAGGGAGAGAGGCTGAGCCGGGCCCGAGCTGGCGTGCAGGGCTGATGTCAGGGAGGCAGACCTGGGCTGAGACGGAGAGGAGCTGGCATCCACGGGGAGCGAGTGCCTGTTCCCAGAGGTGTGCGGGCCGAGGCTGCGTGGCCCCCCTGCCACGGCTGCTGGAGGGGGTCCCGGCACCCGGCAGCCTCCGCCTCCAGGAGGCGGGCGCACAGCACCTCGCCCTCGGGCTGCAGAGCCGACCCCCCTTCCCCAGGGCGGCCCTTTGCTCTCCTGCCACGGGGAGCCCACAGGCGCCTGTTGGGTGGGTGCAGGCTGAGCCAGGCTCCAGCAGGGCAGCCGGGTGGAGGTGCCGGGCTGGTGGGGAGCACGAGGGGGGCGGGGAGGGCCGGCCGGAGCGTGACCCCCGTGTCCTCCCTCACAGCCTGTTTGCCCAGTGCCACGCCGTGGCACCCCCCCAGCACTACTACGACGCCTGCGTGTTCGACAGCTGCTTCGTGCCCGGCTCGGGCCTGGAGTGCGCCAGCCTGCAGACCTACGCGACCCTCTGTGCCCAGAAAGGCGTCTGTATCGACTGGCGGAACCACACCAACGGCGCCTGCTGTGCGTGCCCACCTGCCCCTGCCCCAGACCCGTGGTCCCGCGGGCCGGTGGGGTCTCTGGCTACGGCCTGTAGCCACGCCTGTGGGAGGCCAGGCGTCCAGGGAGAGCCGGGCAGGACCGTGGGGTGGGAAGAAGGGCAGGCTTGAGGGGCTGGGGGCCTGGGGCTGCCGCCGGGTTCGCCAAGCACAGCTCGTCACCTGCCTCCCTTCTCAGGACGGCACGGGGCGCCGAGGTGGGCGACACCGGGCAGCCGCTCACCCCCGCCGGGTCAGGAATGTCACTTACCAGTCCCCCCCACCCCCCCCCCCCCGGCTCCGGCTTCTCTGATTCCTGTCCCCTTCCTGCAGTGCTGACGTGTCCACCTCACAGGGAGTACCGGGCCTGTGGTCCTCCAGAGGAACCCACCTGCAAGTCTGGGTTAGTTGCTGGAAGACGCACGAGGGCGGCGGGCCTCCAGCCGGAGCACAGACCCACCTCACGATGCCCTCTCATCCCCAGATCCTTCGAGAAGAACAACAGCATCCTGGTGGAGGGCTGCTTCTGTCCCGAGGGCACCATGAACTACGCCCCGGGATTCGACGCCTGCGTGGACATGTGTGGTACGCTGCCTGCCCACATTGCCTCCGTGAAGCCCGCCCTGATCCCGTGGCACCGGGACTCTGCTAACACGATTTGTTTCCTCTCCCTTCCTAGGCTGTATGGGACCTGACAATGTGCCTAGAAAGGTAGGCCTTTCCTCTTGGTGCCACGGTAGGATTCACCCATAAGCCCTGAATTTTGGGGACCAGGGTGGGTGGCAAGAAGAAGCCAGGAGTCTCAGACCCTGAGTCATGTCATTTACATCCTGGAGGGCTGAGCCAGCAGGGTCATCCGGACACCCACACCCAGTCACTTACCCACCCATGCATCTCCCTCCCTTTCTCCCTCCCACCTTCCACCCCTCCATCCATCCACCCACCCATCCATCCTCCCATCCGTGCACTCACCCAACTCTCCATCCATCTGTCCAACTCTCCACCCATCCATCCATCCGTCCATCCGTCCATCCATCCATCCATCCATCCACCCGTCTGTCCGTCCATCTGTCCATCCATCCATCCATCCATCCACCCATCCATCCATCCATCCATCCAACTGTCCATCTGTCCATCCATCTGTCTGTCCAACTCTTCACCCATCCATCCATCCATCCGTCCGTCCATCCATCCATCCACCCATCCATCCATCGAACCACCCACCCGTCCGTCGATCCATCCATCCATCCATCCATCCATCCATCTGTCCATCCATCTGTCTGTCAAACTCTCCACCCATCCATCCATCCGTCCGTCTGTCCGTCCATCCACCCATCCATCCATCCAACCACCCACCTGTCCGTTGATCCATCCATCCATCCATCCATCCATCCATCCAACTGTCCATCTGTCCATCCATCTGTCCTCCTGTCCGTCCATCCGTCCTCCTGTCCGTCCATCCGTCCTCCTGTCTGTCCATCCATCCATCCATCCATCCAACTGTCCATCTGTCCATCCATCTGTCTGTCAAACTCTCCACCCATCCATCCATCCGTCCGTCTGTCCGTCCATCCATCCACCCATCCATCCATCCAACCACCCACCCGTCCGTCGATCCATCCATCCATCCATCCATCCATCCATCCATTCATCCATCTGTCCATCCATCTGTCTGTCAAACTCTCCACCCATCCATCCATCCGTCCGTCTGTCCGTCCATCCACCCATCCATCCATCCAACCACCCACCTGTCCGTTGATCCATCCATCCATCCATCCATCCATCCATCCAACTGTCCATCTGTCCATCCATCTGTCCTCCTGTCCGTCCATCCGTCCTCCTGTCCGTCCATCCGTCCTCCTGTCTGTCCATCCATCCATCCATCCATCCAACTGTCCATCTGTCCATCCATCTGTCTGTCAAACTCTCCACCCATCCATCCATCCGTCCGTCTGTCCGTCCATCCATCCATCCACCCATCCATCCATCCAACCACCCACCCGTCCGTTGATCCATCCATCTATCCATCCATCCATCCATCCATCCAACTGTCCATCTGTCCATCCATCTGTCCTCCTGTCTGTCCATCCATCCTCCTGCCCGTCCATCCGTCCATCCATCCATCCATCCATCCACCCGTCTGTCCGTCCATCTGTCCATCCACCCATCCACTCACTGGCCCATGTGTCCATCCACACCTTCATACCACCCACCCACGGGCCATCTGAAGCTCTATCTAAACCTGAGATGACATCCTGGCCACAGTGTTGTCCTGTCTCCTACATATGGTTGATGCCTTAGCTCTAGTCTGCGAGCCCCATACACGTGTCATGTGTTTCCCGTGTGCCAGGAGCAGGTCACGGCTGTGATGTCAGTGACCTGCCCCCATGTGCTGGGAGGTGGGGAGGGCACAGGTGTCCTATGGGACCTGAGTGGGACGCGAGGTGTGGTGCCTTCATCCGGCCGACTGTGGATGTGCTGCGGTGTGGCCCTGGCAGGGGGTCTTGGGTGCCAGCCCGCCTCACCCAAGTGTCACCTGTGACCCCCCTGCCCACCCACTTCCTGCCTGCAGTTTGGGGAACACTTTGAGTTCGACTGCAAGAGCTGTGTCTGCCTGGAGGGCGGGAGCGGCATTTCCTGCCTGCCCAAGACGTGCAGCCAGGAGCTGCCCCAGTGCACGGAGGAGGGCACCTACCCGCTCACAGAGGTCAACCCCGCCGACACCTGCTGCAACATCACATCCTGCAGTAAGGCCACCCCCGGGATGGTGCTGGGTGCTGGGCGCCCAGGAGTCGCCCGGCAGCCCCCGACGGTGTTTTCACCTCCTCACTGAGCTGGGGAGCTGCTCACTTGGGGGCCTTTGGGGCATGTCCACCTGAGCACGGGTGTCGGAGGAGGCCGGTGCCCGCAGCCCCCTCCTTCCCCTCGTCTCCCCCTCCCCCCAGAGTGCAACACCAGCCTGTGCCCGGCGACGCCGTCCAAGTGCCCACTGGGATTTGAAGTGAAGAGCGAGATCACACCCGGGAAGTGCTGCCCCACCTACACCTGTGGTTAGTGGGGGCCGGGGGGTGGGGCTGAGACCCCCGTGGGGTCACCCTGCATGGCGGCCACACTCCCCCTGGGCTCAGTGTCCGTGCTGTCCCGGGGGGTGGGACTGACCGTGGGGTCACCCCGCATGGTGGTCACACTCCCCCTGGGCCCAGGTGTCCACTCTGTCCAGCCCGACCCACGTCCCCGTTCTCTTCCTCCCAGCGCCCAAGGGTGTGTGCGTTCACCAGAATGCTGAGTACCAGGTGAGCCTGGGCAGGGTGCCGGCAAGGGTGCCCGCTCTGGGGCCTCCGTGGTGGGCGGCAGCCCCGCCTCACCCGCTCCTCTCTGTGCCCTCAGCCAGGGTCGCCAGTTTACTCCTCCAAGTGCCAGGACTGCGTGTGCACCAACCGCAGGAACAGCAGCACCGAGCTCAACGTCATCTCCTGCACCCACGTGCTCTGTGACAACTCCTGCAGCCCCGTAAGCCTCCCTCCCGCCCCCCCCCCCCCCGGAGGCCATGGGCCATCCCGCGGCCACCTCCGTGGCTCCCTTCCTCCCCGCACCAACCTAGCCGTGTGCATCCCGCAGGGCTTTGAGCTGGTGGAGGCCCCCGGGGAGTGCTGTGGTAAGTGTGAGCAGACCCACTGCATCATCAAGAGGCCCAGCAAGGAACCCATCATCCTAAAGGTGAGCGAGGGGCCTGCTCCCATCCCCACCCAGGAGGGGCCGGCCCGCAGCCACAGGCAAGGCCTGGGATGCCTCCCGCCGCCCCAGCGGGGTCTTCCCAGGGCCGGGCATGGCTGTTCCAGTGTCCTGGGGTGGCCGTGACCGCAGACTAGGGCTAGAAACACCAGGAGTGACCGAGTCTTTTCGTCTGGAGCCGGAGTCCAAGCTGGAGGTGTCGCAGGGCCGCGGTCCCTTCAAGGGCTCTGGGACGGCCTTCCTGCCTCTTTGGCTTCTGGGGCTCCAGACGGCCCCGGGCTTGTGGCCGCGTCCCTCCACTTTCTGGCTCACCTTCCTGTGGCCCCGCCTGTCTCTTATAAGTATACTCGTTGTTGGATTTAGAACCACCCGTGTAATCTGGGATGGTCTCATCTCGGCATCTTTAACCTAATCTCACCTCTCAACACTCTTTCTCCAGATAAGGTCGTATCTGCAGGTGCAGGGGTTAG
This sequence comes from Leopardus geoffroyi, assembly GCF_018350155.1. Lineage (NCBI taxonomy): Eukaryota > Metazoa > Chordata > Mammalia > Carnivora > Felidae > Leopardus > Leopardus geoffroyi. Next base: position 114,911,617 of record NC_059329.1, on the reverse strand, counting down.
GATGTGGACGTGTCTGGGGACGCTAGGCTGGTGGCTCTGGGCCTGCAGGCTGGACCTTCTGTCCGGCAGGAGCTGCACTTGGCTGGGTGGTTGGAAACCTGCAGGGCGTTTCCTGTCTATCTTCCGGGTGGGCCTCCCGTGGGTCTCACCGGGCTGTCTTGTGCCCTGCAGCCCGGGGACATAAAGCATGACCCCAAGAATAACTGCACATTCTTCAGCTGCGTGAAGATTCACAACCAGCTCATCTCTTCCGTCTCCAACATCACCTGCCCCGACTTTGACCCCAGCATCTGCCTCCCGGTGAGTGGGGGGTCCTTTCTTCGGGACCTGCCCTTTCCCACCCCGAAGCAGGACGGGGCTGCTCACGGCCGGGGGGTGGTCTGGGGGTCCCAGGCTCATTCTCCTTCCTTCCAGGGTTCCATCACTCTCATGCCCAATGGTTGCTGCAAGACATGTGAGTACAGCCTGGCGGGCAGGCATCTCGGGGGCACACGGGGTGGCAGGGGAGCTCCCTCTGGGACCCTGGGGCGGGGGTGAAGGAGGCACAGGGGATGATGTCCCGGGACTCCCGTCCCCTTCTGTGCCACTCTCAGCCAGATGGTAAATTGGGGCGCAGCAGCTGGGGGCCCTGCTTGCTGTGGGGTGGCCGGGGCTGGGGCACTCGAGGAGGGAGAGGAGGCCGTGAGGGAGAACCTGCGGGCCCCCTGGGGGGTGGAGACCCCACCCCCCACCCCAGAGCCTCCGACCCCCCCTCCTGGCAGGCATCCCTCGCAACGAGACCAGGATCTTCTGTTCCGCCATCCCCGTTACCCGGGAGATTTCTTTCGCCGGCTGCACCAACAAAGTCACAATGAACTACTGCTCTGGGTCCTGCGGGACCTTCGCCCTGTGAGTCCCAGGCCCCGGGCGGGGGTGGGGGAGGGGCTCCTCGCCCGAGTGGGGGGGGGCTCCTCACTCTGGCCGGCCGCCCGCCCGCAGGTACTCGGCCGAGGCCCAGGCCCTGGACCACAGGTGCTCCTGCTGTAAGGAAGAACGGACCAGCCAGCGGGAGGTGGTGCTGCACTGTCCCCAGGGCGGCTCGCGGAGCCACACCTACACCCACATCGAGAGCTGCCGGTGCCAGGACACCGTCTGCGAGCTCCCGCCGGCCCCGCGCCACGTCCCCGGCCGCTCCCGGCGCTCCAGCCCCGGGGGCCTGCGCCCAGGAGGCGCTTGAACGGGGTCGTGCCACCCAGCTCGCCCCCACCGCCCTCCGCAGCCCCCAGCCCTCCTGCTGAACCCCTGAGCTTCCTCACCTCCTGAGCCGGCTTCCTCTCTGCAGATATTTATTTTCTGAGTCTTTGTTCAATTCTTCGCTTTCCACAATAAACTTGGGCAGACGCTGTGCCGGTGTGTGTGGTCGGTGCTGGGCGTCCGGACGGCTGCCGTGCACGGCCCCGGGTCTCGCTGCTTCCTGTGGGGCGGGCGGACCGAGAAGGTCCAGAGAGGGGCCCGGTCCGCACGCTCTGCGCACGGGACGCGGTGGGGGGGGGGGGGGCCACGCACACTTGCCTGCCTGGCTGTGGCAAGCTTCCTGTGCCAAGTGCGGCCCCCAGCGACCTCTGTCCCTCGAGCCGCCTCCAGAAAGCCCTGTCCCGCCCTGTCCTGCCCTCAGCGTGGCCAAAGCCCTTTCTGGGCCATCGTAGTCCAGGAAGACTTCCACCCCTGACTTCGCGCAACAGGGGCCCCGACAGCCCAGGGCGCCGGGTGTGTGCGTGTGTCTGCGGACGTGGCTCGGGTGTGAACGTGCCACGTGCACACGTGTTTGCGTGTGTTTGGAGCGTGCTTCATCCAGGGTGTCTGCACTGGCAAAGCTGAAGGTCCTGGGCCGGGGTCAGGGGCGCACACCAGCCCGTGGGTCAGAAGGTGACCTCCCGGGCCTCTGCCACTTGCGGAGTTCCGGTCGGTTCTGTGGACCCAGGCGTGCGCGCCTCCACGTGTCCACCTGCCTGCGCGTGTCTGGGGAGCTGTTCTGTGAGCTGAGCCGCCAAAATGGGGGTTTTAGGGAAGGGTCTCCTCCAGGCCTTTGATGACCGAGACTGCAAACTGGCGGCCTCCCGCTGGGCGGCCGTGGAGACCGCTGGACCGGAGCCGGAGCGCCCAAGGTTGGGTGACGAGCCAGGTTCTGTTCTCCTGAGGCAGCAGACCCCCGGCCTGACCAGGGGTTGAGGGGGTGGGAGCCCTGGGTCCCAGGGCCGAGGACCCCCGAGTGTAGTCATTTGGCTCGTGAGCACCCCTGGAAACCTAAGGGGAGGTGCCGATGTCCCCGGGGCCCACATCTCGTCCTCCCTGTGGTTCTCTGCCACACGTTACACCTGACTGAATGGAGGGTCTCAGGGAGGGCGGATACCTGCCTCAGGCTCCGCGGTGCTGAGGCCAGTGACGGTTTGCTCCAGGAGGCACCCAGAACCCCAATTTCTCTGCATTCCCTGCCCCCTGAGGAGCTGGGCTGAGGGCTCAGCCCTCCCTCACCTGCCCCCACCTGACACCAGGGAGGGCTTGATGGCCGATCAGGTTGTGTCAGCACATCAGCGTCACCCTGGCACCTGGGGGTCTTTCCAGTGGCCCCCTGGCCTGGGAGGGCCCCAGAGGCCCCTGCACAGCCCCCTTGGTGACCTCGGGGGTCCACATTGTCCCTGGCCAAGACCTGTGGACTTCCTGGGTGGTCAGTTGGCCTGGGTTGGACTTGGAGTCACCAAGTGGCCTCCTAGGACAGAAGGTTTGCTGGGGGGACAGGGGCTCCTCGCCTCTGCTGTGCGGCCAAGTGGGGTCCTGGGTGCTTCAGGACCAGCCCTTCTGCAAGACGGTCAATGTGCCGACCCGATGGCCCTCACCTGTTCCAGGGCCCCCTCCCAGGGCCACGGGGGCTTGGAGCTCCAGAAATTTTCTAGCGGGCTGTGTGTTCCATCCACGTGGTGCAGAGCCCCTGGCCCACCCTGCTGCGTCTGGCTGTGCCCGGCTGGCCAGCAGCCCCAGCACAGGCCGGACCCAGGCAGAACGAGAATGGGAAGGTGCTCGTGGCCCTCGTCTGGTCAGGAAGAGGGGTCAGCCTTGGGCCGGCGTCCCCCCGGCTCCGCGGCTGTGCGATGGGGACACAACGGGGGGTGGGCCGGGGTGCAGCTGGGCCCTGCTCACTTTTCTAGGCTGCGCCCCCAGGTCCCCAAATTAAGCAGAACAGGCAGGGTTTTCTCTGTTTGACACATGGTGGTTTCCATGAGGATCTGTTTGGAAAGAGGTTTCTGGCTTAAAAATGGTTCGATGACCGTTGGCAGATGGTCGCTAAGACTGCTGCCCGCCCCCAGCAGAGGAAGCAGGAGGCGCTCCCCGGGCCCCTGCCCCAACCGTCTGGAGGAATGGGCGAATGGCCCACACGCACCCCTGCACCAGCACCCCCCGACCTGGAGGCTGTTGGGGGTGCACTTCCCTTCTTACAGCCCTTGTCCCACTATTTAGATGAGGGCTCTGCTAGGGACACCCGTGCAGTGGGCCGCACCCCTGCCCTTCTGCCCAGGGAGCGACCGCCTTGGCTGTGCCCCTCCCTGCCCCTCCCACCTCTCCCTTCCCTGGCACACCCTTCCCAGCCCCCAGTCTCCACCCACGTGCTCTGGTCTGAGCACAGCCCACCTGTGAGGGAAGGGGGCTTGTCCCACAGGTGAGGGAAGGGGGGCGGAGGGCGGGCCCCATGCAAATCCCATTTCATAGCCAGCTCTTTCCTCTTCCTCTTCTGGCTGGAGACCCTGAGCTGCGTTTTCCGGGGGCTCCGCGGGGATGCGGGACCTGGGACGGGGACAGGCCTGGAATGAAGTGCCAGCCACCCAGGGCCCGACGGGGCGCCCAGAGGCGGTGGCTCGTGCTTGGCCACCACAAGTGGTGCTTGGCACTGGCCCACCTTGTCTTTCCACGCGGCGTGTGCCCTGCGGTTCTGCCACACCCGGTTCTGGGGTGCCGCTGCCCCCCGAGTGTCCGCGTCAGTGGCCCTTCACGCTCTCATGCTGGTCCCTGTGGGCCTGGCGTGGCCGCCGGGGGTCAGTTCAGGCCCCAGCTCTGCCGGCAGGCTCCGTGTGCAGAGGGCCTGGGGTGCCCTCACTTCTCCGTGGGACCATGATGGTGACAAGGGATGGATGGTGGCCACAGGCCTCCCAGAGGCCACGCTCGTTTGTCACCCCAGGGGAGCGGGGAGAGTCAGGGCCCCCCCTGCACCCCGAGAGGGAAGGGGCCTCCGAGTCTCCCTGCTGTGACATCAGGTCCAGTCCGGACCGCGGTGCTACTCCTTCCGGGCTCTGCTGGGCGCCACAGGTTAGGGGAGCCCAGGCCCCCCTGTCTGGCCCTAATCATGGGGCCTCAGGGGAACCCCCAGAAAAGAGCCTTCCACCAGTGGCTTTGGGAAGGCAGGGACTGAGGGGGGCTGATCCCGTCTCCGGGGACCCTGTTCCCCCACAGCAGCCTCCTCACCTCCCTTCCTAGGGGAAGCGTTGGTCGGTGTCTGCAATCAGAAGTGAGTCCCCCGTCCCTGCGGTGAGATGCTCGTCTGCGGTGAAGGTGAGCTCACACTGGTGCGTGAGGCCCGAGTGAGTCGCGAACGCGTGCTGAGGGTGCACGCGTTCACGCATAAAAGGCTGCGGGATTCAACCCCTGCCGCAGAGCTCCGGAAACGGCCAGACGCGGCACCGGACAGCAGAGCGGTGGTGCCCTGCCCCGTGCCTGGGGAGGGGGACTGGCCGGGGGGTGGCTCACGACTGCCGACACCCGCCAGCCTTCACCAGGCCGGACGCTCGAGACGACGTCGTTACTGAGGGTAAACAGCACTTTGGTAAAAACCGCGGCTTCTGACACTTGCCTTGAACAGCCCTTACTACAGGTTTGCGGCCTGGGCTGGCGCGTCGCACGGCTGCCGCCGCTGGGGGTCCGCGGGGCTGGCTTCTGCTGGAGGAGTGGGGGTCGCTGACGCCCCCCCTGCAAGCATCCTGTTCTGTTCACACGGTGCCGCGTGGTCTCCCAGAGCGACCAGAGGGCGGGCCCTGTGCACACGCGAGTCCCGTGGCGTCCCCTGTGTCACATCTGCTGCCGTTCCGGTGGCCACTGGCCACGTGCACGGCCAAGGCCAGACAAGCAAGGACAGGCCACAGGGGTCCGAACAACTGGGGGCTTGGGTGCTTCACGTCACACAGACTACCCCGGACGGTAGGAGAGGTGGGAGGCTCTCACTGGGTCAGCATGATACCAGATCGCTGGAGGGCGGCCCCAGGCGAGGACACCAAGCCAACACGCAGGCAGGCACCTGTGGGCCGCGAGCGGAAACGAGAGGCCGCGAGGGGCGTGCGTTTTCTCTGCTGCGGACGCCTCTTTCCACGCGGAGCCTGTCCCTTAGCTCGGGCCTCTGCCGCCCGCCACGCACTCTGGCCCAGGGAGAGTGCTGGAACTGGAAAAAGAGGGCGCAGGCATCCCACCTCCTCTCCCCGTCCTCTGCTCCTCCACGGAGGGGAGCTGGTCCGGGCCCAGGCCGCCAGCGACCGGAAGGTTGTCTAACTCCAGGGGGAAACATACCCACAAGCACAGTCCATGACGCAGCCTATGAGTTTATAATTCGCAAAATTAGGCACGGCCCTGCACGCGCCAAGCCCCTTGCTTGTTTTCAATTGGTTCCAGCACTCGGGTCGGGGGGGGGGGGCTGTGTACGAACCTCCCCCCCCCCCCCCAGCCCAACAATCCTAAACAAGCCGGGCTTTCCCAGGAATCCAAGGATAACTCAGCAAGGGAAACTACCAACAGTGCGTCAGCCAGGGTCGCTCTGCTGTGTTGCAGGAACGGAAGCCCCCACAGTTTGGTTTTCGGTCGTTTGGGCCCCTGTTGTCATCCAGGACCCGGAGTCTCAGAGATCGCGGAGGGCCTGCCACCGTGTGCGGTCTCTGGGATGAGTGGCCGCTGGCGGCTCCTGGCAGCCACAGGGGCCAGGAAGTGCAATGCCCCTAGGGGAGCAGAAGGGGGCGCCAGCCGCCTCCAGGAGCCGCTGTGATTCCCACAGCCACAGATTGGAGGAGAAACTCCTTGTGGTTTTCTTACCGCGTGCAGAAACAGCATCTGACAAGAGTAAACAGCTTGTCTTGACCGTTTTAAAAAAAACACAAAGACCACAAGGCAACATTCTCAACACGTCAAGGGGTATCTGTCAAAAGGTGGCACCGGTTACATGCGGGGACTTTCTTTTTTTTTATTTTTTTTATTTTCAACGTTTATTTTTATTTTTTGGAACAGAGAGAGACAGAGCATGAACGGGGGAGGGGCAGAGAGAGAGGGAGACACAGAATCGGAAACAGGCTCCAGGCCCTGAGCCATCAGCCCAGAGCCCGACGCGGGGCTCGAACTCACGGACCGCGAGATCGTGACCTGGCTGAAGTCGGACGCTTAACCGACTGCGCCACCCAGGCGCCCCGCGGGGACTTTCACATCATCCCCCTGAGAGTCGAGGAAGCCGTCGGCCACTCCGGCCCGCAGTTGCGGGGGGGGGGGGGGGCGGGCGGGGGTGGTTCTGGAGGTTCTGGCCAAAACGATAAAACAAGAAAACAGAAATAATAAATACCACGATTAGAAAGAGATTAAACCGTCCTGATTTCAGGATACCTTCACGAATGGCTCTAGTTTTGGGTCGGAGAGCTCAGTGCCATCGAGTAACATTGTTGGATACAAAGTTAACGAAAACATACCCAAAACTAGGCAGAAAATGTATCAGAGATGATCTCACTAATGGCAGCCAGAGACCCTGTGTAGATTCCCGAGAGCACATATACGGCACCTCCCGGCCGTTCTGAGCAAATTACTCTCCGTTACGGAAGGGCACACAGGAAGGTGTTGGTACCCGGAGAGAGCGTCATGCTCTCGAAACGGCAGATTCGGTTTTGCAAAATAAGGTCAGTTCTCGGCAAACAGCCGTATAAATCCAGGGAGATGCCCTTCCGAATCTGTAGGGAGCTTCCCGTGGGGGGGGGGGGGGGGGGCGGGTTCATCCGTCTGCACGTGACCTGGGTGCGGGGCAGGGGGACGGACAGGTGAACCCGCGGGATGGGATGCTGTGGCGTTGGCGCCCCACCCCCAGGGTAAGGTGAGTTACCAAGTGGGTTAAATAACTAGAGGCTGTTCCCAGCAAAACTTGTGAACTTTCAGGAGAAAATAAAGGTGTATTTATGACCTCAGGGTAGGGAAGGACCTAATCAAGTCATTAAAGTCACAAGCCATTATGCGCGTTAAGGTGCGTGCATTTGACCATGTCACGGTTATGTTTGGAAAAGGACAATGTAACCAAGTAAAAATACAGGCCCCGATCCCGTGTGACCGGGGTCCCTGTAGGAAGAGGGCATCAGGACGCAGACACGGGCAGAGGGACGACCCTGTGAGGACACTGGGAGAGGGCGGCCGTCCGCACACAAGGAGAGAGGCCCCGGGGGGACTCAGCCCCGCCCACGCCTGGACCTCCGGCTCCGGCCTCCTGGATGGGGGACGGTGACTGCGGCGCTTGCTGTCTCCTCTGTGGGACTGTGTCACGGCCGCCCCAGGACGACACGGGGAGGGGAGAGCCAGGTGCACAGTGCGGGAAGCTTGGAGGGGCCGTAGGGTTTTGGGGGCCGTTGCTCGTGGGCCCCTGCCATGAGAACACACCTCCTGAAAACCTGGAAGGGACGACGGGGAGCGGGTGCCAGCTCAGCGCCGGGGACCGAGGCCGAAACTGCTTAATCCACGTGGCGATCTTGCGGCGGGGGGCGGGGGGGGGGGTCGATCCTCCCCTCACGTCATAGGCTGCAAGCCAGCAGAAATGGCTCGTGACTTCGGGGCCGGCAGCACCCCCCCCCTCCGCACTGCCCCCCCGGAGATGCCGGCCTGGCTGAACGCATGGCCAAGAACGCCTGCCCCGTCCTGGCCGGAACCCGTTCCTGCTCTTCCTGTGCCCGCCGAAGCCAGACCACCGCCCCCCGCGCTGTCAGTGGGTAACCTGGGCATTTTCACCTCCAATCTTCTCAAGCCTCGGTTGGCTTATTTCGTGAGGCCCCAGAGCGCGGGCTGCTCCTAGGGGCCCGAGGCCGCGGTGTCACCCCAGCCCGGCCGTCACTGGCCATCCTGGGACACCGGCTACTTACTGCCGTTGGCACGTCCGGGCGCAGCCAGCTACCCGGCCACCTTCCCGGTTCCCGCACGGTTGAGGGTGGCTCCCGGCCTGCCCGGGGCTGCGGACGGGGCTCAGACGCAGCTCCGTAGAGCGGGCCGCGGGCTAAGGGCCCGGCACGCCCCCCGCCCTGGGGAGCCTGGACGCTGCCCCTCCGCCTGATCCCCCACCTGCCCCGGCTGCCCCCTCCTGGTGGCCGAGTCCACCGCCACCGCGTGCCGAGAACTTGAAGGCTGACCCCGGGAAGGATGCCCTGCACCCGGGCACGGGCGGGCACTGTGGCCTCCTGTCCGTGGAACCAGGGCCCAAACAGGAGGAGACCCCGAAGAGCAGGACTGGCCCCAAACTGCAGGCGTCTCAGGGCCCTTTCGACCCGTCGGCCGGGTGCGGGGCCGCGCTCCAGGCTATGCCGTTCACCAGCCACAGCGAGCATTGCTGCCCTCCCCGCCCGCAGGGCGCCGGCAGGGTTTGCCCAGAAGCTGGATAAAGGCTCTCGGGAGAGCGGCAGGTGCTGTGACCCTGTGGCCCTCGCTGCAGCTGGGCACGGGCCCCTCCTGGGGGCGGGGCGGGGGCTGCACCGTCACCTCCCCTGAGGCGGTGGTGCCAGGGTGGCTCCAGCCCTGCAGGGGGTGCCTGTCGGGTGCTGGCTGACGCAGGGGGTCCTGCACGGGGGACGGGGGTGGCGTGTGGGAGAGAGCATCCGGGCACAGCCACACGGGTGTCTGTGGCAAGACCTTGGAGGCTCAAGAGCCGAGGAGGGTTCTGTGTCCTCCAGTTTGAGTGAGCGTTCTGCCGGGTATATTTTTATTATTATTATTTAAATGTTTATTCTTGAGAGAGACAGAGCACGAGTAGGGGAGGGGCAGAGGGAGAGGGAGACACAGGATCCGAAGCCGGCTCCAGGCTCCGAGCTGTCGGCGCGGAGCCCGACGCGGGGCTCGAACCCACGGACCGAGAGATCACGACCTGAGCCGAAGTCGGACGCCCAACCGACGGAGCCACCCAGGCGCCCCCAGTTCGGCTGGGCATAAAAGTTCAAACATCCTTTCTCTTGGCTGGACCGCCGCCTGTTCCCGCCACCAGAGCACGGGGAGGAGCCCCAGCCGGGCCCACCTTCCTCCGACTCGCTCGCACCCCCTCTCACTGAGCTGTGACTCACCCGGCTGATGCATTGTCACGAGGGTCCACGCGGGGGAGCCATGCCCGGTCAGCACCCCCAGCCCTTCCGGACCCCAGCGGTCCACCACGGGGTCCGGGCTTTCGTTTTCCGGGCTTGCTTGGCTCTCTCTGAGCACCCCCCACCCCTTCCGAGTCCTTTTGTCTTTTCCCGTTGGGGTGTTACCCCCATTATTTCTTTAATGTGGTTCCTTCTCATGAAAATTTAAAACTTTAATTGTGGCAAAATACACATGAACCGCACCCTCCTCACCGCGTCTAAGCACACAGCCCAGGGCATCACGCACACCCGCCCTCCTACTTTCTGGCGACTCCAGGGACCTCCTAGGAGTGGACCACGCCGTGTGCCTGGCCCACTCCCCTGTGTCACGTCCTCTGGGCCCATCTGTGCCCTAGCAGGTGTCAGCACGTCCCTCTCATAAAGGCTGGAAAATCTACTGTGCGGAGGGACCACGTCTTGTCCATCCGCTCGTCCACCGATGCCCCTCGGGTGGCCCCCACCCCTGGCTGCTGTGGACACTGCTCCGTGGACGTGGGGTGCACGCGTTGGAGGCCCTTTTCAGCTGTTCGTGGAGGGGGATTCCAGGGCCTTCTTAAGGAGGAAGGGGGATGGGCCCAGGCTCTCAGATGCACCTGTTGTGTCCGCTCGAGCAGACCCTCCCGGCTGGGTCCTCAGCTGAGCCGGGCGGGAGCCTCGGCACGTCTGACCCACCGGCCGGGCGCTTGCAGGGGAGGAGGGAGGAGCGAACCCCGGGAGCCCTGGTCCATGGCACTGCCTGCTTGTTGACTTTATGGCACATGGATGCACCTCGTCCCCCTTGGCCAACGGGCCCCGCCACCAACCTCCGACCTCCCCAGCCCAGGAGCCTGATGAGGGATGGGGCCCCCCCGCGGCCCCTGCTGCCCTCCCTGCCAGGCTGCCAGCCGGCCAGGCCACCTGGGCGTTGTCTCCCCACATCTCTGTGTCTCTGTGTCTCTGACCGGGGTGGGGACCCCGGTGCGACCAGTGACTGCGTCATCAGATGGGGCTTCATTAAAACCCCATAAATCTCATAACTAAATAAGGCAGCCTGGCCAGCCCTGTACGCAAACAACAAAAAGCATCCGCGTGGCTTCTGCCCCATTGTCAGGGGAATGTGGGTGCCGGTCCCCGGGGACGGGGATGGGACAGTCCCAGCAAGTGGTAGTTCTGGCACATTCCAACACATCCTCCCTCCGCGTCCTTTCAAAGTGCAAGGGGACAGTGGCCCCGCCTGGCTGGGGCCTAGCTGTTCTCTGGGACGGGGTGGGGGGCTCGAGGGGACCCCTGCGGCCCTGCCCAGGCCCGGCCTGTGGGGCGCTCTCACAAAGAGCAGGACATGGGAGGGGACAGGCCCCAGTGGCTTGGGGTTGCTGCTCAGGGTCACAGGCTGGGGGCAGGGGGAGGCTCAGCCTCAGGGCTGAGACACACAGGCTGTGCTGTCGTTGTCTTGGGTCGGGCTTGGTTTGAACCCGGGGCCCCGCAGATCTGACCCCACCTGGGGCTGTGTGTAGGCAAAGCGTCTGCTTGGGACACCGGCTGCTCGAGTTCACGGAACCTTGCGTGGCGGTCACGTGGGTGCACGATGAGGGTCGGACCCACGGAAGCCACGTTCCACAGTGTGTCTGCCAACTCCCGAATGGGGGTGGGGGCTGGAAGCCTGGGTGTGGCGTGCAGGGGGCTGGCGGTGGGGGCTCAGCGAGAAGGGCCGGGACCCGTTTCCCAGCGGCCTGGGTCTGCACCTCGGTGTGTCCCCACACAGACACTCGGGGAGCCTTTTGTGGGGGAACGGAGGGCTGCGGGCCCACGCTGACTCCCAGGAGGACGTCTGAAGTTGTCCAGCTTCTGCTTACGATGCCTTTTTAAAAAAAGCACAGGCAACTGGGAGCACCTGGGTGGCTCAGTTGGTCAAGCGGCCAACTTCGCTTCAGGTCCTGGTCTGAGGGTTCCTGAGTTCGAGCCCCGCGTCGGGCTCCGTGCCGACAGCTCGGGGACTGGCGCTGCTTCGGATTCTGTGTCTCCCTCTCTCTCTGCCCCTCCCGTGCTCTGTCTCTCTTTCCTTCAAAAATAAATAAGCGTTTATTTTTCAGATAATGTTTTTTAAAAATAAATGTTATTTTAAAAAATAAACATAAAAAAAAAAGTACAGATGATGCCCCCCCCGCCCCGAGCCAGGAAGCCACCTAGTTTCTGGACACCGTGAGATGCCAGCCGCCAGCCGAAGGCGCGTCCCTCGATGTCGACTGCCCTCTGCTCAGTTGGCAGAAATGTGTTCAGGGCAGCTGGGAGCCTGTGTGTCGCGCCCTGACCTTGACCTGTCCCTGCAAATCGCCATCCCTCGCTGGCGATGGGAGCCTGGAGAGCGAACCCCATGCGGTTCTGGGGGGGGGCGCTCAGCTTCACGGCTTGCTGGGGAGAGGGGGCCACAGTGGGACAGCAGCCCTGTCACTGTCCTGCTAACTCCCTGATGGGAGGGATTGTGGCAGGCTAGGTCTGCCCCCTCCACGTGGCCCCAGGCGGTCATGAGGTAGGTATGGGTACAAGAAAGAGGGGTCGTTCCTCCGACAGGACTTCCTGGCTTCAGCTGGCTGGGCTAGGGGCAGGGCTGTTGGGACCTCCAAACACCACAACTTGACATCAGAGGGCACTTGCCTGTCTTGGGCCAGCCGGGACCCCCAGCATTCCTTTTGGGCCCCAGACAGAGCCAGGGCCTGACGGAGGCAGCCTGGGCAGACCACATCTGCCCCCCGCCCCCCCGCTTATGCAAACCCCAACCTTGCTCCGGCGACCACCAGACTTCCCTGTCCCTGAGCACGTGGGGAGGGCCAGCGAGGGCCTGGTCACGGGAGGCTGTGGGAGGGGGGCCGTAAGGCCTGCAAATGGGCCAATGGCCACCCTCCTGCCGCACGGGTGCCCCACACAGAGGTTCCTAACCCGCAAGGGGCTGATCCCCAGTCCTGGTGGGCCAGCCGGGGTGGCTGCTGGGGGCGCTTAGGGGAGGACCAGTGCCCTGGGCCCGGGGGCCTCTGTCCAGCACCCTGCAGGGGGCAGCACCGGGTGGTGGTGATCTGAGAGTCTGGTGATCTGAGACCACCGGTGTGGTCATCATGGTTCCCATCTCCCCCTTGAGCCGTGATGTCCGGGGGCAGGGCCGCCCCAGGCAGTGTCTGTGGGACAAGGAAGGGGGTGCCCACGTGAGAACATCCCCATGGGACGGGTGACTGCCAGAGTCCCCAGGGCCCTCGAGTTGGAGGGACATGGAACAGCTTGAGGACGGCCCCGGCCCCAGCCTGTCTCCTGTGCCCTCCCACACGGGCCCACAGGTGGCCTTAGGAGTGGCCCTGGGCAGCCCAGCCCCAGGGATGGCGCTTGGAGGCACCCCTGCCATCTTGGGGGCCTGGCTCCGGACTGGAGGCTGCTACCCAGAGGGGCCCGTACTCACAGGAGGGGCAAGAGCCCAGGCCCTGAGGCCAGCCCGGGCACCCCATGCAGGGGTCTTTCAGAGCAGGGTGCCTGGGGCCCCTTGGCCCAGCTGCTGCCCCCCAGGCCCCAGCCCCTCCTTGGCCAAGGTACGAGCAGTAGCTACAGAGGCCCGAGGTTCAGAGTCATGCTCCCCTCCTCTGCCCTGAGGGCCTGGCCTCTCCAATGTCCCCAAAGGCACAGACGAACCAGGCCTTTGTTTTCTCAGGGAGGAGGGGAATAAGATGGTATTTTCCTTGTCTGTGAATAGATGTGACTTTCGCTGTCCCAGTGCCAAGTTCATGGCGCACGGGCCGTGAACCCTGCGGGGATGCAGCCTGTGACTCAGGGCTCCCCAGGGAACCCGGAACTGCCCGCACCTTGGGCTGGCGGAGATCCTGGATTAGCCCCAGAGGCCGGCACGCTGGCCTTTGTCATCTGTGGGGCGGACATCAGTTCGGGGAAGTGGTGGCCCAGTAATGTGTCACAACGCGACAACAAAGGCTGTGGTTTGTGCCGGGCCTCCCCTGAGGCAGGTCCTCTCTGCCAGGAGCGCCCCCCCGGGCCCCCTCTCCCGGGCAGCCCCTGGGTCGGTCGCGGGCTCCAGGCAGGCGGGCACGGAGTGAGCGCTCCCTGCGGGCACAGAGGTGCCTGGTGTCCCGTCGAGCTCAGCACGTATTTGCTCCACAAGAGAAGGAAAGAAGGGCCCCACGCTCGGCCGGCCGGACGCACGTCCACGTCCCTGGCCTCCTGACCTGGGGCCTCGCGGGCAGGTCCTCCTGTGTGATCCCCGTGTGCTCCGAGCAGGTTCCTTCCCTCTGTGTCCGCCTGCCTCAGCCGGAGCAGGTGGGGTGGCCTGGCCTTCGAGCGCTCCCTCTCTCTCTGTCTCAGTTGTGGCAAAATCCACTTAACATAACACTCACCGTCTTAACCGTTTGTGCGTGTGGATTTCAGCAGCACAAAGTACATCACACGGACAGGCGTCCCACTTGTCCCGTTTCCCACACTGGCACTCGCTCCCACAGAGAAAACGGGGTCCTCACGAGGCTCAGAGCCGGCGCCCAAGAGGGAGGCGGGCGGTCGTCAGTCCACAAGAGCCCCCCAGCAGCGCCCCGACGGTCAGCGGACATGGTTTTCTTTGGGGGGCAGACTCACAAGCGTTTTTTAAAAAAACGGGTAGAAGACGCACAACATAAAAATGACCACATATCCATTTTTTCAAGTGCGCAGCTCAGGGGCGCTGAGCACCTTCACGCTGTCGTGCAGCCATCCCCACCCTCCGTCTCCAGAACTTTCCATCTTCCGAAACGGAAACTCTGTCTCCGTGAAACCCGGACCCCCAGCCTCTCCCCCAGCCCCGGCGCCCACCGTCCACTCTCTGTCTCCGGGAATCTGGAGACTCCAGGGGCCTCGTGTGAGGGGATCACAGGTGAGCATCACGTCCCCCGGGGCCATCCACGTGGTGGCAGGTGTCAGAGCGTCCCTCCTCGTCAGGGCTGAGCGACAGTCCCGGGTGGGGACGGACCACGTCTATCTGTGCGTCCGTCGGTGGAGGCCCCCGGCCTCTGTCACTAAGGCTGCTGTGAACGCGGGCTTCAAAGGGCTGAGCCCCTGCCGAGCAGGTGTGCGTGGTCTGTGAGGGGGCACGAGGGACAGGACAGCCCGCAGGATGGGGTCCTTCAGAACGTGCTGCATCCGCTGCACGTGGGGGCCCGGCAAGCAGGGTCTGGAGTTTGGCCTCCGGCCTCCTGAGGACACACCCGGGTCAGGGTCCCCACCGCCCCCAGTGCCGGCCGAATCTCCCCCTTCCCGCCGCTGTGCTGTTGCCTGGAAACGGCCTGCCCCCCAAATCCCAGGGGGCTCCAGAGGGTGGGCGGGGACCTGCTCGGCCCCGGAAGGGCCCCGTACGCGCGCCGGAACAGGTGCGAACGAACAAATGGCGGAGTGAATGCAGGTGAATCTAAGTGAAAGAACCAGCAAGAGGCTCAGCCCGTGGCCTCCTGGGAGCACTTCCACTTGAGGTCCACGGCCGGCGGATGCGGACGCAGAAGCACCTCCCGGCTGCGTCCGGCCAGATCTGCCCGGGCTGGCGACACAGGCCCCTCCTGGCGGTGACTGCAGCGGACACAGCGTGGCCGCGGTGATTGGCGGTGGGGCCGGCGGAGCCCGGCGGGACCTTCCTGTGCCTGTCCACGTGGTGGACACCGTGGCCCCCGCGCTCCCTCAAGTCAGCTCAGACGGCTACCCCTGGGGGGCAAGCAGGCCGAGTACCCCAGCCAGCTGCTGGGCAGCCTGGGGGCCATCCTGGCGGGGGCCAGGGACCCCAGCACCACCCGGGCCAGAGAGCGGCAGGCTCTGCCCGCAGCCGCCCAGAGTACCACCCGTGGCGGTGGACCTCGCTCCCCCCGCTCCCTCCACACCGGCAGGCGGCCCTGTGGCCGGGGTCTCATTCCCCTCCTGCTGGGTGCCCCGTGCCTGGCCCTGGGGAGGGGCTCAGGGGACGCTGCACCTGTCCCACTGCTCTCAATGTCCAGCCAGAAAACCGAGGTCCAGGGTCACCCAGCGAATGCCTCCCTGCCCAGCACTGCCTGGTGGCGAGGGACAGTGTCCAGACATTCAGGAGGGGGGCTGGGGTGTCCTGAGCGTTCCCTACCCCATGTGGGCACTCCCCTGTCCCGGGACCCGGCCGCCTCCCTGGATGGAGGCCATTTCCTGGCCCAGCTGTCCTGCAGGCAGGCACGGCTCCAAGATGACCCCCGTAGGGAAGGGGGAGGGGCCCCTGCCGCCCAGTGGAGTCCTTTTCCCTTCTCCTGGCACAGCCCAGTGTGGACTCCTCTCGGGCACGGCCTGGATGACCTTGCAGATAAGCAGATTAGTGCTGGGTGCACCCAAGTGCGCGAAATCCGTGTTATCGAGGCCAGAATGTTGTCTCAGGTGGAGCCGGCAGGCCCAGGCGAGGTGGGCGTTCCCAGGCCACCGATGGGCAGCACGGCTCCCTCCCTCCCCGGGGCCGGGGGGAGGGCTGGGGCTGCGGGCCTGGGTGGGTGCTGGCCCACAGATGCTGGGGCTCCGGGCCGAGGCCGCCCAGGGGCGCCCAGCACCCCTGTCCCTCTCCCACTTGTCCACCCCGTGATCACTGCCACTCTGAATTTTTGCCCCCAGGACGCCTGCCAGCTCCCAGCCCCGCATCTATCTATGGAAGTCCCACCCTGAACCCGAGCTGAGCTGGGGCACCCCTCCGGGAAGCCCTCCGCATCCCCCCCCCCCCGCAGGGAGCAAAGCCCCCCTGGGGTCTGTCCTCAGCCCCTTGTCCCCCTTTGTTGTGTCTGCAGAGGGGGATTAGGCTCCTGAGGTCAAGCTCCCAGGTGCGGCCCTCTGGCCGAGCCCGGGAACTGCCCATGCCTCCTGGGAGCTTGCTTCTGCCTCTGTCCCTCCAGGAGGGTGGGCCTGTGGGCCCCCTGAGGCTGGCCCTGAGCCAGGCTGGAGTCACCAGTCAGGGAGAGGAAGGTAAACCACCCTTTGTCTGCGGTCTTGGCTTCTGCCTGAGGGGCTGGGGAGCCTGTAGCCTAGACAGGCCCCACCCACAGGCAGAGTGGGAAGGGACCTGGACAGAAATGCAGAAGTGATTAGAGGAAGCTCCCAGGGTCTCCAAGACCTCTGGGAACCCGTTGAGGGACCAGGGGAGGGACGGCGGAGGCTGTAGTCTTGGGCCCACGCTGGGGGTCGATGCTGCCGTCCTCCTCCCGGAGGGAGGCTCCAGGACACCTACCTGGATGGGGCCGGTCCGCATCAGGGACTGCCCCGTGGCCACACTTCCCCACTCTTGTCACACCCACCTAGAGGCACAGCCCAGTGGCACAGCCCAGTGGCAGCCCGTTCCTTCCCCCCCCAAATAGCATCAGACCTGCTCCAGGGGGACCCACCTGAAGGGCTTCAGCTAAGAACCTGGGTCTGTGGGGAGACGTGGTCATGTCAGATACTGTGGCTGGTGAGTCGGGTCGGTCGGAAGCTGTGACCTTAAGAACGGGAAAGGAGCAGAGGTCAGGAGAAGCCACCCCAAAGCAAGCCACCAACAGACAAGTCAGACCTCTGGAAGTGGGGCTTGTGGAAGGGTTCATTCGCTATTCTAACCGACACTTCTCTTGGGAGGTTGGGGGTGGGGTGGGACACAGTTTTGTTAAAAAAAAATATATATATATATATATTTGGAAACAAGGTATATTTTACAAAATATTGATTCTGGAAACCTTGACTCAGTGAAGCTGAAAGCGAAAGATGAATGAAAAAGGCAACAGATGGAGGAGAGAGGGGGGTGGGCGTCACCCGATATGAGGAGGGAAACAGATGACGCAGGAGAGCTGGCGTCTGTGCCACGATCAGTAAAGAGCAGGATGACCGTGCACAACATTGAAAAAGCACTGTGGAAGATCTCAAACGCTCTCTGAGGATAAAGAAGCAAAAGACAAAGGGATTAACTGGCGTGCGTGGCCTCCCCGGTGTTTTGGGAGCAGCTCACGATAAACCCAGGACGGAAGCGAAAGTATGGGGAGCAGCCCAAAGGAGGCGGTGATCACACGGAGAAGGAGTCGCGAGAAGGGAGTCCCCATTTTGGGGTCCACGTTTTGCCGGTTTCCCCAGAAGAACCTCCCCCGGCCGCAGGCTCATGGGGCTCAAGGGTCCGAGGTCCAAGCTCAAGGCTGCTGGAGAGACTGGAAGTGAGGAAGGGCGACGTGGGAAGGATGCAGCCCCGAGAGCTGGCTGGCCCCTTGCACATTGCACGCGGTCAGGTCAGCTCTAGCACCGCGTTGGAAGGAAACAGCGTAAGGCTGAAAGAAGAAAGCTTGGGGCAGTGTTTGGAGCTCACATCAGCTACCTTAGAGACGCCTGACGGATGCCTTGGACTTTCCGTTACGACTCCATCAAAGCCGTGCTTCTGGACTAAGGACTGTCCTGGGTTAACTGAAACCAGACGCAAAACCGAAAGGTGTCCACATAACAAAGCCTAAAGCATCCTCCTCCAGATCATCAATCCACCAGTAACTTAACTCCCACCAGCACCAAACAGAATGCTCTTGTGACCAAGATGACAGGCTCTAAGTCTGCCGTGGGTCACGCACAAGGTCCAGTGTCACAGGGCCTGATCGTGTGACCAACAACCAAGAGGAAGAGAATACCCGCAGAGATTATGTTTTGGAATTAGAACGCAAACTTTTTAAGGTAGCCATTACAAACATGCTAAGTGACTTCAGAGGAAAATGGATATAATGGAAGGGAAAGAGGTGAGGAACTTCAGGAGGGAAACAGAAATTCTGAAAAAGAATGAAATGGAAACCCTAAAACTGAAAAACAGTACCTGAAATAATATAGTCATTCAATAGCTATTAATGAGTAGTCATTAAGTGAAGATTGGGTGCCAGAGAGGAAAGGATCGGTGAGCTTAGAGGAGGTCACTAGTTGGGGCACCTGGGTGGCTCAGTCGGTTGAGCATCCGACTTCGGCTCAGGTCATGATCTTGCCGCTCATGAGTTTGAGCCCCGTGTCAGGCTCTGTGCAGACAGCTCGGAGCCTGGAGCCTGCTTTCGATTCTGTGTCTCCCTCTCTCTCTCTGCCCCTCCCCCAGCTTGTGCTCTGTCTGTCTCTCTCTCTCAAATATAAGTAAACGTTAAAAAAAATTTAAAAAAGAGAGGAGGTCACTAGAAATGATCTACCCTGAAGAACAAAGAGGAAACGGCTGTTCTAAAAGGCTTCAGTGACCTGTGAGAAAAAGGTCAGATATTAAATTGTCTAAAGAGGAAAAAAGGAAAAAGGGGACAGAAAAAGTATTTGGAGACAAAATGGCCAAATATTTTCTCTTTTGACTAAAAACGAAGAGATCTTAGTTCCAAGGAACAAAGCCCAAGCAGAATATTTAAAAAATCACGCCTGTGCACCTGATCATCAAACTGCTAAAAAGAAAAGGTAAAAGAAACTCTTTAAAGTAGCCAGGAAAAACAATACACATAGCACACAGAGGAAACAAATAATAAAATGGTAGGTATAAACCCAATGATATACAAATTTACATTAAATGTAAGCGGACTAAACTCTTAAAAAGGCAAACATCGGGGCGCCTGGGTGGCTCAGTCGGTGGAGCGTCCAACTCTTGATCTTGGCTGAGATCCACGGTTCATGAGTTCGAGCCCTGTGTCAGGCTCTGCACTGACAGTGCGGAGCCTGCTTGGGATTCTCTCTCTCCCTCTCTCTCCGTCCCTCCCCTGCTCGTGAGCTCTCTCTCTCTCTCTAAATAAATACATAAACTTAAAAAAAAAGCAAACATTTTCAGATTGGACACAAAAAAAAGCGTGAATCAACTTACGCTGGCCTGCAAGAGACACATTGTGAAAGTGCAGATCGGTTACCTCGTAAATTGTAAATATGCAGATGGGTGAAACCTAAAGGATGGTAAAATGTATGTCACCTGATCAGCGATCACAAGGACGCCAGAATGGCTATGTTAATATCAGACAAAGTAGGCTTCAAGACAAGGAGTATTACCAGAGATAAAAAGGGTCATTCTGTAATGATAATGTGCCAATTCACCGGAAAGCAGAACAATGTTAATTGCGTATGTGCCTAATAACAAAGCTGCAAAATACACAAAGTAAAAATTGACTAAATTAAGGGAGAACAGACATATCCACGAGATTTTGGGATTTTTACACTTTTTTTCTCAATAAATGATAAAGCAAATAAATCAAAACTCAGTAAGGCTATCAGAGATCTGAAAGACGCCATTGGTAGACTTGACTCAGTGCTTTAAACGCTTTAAAGTGCTTTATGGTCCGCGTGAACCATTCACTAAGAGAGAAAAATGCCAGGCTATAAAACAAGTTGCAATGAGCTTCTAAGGACTGAAATCGTCAAAGTATGTTTCTCACTGAAATAGAAATTAACTAAAAGCCAGTAACCATAAGACAGCAAGAAAATACTTGAAAATCAAACAGCATAGTGAGTTCTAAATCACTTACAGATCAAAGATGCCACAACAGACATACCAGAAACGGTAATATGTAGGTAAATATAAGCGAAAAATATTTAATTTTCTTGCTTTCTCTGAAGGACTATTACCTATTTAAACGAAACAATTAATTGTAGGGGTTGATGACACGTGTAGTAGTTAAATACATAACACTAACACCACCGACAATGGAGGACACGTGAAATCAGCCTGTTCTAAAGCTCTTATGTTTCACATTGAGTGGCATAATATTAATTCAAGATAGACTCGGGTAAGTTAAGGACACATACTAAGGAAACCCCTAAAAATATAAAGCTGTATTGCTACAAAGGCAATAGGGGTGTTACAGCTGAACGATGCAGAGCCCTTAACAGACTATCCTAAGTGTTGGCAAGGTCACGGAGCAGCTGGGGACGAGGCGTCACGTGGCTCCATTTCTTTGGAAAACGGTCCAGCAGAAACTTGCTGAACACGTGGCCCGGAAATTCTACTCCTAGATACTTACCCAAAAGAAGTTTACACGCCCACCGGGCTCAATCGGTTGAGTGTCTGACTCTTGAGTTTGGCTCCAGTCATGATCTCATGGTCATGGGATCGAGCCCTACGTCACACTCCGTGCTGAGTGTGGAGTCTGCTTAAGATTCTCTCTCTCTCTCTCTCTCTCTCTCTCTCTCTCTCTCGGTGCCTGGGTGGCTCAGTCAGTTAAGCGTCTGACTTCGGCTCAGGTCATGATCTCACAGTTCATGGGTTCGAGCCCCACATCGGGCTCTGTGCTGAGAGCTCAGAGCCTGGAGCCTGCTTCAGATTCTGGGTCTCCCTCTCTCTCTGCCCCTCCCCTGCTGACGCTCTGTCTCTCTCTTTCTCTGTCTCTCTCTCTCTCACAAAAAGAAATAAACATTAATAAAAGAAGAAGAAAAGAAATTTAAAAGTGTGTATTTAAAGAGACTTGTACAAAGATGTTCATAGTAGCATTATTAATCATTTCGAAAGATTGGAGACGACTAAAAGATTGGCCAAGAGGTGGGTGACATAAACAGATTGCTGTATGTCCACAATGTAATACTGCTCGAGAATAAAGAGAAACAGATTTACAGATCCATAGCACAACGTGGATGAATCTCAAGACGTTACGTTGACTAGAGGCCAGTCACAAAGGCATTAAGACTCTATGATTCCATTTGTATGAAGTTCCAGAACACACAGAAATAAGGTATAGTGACAAAATTCAGGCCGGTGGTTGCCTGGGTCAGAACTAAGGGTGGGGTTGGCGGGCAAGGGGCAAGCCTAGCCTTTTCGGGGTGATGTGTCTTGATGGTGTCTTGCTTGTGATGGCGGTTCCAACGTTTGCCCAAACTCACCGACAATTAACTTGAAATGAATTAATTTGATTACATGTAAATTCTATCTCAACACTATAGGAAGGAGGAACAAAGGACAGATGGATGAAAAGATAAAATGAATTCCCAGGTGGTAGGCTTAGCCAATCACACTCAAACACAAGGAGATTGAAGACACAATAAAAAAGCAAAACGAAACATTCCCGCGTGGAAGTAAGACTTCAGTCTTGCTCACTCATTTAGCTGTTTGAGAGTGTCTCCTTTCCATTGAGTGATGTGCACAAAACAGACAGAGTTCTTGCTTTCATGGGGATTAGAATTTAGTGGGATTATGGTTTGCTTATATAATTTTATTAATTGGTGTGTAATTGTAAACGGTACGTAATTCTGTGGGGAAAACTCATGATGGGGACGGGAGCCAGCCTGGAGCAGGCATTGGCCAGAGGAGGGGGCCTCGAACAGGCTGGGGGAAGGGTAGTGTCTTCAGACACAGGAGGCAAAGCCCGCAGGGGGAGGGGACTGGCCCTCCAAAGACTGTTAAGCAGAGGATTCAAAAGAGTAGTTGCCATATACGTTTCCTGGAAACTGGAGACCCACGTCAGTCGACTGAAACACAATCTCAACAGAAAACTCCAGAATGGGGGTCATTCTGGAAAAGTATGCATTGAGGCAGAGAATGCAAAGATCACAAATGATTCTGGAAGGACGGAACTCAAGGGGTGAAATCACGGTTACAATCGGAGGGCAAGGAAGGGAAGTGATTTCTCTTCGGACGCCGCAGTGAGTCGGGACTGCTGATGGAAAAGTTAGTCTCTATGGTAATTTAAAACCGAGCAAACGTCCACAGGAGAAAAAAAGCCAAGGACAGGTGGAGAGAGAGAAAGGGACAGATGCCCCCAGAAGAACGTGGGAGTCCGTTAAGCAGGGAAGAACCCACATTCGGGCGTGACTGGCAATGCACACTGGACCCCCTGTGACAACGAGGCCGGAGATCGGGCTTCAGGGAAAGAAACACCCTCGGACTGACTGCTTGTTATTGACAAGAATCGTATGTAAAAGTCCTGCCACAGAAAGGACAGACGCAAGGGAAAGTGGGGCCAGACGGAAACACACAGGCACGGAGCAGCGGCCACAGCGTCCGAACACAGAAACATAGAATCAAGACAAGAAGGCAGGGGAGCCCGGGAGGCCCAGTGGGTTAAGCATCCGACTTCAGCTCAGGCCATGATCTCATGGTTCGTGGGTTCAAGCCCCGCGCGGGGCTCTGTGCTGACAGCGTGAAGCCTGCTTGGGGTTCTCTCTCTCTCAAAATAGATAAATAAACATTTAAGAATTGAAAAAGATAAGAGATCAAATAGAACAGAGAGGATCATTTAGCACACCCCCAGATCCTGAACGTTATTTATAAGACAAGCATAAGGAGGCGGAAGGGGGGAGAAAAGTGGCCTTGGGACCCACAACACGCCCCAGGGGGGGCGTTCTCTGGGCTTTAGTTAAATCCCAGCAAAACCTGCTTGCTTGAGCCAAGGTGACTGGGAGCCGGGGCAGCGTGTAGACGAGAAGTCAGTAGCTGCCGGACAACGGAAGCAAAGGCTGAGGGGACCAGGCTGCAGCGGGGCGCCCCAAGCTCTGGCTGGAGGTCGGGCAGAGTCAGAGCTGTGTGCACGCCCGGTGGTAAGAGGGCCCCGCCCCCGGGATCAGCGGGGGGCAGTGCCCACGACGGTCAGTGGGAAGGAGACATCCTCTGGGAAAGGAACCCAGAGCTGCTCAGCAGAAGTCCCCCAAAAGCAGCGAAATATGTGGGTGGGGCACCGGTAAACCCGACGGCAGGGATACACGAAGTTACGGTTACTTGTGGACACTGGGACGCCCCTCCCCCGCAGCCGACAGGACAGCTGGACAGAAAAGGAACAAGGATACGGTAGAAGTTCACGCCATCAACCAACAGGACCCGATGGACATCCACCCTACACACCACCCAACGGCAGCACAGCACACACTTTACAGGTGCCCACAGGGCGGAGACCGGCACCGGCCACATCCTGCTCACGGAACAAACCTCAGCATATTTGACATAACTGAAATCGGGCAGAGTTTGTTCTCTGACCACAGAATCAATTAGGAGCCGATAATAGAAAGTGCTGGGAAACACACCTCTAAATAATCCACGGGCCGAGGAGGAAGTCTCAAAGGAAACACCAAGATAGGCCGAACCGAATAAAAATGGAGGCACAACACGTCAAGAATTGAAGGGCGGCGCTAAAGCGGGGCTGGGGGCGTCGATATCAGGGGGACGATTCGGCGCCTGATTTCCAGCTTCATTGGCCGCAGTGATCAGACGGCGTGGTAGAGGGACCAAGACATGGTCCGCGGGGCAGAGCCAACGACCCAGAAACAGAGCCAGGCTGATACATCTGGCTGAGTTCTGGCAAATGTGCCCAAGCAATTTGGTGGAAGAAGGATCGTCTTTTCAGCGGGTTACGGGGGCAGTCGGACGTCCCTGAGCAAAAAGGAGCCCACCCCCAAGTCTCACAGCTTATACAACATCTAACTCGGACGGATCACAGAGGAGAAAGTCTTCGGGATCCAGGGATGGGCAAAGAGGCTGCAGCCCCAACACCCAAAGCATGACTCAGAGAAGGAAGGTACCTAGCACGCCGGCCGCCACCCGGATGGAACCCCTTTGCTCCAGGAAAGGCCCCAGGGGGATGAAGACCACAGGTACAGCCACACAGCCAACAAAGGGTCGCTTTCTAGACTGTATGACCAGCTCTCAAAACTCCACGCGGAAGGCCCAACAAGCCGGTCGGAAATGGGAAACAGATCTGAAGAGTCAGCTCGCTGCACAGGATGGGCGGATGGTCAACAAGCATGAGGACAGACGCCCCACGTCACCAGCCTGGGGCAACGCAGATTAAAACCGCAGTGGCCTGCGGGACGAGACCATCGGGCGGCTGCAGAGACAGCCTGGGGACCCCGGGTGCAGATGAGCACGTGGGGAGCCCACTGGCTCGTTCACGGTCCACGCGAATGCCCCGTGACGGCCCCTCCGGAGAAGAGTCCAGCAGTCCGGCGACCGTGCTCCTGGGCGTTTGTCCCAGACAAAGAAAAGCGGATGGTCTCACAATGTCTGTCGCAGCTGTTTCTGGAATAGCTAAGAACAGAAAGCAGCCGTGCCGTCCCTCAGCCGGCGTCCGGTTCAACAAGCCGCCGACCGCCCGCTCCTCGGCAGTAGGAAGCCGCGAATGTCGACGCACAGAACAGTATGACGTGAATCTCCGGAGATTCACTGGATGAAAAAAGCCAGTCCCCAAAGTCATAGACTATTCTTGAAAAACACAACTATCGAAGCAGCACGGACTTGTGGTTGCCAGGGGTTACGTGGGTGCTGGGAGGGGGTCCTCGCGGGGATGGAAATGGTCTACGTCTTGAGCGTCCATGTCACGGCCGGGTGGGGACCTCTCGCTACAGTTTGGGAAGATGTCACCACGGGGAGGGGGGACACAGGGTAGGGGGGACATGGGACCTCTCTGGATTATCTCTTACGGCTTCATGGGTTTCTATTATTATAGGCACATACACAGCTTGATTGAAAAAAAAAAACACTGGAATATCTTAACCTGTCTTTTCAGCAAATGTGCAAAGACAATGGGACACGGAGGTACAAAACAGGAAAGGAGGAGGCAGGGGGAGGGAGGGAGGGAGAAGACTCCAGCCGTCCTCACACCTCATCCAGAAACTAACTCAAAACGGACCCAGGGCCTCAGCGTCAAAGCCAACGTGATACACCTCCAGGAGAGACCAGGAGAAAGTCTCTGGGGCGCTGGGTGAGGCCAGGTCTCTTGGCTGCGTGGCCAGAAGCAAGACCCTGAGGGGACTTGGTACACTGAGGGACGGCCTGCTGCTCCCTGGCAGACCCCTGCCCAGGTGACGACGGCAGCCCTTGACCCATCTGGTAAAGAGCTCGAATTCCGGACTCGGAAAAAAGAAAGCCAACAGTTCAGTTGAGAAAGTTGGCGTAATCTTATGTTTGATGCGCACTTCAACGGGGAAGACGAGTGTCCTTCTGGAGCCTCAGGGGATTCGGGTCCCCTGCTTTTTCCAGCTTCTGGAGGTGCCTCTCTTCCCTGGCTCGCAGCCCGTCCTCCATCGGCACGGCTGTGGGTGTGTCTTCTCTTTGACTCCGTTTCCACCACCTTCTCCCTGCTGCCTCCTTTCTCCGGCCCTCCTGCCTCCCTTTTATAAGGACCCTGGTCCCATCGGGACCCCCAGACAATCCAGGGTAACCCCACCCCTCATCTCAAGAGCCTTAATTTGGGTACACCTGCAAAGTCCCTCTTATCCTGTCAGGTGACACCTTACATGCGGATTGGGGCCTGGATGTCTCTGGGGGCCGTGATCCAACCTAACACCGAATATACAAGAAAGTATTCCAATATAATGATTCTGTAACAAACCGCTGGACATGAGGATCAGGACCCCTTCGGATACTTAGGAGTAGATTGAACAAGAAACATGTAGGAACTCTGCTGAACGCTGCAGAGAATTGCTCAGAGAAACCTGAAAAGAACAAACTAGACGGCGAGGTAGGTCTTGTGACCCAGAGCGGCCGGGGCGACCTGGAAGGGTGACGCTAAAGGGGGGTGCCGCCATTCTCCAGACCTTGTGAACCACCATGGAGCGGCCCTGCTACAGACTGGACCCGTGGACGGGGCGGGACAGAGGGGCCCAGAGACACAGCCGCACGCGGTCGCTGGGTCTACGCCCGATGCACCAGGGAAGCCGGCCGGGCCAGGGCAACTGGGCGTCAGGTTGGAAACACGTGAGCCTGGCGTCTAGGCTCACCACGCGTGGAGACCGACCCCGGCTGGGTCATTGTGCTACACGTGAAAAGCACAATGAAACTTCTAGAAGAGCGTCTGAGAGCGTGTCCTCAGAGCTTGGAGGCAGGCAAAGGTTACTTAAACAGAAACATCCGTCCTAGAAGAAAAAGTTAACAAACTGGGCTCCCTCAAAATTAACGGTTCCTGAAAAGCTGCTATTAAAAAAGATATCTGCTGTACAAACTTCTGACAAAGAACTTGTATCAAGTGTATAAAAGCATCATACAAATCAGTAAAACCAGCCAATCTAGAAAAATCCAAATGCCAAGGACATACCAGGGCATCGCAAACAAAAACACAAGACCCCACCTCACTCTCACCAGAATGGCCCAAACCGAGGCCTGATGGGAAAACGGTCCCACGAGAGAGTGGATCCCCACCCCCACCCCTGGGGCCCATGGGGGCTCAGGCAGGGTCAGGTGGCCCTACCTACCCAACTGGGGCAGCTGGATCCTGGCTCGCAGGATTCGGGGCAGAGGGCCTTTTCCTGTCACTCACCTCCTGGGGTCCTGCCCGCCGCCTGGCAGCATTCTGAGCGGGGTCCGCATGAAGGTGTTTGGGGGACCGCCTGTCTGCTCAGGGCCCGAGGCTCGTGCGGAAGGGGTCAAAGCTCTACGTGGCCTATCGTCTGCTTGCCAAACCTCCTCAGCTCCAGGGGCCACAGAGGCGGGGCTTCCCGGCCCAGCCTGAGCCTCCCCGGGTCCCCACCAGCCTTGCCTCTGTGCGGCCTCAGCCTCCGGTCCGGGGTCAGAGGGCGTGTCTGGCCTCTGGAGCGGAGCCCGGATGGGCCGGGGGGCTTCTCCTGCCCTCAGGGCTCCCGAGAGCCCCCTACACACCCTCCCAGCTGGGACCCCACGTCTGTCAGGGAGGGGGTCGGGGGGCCCTGGCACCTCTCTGCAGACCCCAACTCTCCAGAGCAGATGGGGGCACAGGTGATGGAGAGAGAGCACCGATTCAGTCCAGGAACTGCCCCGGGTCTGGCGACCGCCACCAGGGTTTCAGCTCTCTGGCTGGTGGGCGTGTCTTCGGAGGAAGGGACACCCACCGAAACCCCGCCGCCCGCCGCCCCGCGATCCTCGTGGTGACCTCCCTCGGCGTCTGGCCATTCACATTTTTATGAACCACCCGGGGTCTCGCGGGCTATGATCTGGTGGCGTTTCTCTCCCAGGATCACCGCCCGGCTGCCTGGGCCCCTGGGCCGCCCGGAGGGACCGGTGCGGCCCCTCCCCCGCCCTGTCATCCCCGGGGCCAGGCCGAGGCAGGTGGGACACTGCAGTCCAGCCACCCGGCCTCGGGGCCGGGGGGGGGGGCAGTGATTCAGAGCGGGTGTGCACAGGGCACCACGCCCCGTCCTCGTGGACCCCGGGTTTGCCAGGTGGGGGCGCCGGGAGGGTGCTTCCCAGCTCCTCGGGTTCCCAGCCCCCACAGTGGGTGTCCGGGCATGTGTCCTCGGAGGGGTGGGACCCCCGCCAGCTCCGGGGATGCTGCCCCCCCACCCCCGCCGTTGCTATTGTGAACATAACCCGGAGCCACGGCTGGTTCTTTTGCAGTTTATACGAAGCCGGGCGATCTCTTCTGGCGAGGACGGCTGGGCGGCAGGGAGGGCGCCCGAGGGGCCACCGACAGGCTCGGGAGAGTGTGCCGCACAAGGCCTCCCTTTAGGTCTGCAAAGTTCTAGCCAAATTAGTTACGGTTGTTTTCTCAAGGGGAGGGGTCGCTTTAAGTTTTTAATTAAATAAAAAAAACTGATAAAATACACACAGCGTAAAAAGTACCTTCTTCGCTGCCCCTAAGCGCGCAGCTCAGGGGCCACTGAGCACGTTCACGCCGTTGTGCGGCCGTCCCCACCCTCCGTCTCCAGAACGTTCCATCTCCCCAAACGGAAGCTCTGTCCCCGTGAAACACGGACCCCGGCCCCTCCCCCAGCCCCGGCGCCCACCGTCCGCTCTCCGTCTCCGGGAACCTGGAGACTCCAGGGGCCTCGTGTGAGGGGATCACAGGTGAGCATCACGTCCCCCGGGTCCATCCACGTGGTGGCAGGTGGCAGAGCGTCCGTCCTTGTCAGGGCCGAGCGACAGTCCAGGGAGCGGACGGACCACGTTTTGTTTATCCGTTTATCGGTCAACAGACTCTGGGGTCCCTTCTACCTTTTTGCTGTCGTCACTAACGCTGCCTCGAACGTGGGCGTGCAAATATCTCTTTGAGACCCTGCTTCCCATTCCTTTAGGGATGTCCCCAGAAGTGGTGCTTTAATTATTGCCAACAGGATTTTATACTGAGAAGAATACCTTTTAAATTCACGGATAGCATGAGACAGACCCTCCCCACCACACCCCTGCCATGCTGAAGTTTTTCTTGTCCTGAGGTCAGAGGGCCTGACCTGTGTCCATGTGACCTGGGGACTCACAGCAAGAGGCCCGCGGGTGACCCTCGCTGGCGAGCAAGTGGCCTGGGTCCCAGAGCCCGGGTGGGCAGACAGCACTGTAGATGAGGGTGCTTGGTAGGGCCACCGGCCCCACCAAGGGGCAGGGGAGGGTAGAGAGGACACACGTGTGCTCACCGTCAGGGACCGGCCCAGTACACAGTGTCTTCCTCCACTGTCACAGACCCTGGGGCTGTGGGGTCAGGGTGGGGCCCTCTGAGGAGGGGGTGGTGGGAGAGAATGGGGTAGGGCCTCACGGGGACCGGGGACCGGGGACCGAGGACCAGGTCTGGTCCATCTGCCAGACCTCAGACCTTGGGGGCCAACCTAGCTCTCGGGAGGAATTCTGTTTGCCCAGTGATTCAGATTAATAAATACGTGCACGCAGGTTTCAAATCAGCACGGCCCCGCCATAAAACCAAATTTACTCTCCGCTCCCTTTCTCTTGCGTGGGAGAGCACGCCCCTGACCCCCAGCCCATCCGGCAGCGAGGGGCTCAGCCCCTCGGGGCCGGGAGGCTGACCCCAGCAGCGGGCACGGCCGGACGGCTTTCCCCGAGCCCCCACCACAAAGCAGGGAGGGACCGGGTCGTCTTTGTCCTTATCAAGGAAGCTCCCAGCCTGGAGAGGCCCAAACCTGCCCTTTCGGTCAACAGCGCCCAGAGATAATCCTTCCGCAGCTATCAGAGGTTCCCAGAGCCCCCGCCCACTTCCTCTTCCAGGCTGCGCGGGTCCTTGTTGAGAAATCGCTCCCTATCACCTGAGACCCGCGGTGACCGTCCGCAGCTGCCCGTTTCTCAATCTGTGACGCCAGCAGCCACGGCACCTGCTTGCTGGGTGGGGGCTGGTGGGGCCACACCCTGGGCCCTGGGGACGTCCTGTGAGGCGGGCGGGCGGCAGGCGGGGACGCGGGACCACCGTCCACCGGGGCCTGTGCTGTGACTTCCGGTACCGCCCGGAGAGGAAGGTGCTGCCGTGTAACCGCCACGGGACAAGATGTGACGTAGGAGGCGCCACAAACTCTACACTCGCTCAATGTGCGAAAGGTCCACGAAGTGACGCGGTGCAGAGTCAGCACCCGTTTTCGGGATTGAGGAAGCCGCTGCGAGGCCCTGACTCACCCGAAGGCCGGGGTGTGGGGTGGGGTGGGGTGGCGGACCCCCCACAGGGGCAGTGGGGGCACTTCTAGGGACCAAATGAAGCTCGGAGGGTGCTTTGCTGATTCGTGTCTCTGAGCGGCAGGTCCTGTGGTCACTGTTTTCCAGAGTGGAAACCTGAGGCCCAGAGAGGGTGATGCGCTGGCCCTGGGCCACACAGCCGGTGGGTGCTGGGACCAGGACACTCACTACCTTCTCCCAGAGTCCTGAGCGCCGGCCCGGGCCAGGTGCCTCCCTCCTGTGTCATCCTCAAAGTGAGATAGCCACGCTTCCTACCACTCAGGGGCGTGCGTTTTTGAAGGACTGAATTAAACAGTGAAGCCCCCAGGAAGCGTGCCGGCGTTCGGCACCCCGGCCAGTGCTGGCCCCCTACTCAGGGCCGCCAGGGATGGGGCCGGCAAAAGGCACGACTGACTGCTCTGAGATGTTGGTCCGGGCCCGGCCTTTTCCTGGGGGCGGGGGAGGGGGGCCTGGCTTTGGGGGTGCAGGGTGTACCCCAGGTGGTATTGGGGTATTGGGGCCTCTCCCCACTGCGGGCCCTCGAGGGCACCAGGCCGTGGGGGAGGCCCGGGTCCCAGCCGTCTGGCCACTCTGGCAGGAAGGTCTATGCCCGCCTCCTCGTCTGCCAGGCCCACGGAGCCCAGTTTGAGAACAGCCACGAGGCTGCCTCCTTTTCCCACCCAAAGTGGGTCCAGGCCTCCCCTGGTTGGAGCCTCATGGAGGAGCACGGCTGGGAGCAGCCCTTAGGTCCTGTTGGCCAGAACCCAGTGACTCCAACAGCTCTGTGGGTCACCTACTTTGGGGTCTCAGCTGTGCCCAGAAACTCGAAGGGAAGTGACAAGCTCAGGGGGGCAGGCAGAGTGGTGACAGCAAGGCCTCCCCGCTGCTCCTCCCGTCCCCACGGCCAGGGCCGGGAGGAGTCACTGAACTCGAGCAAGCCCAGCCCTTTATCAGGCTTGGGTTGGGGGTGCTGGCAGTGGCCCGGGCCCAGGCTGTGCAGCCCCTGGGGACCCGAGGGCAGCAAAGGCTTCTGGGGCCACTGCCCTGGGCCAGGCCTGTCCCTGCATATGGCCCCTGCTTCCCACACACGGCGCCCCTCCTGCGTGTCCCTTCCCCGTGTGACCCACTTCCTGCAAAGATTTTCATGGACCCTGTTTTCAGATGAGGAAACTGAGGCTCAGAGAGGCAGCAGCGGGTCCCAGCCTGGCCCTTCCCCCACGGCACCCCTCACTGCGCATGAAGCCCCCTGAGGAGGAGCAGGAGGGCAGAGCCACTGTGGGCTGGGGGGACTCCCAACCCTTCACCCTTCTGCAGCCCCCAACGTAGTCCCGGCCTTGGCTCGGTGCAGAGACATCAAGGGAGCGATGTGGGGGGCAGGGTGGCCCCGGCACCTGGCGCTCAGAAGTGCAACCTCTTGCCTCGGCCCGCCTCCTCACGGTGAGGAAGGGCCTTGACTTTTGAGGCTGGATTTTCATAGGACAGGAAAGTGCATGGCAGCCGGGACTGCCAGCTCAGGTCGGGCCCCCGGAGGAAGGCCAGGCCAGCCCGACTGTCACGGACGCCAGCGTGGGCACTTACCGTGCGTGCCCTGGACACCCACGGCAGCCCCGGGCAGCACCTTATGGGAGAGGTGCCTGGAGGGAGTCCAACCCTGGGGAGGGGACGTGCCGTGGCCTGGAGGCGTCTGGGTGGCCAGCGGTGCCCATTGCCTGTGCAGCTCAGTCCAGCCTCGTGCACACAGGGCATGTCCCCGAGGGCGAGGCCGGTGACTCAGATGAGACGGGGCTCGCGTGTGAACTCAGCTTGAGTCCAGGGCCAGCAGCGTGGACACTGGTTGACCTGTAACCTCCCTGCCTCTCTGGGGGTGTGAGACGGGCAGGCCCGTCCGTCCCTCGCTCTCCCCTCGGCCTGGGGTCCCAGCCCCCACCCAGGGCACCAGATCCCACCGGTCACTCTCCTGACCACAAAAGCCACGCGCTCTTGGGAGCCAGCCCCGCCCACCCCGCCTGTCCCTGGACACCCGCCCCTGCCCT
Organism: Leopardus geoffroyi; assembly: GCF_018350155.1. NCBI lineage: Eukaryota > Metazoa > Chordata > Mammalia > Carnivora > Felidae > Leopardus > Leopardus geoffroyi. The sequence continues at coordinate 114,879,944 of NC_059329.1, read as the reverse complement.
GTTCGGCCGCAGGTGACCGGGTGTCCGGCTCCAAGGCCGAGCAGGGGAGTCCGGTGGGGGTCTGAGCGTCTGAAGCACCAGCCTGCGGGGGCCCCACTGGCTTCCCCACTGCCGTCAGGCTCCTACTCCTCCCATAGGAACCCTCGCTCATTCACACACTTGCCCCTTCGTGTCCCCCGCGCCCCCACCCTCCAGCAATGTGCCACAGGTGTTCTCTCCCACAAGTACCGCCAGATGGGGCCATGGGCAGGGGACGACTCAGAGACAGAGAACCAGGTGACCGTAAGAGCTTGGGAGAGGCCCCCAGTGCAGGAAGGGGATGCTCAGACAGCCCAGCCCCTCCCCCTCGTTGCCCCATGTCCCCAGCAGGGACCTCTGGTCAGGCCCCCTTGCAGGCGGTGAGCTGTGGGTCCTGAGGAGGGGTGTGGCCCCCCGGGAGGGAGGGTTCAGCCCCAGGACCCAGCACCCCAAAAGGACCCGACGCTCAAACACCCATGGTCCGGGGCCGTGGGCTCATCACGCCATAATGCCTTCTCGGCTGGGCTCCCCAGCCCGGTGGGTGCAGACACGTCCACCTCTCAGGGCCACAAGGCCACATGTGACCCGAGCTGGCCCGGGGCTGCCCACTGCCCGCCTGGAGCCGGAACCCCCTGAAGCTCAGCCAGGGTCCCGGGGAGCGCCGAGCCGGGGGCAACGTCCTGTCTCTGGGGGTGCTGCCCCCCCGAGCCCCTCTGCAGAAGGGTGAGCCCCTGGCGGCCCCAGCAGCATGGGAGTCCGCGGCTTTCCAGCAGCAGCAGCAGCTCGGGGGCCTGGCTGCACAGAGGCGTGCCCGGGGAAGCGCCAGGGGTGTGGGGCACGTCGGGCGGGAGGATCCCTCCGGGTCGGGACCTGGGGAGCCCTCGTGAAACCAGGCTCCACCCGGCGGCCACTCCCATCTCTGCCCGTCTCCGGCTGCTGGCCAGCCCCGGGCGAGTGCCCACTGTTTACCTGGGTGAGGGGAACGGCAGGCCCGCCCCGCCCACCCACGTGGAGCCACGGGGACCGGAGCCAGCTCTGAGGCTACAAAAAGCTCCCGGCCACTAGGGCTCTTCCTCAGAGGCTGCCCCCGGGGACTTCTCCCCTCCCTCTGCAGGATGGGTGTCGGCCGCAGGAAGCTGGCCCCGCTCTGGGCCCTGGCTCTCACCCTGGCCTGGGCCCAGCACACAGGTGAGGCGCCCACTCACCGGCTCTCCCAGGCTGGCCCTGGCCGTGGCCTGGCATCCCGGTGCTTCCCCCACATGCCGGGAGGGCAGCAGGCCGCCCAGACGCCTTGACCGGGCCTCCGGGCGGGTGGAGTGTGGCCGTGGGTGGCCCCCGGCAGCCTGGCCCCTAGCAGCCTGGCCCCGGCCCCGGGCCCTGAGCCGTCTTGCGGGTGTCCCAGCTGGTGGGGTTGGGGAGGAACCCTCGGGGACTGTGGGGGTCCACGTTGAGGGTGGGGCCTCTGAGGCTGGGCTGCTCCCCTGAGGCGAGGAAGCAGGAACCCAGCGTCTCTGAGCCCCCCGCCTGCCTTCCCTGGCAGCGGCCTGCAGCCCACTCACTCCTCCACCCGTGTTGCCCTGCTGGTCACTGCCTCTGCCCCCCCCCCACCCACCCCCAGGCCCCGGGCTGAGCGGGTTCTCAGGCCCCTGGGCCAGCCTGGCGGAGCGGCCCTTCTATCCCTGGGTCCCCCTCCCCATGCACCCCCAGTTTACCTGCTCATTTTCCCCATCTGGGCCTTATGGGGGCTTTCCGGGAGCCTCAGCCTTGGGCCGAGGGTGTGATAGTGAGGTCCACACAGCGAGGATGCTGGCGGCGGGGGGGAGGGACTCACAGACCCTCTGCGGCCCCCTCCCCCCAGGTCTGCACCTCACTGCCTCCACTTCCCAGGAGCCAGCTGGGTTCTGGCCGGGCGTGGGGTGGCAGTGTGCAGGAGGGGCCAGGGGCCCGTGTTCCCGAGGCACTCAGCACAGAGGGGACCATGCCACGGCGCCCCGTGTGGCCCATACACTTCAGTCCTTGGCTCTTGCCCCTGTGTGTGGGGCCAGTCCCTACCGGTGAGGGCAGCTGGCCCCTGCAGGGCCAGGCCCCTCCTGCCACGCTGGCGTGGCCTCTGAGGGCCTCAGAGATCGGCCTTCCAAGCCGCGCCAGGTTCTTGGGGCGGCCTCGGGGCCGACACGGCCAGCCCTCAGCTCTCCTGCCCTGAGCACCCCCGTGCTGAGCCGCCCCCCGTGCGGTGGCCCTGAGCACCCCCTCTACCGTGCAGCCCCACCCTACTCAGCTCCACACTCCCCAGTCTGTTCCAAGTTGTCCTCCAGACCGCTGGCTTTACTGTTGGACCCTCCACGGGCCGCTGTGCAGAGTGGGGAGATACTCAGTGAACGCAGGGCTCCCAGGGACACCCTGTCAGGGCTAGGGGACCCCCCCCCCCGAGGGCTTGGGGAGCCAGGCTGAGGTAATGCTCAGAGAGGATCGTGGCTCAGCCCGAACCTGGTGTGGACGGTGTGGACAGAGACCCTCCCAGCGTCCCCAGCCCTGCACAGAGAGAATCCCCTCCTGTTCTGGCCCCTTCTGCCCGCCCAGCCCTCTCTTCCTCCGTAGGCTCTGTGGAACATGGCCACGAGTACCTGGACCTCCTTCCTGTCACCCAGGGGCCCGCTGGTGAGTCGGCCCCCCACCCCCGTCAGGGCTGCCCCACTCGGGGCCAGGGGCCTGCTGAGCTCACGGCGACGTCCTGCTGTCTCCCCGTAACCCCTGATATTTCATCCACGTATGCGTCCTCGTGGCCTGGGGGTGGGGACTGGTGGGGTGGCCTCCCCGGGTATTTCTGTGCCGCCACTCTGGGTGTGTGGCCCCGAAGCCCAGACAATCTGCCTGCATTTCCCGGAACTGGGCCCACGGGAGGCTCATCCACGCCTGGCCTCTGCGCCCAAGGTTGACTTTTGAGATTCTGGGCGTAAGAAAGTCCCAGGTGTGAACAGAGTGCAGGGCTGAGAGCTCCCGGCCCCTCGGGATGGCGCGGCAGAGGCGCAGGGCGGAGGCTGTCGCTGGAGGAGGCTTTGCTGCCCGAGTGTACGTGCAGCCCGGCCCCCCCGGGGCGCCTTGCGGCCACGGCCTCGGAGAGGCCACCTCCAGTCGCCTTGTGTGGGTGGCAGAGATGCCTACGCCCAGCAGAAGCCATGTGCGTGGGGGGCGCTGTGTGACCCTGCCCCCCGCTCCCGCAGGCCACCGGCTGCGCGGCGTGACCATCCTCCCCCCTCTGAGGACGGTGCCGGTGGTTCGAGGTGAGGGAGGGCCTGTGGGGCCGGGCTGGGAGGGGGCAGCTGGGCGGGGTCCCGCTTCCCAGGTGGACCCGGGAGAAGTGCTGGGAAAGGGCCCCGGTCGCCAGGAGGGTCTGGGCCCAGGCGGCTCCTCCCCGGACGCCCGGCCCTCGGGCAGCAGTGTGCTGGACTTGGGGGCACGGGGGCGCCCCTCAGGACTGCCCTGGCTCCCCACAGCCCTGAACCCCGCGCACAACGGGCGGGTGTGCAGCACCTGGGGCGACTTCCACTATAAGACCTTCGACGGGGACGTCTTCCGCTTCCCGGGCCTGTGCAACTACGTCTTCTCCGCGCACTGCGGGGCCGCCTACGAGGACTTCAACGTCCAGGTCCGCCGCGGCCTGGAGTCCAATGTCACCACGCTGGCCAGAGTCACCATGAAGCTGGATGGCATGGTCATCGAGTTGACCAAGAGCTCCATCCAGGTCAACGGGCTCCCGTGAGTCTGGGGGGCCGTGAGGGGGACGTAGGGTTGTCCCCGAGACGGGGGCCCATGGCCCCTCCCCCACTGGGGGCCCACGCTCTTTTCCTGCCCCTGGAAGTGGTCCCCTCCTGGTCCTGTGACCCCAGGGCTGCAGACTCCCCTGTCTCCCCCACTCCCCCTGCTGCCACTGTCCACAGGCACCGTGCTCGTGTCCCACACGTGACCGCAGGGGACCTCGCTGCCCCCTGCGCGCCCCTTGCCGCCTCAGCCGCGCCCTCTCTCCGCAGAATCCAGCTGCCTTTTAGTCAGTCTGGTGTCATCATCGAGCACAGCGGCAGCCACCTAAAGGTGGTGGCCAGGCTGGGCCTGGTCTTCATGTGGAGCCAGGACGACAGTCTCCTGGTGAGGCCGGGGCCCAGGGCTGGGGTGGGGGGGTGTCTCTAGCCCAACAGCCTTCCCAGGGAGGGAAGAAAGTGCTCCGGGCAAGGGTGGGTGGGGAGGTCAGAGAAGGTCCCCAACAGGGTGGGGGAGGAGGGAGCCAAGGTGCTATGGGGGCGCTGGGATCTACACCCCCGATGGAGACCCCGCGTGAGTGGGGTGTCTCCTCCAGGACAGAGAGCCCTGCTCTGCATTGTGGGGGCCGGGGGCTGGTCCACGGTCCCCGACAGCCCCTCCTTGGAAGTGTCCCACACCTTGTCTGTCCCTCCCGTCCCGAGACGTCCCTGGCAGGGCCAGTGGCTGACATGTCCCTCTCCTTCCAGCTGGAGCTGGACGCCAAGTACTCGAACCAGACCTGCGGGCTCTGTGGAGACTTTAACGGCGTGCCTGTCTTCAACGAGTTCCTCTCCCACGGTGAGCCCCTCCCCACGGCTGTCCCACGTGTCTGCTCCGGGCCCCTTCCCCGGGGCTCCCTGGAAGGCCGCCTTGTCTCCAACCTGTGTGCACGTGCACGCACCCCCGCACCTGCACGCACCTGCACAATCCCAGCACCCACAGGCGCACCTGCCCGCACACTCAGCCGTGCGCCCGGAGGCACATCTGGGGGCCTGTGCTCGGCACAGATGCTCTGGGAAGTGGATGTGTAACCAGGCACCCTCCTCACCTGAGACCCGAGTCCCACCTCCCATCGGGCCCCGTCACTGTTGCTCGGGCCTCCAGACTTTGCCGCCAAGAAGTGGGACCCACACGAGCCGGGGTCCCCAGCCCCCAGGTCCCCTTCGCCAGGCCCGTGAAGCCCCACTTAAGGCTCACCCATAGATGCTTCTGGCCGTGAGGGAACGAGCCTGCCCACGCGTCCGGTGGCCCTGGCCCGGCAGGCCCAGCGCAGGCTTGGCTGGGGGGGGGGGGTGGGTGGGCAGGGGAGAGGTCGGGGTCACTCTCCAGCCCTCTGGACTACAGGCCGGCCCTGGGCTTGGAGAGCCTCAGTCAATAGGCCTCCGCCCTCGGCCTGCAAGCCCCAGAGCCTTGGCTGTTTCCCCAGTCTTCAGACACCCTGAACGTCCCTTGTGGCCACTGCCTAACCCAGCGGTGTGGGTGGGGGAGCAGGGGCAGCCGGGACGCCGCGGGCAACCTGGGGGACGGCTTGTGCTCCCCGCAGGTGTCAAGCTGAACCCCGTCGAGTTCGGGAATCTGCAGAAGTTGCACGGCCCCACGGAGCAGTGTCAGGACCCTGCACCTGTGCCCCCGCCGACTTGCTCACTGGGCACCGTAAGTCCTAGAGGGAGTGGGGGCGGGGGCCGGGCTGGGGGTGGGGGGGGGTGGGCTGTGAGTCCAGAGGAGAGTCCGGGGCCTGGACTGAGCACGGCCTCCCGGCTCGGCCCCAGGGCATCTGTGAGGAGATCCTGAGCAGCTGGCCCTTCCGGGGCTGCAACGCCCTGGTGGACGCCAGCAGCTACGTGCAGGCCTGCCGGCAAGACCTCTGCCTGTGCGAGCACGCCGAGCTGACCAGCTGCGTCTGCCATACGGTCGCCGAGTACTCCCGCCAGTGTGCCCACGCCGGGGGGCGGCCCCTGGACTGGCGCGGCCCCGACCTGTGCCGTGAGTGCCCCGGCCGGCCCCAGCCCCGTCACCGTGCTGCCCTGCCTCGGTCCAGAGGCGGGGCAGGGTGTGACCACCGCCACCCCCCGCCCCCGCCCTCTACCCTGCAGCCCAGACGTGCCCCCTCAACATGCAGTACCGCGAGTGCGGCTCGCCCTGTGCGGACACCTGCTCCAACCCGGAGCACTCCCAGCTCTGCGAGGACCACTGCATGGCCGGCTGCTTCTGCCCCGAGGGTGAGAGGGGCCCCCACCCCCGCCTGCCCCCCGAGAATCACAGAGGCGTTCTGGACCCCCGGATCTGAAGGGCCCCCGAGGGGCAGGGCAGCCGGGGGCGGAGGGCTGGTCTCCTCCACGTGTTCACGCGGTGGCCGCCTGCTTCTGCAGGGACGGTGCTCGACGACATCGGCCAGACGGGCTGCATCCCCGCACCCCAGTGCGCCTGCGTGTACAACGGGGCCACCTATGCTCCGGGGGCTGTCTACTCCACAGACTGTGCCAACTGGTAGGACCCAGGCCCCTGCCCTCCTGTCCGTCACCCCAGACGCGTCCTGGGATGGCCCCTCGGAGGCCAGGGCCCAAGCGCCGGCTGCCGTCCCTCACGTGGGGCCCTGGGCACTGGCCAGTGGCTCTCCGCACGGGCACCGAGGGGCCCCGGGCTGTGCAGTGATGCGGGCAGGCCTGGGCCAGACCCTTGTCCACCTGCCGGTGAGGAGGGAGGGGCTGGGTGCTCCCAGGGGCCGCGCTCACGTGGTCTCTACCCGCACCCAGCACCTGCTCCAGCGGCCGGTGGAGCTGCCAGGAGGTGCCATGTCCTGGCACCTGCTCGGTGCTGGGGGGCGCCCACTTCTCCACGTTCGATGAGAGGCAGTACACAGTGCACGGAGACTGCAGCTACGTGTTGGCCAAGGTACGGGCCCCGGGGTCCTCGCTGGGACAGAGCGGCTGTCACACGGGAGCCCCCGCCTGGGCTGCGTGCAGCGGCTGCCTCTGAGGCCACCCTGGGAAAATGCCCCGGCTCCCGGTACCAGCCCCACAGGCAGCCAGGCGGTGTGTGTGTGTGTGTGGGGGGGGGGGGGGGAACGCAGGGGGCTGGGGTCTCTGGGCAGAGTGTGAGCACTCGTGTCTGCAGCCCTGTGACAGCAGCGCCTTCACTGTGCTGGCGGAGTTGCGCAGGTGCGGCCTGACGGACAGTGAGACTTGCCTGAAGAGCCTGACCTTGAGCCTGGACGGGGGGCGCACGGTGAGAGCAGATCCGGGGGGCCTGCGGGGGGGCACACGGTGAGGGCAAGACCCGGGTGGGGGCTGGTGGGGGGACATAGTGAGAGCAGACGTGGGTTGGGGGGAATCTGTGTCCCTCGTGGCAAGTGACCTCTGCCCAAGCCCTCGATCCCCGTGTGGGCGGCGAGTGGCCAGGGGGCATGGCCCGGGGACCCTCCCACCCCACAGATCTCTGAGTGACGGTCCTCGGATGGAGCAGCTCAGGGAGGGACCAGGGCACGTCCGGTAGCTCGTGCGTGGAAGGCAACGTCCGTATTTTATAAAGTCACTTGTGTTTTTACGTGACTGAGAAAATGCAGTCCTTGAAGGACACGCAGACAAGCTGAGCACGGGGTCATCGGCCCCTCTTTGTGGGAGCCCGTGGCCTCCACGGGCAGGGGTCTCGCAGGGGCACGTCAGGGCCTCTGGGGCCACTCGGGGCGCCGGCAGAGCCTCGACTTGCCCTGACCCTGCTGTGTACTGCTCCCAGGGCATCGTGGTCAAGGCCAGCGGGGAGGTGTTTGTGAACCAGATCTACACCCAGATGCCCGTCTCAGCAGGTGAGGGTGCTGGCCCCGGCCCCCTGAGGTTGCCGCTGCTCACGCCCCACTGAGACCTCGTCCCCTGTGTCCACAGCCAACGTCACGCTCTTCAGACCCTCAACCTTCTTCATCATCGCCCAGACCAACCTGGGTCTGCAGCTGGACATCCAGCTGGTACCCACCATGCAGGTGTTCCTGAGACTGGCGCCCGAGCTCCGCGGGCTGACCTGCGGTAAGAGGGGCCGCCTGCCCTGGGGACCGGAGCCCGCCCTCGGCGGCCGGGGCTCTCGGGGCCTCATGCTGCCCCCCTGCCCCAGGCCTGTGCGGGAACTTCAACCAGAACCAGGCCGATGACTTCCGGACCCTCAGCGGCGTGGTGGAGGGCACGGCCGCCGCCTTCGCCAACACCTGGAAGACCCAGGCCGCCTGCCCCAACGTCAAGAACAGCTTCGAGGACCCCTGCTCCCTCAGCGTGGAGAACGGTACTGGATCCATGTGGCCCCAGGGCCCCCTGCATGCTGGTGACCCCCCCCCCCCCCCCGCCCCCGGCCACGGAGGTCCACTCCGGCCCCGAAGGAGCGATTCGGGTGGTTCACAGGCAAACTCCCCAGCGGCCGTGGTAACTTCCGGAAGGAAAGGAACAGGGTGTCGTGGGGGTGGTGGAGGCGGCCCTCGGTGTGCCTGTGGGCCACAGACGGGCGCTCGGGAGGAGCCAGGAGCCTGCCCGCTCCGGGCGCCGTCCTCTGCGGAAGGCGCTTCTGTGTGACCCCAGCTGACCTCCCCGCTCCTCCGTCCACAGAGAAGTACGCTCAGCATTGGTGCTCCCGACTGAAGGACCCCCACGGCCCCTTCGCCCGGTGCCACGCTGCCGTGAGCCCCAGCACTTACCACTCGGTAACGGCCTCCCCCTGGCCCGTCCCCTCTGGCCCGGGCTAGCCCGGCTCCGCGGGCTACGGAGATCAGGGGCCGGAGTCCTTCCAGCTCCCACCTGGAGGGGGGCTGCCGGGGGTGTGGGGGCCCCCGGCGCCAGCTCGAGGAGGGGCCCCAGAGGAGGCGGGGGGCAGCGTGGGGATGCTCGCTGAGTGTGGGTGACCACGGCCCCGTCCCCAGCACTGCATGTTCGACACGTGCAACTGTGAGAAGAGCGAGGACTGTCTGTGTGCGGCCCTGTCCTCCTACGTGCGCGCCTGTGCCGCCAAGGGGGTGCTGCTCAGAGACTGGAGGGACGGCGTGTGCAGTGAGTGTCCCCGAGGGTCCCCCGGTGCAGGAATACACGCTCCGTGGCTCTCCCTGCGTGGGGCTCCCGTGCTGGCCGGGGAACCCCGCGGCTGGAGCAGGCCCGGGGTGCGCAGGGCAGCGGGGGGTGGCCGGGGACCGGGTGGCGACCTCCGCCCTGCGCTGAGCGCCGCCCCCTTCCCGGCATCCTGCAGCGAAGCCCATGGCCACCTGCCCGAAGTCGCTGACGTACCACTACCACATCAGCACCTGCCAGCCCACCTGCCGGGCCCGGAGTCACGAGGACGTCACCTGCGGCATCCGCTTTGTCCCCGTGGACGGCTGCGCCTGCCCCCAAGGCACCTTCATGGACGAAGCGGGCAAGTGTGTGCCGGCCAGCAGCTGTCCCTGCTACCACGAGGGCTCCGTGGTCCCCAACGGGGAGTCGCTGCACGAGCGTGGGGCCATCTGGTGAGAGCCCCTGCCGGCTGGGCCTGGGGAGCAGGGTGGCTGAGGGGGGAGGGGTGCCCTCTGACCGCCCTCTCCTCCCAGCACTTGCACGCAAGGCTTGCTGAGCTGCATCGGAGGCCACACCCCTGCCCCAGGTGAGCCCTGAGAGCGGGAGGGAGGGGCTCTCATTTCCATGCCAAGCTTCTGGGCGGGCGCGCCCGGGTCAGCGTGGCTGGCGGGGGCTGACACGTTTCTGCGTCAGGCCTGGTCTGTGCCCTCTGGGCTCGGGGAGGGGGTGGCGAGGGGGTGGGAGCAGGCCTCACTCTCGCAGCACCCGGCCGGTCAGGCCTCGGGGCGGCACACCCCCGGCTGCTGGGAAACTCTCAGAGCCAGCCTGGCGGGTGGCGGCTGGGGGCCCCTCAACGGCCCCTGCCTCCGCAGTCTGCACCCCGCCCATGGTCTACGTCGACTGTCGCAATGCCACGCCGGGGGCCGCCGGGGCCGGCTGTCAGAAGAGCTGCCTCACCTTGGACATGGAGTGTGTGAGTGTTCCCCACGCCCCCAGGGACCCCTCGTGGGCACCCGCCGCGTGGCCCTCTCAGGCTGGGCCCAGGAAGACCCCTGCCCGAACGCTGTCCGGGCCCCCTGCGGGCCGTGGCGGGGGGGCCCTCTGCTGTCACCTCCGCCGTCACCCCCGGCCCCCTGACCTGTGTGTTGTGCCCCACAGTACAGCCCCCGGTGCGAGCCCGGCTGCGTGTGCCCCGACGGGCTGGTGGCCGACGGTGAAGGCGGCTGTGTCGCCGTGGAGGACTGTCCCTGTGTGCACGACGAGGCCAGCTACCTGCCCGGCCAGACCGTCCGGGTGGGCTGCAACACCTGGTAGGCGGGGCCCCGGGACCCCACCCCGGCCGGGCCGGCCCCGCTTCGGCCTGACTGTCCCCCCCCCCCCACCCCCCACCCCTCAGCACCTGTAAAAGCAGGATGTGGCAGTGCACACGTGAGCCCTGCCTGGCCACCTGCACGGTGTATGGGGACGGCCACTACATCACCTTCGATGGGCGGAGCTACAGCTTCAGCGGCGACTGCGCGTACACACTGCTTCAGGTACACGGTCCCCGCCCCCCGCCCCCCGCCCCCGCCCCCTGCAAGCTGCCGGGGCCGTCCCAGCCCCCGCCCCCCAACCCCAACTGCCGCGTCGGCCTCCACCTGTCCCCAGGACCACTGTGGTGGGAACAGCACTGCCAACGGGACCTTCCGAGTCGTCACGGAGAACGTCCCCTGCGGGACCACGGGCGTCACCTGCTCCAAGGACCTCAAGCTCTTCCTGGGGGTGAGTGGGGGGCCGGGTGGGAACGGGGGCAGCCGCTCAGAGGCCCCGGGGAACTCTTGGAAGGTGAGCGGGGACGGGCCTGAGGGACCGCTTCCTCCCCCCGCAGAGCTACGAGCTGAAGCTGAGTGACGGCAAAGTGGAGGTGATCCAGAAGGGCGTGGGGCAGGAGGCCCCCTACTCCATCCGCCAGATGGGCATCTACCTGGTGGTGGACACCGAGGTCGGCCTGGTGCTGCTGTGGGACAGGAAGACCAGCATCTTCCTCAAACTCAGCCCCGAGTTCAAGGTGGGCCCCCACCCCAGGACGGCCCAGGCCGAGGGCCGGCTGGGACGGCTGTGGGGTGGGGGACACACACAGACGGACAGAGGAGGGGTTCAGCCGGAGGGCCTCGAGGGAGGCGGCAGGTAGGAGGTCCGCCTGTGTCCACTGCACGCTGTGGCTCCTTCTCCCAGAGCTGAATTCCCTCCAGGCTGCGGTCCCCTGGACGCGCCCCTAGACGCTCGGGGGGAGGATCCCTCCGGCCTCCTCCGGCTTCTGGGGCCCCAGGCGACCCTCCGACCTCTGCCTGCAACCTCACGTTGCTGTCTTTGCTCTGTGTGTCTGTGCCCAAATGTTCCAGTCCTACGAGGACACCAGGCCCTGTGTCCTCAGCCAGGATGCATCCGTGCTAGCTGGACCTCCACCTGCGGAGGCCCTATTTCCACATGACGCCATGCTCACGGGTCCCCGGTGATCTGAGCCAGTCTTTGGGGGACCCCTTTCCTACAGGAGGGACACCCCCGTGGCCCCGAGCGCTAAGTGGGGCCGTGCCCGGAGGCACAGCGCTACCCTCCCCCCCAAGGTGTCCTGGGGACATGCAGCCCCGGGGGGAAAGGAACGGGGGCACAGGAGGCAGGGACAGGGGCTCTGGCCCTTGCAGCCTGTGTCCTGAGCCCCCTCGTGTGCAGGGCCGGGTCTGCGGGCTGTGCGGGAACTTTGACGACAACGCCGTCAATGACTTCACCACGCGGAGCCAGTCCGTGGTGGGCAACGCCCTGGAGTTTGGCAACAGCTGGAAATTCTCCCCGTCCTGCGCCGACGCCCCGGCCCCCAGGGACGCCTGCGCCGCCAACCCGCACCGCAAGTCCTGGGCCCAGAAGCAGTGCAGTGTCCTCAACAGCGCCACCTTCGCCGCCTGCCACGCCCACGTATGTGGGTGCTCCCGGGGCGGCTGGGGAGGAAGGGACAGAAGTGGGGCTGGCATCGCCTTCCACCTTTTGGACCAGCCCGTGGTCAGCCCCGCGGGACCACGAATCTGCTGTCCCTGAGCGGCGGGGGAGACGGCCCAGGTCCGGCCACGCCCCGGGCCTGACCCCCAGCAGCCCCGGGGAATCCGGCCCTGAATCCGAAGCCTCTCTCCCCCGCCAGGTGGAGCCCGCCAAGTACTATGAGGCCTGCGTGGGCGACGCGTGTGCCTGTGACTCCGGGGGCGACTGTGAGTGTCTCTGCACGGCCGTGGCCGCCTACGCCCAGGCCTGCCACGACGTGGGCGTGTGCGTGTCCTGGCGGACCCCGGACATCTGCCGTGAGTTCACGGGATGTGTCGTCGGGGCAGGGCGGGCCCCCACCCCAGGGAGCGACACACTGCGCGGTTAAGGCTGGTCGCCCGCGGAGGGGGGCGGCGGGTGTCGGAAAGGAACGTGAAATGGGGAGGGGTGTCACCGATGGTCAGACGGGAGAATGTTCCGGAACGCAGAGGGGTCAGTAGAGCCTTGCTCCCCCACCCCGCCCGCTTAGAACCTGGCCGGAGGGGAGCGTAGTGGGCAGCCGCTCCGGCCGGAGTCCCCCACCCTGACAGGCGGCACCCCCGAGGAGCCAGGGGACCCGCGGCCGCGCCCGGTCACGGGCATTTGGGGCCCACACCCCCCGAGGCCCCATGCGGGAGGCACAGGGGAGGGACGGGGCTTGGTCGAAGGTCGGGGTGCAGGGGGAGCCCGGCCGGCCGCCGGGTGGCCCTGGAGGCCGTCGTTGCCAGGGCGGCGCCCCGCCTGGGGCCGCTGGCGGCTCGCTCTGGCCGGAGCCGGCCCGCTGAGTCGGCCCCCTCACCTGCAGCCTTGTTCTGCGACTACTACAACCGCGAGGGCCAGTGCGAGTGGCACTACCAGCCGTGTGGCCCGCCCTGCATGAGGACCTGCCGGAACCCGAGCGGCCGCTGCCTGACCGACCTGCCGGGCCTGGAAGGTGCGCTGCTGCCCCGCTGGCCAGAGGGGCCGCCTGGGGTCCTGGGGTCATGGCGGGGTCTGTCCTGGGGCCCTGGGGTCCCAACCCCCGGAGGTGCCGCTGTGGGTGCGGCCTCGAGCTGGGGACGGAGCCAAGGCGGTGGGGGTGGGGCGGTCGGGCAGGCGGTCGGCTGGGACTCAGGCCTCTCTGGGCTGCAGGCTGCTACCCCCAGTGCCCGCCAGAAGCCCCCATCTTCGACGAGGACCAGATGCAGTGTGTGGCCACGTGCCCCACGCCCCCCCCGCCGCCGCCCTGCCGCGTCCAAGGCAGGTCGTACCGGCCAGGGGAGATGGTGCCGTCTGACAGGAACTGCCAGTCCTGGTGAGTCCTTGACCGGAGGGGCAAGCAGCTGGAGCGTGTGGGGTTCGACCCTCGCCCTGCGGGACGGACGGGGGGCCGCAGCCTGAGGCGTTGAGGGGAGGGGAGAGGAGCGGGAGGGGGTGATGCCGAGTCACGAGGCCGCCCCAAGGCCGCCGGAGCAGATGCCCCGAACGGGAGGTGGACGTCGGGCGGTCAGCAGGGAGCGACGCCGGCCCCCAGTGGTCACTGACTGGAAGGGGCTCCCTGAGAGGGTGCGACCTCGGCCTCCGTGCCCAGCGGCCGGGGCTGAGGGCCGGCTCCGGCCCCGCGGCGATGCCCTCGCCCCCAGACTCACCTTCTTCCTCCCGTCGCCAGCGTCTGCAGCGAGAGTGGGGTGCAGTGCGCCTACGACACCGAGGGTGAGCGGCCGGCGGCCTTCCTCGGGTCTGGGGTCTCCAGGTCCCCGGCCGCGCCCCCGCCCCTCACGTGCCCGGCACCCCCTCCTCCTCACAGCCTGCGTCTGCACCTATGACGGGCGGCGCTTCCGCCCGGGGGACGTCATCTACCACACGACCGACGGCACGGGGGGCTGCATCTCCGCCCGCTGCTCGGCCAACGGCACCATCGACAGGAGGGTCTACCCCTGCAGCCCCACCACCCCCACGCCACCAACCACCTTCTCCTTCTCCACACCCCCGCTCGGTAAGGCGGGGCCGCCCCTCGTGCCGGGAATCCGGGAGGGGACCGGGGGCCGGACACTCGTCATCTCTGCAGCCAGGAAGGGCCCGCTCGTCCAGTGTGCCGGGCGGGACCGGCGTCCTCAGCTGTGCCGTCGGGGCCGGGGCCCCTGGCACGGGGTAGGGCTCTGACAGGGGGCCTCAGGCAGGCCTTTGGAGGGAAGGGCCACCGGGAGCACCCCTGGGGAGTCCTTGCCCCATCATGGCCACCTGCCTGTCTTAGGCCACACTGAGGGTCAGGTAGCCCAGCTCCTCTCCCTCTTAAGGGGGTCATCCTTAGAGCCCTAGCGGACCTTCCCGAAAGAGTGCAAATTCTGCTCAGGGTGTAAACGAGATCGATTCACCTATTTATTTGGCTGCTGTGGGCTCCACACATGCCCTGTGCCAGGTGTGTCCCGGGAACTTGGTCCCTATGTTTCCCAAGCTCCCATCACAGGGGGGGACGTGCAAGGCAGCTGACCGGCAGGGGGACGGGGACAAGGAGTGACAGGGTGCCTCGGGGAGCCTAAGAGACTTAGCCCTCCCACCTTCTCTTCTGCCCTCAGTCGTGAGCTCAACACGTCCAGCCCACACGTGCCACAGCCCTGCCAAGAGCACGGTGCGGCCCAGCACGCGGAGCAGTGCCCCGTCCTCCACCCCGGGCACGACCTCCGGTCCTCCGATGAGCCCTCCCCAGTCCCGCCAGGCCTGTGGGGAAGATTGTCAGTGGTCACCGTGGCTGGACGTCAGTCACCCGGGACGGGGCATCGACAGCGGTGACTTCGACACACTGGAGAACCTCCGTGCCCACGGGCACCAGGTCTGCCCGGCGCCGAAGAGGGTGGAGTGTCGGGCTGAGGACGCCCCCGAGGTACCGATCCAGGTCCTGGGGCAGCACGTGGAGTGCAGTCCAGCGCGGGGGCTGACCTGTTACAACCGCAAGCAGGCTTCGGGGCTCTGCCACAACTACCAGATCAGGGTCCAGTGCTGCTTCCCCCGAACCTGCCCTACCTCTGGCAGTCAAACCCAGACCACCACACCTGTCCCAGGGACCACTACAACCACCCCGAGTACCCCTACCCCTGTCCCAGGGACCACTACAACCACCCCGAGTACCCCTACACCTACCCCAAGTACCCCTACACCTGTCCCAGGGACCACTACAACCACCCCGAGTACTTCTACCCCTGTCCCAGGGACCACTACAACCACCCCGAGTACCTCTACTCCTGTCCCAGGGACCACTACAACCACCCCGAGTACCTCTACCCCTGTCCCAGGGACCACTACAACCACCCCGAGTACCTCTACTCCTGTCCCAGGGACCACTACAACCACCCCGAGTACCTCTACTCCTGTCCCAGGGACCACTACAACCACCCCGAGTACTCCTACACCTACCCCAAGTACCCATACACCTGTCCCAGGGACCACTACAACCACCCCGAGTACCCCTACACCTGTCCCAGGCACCACTACAACCACCCCGAGTACCTCTACCCCTGTCCCAGGGACCACTACAACCACCCCGAGTACCTCTACCCCTGTCCCAGGGACCACTAAAACCACCCCGAGTACCCCTACACCTACCCCAAGTACCCCTACACCTGTCCCAGGGACCACTACAACCACCCCGAGTACCTCTACTCCTGTCCCAGGGACCACTACAACCACCCCGAGTACCTCTACTCCTGTCCCAGGGACCACTACAACCACCCCGAGTACCTCTACTCCTGTCCCAGGGACCACTACAACCACCCCGAGTACCCCTACACCTACCCCAAGTACCCCTACACCTGTCCCAGGGACCACTACAACCACCCCGAGTACCTCTACTCCTGTCCCAGGCACCACTACAACCACCCCGAGTACCTCTACTCCTGTTCCAGGGACCACTACAACCACCCCGAGTACCTCTACTCCTGTCCCAGGGACCACTACAACCACCCCAAGTACCTCTACTCCTGTCCCAGGCACCACTACAACCACCCCGAGTACCTCTACTCCTGTCCCAGGGACCACTACAACCACCCCGAGTACCCCTACACCTACCCCAAGTACCCCTACACCTGTCCCAGGGACCACTACAACCACCCCGAGTACCTCTACTCCTGTCCCAGGGACCACTACAACCACCCCGAGTACCTCTACCCCTGTCCCAGGGACCACTACAACCACCCCGAGTACCTCTACTCCTGTCCCAGGGACCACTACAACCACCCCGAGTACCTCTACTCCTGTCCCAGGGACCACTACAATCACCCCGAGTACCCCTACACCTACCCCAAGTACCCCTACACCTGTCCCAGGGACCACTACAACCACCCCGAGTACCTCTACTCCTGTCCCAGGCACCACTACAACCACCCCGAGTACCTCTACTCCTGTCCCAGGGACCACTACAACCACCCCGAGTACTCCTACACCTACCCCAAGTACCCATACACCTGTCCCAGGGACCACTACAACCACCCCGAGTACCCCTACACCTGTCCCAGGGACCACTACAACCACCCCGAGTACCTCTACTCCTGTCCCAGGGACCACTACAACCACCCCGAGTACCTCTACTCCTGTCCCAGGCACCACTACAACCACCCCGAGTACCTCTACTCCTGTCCCAGGGACCACTACAACCACCCCGAGTACCTCTACTCCTGTCCCAGGCACCACTAAAACCACCCCAAGTACCCCTACACCTACCCCAAGTACCCCTACACCTGTCCCAGGGACCACTACAACCACCCCGAGTACTTCTACCCCTGTCCCAGGGACCACTACAACCACCCCGAGTACCCCTACACCTACCCCAAGTACCCCTACTCCTGTCCCAGGGACCACTACAACCACCCCGAGTACCTCTACTCCTGTCCCAGGCACCACTACAACCACCCCGAGTACCTCTACTCCTGTCCCAGGGACCACTACAACCACCCTGAGTACCCCTACACCTACCCCAAGTACCCCTACACCTGTCCCAGGGACCACTACAACCACCCCGAGTACCCCTACACCTACCCCAAGTACCCCTACACCTGTCCCAGGGACCACTACAATCACCCCGAGTACCTCTACCCCTGTCCCAGGGACCACTACAACCACCCCAAGTACCTCTACTCCTGTCCCAGGGACCACTAAAACCACCCCGAGTACCTCTACAACTACCCCAAGTACCCCTACACCTGTCCCAGGGACCACTACAACCACCCCGAGTACCCCTACACCTACCCCAAGTACCCCTACACCTGTCCCAGGGACCACTACAATCACCCCGAGTACCTCTACCCCTGTCCCAGGGACCACTACAACCACCCCGAGTACCTCTACAACTACCCCAAGTACCCCTACACCTGTCCCAGGGACCACTACAACTGTGAAAAACACTTCGTTGACCCCAAGGCCAATGCCAGTTTCAACGACACTTGAGCCTTGTTTACAAAAGTTGTGCAACTGGACCCAATGGTTCGACAGCAGCTACCCTGGTCCTGGCATAAACGGCGGAGATTTCGACACTTTTCATGACTTGAGAGCCAAAGGACATAAATTCTGTGAAAAGCCCAGCAACGTGGAGTGTAGGGCACAGTTCTTCCCACACATCCCACTGGAGGAGCTGGGGCAGGACTTGATCTGTGACAAGAGCGTGGGGCTGTTATGCCTCAACAAGAACCAGTTGCCGCCGATCTGTTATAACTACGAAATCCGGATTGAGTGCTGCGAGCTGGTGGATGTGTGCAGAAGCACCACACACCCTGTGACGTCTGAGACCACGTATTCCACCCGAGAGGAACCCAGGACCCAGACGCAGCTTACCTGGACGACCGGAATCCCCTCGTCTCCCACACGGCACAGCACCGTCAGCTCCGTGCACACGCACCCCACAACCAGCATCACAACCGGCACACACTCAGTCTCCCCACCCGTGACCATCCCCTGCCAGCCCCAGTGCACGTGGACCAAGTGGTTCGACGTGGACTTCCCGTCCCCGGGGCCCCACGGAGGAGACATGGAAACCTTCGGCAACATCGTCAGAAGGGGAGAGAAAATCTGTCGCCGGCCCGAGTACATCACGCGGCTGGAGTGCCGGGCCGAGAGCCACCCCGAGGTCAGCATCGAGACGCTGGGCCAGGTGGTAGAGTGCAACGTCAGCAAGGGCCTGGTGTGCCGGAACCGGGACCAGGGCGGCGACGTCGGGATGTGCCTCAACTACGAGGTCCGCATGCTGTGCTGTGAGCCCCCGGAGTACTGCTCTACCCACAAAACTGCCGGAGTTTTGTCTCACACTTCAAGCATTAGCACCACTAGGCTAACTGAGACCACCTCCCACCTGGTGACATCCAGCTCAACCTCCGTGCCGAAAACCAGCTCAACCTCGGTGACAGAAACCAGCCCAACCTCGGTGACAGAAACCAGCTCGACCTCAGTGACAGAAACCAGCTCAACCTCCGTAACAGAGACCAGGCCAACCTCGGTGACAGAAACCAGCCCAACCTCGGTGACAGAAACCAGGCCAACTTCGGTGACAGAAACCAGCTCAACCTCGGTGACAGAAACCAGGCCAACTTCGGTGACAGAAACCAGCTCAACCTCGGTGACAGAGACCAGCTCAACCTCGGTGACAGAGACCAGCTCGACCTCGGTGACAGAAACCAGGCCAACTTCGGTGACAGAAACCAGGCCAACTTCGGTGACAGAAACCAGCTCAACCTCGGTGACAGAGACCAGCTCAACCTCGGTGACAGAGACCAGCTCGACCTCGGTGACAGAAACCAGGCCAACTTCGGTGACAGAAACCAGCTCAACCTCGGTGACAGAAACCAGCTCAACCTCGGTGACAGAGACCAGCCCAACCTCGGTGACAGAGACCAGCTCAACCTCGGTGACAGAAACCAGCCCAACCTCGGTGACAGAAACCAGCCCAACCTCAGTGACAGAAACCAGCTCAACCTCCGTAACAGAGACCAGGCCAACCTCGGTGACAGAAACCAGCCCAACCTCGGTGACAGAAACCAGGCCAACTTCGGTGACAGAAACCAGCTCAACCTCGGTGACAGAAACCAGGCCAACTTCGGTGACAGAAACCAGCTCAACCTCGGTGACAGAGACCAGCCCAACCTCGGTGACAGAGACCAGCTCGACCTCGGTGACAGAGACCAGCTCAACCTCGGTGACAGAGACCAGCCCAACTTCGGTGACAGAAACCAGCTCAACCTCGGTGACAGAGACCAGCTCAACCTCGGTGACAGAAACCAGCCCAACCTCAGTGACAGAAACCAGCCCAACTTCGGTGACAAAGACCAGCCCAACCTCGGTGACAGAGACCAGCTCAACCTCGGTGACAGAAACCAGCCCAACCTCAGTGACAGAAACCAGCCCAACTTCGGTGACAAAGACCAGCCCAACCTCGGTGACAGAGACCAGCCCAACCTCGGTGACAGAGACCAGCTCAACCTCGGTGACAGAAACCAGGCCAACTTCGGTGACAGAAACCAGCTCAACCTCGGTGACAGAAACCAGGCCAACTTCGGTGACAGAAACCAGCTCAACCTCAGTGACAGAGACCAGCCCAACCTCGGTGACAGAGACCAGCTCGACCTCGGTGACAGAGACCAGCTCAACCTCGGTGACAGAAACCAGGCCAACTTCGGTGACAGAAACCAGCTCAACCTCGGTGACAGAAACCAGGCCAACTTCGGTGACAGAAACCAGCTCAACCTCGGTGACAGAAACCAGCCCAACCTCGGTGACAGAGACCAGCCCAACCTCAGTGACAGAAACCAGCCCAACCTCGGTGACAAAGACCAGCCCAACCTCGGTGACAGAGACCAGCTCAACCTCGGTGACAGAAACCAGCCCAACCTCGGTGACAGAAACCAGCCCAACTTCGGTGACAGAGACCAGCCCAACCTCGGTGACAGAGACCAGCTCAACCTCGGTGACAGAAACCAGCCCAACCTCAGTGACAGAAACCAGCCCAACTTCGGTGACAGAGACCAGCCCAACCTCGGTGACAGAGACCAGCTCAACCTCGGTGACAGAAACCAGCCCAACCTCAGTGACAGAAACCAGCCCAACTTCGGTGACAAAGACCAGCCCAACCTCGGTGACAGAGACCAGCCCAACCTCGGTGACAGAGACCAGCTCGACCTTGGTGACAGAAACCAGCTCAACCTCGGTGACAAAAAGCAGCCCAACCTCGGTGACAGAGACCAGCCCAACCTCTGAGCCCAAACGCAGCACAACCTCTGGTCCTACAATCAGCACAAGGCCTGTTCTCAAAACTGAAACAACCCGCTTCACACCCGTGACCATCCCCTGCCAGCCCCAGTGCACGTGGACCAAGTGGTTCGACGTGGACTTCCCGTCCCCGGGGCCCCACGGAGGAGACGCGGACACCCTCGGCAACATCGCCAGAAGGGGAGGCAAAATCTGTCGCCGGCCCGAGTACATCACGCGGCTGGAGTGCCGGGTCGAGAGCCACCCCGAGGTCAGCATCGAGACGCTGGGCCAGGTGGTAGAGTGCAACGTCAGCAAGGACCTGGTGTGCCGGAACCGGGACGAGAGTGGCGAGGTCGGGGAGTGCAACTACGAGGTCCGCGTGCTGTGCTGTGAGCCCCCGGTGCACTGCCCTCGTACTTCTGTGACACCTTACGTGACTCCATCTACCAAGCCCTCGTCCCCTCCAGAACCGACCTCCGTGGTGTCCACCACGACATGTTACTGCAGCGTGTCTGACAAGTTCTACCCCGCAGGTGTGTGCTGCCCCGGCCACTGTGAGGGAGAGGGAGGGGTCCTTTGTCCCCGTGACTGAGCCACGTGTTGTCCCCGAGGCGGCAGGGAGCCGTCCTCTAGGATTCATCCCGTTCGTTTCGGGGCAGGAGGGCCTCCTACCAGCTCAGCCCTCGGGGCGGACCGCCACCCTGCAGGGGCCAGTCTGCGCTGTGCCTCTCCCCGCCCCCCAGCATGGCCCCGCCGACACCCGCCTGTCCCCTTGTCTGCCAGGATCCATCATTTACAACCGGACCGACCTCGACGGCCACTGCTATTATGCCACGTGCAGCCTCGACTGCCACGTGGTCAGGACGCACTACGCCTGTGCCAGTGGCACAACACCTCCCGTCCCCACCACCTCCCCGGCCGGGTCCTCCCCTTCAGCCTCCGCGCCCGTCACCGCGCAGGGGTGCCCAAACGCGGTCCCCCCAAGAAAGGTAACTCCCCCCTCCCCGCCCACCGCACAGGCTGGCGCAGGGAACCTCAGCGTCTTTGCAGCTCGGCTGAGTGGGAAAGTCCGTGGCCTCGGGCCGAAGCAGGCAGGCGGGGAAGGTCAGGCCGGTTCTGGTCACTGCCGGGGGCGGGTCCCGGCCCCGGCAGCCAGGAGCGCGTGGCCTGGGGTGGAGGCTCGGCTGGCTGCGGACGACCGGGCACCCGAGCGGGTGGTCCAGGCTCCGGGGGGGCGCCGGGCAGCCAGGGAGGGCGTGTAGGGTCGGGCGGAGCTCCGGGAGTGGAGGCCACGTGTGAGGAACAGGGTGGCGGGGGAACCACCTCCGCCCCCCCGGAGAGCCCCCCTCGCCAGCCCGGTCCCCTCCCGCGGCTCCTCTCTCAGGGGAGCCCGGCGCCACAAGCCCGAGGTCTTTCCTCCACAGAAAGGCGAGACCTGGGCCATGCCCAACTGCTCTCAGGCCACCTGCGAGGGCAACGGCGTCGTCACCCTGCAGCCGCGGCCGTGCCCGCAGGCGCGGCGGCCGGCGTGCGCCAACGGCTACCCGCCCGTGAAGGTGGTCGACCCCGACAGCTGCTGCCCGCACTACCAGTGCCAGTGTGAGCCGGGGGCCAGGCTGAGGGGGAGGGAGGGACCCGGGTTAGCCACCGGGAAGGCCTTCCGGACGGCAGGGCAGGGGACGGAGGGTGCCGGGTGGAATCCGGCCTGAGCCCCAGAGCCCGCGGGGCGGGGGTGGGAGGGGGCCCGGCGTCAGGCCGCCGCGTGCCCGCAGGTGTGTGCAGCGGCTGGGGCGACCCCCACTACATCACCTTCGACGGCATCTACTACACGTTCCTGGACAACTGCACGTACGTGCTGGTGCAGCAGATCCTGCCCGTGTATGGCCACTTCCGCGTGCTCATCGACAACTACTTCTGCGGGGCGGAGGACGGGCTCTCCTGCCCGCAGTCCATCATCGTCGAGTACCGGCAGGACCGCGTCGTGCTGACCCGCAGACCCGTGCTCGGGGCGACGACCAACGAGGTGGGGAGCCCCGCCCCGGGCAGCCCCACACGGACCGGGGCCGGCCGGGGGCGCCCCTCATTCGTTCCTCTCCTTGGCCCGCCGCGCGCGTCTAGATCATCTTCAACGACAAAGTGGTCGAGCCCGGCTTCCAGAAGGACGGCGTGAGCGTCTCCCAGATCGGCATCAAGATGTACCTGACCATCCCCGAGCTCGGCGTCCAGGTCATGTTCTCCGGCCTCATCTTCTCGGTGGAGCTGCCTTTCAGCAAGTTCGCCAACAACACCGAGGGGCAGTGCGGTGAGTGCCTGTCCCCGCCGGGCTCTGCCCACGCCGGGCCCTTTCTCCGCTCCGTGCCTGTAGCTGGGAGCGTCTGGTGCGGGAAAGGGTCGCCTCGGCCGAGTCCCCCCCACCCCGGAGGACCCATTCTCGGCCGGGGCCGAAACTGCCTCAGGACACCGAGCCTGTAGGCGGTTCTGCTTTCCAGCGGCTCCCAGAGGGTGCGGGCCAGCAGCTCGCGGGGCGGGGGGCCTGGCCGTGTGCCCTACACCTGAGGCTCGCACCTGCCCGTCCCCCAGGGGGACCGCCCGCTGTCTCGGTGGGGGGTGTGTTGGGAGCTCAAAGGCTCAGGTCTCTCAGCCAGGCCATCGAGGGCCGCGCTGAGCGCCAGGGCCCCACCCCAGCTCGGGGACGCTGCGCACTAGGGCAGGTGGTGGGGGGGCCCCAGTCAGCCTCCCCCGCCTCCCTGGCCCCAGGCACCTGCACCAATGACAAGAAGGATGAGTGCCGTCTCCCCGGGGGCACCGTGGTGCCCTCCTGCTCTGATATGTCCGGCCACTGGAAGGTGACGACGCCCCACCAGCCGCCCTGCCACGGGCCGCCCCCGAAGCCCACTGCAGTCGGGCCCACGCCCTCGCCCGCCCCCTGCCTGCCTTCGCCGATCTGCCAGCTGATTCTGAGCGAGTGAGATGTGGGGGCGCAGGGTGGGCCTACGGGGGCCCCCCGGGGGGAAGAGGGCCGCTGTGGGTCCGCCAGAGCCGGCCGTGGGTCCGGGCCTGCGTCATGACCCCGGGCGCCACCTGGCTTTCCAGCCCAGGGGAGACCTCGAGACAGAAAGAGCCGTGGGGCAGCCGGCCGCCCTCCCCGGGGCACGCAGACCCGGGCAGGCCCGAGCTGCCCCACGACCCGGTGCTCCCGGCCGCAGGGTCTTCGAGCTGTGCCACCCTCTGATCCCCCCGCTGGCATTCTACCAAGGCTGCACCTTCGACCACTGCCACCTGAACGACTCCAGCGTGCTGTGCTCTAGCCTGGAGCTGTATGCGTCCCTCTGCGCCTCCCGAGGCGTGTGCATCGACTGGAGGCGCCACACCAACCACACGTGCTGTGAGTGTCCTCCGAGCGGCATCGGCCGGGGCCAGCGTGTGGCCAGGGGCCGGACGACCAGTGGCTGGGCTTCCTGGAGCGGGGTGGGGGGGTGGGGAGGAGCGGGGAGGAGCTGGGGGAAGAGGAGGAGGGGGAGGGGGGATGGTTGACCCCAGGGCAGACTGCACTCGGCTCCCGGAAAGAAGGGAGGAGCACCCAGCTTGGGGACTCAGGGCCTAGAGCACAGGGGTGGCAGGGCCGTGCACGCAGGGGTGGGGCCGGCGGGGCCCCGCTTCCGGGCTGCAGAGCCCCCGGCGGATGCCTGGGGATGAGTTGGCTCGGGGCCGGGGCCCTGGGCCTCAGGTGTCCTCTCCCTCCTCACAGCGTTCACCTGCCCTGCTGACAAGGTGTACCTGCCGTGTGGCCCGTCCAAGCCCTCATACTGCTATGGGAGTGACAACAACACCAGCCTCGTGTATGCACCCGCCTCTCCCTCCTAGACCCACCCCCGGGGACCCTGGCCCGGCCTTCCCCTGCCCTGGAGAGCACAGGGACCAGGCCGGCCCTCTGCTGTCCCCACAGGGCTCTTCAGGACACTGTCCCCATCACAGAAGGCTGCTTCTGTCCAGAGAACATGACGCATTTCAGCATGAGCTCTCCAGTCTGCGTGCCTGCGGACTGCCACAGTACGTCCCCACGGTGGGGGGTGGCGGGTGGGGGCGGGGGTGGGGCTTGGGGCTGGCAGGCGCACCTTCCGCCCGAGCGAGTGCCAGGACCAACCACCCTCCCAGATCTGCACTTCCCAGCCAGGGCCCGGGGCCCCCCCCCCCCGACGTGGCTCCTGCCCCCGAAGGGCTGGGGGCTGCTGCCGCCCACCGCTGACCTCACTCTCTCTCCCTCCAGGGTGCCTGGGCCCCCACGGGGAGGCTGTGGAGGTGAGTCCGCCATGCTGGGGGTGGGGCAGGGCTTCCTCTCGGCCCCAGAGTTTCAGATGAGGGGCAGGGAGAGGGGCCCAGGCTTCTCCGGCAAGAGATCTTGCATCTGGGAGGCTTCTGTGTGGGGGTGCCCACCCCCGGGGGTGGCCCTGCCCTGTCCTCCGCTGGGACCCCCTCCCGCTCCACCTGGACACCGTGAGGTCACCCACATGGCACCTCCCACCCCATCTCCTGCCCCTGCGGCCGCCGCCCTGCTCTCTCGAGGCCCCCTTCCCCCGGGTTCCCCCGCGGGCCCTCATCGGTGGGCTCCCGGAATCACCTGGTCTGGCTGCAGCCGTGCCTGGACAGGCAGCTGACCGACCCCACAGCCCTGGGCTCACACGTGCGTCCTCCTGCAGCCCGGCCGCACCATCAGCGTGGACTGCCAGCGGTGTACCTGTGAGAGCAGCACGCTGACGATGAGCTGTCGCAGGCAGCCCTGCCCCCTGCCCCCAGCCTGCCCCCTGCCCGGCTTCGTGCCCGTGCCTGCAGCCCCGCAGGCCGGCCAGTGCTGCCCCCAGTACAGCTGCGGTGAGTCCGGGCTGCTGCCCGCCCCCCCCCCGCCCCATGCCTTCCGGGTCGGCTTGGGCCGAAAGCACAGGGGCGCCTGCCCCCGAGGGTGCCGTGGCGCCGGCACATGGGGGGACGCTGGCACCTGGGGGACCCACCACCTGCCCACCGGGTGGCCGGCGCTCCCGAAGACCCCTGGGGATCACCCCCGGGTGGGGGTGGGAGCCGGCGCAGAGCCGGACACAGGCCCCCGAGCACCTCCGTCCTGCCCACTGCAGCCTGTGACACCAGCTACTGCCCCAAGCCCGTGGCCTGTCCCGAGGGCTCCCACCCGGTCGTGACCTATAAGGAGGGGGCCTGCTGCCCCAGCCAGAACTGCAGTGAGTGTCTTTTCTCCGGGCTGCGCTGCGCGCTGCGGGTGGGGGGCCCAGCCTCTCTCGGGGCTCTCTGTGGCTCGGGGTAAAGCTGGATGAAGCCACGGCTGGACCACCGCGGCCGGGTGCCCCGGGGCCGGGTGACTGCCCGTGCGGACAGGGTGGCGGGAGGGCGGGAGGTCAGGGTGGCTCCGTGAGGCTGTTCTCCTCTTGCACAGGCTGGGACGTCTGCAGCGTTAACGGAACCTTGTACCGGGTAAGGAGCAGACGGAGGTCGGGACCCCCGGGGCGCACGGGACACTGAGCGTTCTCCGCCCCTGCCCCTGCCGGCTCCTCCCGAGCCTGGGCCAGGACCCCTGCTGGCTCGGGTGGCCGCAGGGCAGCCGTGAGCTCTCCGGGGACCACTGCCCACGGAGGCAAGGGCTTGGGGCTCCCCCTCGCCCACCCAGAGTCACCCAGGGGGACCGGTCTGCCTGGCAGGGGGGCCGGGCCTGGAGCAGGGGGGGCCGGGAAGGCAGGGGCCCGGGGCCCGGTCTGAGCTCGCCAACACTGGCCACCCTGACCCTCCCCAGCCCGGCTCCGTGGTCTCCTCCAGCCTGTGCGAAACGTGCAGGTGTGAGGTGTCCAGCAGTCCCCAGATGGACACGGTCGTCATCAGCTGTGAGACCCAGATTTGCAACACCCACTGCCCTGTGGTGAGTGCCTGCGTCCACCCCGGGAAAGCCAGCGCCCGGGCTCGGGCTCCATTTTCACCCCGCCCTATCCACCCCTCCCTGCAGGGCTTCGAGTATCAGGAGCAGAGTGGGCAGTGCTGTGGCCTGTGTGTGCAGCAGGCCTGTGTCGTGAACGCCAGTGACAGTTCCACCCGCATCTTCTACGTGAGTCGTGGCCGCAGGGCCCGGCTTGGGGGGGGGGGGCGGCCCAGGGCCGGGGGGTGAGTCCCGGGAGGGACAGAGCCAGCACGCCCCTCGCAGGAGCCCCAGGCAGGCCGGGCCTCACCCCGGCCTGGACAGAGCAGCTGTGAGGCGCACAGAGGCGGCAGGGTCTGGCGCACCGGAGCCCACAGGCTGGGAGGCAGACACGTAGACGGGCAGACGGACCTCCCCTGCCCGCTCACCCCGCTGGTGCCTCTTCCTCGCAGCCCGGCCAGTCCTGGCCAGACCCCACGAACCCATGTGTGACCCACGAGTGTGAGAGGCACCGGGACGGGCTCGTGGTGGTGACCAGGAAGAAGGCGTGTCCCCCACTCAACTGCCCTGCGGTGAGCTCCGGGGACACACGGCCCCGCCTGGCACGCTGCGGGCCCACGGGAGGCCACGGCAAGATTCGCCTGGGGTGGGGGCGGGGAGGCGCGGTGGGCCCCCTGCAGCACCCACAGGGGCGCCCCCTGCCTGCGTGGGGCACTGTCCACTGCTGTGTGACCCCCTGCTTCCGGGCCGGCCGCTCCCGCGCTCAAGCAGCCCCTCTGTTGGCACAGGCCCAGGCCCGGCTGAGCGAGGACGGCTGCTGTCTCGCCTGTCCCCCGCCCCGACCTCAGAACCGTGAGTGCGAGCGTCTGCGGGGGGGTGGTCGATCCTGCCCACCGGGGGTGGGGGGGGTGGGGGGGGCCGGGGAGCCATCCAGGCCTGAGCCCCGCCTCCCGTGTCGCCCGCAGAGTCGACCTGTGCGGTGTACTACAAGCGTGAGGTCATCGTGCATGGAGATTGCAGGTCCCCGCGGCCCACGATGGTGGCCTACTGCCAGGGCAACTGCGGGGACAGCAGTGCCAAGTACGTGAGCCCCGACTCCGCCAGGCAGAGACCAGTTTCCGCAGGGCAGCGTCCCCAGGACTGGCTGTGCCGGGCGCCCGGGCCGGAGGGGAAGGCAGGACGGGGTGGGGGTGGGGGGGCGGGGGGGGAGGCGGGGGGGCAGGCGGTGGGGTCCTGACGCTGCGGGGGGTGCGGAGGGGTGGTGGCTGGGGCCAGGCCTTCGGAGGCCAATGGAATCAGGCTGTTCTGTTTACTACTGAGGCCGCGGACACAGTGGCCCCTTTGGCGGCGTGCCCACAGGTCAGCGGTGGCACGCTGCCGGCCCGGAGTCCGCCGGGGGAGCCCGGGATGGGCACGTGGGGCCCCGGGGCCTGCGGGGGGCTGCGGGCGCCGGTGCTGAGCGGGCCCTGCCCACAGGTACTCGCTGGAGGCCAACACCATAGAGCGGAACTGCAGCTGCTGCAGGGAGCTGCGGGTGTCGCCGACGACAGTGACCCTGCGCTGCAAGGACGGCTCCAGCCGAACCTTCCGCTACACCCTGGTGAAGGAGTGCGGCTGTGTGGGGCAGCAGTGCGGCCCCCGCGGCAACCCAAGCCATTCGAAGGAGTCGGGGCCCTTGCAGAGTGACGAGGAGCAGAGCCAGGAGACGGGGCACACGGGCTGGAGGAGGGGGTCCAGCAGTCCTCGGAGCTCCCGGCCACCTCCCTCCGGGACCCAGCGATAAGGGTCCCGTTCCCCGTAGCCCCAGCTCCAAGGCCGGTGGGACATCGGTCCAGGCGGCCCGAGATCAGGATGCACTGCCCGCCCCGCACTTCTGTCTGCAGGGTCCACGGCCCTTGGAAGTGTGACGGCCCTGAGGGACCTGGGCGGGCGGGGCTCCTCTGGCCACGGGTCCAGTCTGCTTTTCCCCGGACGTAAGCATCACGGAAGGGTCTTATCAATGACGGCCACTTGGATGTGGTGCCCGGCCATTCGGCTGGCCACCGGGAGGCAGAGCCTCACCCCTACCTCGGCCCTGGGCCTCGGGAAATGGCCAACCGGTTTCATAAATACATCTGGAGCATTTTGCACCTTGCAGACTCTGTGTGATTTTTAAGCCTGTCCATGAAACCCAGGAACGGGGCGGGGGCAGACTGGGTCCCAGAGGGCGCACACCACAGCCGTGGGGCGGACCGGGCAGACGGTGGGCGGGGCACCTTCTTCAGGGGGTTCCTGCTGCCTGTGGCTGTTGGGGGCTGGGGGAGAACGCTTATCCATTCAGAGGGTGGGGGAGGGGAGGAGTCCCGCGCGGCCCTGCCCTGGGCCTCAGGACACATTTATCCACCCAGCAGGCCTCGTGTGGTGAAGGAACCTTCTAGAACAAGGCTCCATCTTTCTCCCACAAAGCTTCAGGTTCCCCATCACACTGACGCTGGGCTCAGTGGGGGGGCACGAGTGTGTGTGCACGAGTGTGTGTGCGAGTGCAAGAGTGAGCTTGTGTGTGCACTCGCGGGCACGCAGCCCCACCGCAGACGGAACCCGTACCCCTTCCCCCGTGCCCCCTGCAAACCCCAGATCTGCCGAGAACCTCCATGTTCCTAAAGCCCCGCCCCCTCTTCCTCAGACGGGCCCCTTCCCCCCCCCACCCCCCCACCCCGTGCAGAGACGCACCAGCCCCACAGCAGCACCCGGGGGTATGGACAGGGCCGGCCCTTGGTCCAAAGACCTGGCCAGGCCAGTCCCAGGTGGGGTGGGACCGCCCTTTACAGTTTATGGAGTGCACCCACCGGCACAGGCTCGCCCTCTCCCCTGTGAGTGGAGGGTAGAGCACCCAAGGGCCCGGAGCCCTGCTGGGTCCCAGCCCTGCCCGACCCAGCTGCCGCGGCGGCCACACGGCACGCGGAGCTGACCTCAGAGTTCCACCCCTCCTATCGGTGACCGGCTGCTGGCGTGGGGGCTCCCTTGGCCCCGGGGGATGGCGCCGGCCACGCAGGGGCAGGGGACGGGCTGCAGGCCCCGAGGCGGCCCTCCTGGGGCAGCACGTTCGGCGCCGGGAGCCGCTCCGCTGACCGGCTGACCCCGCAGCCGTGGGCGGCACCCGACCCGGCGCCGCTGACCCCCCCGAAGGGATCAGGTGTCAGGGCGCGCCACCTCTTCCTGTGGGTGAAGTGACTAATCCCCCACCCCCTGGAGAGAGCAGGGCCCCCTGCCTGGAACTGCAGCCGGACAGCAGGAAGGAACCTGACAGGGGGCAGCCCAGCGGCCCCTGCCCGGATTACGCCAAGTTATTTCTGGAAGGAGCTACAAGCTGGGTGTGGTCACCAAGGCCACCACGAGGCTCTTCCCACGGGGGAGGCTCCTCCAGGCCGTGGCTTGGGGCCGCCACCCTTGGGCTCCAGGAGGGTGTGGGGGATGGGCTGTCACCTCTGGGGCGGAGGTATGTGGCCAGAAGAGGCCCCAGTGGGTCAGGGCTGTCCGGGGCCCCTCGAGACCTCACCTCCTGCGGCCTCCGTGGGAGTGTGGCCTTGGGGAGCCCTTGGGGGCTGGGCGAGGGGTTTGTGGCTCTGACAGGGAAGGGGGGCTGCACGCCCACACTTGGAGAGCACAGACTGGGGGCGAGCTTCTGCCCAGGGACGGGGAGGCCAGGTGCTCCCAGAGACGGGGGACGAGAGGGATGCAGGATGCTGGGGAGCCTATGGCCGTGGCAGGCGGGCCAGGTCACGGTCGTCTCCTGACCTGTCCTCTCAGCATCCCCACACTGTCCAGGGACACTGGAATCTGGCAGACTCCCGCCTCCCCCAACCGGCCCTGACCCGTTGGAGAAGGCTGCTGGGTCTGAGGCCGGATCCCCGGGGCACAGCTCCACCGGACGCTGGAGATACAGGGCTGCCTTTGGGGTGCGCCCTTCCGGGTGGGCGAGGTGTCGGGGGACGCCTGTGCGGGACCTGGGCACGCCTCCGCCCAGTGACACAGTGACACAGTGACACGGCCTGTGGACCAGAGGCTGCAGACGACGCGCCCACCTACAACGGAATGGCCAGAAGCCGCCAGGACCACTGCACCCCGGCTCGGCAGAGGGACTCACGACCCCGGACACTGCTGGGAACGTCAGCAGGGCGCCGAGAACGACCGTTCCAGAGGGGGACACGCGGGGCACGGAACAGGACCCCACGAAGGAGCGGAGGCGAGGGCACTGCCCAGGCGCGTGTCTGTGAGTCGTCTGACCCACGTGGCCCAGGCGGAGCTGCCTCGGTGTGGTCTGGGGAGGCGCGTGGCAGACGCGCTGTGTCAGGGCTGCTCCGACGCCTGGTCCAAGCGACAAAGGGCGCAGCGACGTGGGAGCCGGGGTGCACGCTGGCGGGCATAGCACAGCAGCCCCCGCGCGCCGGAGGGGCTCCTGCCCGCTCAGTGGCCTGGCGGGACCGGGCACAGGTGGGCAGGCACACGCATGACTCGGAACAGAGCCACAGGGGAATAAGGCAGAAAGGGCGACTCGAGCGGCTGAGGTGGGAGACTGTGGCGTCCGCGGGTGGGGGTCCCAGTCTGTGCGGCTGCAGGCGTGGCTGAGGGGGGCCAGGACAGGCGGACAGGTGGCCGAGGTGGGCATCGGGGTCAGCGAGGACCGGGCCTCAGCTCTGAGTGAGGGGGCCCTGGGGGTGTGGACAGAAGCGGTCCGGCTCAGCCTTGTCCTTCAGACCCCCGCTGCCGGAAGAAGGGGGAGACCAGCGGGGAGCGAGGCGGGGTCAGACGTAAAGGTGACAGGTCAGCCAATGCACAGGGGGAAGGAGGGCGGCTGAGGGAGGGGCTGGGAGGCGGGAGCTCAACAGTCCCCACCCCCCCTCCCCCACGCTGCCCTTGACCATTAGCTGCCCTGTGAGGATGTCAGGTGGACAGGCGGGTGTGCAGGGCCCGGACAGGGCAGGAAGCAGCCCTTGCTGGGCTGGGAAAGAGGGGGCAGCCCTCCCACTGGGGAGTTGGGACATCACAGGAGTGAATGTAGACAGAAAAGACGGGGGGCGGGGGGTGTGGAGTCAAGGTGGGGAGGGGAGGGGATGGGGAGGGGGGAGGGAAAGGGACAGGAGAGGAAGGGAGGATGGGAAGGGGGAGGGAAGGGTGGGGAGAGGAGGAGAGATGACCAGAGGAGAGGGGATGGGGGAAGGGAGGGGAGGGGAGGGGAGGAGAGGGGAAGGGAGGGGAGAGGAGGGGAGGGGGGCCTCCTGGGTGTCCTCCAGAGACAGGACCTGGTCGCGGGAGAGAGTCCTTTGACCAGATTTAAAATACCAGCCGTGCCCGATGACCGAGGGTGTTGGCGACATAAAGTACGGATTTCTGTCCACGGGGAGAGGGTGACCGAGGGGGGCAGGGCCTGGAGAAGGTGTTGGCTGTGTCCACAACCTGTGTAGTGGTGGCTTTCTCACAGGTCATAAAATTCACCAGTGTCACACCCAGGTTCTTATTTCCTTACAGAATAGAATAAAAATAAATTGTCGGCGATACCGTTATAAAGCCTGCGTGCCTGGTCCTAGAGGAAAATGCATTCCTGAAGGAGGTTCGGGAGTCGAACAGGGGTGAAAGCAAGACCCGCCCAAACCATTAGGCACGTTTCTGATGGCGGTGGGGGGGGGGGCAGCTAATGAGATTGTGATCAGCCCAGGGGCCCAGGACCCCTGCCTGCCCAGTGCCCAGCTCAGGGGCTGGTGGGAGGGTTCCGGGAAGGGTGCCCAGGACAGGTGCACGCTGACGCGGCCCCAGGAGGACAACAGCCCAGGCAAACAGTCTGGGTGGCCCCCTGTGGGGCTCAGGGAAGGCAGTGCCCCTGGCCTCGCTCAATCTGTGCCCCCACCAAGCTCAGGGCTACCTTGTCCCTTGTGAGCACGCAGGTCGCTTGGCCTATGCAGTGACAGAGCGGGTGAGGTGCCCTGGGGCAGCCCGGGTGTCTGGAGTCTGTCCCCGGGTAGTAGCATAGACCTCGCATCCCCTAGGCTTGGTTTTGAGGGTCCCAGGTAGAGCTCAGGGGTGAGGGGGCTTCTGCCCCCCCGGGCGCTCCACCCCCACAGCCACTGGCCGCGGGTCCCAGGGGGCAGCTCCAGCCTCATCTAGTCTCATTTCTGGGGAGGGGCCTGTAGCCCCAGCCTGGACAAGATTCCTCTCGTCCGGCAGCCTTGCTCTGTCCTCAAGTGGGGCTCCCAAGCCTCCACGGGGCCACGAGAGGGCCAGCCAGTGTTTCGTGGAAACCAGCAAGAACCCAGGCCCTGCGGAGAGCAGTGCTGGCAGGGGCCCCGGCCCACGGCGGGTGCAGTCACATTCCCGACACCTCACCCGCGTGGTGGGAACGCGCCTGGCTCGTGGAGCCAGCTGAGCTCCCGCCGGGACTCCGCCTGCCGGCCCAGGGTCATCACAGACGGCTGTCCCTGGCGGTGTCCTCGCCTCTCCACTCCGGGCATCGGGGAAATGGAGTCTCTCCAGCAACAGCTGGGCTGGTTTCGCAGCTCCGATCCTGGAGAAGCAGGCGCACGGCTCATTTGTCTGCGCACAAATGATGTGGGCGCACATCACACGCCCGCACAGTCCCTGCGTGACATGCGGATGTGGACACAAGTGGGGGCACCGCAGCCCTGGGGACAGCAGAAGCCCCTCCTCCAGAGGGCCCTTCCTGGGCACAGGGGCGTGGCCCTGACCCTCACCCAGAAACGCACAGGTCCGGCTTACTGCGCGTGCCCCCGGGGGCCTTCCTGTGCACCTGCCTCCCCACCCCACCAACCCCTGCCCCCGCCAGGAGCTAGGTTCACGGTTCAGAGTTAAGTTCACCGACCACCGACCTGGGGGCAGTTCTAACTCCAGCCTGTGTGGTCTCATGGCCCAAGCACTGGGATGTAGTCTCGTGTCCCCAGGAGCAGCCTGGACGGTCACCCCTAGTGTGTTTGCCGCGTGCCTACTTACCGATAGTCAGCTGTGTCCTGTACGTCAGGATGCAGCGGGGCGGGGGGACACAGAACCCAAGCGAGAAGACACCCAGGAACGACCGCTGATGGCCTCCCCCGGAAAATGCAACCGGGGGAAGCCGGGGCTTCTGGACCGTTCTGGGAGCCGCACCCTCTAAGAGGGATGGATCCCAGAGAGGGGTTGTGCTCTGCCACCCAGCCTCTCCAGTCCTGGGGCCTGAGCCAGGACAAGGCTGGACACACCCCCAGTCGCCTCTCCTGGCTACTCGTCACTGCTGGGTCTCTGCCGCTGGTGGGGTGGGCGGAGGGGGGGCCGGTCAGCGGGAGGGCCTGGGTGTGGATGCCCGGCCGCCCCAGTCACCCAGACCGACGCCTCTCTCCGCACGTCACGCACGTCACGGGGGACATGGCCCCAGGCTGTGTGGGCTGCATCTGGGCCCCTCTGCCAATCTTGTGGCTGTGAGTCAACACTGGGGTTCCTGGAGGGAAGGGAGGGTCTGTTTGCTGGTCGACACTTGCTAATCTCTGCCTTCCACTGGGACACCGGGGCCCCTTCTGCTGTGTTAATCCTGAGCAAACCAGGCTCCGTGGCTTGCCTCTGACCTTCTCTTCTGTCCACACCTGCCCTGCCCGCGCTGGGGCCACGCTGGGCCAAGCCTGCCCCCGCCCCCACCTCAGCAGGTTCCAGAATCTCCCTGCTGCTGCTTCTCTCCCGTCCAGGGCTGCGGGCAAGGAGAAGGGAGAGGGAAGGTGGGGAGGGGGAGGCACCTGCCCCGGGAGGCAGGGCCCCCGGAACCGAGGGCCCGTGCACGCACATCTGACGCCTCCTTGGGCTGGCTCTGCCCTCGAGATGCAGTGGCTGCCCCTCCCCTGTCCCGTTTCCTGCTCCCCCACTGCTTCCCTTCCCCTCTGCTGCTCAGAAAGGAGCTTTCTGGAGAACATTTTATTTTGATGTGGTTTCAAGGTTAAGGGTAAGCTGTACAGATAGCAGAAAGAGCTCCTGTCTGCCTTTATCCAGATTCAGGGATGTCTGCACCTCAGTCTCTCGGCTTTGCTGTTTCCTCTCGTGTGTGCGTGCACTTGCCCACCGTCTGTATCCACGTGTGTTTTCTAAGCCACACGGGTTTGAGAAGCATGGCCTCCGCCCCTCCATAGGTGGGTGGGTGTCTCCTAGAGACAGGCCAGGGGTCGCCCTCAGCAGAGCCAGCAGGGGCACGCCGCACCCTCTAAACCAGGGCCCTCTGTGGTCTGGAGCCGGTCATGGTCGTCATGGCCGCACATTCTCCAGGATTCGATCCAGGACCACAGGTCCTCAGCCTTTCTCTGTGTTCCTTGACCATGGCCTTTTCGAGGGGTGCAGGCTGGTTATGTCAGACGGCACCCCAAATCTGGGTCTGTGTGCAGCTTCCTCCCCCAGGATGGAAAAGTAACAGTAAAGCTGTGCCCTTGGGGCATGGCTTCTGGAGGCACCCAATGTTGGGCAGAACCATCGCTGGGATGGATGTCCACCTGCATCACTGGGCTCAGGGTGTGTGGGCCAGGTCTCTCCACTGGAAGCCACCCATGTTCCCTGGAACTGGGAAGGGTCTGATGGGCGGAGCTGGGGGGCCCTTAGAGAGCTGGGCGCCAGCCCGCCTCTCTAATCCCTCCCGCTCTCCTTAGTTGGCATTCCGATGCGGGGAGACCTTCCTCTTCTTTCCCATTTGTTTATCTTTCCTTGATTCATCTATATCAGTAAAAGCTCATGAACTTCTATTTGTGGTGTGAATCTACTTAAAAATAGAAACCCATCAGGAAAAGAGGGGGCTGGGAAGCTCTAAGCTTCTGTTCCCCACAGACACACTGGCACAAACAAGGACGGGGTGAGCCAACTTTGCCACAGCTCGAGACCGTCAGAGGAGTGCAGGAACCAAGCTAGTGTCCCATCAAGAAAGGGCCGTCTTCAAAATGATAGGAAATCTTTGGGGCATTTTTTCCCATCCTTGCCCCACCTCCACCCCAGTGCAGTGGTAGTTTTGGCCTTGGCCTGGCAGCCCAGTTTCCCATTATTCCTCCCCCAAAACCAGAAGGAGCGGAGAATGCCTTGTCTGCAAATTATTGTGTACGTCTGTTCTAACCTGTCTGGTGGGTACCTGAAGGGCTGACACAAGGTGCTCATCTCCGTTTTGCTTAACTTGGGACCTGGGTGGCCAAAGCAGGAGGCACAGCTCTTGTAAGCCTCTAGGTGACCACAGACCCACAGATTCCTGGAGCAAGGGGTCACAGGTGGAGACACGCAGTGGTCCACCTTCAGCCTGCACCGATTCGAGTGGGGCTCTTCGGGAAATCAGGACGTGAAAGCAGCTATGTGCAAATGGGAGTTTGGAAAGCCACATCCTTGTTCAGGCGAGAGCCCCAGGCTCAGAGCAAGCCTGCCCGAGTGCTGAAGACCCGTCCCAGCACAGAGCCAGGCTGTAAGACTGCAGAAGCTTGAGACAGTTGAAAAAACTCTACCAGAGCATGAGCTGAACACGAACTAAAGGAGCAGAGACTTCAGTGGTCACACCAGGCAAGGAACAGTCTTTGTAAAAATGTTTGGACAAGTCTCAAAACAAATGGACGGGACAGCCTTCAACAACAATGAAAGGAAGCAAGGAAATAAGGAAGGAGGAAAAGAGAAGAGAGGAGAAGAAAAGGCAGAGAAAAAAACCCAGCAAACACTGGAGGAGGCGGAGGTTCTAATTTCCAGAGCTACCATAATCATAATAGTCACGTCCCCAGTTTTCAACGAAACTCACAAGGCTCACAAAGAAGACATGGCCATTAAAAGGAACAAAATCATCCCCGAGGAAGATTTACTGGACAAAGACTTTGGGACAGCTGTGTTAGGTGTGCTCGGAGGGCAAAGGGGACCCCAGATGGGAAACAAAAGGCAATCAGGAAACCGATGCACGCCCAGAATGAGAATGTCGACAAAGAGATAAAAACCGTTATTAAGAAACCAGACAGGAATTCTGGAGCTGAAACGTACAACAACTGAAGTGAGGAATTTTCTAGAAGGAAAGAGTGAGAAGTGCGCGTGCAGGAGGGACCCTGGGCTGACATACGCACGGTGAGTGACCCAGGAGAGAAGAGAAAGGGGCAGAAATGTTGGAAGGAATAAAAGTGAAAACTCCCAAGAAGCACGACAATCTCCAAGTAGGATCAACTCCGAGAGATCGACACCGACACACATCGTAATCAGACCGCTGAGAGATGGAGAGATGATCCTGGAAGGACCGGACAGAAGCATCTTGGCACGTGCATGTTCTCTCCACCGAGAGACTGTCGGCTGACCTCCCACCAGAAATCTCAGGAGACAGAAGGGAGTCGATGGTGGATTTGAAAGTCCTGGAAGAAACAGCAGCCAGCCACGAATTCTCTCTGGGAGAGCTGCTGTCCTTCGAAAACGAGGGAGAGATTAAGACATTTCCAGAGAAACAGAAGCTGAGGGAGAGCCTTATTACAAGACCTGCTTTACAAGGAGTACGGAAAGGAGCCCCTCGGGCTGCAGTGAGGGACACTAGACGGCAAATCAAAGCTGTACGAGGGAGTGAAGGTCTCCTGTACAGCTAAGCATGTGGGCAAATATAGAAGTCAATGTTACTATAATTTCTGTTTGCCCCTCCACTTTTAATTTTCTACGGGATTTAAAAGACAAACGCATGAAAACCACAAATCCGTGTTGCTGGGCGTCCACGGTAGCAGCCGTGACTTGTCACCACAGCAGCACAAGGAGCGTGTATACCGGAAGTTCGGTCGGCAGCAGGCCCACGTGGGCTACGGAAGCCTGGGGTGTTGGGTGGCCCCACGAGCAGCACAAAGACGCCCATGGAATAGACACCAAAGGAAATGAGAAGGGAATCAAAAGCCATCACTACCGAAAACCAACGAAGCACAAAAGAAGGCAGTCACGGGGGGAACAAAGAACCAGAAGACGCACAGGAGGTGAACAGTAAGCGGGTGGAGGAAAGTCCGTCCTTGTCAGTACTCACTGCACATGTGCACAGGTTGATTTAATCAGGGTTGATTTATGAAACCCCCGCCAGGGGCATCTGGTGGCTCCGTTGGCGAAGCATCTGACTTTGGCTCAGGTCACAAACTCACAGTTTGTGGGTTCGAGCCCTGCGTCGGGCTCTGTGCTGACAGCTCGGAGCCTGGAGCCTGCTTCCGATTCTGTGTCTCCTTCTCTCTCTCTCTCTGTGCCTCTCTCTCTCCCTCCCTCCCTCTCCGTCTCTCTCTCTCCCTTTCTCTCAAAGACAAATAAACATTAAAAAAATTAAATAGTTAGGAATGCAAGCTGGTGCAGCCACTCTGGAAAACAGCATGGAGGCTCCTCAAAAAACTAAAAATAGAACTCCCTACGACCCAGCAATTTCACTACTAGGTATTTACCCAAGGGAAACAGGTGTGCTGTTTCGAAGGGACACAGGCACCCCCATGTTTATAGCAGCGCTATCGACAATAGCCAAAGTATGGAAAGAGCCCAAATGTCCACCGACGGATGAATGGATCAAGAAGATGTATATACATACAAGGGAGTATTACTCGGCAATCAAAAAGAATGAAATCTTGCCATTTGCAACTACGTGGATGGAACTAGACGGTATTATGCTAAACGAAATTAAGCCGAGAAAGACAAATATCATATGACTTCACTCATATGAGGACTTTAAGAGACAAAACAGATGAACGTAAGTGAAGGGAAGCAAAAATAATATAAAAACAGGGAGGGGGCAAAACAGAAGAGACTCATAAATATGGAGAACAAACTGAGGGCTATGGGAGGGGTTGTGGGAGGGGGGATGGGCTAAATGGGGGATGGGCACTAAGGAACCTACTCCTGAAATCATTGTTGCACTATATGCTAACTAATTTGGATGTAAATTAACAAATAAATAAATTAAACAAACAAACAAACAAACAAACAAACAAAGAAAAACACAATCCAAGGGCACCTGGCTGGGCCAGTCGGTAAAGCACACAGGTCTTGATCTCGGGGTCCTGAGTTCAAGCCCCACGTTGGGTGTAGAGATTACTTAAAAATCAAATAAAACAAAAAACAAAAATAAAAGTGAATAAGAACCACAACCCAACTACACGCTGTCTGTAAGACACTTGCGTCAGAGCTAAGGTTACAGACAGGTTACGTGTGAAAGCTTAGAAAAATATCTTCCGTGCAAATGGTAACCAGGAGAGAGCTAGGGCGGCCGCATCAGCACCTCATAAACTAGACTTTAAATTCCAAACGGTTAGAAGAGTCGGAGAAGGATATTATGGGTAAAGAGTCAATTCAGCGAGAAAATGCCGCAATTACAAACCAAACCTCACGGACGCAACCACGCGCAGAGAGGCGGAGAGGCCCAGGTGACAGTCGGAGGCTCCCGCCCTGCGCTCCCGGGACGGCAGAAGAGCCAGGCGGAGGGCTAAGAAGGAAACGGAACTGGCACCCACCATGACCCCGTTACCCCCGCCCCACACGCGGACACTCGCTAGGGCCGAAGATACGTGTGCCCCCAGTTCACACAGAACGTCCTCCCGCCTAAACTGTCCCTGATGCTCCAAACAGGTTTGAATACGTTCAAAAATATTACAATCATGCGGGCTCTTTTTTCCCGACTACAAAGGGGCTAAGCTACAGACCGGTAATGGGAGAAAAGTGTAACGTTCACAAATACGTGCAAGTTAACACGGTCTCAAGCAACCAGCGGGTGAAAGGAGAGATCAGGGGGCACCGGGAGACCAATGAACACGGAAACACAACAGGCCAGACTGTGAGTCTCGGCGAGGGGGCGCCAAGGGGCACGTGCCCAGGTGTGACGCCGGCCGGGGGAGACCCCGGGTCCATTACCGAGCGCACACCTCACGGCCCCAGAAATAGGAGGGAGCTCGCGGAGGGAAGGCGGCGATAACGGTTCGAGCAGGGATAAATGAGGCAGAGGCAGCAGAGAAAACCAGCGAAACCAAAAGTCCGGTCTGAAAAGACCAGCAGACAGACCGCGAGCTGGGTGGACGGAGAACTGGCGGGAAGCCGCGAATGGCTAAAACCGACCGTGGAAGGGGCGTTACTATTGATTTCACAGACACGAGTGCGATCGTAAAGAATGCCATGAGCAATTTTGGTCGCATGGGATAGACTGGAAGAGAAGGACAAAGTCCTAGAAACGCACGATCTAACAAAACCGACCCATAAAACACGGGGACCCGTGGTCAGCGGGGAGCGTGAGTCAGTAATCACGGCCCTCCCCGCCAAGAAAGTCTCAGGACAAGAAGGCCTCACTGGGGAGGCCGAACTAACACCGATACTTCTCGGACTCTTCCGGAAAACTGCAGAGGGGGAACAGCTCGGACGTCACCGTGAGGCCATCGTTCCCCTGACACCAAAGCCAGACAAAGACAGAAGAAAGGAAGGAAAACAACAACACAGGCTGGTGTCTGTCACGAAGACTGGTGCAAACGATCCTCAGCAAAACACTAGCAGAGCAACTGAGACGCGTATTAGAGAGTTAGACACTGTGACCAGGTGGGGTTTATTCCCTGGATACAAGAACAGTGCGGCTTCCACAAATCAGCCAGTCACCCCATTCATGGAATGGGGGCCACATGATCATCTCGACTGATGCAGAAAAAGAATTTGCCAGAATTCAAGACCCTTTCAGAATACACACGCTCAACCACGCAGGATTAGACGACAACTATGTCACGGTAAAGGGGACATACGGCAAGCGCCCGGCTCACGTCCTTCCCGGTGGCGAAAGACGGGAGCTTTGCCTCTCGGATCGGGGGCAGAGATGTCGGCCCTTACCACTCCCGCTCAGCAGGGCCCCGGAGGCTCTGGCCAGGGCCACCAGGCAAGAAAGAGAAACACAAGGGGCCTGGATTGAAAGGGGAAAAGACAAACTATCCCTGGTCACAGATGACATGATCGTACACATAGAAAACTCTGAGAACTCCACCGAAAACCCGTTCGAGCTTCTGCGGTCTGCACATGCGCCCCCCAAGTCCACGTGTTGAAATCCTAACCCCAAGAGGTGACGGTGTCAGCAGGTGGCTGGGTCATGCGGGTGGGGCCTGCAGGAAGGGGGGCCGTGCCGTCGTGGGAGAGCCCCCACGGAGCCCCCTGACCCCTCGTCGGCAGTCTGCACCCCAGGAGAGAGCCCTCCTTGTGCACTGTTGGTGGAGATGGCGGAAGGCTGTAGTTATTACGTAGTTTGGCGATTCCTTACAGAGTTAAACACAGAACGATGAAGTGACTCGCAAGGCCGCTCCCAGGCGCTCCCCCAAAGGAGCCGGAAGCAAGGACTCGACCCGCGCTCACGGCAGTCAGAAGGTAGCCCCATGTCCATCCACAGGTGACCGCGTAAGAAAACGCGACGTATTCACTTAGCAATAATCGCGCCTCGGATAAACCTCATTGGCTACGATACTGCCACTGCGCAAAGCTAAACGCGACGGACGTATTCAAACGG
Organism: Leopardus geoffroyi; assembly: GCF_018350155.1. Classification (NCBI taxonomy): domain Eukaryota; kingdom Metazoa; phylum Chordata; class Mammalia; order Carnivora; family Felidae; genus Leopardus; species Leopardus geoffroyi. The sequence goes on along the minus strand of NC_059329.1, from coordinate 114,839,482 downwards.
TGGGATGTTACGGGGCTTTCAAAAGGTAGGGGATTCTGACACCTGCCAGCACGCGGAGCCTTGCAGACACGAAGCTCAGCAAACGGGCCAGACCCAGAAGGATAAGTGGTGCAGACTGCACTCGCTTGGGCCCTGAATCGCCACATCCAAGACAGAGAGCAGACAGCGGGCGCCAGGGGCCGGGGCGGTGGGGTGGGGTGGGAGTTGCGTGACGGACAGAGTCTCTTACAGGAAAGACTAAAGGTGATGGAGAGGGGGGTGGGGACGGCTGCGCCCCGCCCCACACAGAGCTGTCACTCTCTCTTGGCCCCTCCAAGGCCCCTATTACTGCCCCACGTGGTGTTCTTTTTGTCCCAGCGGAATCCCCAGTGCCCAGGGCAGTACCACCCTGGGGCTCAGAATTTGCTAGAAGGAAGGAAGGAAGGAGGGAAGGAGGGAGGGAAGGAGGGAGGGAGGGAGGGAGGGAGAGAGGACACGGGCAAGGAAAGCGATCTCTGTGAAGACCAGGAAAAAGCAAGAGGAGAGGTTGAGGGCTCGTAGACTCCCCCCAAGGCAGGGTGGCAGGAAGGGGCACGGTCCTTCTCACAGTGGGGGTGGCTCCGGGGACCAGGATGCCCATCCCCCCCACAGCCACCCCCCACCCCCAACGCCGTGACTTGCCCTCCTGACCAGCAACCAGTCACCAGCTGGGTGGCCACGGCCACCTCTCTGTATCCCAAATGCCCAGCCCGGGGCCGGGGAGCTCGGTAATGTCTGTCGATGGACAAGCCGGAGGTCTGGGGGGCCGTGGTGGCCCAACGCGTCCTCCACCTGCTCTTTCTGGAGCAGGCTGACACCCTGAGTCTCGCTGGAAATACCCTGAGTGCACTGGGAGCAGGGACAAGGCCCAGCCATCCCAAGGCCCAGGAGAGAGTGGCTTGTCACCCACGTGCGGGGTCTGGGGTGCTTCCCGGCCCGGGCCCGCTCCCCACCTGGATCACCCAGCCTAGGGCTGTCAGGTTCTAGCCTGTTAGTCACAGCACTGGGCCCCTTAGCTATGGGGTGTAGACCAGGGCTGCCGGGACCCCCACGCTTCCCATCCGTTGTGGCCACACAGGGAGGTCTGGGGACCAGGAGACAGCAGGTGTAAAAGGCCCCACTCCCAGGCCAATCCAGGGTGGGCTCTGAGCAGACCTAGAACCAGCCATGCCTGTGACTCCCCAGGGCCATGCCCCAATCCTCCTGGACCCTCCTCCTCGGTGCCCCGACTGGAGCCGGGCACACCACCAGACTCAGTAAATGCCTGAGGCTTGATGCGTCCTGGGGCCCTCGTCCTCGGTCTGCACTGTGGGCGGCTGGGGAGGGGTGAGCTCACACACCCCTGTGTGCCCACCAAGCCCTTGAGCGACGTGCACCAGGCTGCGGGGCCGGGCTGGGGCAGTCGGCCTCTGGGTTCCGCACGGCCCCGTGGGGTCCGTGGGCGGGGAGAGGCCCTGCGAGCCCGAGGATGGACAGGCTCCCGGCGTGGCCCCTGGGGGAGCCCTCCCGAGCCCCAGGAGGCCTGTCCTTCCCGGCAGCCCGCTCCCCTTCCTTGTCTTCTGTCCTCGGCTCTCTCAAGTGTGAACAGGTAAACTGGTTGAGCAAACAGGCTGGGCTCCGAGGCACTGCATCCGGGATGTCTCAATCCCCACCCGCCTCTGCCCAGAGGACGGTGCTCGTGGGGAAGGACCAGGGCGGTATCCGGGCCACGCCGGCAGCCGGGTCTCCGCCTCGCTGGTCCGGTGCAATTCCCGAGTGCCTACTGTGTGCCAGCTGTGAACGGTGGGTGAGGCCCGTGCCTGCATGAAGCCCTCCTTCCGAGACGACAGACATGAAGCCCTAAATAACTTACATTCGGGTCCCGAGTCCAAGGTGGCCCGGGTTGCTCACGTGTGTGGGGGGTGAGGACCGCCCCGCACGGGGCTCACGGGGGCCCTCTGAAGGCTGCAGGGTGCTAGCTGAGTCGGGGGTGGGGGGCCGAGGATGTGCCAGCAGGGCACGGACTGAGAGGGGGACTCGGGGGAGCAGAGGGGGTCGGGCCACGAGGGTTCAGGCTGCGGGAGCCCCGGAGGTTGGCAGGGCCGTGCACGCAAGCGGGCACCATGCCAGGCCCGACTGCAGGAGCTCTGATGTCAGGAAACTGCACCCTGCAGGTACAGGGGGTGCGCCCTGCTCTGGAGATGCCAGCAGCCAAATGAAAAGCAGATCCCGGGACCTCCGAGGCGAGCCTGAAGACATGCGCAGCCCGGGCAGCGGGGCTCAGCCGTGCTGAGGGGTGGCGGCCGGGCGCATGGTTGAGAGCTTTGAAGACAGCTTGCCCGCTGCTCCCAGCAGCTCTGCGTCTATGAATTAACCCCGAAAAGGCAGGTGCAGAGGACACAGGGCGCACCTCGCTGCTCACCACCCAAACCAGTGGGGAAGCCGCCCCCACCCGCAGGGGCCCTGTGCTCCCCACCGGGGGCCTCAGACGCGCTCAGGCTTGGGGTGAGGATGCCCAGAGTAAGACGCCTGGAGTGTGAGTCAGAGGGGACTGCGTGCCAGGCGAGCTGTTCACCGACCAGGGGAGAGGTTATCGTGTGACCCCCCCCCCGCCCCCGCAGCCCAGCCACACCAGCTGGGGAGCGGGGCCTTCGTGGCTCCCAGTCGGGGCAGTCCTGGGGTTGAGACACCAGCCCCTGGTGTCCCATCAGCCCTGCTGGGGGCCCTCCAGGGGCACATCGGCGTGTGCGCGCATCGGCCGGGGCGCAGCCTGCCCTCAGGGGAGGGTCCTGGCGTGTCAGGGACCTGGGGAACAGTAGCTTCCTTTGTGCCACCCCGCCTCAGGTCACCGAGCCAGCCTCAGGAGCGAGGTGAGGGTCAGACATGCCAGGGCAGGTGCCGGGCAAGAGCCAGCCTGGGTGTCCACTCTGTTCCTCCTGAAATCTGAACTTGGTGACGGAGATGTGCAGGGGGCACTGGTGAGCATGGCCAAGGTCTCTGGGCACGGAGTCTCCCCCACCCCCAAGCTCTGCGGACCAGGGGCCCCACCCTCCACGTGCAGCTGACCCCAGCCCAGCTGAGCAGGAGCCCCAGGCCCCCAGCGATGACAGCCTCACGTCGCTCCCCACTCCTCAGGGACCTGCGGGCAGCGCCCCGGGCCAGTGCCCCAGGCTGCCCGATGGCGGAGGCCTCGTCCCCTTCAGTCCCGCCTCTCAGCCTCAGCCAGGCTCCGGGGCCGGGGGGCTCAACATGGGGACTGAGTGTGTGGGCGTGCTGACCACCTCCCCACTGCGTGAGTGAGGCAGGACCAGGGAGGCCCAGGCGGCCGGCCCCTCTCCGATTCTCAGAAGCTGTGGGGTGGGATGGGGGGGGGGGCAGGGGTCCTGTGAATCTGGGGCCCACAGCCACAAATCCTTCCTCCTCCAGGCCTTTTTCCTGCCTCGGCCCCTCCCCAAGAGCAAACACACGTGGCCGGCTCGGGGGAAAGGACGGAGCCCTGCGTTGCCCAGGAGCTGGGCTTGGGGCCAAGACTTCTTGCTATATAAGCCCCGGGGCCCCCAGGGAGCGAGCACCGGGGCCCTCTGCCTCTCTGCCACCGGCCCGCCGCTGTGCCAGCCCCCAGGATGGGTGCCCCGAGCGGGTGCCCGGCGCTGGCCTGGGCCCTTGTGGCCCTGCTCTCGGTGCAGAGGACAGGTAAGACCGAAGACCGGCTCCCTCTCTGCCGCAGACAGGCCACCGCCCGGGGTTTCTCCTGCCTGAAATGGGCAGGGCGGCCCCCGCCCCGTGTGTCCTCAGTGGGGCCCCCAGGCTCTCGGTCTGCACCCAGGAGAAGCTGGGTCCCCTGGGCAAACCACCAAGAGGGTCTGGGGGTGCGGGCCGGGTGAGGGGCCCAAGGCTGGCACCTCTCGGGTCCCTGTGAGGGCGACAGCCGTCAGGGTAGCTCCTGGAGCGGCTCCAAAATCCCTCCTCAAATCAGGGTTGGAACAGCTGACAGGTGATGGGCCCGCGGACCCACGTCAGCCACTTCGCACCTCACCTGCCGCGAGGCTCTTCCCAGCCCGCCTCTCCTCTGCCTCTCCTCTGCCTCTCCTCTGCCGTAGGCCCGGGCTCTCAGCATCAGGGGGAAGCACCCGCAGCCCTAATACTTTCTGTCAATATGAAAGATACGGCCTCAGGGGCTGCCTGGGTGACGCCCGGCAGGGCTGGCCTGGAGCCCCGGCCACCGCGGCCCCGGCCCTGAGCTCTGCTCCCGCAAGGCCTCCTCCCTGGGGGGTCCGGGCAGATGGACACCGGCCTGAGCTCTCTCCATCTGTGGTGGGGCGGGGGGGGGGGGTGCTGGTGTCCCAGAGCCCCTGCCCCAAGCCGCCTCCCAGCAGGGCTGGGAGGTGGGGACTTCCCCGCAGCAGCTCCCGCTGGGCGGCCAGGTACCCCAGCCTGCTGTGCTCTTCGGGTGCCTGTCTGCTGGTTTGCACAGCCGGGGCCCCTACTCAGCCGGCTCCTCCGGGCTCCTCTGGGCCGCGCTGGCCTCAGACCAGGTGCCCGGACACTGGGCCTCCCCAGCGAGCCGCCTCAGCCTCCACCCGCTCCTCTCTGGGGGGCCGATCCCATTAGGGGCAGGCAAAAGAGGTCTGAGATGAGGGGGCTCACTCAGAGGGTGCGCTGTCGACCACGGCATTGGTGGGGGGGGGCAGTTGGCAGTGGGCATTTTCCTGGCTGGGCAACGGAGCCCGGGTCTCGTGAGGCCACTGGCCCCGAGTGGAGCCACTTCTCGTAGAAACCGGCCCAGGACGGGGATGGGGGTGCAGGGTTCACTGCACCTGCGGGAAAACCCCTGGTTCCTGACTATGGGGAGCGGCCCGTGGGGCAGGGGTGGACAGAGGCAGCAGCTGCGGGAGGGGCCTTCCGAAGGAAAGCTCGTCGCCCCGCCAGTGCCCGTGGCTTGCGTGCGTCCGAGGTCCCCGCTGGGAAGGACGGACAGGAAGCTGTGGCGGTGGCCTCACCCGACCCCTTGCCGCGCTGGCCCCACCAGGGACACGGGGACGTCGGGGGCCCGACACCCACTCCCCGACAAGGCTCAGTGTTAGGCCGAGCGTGCAGACCCCCGGCAGACGGAAGGAAGCAGTCCAGGGCCCGTGCGGAGGGGTGCCCCAGCCTGAGCCCGGCAGAGGGGCCAGGGAGGGCTCCCCGCTGCTCCCCAAGGCAGCGAGGGGCTGTGGGGGCCGGGCCGCTGGGGGCGAGCACCTGGGCATAGCCGTGGTCGGGCCGACGGAGGAAGCCCTGCCTGCAGGCGGTGGGCACACAGGCCACCCGGGCAGCCATCCCGGGACCCAGGCCTCCAGGCCCGCCCCCACCATGGTGGATGGTTCTAGCTCGAATCTCACTCTGGTCTTGGGTTTCTGCTAAGTCACGCCCAGAAGCCTCCCTGACTGCGTGTGTCCTTCTCCCCAACAAAACTGGTCTTTGTCCTTCTCCAGGGGACTCCTGGGATGGGGCCGAACCCTCTTCTAGGGTGGCCAGGGTCAACGGGCCAACGCCTTTTCCTGATTCCATTCTCCCGCCCTGAGCCAGCAGCTGCCGGGTCACGGCCAAATGAGGCAGCACTCTGCATTCGTAGATGGGGAGAGCGGGAGTCAGGGCAAGGCCACCAGACGCAGCTCCCCGCGGGAACCCCCATCCCTGCGGAGGCCACGACAGCTACCACGTAGAGTGGTGGGGAGGCTAGACCCTGTCACGTGGCCACCACACTGAAGCCTCCCCAGGAAGGGATGGCAAATGTCCAGCTTCTCACTGACTCCCGTCCCCTTTCCCTGCAGAGACCCAGGGCAGCACGGAGCCTGCTGTGAACAGTCGGAGGGTGGACGTCGGTATGCGGCCTGGGTTCTGGGCGCCGAGGCCACCCGAGCAAACAGAAGGGGCTGGGCTCGGGGTGGGCCGGGGATCTGGACAGGGGAGGGGGGACAGACCCCTTTCTACAGGAGCCACATGTCACACAGAGACCCTCCTGGATCCCACCTGCCCACAAGAAGGGATTGCAGAGGGGATGGGCCAAAGAAAGCTAAGGCACAGAGCAGAGAGGTCAAAATGCTCACACACATGCACACACGGTCATGTACTTGGACACGTGCGCGCGCGTGCGCACACACACACACACACACACACACACACACACAGTAAAGCCCAGGCCAGCAGTGTGTCCTGGGTGGATGGGAGGGTCCAGGAGGGGACAGCCCTAGTTCTGGGGCTCCCTGGGCTGAGTCGGGGCGGCTGCTGCCCTAGGCCGGCCTGTGAGGAGGATAGAGGTCCCGGGAAGGAGTGTCCCGGGCCATTCCCTGCCTGGCCACATTTCTAGCGTAACCCAGCCCTCACTCTGCAGCTCGGAGCATGACCATCATCCCGCCCATCACCGTCTTCCCCACCATGAGCTGTGAGTGGATGCTGCCCACTGCTGACGGGGTGGGGTCTTGCCCCTCTGGGGGCTGACGCCGGGGTGGTATGGGCAGCTGGATGGCCTTGGACCTGGCTGGGAGTGCTCCCTGTGGGCAGTTGTGGGGGCCGACCCCGGATGCTGGGGCAGGGCTCTCAGCCCTCCTGGCTGCCCTCCGAGCTCCCCGTCCCCAACCCGGAAAAGGCCACCCGTGGGCGGCTGGGCGAGGCCTGTGGCACCTGCCGGGGCCTCACCACGCTCTCCCCACAGCCCTGAACGCCGCGCACAACGGGCGGGTGTGCAGCACCTGGGGCGACTTCCACTATAAGACCTTCGACGGGGACGTCTTCCGCTTCCCGGGCCTGTGCAACTACGTCCTCTCCATGCACTGCGGGGCCGCCTACGAGGACTTCAATGTCCAGGTCCGCCGCGGCCTGGCCGGCTCCAGGCCTACCATCACCCACATCATCCTCAAGACCCAGGGGCTGGTGCTGGAGGCCTCCAACGGGTCGATCCTCATCAACGGGCAGCGGTGAGCCTGGTCCGGGCTGGGGAAGGGCCAGGTCTCTGGGGCGGGTTCTGGACTCAGGGCTGCTGGGGGGCGCCGCACCCTGCTGCGCACCCTGGCCCTGGGACGACCAGAAATTTCCACCCCAGGGAGGAGCTGCCCTACAGCCGCGCTGGCGTCCTGGTAGAGGAGAGCAGTGTCTACATCAAGGTTGACGTCCGGCTGGTGCTAACCTTCCTGTGGAACAGAGAGGAAGCCGCCCTGGTGAGGACGCCCCCACCTGTCCGCCCCCCTCCCCAACTGGGGACAGCCTCCCAGAGGCTGGAGCTGCCTCTCTTCTGCCCCCAGCTGGAGCTGGACCCCAAGTACGCCAACCAGACGTGTGGTCTGTGTGGGGACTTCAACGGACTCCGGGCGGTCAACGAGTTCTATGCCCATAGTGAGTGCCCCCTGGGGCAGCAGGAAGCTGAGGGCTGGCTTGTCCTGAGGAGGCCTGGAGGGGGCAGCCTTGGGGTGGCCTTACCCAGGCTCTGGGTGGAGAGCAAATCGGGGTGGGGGCAATACTCAAGCCAGCGATGCCCCAGAGAGGTTTCAGGTGCCCTGGGCACGGGCAGGGGTCCCCAGGCAGCCATCCCCCGCACTGGCCCCACGGTCCCTCAGCACCCTGACCCCAGCATCTCTCCACAGACGCCAGGCTGACCCCTCTCCAGTTTGGAAATCTCCAGAAGCTGGATGGGCCCACAGAGCAATGCCAGGACCCCCTACCTTCCCCCGCCAACAACTGCACGGATAGGGTGAGCGTCTCTCTGGGGCCCGGCCTGCCCCCAGCCCCTGCTCCCCCAGGGTGTGGCGGCAGCCAGGACGGTCATCTCAGGCTTCCTGGGCTGGGCCCTGAGGCATCCGGGCAGAGGGTCTCCAAGCCCTGGGGTGGCAGGGGACACGGCTTCCACCTCGGAGACACCGTCTGAGCTTCCACCTACCAAACGAATGTTCTCCGTGTGGGGGCTGTGGGCCACACGTGTGCCCATCCGTGTATGCGAATACGTGTCCACACATAGGCGGTCCGTGGTGGGCACTTAGGAGCCCAGCTGAAGAAGCCCCACACGGGAGCGGGGAGGCCTCCACGGGTAGAAGCGGCCTAGAAGCTCCAGGAGGCCCAAACCAACAGAATCTCCCTCAGAGCCTCAAGTCAGGATGTGGAGCCCAGGCCCAGCCGGCTGGCGGGCAGGGGCAGGGGTGCTGGGGAAAGAAAAGGGGTTCATCAGTGGGCACACAGGTGCCCTTGTTTCCCACTTCTCTTTGCATCGCACCTTTCCTGGGTGCTCACACCATGGGCAGATGTGGCCTGGAGCCCTGAGTGGGTGGGTGGAGTCCACGGTCCCGGGTCACTCCCAGAGCCAAGCCGAGCCCTGCACCCAGCAAGTTCACTGTGGTTAAAGAGAAGGACGGGTGGGTGGACGGACAGCTGGAGAGATGAAAGGAACCTCAAGGCGGGGAAGGGGCCCCCTGGCCTGGACCCCCCACAAGCGCTGAGGGTGGAGGGTGCCACACCCCTGTGCTCCCCAGGAGGGCATCTGCCACCGCACCCTGTGGGGCCCGGCCTTCTCGGAGTGCAACACGCTGGTGGACCCTGCCGTGTACGTGGCCGCCTGCACCCAGGATCTGTGCCGCTGCCCGGACTGCCCGTGTGCCACCTTCGCCGAGTACTCCCGCCAGTGTGCCCATGCAGGGGGACAGCCCCAGAACTGGAGGGGCCCTGACCTCTGCCGTGAGTGCCCCCTGGCCGGGGCCAGCACCAGGCCCCACGCCCACACTGGGTCCCGGTGGGGAGGGGGCGAGGGACAGGACATCTGGCATCTGGCTGGGGACCCAGGGCAAGTGGAGTCATTTGGGGGTCCTACAGCGAGAGGGTGGGCAGGGGGACAGAAGGGAGTGTGGGGGGCCCAGAGGGAGGACCCGGCCTTGGTACAGCCCAGGTGGGCACAGGAGGGCCGCCTCACCCAGAAGACAGTGGGAGCTAGGAGCAGGGAGGCCCAGCCTCCCAAGACGAGGGGCTCCCCGGCTCAGCTGTGACCTCGGGGGGCCCTTGACGACACGGGAAAGGTTGGGAGCAGCCGCCTGCCCCGCGCCCGGGGGGCTTTCCGGGGCCCAAGCGCTGCCTCCCCCCACAGCCTGGACCTGCCCCCTCAACACACAGCAGCGGGAATGCGGCTCGCCCTGCGCGGACACCTGCTCCAACCCGGAGCGCTCCCAGCTCTGCGAGGACCACTGTGTGGATGGCTGCTTCTGCCCCCCAGGCAGGTCCTCCTGGCCCTCGGGGACTGTCCCCCAGCCAGGCCCTCTGCCCCCAACCGCCCCCTCCCCCCCGCCGGCTGCCTCCAGTCACTGTGTTGCCAACACCCGACCCAGCCCGCTCACAACCCCCTGCCCCCCGCTGTCCGCAGGCACGGTGCTGGATGACGTCACCCACACGGGCTGCCTGCCCCTAGAACAGTGTCCATGCACCCACGGCGGCCACGCCTACGCCCCGGGGGCCTCCTTCACCACCAGCTGCAGCTCCTGGTACGCCTCCTGGCTGCCCCTGCCCTTGGTGGGGGTGCATGGGAGGGGATCTACCTCCCCCACGCCACGCTTCCTCTGTTCATGGCCTCCCTTCCCAGCACCTGCTCTGGGGGGCTGTGGCAATGCCAGAACCTTCCGTGCCCTGGCACCTGCTCCGTCCAGGGCGGGTCCCACATCTCCACCTACGATGAGAGACTCTACGATGTGCATGGGGACTGCAGCTACGTCCTGTCCAAGGTACGGTCCCAGTCCCCACCTGCTGGGCCTGTCCTGGGACTCTCAGGCCTCCCGGCCCCTGGGAAGGGTCCAGTGATGGCCATCAGAGTAGGTGAAGCCCCCCCTTGGTCCCCTCCTGGGGTCCCATCCCCAAAGGGAAGCCCCTAGGCTCACATTCGCGGGGCCAAGGGGCTCCCAGGCCCCGAGACGAGCTGCCTGCCTGGAGGTGGCCACAGGGGCCAGCCTCCGCCCCACACGCACGGTCCTGGGAACAGGGGCACCACACACGAACACGCAGCCCCCTCCCTGCCCGCGCTCGGGAGTGGCCGACCCCCAGCGCCCTGGTGGGCCTTGCCCTGTCAGAAATGTGCAGGCAACGGCTTCACTGTGCTGGCCGAGCTGCGGAAATGTGGCCTGACGGACAACGAGAACTGCCTCAAAATGGTGACGCTCAGCATGAACGGCGGGGACACGGTGGGTGAGGGTCCCGCTGGGAAAGGGGGTGGGGACAGGGTGGAGGTCTTGGTCTGACGTTAGGGGCCAGGGGTCCCCTCCCGGCTCTGGCTCTGCTGGGCTGGCCCCTGGGGAGTGCTCTCCGGCGGGGCAGGCTCCTCTCCCAGCTGACCTGGCCGCTTCCTCTCACCAGATCATCCAGATCCAGGCCAGCGGCGGGGTATTCATGAACTCCGTGCAGATGCGGCTGCCCGTGTCAGCAGGTACGCGGTCTGGGACAGCCGGGCCGCACTGCAGCCAGGTGGTCTGCTCCCAAGGCTGGTTCTCTGTGGCCCGGGGCAGTTCCGGAATATCCCATGGATGGTTTCTCATCTGCACGTGGGATGTCAATGCTCCCCCCCTCGGCTACCGTGGGGACCGGGGCCGAACACACTTGGGGCGAAGCCTCTCGGGGATCACGAGCGGTCACTGCCAATACCACCTGCAGAGGAGCTCCGCCCACCCCTGGGTCCTGGAGCGGTGGCGCGGGCCCACCAGATGCCTGGATCCTCCCAGTCCATCCCTAGGGGACCCTCCCTGCTTCCTGGCTGTCCCAGGAGCAAGGGGGCTCCGTCTGGCCAGGCCTGGCCCCCACGCAGACTCTGACTCCGCCCCACCCCCCGGCAGCCAACATCACCATCTTCAGGCCTACGTCCTTCTTCATCCTGGTGCACACGGGCCTCGGGCTGCAGCTGCAGGTTCAGCTGGTGCCCCTCATGCAGGTGTTCCTCACGCTGGACCCCTCCTATCACGGACAGATGTGCGGTGAGGCTCCGCCAACGGGCCGGGAGGGGGCTGGTGCCCGGACTCGGCTCCAGGCCGCGGGCAGGACGGGAAGAGTCTGGCAGGAGGTGAAAGTTGGGAGGCGGCTGCTCCCAGGGCACAGTGGAGACTCCTGCACCGGCCGAGGGCACCCCGAATGTGATGTGTGGCCCTAGGGAGGGCACTTGGGGGGATGGAGAGCAAGCCGTGTTGCCCTTCCGAGGTCAGGCTTTGCACAGCAGCTGATCCCCATCGGGGCTCACCGACGGATGGCTCTGGAACCACTCCTGGGATGGGGGTTCGGGGCTGGTCCACCGTGTGGTGGTTTCTAGAGGAGAGCAGGAGCCAGGGAGCAAGGCCCCCCCGGATGGCCAGGCTGGACGCCCTGCTAATGCCCCATCCCTGGGCCCCGGCCCCCAGGCCTGTGCGGGAACTTCAACCAGAACCAGGCCGATGACTTCCGGACCCTCAGCGGCGTGGTGGAGGGCACGGCCGCCGCCTTCGCCAACACCTGGAAGACCCAGGCCGCCTGCCCCAACGTCAAGAACAGCTTCGAGGACCCCTGCTCCCTCAGCGTGGAGAACGGTACTCCCACCCCCCGGGGGCCCTCCGTGGACGAGGGCTGGGCTGGGAGCCAAGACCTCCCATCTCACCAGCCCCTGGGGGACCCCTGGTGTCCGGGTGTGCATGGCCTGGGGTGAAATCGGGCAGGCCAGAGTGCTCAGAGCCTGTCTCGAGGAGGAGCACCTTCCTGCCCCCTCAGCACGGTGGGCAAGCCCCAAATCCCAGCTCAGCTCTCTGGGGGCCGTGGGGCCCCCCAGGGCCTGTGTGCAGGAGCGCAGGCAGCCTGAGGGGGCGGGTGAAGGGGAGGAGGTGTGTGGGTGCCGGCCAGCCAGCCTCCCCTCGCACCCTTGTCCCAGAGAACTACGCCCAGCACTGGTGCTCCCTGCTGACCGACCCTGCCGGAGCCTTCTCGCCCTGTCACTCTGTCCTCAACCCTGCACCCTTCCACTCGGTGAGACCCCTGCCCCACCTGGAGCCGCCCCCTACCCCTTAGCCTCCCCTTGGTGGTCCCCTATCTCGAGGACCACTCACAGCATGGTGGGCTGGTCGGTCAGTCCTACCCGGGGCTGCCCGGGGCTTTAAGCACCATCACTGTCGGGGTGTTTGTGGCCACGGACCAGCTCACTAAAAACTAGAAATATTGATTCTGTTCCGGTCCTAGAAGCCAGAAGCCCCAAATCAAGCTGTGGGCAGGGCCATGTTCCTTCCTAAGGCTGCAGAGAAGGTCCTTCCTGCCTCTCCCAGCTTCTCGGGGCTCCAGGGGTCCCTGGGCTTGTGGCCACGTCACCCCAACCTCTGCCTCCCTGGTCCCATGGCCTTGGCCCCTCCCCTGTGTCTGTGTCCAAATGTCCTCTTTAAGGACACCAGTCATGCTGGATCGGGGACCATCCCCATGACCTCGTCTTAATAACATCTGCAAAGACCCTGTTTGCAATGAGCTCATTTTCTCAGGCCCCGTGGGTTAGGGTTTCCACGTATCCTTCACAACACTTGGCTCATGGGCCACTTTCCCAGAAGCTCAAAGCCCTAAAATGCACCATCAGGAGCATCTCCAGGTGGAAAGCCCAGGTCCACCTCGGCCCATTCTGGGGATGGCGCCCTCTTCACCCCACCTGTGGCCCCCACACGCAGCACAACCCGTGACGTACGTGGGATGCGGCTGACCCTGGCCCTGTCCTGTGGCGCTCCCTCCTGACCCTGACCGCAGCCTGGTCTCACGCCTTCTTGCTGCCCCCTGACCGGGCCTCTGCAGTCGCTTAGCGTGCGGTGTGCCCCTCCTGGGGGCCGCTTTCCGCCCATCTGTGCCAAGGGGCCGCCTTGGGGTGGACCTCCCGGTCCAGGCAGGGGTCCCAGGAAGAATCCACGGGAAGAGGAGGGGCCTTGGTGGGCTGGGGTTCCTGACGGTCCCCAATGGCCCCGTCCCCAGCACTGCATGTTCGACACGTGCAACTGTCAGAAGAGCGAGGACTGTCTGTGTGCGGCCCTGTCCTCCTACGTGCACGCCTGTGCCGCCAAGGGGGTGCTGCTCAGAGGCTGGAGGGACGGCGTGTGCAGTGAGTGTCCCTGAGCCACTCTGGCTGCACCAGGTGGGGGCAGGGGGGCTGGGGATCCTGGGGGCAGCCACCCCCCACCCACATGTTCTCAGCCAGAGCTTCTGGCTTCCTCGGTCGGGCCAACCAAGGACCGTGTGGACCCACGATCCCTGGGTGTCAGAGGGGAAACTGAGTCTTGGGCTGCTTAAACACCAGTTTGGAGGGGGCCATCCAGCCACTGACTTGAGCGCTGCCCCTGCCCCCAGCCAAGTATGTGAGCAGCTGCCCCAAGTCCCAGAACTACAGCTATGTGGTGGCCGGCTGCCAGCCCACCTGCCGCGCTCTGAGCCAGGTCGACGTCACCTGCGGCGTCACCTTCGTGCCTGTGGACGGCTGCATCTGCCCCTCGGGCACCTTCCTGGATGACTCGGGTGCCTGCGTGTCCGCTGAGGCCTGTCCCTGCTACTTCCGTGGCTCTGCAGTGGCCCCGGGGGAGGTGGTGCATGACGACAGCGTGGTGTGGTAAGGGGCCAGCTGGGCCCATTCCCCCCCCCCCCCCCACCACATCACTGTGCCCCATCCCAGGAGAGCGAGGGTCTCGTCACCCTGTTTCACACGCAAAGATGTCTGGGTGTCTCCCAGAGGATTTTGAAACACAAAGGTGCTCCCTGGGGAGGGAAGTTTGCCCCTCCCCCACACCCCTTAGTCCTGCTGTAAAGAGGTAGCCCTCCCTTGGCCTCCAGAGGGTTCTGAGGGTCCAGGGCCCAGGGAGGGCGTGTGCATTGCACAGGACGGTTTTCTCTCCGCGCCGGGGGAGGGGTGCCCCCAGCCGGGCAGAGATCTGGGTGAGGTCTGTGGGGTGGCGGGTGGGCAGGGGGTCCAGAGAGGGTCGTCCGTCTCTCACAGCTCGTGCGTGGGTGGGAAGCTGAGTTGCCTGGGAGCAGCGGAGCACAGGAGCTCAGGTACGGCCTCTGGGCAGCGCCCCGAGGGAGGGGCTTCCGCGGGCCCCGGGTGGGGGGAGGGGCCCCTCCCAGCCCAGCCCCGCCTCCTCCGCAGGGTGCGCGGCCCCCATGGTGTACCTGGACTGCCGCAACGTCTCCGCCGGCGCGCCCGGGGCCGAGTGTCTCAGGAGCTGCCACACGCTGGACGTGGACTGTGTGAGTGGCCGGGAGGGCACGGCGAGGGCGCTGCCCGAGGGCGTCCCCGGGCACAGCGGGTGACCGGCACTGACCTGTGCCGGTCCACAGTTCAGCACTCACTGCGTGTCCGGCTGCGTCTGCCCCCCGGGGCTGGTGTCGGACGGGAGCGGAGGCTGCGTGGCGGAGGAGGACTGTCCTTGTCTGCACAACGAGGCCGCCTACAAGCCCGGGGAGACCATCAGGGTCGACTGTAACACCTGGTAGGTCGGGGCTACTCCGCAGGGGGCGGGGCAGGGCCGAGGCCTGACATTGCCCCCGCCCCCGGGAAAGCCCTGGGCTGTGCCCTTCGTCCTTGGAAGGTGCCCCAGGGGCCAGGCCTAGCCGTGGCCGGCCGGTCAGAGCCGACGCCCGGGGCTCCGGCCCCGCCGCACTCCAGGCGCCAAGGGCTTCAGAAGCCGAGAGACAGGAGGGCCGCAGGCAGGCAGGTGGCAGGCGGCGACTGCCTGAGCTCGCCGCGTCACTTAACCCCTCCGGAGAGTGGGGCGGGGCGGCCCCCGTGACCTGGCCGTCGCCTGCCCTCGCCTCGCAGCACGTGCAGGAGCCGCAGGTGGGAATGCAGCAGCAAGGCCTGCCTGGGCACCTGCGTGGCCTACGGGGACGGCCACTTCATCACCTTCGATGGCGAGCGCTACAGCTTTGAAGGAAGTTGCGAGTACACGCTGGCGCAGGTACGCCTGGCCCCCTCTTTGCCCCCGCCTACCCGGCCTCCTAGCCCCGCCCCTCGCCCCGGCCACGCCCCCACTCGTCCTCCTCGTCCCACCCTCCTCGCCCTCGCCCCTCTCCCCCCTCCTCATCCCGGCCACGCCCCCTCTCGTCCTCGCCCTCGCCCCACCCTCCTCGCCCCTCACCTCACCCTCCTCATCCTCGCCCCGCCCCCCTCGCCCCGTCCCCCTCGCACCGCCCTTTTCGTCCCGGCCACGCCCACCGTCCTCGTCCCACCCTCCTCGTCCTCGCCCCGCCCTCCTCATCCTCGCCCCGCCCTCCTCGCCCCTCACCCCGCCCTCCTCGTCCAGGCCACGCCCCCTCTCGTCCTCTTCGTGCCCGCCCCCCCGCCCCGCCCTCCTCATCCCCGCCCCACCCCTGCTCCCGCCCTCCTACGCCCCCCACACCCTCCTCGTCCCCGTCCCCGCCTCTCGCCCCGTCAACCTCGCCCCACCCCCGCCTCCTCATCCCGGCCCATCGCCCCGTCCTCCTCCCCCCACCTCCCCTCCCGTCCTCTTCGTCCCCGTGCCCCGCCCTCTTCGCCCCGCCCCCTCGCCCGGCCCGCTCCCGCAGCCTGACCCCTCCCTGTCCCAGGACTACTGTGGGGGCAATGGCACCGGCACCACAAACGGGACTTTCCGCGTCGTCACCGAAAACGTCCCCTGTGGGACCACGGGTGTCACCTGCTCTAAGGCCATCAAGCTCTTCCTGGAGGTGAGAGCCCCCAGGAACCTTCTCCCTCCCTCTGCCCTCCAGCTGACGCAACCTGAACAAATGACCACAGCCCGGACCCGAGACCAGAGAAATTCATTCTCTTGGTTGTGACGCCAGGACTCCGCCATGCAGGTGTCCCAGGGCCGAGACCACACCCCCCCCCCCCCCAGCTCCTGGGCTCCACCGCCCCTCCCCCACCTGTCTGCCCCTCTCTTCTCCCACACGGACACCTGTGGTTGGACTGAGGCTCGCCCTAAGTCCCAGATGAGCTCATCCGTCGCTGACACCTGCAAAGACCCTCCTTCCAAATAAGGTCACATTCACGGGTTTCAGGGGTCAGGATGTGGACACACCTTTTTGGGGGCCTGCGTTCAGCCCACCACATCAGGGTGCCCAGTTCCAGCAGAGGGAGGTCAGAGTTCACCGGGCAGAGAGGCGCACTGCTGGCGGGGGACGTCTCCCCCACAGGGTGGTAAGAGCATGAGCAGGGTCGCCTCACTCAGAGGCCAGCGAGTTGGGGTGGCCAGTCCTGCAGACTCCCTCTGGGACCCGTGCACCCCCGCTTACCGTGGCCCTGGCTTTCTGTGCGGCCTCCCAGCCCCGTCGGCTTGGCCTCTCGCCTGGTGTTTGCTGACAGTCAGGAGCCCACCTGCCCTGTGCCGAGGGCCCCTGAGTACCTGTGGCCCCCGGGCTGGCCCCTCCGTCCCAGCTGCCACCACCTCTGTGTGCCCCTCTGCAGAACTATGAGCTGATCCTGCGTGAGGGCACCCACAGGGTGGTGCAGAGGGGGCCGGGCGGAGACCTGCCGTACAAGGTCCGGTACACGGGCGTCTACCTGACTGTCGAGACCCGCAGCGGCATGGTGGTGTCCTGGGACCGAAAGACCAGCGTGCTCATCCGACTACAGCAGGGCTACAAGGTGAGAGTGGGCGGGCTGGGGACCCCCTCTGGCAGGGACAGATCTGGCCCAGAAGGGACCGTCTGGCCGCTGACAATCCACGGAGGGCTGGGGCCCGCCCACTCACAATGCCAACTTCTGAAAAGGCAGGTGTTGAGACCCAAGGGACCGACTGACAGAGTCCTGGTTAGAAAGCCATTCTCTGCTCTCTGGTCCCCCCACGCCCACCGGGCCTGCTTGCCCACCTGCCCACCTGTTCATCTGGCTGCCCACCTGCCCGCTTGCCATAGGACCCACTGTGCACCCCACCCGCCTGCAGGTTCCCTGGGCACTCCCTGGGGACACCAGGCGTCAGGCAGTCACCCCTGGGCTATGCGCCGCTCCCTCGGGCTGCCCCCTGCAGCCCCAACACCCATGCTGCCTGCCCCCCCCCCCACCCCCCTCCGCGTGCAGGGCCGGGTCTGCGGGCTGTGCGGGAACTTTGACGACAACGCCGTCAATGACTTCACCACGCGGAGCCAGTCCGTGGCGGGCAACGCCCTGGAGTTTGGCAACAGCTGGAAATTCTCCCCGTCCTGCGCCGACGCCCCGGCCCCCAGGGACGCCTGCGCCGCCAACCCGCACCGCAAGTCCTGGGCCCAGAAGCAGTGCAGTGTCCTCAACAGCGCCACCTTCGCCGCCTGCCATTCTCAGGTGGGCTGTGCGAAGTGGGCGCTCTGGCCTCGGGGGCTGGAGGGTCGGGCTGCCTCCCTCCCTCCTGGTCAGGGCTGGGTCTGGCCTGGGCCTCTGAGCTCGGTCTTGATGTGGGTGCACACCAGGTGGGAGGTCCAAACGGTGTGCCCCAAGCCCTGCCCAGGGATCCCGACCCAGAGCATCCCACAGCTTTCCTTGACCCCTCAGGCCCATTCCCCTAGAAGCGGGGTTGTGAGCCATACAGACCCCCAGTGTCACCTCCCTGTCCTACCCACATGCCCTGGCCTGCCGGGCTTCACCAGTACTGAGGACTGGAGTCGGCCTTGGAGACTCTTCCCCAAAGTCCTTCCTGTGACTTTAATGAGAACTCGAGTTCTCGTCACTCACGAGCACGGTCTCACGATCCAGGACGTGACGCGCAGGCCGCTTAGGAGGAAACGGTCTGGTGGCAGACGTGTCTTGGGTTCACTCTGGGCTCTGCTGCTCAAGGGAGGAGTGTGGTTGGGGGCCCGCCCCCTCACCCCGAGGAGACAGGCAGGGTCACGACACAGCTACGGGGAGGGCTGTCTATGGTGAAGTGTGATGTGAGCAGAGGGGAGGGGTGAGGGGCACAGAGGGGCAGGCTGGCCGGGGCGCGGGTGAAGGTGCCCAGGTGGGTGGGAGTCACGGGTCTCAGACCGCGGATGTGGGAAGCCAAGATCAGATGGTCCCTCTGCTGGGGTAGGGCTGGCGGTCCCCTGACTGCCTGTTGAGCAGACCTACCACCCTCTGCCCCAGGTCGACTCCACCAAGTATTACGAGGCCTGCGTGGGCGACACGTGTGCCTGTGACTCCGGGGGCGACTGTGAGTGTCTCTGCACGGCCGTGGCCGCCTACGCCCAGGCCTGCCGCGACGTGGGCGTGTGCGTGTCCTGGCGGACCCCGGACATCTGCCGTGAGTTCACGGGATGTGTCGTCGGGGCAGGGCGGGCCCCCACCCCAGGGAGCGACACACTGTGCGGTTAAGGCTGGTCGCCCGCGGAGGGGGGCGGCGGGTGTCGGAAAGGAACGTGAAATGGGGAGGGGTGTCACCGATGGACAGACGGGAGAATGTTCCGGAACGCAGAGGGGTCAGTAGAGCCTTGCTCCCCCACCCCGCCCGCTTAGAACCTGGCCGGAGGGGAGCGTAGTGGGCAGCCGCTCCGGCCGGAGTCCCCCACCCTGACAGGCGGCACCCCCGAGGAGCCAGGGGACCCGCGGCCGCGCCCGGTCACGGGCATTTGGGGCCCACACCCCCCGAGGCCCCATGCGGGAGGCACAGGGGAGGGACGGGGCTTGGTCGAAGGTCGGGGTGCAGGGGGAGCCCGGCCGGCCGCCGGGTGGCCCTGGAGGCCGTCGTTGCCAGGGCGGCGCCCCGCCTGGGGCCGCTGGCGGCTCGCTCTGGCCGGAGCCGGCCCGCTGAGTCGGCCCCCTCCCCTGCAGCCTTGTTCTGCGACTACTACAACCGCGAGGGCCAGTGCGAGTGGCACTACCAGCCGTGTGGCGCGCCCTGCATGAGGACCTGCCGGAACCCGGGCGGCCGCTGCCTGACCGACCTGCCGGGCCTGGAAGGTGAGGGCAGGGTCGTGCGTGGGTGGCGGGCTGGCCGCCCCGGAGCAGCAGCCACCACCTGGCCACGAGGGTGAGTCTCCTGCCCGCCCTGCCTCTGCCCAGGCTGCTACCCAAAGTGCCCGCCCAGCAAGCCGTTCTTCAACGAGGACCAGATGAAGTGCGTGGCCCAGTGCGGCTGCTACGACGAGGACGGGAACTACCACGACGTGGGCGCGAGGGTCCCCACGGCAGAGAACTGCCAGAGCTGGTGAGTGGGCGGGGGAGCCGGGGCGGGGGGCTGCCGGCCCCGTGGGGCTGGCCCTCAGCTCTCTCCTCTCCCCTCCCTAGTGAATGCACGGCCGGCGGCCTCCAGTGCACGCACAGCCTCGAAGGTAAGGGTGAGGGGTGCCACGCGGGGCTAGGGACCGGGGGCTGGGGTCTCCAAGTCAGCCCCGTGCCTGCCCTGTCTGCCAGCCTGCACCTGCACCTACGAGGGCAGGACCTACCACTTCGAGGACGTCATCTACAACACAACCGACGGGCTCGGTGCCTGTTTGATCGCCATCTGTGGAAACAATGGGACCATCATTCGGAGGGCTGTGGAATGTCCCGGAACCCCGTCCACGACACCCTTCACCTTCACCACCACCGTGACACCCCTCTCCACAACAGGTAAGCCCGGAGGACACCCTGCTGGTCCTGCCTCCCTCTCCCAAACCCCGGAGTCTGGGCAACAGTCTGGGTGGTGAGGGAACACCCAAGTGGCAGGTCAGTGCAGGCGTCCTGGGCGTGAGGGACGGCCTGGGTCACCTCTCCTCCTGGGCATGGCTGGCGGGCGTGCAGAGGAGGCTGACGAGGTTCCTGCCTCCCACCCACAGGCTCAGTCCCCACCTCCTCCACCGTGTGTGTGCGAGAAGTGTGCTATTGGTCCGGCTGGCATGACAGCAGCCATCCAGAGCCTGGCCTGGCAGGTGGAGACTTTGAGACGTTTGTGAACCTGAGGCAGAGGGGCCATGAGGTCTGCCCAGCCCCAGTGGCCATTGAGTGCCGGGCACAGAAATTCCCCCACATCCCGCTGCAGCTCCTGGGCCAGAAAGTGGAGTGTGACGTGGCCCGGGGGCTGACTTGCCTCAACGGTGAGCAGAGCCACCAGCTATGCTATAACTATGAGCTGCAAGTCCTCTGCTGTGACCACGTGCCCTGTGGCACCTCCCCTGGTGCCACCACCCAGCAGCCACCGGTCACCTCCCTGTCTGGCCCCACTGTCCAGTCCACGGCGGCCCCCACCGTCCAGTCCACGGGGGCCCCCACCCTCCAGTCCACGGGGGCCCCCACCCTCCAGTCCACGGGGGCCCCCAGCGTCCAGTCCACGGGGGCCCCCACCCTCCAGTCCACGGGGGCCCCCACCGTCCAGTCCACGGGGGCCCCCACCCTCCAGTCCACGGGGGCCCCCACCGTCCAGTCCACGGGGGCCCCCACCCTCCAGTCCACGGGGGCCCCCACCGTCCAGTCCACGGGGGCCCCCAGCGTCCAGTCCACGGGGGCCCCCACCGTCCAGTCCACGGGGGCCCCCACCGTCCAGTCCACGGGGGCCCCCACCCTCCAGTCCACGGGGGCCCCCACCCTCCAGTCCACGGGGGCCCCCACCCTCCAGTCCACGGGGGCCCCCACCCTCCAGTCCACGGGGGCCACAACCACGACAGGGACCCGGACACTAAGCAGCTCCTCGGCCTCGGCCACCACCGCCTGTCAGCCCCGGTGTCGGTGGACAGAGTGGTTCGATGAGGACTACCCCAAGTCCGAGGAGGCCGGGGGGGACGTTGAGTCGTATGACAAGATCAGGAGGGCGGGAGGGGCCGTGTGCGAGCAGCCGCAGGACATCGAGTGCCAGGCCGAGATCTTCCCCGGCAGGAGCCCCGCGGAGCTGGGCCAGCACGTGCACTGCGACCCCAGCTTCGGCCTGGTGTGCAGGAACGAGGAGCAGGCGGGCCTGTTCAAGATGTGCTACAACTACAGGATTCGTGTGCTCTGCTGCAGCCGCGACCACTGCACAGGGCCCACCGCCACCGCCGCCACCACCACCGGGCCGTGGACTCGGACGACCTCGCAGGGGACCCCGTGGCTCCCCTCGACGGGACCCACCCTGGCGTCAGGGACGACGCCAACCCACGTGGCTCCCACCGTCACAAGAGCAGCGGGCGCGACCGGCACCGGCACCATCAGCCCACCGTCCACAGAGACGACCACGCCAACGACAAAGACGTGGCCGGGAACCCCGGGAACCGGGCCCACCACCGGCCAGGGCACGACGGGCTGTCAGCCCCAGTGCGAGTGGACAGACTGGTTTGACGTGGACTTCCCGACCTCAGGGGTGGAGGGCGGGGACATGGAGACCTTCGACAACATCAGGGCCGCCGGGGGCAAGCTGTGCCGGGAGCCCAAGGACATACAGTGCCGGGCAGAGAGCTACCCCGAGGTCAGCATCGACCAGATCGGGCAGGTGATCAGCTGCAGCCTGCAGACAGGGCTGGTCTGTAGGAACACGGACCAGAAGGGCCAGTTCAACATGTGCTTCAACTATAACGTCCGGGCGCTCTGCTGCCAGCCCTCCCCCCACTGCCCCACCTCCGCGGCCCCCAGCACCAGCGGCACTGCCCCTGGGGCTGTGACGTCACCGGGACCAGGGGCCTCCACCAGAGCAGTAACCCGGTCCCAGGCCTCTTCCCCCAGGAACACCCCGATGGTCACTGTCCCCACCTCCCAGACAGGTCCCTCCTCCCCCTGGACCACCCAGACCCTTCCTCCTTGGTCTGGGACCACCCAGATCCTTCCTTCTTCCCCCAGGACCACAGAGACCCCTCCTTCTTCTGGGACCACCTGGAGGGCCACTGTCCCCACCTCTCAGACAGGTCCTTCCTCCCCCAGGACCACCCAGGCCCCTCCTTCTTCTGGGACCACCTGGAGGGCCACTGTCCCCACCTCCCAGCCAGGTCCCTCCTCCCTCCAGACCACCCAGAGACTCTCTGTGGCCACCGGCCAGACGCTTCCTCCCTCTGCCAGGATCACAGAGAGGGTCTCCAGCCCCAGCCCCTCCTCCTCTCCGGGCATCCCCACGACGACCAGCAAGCCCACCTCAGCCCACACAACCACCACGGTCCCTGTGGTGACCTCCAGTGGGCGGACCACCCCCTGGTCCCGGCCCAGCAGGCCCACCTCCAGGACCACACCGCTCTCCACAGCCCCACGGCCCGGCTCCACCAGGCACACGCCGGCCCCCTCATCCTCCCCACCGGCCCCCTCATCCTCCCCGGGCTGCAGGCCACGGTGCGCGTGGACAGACTGGTTCGACGAGGACTACCCCATACCGGGCCCCGACGGCGGGGACTTCGAGACCTTCGCGGTCTGGCGCTTGGCCGGGCACGTCTTCTGTGACCGGCCCCGGGACATCGAGTGCCGATCAGAGAAGGTGCCCGACGCGCCCCTGGAGGAGGTGGGGCAGGTGGTCCAGTGCAACGTGAGCTTTGGGCTGGTGTGCCGCAACCGCGAGCAGCCGGGGCCCCTGCCCTACTGCCACAACTTCCACGCGCGACTGCTCTGCTGTGAGGACTACAGCCACTGCGCCACCACCGCGGCCCCCTCCCTGTCCCCGGAGACCTCCCGTACCTCGGCGATGCCCACCACCACGCCCACCACCGTCTCCCGCTCCCCGCCCAGCACCCGGGTCAGTGCGTCCCCGACGTGGCACACCGAGACCTCGTCCGGCCTCCCCGGCACCGTGCCCAGCACCGCCGGGGCCACCTCCAGCACCAGGACCTCCCCACCGCCCCCCACGACCGAGGCCACCAGCTCCCCGCTGAGCACCGCCCCGGGCTCCTCCACAGTCGCCTCCACGGCCACGTCACCAGCAGTCGGGTCCACGGCCTGCGAGCCTCGCTGTGCCTGGACAGATTGGCTAGACGAGAGCTATCCGGTGCCAGGGGCCTCTGGCGGGGACTTTGAGACGTATGCCAACATCCGGGCGGCCGGCAAAGCCATCTGCAAGCGGCCCCTGGGCCTGGAGTGTCGGGCCGAGCTGCTGCCCGACGTGCCCCTGCAGGAGCTGGGCCAGGTGGTGCAGTGCAGGCTGGACGAGGGTCTGGTGTGCCACAATCGTGACCAGGTCGGCCGGTTCAAGATGTGCCTCAACTACCGCATCCGCGTGCTCTGCTGTGACGACTACGGCCACTGTCCCAGCACCCTGGCCACCACGACGATGACCCCCCGGGCCACCAGCCCGGGTCCGACCCCCACACTGGCGGCCAGTACCACCGTCTGGTCCCCAACGACCCCCAGTCCTACAGCGCCCGGCACGGGCCACACCGCGGCCACCTCCCCGTGCCAGCCCGCCTGCCGCTGGACGGGCTGGCTGGACAGTGACCAGCCCCTGCCCGGCCGCTTCGGGGGCGACATTGAGACCTACTACCACATCCAGGACACGGGCGGCCAGCTCTGCGCGGATCCCGAGGCCATCGAGTGCCAGGCCGTGCTCTTCCCGGACGTGCCCTTGGAGCGGCTGGGCCAGGTGCTGCGATGTGACGTCAACTACGGACTCATCTGCAGGAACAACCGGCAGAGAGGAGGCCAGACTTGCCTCAACTACCACATCCGCGTGCTCTGCTGTGACGACTACAGCCACTGTGCCAGCTCTGCGGTCCCTCAGCCCACCAGCAGCAGCAGCAGCACAGGACAAAGGTCATCGCAGGTTCCTGGGCCGCAGACGACGGCCACGCACCCCTCCTCCCCGGCCACCACCCGGAGGGTCACTGTCCCCACCACCCAGACCGTTCCTCCTTCCTCTGGGACCACCCAGACCCTTCCTTCTTCTCCTGGGACCACCCAGACCCTTTTTACTTCCCCTGGGACCACCCAGACCCTTTTTACCTCCCCTGGGACCACCCAGACCTCTGCTCCTTTCTCTGGGACCACCCAGACCCCTCCTCCTTCCTCTGGGACCACCCAAACCCCTCCTCCTTCCTCTGGGACCACCCAGACCCTTCCTTCTTCTTCTGGGACCACCCAGACCCTTTTTACTTCCCCTGGGACCACCCAGACCCTTCCTTCTTCCTCTGGGACCACCCAGACCCCTGCTCCTTTCTCTGGGACCACCCAGACACTTCCTTCTTCCCCTGGGACCACCCAGACCCTTTTTACCTCCCCTGGGACCACCCAGACCCTTCCTTCTTCCTCTGGGACCACCCAGACCCCTGCTCCTTTCTCTGGGACCACCCAGACACTTCCTTCTTCCCCTGGGACCACCCAGACCCTTTTTACCTCCCCTGGGACCACCCAGACCCTTCCTTCTTCCTCTGGGACCACCCAGACCCTTTTTACCTCCCCTGGGACCACCCAGACCCTTCCTTCTTCCTCTGGGACCATCCAGACCCTTTTTACCTCCCCTGGGACCACCCAGACCCTTCCTTCTTCCTCTGGGACCACCCAGACCCTTCCTCCTTCCCCTGGGACCACCCAGACCCTTTTTACCTCCCCTGGGACCACCCAGACCGTTCCTCCTTCCTCTGTGACCACCCAGACCCTTCCTTCTTCCCCTGGGACCATCCAGACCCTTTTTACCTCCCCTGGGACCACCCAGACCCTTCCTTCTTCCCCTGGGACCACCCAGACCCTTTTTACCTCCCCTGGGACCACCCAGACCCTTCCTTCTTCCCCTGGGACCACCCAGCCCCTTTTTACCTCCCCTGGGACCACCCAGACCCTTCCTTCTTCCCCTAGGACCACCCAAACCCTTTTTACCTCCCCTGGGACCACCCAGACCCTTCCTTCTTCCCCTGGGACCACCCAGACCCTTTTTACCTCCCCTGGGACCACCGAGACCCTTCCTTCTTCCTCTGGGACCACCCAGACCCTTCCTTCTTCCCCTGGAACCACCCAGACCCTTCCTTCTTCCTCTGGGACCACCCAGACCCCTGCTCCTTTCTCTGGGACCACCCAGACCCTTCCTTCTTCCCCTGGGACCACCCAGACCTTTTTTACCTCCCCTGGGACCATCCAGACCGTTCCTCCTTCCTCTGTGACCACCCAGACCCTTCCTTCTTTCCCTGGGACCACCCAGACCCTTTTTACCTCCCCTGGGACCACCCAGAGCCTTTTTGTTTCCTCTGGGACCACCCAGATCCTTCCTTCCTCCCAAAGGACCACCCAGAGGGTCTCTGTCCCCACCTCCCAGCCAGGTCCCTCCTCCCCTCGGACCACCCAGACCCTTTCTCCTTCTTCTGGGACGACCCAGATCCTTCCTTCTTCCCCCAGGACCACCCAGGCCCCTCCTTCTTCTGGGACCACCTGGAGGGTCACTGTCCCCACCTCTCAGACAGGTCCTTCCTCCCCCTGGACCACTCAGACCCTTTCCCCTTCTGCTGGGACCACCTGGAGGGTCACTGTCCCCACCTCCCAGCCAGGTCCCTCCTCCCCCCAGACCACCCAGAGACTCTCTGTGGCCACCGGCCAGACGCTTCCTCCCTCTGCCAGGATCACAGAGAGGGTCTCCAGCCCCAGCCCCTCCTCCTCTCCGGGCATCCCCACAACGACCAGCAAGCCCACCTCAGCCCACTCACCCACCACGGTCCCTGTGGTGACCTCCAGTGGGCGGACCACCCCCTGGTCCCGGCCCAGCAGGCCCACCTCCAGGACCACACCGCTCTCCACAGCCCCACGGCCCGGCTCCACCAGGCACACGCCGGCCCCCTCATCCTCCCCACCGGCCCCCTCATCCTCCCCGGGCTGCAGGCCACGGTGCGCGTGGACAGACTGGTTCGACGAGGACTACCCCATACCGGGCCCCGACGGCGGGGACTTCGAGACCTTCGCGGTCTGGCGCTTGGCCGGGCACGTCTTCTGTGACCGGCCCCGGGACATCGAGTGCCGATCAGAGAAGGTGCCCGACGCGCCCCTGGAGGAGGTGGGGCAGGTGGTCCAGTGCAACGTGAGCTTTGGGCTGGTGTGCCGCAACCGCGAGCAGCCGGGGCCCCTGCCCTACTGCCACAACTTCCACGCGCGACTGCTCTGCTGTGAGGACTACAGCCACTGCGCCACCACCCCCGCCACCACCCCGGCGCCCTCCCTGTCCCCGGAGACCTCCCGTACCTCGGCGATGCCCACCACCACGCCCACCACCGTCTCCCGCTCCCCGCCCAGCACCCGGGTCAGTGCGTCCCCGACGTGGCACACCGAGACCTCGTCCGGCCTCCCCGGCACCGTGCCCAGCACCGCCGGGGCCACCTCCAGCACCAGGACCTCCCCACCGCCCCCCACGACCGAGGCCACCAGCTCCCCGCTGAGCACCGCCCCGGGCTCCTCCCCGGCTGCCTCCACGTCCCTGCCTGTCATCGTGTGGACCTCGTCCACTTCCGTGGTCACCACCCCGAGGCCCCCAGCATCCAGCAGCACACACTTCACCACCGGCTGCCTCTGCCGGGCATACGGGCAGCTCTTCTCTCCCGGTGAGTGAGGAAGCCCCTGGTTCCTTCCAACTGTCCACCCAGGGCACTCAGACCCTGGGTCTCTGGGGCCCCTCCGTGTGCCTCCTGCGACTCAGGTGGTGCCGCCCAAGCCCCACCTTCTCCTGAGCGAAACTTGGCGTGATCCCCTTGGTGATTTTCTCCTCTACAGGGGACGTGGTCTACAACAAGACGGACGGTGCGGGCTGCCACTTCTCTGCCATCTGCAACCAGCGCTGTGACATCGACCGCTTCCAGAGCACCTGCCCCACCTCCTCGCCCCCAGCCTCCTCGGCCCCGCTGTCCCCCTCCTCCGCAGCTCCTCCCTGCGACCTCCTTGTCCCTCCCCGACAGGTGCGCTTCCTGCCTGTGCTTCCTTTTTTGGCCGTGTGCCTGGGGTTGGGCAACCAACTGGGGGCTGAGCCCTGCCCTGCTTGGGGCTGTGGGTGGCCCCCGCTCACCCCTCCACGGGTAGTGCCGGAGGAAGGCGCCAAGGATTGGGGCTGGCCCGGGACACAGGGCCCGCCCTGGGCGACGAGGGACCTGAGGCTGTGGCAGGGCCACGTGGCAGGTCTCGTGGCCCCCAGCCGGTGAGCACCGTACCCGCTGTGTCCCAGGTGAACGAGTCCTGGACCCTGCCGGACTGCACGGTGGCCCGGTGTGAAGGCAACAACCGCATGGTGCTTCTGGAGCGGAAGTCAGCGGCCAGCGTGAGCTGCGTGAATGGGCGTCGGCCAGTCAGAGTGTGGCAGGGGAGCGAGCCGTGTGACTTCCGTTTTGAGTGCGAGTGTAAGCTGGGTGGGGCCGGGGGGTGTGCAGGGAGCCCCCCACATGGAAGGGGCTCCTGAACGGGGGGTGGGTGTGCACACGGGAGCAGCAGCCGCGCCGTCGTCCCCGGGGTTTCTGGGCGTCTTTCATGGAGCTGCCGTCTGGGAGCACTTCCGGCCTGGGCCCTGGACGCCTGGACGGCACGTTCCGGGAGAAGTGAGGACCGCACCCTGGGTCACACCACCAGGAATGCCTGAGGCTGCAGGGAGGGCCCTCCCTGCCTTGTCAGCTTTGGGGTCTCCAGGCATCCCTAGGCTTGTGGCCACGGGCCTCCAGCCGTGGCTCGGCCTTCCTGTGGCCACTCCTTTCTTTACAAGGACACTTACCACTGGGCTAGAGCGACCCTGGTAATCCGGGATGGCATCCTCTAGATCCTTAACGTAATTACTGACATGAAGACCCTTTCCCCAAATAAGGGTCCGTTCTCAGGCTCTGGGGACATGTCCTTATCCTTCAGGGCCACCATCCAGCCTACTCGCCCATTTTATAAAAAAGGCAGCCGAGGGGCGCCTGGGGGGCTCCGTCGGTTGAGCGTCCGACTTCGGCTCAGGTCACGATCTCGCGGTTTTTGAGTTCGAGCCCCGCGTCGGGCTCTGTGCTGAACATCTCAGAGCCTGGAGCCTGCTTCGGATTCTGTGTCTCCCCCCCCTCTCTGCCCCTCCCCTGCTCAGGTTCTGTCTGTCAATAATAAATAAACATTAAAAAAAAAAAAATTTAAAGAAGAGGCAGCCAAGGCCCAGGGCAGTTGAGGGGCTCCCCCAGGTGGCACTTTTGGGGTGAGGGGACTGCCCATGTCCCGCAGGCTTGTGCAGCGGCTGGGGTAACTCTCACTACAACACCTTTGACGGCACCTCCTACTCCTTCGTGGACAACTGCACCCACGTGCTCATGCGGGAGATCCGCCCGCGCCACGGGAACCTCAGCATCTACATGCACAACTACTACTGTGGGGCCACCTCAGCCACTGCCCAGTGTCCCCGCGCCCTCAGCACCCGCTATAAGTCCACGGAGGTCGTCCTCACCACCAGCACCGGCGCCAACAGGCAGGAGGAGCCCCTGGTGAGTGGCCCTGCCCTGCATCACCGGGGAAGGCCTGCAGGCCTGGAGGTCAGCCCCCGGAGGGGCCTCTGGAAGGGCAAAGGGCGTGCCATGACGCCCCGGGGGCCCGAACGCAGCCAGCTGGGACTCCCCCGAGGACTTGGGGCCCCAGCACCCGGGAGGGAGAGCCTCCAAGGCAGGCCCTGCCGCCCCTCCACCCGCTCATGGATCCCCCACCCCCACCCCCTGATATGTCCTCAGATATTGTTTGACCGAAAGCAAGTGAGCCCGGGCTTTGCAAAGAACGGCGTGAGCGTGTCCGTGACAGGCACCACCACGATGGGCATCGACATCCCTGCCCTTGATGTCAGCATCAGCTTCGACGGGCACGTCTTCCAGGTCCGGCTGCCCTACACCCACTTCAGCCACAACACGGAGGGCCAGTGCGGTGAGTGGGGGCCACAGCCGCCTCAGCGCAGGCGGGGGGCGGGGCAAGGGCAAGACCGTGACCCTGCCGCCCCACCTCCCCAGGCACCTGCACCAACAGCCAGACAGACGACTGCCGCCAGCCAGACGGCACCACCGCCCCCACCTGCCAAGACATGGCCCATACCTGGCTGGTCCAAGAGGGCAGCAGGGAGGACTGCGGGGCACCCACCCCCCAGCCCCCGGTACCGCCCGCCGTGCCCACCTCCTCCCCATGCCCCCCGGCACCTGTCTGCGAGCTGTTGCTGAGCCCGTGAGTCTCTCCTCTGGGTTTGGTGGTCCTGGGACAGCGACCTGCTCTCTGCCCTGGCCTCTGACCGCCCCTGTCCACAGGGTCTTCGCAGAGTGCCACGGCCTCATCCCGCCGGGCCCGTTCTTCAGCTCCTGCGTCAGCGATGGCTGCCAAGCCGACCGCCAGGCGCCCTGCAAGAGCCTGGAGGCCTACGCAGCACTCTGCCGTGCCCAGGGCGTGTGCAGCAGCTGGCGCAACGCCACCGGCGGGCTGTGCAGTGAGTCGGGGCGGCCCCTGGGGGCTCTGGCCTCCTTGGCCCACCTGACACCTGTCTCTGTCCCCAGACTTCACCTGTCCGTCCGGCAAGGTGTACCAGCCGTGTGGCCCCGCACAGCCCGCATCCTGCGACTCCAGGTAAAGCCTGCCTGCGAGGTCCGGGGGCACCAAAGGGCCTGGGGGCTCCCTTCCCCCACCCCGATCTCTGAGCCTTCGCTCCCGAGTGGCCCCGGGCAGCTGGCCAACCCCAGCAGCCCGCCCCGCCCTCGGCCCTCGCCCCTAGGATGGCACTCATGTGGATCGAGGGTCCTAGGAATGCCCTCCTGTCCTTGCAGGCGCCAGAGCGAGGTGGGCAAGGGGCTGGCGGAAGGCTGCTTCTGCCCGGATGGACACACCCTCTTCAACACGCACACAAACGTCTGCGTGCGCGAGTGCGGTAAGCACCCGCCGCGGCTGCCCTGACCTGAGCTACAGGGCTGCAGGGGGAGCTCTGGGGTGGGAAGACGCCAGTCCAGGACCGTCCCTCCTGGGTGCTCACTCCACAGAGGGCGCAGTATGGCCGTGACACCGAGTTCCCCAGGGAATTGTGTCCCCAGCGGGAAGAAGAGGCCTCTGCTGGGGGTGGGGGCAGCCAGGCCCGCAAAGACATGTCCCAGGGCCTGCGGTCTCTGCCCACTGGGTCTGGAACCCAGCACCCCCAGTGATCTTCCCCTTCCTTCTCCCCTTGCAGGCTGTGTGGGACCAGACGGGTTTCCCAAATCTGTGAGTATTCTGCCCCCCAGCTACCTGCCCCCTCGCCTGAGCAACGGGAGGGAAAGCCCCATCTCAGGGCACCCTGCTCTGCCCGGGCAGCCCTGTGGGGGGCTGGCGTGGGGTGCCCCGGTGTGCGACACATCCCTGTCACCCGGGCTGCTGCAGAGACAGCAGCTTGAGCGGGAGGCCCAAGGCTGGCATGACCACACTGAGGGCTGCAGCCCAAGGGCCAGGGCACCGTCTGGGAGTCTCCAGGGACCCTGACTGGTCTCTTCCAGCCCGGGGAGCGGTGGCTCAGCAACTGCCAGGACTGCGTGTGTCACGAGGGCTCCCTGTCGGTGCGGTGCACGCCCGTGCTGTGCGAAGCCCAGGACCGGCCCCTGCAGTGCAGCCGGGCGGGCCTGGTGACTGTGACCAGGCCTGTGGCTGACAAGCCGTGCTGCCTGGAGACGCTGTGCGGTGAGCCCCGTTCCCCCATTGGCCACAGGGCGAGGAGGGCCGAGGAGGGCGCCAGCTGGTGGACCCGTGGGTGGGCCTCTTGGTGCTTCATCTTTCTACCTAAAATGAGGCTGGTGGCTTCTGGTGTGGCTGGGTACAGCGAGGGGATCCAGCAGGAACCCAGAAGATTCAACCCCCGGGGAAAAAATATGACTGTTGCAAGAAACTCCCCTAGAGTGAGCTGGCACAGCCGGAAAAGGGGAGCTGCAGGGGTGCCCCTGACAGCGCCCCGACTCTCCCACAGTCTGCAACACGACCACCTGCCCCCAGAGCCCACCCAAATGTGTGCCGGGAGAGGAGCTGGTGGCCACCCAGGAGGAGGGCGACTGCTGCCCCACCTTCAGCTGCCGTGAGCTGCGCTGGGGAATTCTCTGGGGTGGGGCTCGGGCGGCGGAGGGTGAGCACTTTCCCCCTAACACCTGGGCAGGTGCTCAGCCCTCCCTTTCCTTCCAGGACCTAAGCTGTGCACCTACAATGGCACCGCCTATGGGGTAAGGGCTCTGCTGAGCCAGGGGGCAGTGGGTGGGGGGCCCTGGGCTCCGCGCCTCGGCTAGGGGACCTCCACCCCTCGTCTGGACAGGCCCAGCCCTGCCTGCAGCCCTCCTGCTTGAGAGCAGATAAGCATGGGGCTCTGGGTCCTGTAGAGCCTAGTGGAGACATGAAGGAGGGGGACACAGGGGCGGCACTGTCTGCCGAGGGCCTGGGAGGGCCACGGGCTGAATGCCTGCCTCTGAGAGCTTAGGTTCAGGGTCTCCCAGGAGCCTCCTCACAGCAAGAGGGCTGGGGTAGGACCAGGCCCTCCCAGCCCCCTCCAGCCTGCCTGCCTTCCCCGCCTCTGCCCCGGTCTATGCTCAGCCAGGGGGTACATGCAGAATTCTATTTGAAGAACAAAGAAACCGCTTTCTGTAGGCCCTCCCTTCCTGCCGCCCAGCCAGCAGCAAGGAAGGGTCTTGGCCCCAGTCCTGTGCCCCCACCAGTGCCCTCAATGTTGCCTCCCCTCACCCCAACCACTGTAGATCGGTGCAACCTTCCCAGCGGTCACTCCCTGCCACACATGCACCTGCCTGTCCGTGGACACCCAGCACCCAACGGTGCAGTGTAAGGAGGACAACTGCAGCACGACCTGCCCCCAGGTACACCCTCCTGGGCAGACGCCGGTAGTGCCTGCCTGGTGGCAACCCTGGGCAGGTTGCTAAGGAGGTCGCTGGGCCCTTAGGGTATGGATGGGGTTCAGGAGGGCTGGGGAGGGGGGCTGGGGGTGAGGATGTAACCATCCCTGTCCCTCAGGGCTTCCAGTACCAGAAGGTGGAGGGACAGTGCTGTGGGGAGTGCGTGCAGACAGCGTGTCTCACGCCGGACGGCCGGCTGGTGCAGGTAAGAGGGGGTTCGGTCTCCGCCCCCCCCGCCAGGGGAGACTTCCCGTCAGCCCTTCTCAGCCCACCGGATAATTCATTCCCCTGTGGGCCTCCACCCTCCCCACCGCATTTCTGCAGCCCAGCGAGACCTGGGTCAGCAGCCTCGTGGACAACTGCACGGAGTACCGCTGCGACGCCAAGAACGGGCTCCACGTGCTCACCCCGAGGCCGCGGCCCTGCCCGGACCCGTCCAGCTGCAAGGTGTGTGTCCCGGGGCCGCCCGCGTCCGGGAGATCCCTCCCAAGGGCCCCGCCCACGCCCGTCCCCGGAGGCCACGCCCCACCAGGGCCACGCCCACCCGGTTCCCCACGCCCCACCTAGGAGGCCACGCCCCACCCCTGGGAAGCCCGCCCACGCTCGGCCCCAGAGGCCCCGCCCGCGCTCCTACTCCTGGGAGTTCCTGCCCAGCCCCCAGCCCCCCTCCTCCCGCTCTGTCTCCCCCACCCCTGCAGGGCATCCTCAGGAAAACTGGCTGCTGCTACTCCTGTGAGGAAGTGGGTAAGCTGAGGCCCGCCTACCTGCCCCCACCCTCCAGCCCCTCCCAGTCTCTATGCACTGATTTCTGCCCCAAGCTGCCTCTAGCCCCAGGACCCCACCCCGAGCGCGGGGCTCCCGAGGGTGGGAGGAGCGGCCCAGGTCAGGGGAGAGCCCTTCTCGCACCTCCACCGCCCTTCCTCCCTCCGCCCAGACTCCTGCCAAGTCCGGGTCAACAGGACGGTCCTGAGACACCAGGGCTGCGCCACCCAGGCCCCGGTCAACGTCACCTTCTGCGAGGGCTCGTGCCCAGGAGTGTCCAAGTGAGCGAGGCCGGCGCCCCTCCCAAGGGCCCCCTCCCCGCCCCAGACCGCCCTGGCGTCTGCCAGGTGGAGCAAGTAGGCGGGGAGAGCAGAAGGAGGGATGTGACGTTGGCTCAAGACCCTGGGGGGAGGGTCTTGTCCTGATCAGCTAGTTTGATGAGCTGGTTCCAAGAAGGGAGGGGGCCTGACCAGAGAAGGTCAGAGCTCGGTGACCCTGAGCGCTGTCCCAGGTCAGGTCAGAGAAGCCCCCAGTGCTCCCAGGACAAGCTCAGGGCTGCCCGTGAGTGGGCGGGAGCCATCGTCTCCAGGCCCCAGGGAAAGCAAGAGCTGGGTGGCTGGGGCTGGACGAGGCGGGTCCTGAGGGTGGCCACTCCAATCTGCAGGTTCTCCATGGAGGCCCAGGCCATGCAGCGTCAGTGCACCTGCTGCCAGGAGACAAGGCTTCACGAGGAGGTGGTGACCATGCAGTGTCCCGATGGGACAGCGGTCCAGCACACCTACACCCACGTGGACGAGTGCCGCTGTGCTCCGTCCTGCGTTCCTGCTCCCGAGGCTCCCGAGGACAGCACCCCCATCTTCTCGGTCTAGGGGTCCACCACTGGCTGTTGCCATTCTGACCCCATCCCACAAGCTCCCTCCCTCCCCTCCGGAGCCAGAACACTCACTACCCGACCGCGGATAGCCGGGCCAGCCTGCTGCAGGAGTCCGAGCACACCCTCCACCCGTGCCCTCGCAACGCCTGCGCCCTGGAGGTGATGGTGCCATGACGGCCTGCCTGAGGGGGGCTCCAGGAGGGGGCCTTGCCCTCGGAGCCCCTTCAGCACGTCTTGGCCACCTGCCTGGCCATCAGGGCCGACCCCTCATTTGAGACACAAGCACCTGCTCCGTCCGGACTCGCCCCCTTCTTGGTGTCAGAGGTGTGCCCCATAGCCAAGTGCGCATCAGCTGCCATGCTGCTCCCCGCACTGTGGGCCTGCCCCCCGCTGCTCCTCAAAGCCCCGGGGAACAGATTCCTGCTGGCCACCTCCTGCAGCAGAATTCAGGCTGAGGCCCGTCCAGGCAAGGCCAGGCCGGCAGCCTCCAGGGAGCGGTGCCAGGCAGGCCCATGTCTGGACCCAGGCGTGGGGTTACCATGGCCGACAGGAGGGCCCCGGGCAGGGGTGGGGGGCGTCGGAGCTCCCTCTGCTCACTCCACCCCGATCTTGCAAATAAACGCTGAGCATCGTGTACATGTCTTGGCCCTGGAGTCTTTTCCGCCAACTGAGTGCCCCCCTCCGTGTGTCTGTGGGCCAGGCAGGGCCCCTCAGGCTGTATAGCACCCCCAGGGCTCGTGCCGGACCCGCTGGGAGGGACAGGTGGGTGAGGGGCAAGGAGGCCCCTCGGGGTCAGTCTTGGGCTGTGGGGAATTGGCTGGGGCCAGGCGTGAGTCATCATTTCAAACACACGGGATTTATAAGGAGACTGTTTCACTGGTGTCGGAAGACTGGAAAACCCGCTGGCAGCATGGACGCAGCCCAGGGCCGTGTCAGCGCAGGCAGTAGCTGCCTCGTGGGCTGGGTGCACACGGAAGAGGGGTGCTCTGTGCTGCCCAGACCCCAAGGCAGCCGCTGGTTGCTGCAGGGCCTGGGCCCCGGCCCGGGTCTCACGCGGTGTGTTTTCTTCAAGGCACCTGTCCCACCTCGACTTGCTCCACGAGGGCCCTTCTTTTCTCATCTCACCAGGGAGGCCGGGGCAGGGGGCAGGGATCTCTGCCTTCTTTTCTGCCGCTCTACCCAGAGAGCCCCACGTGCACGTGGCGGGTGTGGGAAGGATGGGGGAGCAGGTGGGGGCGCAGACAGGAGAGGTGCTAACCAGACACAGAAGGCGCCCCGCTTGCCTGGGCCAGAAGGACGAGAAAGACCCCCAAGTGGGCAGAGCTGGTTTCAGGGGGTACTGCCGCCTGGGGAGGCAAAGGACGCTGCTGGTGGGGGCTGAGTGGGAGGGTCTCTCCCCCTCCCTGAGTCACATGACCTGCCTCTGCACTCAGTGTGGCTCCCCTGCCCCCACCCCCACCCCCCACGCCAGGGGAAGGTGGGGCTGGGGGCCCAGGGAGAAGGGCCTGGGCTCTCTTCAGGCCACTGCTGGCCTTTCCTACCAACTCAAGAGGTCCATCCAGGGCAGGTCACCCCGGGCCCTGGCCGGCCGGAGACGGCTCGTGCAGCAAATGAGGCCTGCTGCCCACTCCTGGGACCAACTTCTGAAAGCTTACCCTGAACTTCTGGTCTGATTTCCCGAGTCTGTGTTAACCCCCGTGCAGAACAACAGCATTCCTTAAACGCCTGTCATTCCCACGGTACGCTCTCTTCCTTAAATAGATGTACTTCTCACCTAATTTAAACATGTTCCTCAGGGACCGGGAACATGAGCATCTCTTGCCGTGGACAAGAGCTCGTGTCCACGAAGTGCGGCTCCCGCGGCGTGGCACCCGATGCAGCGTGAGCCATTATTTCTCCCGCTTTACAGGTGGGGAAACTGAGGCACGCAGCAATGGAAACACTCGCTTCAGTAAGGGTGAAAGCCAGGCTCAGTCCAGGAGATCTGACTCCAGAGTCCACACCGTCAGCCACAGGGCTCCACCGTGGCCCTGGAGGAGGTAGCTATAAAAACCGACACGGCGCATAAAGACAAAACACTGTTGCTTAAACTTTAAATATTTTTGAAAAGGGATTTCTGGTTTCCAGATGGAAAAGTGGGCACGTCTTCCCCCACAGACAGAAAAACCACGACAGAGATAGAAAGACATTTTAAAATAGAAGAGCTGAAGACAAGAAAGTGAAACCGACAGACGTCCTGGACAAAAGGTTTTGGGGGACGCACCGTGGTGAGAGGGGGCCATGGCCACAGGGCAGTACTTGGACAGACGTGTGAGGACGATGACCTTTCCGAACTGAAGGCACTCAGGGAGTGCCGGGAACGGGAAAGAAGAGGCCAGGTGGTGAGGTCGGAGGGTCCCGAGGCAAAGAGAAAAGCTCAGAGCTGCCGGAAGGACAAGACCGTGTGCTCGCCCCCCAGGGAGACCGGGACCAGCACCGGGAACAGCACGATGAAAACTGCCTTTGAACGCTGGACTCCACACGCGAGTAAACTCTCATTTAAAAGCGATAAGGAAAACACGGCATTTTCAACAAGCCGGGGCTCAGAAGGCTGGCATCTCACCAGGCCCCATGTGGGACCTAACCAACAGGCAGAGAAACCACACCACACCGTCGCCTCTCAGAAACCCACACACGGGATGCACGAGTTCACAATTTTAATGCGTCAAAGTCGCCAGTATCTTTTTTCAGGCTGGTGCTTCTTGGCCCTGTTTCACGCAACTTTCCCCGCCTTGGGATCAGAAATATGGTCTCCTGGATTATTTTCTAGAAGCGTGACAATTTTGCCTCCCACCTAAAAAATTTTTTAAGCTGGGATGAAATATACATAACATGAAATTTACCATCTTAACCATTTTTGAGTACACAGTTGGGTGGTATTAAATACACTCACCTGTCCCTCATCCCCACCATCCATCCCCACGATCCTTTGAACCTTGTAGGAACCGAGAGACCCTGTACCCAGGAGGCAGTAGCTCTCCACTGGCCCTGCCCCCCGCCCCGGGCCACCGCCGTCTACCCTCTGTCTCTACGGCTTCCGCGACACCAGGTAACTCACACGGGTAGAATCCCACAGTGCTTGCCTTCTCGCGACTGGCTTATTCACCGACTCTCCGTCCTGCAGTTTCATCCATGATGTCGCAGGTGTCAGCGTCTCCCTTCTTCGATGACTGAGCACCATTCCGCTGTGTGCACGTATCAGATTTTGTTTATCCGTGGCCGCGGGGGCGGCTTCCACATTTTAGCTACTGTGGAGGATGCGGCTGGGACATGGGTGTCTCCTCAGGACCCTGCTTTCACCTCCTTTGGGCTACACTCAGAGGTCAAATTGCTGCATCGTGTGGCAGCTCGAATTTCGATGTTCTCAGGGACTGCCATACTGTTTTCCATGGCGACTGAACGAATTTACGTTCCCAGTAACGTACGAGGTGTGGGGGTGCCGATTTTTCTACATCACCTTGCTTGCTCTTGTCACTAAATCCTAGCCGTCCTGGTGGATATGAACCAGTATCTCACGGTGGTTTTAATTTGCGTTTTCCTGACAACTGGCGATGTGGAGCATCTTTTCATGTGTTTGTTGGCTACCTGTATGTCATCTTTGGAGGAATGTTTATTCCTTTGCCCCCTTGTTTTTAATTGGATTGCTAGGACTTTTTTGTTGTTGACTTTAAGAAGTTCTCTGTATTTTCTGGATTTTAATCCTTTGTCAGATGTATCGTTTGCATATATGTTCACCCATCATGTGCACTGACTTTTACTCTGTGGATAGTGTCTTTGGGTGCACAAAATTAAAAAAAAAATTTTTTTTTAAATGTTTATTTCTGAGACAGAGAGAGACAGAGCATGAGTGGGGGAGGGGCAGAGAGAGAGGGGGACACAGAATCCGAAGCAGGCTCCAGGCCCGGAGCTGTCAGCACAGAGCCCAACGCGGGGCTCAAACTCACAGACTGCGAGATCATGACCTGAGCTGAAGTCGGACGCTCAACCGACTGAACCACCCAGGCGCCCCACGGATGCACAAAATTTTTAAATTTTTATGAAGTACTATTTGGTTATTTTTTTCTTTTGTTACCTATGGTTTTGGTGTCATATCCAAGAATAAATTGCAAATCCAGCAGGAAGAGAGGTGCTAGCCCATGGGGGGGAAGGATATTTTCCTCCTCCACTGACAACAGCCCAGCCAATGAGAGTCAGAGCTCTACCAATGAGACAATCACAGCCCAGCCGATGAGAGATGGTCACAGCCCAGCCAATGAGAGATGGTCACAGCCCAGCCAATGAGAGATGGTCACAGCTCAGCCAATGAGAGATGGTCACAGCCCAGCCAATGAGAGTCAGAGCTCAACCAATGAGACAATCACAGCCCAGCCAATGAGAGATGGTCACAGCCCAGCCAATGAGAGTCACAGCTCAACCAATGAGACAATCACAGCCCAGCCAATGAGAGTCAGAGCTCAACCAATGAGACAATCACAGCCCAGCCAATGAGAGTCACAGCTCAACCAATGAGACAATCACAGCCCAGCCAATGAGAGACAGTCACAGCCCAGCCAATGAGAGACGGTCACAGCCCAGCCAATGAGAGACTGTCACTGCCCAGCCAAGGAGAAGCCCCCGTGAAAAGCCTCCTTTTCCCCTGTTCTGGGGACTTGCCTATGGTTGGTTGTGCTGTAGCTTTTTTTTTTTTTTTCCAGGATTACAGGTCTCTGCTAGTCCCAAATAAATCCATTTTTGCTGGTAAACTAACTGGCAGTTTATATATATATATACACACATACACACACATACATATATGTACATACACATATATACATACGTATATACATACATATACATACATGTATATGTATATGTATATGTATATGTATATGTATATGTATACGTAGTTTACTTATTTGAGACAAAGACAGAACGCGAGGCAGGGAGGTCAAAAAGGGAGGGAGAGAGGGAGAATCCCAAACAGGCTCCACACTGTCAGCACAGAGGCCCACGCGGGGCTTGATCTCACAAACTGAGATCGTGACCTGAGCCGAGATCAAGAGTCGGACGCTTAGCCGACTGAGCCACCAGGTGCCCCTGGCAGTTTTATGTTTTAGGACTTTTATTAGGGTGGGTGGTTTCCACGTATTTCTGGCTTGTGGAAGGTCTTTATCATGAAAGGGCATTGAATTCTGCCAAATGTTTCTTCTGCATCCGTTGAGACGATGATGTGTTTCCCCCGCTTTATTCTGCCGATGTGGTGTATCACACTGACGTGTGTGTGCGGAACCATCCTTGCATCCCATGAATAAACCTCACGTGGTCATGGCGTATGATTTTCTAACAACTTCTGAGTCAGTTTGCTAGTATTTTGGTGGGTGTTTCTGCACCATTGCTCATGTGGCTACTGGTCTGGGGCTCTCTTTCCCTACAGTGTCTTTGTCTGGCTTTGGTGGCAGTGCAGCGTCACAGAACAAGCTAGGAAGTATTTCCTCCTCTTCATAGGTTTCTTGAAAAAGTTTAAAAAAAACCTTTTTTTTCTTTTTTAACATTTATTCACTCTTGAGAGATGGAGAGAGACAGAGCATGAGCAGGGAAGGGACAGAGAAAGAGAGGGAGGGAGGCACAGAATCCGAAGCAGGCTCCAGGCTCCGAGCTGTCAGCACAAACCCCAATGTGGGGCTTGAACTCATGAAACGTGAGATCATGACCTGAGCCGAAGTCTGACGCTCAACTGACGGAGCCACCCAGGCACCCCAGTTTTTTGGAAAAGTTTAGGAAGGACTGGGGTTAGTTCTCCAAAATGTTTGGTAGAATTCACCAGTGAAGCCATCGGGTCCATGGCTTGTCTTTGTTGGGAGAGTTTTGATCACTGGTTCAATCTCCTCACTACTTCTAGATCTATTAGGATTTCCCATTTCCTCCTGATTAATCTTGGTAGCTTTTTTTCTTTTAAGGTTTTAACTTAAATTCCAGTTAGTTAAACTAAAAACATAGCGATGGGGTCTCGGTAGGTTCTGTGTTTCTAGAAATTTGCCCATTTCATCTTAGTTATACATTTTTTTTTTTGGCATGTAATTGTTCATAGTACTCTCTTATAACCATTGTTATTTCTGTAGAATCGGCAGTAATGTCCCTCTTTCAATATGATTTTAGTATTTGTGTCTTCCCTCTTTTTCTTAGCCCACAAAACTAAAGGTTTGCCGAATTTGTCAATCTTTACAAAGAACCAAGTTTTGGTCTTGATTTTTTTCCTACTGTTTCTCTGTTTTATTAAGCCCGGCTCTCATCTTCATGATTTTTTCCCTTCTGCTAGCTCTAGCTACTTACTTCTCCCTTTTCTGGTTCCTTATGCTGTAAAGTTGGATTGCTGGTTTGTCTTTCTTTAAAAACAAATTTTTTGTTAATGTTTATTTGTTTTTGAGACAGAGAGACAGAACATGAACCGGGGAGGGGCAGAGAGAGAGGGAGACACAGAATCCGAAGCAGGCTCCAGGTTCTGAGCTGTCAGCACAGGGCCCAACGTGGGGCTCGAACCCACGAACCGTGAGATCATGCCCTGAGCTGAAGTCGGACACTCAACCCACTGAGCCACCCAGGCCCCCATCTCCTCCTGCTTTCAAATTCCTTGTCTTTGGGTCTGGAAGTTTGATCACAACGTCCTTGGTGTTTGTTGAGCTTCC
Source organism: Leopardus geoffroyi (assembly GCF_018350155.1). Classification (NCBI taxonomy): domain Eukaryota; kingdom Metazoa; phylum Chordata; class Mammalia; order Carnivora; family Felidae; genus Leopardus; species Leopardus geoffroyi. The sequence continues at coordinate 114,799,543 of NC_059329.1, read as the reverse complement.
TGGAAGCTTATATTCATGTCAAATTTGGGAGGCTCCCAGGCGTTACTTCTCCGAATATTCTCTTTGCCCCTTTCTCTCTCTCTTTGCCTTCTGGGACTCCCACAGCGGGTGTGTTGGTCAGCTTGCCGGTGTCCCACAGATCCCTTAGGCTCTGTTCACTTTGATCTTTTTTCTTTCTCTTCCTTGGACTTGACCATTTTCTTTGTCCTATCTTCAAGTTCACTATTTTTTTTCTTCTGCCTGCACAATTTTGTCTTGGACCTCCTCTAGTGAATTTTTCATTTCAGTTATTGTGCTTTTTACCTCCAGAATTTGTTTGGTTTCTTTTTAGGTTTGTATTTGTATTTGTATTTCCATTTTGTTCACGCACGGTTTTCTTGACTTTCTCCACAACTTCTGTCAGTTGTTTTAAAGTCTTCATCTAGTGCATCTGCTATTGGGTCTTTTCAGAGAGAGTTTCATTGATTTATTCTTCCTTTTTATAAACCATACTTTCTGCTTTCTTTGTATGCATTATGATTTTTTTATTGAAGGCTGGACACGTGAACTGAAGAATGTGGTAACCCTGGAAATCAAATTCTCCCCCTTCCCCAGGTTGGCAGTTTGTGTTGCTTTTATGTTATTTTTAAAATTATTGTTATACACTGTCCTGTGCCAAGGATCAGACCAACCTGTAAATGTAATGTCTGCTCGGGTCTTTTCCTAGCCTTCTCCTGGGCATCCCAGGTCATGTTCTAATTTTCCCCTTATTTGCAGTTGTTTTGAATGTCTCAGTCTTTAGTCTCTGGTTCCCAGAAAGGGAAAAAGAGAAGAATGAAGAAGGGAAGGGCACTAGCCCTTTAAATTCTTGGGAAGTCACTTTAGCTGACGGGGGAGGAGCTGTGACAATGGCGGTGGGGGGGGGGCGGCGCTGAGGGGGAACAACAGCAGTGGCTCCCTGGCCGTCTGCACCTCTGTGGTCAGAAGCAGCAAACAGCCGTCAGAGCACAGATCCCCAGGATTTGGAGGGCAGGGTCCTTCTTGGCCACCCTGGCTCCCGCAGGTCCTACACAGGCTGTTTCCAGAACACGTGCGTGCGTGACCGCCTGCCTGGGGCCGGGGGTCAGGTGGGTAGCTGCCGTTGTCCTAACATTGGCTGAAATGGACTGCGACGTGCTTTCTAGGAATTCCCCTGAATGTTGCAGGCCTTCAACACACTCCAGGGTTCAAAACGGCTCCATGGGACGGGTTCTGCCTGTGCAGATGTTGTCCGGGTGGGGAGGCGGGCTCTCCCTTCACAGGGCCTCTCTGCCATCTTTCCAGAATCTTCCTGCCTTTACATGTTGAATTACGTTCCGAGTCCCCCCAGAATTGACTGAACGTGGCCCAGAGCAGGGGCCTAACTCCCCTCATTTCGCGTCTGGCTAACTGTGCCAGCACAAGGTACTAGAAGCCCCTCTGGGCCTTGCCGTGCTGTCACCTGCGCTCCGGTCTCTGTTCTGTCCCACTGGACCCTCCGTCTGTCATCTAAGTACAGACAACTGTCCTTACTGTCTTCACACCCTGTTGTTTCTTTTACGAGAACGCCTTGACTCTCCTTAGCCGTTGGGACTCCCACGTGCTTAGAATCAACCTCCCAAGTTTCACCACCACCAAGAGGCGGGACTTGTGGGCCGGGGGATCAGGCCGAGGTAAGTTACCTCGAGGGAAACTAACACCTTCACATACTATTGCAATCCACGAACACAGCACGCCCCTCCGTTTATTGTGGCTCCCACCCTCCAACCCCACGGTGCTGCCTGAAATACTCACTTGCTGGAAGCATCTCTCTGGGGTCCTCCTTTCCACTGTCCTATTTTCAAAACCTTCAGAAAGAACTTTTAAACATATGCTGTTAGCATCTCAGGGCTGTCTTCAGTGGGATGGTCCCAACAAACCTCACTGGCTGTGTTCCTGGAAGGAGGTGTTCCCTCTCAGCGAGGGCTATCGGCCTCAGAGGGAGTCTTTCCCCTTCCCACGGGGGCCGCTGTGGCCTCATCGCAGAGCCTGCCCGTGAGCCGGCGGGGATGCTCCCGTGGAGGTCTGCGTCTGCTCACTGAGGGTGGCCGGGCCACACTGGCCATCCCCGGCTCAGAGCTGACTCCTCGAAGGGCTCTCCCGCGAGAGGCCGGCACCGGCACTGCGTCCCCACGGACAGGGGTGACGGGCTCCGCCGGGTGGTGGAAGGACACCTCCCCCTCACCGCCACCCTGAGGCCGCGCGTCGGTTGCACTCTCTGCCTGGGCAAGCCGCTCTCCGCCTTGCCCCATTTCTCCCTGGGAGGTCAAGGGGAAGAATGTCTCCATAATCTGGGTCACTGAGGGATGAGGGCTGGCTGCCGCTCCTCCCAGACTGTGCCCACGGAGGCCCCGTGACCGCTGGGTGCTGCCTCAACCCCCGGACACTCCGCCCTCATCTCGATCCAAGTCCCCCGTCCAGCCCCAATGCAGGGCCTACGGTGCCCCCCTCCCCGCCCGAGGGGTCCCGATGCCTCAGTCATCTCCTGGCACCCTCACCACTTGCGCGGCACCGTGATCCCGCCTGGTCCCAGGCCGGCTTCTGCAACCCGGCTGAGGCCTGCGTGTCACTGTCGAGGGAACCCAGCTCTACCCCCGAAGGCGTCCTGTGTGGCTCACAAGGGGCACGGGGGCAGGACAGGTTGTAGCCTTTTCTAGAACCCCGCCGGTGTGTTCCACTCTGACGACTCTCCCCAAGCCCGATCCTGTGAGGGGCTCTGGCAGGCGCCCACAAGAGCTGAGTGACCCCTGTGCCACAGCAACTTGCTTCGGAGTCTGGGTAACCTGGGGGTCACGTCCTCGTTCTCCCCGACCGTCCAGCTCGTCTGGGGCCTGCTCGTCTGGGAACCGCGGAAGCATGGGGCGTGGAGTTTCGAGGTGGGTCAGCTTTGAGGGCAGAGCCCCACCCAGCCCGGGGCCCAGGCCTCACCCTCCTCCCCTACGCCCCTCAGTCCACGCCGCACGTACCCCACCCTGCCTGCACAGGCATGAATGCCACACGCCGTGTTCATCCCACCCGCATGAACCCAATGGAGTTAGCGACTCATCGCAAGGTCTGTACGTTTTCACTTTCCCTTCACACGTGAGGTCTTCTGCTTTAACTCTGCTGATGCCCACGGTTAACAGGCACCGGACGTTACAGCTTAGTAGCAAGACGGTTTGGGCTCCACCAGGGTGAGCGTCTTCCAGGAGCCGACCGCCTCGTGCCACCACACACGCGCTCCCGGCCACGCTGTGCGCTCGCGTCCCGGGTCGGGTCTGCTCCACGGCCGCCAGCGGAAACGTGGGGCCAGTGCCTGCTCCTGGGGGCTCTGCCGTGTGGTGCTCCCAGGTCTCCCCCCCCCCCGCCCCCCGCCGAGAGCTCCCAGCCTCCCCTAAAACCAGCTGCGGCTTTCCTCCCACAAAGACTGCTCTTCAGAAACGAACCGTTCAACGGGTGTTTGGGGATTATTTTCAAAAGCAAAAATCGAAGAGATCATGCTAACAATAAACCCTCAGCACCAGGGAAGACGCCCAGAAGGGCTGGGGTCTGCGCGCACCCAAGCGCCGGGCGCCACCCGCACTCGCGCACGGCAGGTGACCGGAGGGAATTCTCGTTTACTCCAGGGCCGCAGCGGACGTGAGGCCAGGACTGAAGCCCTCCATGCCTGTCTGGGCGCAGGGGAAACCACAGCCACGAGCAGCAGACCGGCTCTCCCGGGCTCCCCTCCCCCACAAGACAGCATCTGCCATGAGGACGGTGGGAAGGTGAAGGATGATGCGCGTCAGTCCAGAGGGTCTGGGAGGCGCGGGAAGGAGCAGGGAGTTGCCAGGTGGCTCAACAAGGGGACGCTGAGGAGAGGCTAAGGGAGGCCAGTGTCTGTGCAAAGGCCCTGGGGCGGGGGGCTTGCCGGCAGTGGCTGGAGCAGGGTTGGGGAGTGGGTGTAGGAGAGGATCCGGAGACCCTTGCAGGGGCTCTGGCCTGCCGGGCGTTCTGGGCACACGAAGGACGCGACCCAGCCTGAGCAGGTGCGAGGGCAGAGGCGGGAGGACGTCCAGAGGTGAGAGGAGGATTCCCCAAGCCCCCACCTCCTGCATCCTCGGTCCTGCCTCTGCACACACGTCCCCACTCCTGTCCCAAAGCCCCTCTCCTGGCCACGCCCCCAGCTGGGCCTTCTCCCACCGGAACCCTGAGCACTCTGAGCTGGACCCGACGTGGAAATGCTCCTGGGGGCCCCGCAGTGACACGCGCCGTGTCCACACCCCGGCTCACCCCCTGGGGCCCCGCGACACAGGCGGAAGAGCCCTCCCCACAGGCCCTGCCTCACCCTCTCCTCCCGCCTCTCTGCCCCGGCCCAGGGCGAGCACCTGCCAGGAGCTGGGGCCAGGGTCTGCTCTCAGACATCTCTCTCGCTTGTGTGGAGGTGCGAGGGCCGTGGGCACTGGGAGGGCAGACAAGCCATCTGCTGCAGACTGAACGAGCCCCCCAAGGTCCTATGTGGAAGCCTGACCCCCAGTGTGATGGCGTCCGGACGCGCGGCCTTTGGCAGGTCACGAGGTCATGACGCGCAGCCCCCAAGACAGGATTGGCGCCTGGTAAAGAGGTCCCAGTGGGCCACTTCCCTTCTGTGATGTGAGGACGCAGGGAGAGGACGGTCCTCTCCAGACACCAAATCATGGGCGTCCAGCCTCCAGAGCGGTGAGAAAGCAGTGTCCACCGTTACGTCCCTTCTGCGGTGTCCTCTTAACAGCAGCCGGCCGGACGCGCAGACGGAGACACCACCTCCACTTGCAGACGAGACGATCGTGCATTCGGAAAACCATGGAGCCAGTGCACAGAAGGAGCGGTGGCAGACGGCGCCACACGGGCCAGCAGCCTCCCCCACCCTGACGATGCGCAGCCACGACAGCAAACGACAACCGGGGCGTGAAGGTTACGAGGTGGCGCTCTCAGGGGCAGCACGGCTCAGGGGATCACGGGCTCGGGGGCCAGAGCCCAGGCTGCCTCTGGGACAGCTCGGGACCATGCGCTGCCAGGCTGGCTCCTGGCAGTTCGACCCAGCCCAGAACCGCCCTTGAGGGTGCCAAGGAGGGGACCCCAGGGCTCAGCCTGTGCCCCCGGGGCGGCACAGCCTCAGACACCGGCCCCAAGCACGTTGGAATAGCAGACGCCCAGACGGCAGGGGGAAGGGCGCGGGGCCCTGGGGGGCGGCCATCTGCAAGGACAGGCTTCAGACATCGGGGCTCTGGGGGCAAGCTGGAGGGGCCGCTGGGGAGGACGTGTGCTCACACGGAAGAGCAGAGGGCCGCCCGCCTTCTCGACGGGTGGCCGGGACCCTCCCCGCATCCAGCGCTGTCGGCTGGAGGAGAGGCTGTGCTCCCCATGGACGGCCCGACAACACTGTGCCAAGCAGACAGGACAGTGACCCCAGCCCTTCCCAGGGGCACCCCGGGATCAGATGGGCCACCAGGGCCCCGTTACCATCCGCGTCTACGGGGCCACAGACCCACCCGCCGTCATGTCTCGGCTGAGGGCACGGCTGCGACACCGGCAGACCCCACCAGTGATCCCCTTGATGTTGAGTAACAGCTCCTGCGGTTAAGGGGGAGCCCCGAACCCCAGATCTGTGTCACACCGTCATGGGCACTGGGTGCCACGCTCTGTGGGGCGCATGTGGCTCTTGAACCACTCCACGGTCTCCTGGGCAGTGTGCAACCCGCCGGCAGTCTGCCCGTTCAGCTGCCGTGTCCAGTGGCTGTGTCTCACTTCCGGCGGTTGCGGACTTCTTTCCGGTCTCTCAACCTCTCGTCCTCTGCTCCCACTCTGCGTTTTGTCCTGTTTTCCCATTTGAAGTCCCCGCTGGTGTTCGGGGCAGGTCTGAAGGTCTCGTGCTCCCAAGCCGTGCTTCACGGCCGCTCCCGTGCACACAGAAGTCCTGGGGCTGTGTGCCCGCTCGGTCCCTGGAGGCCGGGCCCACACCGTGTCCTTCCAGGAAGAACGTGTTTCTGCTCCCGGCACGCAGCATGATCTCTCCTCGGGGGCTCCCAGGGCTGCGGGCTTCCAGCAATCTCCGGCTTGCCTCCTGGGGCTGCCTTCCCTTCCAGCTCCCTCTCGCACCAGCCGGACAGCGGCCCCTCCATCGGGAGCCAGGCCCGTGGCCTTGAGAAGGCTCGTCCTGGGTGCCTAGGACCACAGAACCTGCCAGCACGACGGAGCGCCTGCCTCGCGGTGCGCATCTGGGGAACGTTGGGGAGCAGACGGACGGACCCCCCGTCCCCCCCAACGCTCCATGCAGCCCCCACAGACGCTCGGGGATGTCTTCTTCTAGCTCAGCCCTGCAGTGAGCTCGGCCTCGCTGGCACTCTGGGTGCTGCGTCCAGGGTCCGAACGAGGCGTGCTCCTGGCTTCCTCACGTGCCGTCGGCATGAGCTGTGGCCGCTGTGGGCAGAAGGCATTTATGGGGACACAGAGCCAGCGGCAGCGAGCCCCGTGGAGCAGCACACCCTGCGGGACCCCACCTCGGGGACGGGGTGGGGGCACGGGGCCACCTCCCTTGCGGGCCGGGCCGTGAAGGCCGGCCTGCTGCCGCAGCCCCTCGGGCACGCGGGCGCCCTCCGGAGACCCACTCGGAGCCCGAGTCCCCGGAGGTGAGGTCGTGACCCCAGGCGCAAACGCAGGACAAGTCCCACCCGCGGCACCGGGGCCTCCTCCCCGTCCCTGGAATCCAAACCGCAAACCTCCTGCCCTTTCAGGGTAACGTTCTGAACCGAGCCAGCGGCTTTTCCCTCTAGTCGTACATCCTGCAAGTGATTTATTAGCCAGTGTGCTCCAAGCAAAGTGAAAAACCACTCGGGAACCAAGACGGTCAAGTTTCATCGGAGGAGTTTAATTCTCTATTTTTATAGATATCATTTATTAAATTAGAAGGCTGATAAGCAAAAATATATTTTACAAAGATAGATCTGGACTCTGCACCCCAACAGACACTCGAGAAAGCTCTGAGGATCGTTCCCGCCAGCACGCCGCACACGTGCCGCTGGAGGGGGTCTGTTCGCCGAAGGAGCCGCGGGAAGAACCCACGTGCACAGACACCGCGTCCTCACCGCCCTGACAGCGCCGGGGCTGCCACCAGAGGAAACGCCACCGACCAGCTCGCGGAGGGCGGAGGCCCCGGGCCCCGGGCACCAGTAGCCGCCCTGGCTCGTGGGAGTCCGTGGTGGCCACGCCGCGGCCGCTTCGGAGGAACCGTGCCGTCCCCCAGGAGGAGCGGGCCGCCACAGGCACGAGCCCACACGCGGGACAGCGGGGCGCGCAGGAGGAAAGGACAGCCTAGCACAGGCAGCAATGGCCGGCTGGGTGCAGGCTCTCTAGGACGCCACAAACACGGTGTTGGCAAGAAAAGGGGAGCAGAAGCGACAGGTTCAGGGTCCCTCTCCTGCCAGCCCAGGCCCTGTGAGCTAGCCTGGTGCCTGTCCCCGAGGGGAGCACGTCCCTGACACGCACAAACACCCCCACAGCTTTAAGGCAGAAGGCGGCACTGGGGCCCGGGGGGACCTGGGGTCCCGGATGCGTGTCCGTGAAGGTCGCCCCCAAGTGAGAGCCGCGGGCCTGCCCAACGCTTTCGCCCGTTTGGGGAGGAATCTGCGCGAGGACGCGGGCCCAAACCGTCCGATGAGGGAACTCCTGCTTCGCGAGAAGGCAGGGCGCCCACGTCCTAGCCGGTGGTCGGGACTCAGTGGAGGCAAATCTTCATGGAGAACCCTCGCCTGGTGAGGCCGCCACGCCAGCCGGACACGCTCCTTCAGGCTTCTGTGCGCCGACCCCGGGCCACCACGCACTCGCCGCTGGCGGCAGCATCCTCCAACCGACAGGAGGCCCCGCGTGCAGCGAAGGCTGGACGGAGTCCGGTCCCCAGGCCGAGCCTTCGCAGGGCCACACCGTTGGGGGCTGCGGGGCCCACGGCAACAAGACCGTCTGGAGGCAAGTGTGCGTGCACGCGCCTGGGCTAAGCAGTGCCCGAGACCCCTCCCACGTTGCACATTTCCACAAGGTGTCCCCCACCCCGTCCCGTCCTGTGGTCACAACGGGAGCCTCGGCCGCCACGCGGTCCACAGCGCCGCACATGCACCCCTTGCCTCTAGGAAGCCTTAAACCTTCATCGGTTTGCTATTTTTTTTGTCCAAACTGAACCCACAGGACTGGTACACGTTTACTTAAATCAACGTCAGTTGTAAGCCAACGGTTCCTGATACCCTTTAATAAACAAATACAAAGTACTGCCCCTTCTACTTTTCACCCTCGGTTTTACGTTCTGTTCCAAGAGCTGGTCAGGGAGCGGAGGGGCAGTCCCTCGGAAAAACAGCCCACAAAATCGGCGTGAGACACAGCAGGAAAACGCTTAGCGGGGTCCCCAGGGCAGCCCTGCTCCAGAGCCCACGGGTGGGGACAGGCGGGTGGACGGACATCAGCGCTGAACCTGCTGCTGGCTGGCAACACAGAGGTCAGCTTGCCCAGGACGCTGGTGAGCGGCCCTGGACCACAGACAAGGAACAAGGGACGGACGTGAATTTGAAGCTTGACTCGTAAAAACCATCCCAATCGGCTGTCAATGTTCTATGTGCCTGAAATACAAGGTCTACCCCGACTGAGTAAAGTAACCGCATGCCATCGTCAAACCAGGAGGGCACGGGACGCTTTCTAAAGCGCCGGCAGAGTCAGGCTGCTCGCACGGAGCGCTCTCGGGACAGCGTGCGGAGAAGCACACGGCACTTGAAGACACACGTCCCTAAGCGGCAGGGGGGAGAGCGTGTGGACAGGACACGGCCCCCGTGCCCACTCTTCTCCCGACAAAGCGAGGGACAGGCCCGCCCACACCCGCACCCAAGCAGTGGTGGCACTCAGTGGCTGGGGACCAACGACCCGCATGCATCCCAGACGAGGGTGAGGACTGGGGCTACAGATGGCTGAGAAAAAAGGCTACATGGGGCTCCTTCACAGGAACGGGGAGGGGGGCGGGGCTGGCAGGTCGAGAGGGGCAGAGGCAGCGTGGCGGCCGGGGCCCTAAGACTCTTCGCCCATCTGGAGCAGGGAGTTGATGGCCGCGTCCCTGTCCCCTCTCTGGGCTTCCAGCACGGAGCGGATCACCTCCCGGTCCATGTTGGGGAACATGTCCTGGATGGCCTTCAGGTCCTCCTCGCTGCAGCGGGGCTGGGTGCTCACGGCTGCCGGGGGCAGGGCCACGGGCACCACGCCAGGGCCGCACACGGCGGGCACACCTGCAAGTGAGATGCGGTTGAGGGGCACCCACGATGGTACTGACGCCCACACCGAGCTCCGGCCCACGGCCCCACGCACGACTCCACCGCCCGCGGCCTTCCTCCCCAGCAGGTGCTCGCCATCCCAGAGCCGGGACGCGCCGCTCGAGCTGCGGTCTCTTAAAGTCCCGGATCATACCGCAGGGGCCCGCCTGCGGGACCTGAAGGCCACAAAGCGATTCTGCCAGGGAACGGCCGGCACAGGGGGTGGACGGCCCGCTGGTGACCACGGCGCGGGCCGTGTACCAGGCGGGTCCCTCTGCCGCCCCCGAGCACGCTAGCGAAACCCAAGAGCCAGGCACGCACCCGCGAGCATTTCTTATCACACGCCAAGCCGGGAGGAACCGCGGACCCAGCTCTCCAGTCCACTGTCTACAGGATGGATGGAAACACGGGCAGAACAGCGGCGGAGGATTTTCCAGACCAGGGGGCACCTTTCGCCATCTCTTAGGAACTGGCGTCCTTCACGCCCTGGCTCCACGGCCACCGTGCCTCCCAGGTACTACTTTGGCGCAGGAAAACCCGGAAGCAGAGAGAACTTCTGAAAGGCTCTTTCTTAGCGCTCCCAGGATCAGCTCCCCCATGGGACCCCCACCCCACCCCTGCAGCTCATGGGTCTGCCTGCTGGGGGGGGGGGGGTTGCACCTATAGTTAGCCCCCTCCCGTGGGGGCCACAGCTCAAAGGTTCTGCCCGCCCTCCGGAAGCAGGGTCCGCAGACACACGCATCACGTACGCGCACACCCATGCACACAAACACCGCAGGTCACACGTGCGCACGCACACACTCGCACACACTTCACTCGTCACACACATGCACACCCTCCTGATGAGGTCAGGGAAGTCTGTGTTCGCAGCAAAGGAGATGCTGCGGCACAAACTTCACGCAAACAGGGGCAGCGGGTGCAAGTCCTCGTTTGCGGGAAACGCGACTGGGGCCGGTGGCGCCTCGGTCCGAGACGTCCAGGCAGAAACGACTTCCTCTCCTTGGTAACTTCCCGCAACTCCATGTCCCAAAGCTTATCGATGCACGTCAAAAGAGAAGTTCAAAGTCTCCAATTACACAGAAGTCTGGCCTTTCCCAAAATAAACATTTTAGGGCAAACTTGAGCACAAAGTTCTCATATATACAATGAACTAAGAAACCAGAAAAAGGCCTGCGACACATCTGGTCTCCTGAGAAGGCAGACTTTCCGTTAACCGAATGTGTCCTGGTGCCGCTGGCCGTGTGGGTCCCCGCACGTCCCCCAGAAACACGTGTGAGGTCCCCACCCGGGCACACGTGAACAAGATGGCCGTCGGGAGCAGCGCCCGGAGAAAAGAGGTACAGGCACAGACCCCAGGAGGGGCCCCGTGACCACGGAGGCAGAGGCAGCGAGGCAGCCACAGCCCAGGCCGCCTGAGCCCCAGAAGCTAGAGGGGACCACAAGGGTCCCACCCCAGCACCTCTGCTGCCGACTCCCGGGGGCACGGCCCGCCCATGCCTCGACTTTGTGCTTCGGCCTCCAGAAGGGCGAAAAGAGATTCCTGCTGCCTTAGGCTATCACTGTCTGTGGGACTCTGTTACAGCCGCCCCGGGCGCTCATACCTTTGGCGAGCCCCACAAGGTGCCTGTTCGTCCTCCAACCTCCAACGAGGGGCAGTTAAACCATAAGCTCACACAGACCCTTTAACCGCCACAGGGAAGGGCGCCACTGAGACCCAAGGACAGAGGTCCTCACACTGACCTCAACGCAAAGCAGGGCTCCCCATGGCACTGTGCTCTGACCCAACTCCCTGCACCGTGCCATCTCAGGTAGAGGCCACCGTGACCCGGGGCCGCCCCGCCTCCCTTCTCTCAGGGAGGGATCACCGTCCTGCCTGCCCACCTGCTGCCGCCTCTTCCGTTCTGCCTACTTTTACGGCCATCTACCGCAGGGGCTGGTGAAGTCCAGTCACCGTTGCGGCCAGGAGCGGGAGTCAGCCAACAGCTGACATTAGAGTTTGAAAATTCAAAGGCGTGAAAGCTACAGTCCAATTGGATTTTGCCGTACAGCCACAAATTGCTACTTTTATAAAAGTGAATGAACACGACACAACAGGAACATCAGGGCATACGGTTCACTCTGCCCCACAGAGCGTGATCTTTCGTGCCGATAACGCATACGCTAACATGTTTAGAAATTACGTTTCCATACCTTGTCAACTTCAACTTGCCAATGATCAAGGGAAAAAAACCCTATATTCCACAGACGCATAAAAGATTCAAATATGGGGCGCCTGGGTGGCGCAGTCGGTTAAGCGTCCGACTTCAGCCAGGTCACGATCTCGCGGTCCGGGAGTTCGAGCCCCGCGTCAGGCTCTGGGCTGATGGCTCAGAGCCTGGAGCCTGTTTCCGATTCTGTGTCTCCCTCTCTCTCTGCCCCTCCCCCGTTCATGCTCTGTCTCTCTCTGTCCCAAAAATAAATAAACGTTGAAAAAAAAAAAATTAAAAAAAAAAAAAAAAAAAAAAAAAAGATTCAAATGTAAGACCAGACCCTCGTGTTTGGAAGGGCCCCACGAGTCACATGCAGACAGGGCTCAGCCTCCACGCTGCACTACGAGAGCCCGGGGCAGGAGAAGTGGCACGCACCTGTGATGGGCACGTAGCCGACACCTTGCTGGTACACAGTGGGCATCAGGACCACAGGCTGAGGCGGCATCATCACGGCAGCCGGCAGCGCCTAGAACACACCAAGGACGATCACAGGGTCACAGAAGAACACAGCACACACCGAAACCTCCCGTGTGGCCCTGCCCACGTGGATGTCCCAACACTGCCCTGGCGGAAGGTCGGGGCGAGTGGTTCGGCTACAGGGGTTGTTTAGAGCCTCCGATGGAGATGCGATCGGAAGGGAACACGGTTCCGGGAAGCAAGTCAGTACTCTCTGCGTCAGCACCCGTAACATTTCCTGACTGCCTCTAAAATCTTAACCGCTCAGCTATCGCGGTCACGATTCTGTGTTTACGCGAAAACTCTGTTAAAGTCGCGTAATGAGACATTTGAGTAAAATCACATCGGTGTTGGGATTTGCTTTCAAACAGCCCAGGGATGAGCAGCGGGGACGAAACTCTGCCGGGCTGGGAGACCACCCTCACAGCCCGACCACCCCCCTGCCACCACACCTGCAGCGGACTTCCTTGAGGCAAAGTGAAAACGAGGACACCACCACTCCCTTGGGGGGACAAAGGCAGTGGCAAGAGCCCAGGGTCCCAGACCCCTCCGCCCCTGCTTCCCACCCCCAGAGCAGCGGGTTGACGATGGAGCCACACAAGCCAGGGGACCCGAGGGCTGGCAGCTTCTCCTTTAAACGCCGTGTGGCCCTGAGACCCCTCTCTGCCACGGGGCGAGTCTGCCCCCCGGCCACAGGCCACCACACAACGGCGCTCCTCCTGCCAAAACACCCGATACCTGCTGGCCAAGGTCCCGTCCCTCGGGGACAAACAGCTCCACTGAGCTTAGCTGCCACTCAGCCTGCCCACACGGCCCACGCCCTCACCGTGTAGGACATGACCAGGTTGATCATGCCCTCCTTGTCGTCACCCTGCCGGCCACTCAGGCTGTACCACTCGTCCTCCACCTTGCCCTGCTTCAGGGACTCGGGAATGGTGACGTGTGTCCAGGCGATGCGGTCGTCCATGGAGAAGGCTCGCTGAGGGAGACACGGGGAGACACAGGGGCCACCACTGCCCTGAGGCCCCGCCCTCACCCAGCGGTCCCGCCCCACAGTGCCACCTCCTACCCGAGGCCCCACCCACAGCCTCACCCTGAAGCCCCGTCCCTGGGCCTGCCTCCTCCAAAGAGTTGTTCTTCTCCCCACCACCCCAGTATCTGGCCCCTGGCATTGTGCATCCTTCAGCCCTGGTCCAGGCAGTGAGGGCACAGCCTGGGGGGTTTGTGGGGGCTGCCCCTCTCTCTGCCTTGTACAGGTCCCCACCAGGGGAAGAGAGGACCCCACGGGGCCCCGCCCTCATTCCTGTAAGGTCAGGAGAGCCGTGGTCCGTGTCTGGAGATGCGTGGTCTCGTCTCTGCCCGCCCTCCCTGGATCCCTGGCAAGTCCAAAGCCCAGCGGGCATGGACGGGGGAAAGGAGGCACTCTCCCTGCTGACCATGCCCTCTGTCCTTCCCCTCCTGTTGCTAAGCAGAGGGAGAGATGGGGTAGGGGGAAGGAACCTGGAAGGAAAAAAAGCCGAGGGCACCACACTGGCGGGGGGAGGGGTCCACCTCTCAGCCCTGCTGCCGCCCAACTCCCTGTCACCTCTCATCCTGCCGACCAGAGCCCCCGGAGCTCCTGGGCCGGGCCGTGGGAGGCTGGGCTGTCCCACACAGGGGCCCGGGAAGAGCCCCACTGCATCTGATCCCCCTCAGGAACACCCGGGGGGCTGGCAACTTGCCCAAGAACCCCACTCCCACCCAGCATGGGGTCTGACACACTTGACATCCCACCTGGTCATGAAGGCCGGCCTCCACGAGCCTCGGGTTTGGGGACGAGTTTGGCACTTGGGGAAGGGGAGACGCGTCAACACCGTCTCCGAGTGCCTGGTGTCCCTGTCCCTGCTGATGCTGCTTCTGAATGTAGCTGCATGGGACGTATACCCTCCCCCGCCTCCGAGGACACCCGGGGACACCCGTCACAAAGCCATGACGTGCCCTGTGTCGGGGCACACCTGCAGCTCCTGGGCAGCCTCAGTGGCGGGAAGGCAGGGCACCCGTGGCTCTGGCGTCGCCGTGCGCGGCCTGCATCTGCCGGGCCCGTGAAGGCGACAGAACCTCTCACCTCGTCAAAGATTTCCAGGTAGAAGGAGTCCACGCCGGGGGGCACCGTGCACTGGATGACTTTATTCCAGCGAGGGTTCTTGGCGCCATTGTGGGCGGTGGGCGTCTCGTACACCGCGTAGCCCAGGCGCAGTCGGCAGTACGGGTCCATGCGGGTCATGCCGTAATTCTTCGCCAGCTTGGCCTGAAACACGACCAATGTAACTAAACAAGCGGCCGCCACCCGAGTGAGAGCTGCACGTCCACCTCAGCCTTCCACCCCCCAACTCCTCACTTCCGGCATTTTCCCGGGAGCCGGACGTGGCTGCAATCGTGCCCGTGGGCAACGGGTGCAGCAGGCCACTGGTCAAGTGAAGGGAGCCGCTGGGCCACGCAGGGCAGCTCCTCCGACGTCCCCTCTGAAGAGGCTGATCAGAGCCAAGAGCCACCCTGGAGCCACGGCCCGGCTTCACTTTCTGTCCTCTGTCCACTGCTGTGGGTCATGAACCCCGAGGAGCCCGGCCTTCGGCCGGACAGGCTGCGTTTGCAGGGAGGAGAAAGCGTGGACGCGGACGAAGGCGGAAGGCTCCGGGGGCCCAGGCGGTCGGTCAGCAAACGCTCATTCCAAGTGGGTCCGACTGGACCGTGATGCCTCCACACAGAACCCCACAAGGGAACATGAGGGAACAGCCCTGGCGGGGGCTGGGCAAAGACCAGGGGAGGAAGGGTGACTACACAGGTAGCGGGAAGCCACGGGCCACGCCGCGAGGCCCAGCGGGCAAAGTGGGAGCCCAAGCCACGAGGGTCTGGGAGGACCGTGTGGAGGGTGCGGACTGGCGGCTCGTGTGTACCTGAGGTGACCCCGTCGGCCCTGAGGGCGTGGCCAGAGTTAGTATCTGGGACGCGTGGTCACCGTAAAACCCACGGAACTCGTAAGGCCCGACCGTGGCTCTGTCTGCTGTATGTGTGCGTCTCCTCAAAACTGTGCGCAGTGACTTCCCTTGCTTCGCGGTTTTACAGGAAGTCGTGCTGACCAAAACCACTTTAGATCCTGACAGCGCATTTGGCTTTCCTTGGGATCCGTTCAGCAGCCGGGGCCGGCCTGGAGGGGCTGCCAGCCCACCCTCACGCCCTCACCTTCCCGGCAGCCGCGAGGCCGTCCACACACAGGAGCCCGAGGCCGTGCCTGGCCCGGAGCACGAGCCCGTGAAGCTGTTACTGACTACTCCTGCTCCTTCTGCTAGAACGTGGCAATTGTCGCTACTTTTCACGTCTATCGCTTCACCAGCTACGTTTCAGGAGCACGCCTCAGCAAAGCACGCGTCCACGCAGAAAGTGTGGCACGGCAGCTGGGGCCGGCGCTCCCCGCGCGGGACACCCACCTGCACCACGGTGACGCTGAGGCGGCCCACGGCACCCACCGCGCCTCCGTACTGCAGCTGCCGGGCTGCCTGCGCGTCCAGCTGCACCTGCTGCTGCGCGGCCGTGGGCGTGATGCGGAGGAAGTCCTGCGGGAGCTCGCCGACGTACACCTTCGGAGAGAGCGCACGCGCGTTAGCGGGGTGGGAGCTCAGCCTCTTCGTCTACGCAGTGAGGGGCCCGCGGGTGGAGGGTCTGCAGCCCAAGCGCCCCGAACCACCGCGCTGCCCGCGCCCACGGCGGCTGCTCTCTGGCCAGGAGCCCTGTCACTCGGGACAAAGGGGTCGCACGCCGGCCTCCCTGGGGGCTCGCCACCTGCTCTGGCCACTGACCACGGACTCTCCTGCTCACACCGGCTCCCTGGACAGTCTCAGGCCACGTCCAGGTGTCACACACCCTCTGCCTGCGTGTCTGTGATCTGCTTTGCCTGCTGCCACCAGGGCGAGCTGGGCCTGTGGGCCGCAACGCGCTCGTTCAAACACGGAGCGAGACGAAATTGGAAGCTGGGTTTCTAGTCACAAGGAAAACCCTCTCCTGCAACTGTTCAAGCTCAGCACCGCCCCAGAAGACAGAAGGAAGAGACAAACAAGAGCCCCAGAGACCTCACCCCTCTGCCTCTTGCTGAACCCTATGTCCAAGAGGTGGCCTGGCCTCCCGAGAAGGGCCCGGCTCCCAGATGGGGTGAGGACGCGCCGGGAGGGGGGCTGCGCGGTGGCCCGAAGGTTCCCAGAAGCCAGTTGTCCGTGAAGGGGCAGCGGCTGAAGCGGGAGTCGGTTGCGACATATGGCGCTGCTGGCCCTGGATGAGGCTCTCCCGGCACACACGAGCAGAGGGGGCGGCTGTGTCCCGGGGCCAGCAGAGCAAGGACCCACTGGGTGTTCACCACCCCGAGCAGCCTCACACCGCCGTCTCCCTGGGTTCAGGGTCTGGAATGCCCAGATGAACTCCTGGCACAGCCCCTGGGGCCACAGACCCCCTCAGAAGGGAGCAGGGCCTGTCCTCGAAACGGGACACGAGCTGCGGCACGGGGCCGGTGCTGCCTGTGGTGGTCCGGGGTCCTCCTTAGCCGCCCCACGGGGACACCACACGGGACTCTGGACAAGAGCCTCCAAGCAGCATTATTTTCAAGAAATGCCAAGGGAAACCCCCGCGTGTCAGTGAGTTATGGCAGATGGCATTTACTGACGCCAGCCACTAGGGACCACTGCAGCCGTCCGGGTGCTGGATACCCTAAGGCCTCAATTGCTGGAGTTCTGGACTTCCGGATGGCCCAGGCATCCAGCAGAATTCCAGAAAGCTCCACACTCGCTGAGCTCACAAGAACCACTGGGGAAGCATTTCTCCCCAAGTGCCTTTTGCTGTTTCATTTCAAAAGTCCCCAGAAAGGTCTAGGTTCCTGTCGGTGTCCCCATCTCAGGCCTGGAGACCACCCAAACCAGGCCCGGAAACCAATGGAAACCAACTCAGGACCCCGGGCCCAGGGACTCCCCCCGGCAACTTCCCCCTTGGCAGCAGTCAGCTGGGTGCCCCGGCAGCTTTTCTCTGCCAAGCAAGAGCACACCTCTCCTGGCTGCACCCCACGCCAGGCCCTCCCACGCTGGGACGTGCAGGAGTGATCTCGGCGCCTGGCGGGGGCAGCATCTCATTCGTTCTCATTCTCTGTGTCTGGACCGGGCAGCCTGGAGGGGCCCTGAGTACTCATTACAGACTGAAGGGAAGGCAGCAGCGCCCGGGAGGCCCAGCGTTGCCAGGTGAGGAGAGCGCTGCCTCCCAGGGGGCCTCCCGGCTCACCAGGAGGGCCCAGGGCTCGCCTCGCAAAGAAGGGCGCACGCCCTCCCGGAGGGCCGAGATGCTGTGGCCGGCTTCACGGCTGTGAGACCGATGTCAGTTGCCAGCTGCTGTGGGCAGACGGGAGCCACGTCCCCAGCCGGAGCTCTACCCAGCCGACACCGGGCCGGATGCCGCCTTGCCGACCGTCCATGGGCCTCGCAGCCTCCGCCTGCAGGGTCTGTGGCCGGTGCCTGCACCCACGGCTGGCAGACAGACTCACGCACGCGGACCACATTCTCGTTTGGTCTGAGAGTAACTGCTCACCCCATGCCACATACTGCAGCTCGGAGGACCCGGCAGGGTGGGCTGTGGACCACACACGCATACGCAGGGATGGTGGTGACAGCGTGCTGCTCAGGCATGGGGATCGTATGTCTATCACCTTCGTCCCATCATCAGTACAGGACTTCCAGAACTCATCTGGGCTTAAGGAGAACACTCTGCTTTTTAATTGGGGGTGGGGGAGGATAAAATTGTATCAAAGGCCAAAGACATAGTATTCTTTTCCAACAAGGTTTTAACGATAAAACTATAAATGTGAGACGAGGATTTTTATCACATGAATTAATAGCACAAACAAAACACGGGAAGGGAGAGAAGTGGACCCCATGAGCACTGACAGGCTGGGGGACACCAGGTTCCTGAGAAGCCCGGAGGACATCGTGTCCCGTGGTCTTCTCCCACCCGAGGGACGCATTACAGAATCCCCGAGCGGCAGGCCTTAGGCTGTCACAGTCCCCAGAACAAGCAAAGTCTGAGATGGCCCTGGAGCGCAGGCCACGGAGCACCTATGGCAGCTGGATGCCACACGGGGCCCTAGCCGGAACCTGAGCCCAGGAGGGACGGGGGGAGAAACGTGGGGTGTCCAAATCAAACCTGCAGTGGCAGTCACGTACCAAAGCCAAAGCCAGGTCTCTGGCTGTGACCAGGGGACCTTGGTGACACGAGGTGCAGATACACTGTCTATGAGAGCACGCTACAGCTCTCCACACCGTCTGCAACTGATCCATAACTCTAAAATTTCAGGTTTGTTAGAAAAAATTCCAATTTAACTTAACAAGGAAGAAAGAGGAAGGACACCGTGCTTCACTTCCGACAAAGTAAAAATCTTACAAAATCTCGGTGATGCACCTGCTGCCCAGGAGCTACCAGACAGGCCTGCCCGCTGTCGCAGCCCAAGTTCGTCCAAGCGAGCAGGTTCCACCACCTTAACCAGTCCCTGCTCATGACAAAATGGTGACGCGTCAGGTGTCCCACGCACGTCCAGGCGCCGACACGAACCCTCCTGCCCCAGTGACAGTCTGCAAAGGCCACGGTAACACCGGTATTACTGACACGTATTAAATTTTCAGGACTGATTTTTGCCACATTGTGATGGAGGAAGGGTCACGTAGAAACACATGCTTTATCCTGGCTCCCAGCCTGGAGGGAAAAGAGAACGATCACTCCTGCTACCACGTAAATAACAGATCCCATCTGAAAATGTAACCTGGCTCACATTTACAGGCTGAACACACAGAGTCCCGACCCAGGCCTGGGGCAGGCGGTCTCTCAAGGAGCGCTGCAAAACCACTTCTGCCCGCTGCCCCTCGTCAAGTCTAGGGCTGCAGACTCACCGTCTAGGGCTCCTGTCCCGTGCGCCCACTCGTGCTCTACGTACAAACAGGACTCTTCAGTTAATGTGGGGCTAAGAACGACTCAAGTTTGTATGTCAAAAGTTAGGTTAAAAACTGCAAAGCCATTGACACTTCACTTGGTATCCGTTTTTGCTGAGCAACCTTTAATGTAACTTATTTACTCACGTCAAATTACGCATACTCGTTAGCTATTCATGCAAACGTAGTACCGACATACCCAAGAATTTAAAAATTCATTCAACTGTTACTTTTCCAGTGAAGGTAAAACATCTGGAAATTTTTAAAAAAAAATTTTTTTTTTTTAACGTTTATTTATTTCTGAGACAGAGAGAGACAGAGCATGAACAGGGGAGCAGCAGAGAGAGAGGGAGACACAGAATCCGAAAGAGGCTCCAGGCTCTGAGCTGTCAGCACAGAGCCCGACGCGGGGCTCGAACTCACAGACCGCGAGATCGTGACCTGAGCCGAAGTCGGCCGCTTAACCGACTGAGCCACCCAGGCGCCCCAAAACATCTGGAAAATTTTTAATGAACTTTTAACTTTCGCGTGATGTGAGGAAGTACTTCCTAATCCACTGCTGGATGTTCTTTTTGGCGCCTCGGCTCGGTGGCAGGACAGAGAGATCCTGTGGCACGAAAACTAACATGAGAGCAGCTGCCACGAGGCACAGCGCCTGCGTCCCCCACTGAGTCCAGGGCAACACAACGCCCAACAAAACCGTGGCGACGTGCGGGCCGTCAGCCACGCTGAGGTCTTGGGTTCCTTCCGCACCCTCCGGGGGCTGGCATCCGCCGTGAGGATGCACTCAGGCCTCCGGACCCCACACCGTGACCCAGAGGCGACCCCACACAAAGGCCTCCATGGTCCCTGGCTCATCCCACGGCTCTCGTTCCACATCACTCACAACTGTAACTGAGGCCAAAGGGGATGGAGGAAATGTGACCGCCCAGAAACAGAAGCCCATGTGGCCAAGAACCGCAGGGGTGCCAAGGGCCTGGCGGCGAAGTCAGGCGCTCAGGGGACAAGGACCCCCAACCTCGGGATGGTGTCTGGTGGGCCAGGGGCCCTGGAGCCTCCCCGCGGTCCCAGGGGCCTGTCGTGCTGCGGCCTATCACACCCTGTGGCCTGTCCCCCCAAGTGACCGCATGGGGGGTGGCTCTGACCCCCAGCCTGGCTGCTGACTGAGTCCCCACTGCAGGGGGCCGAGGCACTGGCCCCAACGTCCCACGGGAGGGAGCCTGGGCAGCGAGGAGCCAGGCCTGCCGTGTCTCTCACTGAGCCCCGCCTGGCATCCAACCGCAGAGTGTGACAGCGGGTGGGCCGGTTGGACGAGGATGGCAGTGTGTGGGTGGCACAGAGGCAGAGAAGCAGAGTCTGTGTCCTCTGAAGGCAGAGAGGCAGGGCTTCCTAAGGGGACAGAGGGGAGGCGAGGTCATCCAAATGTTCCAGCCTGAGTGCTGCGCAGGGTGGAACCACTTCCATATGGGACAGGTGGGGGGGGGGGGGATGCAGGGGAAGGTGTGAGGGAACCAGGGGCTGCGTGGCGCTGTCTGGAACCTTCTGGGGAGAAGGCAAGGAGAGGCAGGACACACAGATGTGGAGTTCAGGAAGGAGACCTAGGAGGAGAGAGGAGGCAGGCAGCCACTATGGTGTTGGGGACCCGAAGCCAGGGTCCCCAAGTGAGCGAGGACACGCAGAAAAGGGGGAGGGGCGCCTGGGGGGCTCAGCCAGTTGGGCATCCAACTCTTGATTTCAGCTCAGGTCACAATCTCGTGGTTCACAGGTTCGAGCCCCGCGTCAGGCTCTGGGTAGACAGCGCGGAACCTGCTTGGAATTCTCTCTCTCTGCCCCTTCCCTTCCCCCTCTCTCAAAATAAACAAATAAACCTTTAAAAACAATTTAAAAAAAGAAAAGAGAAGGAGCTGGTGCAAGGACAGTCCAGGTAGAGACAGTGGCCTCAGAGCAGGGAGAGGCTGCTGTCCGCTGCCTCATGGGTGACGACCGTGCCCAGAGTGCCTGAGAACTCAGCCGGGGGAGCCTCTGAACCCTGAATGCACCGCTGCCGTGCCCCTGTTCAGAACGCCCTCCGCCCACGGTCCCCCAAAGCTCAGGCGGCCTCCAGGGGCCTCCTGCCCTCAGCTCACGCAGCGGCCCTCCCAGGGTCCCTAGTCCTGCACCAGCAGCCCCTCGGCCCCCACAGCGTCGGGGCAGAGTGGTGGGAGGTGTGGGAGACGGTAAATGGTGCCCACAAAAGGGCACAGACGGCCGTGGGGAAGTGCAGGGTTCCTCGAGAAGCGGAAATGAAGTTGCAGGAACCTAGCAGCTCACTCGTTCAGGTGCTTCCTGCGGGTTGGGCCCGGGCCAGGCTGCATTCATGCCACAGTCCGTCCTTGCGCGAGTCGGGTGAGCAGGAGCAGAGACGCCAGACAACCGGCCCACAGTCAGAGCTCACTGTCGCTCAGCGAACCGGACCGAGACCTCCGGGCCCACAGTGCTGACCCAGGACAGGGTTTGGGGGATGGGGGGAGGGCCCTGGAAATGCGGGGGGGGGGGGGGCAGCGGCCGATGCCAGGGGAAGGACGGCGCGTGCGGACCTGGACGACAATCAGGCCAGAGCCCTGCACAGGCGAGAAGAGGGGCGGCAGGTGGCATTTCAAAACCAAACCCGGGACAGCCAGCCTCCAGCGGAAATTCTCAAAGCAAAACAAAGTGGCCCGGAGGTCTGAGGAACAGGAAGAGGAAACAGCGACGGCAAATGTAACAAAACTGCACCCCCGTTGGGAAGACGTCCCCCAGGGTTACGTCCTGATCAGGAGGCGGGTAAATATAACTGACTTCAGACCCCGGTAAGTCTGCATGTTAAAGCTTCTACGATAACCACGAAGAGGGCAGAAAAGAAGAAAAAACTGAATTTCAAAAACTGTATTTAATCAGCCCAAAAGAAGGAGAAAAAAAGAAAAAATGGACAAACATACGTGCAAAGGAAAACATCTGAAAAAAACATGTGTATAACTATATAAAATTACTTAACACGTTTCACTTAAAAAACAAAGACACTTCTTAGATTTGACTTTAAAAATCTACACACTGTTGACGATAAACCAATCTTAAATATAAATGTGCAGAAAGATGTCAAGTCAAAGAATGGGAAAAAAAAACAAAAAACCCTAAGGCAAACATTCCCACGCTAACATCAGACAAAACAAGAAAGGTTCTGTGCAGCCAGTAAGGTCACCGCACCCTAACAAGGTGTGACCTACGGAAAGGTCCAGAATTCCGACCCTGGATGCAGCAGCCTCGGGCCAGAGCAGAGAGAAACGGGCTGCCCACCAGCCGCAGGACCCGGGCCAGCAGGGAGGGGCTGGCAGGGCAGGTGGGCCCACTGGAGCAGAAGAAGGCGTGCCACGGCAGACAGTGTGAGCAGGAGGCCCGTGGGCTCGCCACGGTGCCCAGAAAAGAAACGCCAAACACGAGCCTGAAGAGAAAACCACTCTTCCCTGCGGATCCCGGAAGTTCCAAGCAAGAACGGAGCCTGATCCAGCCTGTGCCGCACAACTGTGTTTCAGGACACACAGTCCCAGTTAATCACCACGGAACACGGGACAAAATACAAACACCACCCTCTGCCATCCCTGATGAAGTCCCTGGTTCAGCAATAATTATCAGTATCTGCACACTGCTATCTACATTGGCGACTTCTTTGCATTTACTTATGTGATTACGTGTTCGTTTGTTTGCATTTACGTGCAAGTGAGAACGTTCTTACCACGTTATCTTTCAAAAACAATCGTTGTCAATGAGGCTGATGAGGACCTGCAGGGCCTCAGGTCACTGGGACATCATCTAGCAGACCACCTTGGGCCAGGAGGGAAGGGGGTATTCAAGGGGAGGGCGGTGGGCTCAGCCCAAACCTGCTGACTGATCAGCCCCTCTAGAAGGATGACCAGGGGTCGTGCTCAGCCAGGGCACCATCAGCCTGAACTCCGTGGGGGCCACCCACACGTCTGTGAGGGAGCCCAAAAAAGCTGATGCTGCCTCTGACTGAGCCTTGATCCCCATCCCCTTGAGCTGATGGCACCACCGAGGGAACTCCCCTGAGTTCTAACAAGGCAGGGGGCCCATCAGGTGCCTCTCAAGAGTCTGTGCACTGGACAGAAACCCTGGAAAGAAAAAGGTTGTCGTTACAGGAATACCAGCACTGTTACCAGTGGGGCAAACAGCACGGGTCAGGGGCATCGCTCAGCTGAGGCTCCGGGAAGAAACCAGCCTGGACAGACAAATGCCAAAGAACCCTCTCAGCCCCACTGAAGGGACAAGGCGGAGCAGGGGCAACCGGGAGGAGCTAACCCTGCCCTGTCCTGGCCCCGCCCCGCCCCTCAGGCTTCCCTGAGCAAGGACACAGGAACCCCAAGCCCCAGGCAGGCTACCCTAGGGGGGGGACTCTGCGGGAGGCGGTGGTCCCGGTGGTCGGACTTCAGAGTACCCCCAGTGAGTCCAGGCTCTGGGTCCCCTGGAGTGCTGGTGCAGCACGCTGGGATGGGGCCCGCCGGCACAGGGCTAACGTTCAGGACCCGGCACCCCAGCACTGACAAATGCTCGCTTCGCCACCACCAGCTGGGATGGCAGCTGCCTTCTGTTCACGACCCGGCACCCGTGTTAGTCCTGTTCCTCCACAGGGAGTGGGGCTCGATCAAGTCAGTGAGCCCTGGCTAGAGGAGAGCCACCAGACCCTTACCAACTGCCACCGCCCGCCGGTGAGCCCGGAGGGGAGCAGCGGGCCGCGTGCCAGGCACCAGCTGTGAGAGCAGGTTTACACTGTAGCGACCGGATGAAGTCCAAGCACCAAACCCATTCGCTGCCCGCGGGCCTTTCGTCTGGAAAAGCACCCTGGCCGTGCCCGCTGCCCTCAGTGCCGCAGGCGCCCACCCTCTCTCCCTCCGGGCCTGCCTGCTTCCCAGCCCCGGCCCCACAACGCCAGCTCCTCCCTCAGGTGTCAGGGCTTGTGACACCTCCCACAAGAACCCTACCCACCCCAACCCCGATAGCGACAGGCCACCTGGAGTTAAGACGCACAGCTCTTGAGCGCGTGGCTCGTCTGCGTGCTTATGACCCGTTTGTTTCCCGTGCTGCGCTGGAAGAACCTGACGGCGGGCATACCTGGCCGCCCCAAACACCACGAGCAACGTCACGGCTGAGTACGTCACTGGCACTCAAGACCCCGGCCCCTGCTGACACCTCCCTGGAGCCCCCCAGCAGCTCTGGCCCACACGTAACGTTACTGCACGTGGACAAGCCGTGTGCTGCACACCCACACGCGGATGCAGGCCACACAAGTGTCACACATGCCAGGAAACAGCGCACACCGAGGAAGTCAGACCAGGAACCCTGGGAGGGCACAGACCCCATACGTGTGAGCACTGACACTCCTACTCGCTCGCTGTGGGGTGACGGGGCTTCCGCTGTGTGCTGTCACCACGCTGAATGTCCCCTCGGTGCCGGGACGCGCTCACCTTCCCTGACTGCTCCCTTCACACGGGACACCGAGCCCAGCTTTGCATGTGTTTACACTCAGTCTCGTGCCACCAGTGAAGTCCGCACAAGTTCCCAGGAGGGAAAGGAGCTCCCAGGAGGCTGGGGACACGTGACAGGCCAGGAGCCCACTGCTCCTGGGAGGAGGATGTGGGAAGAGAGACAAGCTGCTGATTTGGTCCCTTGCTTCTCGGATCCCCCAGTTGCATAAAACGGGAACCTGCCGGCAGTGAGCCCGCCCGCGGTAAGTCACTGAAGACGGAAAGATGGACACACTGCGAGGAGGGGCCCAGAACTCCCTCACAGGCTCTGGACGCTTCCACACTCCGGTCCGGTAAGCGTCTCGACCTAACGTGGGCTTCTAACAAAACCTGGTTTTCCTTTCAAGCTCGGGAACAACGTTCTGAGAAGATTCTCCTCTAGAGTGCACAACAGGATTCATCCACGTCCCCTCTGAACCACGAGAAGCCCTGCTACCCGGGAGCCTACACGCAGGAGCTGACTTAACTGAAAGCACATGGAGGTGTCACATCAGAGGAACCTTTTTCCTACGCAAAAAGGCCAAAACAGTCCTCTACTGTCCGTGTTGAGCCGCTGTTGATAAAAACCTCCCCGTTTGTGACAACCTGTCCCTGATGCAGTCTGAAGGAGCTGCTGGGAAGCCGCCTCACCCTGGAGCCATCCTGAGCCAGTCTACACTTGCTCTCCTGCAACAGCCCAATGAGCTTTGGGGACCAGACAGGAGCCCTCAGAACGAGAACTGGGAAGGTCCCTCCCAGGTCCTCGGTTCCCACCCTCTCATTTGCAAAACAAAGAAAAAATAAACAACCACAGGGTTTGAGAAGTGGCCTCTGACCCGGGACGCGGCTTGTGAACCTCACGCTGCCTGGGAGAAGCGCAGGGACCATCTGGGGTTCAGGGTCCTCCTCTATAGAGAGACAGTCTGGAGGAGCCTCCTTCACGTGAGGACCATCCGGGGTGCGCGGGACCTCCTCTACCCGGAGTGCGGAGTGGCACCCACCAGGGTGCGGGGGGCCTTCTCCGTCAGGGGGACCCAGCCGGGTGCAGGCGGCCTCCCCCGTCCAGGGAACCCACCGAGAGTGCGGGGTGGGGGGCCTGCTCCGCCCGGGGTGCGGGGCCTCCCCCGTTCCGGGCCGGCCCCGCCGCGCTGCCGCCCCGCCCGGAGCCCGTCGTCGGGCCCTCCCAGAGGCTCCGGAGACTGCCGCTCCCCGCTCCCCGTCCCCCGCCCGGACCCTCACCGGCCCGCGCTGCGTGCTGACGGTGGTCGCCATGGTGCTACGCGGCCTCCGCCTCGCCCACCGGGAGCGGACGCGCCCGCAACCCTCGGCGCCGGAGTCTGCGACGCCGACTGCTGTCCCCGCGAGGCCGCCGCCGCCTCGGTCAGCTGACGGCCGGCCCCGCCCCCGCACCGCCCACTGCGCAGGCGCCGAGTCCGCCCCACCCCTTCCGGCGCCGCACGCACGCACGCACGCACGCGCGCTCCCGGCAGGCGCCTGCGTAGCTGATCTCTCCGGGCCGCAGCCCCGCGAAATGGCTCCCGAGCTGGCCGTGTGCGCATGCACGCCGGCCGGTCGCGCCGATCACGTGGCTGGCGGAGGCCTCGCAGGGCGCGTGGCTCTGCTGCAGTGGAGCGGAGGGGCAGCCAGGGGCTGGGGCGGGTGACTTCTGGATTCTCCACCTCGGAGCCTCCGAGCGGAGCGGAGGCAAAGCGACCGGGTAGCCCTGCAGCTGCCCCAAATTCTCGGGGCGGGGGAGCCCTTACACGCAGATGTGTTGGCGCGGCGGGGGCCAGGGAGCTTCTGGGGCGCGGCCGGTCTCGGAGATCCAGTCGCGGTGCCCGCTGTCGCGCGAGGGCCGGTGCACGGGCCACTCGCTACCACCGGGCGCGGCGAGGCTGCGGCCGCCGTAGTCGTGTGCGACCACACGCACGCCCTCAGGGCCACGACTGCTTCCCAACGCCCTCCCGTGCCTTCCCCGCGTCCGCTTTGGGGATCACCTGCGGCGCTCTAGCCTCCCCTGGCCTTCTCTCCGTCCAGACGAGAAGTCAGTACACAGAATTACTTCTGCCCCCTGACAGCATCAGAACCAGAGCAGAAACCCGCTTCCTCACACCTGCATCATTACCTGCAGAAACCCAGTCCTTCGTGATGTTCTCCTTAGTTGCAACCGGTAATCACTCCAACTTGGTACACTTGACCTGGACCGTCCTTTCCCGCTGTGCACACTCACCAGGGCTGTCACAAGTGGCTGACCCACTCACTGCATAGTCTGTGCAGTCACCATATATGCCAGACCAACTGGGAGTTTTCCGCTGCCGGACTACCCATATATGTACCCTCCACTTGGACTACGTCCCATGGCACCACTGGTGACAATTTGAGGAATTGGGATGCCAATGCATGACACACATCCCCAGCGCTCAAGTTCCCCTTGGCAGAGATTTTATCCATGTGCTCATCAAATAGATGAGCAACTCAATCCTAGAATCCCATTTTGAGAGTGTTTTCTAGGGGCGCCTGGGTGGCGCAGTCGGTTAAGCGTCCGACTTCAGCCAGGTCACGATCTCGCGGTCCGGAAGTTCGAGCCCCACGTCAGGCTCTGGGCTGATGACTCAGAGCCTGGAGCCTGTTTCCGATTCTGTGTCTCCCTCTCTCTCTGCCCCTCCCCCGTTCATGCTCTGTCTCTCTCTGTCCCCAAAAATAAATAAACGTTGAGAGTGTTTTCTGGGGCCACTTCTGGTAGCAATTACTGTATCAGTCAGGGTCCCAGCAAGAAACGATGGCATGCTCAGAAAGATAATTGGAGGGATTTTAATAAATGAACTAGTTACAAAAGAGAGGCAGAGTTAAGTGAAAGAGTGAGTCATGGTGAGGGAGCCCTAAGCAGGGAAAGAGGCTTCCTTGGCAGAAGGTGTGGCTTTTGCACAGGAATGAAGTCCTCTGAACCCCAGGCCTGGGGGAGGGGTCTGGGGAAATAAATACTCTGACCTCTTCACTTCCCCCCACACTCATCTCCTGGTGCCCCCCCCCCCCACCCCGTTAACCCAACCTGTGGAGGTCAACTTCTGGAGCACAAAAGAAATCAGAGAAAGGTGGAGACTCTTCTACACGTGCATCTAAATATCAGCACTAACCAGAGGATGGAGTTTTGTCAAGTAGAAAAGACTTAGAAATAAAACCTTTTAAAGATTGTTAAACAAAAATTATAAAACTTTATTGAAAGATATTAAAGAATACCTGAATAGGTTAAGAACTATATACCACATTCATGGATAGGAGTGCTCAGTACCAGAAATCTGTCAATTCTCCCTCAAATTGCCCTACAAAAGAAATTCTCATTAAAATCCCAAAAGAGTGTTTTCAAAAGAAATTTAACAAGCTGATTCTAAAATGTATATGGAAGAACAAAAGCTGAATAATAGAACATTCTAGAAGAAGGATGAAAAGGAGGAAGAGATGGAAAGGAACTGTCCTATGAGATGTCAAAATGTATTGTAAAACTAGCAATTGAGGTTTTGATGTTGATACGGGGATAGACAGATTCACTGATGGAACAGAATATGGAAATGATTTACAAGCGTGCTGGCCTGGCTGAACAGTTGGGAAAGGAAACTTTTTTCAATAAATTTACTAAAACAATTGGCTGTACTTGGGAAAAATTTAAATTGGACCCCTATCATGCCAAACAAAAAAGCAATTCCTGGCTTTCATGGAATTGATCCAATAGACACCGGAGGAATCCAACATCTATGTCATGTTTGCAAAGGATAAAGTCAGGACAAGCCATCACCTCGGCTCTGATCCATCTAGGAAAATTTGAGCAAGAGTGGAGGAGTTGGGAGGTGGTGTGGACAGTGAGGGGGGGGCTACTTAGGAAATCAAACATGAGACCAAGGTGGTCAGCAGGCCAAGCAAGCTGACAATCAGGATATGGACTAGATGTCCTTGAGAAGGGCACAGGGTGCTGGTGGGTGGAAATAATGAGAGTGAGGTGGGAAAGGGGGTTTCCAAACCTGGAGTGGGGCTTTAGGTGGAATTAATGAGCCGCCGTCATGGGGCTTTAGTGAGTGGAGCAGGGGCCACAGAACTGGGCAGAGAACGTGCCTGGTGCAGGAGAAGCAAAGGCAGATTATTCCTGGGCTAAGTGTAGGTGGTAGAGGGAACTCTAATTTAAACACTGGTTCCTTTGATTGCTTGCGGTGTCTCAGAGATCCAGTGCTGACATTCTGAGCCCTGCCGCTGTGTCCCCTGAGTAGTGTCATTGCCTGTGACTGTGGGACCCAAGAAATTTAACAAAAATCCCCTACCCCTGGACAAGCAGAGCAAGACTAACTCCATTTTGTGCTACACCCACCATCTCATGTATAACCCCCTATGACCTAAGACACTCCCCACCCTAGTCAAGCCGCTGAGCACACCCTTACTGGAAACCGGCTCATTTAGGAATGCGGAACCCCTAACCGCCAAAAATGTAAACCCCGCCTTTTGCTCGCCAAACTTGCGGGCCAATTCTGACCAGAGTGATAGGCTAGTTCAAACAGTTACTATAGGGTAAATTGTAATTCAATTGGCCACCTGCGTGTGGACTGACATGAATGTGCAACTTTCTGTGTGTGTTACAATCTCATTGGCCACTGGCCCCCAAAAAACTGCTACGCCCCTTAACCAGAGGTCCAAGTCTCTGCTCCGCTGTGTTGGGTGTACTTGGGCCCAAACTCGAGCTTGCACATAAACCCTCGTGCGTTTGCATCCGTATCGGCTCCTTGGTGGTCTCTCGGATTCGGAATCGGGGGCATTACAGTGACATCAGTGCTGCCAGTCCATTTCCACATTGTCACGGGATTCCACTCTCCTGACCTCTTCGTCCAGGTTCCAATGGCACACACAGGTCTCAGTATCCATGGTGTTCATGGGGTGCCCTAATGTACCTGGGAGCCCCACACAGGCTTTCTGTATGTCTTGGGTGGGGTTCTTGAGACATAATAATGTCAGAATAACATCTTGAGTGCTCAGTCTCTACCAGCTATTGTTCTGTACATTTCGCGTCTATTGTCTCGTTAATTTCCAAAACCATCTTTTGGAGGACATGTTTTTCTTATCTGTGTGGAAGGTCAGGATAACAAATGAAGGATGAAAACGTTTATAATGTCTTCCACCAGCAACTCACTAGTGCCTGCAACATATAAATACCTCCCGTAAGTCACCGAATCCCATGAAACGAAAAGGGAGACCAGAGAGACGAGCCCTGAATGAACTGGAAGCCCCAAGCTTGGACAGGCCCCGTGGAGCGCTCAGCTCACTGCCGGCA
This sequence comes from Leopardus geoffroyi, assembly GCF_018350155.1. Taxonomy (NCBI): domain Eukaryota; kingdom Metazoa; phylum Chordata; class Mammalia; order Carnivora; family Felidae; genus Leopardus; species Leopardus geoffroyi. Next base: position 114,769,699 of record NC_059329.1, on the reverse strand, counting down.
AGAGAAACAACGTGACCTTGGCCAGAAGAGCCACGATTAGCGATTAGTGAGGAGGGGCCGCAGGTCCAGCTGAGGATTGGGTCGGGAAGCTCCTGCCTGGCTCCCTGGAGCGGCAGCGCACACTGGTGGAGGCTCCCTGAAGGGGCAGAGCAGCCGAGCTCAGGAAACGCTGCCCGTGAGCCGTCCCCGGAGGACGTGTTCTGGAAACCCTCACGCTGACCCACAAGCGAACCCGCCCGGGCTGTCTGTTGCACGGCTGTGTGGCCGAAGCTGGCAACCTCATCGTGTACCTTTGGAAGAACAAATAAACAAAATATGAAGGAAATACACATAGGATAGTACGCGATAGGGACAGACGATAAAGTCGGCGTCCACAGAACAGCTTGTGTGAGCTTCGTAAATCCACTCAAGTGTTGTAAGCAGCACTTTTAAGACACTAGCCAGGGCAGCGGTCCTGGTGACACAGGAAACAAGGTGATCCCCGTGACTGCCTCAGCTCACCGCGGAGAGAGCTTCCGGTCTGCCCGGCAGGGAGGGGCAGCCGGGCAGAGACCAGAGGCAGCCAGGAGACCGGGCACTGGTGCTGTGGGGTGCAGGGGGCGGGGGCCCCACACAGAGAAAAAGCGATGGTGTCTGTAGAGAACCGCCCGACAGATCAGCAAACACATGGGGTAAAGCTGCCCAAGGCTGCAGAAAGAACCGCTTGTAATAACTACGGAGTAATACCACCAGCCCCCCTGGAGCCTGGACCACTCCTATTCCCACCAGTCGGAGCAAAACTCACATGACGGACAGGACACTGAGTGGACCACTCAGCATGGTCTGCCTTAACACCTCCGGGGATAAAGTCGATCGTTTTTAAATGACAAAGAGACAGACATATCAAGAGGACATAAAGATCCTAAGAGTTTATACATCCAGTTACAGGGCGTCAGAACACTTAGAACAAAACACGACCGCAAGGAGAGCTGGGGGTCGCACGCCCTCCCTCAACGTTCAGCAGGATGGAGGGGAACTTAATAAGAGTGTAAAAGACCCAAACGACACGGTCAAACAGACGGTGGACATTTACAGAAAACTCCAACAACAGCAAAACACAGTTTTAAGTGCTCACTGAACACTTACCAACATAGACTGTATTTGAAGCTGGGAAACAGTCTAAAAGATTCAAATCATACAAATTATATTCTTTGACCAAAAGAGAATTAAATTGGAAATCGATATTAAAAATATATCTAGAAAATCCCCCCAAATACCTGGAAACTAAATAGGCCATGTATCAAAGAAGATATTAAAAGGAAGGGTAGTATTTTGAACTGAGTGAAGATTAAAAACAACACACTATGTTTTGTGGGATACAGCTAACATAGTACGTGGGGAAAATCCATGCCTATGTTAGAGAAGAAGGAAGGCTGAAATCACTGACATCAGCTGTATTTTTTTAAATTTTTTAACATTTATTTAATTTTGAGACACGGAGAGACAGAGTGCCAGCTGGGGAGGGGCAAAGAGAGAGGGAGACACAGAATCCGAAGCAGGCTCCAGGCTCCGAGCTGTCAGCACAGAGCCCAATACGGGGCTCGAACCCACGAACAGTGAGATCATGACCTGAGCCAAAGTCGGATGTCCAACAGACTGAGCCACCCAGGCGCCCCATCAGCTTTCACCTTTAGACACGAGAAAAAGAAGAGTGAATTAAATTCTAAGTAAGCAGGGAACAAGGAAAAAATAAAGTCATTAAATAAGTCAATGGCATAGAAAACAGAAAGACCACAGAGAAAAGCAGTAGGAACAAAAGCTAATTTTTTTAGAACACCAATAAAATTGATCAACCACTGGGCAGACTGATAAGGAAAAACAGAGAGAAGACACAAATTGCCAATTCCAGGAATGAGAAAGTTGGCATCACTACAAATTCTACACATACCAGAAGAATAATAAAGGGCCAAAGCAATCCTGAGAAAGAACAAAGCAGGAGGCACCACACTCCCAGATCTCAAACCATCCTACAAATCTATAGTCATCCACACAGTATGGTGCTGGCACTAAACCAGACACAGGGGCCAGTGGAACAGAACAGAGAGCCCAGAAGTAAAAACCCACACTTACAGGGTCTATTCATCTATGACAAGGAGGCAATCATACACAGTGGGGAGAGGACAGTCTCTTCAGTAAATGGAGCTGGGAAAACTGGACAGCCACATGCAAAAGAATGAAACTGGACCACCTTCTCACACCTTACACGAAAAAAGTCCAAAATGGATTAAAGATTTAAGCATAAGACCTAAAGCCATAGAATTCCTAAAAGAAAATAGAGGCAGTACGGGGCGCCTGGTTGGCTCAGTCAGTTAAGCGTCCGACTTCAGCTCAGGTCATGATGAGTTCGAGCCCCACGTTGGGCTCCGTGCTGACAGCTCAGAGCCTGGAACCTGCTTCATATTCTGTGTCTCCCTGTCTCTCTACCCCTCCCCTGCTCATGCTCTGTCTCAAAAATAAATAAAAACATTAAAAAAAATTTTTTTTTGGAAAATAGAGGTAGTAAACTCTTGGACATCAGTTCCAGCAAAATTTTTGGACACGTCTCCTCAGGCAAGGACAACACAAACGAAATAGCAGGGCTATGTCAAACCAAAGGCCTCTGCACAGCAAAGGAAAACCATCAACACAATGAAAAGGCAATCTGCTGAATGGGGGACGATATTTGCAAATTATATGTCCCACGAGGGGTTACTATTTAAAATATATAAAAAATTCATACACCTCAACATCAAAACAGATGATCCAACTGGAAAATGAGCAGAGGACCTGAGTAGACACTTTTCCAAAGAGCACTTCCAGATGTCCAGCAGATACGTGAAAAGATGCTCAACATCACTCGTCATCAGGGAAGTACAAAGCAAAACCACTGTGAGACGTCACCTGACACCTGTCAGAATGACTCGTGTCAAAAAGACAAGAACTAGGTGTTGGCGAGGATGTGAAGGGGGAGTACTCCAAAATAAATAATAAAACATTAAAAAAGTTAACAAAAGGATGAGATCTGGCCCTTTGCATCAGTGGCCCCAGAGAGTATTATGCTAAGTGAAAGAAATCAGAGAAAGACAAATACTATACGATTTCACTTACACGTGGAACCTAAAAACAAAACAAATGAACAAACAAAACAAAACAGCAACAGATTCATAGATACAGAGCACAGTCTGGTGGCTTCCACGGGTGGGGACGTAATGCATGGCATAGGAAAGACAGTCATAACTCTGTGTGACAACACGTGGTAGCTGCACTTTACTGTGGTGACAGCATCATATGCAACTGTCAGATCACTATGTTGTGCATCCGAAACTAGTACAATATTATCTGTCAACGATGCTTCCATTTATTGGTTTATTTATTTACTTTTAAATGTTTATTTATATTTGAGAGAGAGAGAGACAGAGACAGAGCACGAGTGGGGGAGGGACAGAGAGAGAGGGAGACACAGAATCCGAAGCAAGATCTAGGCTCTGAGCTGTCAGCACAGAGCCCTATGTGGGGCTCGAACACACGAACTGGGAGATCCTGACCTGAGCCAAAGTCGGACGCTTAACCAACTGAGCCACCCAGGCACTTAACTATGCTTCAGTTTAAAAAAAGAACAATGAGGGAATGTTGTGAACGACTTCACTTGAGTTACATGAAAGAGAACGTAATGGAAAAAACCCTTAAGAGACAAGCATCATCAAAGCTCGCTGGGGAAAAAACATAACACAAGCAGTTCTTTATTAAAGACGTTAAAAGCCTTTCCACGAAGAAAACTCCAGACTGAAATGGCTTTGCTGGCGAATTCTACGAATATCTGAGAAAGGAATAATCTCAATGCCACACAAACTCCTCCAGAAAACAGAAGTAGCACTGCGCAGCTGATTCTGTGAGGCCAGCATCGTGGTGGCACTGAAACCGGAAGGAGACATCCCAGGAAAACTCAAGCCAGCATCCCTTGCAACCAAGATGCAAAATTCTTAACAAAATGTCTAGTAAATTGAACCGGCCCACTTGTAGAAAGGATGATACAGCGTGACAACATGGCGTTTATCCCAGGAACACAAGGGCGGTTTAACACTGGGAAACCGTCCTGTGAAGTACCTTCCTGTATTCATAGACTGAAAAAGAAACGCCAGATGAGCATCCGAGTAGTCAGAAAAAGTGTCTGACAAAACCCCAAATCCATCCTAGATGTTAACTTTCTGCAAGACAGGAGTAGGGGGGCACCTCCAATGGTGACGGGGCATCAGTAAAGTGGCGCTGCAGACAGGGACCGGGGGCTCTCCTGCAAGCCGCAGAACCAGGCGAGGGTGCCCACTCTCGCCACTTCTGTTCAACCTTGTGTGGAGGCTGCGGCCAGGCCAGTCAGGCAACAAAACGAAACAAGGGGCATCCAGGTGAGATGTCTACTTATAGACAGAACGGGTGTCCCCCTGACGCACGTGTGGCACGTCTGTGGTGGGCCCGGGGCCTCGGCTACCCTGTTCGGTTTTGTTCACTCTGTGAGAATGAAGCTTTTCTCATGTTCAGTTTTGGGGGTTTCTGTTCTGTTGTCCTCAAGCCCCGAGATTCTTCCACCGGCCGCGTCCAGTCTCCCGATGACCCCACAAGGACAGTCTTTGTTTCTATCACGCAGTGGTGGATCCCCGACATCTCCTGCCCGTTCTCTCAGGACTTCCTTCTCTCTGCTCACCTTGGCCCTCTGTTCCTGCGCGTGGTTGGCCGCATCCATCGGAGCCCTGAGAGTATTCATCCCAGTAGTTTTACCCCCGGGTCTGCCAGCCCCGGTAGCCCTGATGAACTGGCCACATCTGCTCTGCCCTGTGTCTTCGAGAAGCTGCTGCGACTGGGCTGGGGGTGAGGTGGCAGTGAGGTGGCGGTGGGGTGGCAGCCCAGGGTGGCCTTGTCCTAGGTGCAGCGAGTGGGGGTCAGTCTCAAGTGAGCAGGCCCCCTGGGCTTTGACCTTCATGGGTGCTTCTCAGCCTTCCCCACCCCTGCAGCGGCCGGAGTCGGGCACACCCCTTCCTGCGGTCGGTTAGGCTCTGGTTCACTCGTGTCCCTGACGGTGGCCTTGTGAGCAGGGCCAGCAGGCCCTGGAGGATCCCCACCACTGGCCCGGGCCTCTCCCGACACAGATCATTCTCCCCAGCGTCCACTGTGGGAGCCCGGGAGCTCCAGGTGGGGACCCCACAGTGGGGTGGCCTCCTCCCTGCCCGCTGGGCCTCGGAGCCTCGTCTCCCAGGCTGGCGCCCGCGGACCTCCTGCTGTGGGTCACCTGGACAACTGGCCTGTGCTGCGGCCACACTGCGCCCTTTGACCTCACTCCTATTAGGGACCACGGGAGAGCTGCTGGTGTCTGTGTGTTCAGCTCTTCCACGGTGCGGAAGCAGCGGGGACTCCTAAGCTCCTTACATGCCAGACCAGAAACTAGTGGTTGGTTCATGAATTTTTTGCAAAAACACCAAGGCAATTCATTGGAAAAAGGATGGTGTTTTCTCAAACGGTGCTGGATATCCTCAACAACTCGGATATCCCTATGCAAAACAATGAACCTTGATCCATATCTGGCACCGTTTAGCAAAAGTTAACAAAAAATGAATCATAGATCTATGTGTAAATGTGAAAATACAAATCTTCCTCAAGAAAACAGGAGAAAACCTTTGTGATCTTGACGAAGTAAAGATTTTCTAGATACAATAGCAAAGCCCAGTGCATAAGAGAAAACGCTGATGAACTGGATGTCATTAAATTTAATAGCTTTGCTCTCCAAAGTTAAGCAAATAAAAAGACAAGCCACAGGCCAAGAGAAAACCCTTGCAAATCATATATCTGATAACAGGTTTGTATGTGGCATATATCAAGAACTTTTTAACACAATAAAAAGAAAATGACCCAATTAAATATGGGCAAAACAGGGGCACCTAGGTGGCTCATTTGGTTGAGAATCCAACTCTGGATTTCAGCTCAGGTCATGATCTCACAGTTTGTGGGTTCAAGCCCTGTGTCGGGCTCTGTGCTGACAGTTTGGAGCCTGGAGCCTGCTTCAGATTCTGTGTCTCCCTCTCTCTCTGCTCTTCCTCTGCTTGCACTCTGTCTCTCAAAAACAAATAAACATTAAAAAAAAAAAAAAAGATTCTGTCTCCCTCTCTGTCCTTCCCCAACTTGTGCACACGCTTCCTCTCTCTCTCAAAAAAAAAAAAAAAAAAAAAATGGGCAAAACATTTGAACAGACACTTCATCCAAGAAGCTATATGGGTGGCAAGTAAGCATGTGAAAAGCGTGTCAGCATGTTAGACACCGGGGAGATGCAAATTAAAACCTGCAGAGCGATGCCACTGTGCACCTATTAGGAAAAGATTGACCCTACCAGTTCCAGCGAGGGTTCAGAGGCCTGGCCAAGACCCCCGAGCTTGCCTGGCAGGGGCAATACAGTGTGGCTCTGGGAAGGCGGTTCAGCAGTTTCTTGAAAGGCTAAGCGAATTCCTACCGTCAGATCCCACCCCCAGGTCCTTCTCTGAGAGGAACCAAGGCACATGTCTGTACAAAGAATGCTTACATGGCATCCACAACGGGACTCAACCCAGATGTCCATCAACCTGTGAGTAGATAGACAGTGGCGCACCCATCCCCCCAGGCTCCTATGTCGGTGTTCTGACCCCCCACCCAGGACATGCCTGTATCTGGAGATGGGGCTTTACAGGGGTGATTGAGGAAATGTGGTCACCAGGGTGTGTCCTGGTCCCATGTGACTGGGGTCCTTGTAAGAAGAGGGAATCAGGACACAGACACACACAGAGGGACGACCCCGTGAGGACACAGGGAGAGGACGGCTGTCTACATACAAGGAGAGAGGCTTTGGGAGGCCCCGGTCCCGCCCACGCCTGTACCTCGGGCTCCGGCCTCCAGGACTGGAGGACGATGAATGTTGTATGAGCCTCCCCATCTTCGGGACTTTGTCACCGTCGCCCCAGGACACTCGCCCACCTCCTATCATTCCTGATATTTCCATGCCCTGGTTATTCCGGCCCCTGCGTGGCTCAGTGAAATAACGCACCTCTGCCTTCTACCCAGACTCTAGCCCTGCTGCATACTTGTTCTGGCTGCTTCTTCTCTGACTGCGTATCGGCGGGAAAGCCTAAGGGGAGCGCATGCTGTCTCCCCACCAGGGAAGCAGCGCTATGGTGCCTGATACTCAGTCCTCGAAGCACTGACACGCTGCCCCCCAGGGTCTGCACTCAGGTTGGCAGATGGCTATCATTCCACTGCTCCCAGAGCAGGGGCCTCCCCCGAAATCACTAGCCACAGATAGGGTCCCGCACCTCCCAGGGCGCCAGAACGCGTCTCTTTTCTATGGGAAGAAGTGACCCACATCGTTCCAGAAAGGGACGGAAGGCCTGGCCACGCTCAGGCGAATCCCCCAGCGAGCACACAGGAGGCAGGTGCGTTCCAGCGCGACCCGAAGGAAGCACAGTGTTTCCAGGCACCGGCCCCGGGAGGGCAGAGGCGTTTCGGGCCAGATTAAAGACAAGAAAAGACCAGCACGGTGAGAAACTACAAACAGGACTTTTAAGACATGCACAATAAAGCTTTTCTGCGGTGAAAACTACCAGGCCCAGAGAAAGCACTGCTCAGGTGGAGCGCGCCTGGCACGCCTCCCCGGCCCCGCCCCGGCCCCGCCCACAGATCCCGCCCACCCGGCCCCGCCCCACAGACCCGCCCTTCCCGCCCCGCCCCCATAGGCCCCGCCTACAGCCCCGCCCTCCCCGGCCCCGTCCCATAGTCCCAGCCCCATCGGCCCCGCCCCCTCCGGCCCCGCCCTTCCAGGCCCCCCCCATCGCCCCTCCCTCCTCGGACCCGCCCCTCAGTCCCTCCCTCCTCGGTCCCTCCCTCCCCGGTCCCGCCCCTCGGCCCCGCCTTCCTCCGCTCCGCTGTCCCAGCGCGGTAGCAGGTGGCCCACCCCGGGCTGGGTCCAGGTCCGCCGGGAGCGGGAGGAGGAAGGAAGGCGGCACACTCCTTACTCTCAGAGCGTCCAGAACCTGCTCGCTCGTCCCCCGGCCTCTGCGCGTGTGCAGACCAGGACACAGGCGTGGCTCCCCGGCGGGGTCCGAGGGCAGCGGGTCAGACTTGACCCAGGCTTACCACTCGAAGGCAGAGCTGCACCGGTGGGCAGGCCGCACCCCGCCACCGCCTGTTCCTGCTTCTGCCCCGGAAGAAGAGGCTGGGCTCCCTTCTGAGGATGCGGGACGTGACCCGGCAAGAAGATGCGAAACCAGTGGCCGGGGAACGTGGCCCTGGATTTGGGCCGTGGCCCCGGTGTTGGAAGAAGGCAAGGGCAGATTCTTAGCAGTCCCTTGTTCCGTGTTCAGCGTCCTCCACGTCCACCGCCCCCACCTGCCTTGTCCTGCTCTGGGTCACCCGCTTCCCCGCCCCTCCCCCGGTTCACACACCCTAGGGCCCACCCACTGCAACAGCACAACCTGATGGCTGTCGGGGCGTCCAGAACACCCCCACCCCGTACAGACGCCCTGCGCCCCCTTCCTAGTCACCCCCCGCCCGGCCCCTGGCACAACCTCCCGTTGTGGCGGGAGTCAGCGTCCGTCCTTTTTAAGGCTGAGCGACAGGCCAGTGTGCGGATGGACCGCGTCTTACTTATCCGTTCATCTGTCCACGGACCCTCGGGCTGCCTCCCTCTTTTCCCTGTTGTGAGTCATGGGCGGTGAACAGAGACGTGCAGGGGCCTCTGAGCTCCCGCGTTCACTCCCGCTTCATACTTTTTGCTGGCCAGCCACTCCCTGCACAGAGACAGCGTTTTGCTTACCCATTTCTTCCACTAGCTGCCTTTGTGAATAATGCCACTGTGGACATTGTGAGGTTTTATGTGGACGTGTTTTCATTTTTCTTGGTTATTACAACACCTCGTTCCCACCCTCTCCCCAAGCAATCCTCTGGCACCAGCTGGGTGTCCTACAAATCCCACTCAATTCTGGCCCAGTCTATCTGGAGACAGCGTCCGCCCCACAGGCAACGGCCCAGCCCCACAAGGCGGCCCCCGCTTCATGTTGTCACTCTGCTTCTGCCCCACCGGCCGGAAATCGGAGGTTCCCACGACTGTCCTTGGGTTTGATTAGTTTGCTGGTGCGGCTCACGGGACTCAGGAAACCAGTTTACTCACTAGATTACTGGCTGATCACAAAGGATAGTAAAGGGAGCAGATAAAACCAGATGGAGAGATGCACGGGTGAGGTCTGCGGGGAGGGGCCGGGGCTTTCGTGCAGGCCGTGCCACACACCCAAATCTCTGTGTTCATCCCCCCGATCCCTCCGCCTGCGAGTCCCTATCCACCACCTGCTGCCTAGAATACATCTATTCATCCATCGAGACCCGCTCTATGTCACCTCCTGTGTTAAGACTGTTCACACTCCTGGGCAGCCTTACCCGCTCCCTGGGACCCGGGCTCAGGCCAACAGGGAAACTGAGGTCAGGGAATCTGAGCACCTTACCCAAGATCACACGAAGAGTGGGGGAGGGGGTTGAGTGGGTGAGTTTGTACAGGAGAGATGTCCCGCAGGACGAGGCTACACGGGGGCCCGGCTCTCCCTTCCCCGATAGCATAGGATGGGTGTGCCCGGGGCAGACACACACAAAGCCGTCCAGGACAGGAGGCAGAGTCAGCAGCTAAAGTAGCTGCGTGAGAACGGCCTTTCTAGAGAATCTGCCAAATCCCAAATTCCTATAAATAGCAGCTCTTTGCAAAACATTGGGTGTTAATTTTCAAAGTGTTAACTCATTCAGAGATGTTTCGAGGGGCAAGTTTCAAATAACAGAATCTCTGGGAACAGCACTGGGTTGTAACGGAGCCTGGGTTTGAATGTGTTTATGTTTGTTTTTAAAGTTTTCATTCACTTATTTAAGTAATCTCCATACCCAGCATGGGGCTCGAACTCATGACCCTGAGATCAAGAGCCATATGCTCTTCCTACTGAGCCAGCCAGGCGCCCCATCGTTTTTAAATTTATTTCTAACGTATCATCCAGACGGAGCTGAACCTTCTGGCCGGCTCTGTCCCGTGGATCTGCTGTGTGTCCCCACCCGGCTGGAGGGAGGATGGTCTTGTGAGTGCCGGCCTCCCTTCCGGCTCCTTCCCCACCCACCCCCAGCACACACACCCCAGCCCCTCACTCCCAACCCGTCCCCACCTTCACCCCGCACCACCCCAGCCTCCTTGCATCTGACTCCAGCCCCTCCTCTGCACCTGAAGGCCTGCCTCTCTATGGTGGCCTCTTCCAGCCCTCTCTCCTTTTCCTTATTTTCACACTCAGGACAGACTTCAGGAAAACAGGCTCTTCCCGATGGTAGCTCCGAGGTTTCTCCTTGTGGGGACCATGCAACCAGCTAATGCCAGAGTTTCGTTCAGTGGAGTAATCGTTACAGATCTTACCGGCTTTATCCGACACTTCCCGAGTGGGTAGTGTCCCGTCTAGCAGACAGACAGGAGCTCCGGGCGCAGTGCACAGTGAGACCCACCCGCGGAAGCCGCAGGAACAGGTGGGCAGGGGGCCGGTGTCGATTCCTGGTTGACAGATTCCATTTCTCGGAGAGCCAAAGTCGAAGTCTCAGTTTGGTGACGTGGAACGTAGCAAAGGCAGTTCCATTTTGGGCCCGTCGCTTTGTTTTTAAGTTCTGCCCCGCGGCTGCTGCAGTGGACCCCACAGGCTTGCAGATCTGACCTCTAAATTTCCAGGGACTAGCAAGCCTCTGACGGGCTGAGTCACCGTTAACAGGTAATGTCCGTAAACTTGCAGTTAAATAAATTACGGCAAAGACGAAGGACAAAGGCAGTTCAGACTCACCAGTCACCACTTCCTAGAAATGGGCTGGCATCCTTCCGTGTGCCCAGAGGGGGCTGCCCGGGGCCGTGGCGCCCAGTGGACCCACTCCGAGATGCAGGGGTGAGCGTGCTCTCCAGGCCCGCGTGCCCACCGCCCGTGGGAGGGGTCCCACTGCGGAAAGCTCCATTCGCTGCTTTGCTGAGTGAAGAATGAGGAAAGAGCTAGGGACAGTGTTGATAACGGGGCTCAAGGAAGGTGGAGCCCTGTCTGCCCTCAAGTGGAGAAGCGCCCACAGAAGCAGGCGAGGCAGGGGACAAGGGACCCGCCAGCCACCCCTGTGGTCTGCTGCAAGAGTGACGCCCAGCAACACAGGGCCCACTGGGACCTCTCTCTCGGGGGCTCCCGCGCACGGTCGGACACCTCCTTTCCCAAGCTGGCTTCGCCCCCCCCCCCACAGGGCCCTGCGCACCCCACTCCCGCCCGCTCCCCCCCAGGACCCAGTGCCTGCCCCATGCGGCCTTCGCACCTTCTCGCCTTCTCGGCGCAGGTGTCCTGGAGAAACCCTCAGTCCCTCCACTTCTGCGCTGGGCCCTTGTCACAACCCCCCCTCGCTCGGTGGCGCCCTCTGATGGCAACCCACGGGGACACAGGGTGTCCTGCAGGGAGGTGATGTGTGGGGATGCGGCTGCAGTGTGGGGGGGATGGTAGTGGTGGCGGTGGTGACACGTGGGGAGGTCACCAGTGCGGACAGGCAGCGTCCATGCAGGGAGGCGCTCTGTGGGGGACACGGGGGTACCCATGCAGGGAGGTGATGACCAGTGCGGACAGGCAGTGTCTGTGTGCAGGGATGACCCACAGGGGACACGGGCAGCCATGCAGGGAGGCACCATGTGCAGGACTCAGGCTCTGCTGTCCCCAGGCGCCCCCCCCCCACCAGCCCTCACCACGTGGGCCCAGTTCACTGGGCAAACAGAGTGTCTGTAGGTTCTGGGCACCTTCCTCACCAGAGCCCACTGTCCCCTCTGGACTCCACCATCCAGGTCTAGAGGGTCCCCTGGGGCGGCCTCTGTCTGTCTCTGTCTCTCTCTGTCTCTCTGTCTCTGCGTCTCTCCCCTCCCAGGGTTCTCTTTGATGTCCACACGCTGGCTCCCCATTTGCTGTGATTGACCTTCCTCTGATCTTCCTTCTGGGCCAGGGTCTCTGTTCTCCAGGGCCCATCCACAGCCGAGGCTCCCACCTTCCCCGCACCTGTCCTGTCCTGGTCCTCTGTCTGCCCCTGGGCCCCGGGCTGGCAGCTGGGAGCCATCCCTCCACTGAGGCTCCTCGGTGACCGCCAGCTGCTTAGCCACCAACAGGAAGCGTGTCCTGCCTGCGTGGCCGAGCCTCTGGGGGCTCAGCAGTCCCTGCAAAGGCCACACCAGCCCCTGTGTGCTCCACACTGGCCAGCGCGGTTTCGTGCCTCTCATCCGGGTGTGTCGGCGGACCCTGCCCCTGGCATCCCGTCACTACAGCTGTGGGGCCGGCGTGACAGTGCACACATGTGAGCGTGCACGTACATGTAAACGTGCACAGGGACACGCGGGCGTGTGGCACTTGCACACGCGAGTGAGCATACGCGCGAGTGCACGGGGGACACGTGGATGTGTGCTGCCTCCGCACACGAGTGTGCACACACGGAAATATGTACAAGGACACGTAAGCGTGTGGCATTTTCACACGTGAGCGCACACACGTGGAAATGTGCACAGGACACGTAGGCGCGTGGCATTTACACACAGTGCGCACAGACAGAAACGTGCACAGGGACACGTGAGTGCGTGCGCACATGAGTGTGTACAGGGACACATAGGTGTGCTCCATCTGCACACACATGAGTGTGCCCGCATGTAAGTGTGCGTAGGGACTTTGGTGTGTTTTACATTTGCAGACACGTGAGTGTGTGGGTGTGGGTGCGGTGTGTCTGCATGTGAGTGCATGTGTGTGCACACACACGTGAGTGTGCGCAGGGACGTGTGCGTGTGCACACATGTGTAGGGGGTTTTACGTGAGGCCTTCAAGCCCGGCACACGAGGGCTTCTCCAGGGGAGCGGAGAGGACGAGCTCGCCGACGAGGGTGCGGGCGGCCGCCCAGGTGCACGGGCTCCGAGCACCACGAACACTGGCTGGCAGATGTCCACGCGTCCCTTATCGCTCTCTGACCCAGCTCCCTGCGTCCCTGCTCCCCAACGGTACAAGGGTGCTCCCCAGCCACGGCTCCTCTGGATGCCCCAGTGGGAGGCGGCGGGAGGCGGCGTCCAGGTCCTCCAGGGGAGCACCAGCAGAACTCAGGTAGGGCGCAAACCCCGACCGTAGCCTCGGGCAAGGAAAACCCAATTAATACGGTGACAGACTGGAGGGGCGGCGGCCAGACCCTCCGTAAACAGGAAATGCAAAACGGGACATGGGAAAGCACAAAGGCACCAGCGATCATGGACAAGTGTGGAGGGCGTCGCTTCCACGGAGGCCTCCGGCTCAGAGGGCCGCAGGCACCATCGGGAACCACACGGAGAGGAAGCTCTCAACAAGGGCGGGTTAAGGCCCCAGGCAGACGAACCAGACGGTTGTGTACCACAAATGCTCGCTTAGTAGGCTTGAGAGGGAAAAGGAGGGACGTTTTGCACTGACTGACGGTGTAATCCTCCGAAAAGACAACACTTACCGACCCGCAGCCCCTGGCTCGCCCCCAGAGCGCAGAAAGCAAAGCTTAGGTCTGGAACGGCCCCGCCGTCACAGTGAAACCCTCTGAGGCCCCACAGAGTGACCAGTGACCGAGCAGGATAAGCAGGTGCCCGGGATCGGGTGCCCTCGGGGCCAGTGTGTGCACGACCGAGAGAAGGGGAGAAACAAACAGAAAACCCCATCTTCTCGGGAGCACGCACAGTGGGGGGGTGGGGGGGGGTGCCCCGGGTCCCGCGCTTGCTTGCTAGGTGCTCCCCCCCGACACCGGAATCGGTTCCCTGGACACTTGAAAACACCTCTCTAGGTAACTTTCTGGTTAAAGAGGAAGAAAACGAGTTACAAGCTGCGTAGAAATGAAACACCGTGAGTCCACAGCGAAACCTCCAGGCTTTTTGTTTTTTGTTTTTTTTTAATTTTTTTTTAACGTTTTTATTTATTTTTGAGACAGAAAGAGACAGAGCATGAACGGGGGAGGGGCAGAGAGAGAGGGAGACACAGAATCGGAAACAGGCTCCAGGCTCTGAGCCATCAGCCCAGAGCCCGACGCGGGGCTCGAACTCACGGACCGCGAGATCGTGACCTGGCTGAAGTCGGACGCTTAACCGACTGCGCCACCCAGGCGCCCCATCCTCCAGGCTTTTTGGAAAACAGTGAGGATGAAAAGAAAACACTGAGCCTGGAACGAGGGACAGCAAGATGCACCCTCGGGAAGGAGTCGCTGAAGGCAAGATGCAAATTAGTAAAATAGGAAGTTAAGCGGTAGACTTGCTCCGTAAAACCCGAAGCCGGACTTAGAAAAAAATTAGTTTGATCGAAGTAAGAAAAAGACAAAAAAGGAAAATAATGATAGTTCCCAAAGAGACTGAAAGAGTTTAGAGAACTTTGCACATAAGTTTTACCCGTAAATGTGAAAAGTGTGGTGGAGGGGATCGTCTTCGAAGGCAACAGGGGGTAAAATGGACGCGTTGATTGTCTCAGTCATTCCTCGGGACGTCGGGGCGCGTCCTCTGCGCCAGGCTCTAGCGAGGGGCCGGTGTCACCGGCGGGGACGGGCAGCCAGACAGGGACCCCTGCCTCTCAGGCGCTGCCCTGACCGGACCCCCCAGAGGCAGGACACGGGAAGGAACAAGGACCAGGAAGGTGTGAAATGGTGGCCACAGCCCTCTGACCACACTGGGGAGGCCACGTGGCAGGGCATCCCGCGTGGCTCCGAGGAACACGCCGAGCCTCCCTTACACGGGCGGGTGCCCGACGTCCGGTGAAAGATGGTGGCGGAGCCGGGCGTGCGCGAGCCTCCCACTTCAGCACATACCCAGACAGACAGACACACACAAACAGCCGTACACACACACACCCCCCCAGACACACACAGCCGTAACACACACACAGACACACACACAGGCACACACACAGACACAAACACACAGCCACACACACACACTCAGACAGACATACACACAGCCATCTCTCACACACACACACACACACACACACACACACACCGAGACACACACACATACACACACAGACATCTGGCACACACAGACACACACAATCAGACACACACAGACACCCACACACATACACAATCACAGACAGACACACGCACACACACACAGCCATACACACCCACCCACACCTACCCGCACCCAGACACACACACACACCTAGACACACACAGCTGTATGCACACACACACACACACACCCAGACACACACACATACACACACAGCCATCTGACACACACAGACACACACACCCACACACATACACAATGGCAGACAGACACACACACAGACACACACAGAGATACATATACACACACGCAACCATCACACACACACACTCAGGCAGACATACACACAGCCATCTCTCTCTCTCTCACACACACACACACAATCAGACAGACACACAGACACCCACACCCACACACATACACAATCACAGACAGACACACACGCAGACACACACACACCTAGACACACACAGCCGTACACACACACACACACACACACACACAGACACACACAGCCATCACACACACACCCAGACAGACACACACACAGCCATCTGACGCACACACACAGACAGACACACAGACACACACACCCACACACACACAATCACAGACAGACACACATACACATCTGTACACATACACACATACACACACACAGAATCACAGACAGACACACACCCAGAAATACGTACAGACACATGTACACCGACACACGCAGCCATGCACACACACACATGCACACAATCAGACACACACCCAGAAATCTGTACAGACACAGACCCAGACGTGCGCGATAATACACAGAGATACACACACAGTCAGACATACACCCAGAAAGACTTACAGACACATAAGCACACACAAGTACACAGACCTGCACAATCGTACACACGCACACATGCACACAACCAGACAGACACACACCCAGAAATCTGTACAGACACACACACAGACACACACAGCCGTAGACACAAGCACATGCACAATCACAGACAGACGCACACCCAGAAATTTGTACGCAGACCCAGACCCGCATGATGGTACACACAGAGGTACACACGCGGTCACAGACACACCACCAGAGATACACGCAGACACATGTGCACACACACGCATCATCATACCCACAGAGGTACACGCACACAATCACACGGCCGTACACCCAGACACACACCAGGGAAATAAGGATGTGAAAGACAAAGCCAGGGACCGTGTCACAGGGGAGCGGAGACACAAACAGCCCGTAGGAGCCACGTACACGCTGCTGTCTCCCGCCCCTGCACCCCTGCACGGTTTCCTCGTCTAGAGTGATGGAGGCTTCGCACGCGTGGCGAGGGCAGGGTGGTTTCTGTGCTGCCTAAATGAAACAAGGGCCACTGGAGTCAGCGAGCGAGCCTGGCCGGAGAGGAGGCTGGTGCGTGCAGGCGAGGGGCCCCGCGCTGGGCGGTCTGTTACACACGCCAGTGCACTCAGACTTTCATGGTGACAACCCAGGGAACCAGGAACGCAGAGGCACTTTCTCCGTCTCACGACGTCAGAGAGCCGCCGCCACGGCCCCACTCGCTCGGTAGACATCACACGCATCCCCCCAAACTCTGCGGTGAGACGTGGGTGGAACGCCTGGGGGGCCGGACACCCCAACGAGACGGAGTCTTCCGGTCCGTGAAGATGGTGGGTTTCCCCATTCTCAGCGACGGTCTTCAAACGCCCTGAAAGTGCCGAAACGGTGTTCTTACACGTTTTCTGTTAGCTTCCCAGCTATTGGGTATTTTTGACGCTTTTGTAAATCTCGTTTCCAAACCCCATTTCCCATGGTTTGCTGCCAGCGCGTCAACAACTGATGTCTGCTTGCTGATTTTTCACTGCGGAGAAATAGACATAACATAAAAGTTACCATTTTAACCGTTCTAGTGAGCGGCATTCTCATCTTGTGCTGCGGTCCCCACCGTCCACCTCCAGCACTTTTTTTTTTAAATGTTTATTTACTTTTGTTTGTTTTGTTTTGTTAGTAGGCTCCGTGTCCAACGTGGAGCCCAACGTGGGGCTTGAACTCACGACCCTGAGATCAAGACCTGAGCTGAAATCAAGAGCCAGACTCTTAGCCCACTGAACCATCCAAGTGCCCCCAACGTTTATCTACTTTTGAAAGAGAGAAAGAGACAGAGCGTGAGCAGGGGAGGGGCAGAGAGAGAGGGAGGCACAGAATCCGAAGCAGGCTCCGGGCTCCGAGCCGGCAGCACAGACCCCGACGCGGGGCTCGAACTCATAAACTGCGAGATCATGACGTGAGCCGAAGTCGGACGCTCAACCGACTGAGCCCCCCGGGCGCCTCAGCATCAGCCTTAGAATAAGGCCCCTGGAGAGGACAGCCGGCCAGTGTTTCAAGAACACGGCCCAGAAGCCTGTGGGGAAGAGTCCGCTCCCCCCGAGAGGCCCTTGGCCGTCGCGCACGGGTGGGAGGCGCCCGCCCTGCACAGCCCGGCCCGGCCTTGGACAGGGCTCCCTGCTTCTGATCCAGGCAGCTGGGGAGCCCCTTCTGGGGTCCAATAGGGGTGGCTCGGGGAAGCAGCAGCAGGAAGCCGTGGGTACGCTGCTGGGGAGGGGCCCTGCTGGAGACAACATCATGGGGGCAGCCACGGTTGTGGGTGGCAGGAGGGGGAGCCCGCCCTCCTCCTTCATCCCCTCGGGGGAGCCAATCAAGAGAAGCAGCAAGGAAAGAAGGAGAGGGGCGAGGAGCCCACCCCCTTCTCCACCGGAGGCGCCAGCCCAGGTTCTGTCGGGCGGGGAGGAAAGGCTTTGACCTGGGGGACTGAAGTCGGTCAGGCCGCAGCGCACTTTCTGATTTCAGGAGAGGCCCTGATCTGCCCAGGGTGCCGCGGGGTGGACGCGTGGCTTCGTGAGCTGCGTCCTAGCCGTGTCACCTGCCACTGGAGAAAGACGGCTCCCCGTGTGTCCCTGTGGGCTCGGCTCCACCAGCCACGCTGTCTCTGTAAATGAAGAGCCACCACCCAGCTGTTTAGGCAGAAAGAAAGCTGAGAGTTGTCTGTGGCTTTCCCGTCACCCTCACCCCCACTTCTGGTTGGTGGCGAGGGTCCGCAGGAGGGGGATGTGGCCTGGGTTGCGTATTTCTTTGCAATAAAATTCCAAGTCCTTGCCATGCCCGCCGGAACCCGCTTTGCAAACCCCTCACCTGTGTTCAGGCTACCCTTACCCACTGCGCTGCTGCCTCGGGGCCCCTCCCTGCCCATCGGGCCGCTGGCACCCCTCTCCACCACCCACGTTCTGGACCGAATGAAAACAAAGGCCTGAGGCTAAGCTAGAGGCTGTGGGCGGGGGTGGGGGAGCCCCGGGGGCAGAGCGGCTGCCCCGGTCACCAGTGCACACAGTTGCAGCCCAGCGTGAGGCGCCACCACCAGGGGAACGGGCATTTGTAACTCAACAAACAAGATGCCAGCTGGACTGACAGCTCCCCCGAAAATCCAGCCCCTCATGGGATGCATGTCTACCGCCTCAGCCTCAGAGCCCCACCCCCAGTGTCGGGGGCGGGGGGTTACAGAGGGGGGTGGGGAGCAGCTCCGCCAGCTGACCCGGGCAGTTTGCTGCTCTTCCTGTGGCAGGTGGCACGATTCACGTGGGTCCCTGGGAAAGCCACCAAAAACACGTGTCCCGAGTTTCCCAGAGGAGAGCCCCCCCCCTCCACTTACATGCGCCCCGCTTTGTGGGGCCTTGCGATGCTGGTGTGGACGGCTCTTGGCTTGCAGGGTGGTCAGCGGGGGAGGCATGGAGGGCAGTCCCAGGGAAGCCCCTGCCTCCTGGCCCCTTTCCTATTAGAATTTAAATGAGGGTCCTTCAGTTTGATGGATGGTTTGTGGCTGTCACCGGACCAAGGGCACAAAGGCCCTGAGTCCCCAAGGCCCCAGCTGCTCCATCTGGCCTGACTCTGGGGGAGGAGAGGCTGGCTGGCTGCATGGGGACAGGCTCGGTGCCCCAGCTGCCGTCTTTGTTGCCTTTGTCCCTCCCCCGAGATGCTGGCTGTGGGCTCCCGCCCCCCGGGGCCCGGCAGTGACCACGGGGACTGGCCTTTCAGGTACAGAACACATGCCCAGAATGCCCACGGCCTGCTGTTGAGGCACTTCAGAGCCCTTTGGGTGTGGGCTTCAGGGCTGCAGGCGGCCTAGGCTCAGACACAAACACAGGCTGGTGTCCCTGCTGTCCTTCTAGAACCTTCTGGTGGCCTCTCCTCCTGCCCTCTCCGTGTTTCATCCTGGGTTGTCTCGGCTGATTCCCCTGACTGTCATGACACCCAGCCCCTTCCTACCCACAAGCCATCTGGGGTGCCCATCCCATCAGATTTGCTTCCTACCCTGGGGCTGAGCCTGACTTGCGGGCTCCATGGTGCTGCCCTGGTCTGCTGATGCAAGCCTTGCTCCAACACTGTTCCCAGGTGTGCCCCTCAGCCACACCTCACTGCGCTGGCTGTCCCTGCCGGCCAGCTGGCCCTTCCTTATATTCCTCCACTTTTCAGGTCCCCCTTCTTCCCCCTAGGAACGCATATCCCCCTCTCTTTCCAGGTTCAGCTGGAGGCTGGCCTTCTCTGGAAACACCTCTGGCTGTCTGGTGCCATGCAGGCAAACGCTCACTGCAGAACTTAATCGGTCTCAGAGCGGTTGCTTGTCTGAAGGGCTGTATGCTGGGGCAGAGTGCCAAACGAAGCTGGGTGGCCCTGCACTCCAGGGACGGAGGGAGCCAAGGAGGCACATCTCTGGTGGAGCAGGTACTGATTCTGTGCCTTTGCCCTTAATGTCATATACCCATCGGGTGACACCTGCTGCTGTCATACCTCCTCCCTGGTGCGCACCATCTTCCAGTTCTAGGGCGGAAACCCTGTAACACTCTTCCTCACTCATGCTCAGTCCCTGGCCTGGCACTGTGTTCATGGGAGGGCTTCCATGATCTGCTCCAACTGGACACACAGAGATGCTTCTAGGACTTTCCATCGGTCCCCATGTCTCTCAAGTTGTTCACCACTCAGTTTGTGACAATTTGGTATAGCAGCAATAGAAAACTACTACAATAGGGTAGAACAATTGGAAAGAATTGAAGATAAAAGGATAGCAATTGATGCAAGTAGAATATGCAGCAATAACAAACTCCAGGAAAAACAATAAGCCGTACAAGGAAGGAAATATACACTATCTGTTCACTAGGATGAACAATATTTGGCCAAAATGGCATAACTATTGCCTATTGATTCAAATTAGAGTTTTCTCTATATTGAGTCTGTGGGAAAGGACAAGCGAAGAGTTATAACAGAGCTAATCCTCATCTAGCGTAATGGAAGTTAGTGAATAATGTCTGAAAGTGACCAGTTAAAAGGTACTAGAGGAGAGCAGATAGTTGCACAGCATTTGTGAATGCACTTAATGCCACTGAGGTGCACACTTAAAAATGGTACATTTAATGTTATGTATATTTTAGCACAATTTAAAATTTTTGAGGAAACAAATAGCAAAGTTATGTGCATCCAGAAAGTATTACTGAGGCCTCTGTGCACAAGGCAGGATGAGACCCCAGCTTTGAGACTTCCTGGAGATGCAGAAGTAAATGTCAAATTGCATATTATCCTGCTGGGGCTGGATGGGGCAGGGGAGAATAAAGGAGGGAGGCGCTCGTAGTTCTGGTGCGTGTAGGGAGAGTGGTGTGTAAACAGAGAGGAAAGTGAGATCTCTCTGTTAGGATGCACTGAGACCTCGGACGGGCACAGCCATGTGCAAATTACAGAGATGAGGATTGCAGAGAGTGAGGATGCTACGTGCAATGGTCCTGGGGTGCAGCAGGCCCAGAGTGTGCAGCCTGCAAGTAGGCCAACAGGGCCAGAGTTAGGGGCTGGCCAGGAGAGTAGGGAGAGGTCAAGTCAGGGAGGTGGCAGCGGCTCGGGTGACGGGGAGTCGTTTACTCACTGGAGGGTCCAAACCGCTCTGGCTGCTGGAACACCTCCCCGGGGCTGGGGCAAAGGAGAGGCGGAGGAGATGGTGAGTGAGAGAGGAAGCTCCTGACCGCCAGGTGAGGAGTGCGCGGTGTCAGGATGTGCGTTGGGGGCGGAGCTGGCAGCACCACTTGCTACAGAACCAGGCATGGGTGTGGGGTCGAGGGTGCCCCCAACTTGGGTCTGAGCCCTGGGGTGGGGGGTTGCCATTTGTGGAGCTAAGCGCGGGAGGTCGTGCAGGGAGCCGCCTGGGGGAGGCATCAGGAGTGCAGTCTGGACACCGCGGCTTCGATGTGCCCCCTGGGTGCAGAGGCGACGCGTCAAAGGTGCCCCTGGATGCAGAGGAGACACGTCAAGGTGCCAGCTGGTGGACGGCCTGGGCTTCAGGGAACAGTCTGGGTGGCAGAGGTGACTATGGGCGAGAGACATGGGTGAGACAGGAAAGCGAGAAAGGGCAGAAGACCAGGGCCCAGAGCAGATGGAGAGGGAGGGGAGGGAGGCGAGGAGGAAGCCAGGGGAGCGCCAGGCAGGGGGAGCAGGAAGACGCAGGACGTGTGACCTTGGGTTTGGCAACAGGAGGCAACAGCCTGGAGGGGGTCCTGGGGGAGAGGAGGGGTGCAGAGAGCTGGGGGGCTGTGGATGGAGCTTCACGGCTGCACCCCTGCACCCGGGTGGGAGGCCGGGGGAGGGGCAGGGGTCCTGCACTCGCGCTGCTTAGATAGCCCTGACATGACTTTAAAAGAGGGTGGGATCCTTCTGTGTCCCCTCTGGGCTCCCGGGGGGGCGGGCGGGGCGCAGAGACAAACAGAATAGAGGAGGCCCTGCGCCCACCCCCAAGCCAGCTCCTCCCTCCTCCTCCAGGCCTTTGAGCCCGGATAATCCCAAAGGCTCCAGGCCCAGGTCTGGGTCAGAGGAGGTCAACCATCCACACTGGTGCCTGGCTTCTCCCTCTGGGGAAGGGTCTGTTTTGGGGGCTCAGCCTGGCCTCTGGTGTCGGCGAGTCGGGCACCAGCAGTGGTGGGGACCATTCAGCTGTGGTGAGGACGGTCCCCATCTGAGGCCGTGGGGAGCTCCCAGCCGCCGTGACCGCTCTGCCCATGAGCCCGGGGAGCAAGCAGCAGGCGTGACTCACGACATCCCCCGGCCGGTCCCGTCGTCCACCCCCTTGTGCCCGTTAGGAAAGGTCCACCCACACAGTCTGCCCCTGACGTCCTTGTCACCAACCCTCCCGACTGACTGCTTCCAAGTCCTGGACGTCCGAACAAACCACCGGCCACTTCCCGCGGATGTGGCGTCTGGTCAGGGCCTGCATCCTGCTTTGCGGACGACAGTCTTCTCTTGCGTCTTCGTGCCGCCGGGGGCAGGGAGACAGCGAAGCAAGCTCTGTCCTGTCCCTTCTCACAAGGGCGCTGATTCCTCACCCTCGTCCCCCGGTCCCCTCCAAAGGCCCCGCCACTCTGGGGTCAGGGCTTCGACAGAAGAACTGGGGGGAGGGGACACAAACATCCGGTCCACGGCAGGTGGCGCTGTGGCTGGAGTGTGAGCCACCCAAGCTGGCAACAAGTGTGTGTCCCCGGATGTTGGGGAAGGTCATCGAGAAGCCTGGACCCGGCACCTGGGAGCTCCTCCCACCCCTGCCACCCGCCCCGTCCTTGGAACGCGGGTTCCACTTGCCTTTCCCGTCCCGAGGCTGCTCAAGGTCACAGCCTGGAGGGGGTGATGTGCACAGTAGACGTGACCGAGCCCAGTTAAGGCCTCGTTATAAACCTGTCAGATGTGGAGGCGGGTGCGGGGATCCCCTCGTCTTGCTGCAGCCTCGCACGTAAGTTCTCTTGCTTACTAAGCGGCCACCTGTGAACCTGGAGCGGCCGCCCCTTGGGTCTCTCCCTGCCCGTCCCCTTCGCACACGGGGCCCAGTTTTAGATCCCAGCAGGGGGCTCCTGCGAGGGCCGGGTGTCAACACAGGACCCACCAGCCTGTGGCGTCCCCCCTCCGCGTAATGGCTGAATCTGGTGTCCCTCGAGGCCCCGGCCTAGCTGTCACTCCCCACCAAGGCCCAGTGGAGAGCCAAGTCTCCAAACAGAGTGGGTATTTTCAGACGAGGGCATGACCTTCGTCCCAAATGCCAGGCCAGGTCTGCCAGAGACTCCGCGTGGCATCCCCATCTGACACGGACCCTTTAAACACCTTCGATCTGTGGAGCCGCGGTGCAGAGGCCCGGAAGGCGGCCCAAACCTGCCAGGGACCTGTCCCTGTGAGCCCGTTCAGAACAGTACCCTAAACATAGTATATTACCCCTCCAGAATCCAATGAGGCCTCCCTCCTCGTGGCGGGGGGAACACACAGCAGCTGTGAGCACCTTAACCAACCCCAGGCCTCAGGGCGTCTTAAACTGCACTGAGAAGGCAGGGTCCTTGGTTTTGGTGGGTTTATCTCCCACCCTCCAGCCTCCAGTGTCTTCCTAAGGGCATCAGGACATTTGTTACTTCCTGCCAGGTCTGATCACCGCTGTGCCATCGGCAGACTTAACTGGCCTTCTGTTCTGTGGGGTGATCGGGGGTCCCGAGGTCTGTACTTTGACAAGAACAGAGACGTGACACAAGTCCCAGGCCAGTGGGCCAAGGTATACTGCTGTCCCTGCCAGGTGAAGGCGGCCATCCTCCACAGTCAGCTCCCACGCGCGGAGAACAGCGTTTGTCCGACAAGAGCTTCCTGTGTTCCACTACACGGACCACATCTGGAGGACAGAATGACCGTGTTTATGTAACCCACTGTCGTGTCCAAAATGCACGACAAGTAGATGAGGAAAAAGGAATCATGACAGAAATCTGAGATACTACTGCCAGCACGTACTGAAATGTTCCTCTCAGACTTCCCCAGGGAGGCCTGTGGCTCCGGTCCTGGGGTCAGGACAGCGGGGGGTGGGCTAGACGGAACGTGTGACGCCCCCAAGCTGCTACTCCACCCGTGCTGTTCTCATGGCCCTTCAGCAGGAGATCCGGACTCCCTCCTTTCCTTCCTTCCTTCTTCCTTCCTTCTTCCTTCCTTCTTCCTTCCTTCCTTCCTTCCTCCCTTCCTTCCTGACTTCCTTCCTTCCTTCCTTCTTCCTTCCTTCTTCCTTCCTTCTTCCTTCCTTCTTCCTTCCTTCCTTCCTTCCTTCCTTCCTGACTTCCTTCCTTCCTTCCTTCTTCCTTCCTTCCTTCCTTCCTTCCTTCCTTCCTTCCTCCCTTCCTTCCTGACTTCCTTCCTCCCTCCCTCCCTCCCTCCCTTCCTTCCTTCCTTCCTTCCATCCTTCCTGACTTCCTTCCTTCCTTCCTCCCTCTCTCTCTTTTTATTTCTAGGTTTTATTTATTTAAGTAATCTCTACACCCCATGGGGGGCTCGAACCCATGACCCTGAGATCAAGCGTTGCATGCTCTTCCAACTAGGCCCGCCAGGCGCCCCGATCTGGACTCCTCTCGCTCAGGAGCTCTGTGTCTGTGCGTCTCTCAGTTCTGGGACTGGGAAGGGTCATGAGTCTCCACCGTGTTGACCTGAGTCATTTCTCGGACCCCCCAGACTACAGGTGTTCCCTGTCACTCATTGGGGTCAGCAAAAACTCTGGGAGGTCACTTGTCTTTTTCAGTCCTAGGGACACTTGAGCAATTAGCCACTGCCAGAGGTGCTGCAGGGAAAACTGCTCTGGCAGTTACTTGTTGAGACAACGACACCCGCCTTGTGGCCGGCGGTGCCACCTGGCTTCTGACACCCAGGGTCACATTGTGCCATTGAATCCAGGGAGTCTGCCTCGGCGGGAGCGTCTCCCCCCAGCATCCTTATTCCACAGAACTTTTCAAGGATGCTGGTGCTCCCCGCCCCCCAACACATTCCCAATGCCTGTTTCCTCCAAAGAGACACTCGGGCGTGAACAGGTGCATGCAGTAAGCCCTCTAGCATTGCTGTCTCTGTGCTTTTGCATTCTTTCCCTCCCATTATACCAAGACCGTCTGACATCTCCCTTCTTTTGTGTCTGAGCTTCAGTCAAGCAACCAAACGAGCGTCTACAGCTACCGCCAGCTGCTCTTGAACAAACTCGCCGAACCCGGAGTCTCTGGCAAGTGAGCCCATGGTGATCGGTCCAACCCGACCCGGGGCCATGTTGCCCCCTCTGTGGCCTCATCTCTCAGAGCCTATTACCACACATGCCCCGGGCTCCCCCTGTTATAAGTTGGCAAAAACTTGCATTTGGTGTATGTGGTCTTCTCCTTGTGTCCGCGTGACGGTGTGCTCATTTTCACCCCTGCCTCTAGTCATCGATCTGGAAATCATGAGAGTTGGTGGAGGTGAGGCTTGACACTTGCCACCTGGTCCCCTGGTTGTTCCCCTGGGCGAGGTCCTCACAGGGTCCCCGGGTACGGACACACCAACCTCACATGGTGAGAAAGGGCTGCTTCTGCTGGTGGGGTGGTCCAGGGGATGTGGTGCTCAGGGGACTCACATCCAGTAACATCCACTCCAGTTCTCATGATCGCACTCTTTCCAAATAAATGCCCTAACTTTTACTGAAAAGACTTGGACTTGGTAAAACACGGACTGTACTTCAGCTGCAATGCATTAGCCTGCTAGATTAAAATTTCTTTAATGTTTATTTATTTTTGACAGAGAGAACACGAGCAGGAGAGGGGCAGAGAGAGAGGGAGACACTTAATCGGAAGCAGGCTCCGGGCTCTGAACTGTCAGCACAGAGCCCGACGCGGGGCTCGAACTCACAGACCGCGAAATCATGACTTGAGCCGAAGTCGGACATTCAACTGACTGAGCCACCCAGGCGCCCCTAGCCTGCTAGATTAAATTTGAGGTCCTCTTTAAAGAAAATTGCCCTGGGGCGCCTGGGTGGCGCAGTCGGTTAAGCGTCCGACTTCAGCCAGGTCACGATCTCGCGGTCCGTGAGTTCGAGCCCCGCGTCGGGCTCTGGGCTGATGGCTCAGAGCCTGGAGCCTGTTTCCGATTCTGTGTCTCCCTCTCTCTCTGCCCCTCCCCCGTTCATGCTCTGTCTCTCTCTGTCCCAAAAATAAATAAACGTTGAAAAAAAAATTTTTAAAAAGAAAATTGCCCTGAAAACTACAAGAAATAAAATAAGCTTCTTTTCAGAAGAGCCACAGAAGCACTCTGGTTCTTGGGCCGTGCCCTGAGCGGAGAACTTGGGCCACGGCTTGTCACTTCCTTGCTGCCAACCCACCAGCGTGCTCAGCAGGACCTCACTGGTCTCCAGCTCACAAGCCATCATAACCCTCTGTTGCGAGAGCCCTTGGTCCCTGGAAGCTGTCGTTCATTGGAATGACACTAGAACGGCTTCACTGGAAGCCATTTCAATGTGCCCCTCGTCACAAACCAGTGGAGGTGATATTTCATTAGTGACTATATTCATGGACTCTCTGCGGCCTGCCTCATATGGTCACAAAGTCATTACTTACCTCAGACTTAACCTGATCTGATAACTAAACCCAGATTCCTATTTTTAAGGTTCTACGATTCCTGGAAATACTGCTGATGCCAGGGAAGGTCAGAAGGGGGTAGCTGGCCAGAAAAATTGAAGTTACTTTAGGTATTTGGGGGTAGAAAGAGATTTATTGCAGGAAATTACAGGCTTACACAAACCCTGAGAAATCTGGAAATTGAAGGGGAGGAAGGTCGCTCTCTGGAGATCTGGAAGTTCCAGAATAGAGGGGGTGGGGAGGCCAGATCAGGGACCCCGGACGACTGCAGCACTAAAGTAGCTAGAGGCTGCCCCAGCGATCTCAGCCACCTGTGGTGCCAAGGGTGAGTCTCAGGCGAACCCTGGAAGCCAGGAAGCTACCCCCACTGACAGCAGTGGTCTCCCTGCAGCTGCCATGGAAAATAAGGGCTGTCCCCTCCCTCCGCCTTCTGCATCTTGCCCAAGGGGCTCTCACCATCAGAATGTATACTATACAGGGTGTTGGAAATCCTGGTGCTAGCTCTCTCTGCCGGGACACAGAAAAGAATACAGAGGCAAATAGGGATTATGCTGAATGAATGACAATCTGGCACTAAGTGCTTGTCTCCATTTCCAAATATATGAGTATTTTCTGCTTATCTTTTCTCTAGTGGATTCCAGCGTCATTCCACTGCGGTCAGAGAACAGACCCCATACACTTTCAATCCTTTCTGATTTTTAAAACACTTGCTTTATGGGCCAGGATAGGATTCATTTACGTAAATGATCCATGTGCTTAAAAAAAAAAAGGTACTATGCAGCTGTTGGTTTGTTCATATAATCTATGTGCTTACTGACATCTTCTCTACTTGTTGTATCAGTTACTGAGAGCTTTATTTAAAAAGTCCCACTATGACTGGGGATTATCCATCTCTCTTCGAAGTACTGTGAATTTCTGCTTTACGTGTTTTGAGACCATGTTATTAGGTGCATAAACATTTAGAATTCATATCTTCCTGGGGAAACAGGCCTGTTATCACTATGAAGTGCCCTCCTTATCCTAGTAAAGCTTTTACCTTAAAGTTTATTTGTTTCTGATATGGTTGTAACTATCCCATCTTTCTTTGGGTTAATACTTACATGGTATTCGCTTTCCCAGCATTTATTTTCAGTCTTCTACATCTTTATGATTTAGATATGTCTCCTGTACATATCACAGAGTTGAGTTTTATTTCCTTTTATCCAGCCTGACAATCTTTGTCTTTTAAGTGGAACATTTAGCCCATTTATATCTAATATAGTTACAGATACACTGGGGGCTAAATCATCATGTTATTACATGAGTTCTATTTATCCTGACTGTTCTGCGTTTCTTTTTCTTCCCAATGTTGCTTTCTGTTGAATGGATTGGGCCTTTCCTGTTATTGCATGGTTTTCCTTCTGTTAGTCTGTAATGTATATAGAATGTTGGAATGACTGATCAAAGATTCAATAATGGTACTCGGTTGGAGGGAAAGACTTTGCAAAGCTGGGCACTCTCTCAGAATTCCACCTGCTCAGCATTGATAGATGGTGCTGTTCCTAGTGGTGGCCGCTTCCTAACTGGAGCAGAAGCAGAAGCCCCAGTGGTGGCAGGACTCTACCAGGATTGGGTATTGTTTCTAAGACAATGATTCCTGATAAGTTTTTGTGACTTTTTAAACAAATCCTTTTCTGCTTAAATTACCAGCAGTGGATTCTGTTGTCTGTGATTAAGGACCCTGATCAACACAGACTTCAGTCTTTCATTTATACTTTTGAGCATTCTAAGTGCCCTTTGTCAGACTATTCTACAAAGTTAATTTTATATGATTGTATAACCGATAAATAATTAATATCCAGAACATACAAATAACTATTACAATCCAACAACAAACAAACTATGCTATTTTTAAATGGGCAAAGGACTTGAATAGACATTTCTCCAAAGAAGGTATGTGAATGGCCAATAAGCACGTGGAAAGATGCCCAACATCATTAATCACCAGGGAAATGCAAATCAAAACTACAATAAGAGATCACCTCACACCAATTATGACGCCTATCAGATGGCTGCTATCAAAAACAAAAACAAAAACAAAAACAAAAACAAAAACAAAAACCCAAAAAATAACAAGCGACAGCGAGGGTGTGGAGAAATTAGAGCACCGTGCCCTGTCGGTGAGAATGAAATCGGTGCAGTTGCCGTGGAAAACAGTGTGGTAGTTCCAGAACTACTGTTTGATCCAGCAATCCCACCACTGGGTATTTACCTTAAAGAACTGAGAACAGGGACTCGAGTGGATGTTTGCACATCTGTGTTCACAGCAGCTGAAACACGGAAGCAACCCAGTATCCATCTATGGACGAATGGATAGACGTGGTCCGTCCACTCCCGGGACTGTCACTCAGTCCTGACGAGGAGGGACGTTCTGACACCTGCCACCACGTGGATGGACCCGGGGAACGTGATGCTCACGTGTGATCCACTCACACGAGGCCCCTGGAGTCTCCAGACTCCCGGAGACAGAGAGTGGACGGTGGGTGCCGGGGCTGGGGAGGGGCTGGGGGTCCGTGATTCACGGGGACAGAGAGTGGACGGTGGGCGCTGGGGCTGGGGCTCCAAATTTCATGGGGACGAAGGTTCCGTTTGGGAAGATGGAAATTTCTGGAGACAGAGGGTGGGGACAGCTGCACAACAGGGTGAACGTGCTTAATGCCCCTGAGCTCGCGCTTAGAGATGGTGAAAACTGTACTTTTCATACTCTGTATATTTTACCACAGTTAAAAAATGAATTTATCTGGAATGCATTCGTGCTGTGACCATTGGCTCTTGTCACTCGTATTTCGGTTTTACCTCCACCAAGCTGCGAGATACCTTTAAAAATAAAAAAAATTAAAGCATTATTATGTGTGAAAGAAGCCAGACACAAAAGACTAGGTACAGTTTGATTTCATTTCTGCGAAATTCAAAAACAGGCAAAATGAGTGTGGGGTGCCAGACGTGCGAACGGTGCTTGCCGGGGGCACGTGACGGTCTCTGGGAGGCGCCCCGGGAGCACGCCGTGCCGCCATCGGGCCACACACGAGCGTGCGTTCAGCAGGAGTCATGAGATCGTGCTGCTGAATCTTCAGGTTTCAGGTGCAGATGTGTTTTCTCTTGGTTTAAGAAAAACGCGTGATGATCTAAGTGGAGAAGTAGACAAATCCACATTTGTTATTGGAAATCTTAACCCACTTCCCAGGGAGACGATAAAACAAGGGAAAAAAAATCCATACCTCTATAGGAGACGCGAATCCCGTGATAAAACAGACTGGTTCCCAGGAGCGATGCTGCTGGAACTCCCGCCTTCCCACGTGTAAACATCTGGAGGGACACAATCGTGTTCTGGTCCACGAAGCAAACGTGAACCGCTGAAAACGGTTGGCGCTGCGAAGGGTGTGCTCTCGAGGACGTCACCAGGGAACACCTGCACGTCTGGAAATCGGGAAGCGTGCCTGCCCCGTCGCCTGGCGTGGGGCCCGCTCGTCCCCACCGACCGCCTTGCCTTCGGGTCTGCTGGGTTCTTGCTCACCTGCCTGCGGGACTCCGGATTCCACCCGTGCCCTTCCAGGGTGTGCCTTCCAGTCTAACTGGGGACCGACTGCCCGCCCAGTGACCTCCCTACCGCCGGCAGGTGGGTCTCGGCGCCCCCCAGGCCCCCTCGTCGTGCTCCTCAGGTCCCCCCCTCACACCCCCATCCCCTGTGAACTGGGGACGACTCTGCCCGCCTCGCAGGGCGGCTTCAAGAGTGAAATAACGTCAGCAAGAGTGTTTTATGAAACCGGGAGCTCTGTTCGTGTACAAGGCCTCATTCTGAGGCCCTGCAGAGTGCGATGCAAGCAGGCGATGTGCCCCAGAGTCTCAGGATCTGCACCCGCGTCAGGAGGGCGGCAGGGACACCTAAAGTCAACCCGATGGCATGACATGATTGCAAGGTAAACCACACAGGTGCACGCAGGGGGAGCGTTCGGTGAGCAAGAGAGTGCTGGCAGGCAGAGGAGAGGCAGGGTCACCGAGGAAGGCTTTGCATGACCCACTCACCTTCCTGCAACCACGTCCTCTGATTCCATTCGTCGGCTGGGACCCCAACACCCGCTCGGGCTCAGCTGTGCCCGGGCCCCAGGGCTGGTCCTTTGGGGGGAGGTGGCATCTGGCAGCTAGGGGCCCCTGGCCACAGCCAATGACCCGGTCCCCTGTCAGGCTAGCCGCTGATCCCGGGGCCCCACTGGATAGATGCAAGTCTCCGGGAAGCACAAGGGGCCCGCGCCCAGCGGGAGTGTCTGGGAGGGCTTCCGGGAGGAGAGAGGCCGACACCCTGTTAGCAGCCCAGTGGAAGTCTCCCTGAGCGACTTCCTGGTCAGCAGAGTGAGAGGCCCCAGGGCCACAGTCAACAGCAGCCACAGCCAAGGGGCTCCTGGGGCAGGAGGCTTGGAGGCCCTTCCGGTGCTGCTCCCTCTGGGCCTAGAGGGAAGGAGGCAGGCCTGGCGGGGCCGAGGCTTCGGGGTGCTGCGTGCCTGGGGGCCTCTGAATGATCCGGCAGGGAAAAGGGTCATGTTCGGGCCTGGCAGCTGGAGGCAGCCACAGGGAAGGGGACGGCAGATCAAGGCTGGCTGGAGGTTGATGCTGGCTAACGCATCCTGTACTCCGGTCCCTGTTCTTCCCCGAGCCCAGCAGGCTGCATTGAGGTGGAGGCTCTCCCCGCCCCCTGGGTCTGCAGGGACTTCTAAGTGGCCCATGAAGCCAAGGTGTAAAAGGCGTAAAAGTCCTCCTGGGGGTCGGCCTTCCCCTGAAGGCCCTGGGAAAGGCCTGCGGGACCACGGTGGGGGTGGCGCAGAGAGGCATGGGGGCCGGCCCTCTCACAACAGTGAGGTGGGTGTGACGGTGGTCCTGGAGAAGGCGGGACCCGGGTGGGCTTGGCTGCTCAGCGGGCGGTGGCCTTCCAAGGCCCCTCACGCTGACCCCCGCAGAACCGCGCCCAGAGAGGCGAGCGTCCCGAGAAGGCCCCAGGGCTTCGTCTTCAGCAGACCTCTGAGCCAGACCACCGGGCACCGTCCACGGGACAGGCCCAGGAAGGGCGCTCCGCCAGGCCCCTGATGCGATCCCGCCTGGCTGCTTACTGAACACGCCCTCCCCGTCCAACAGTCCCTGTGACCCTGCACCGGGGGCTGCGGCCACCACCCTCACTCACGGACAGCAGAGGCCAGGAGAGGGAAGGGGCCCTGCCCTCCCGGAGGGGAAGCAGGATCTGAACCTAGCCGGGCCGAACCCTGACCTGGGGAGGCTAACCGCTGGACCGTCCCATCTGGACCATCACAGGGAGCCTCCTGTCCTCCGTAGAGCCAGGGAGCTGGGGGGTCTGCCCCAGGGTGTCAGGAGCCAGGGGAGCTCAGAGCCTCGGCCAAAGAGGAGACCCCCGCCACGTGGGCAGCCGACGCCGGCAGCCGGATTTCATTCCACCAGCGGGCAGTCCTGCCCGGTCTCTCCTTGTTTCTAATCCGCTCAGAGGGACTTGAAAGCTCGGGTCTGTTCACCCCCAGCCCTCCCGTTTCCTTCTTACCCCCAGCTTGTTTGCTCCTTGTGTAAAACCAAGCAGGGCACGTGCGGCGTCATCGCAGTCCGTGGGGCCCGGCCGCCGGGAGTCTAGGTCGGGCCAGGTTCAGTCACCGACCCTGGTTGTGCAGCCGCGACTCTAACACGGGTGCTGCTGGGTCCCGATTCCCGAGACTGGCCTCCAGACTGGCTGCCTGCAGCCCGGGAGCCCGGAGGCCGGAGGCAGCACAGACAGATGCAGTTTCTGTCTGTGGACGCTGGGCTCCGGGGGGGGGGGGGGGGGTTGGTCCTCTGGCTGGGCCTCGTCCCTGTGTCCCCCCACTGGACCTGAAGCGTGGAGGGGGAGCACCTCTGCAGCTCTGTCTCCACCCGCCCTCCTGCTGCCTCAATGTCCCTCCAGGCCCCAGAGCCCCAGGACACAGGCTGAAAGCCCACAAGGTTGCGGCCCAGCCCAGCGATCTGGCGTCCTGCCTGCTCCCCGCACGATCCCCGCCTACTTGGCCCCACCTGCACACACCTCTTACGCAGGGTGGGGGGGGGGCTCCCCAACCTGCTCACCGCGTTGCTGGGCAGATTGTAGGACACATTTGAATTTCAGATAAACAATGACTATTTTTTCCAGCATAAATATGCCCTAAATATTGCATAGGACACACTTATACTAAAAAAGATGTTCATTGCTTATCTGAAATTCAAATTCAACTGCACATTCCTTGTTTCTATTCACTAAATCCAGCCACAGACTTGCCCCATGTGCTACGCTGTCCGCCCTCAGCATCCTCGGACACAGGCTGAGCCCAAACCGTGCCCTGAGTCCCTCTCCTAGGGCGGCAGCCCCTGCCAGCCTCCACCCTCCCCCTGCCTCAGGGCCCTGGGGGGCCGTCCCGGTCTGGACAGATCCTCCCGCCTGACCTCAGCCCTCAGGCAGCAGCCTCCACCCGCCAGGCAGGTCCGTCTTAGGTCCTCCTGGGGCCCACATAGAGAGGTCCTCCTGGGGCCCAGAAAGCTCCCGGCTTCACAGAAGGGGCAGGCTCCCCCGGGCGCCGCAGGGGAGGGCCCTGGTGGTGGCGAGAGTAGGGGTGACACGGGGCCCCAGGCTGGCCCACGCCTCTGCACTCCTGTCCCCATGCACAGGCTCACGACACCAGCTCCAGTGGGCTGGCCGCTGCCCCCGGGCCACAGAGGCCCAGCAGGGCCGGGTGCAGGGTGCACGGGACGGTTAACCCTGGTGGTGACTGCTCTGACTCCGGCTCTTGGTGTCTGACTGCTGACAGCTTTTTGGGCCCCCCACACCCACCCCTGGGGAGCTGAGGAGAAGTGCTTTCTCCTCAAGCCCTGTGCCCTGCCCCCTGGGCTCACACAGTGGCCACCCATGAGCACAAGGACGGCCATCCCACCCCTCCCCCATGCCATCAGTCCCAGCGTGAGCCACGTTTTCGGCAGGGGTCGCGGGCCTCCCTCCCTCCCACCGGCAACTCGGTCATCTGCGGAACCGCCTCAGCCTTACCCAGGGCACTCCGTCAGCGGAACGCGCTTGGTGCCACAGCCTCTGAGCATCGTGAAGGAGATGCTCTCGTGTCCTCGTGTGTGGACATCCGGGCCTTGGGTCCCGGTCAGAGGCAACAAGGGCCCGAAGCCCGGGGTTGGGGTTGGGGCGAGGGGCGCACGCGGCTGGGCGTGGGTTTCCCCTGGCACTCCTCCCGGGGCGTACAGAGGAGTAGGAGAGGCCGTGGAGCCTTCAGCCCCGCGTTAGTCGGCACGACAAACACCCCAAACCGGCCGTGTCTGCGCAACGAGCATGTGCGGACCAGTGGAGCCACTGCGGGCTCTCTGGGGTCAGTGTGCTCCCTGTGTCTCCTCTGGGGAGCCCTTCAGAGATGGGGCTGGGACCCACATGCCACCCCTTGTGGCCACACCCACATGCCCAAGTCACACGGCCAAGTGGCCTTGGCGCCCGCGCCAGCGAAAGGGACCCGCTCTGTGCCAGGGTGGAGGGCAGGCCTGGGGTCAGGAACTGGTCCCCCAAACTGGGCCCAGGCCTGCATCGTGGACGGGCCACGACCTGTCCCAGGAGCCTGGGTGCTCTCGGAACCCATCTAACATCAGCATATCCAGACCAGGGGCCGTGTGAGGGAGGGCAGCGGGGAGAGCATGGGTGGGGGCAGGCATAACAAGACACCACAGCCCAGGGGCTCGTGCAATGGACATTCACTGTCCCCTGTCCTGAAGGCCGGAGCCCGAGGTCCAGGCGTGGGCAGGGCCGGGTCCCCCCGAGGCCTCTCTCCTTGTGTGTGGACGGCTGTCCTCTTCCAGTGTCCTCACGGGGTCGTCCCTCTGCCCGTGTCTGTGTCCTGATTTCGGCTTCTTGTAAGGACCCCGCTCACAAGGGATCGGGACACATCCCGGTGACTTTGTATCATCTCAGTCACCTCTGGAAAGGCCCCATTACCAATTATGGTCACATTCTGAGGTACTGGGGTTTAGCTTCAACATATACATTTGGGGCACACAATCCAGGCCGTAGTGAGGAAGTGACACACAGGGCCCGGTTCCCATCCCCCAGGCATGATCATCACATGACCTGGCCTGACAAGACCAAGGGAACCGCCCGGAGTACCCTTGAAGTCAGGTGCCTCAGCAGAGGCCTTGCTCTGGCTGGCCCTGCTGCTGGGGCAGAAGTCCTGCCTCGACCCCCCCACCCCCACCCCAGGTCAGCCCCCCAGACCGCACTGCTCACCTGGACTGTGAGTACGTCCCTCTGTTCCTTCCTACCCCAGCCATTTGTTCCTTCCCAGAGGGCCAGGCGGTAAAGAGAAAGGCCAGCGCCTTCCTTAGGAGCCAGTGGTTGGAGGGGAGATAAATCAGTAGAACAGGAACCGACAGAGACACAGCCAGTCTGGGGGGAGCCTGGAACTGGGTCCTGCTGGAATCTTCCGGAGAGGTGCTGTGGACCGGGGCCCAGTACAGGAGAGGCCAGGAGACCGGGAGACAGAGGCCCCACGAAGCCCGCGTGAGCAGGCCAGCGGCAGAAAGGGGGCCATGAAGACTGAGAAGGGGTGCAGACGAGGAGAAAGGGTGAGCCCCAGAGCTGGGGGCACAGAGCCGCGGGAGCCACAGGGCTCGTGGGGGTAAGGGGACCACAGGAGCCACGAGGCCACAGAAGCAGGGAAGCTCCAAGCTTGGAGAATGCCGAGTGGGATCAAGGCTGCCCCGAGGTGTACCAAGTGCAGGAGGAGCTGGTGCCCTCGGCCTGGCCCTGAGGTTGGGCTGGGGCTGAACGTTCCAGGGAGGGAGCAGGTCTTCCGCCGCCCTCCTGGGGCTGCCACACGTGGCCCGCGTGACCAGACCTGAGGGACGGGGAATCCTCGGGAGGAGAGCAGGGCCAGCGGGGGTGTCTTCTCTGTGCCGGTGCGCCCGTGGCGCCCTCTCCCTTTCGGGATGGGTCCCTCCCAGGACCGGCTGCCGGCAGCCCTCGGTAGCCTTGACCAGTCGCGTCCCGGCCGCCGAATTGCGGCCACCCGGCGTGACACGTGCCCAAGAACGCGGTCTCTGCGACTTTCCGTGGGTCTTCACCGGCGGACCCAGCTATAAAAGGTCACCTTCGGGTGACCAGGAAGCATTCCAAATTCGAACCCCTGAGACACCCCCACAGGACTCCTCCAGGGAGCACCGGCCTTCGCTGTTCATGCAGCTCCAGCCCCGAGCTCAAGCCCTCCTCCTGGGCCTTGGGGAGGGGCCTGGGGCCCCCAGATTAGGGCTGTCCGGGGCGGTGGGATGAGACTAAAGTTTCTCTGGTGAGCACATATGAGTGTGTGTGAATGGGCGTGAGCGGGAGTTTGTGGGCCTGTGTGAGCACCTGTGAATGTGGATGCGTGTGAGTGTGAGTGTGTGTGAGTGCATGTGGGCACGTGTGAGTGTGTGAGCACGTGTGGGCGTGTGATGGGGCGGAGCCAACATGACACCAATCAGATAGCCCAGACACCAGCCATGGACAGCCTCACCCCCTCATCCCCTCACCCATGACTCAGGAAATGGGTCAGGTCAAGACCGAGTGACCCATCCTCGCGTTGAAGGGGCCCCGGAAAGAAACAAGGGAAAAATCGCTTATTAAACACCAATGTCATGGGAATCACTTCCGTTGCATCAGTGCAAACCCGCGGGCTGGTCACGTGTGGAGAAGTGATTTGCGGGCTTACCCTGTGATGAAACAGGCAGTTTCCGAGAAGTGTAGACTCAATCCACGGAGTTATAGTAAGTTTAATTATTCACATTCCACGTAATTACGAGATATTTTTCTTCTGCTCACATCTGAGGAAAGCTCTCTGCCTGCCCTTTGGAGACATGTGACCCGCTTCTGGGGGTGAGCGAATGCCTGATGGACTTCTAATTCTGAAGAAACAAATAACAGTGATGACAATAATAATAAAAACAAATTGAAAACATAAATACACGGTCTGGTTACCAGGCGCCGAGCCCCGGCACCTGGAGGTGGGGCTGGGGCGCGGGGCGTCCTCCCTTGGACGCGCCGGGGCCTCTCCAGGGCCTCTCCAGCCATCGTCATCCATTGAGTAAGTGCGCAGACAGCCATCCCGAGACACATGGAATATGAGGCCACAATTCATCGGGGTATAAGGGTCCTTATCTCTTGATACGGCCGCTATCAATCAGCCGGGGAGACCCCCTTGGTGAGCTCTGTGCTCGAGCGCTCCCGGCGCGGTTTCTTTCTGCACTGGCTCTTTGCAGCTCGAGCTCCCGCGGGGAAGAAAACACGCACCCCCATCCCCCGCAGGTGCAGCCCTGCTCCGCAGCATTCACCCCCGAAGTGTAATCGAAAGCCTGGCCTGCCTCGTCCTTCCTCCTCCTCCTTGGCGGGAGGAGGGGGTGTGGGACTGCGCTGCCCCCGGAGGAACCAGATTAATGCTCCAAAAATATCCGGCCAGTGCCCGGAGAGCCGACTGGGAAACAATGCCCTCCTTCCACCCCTGTCCCCAGCGCCAGCCGGCTGCCTGTGCCGTTCCCAGCACCTCCCTCGGAAGTCACGGAGTGGGGAAAGAACAAAAAACCCCGCTTTTAAGAATATGACCCTCGTCTTCTTTTCCAGCCTGTTTTTAAATTTTTAATTGCAGCTAAAAATATACACAAGATTTACCATCTTAAGCGTTTTTAAGGGTGCTGTTCGCTAGTGTTAGGTACATTCACGTTGTCCCGTAGCCAATCTCTAGCACCCTGGGGGCTCCTACCTCCCCATTTCTTATTCAAATGCCAGTTGAAATACACAGGTGCCTTTGCCCTCCCATGACGCCTAAGGGGCCTGGGAGCAAGGCCACGCCTAGGCCCTCTATCTTGACCTGGCAGGTAGGAGGCTCTACACCCACCCACTGATGTGCACACTACCCCCCCTCCCCGAGCTGGCAGGACCTCAGAGCCTCCTGGGGTCCCAGGCCAGCCCACCCCACCTCTGAGTGACTGGAAGTCTTTCTGTGACCTGAGACCAGATCCCCGCCTCTTGGTCTCTTGGTCTTGGGCTCACCCATCTTTCCCCAGGCCAGCCCTCACTGGTCAGAGGCAGGCACAGACTCCCGAACTTGCCTTGCTTCACCGTCTCCCTCTTCAGCTCTTTCTCTTGTGCCTGAAGAGGGGGAAGGAGCCACAGCCTCAGTGTCTGCGGCGGGAGGCTGGAAAGGGGTCTGCGGAGGAGCCATCATCCTTGGGCTGCAGGGGCTTGGTCTCTCCCCCAGCAGGCAGCAGTAGCAGGGACATTGTTACTGGGACCCTCGGGCCAGTCAGCTCCGAGAGCCGGGAGTCCATTCCACAGAGCCACTGGGCACCGGCATGTCCCGGCACGGCGCAGCCGGGAGGCGCCTGGGGCCCAAGGGATGACCTGTGTCCCAGCACCTGCTCCAAGCCCTACACTCCCTCCCCCACCCTGAGCTGAGTGGATGGAGTCGTGACCCCCAAGGAGTGGTGACCTTTGCAGCCAGGAAGAAAGTAGAACTCGCTCTCAGGTTTTCCTCCAAGGCGAGTTGGGGGTGGGGGTGACACAAGTGGCAGCGCTTGGTGGCTCTCAAAGGTTTTATTTCAACAACTAGTGAGGATGCCAGACACCGCCCCTCCCCCTGCCCCACCACCAGCCCTTGTGCCCTGGATGGGCTTGGTCAAGGATCTCTTGTGGCAAGTGACCCACCTAGTTAAGCCCAGCGAAAGTGGAAAATGACCTCAAGGACACAGGACAAGAGGTCTCCTGGGCCAGAGGTCAGGCCTGGGGTACTGTCTTTATCCCTATCCGCTCATACGTCTCCCAGCCCAGCCCTCTCCTCCTCCCTGTTCTTTTTGTTAAAATTTTATTTAAATTTATTTTTGTTATCTTTTTTAATGTTTGTTTTTGAGAGAGAGAGAGAGCGAGTGCATGCATGCTAGAGGGGGAGGGTCCAAGAGAGAGGGAGACAGAGGGTCCAAAGCAGGCTCTGGACCCATGCAGAGCCCGATGCAGGGCTTGAACCCATGAACTGTGAGATCACGACCTGAGCTGAAGTTAGACCATCAACTGACTGAGCCCTCCCAGGCACCCCTATTTTTATTTTATTTTATTTTATTTTATTTTATTTTATTTTATTTATTTTTAAAAAATTTTTTTTTTCAACGTTTATTTATTTTTGGGACAGAGAGAGACAGAGCATGAACGGGGGAGGGGCAGAGAGAGAGGGAGACACAGAATCGGAAACAGGCTCCAGGCTCTGAGCCATCAGCCCAGAGCCTGACGCGGGGCTCGAACTCCCGGACCGCGAGATCGTGACCTGGCTGAAGTCGGACGCTTAACCGACTGCGCCACCCAGGCGCCCCTATTTTATTTTTTTTAATGTAGGCTCCACACCCAACATGGTGCTTGAACTCACATCCCTGAGATCAAGAGTTGCACTCTCCACCAACCGAGCCAGCCAGACGCCCCTCCCTCTCTGTTGTAATCTGACTTTGCCATCATCTCAGGGCCCCTGGGGCTGCCCCACCCTCACACTCCCAGGCTTCCGTGTCCTCAGGTCAAGTGGGCAGCACTGCCTGGTCATTAGTGTGGGTACTAGACCAATACTATAGGTGTCCTTACAAGAAGAGATGTGGACACAGTCATGCATGAGAGAGGGCACCCTGGTGACACAGGACCCATGGAAGGCATGAGCAGAGGAGGAATGAGATCTCACTTACATTCTCAGAGGGTCCCTTGTGTGCTGTATTTACCCCATAAGGGGCAAGGGTAAAGCCAAAGACCCCCAAGGACTCTGAAGCATGAATATACATGTTCACCAGCACATCAGATAACTTGGGGAGATGGGCGAAGTCCTAGAGAGACACAAACCATCAAAGCTAACTCTAGAAGAAGCAGAAAGCCTGGATAGACCTACAACAAGTAAAGAGATTGAATCCGTAATTTAAAAACTTCCCATGAAGGGACGCCTGGGTGGCACAGTCGGTTAAGCGTCCGACTTCAGCCAGGTCACGATCTCGCGGTCCGTGAGTTCGAGCCCCGCGTCAGGCTCTGGGCTGATGGCTCAGAGCCTGGAGCCTGTTTCCGATTCTGTGTCTCTCTCTCTCTCTGCCCCTCCCCCGTTCATGCTCTGTCTCTCTCTGTCCCAAAAATAAATAAACGCTGAAAAAAAAAAATTTAAAAACTTCCCATGAGGACAAACCCTTGGCCTGATGGCTTCTCTGGTAAATTGTACCCAATGCTAATGAAGAATTCACACCAGTCCTTCATGAACTACTCCAAGAAGAGGAGGGAGCACTTCCCCACTCGTTCTGTGTGGCTAGAACAACCCTGATACCAAACGAGACAAAGACATTACAAGTAAACTGCACACCAGTATACCCTATGAATATAGACACAAAAATCCCCAACAAAATATTAGCAGACTGAATCTAGGAGCATATAAAAGAAGAATTATAGACCATGACCAAGTGGTGTGTAACCCAGCAATGCAAGACTGGTTTGGTGTTTGAAAATCGGTTAATATAATACAGCATATCAATAGCTTAAAAAAAAAGTGCCACATTGTCATCTCAATAGATGTGGAACGAGCATTTGACAAAATCCAACCCCCTATCATGATCGGAAAAAGACAAAACAAAACATTTGACAAACTGGGGATAGAAGTGAACTTCTTCCACCTAATAAAGGGCATTTACAAAAAACACTGCAGCTAACATCACGCTTAATAGTGAAAGACTGGATATGCTCCTTATGACATCAGGAACAAGAAAAGGATGTGTGGCCTTGCTGATTTTATCCAACGTTGTATTGGAGATTCTGGACAGGATAATAAGGCAAGAAAAAGAAATAGAGACATCCAGATGGCGGCGGAGGGAGAAGCAAAACTACATTTGCAGGTGGCATGAGCTTGAATACAGAAAACCTGAGGACTCTACTAAAAACTATCAGAATGAGTGAGGTTGGCAAACGTGCAGGATGCAGTGCAAACATTTGTGTTTCTATACACTAGCAAGAGTGACCTGAAAATGAAATTAAGAAAGTAATTATAGGTGTGCCTGGGTGGCTCAGTTGGTTAAGCGTCCTACTTCAGCTCAGGTCATGATCTCACGGTCTGTGAGTTAGAGCCCCACGTGTGGCTCTATGCTGTCAGGTCAGAGCCTGGAGCCGTCTTCGGATACTGTCTCCCTCGTTCTCTGCCTCTCCCCCACTCACGCTCTGTCTCTCAAAATATGAATAAACGTTAAAAATAATTTAAAAAAAAGAAAGTACAATAGGAAGGAATAAATTTAACAGGTCTGTTCAATCTGTATTCTGGAAGCTACAAAGCATTGCAGACCTAAGTAATGAGGAGACAGACCATGTTCATGAACAGGAGGCTTGATACTGCTGTACAGAGATACTCCTCTTTTGTTTCTCTGTCCTGACTACTCTCAACAAAGGGGAGATTATAAACTGGGCAGAGGCCTCTCATGTCCAGGACTGCACCATTCCATTCCAGAGTGGCATGTGTGGGTCAGACGTGGCCCTCATCCAAGATAAGCCACTGGGGGCAGGAAGAGGAAGGGAGGACAGCAGAGAGGCTGGGTGGCCAGCAGGAGGACCCAGAGCCATTCTCCTTGGAGACACTAAGAACGAGAGGGGCAGAGGAAGGTGGGAGGCCAGGGGCTCCTTCTCCCTCCCCCAAGACCCAGAGGCAGAGCAGAAGTTGAGGGATAGGTGGAGTCTGGCCAGATGTGGGCCAGGTGGCCTAGTATACCCCTGAGGGAACTAGGGGTTTATGCATAGGATGGAGGGATAGCTAGGGTGGTCCGTGAGCAGGAGAGGAAGACTGAGAGGCAAGACAGACAGTTCCTAAGGTGATTGGGGTCAGAGAGGATCCTCATGTCCTTAAATGATGCTAGGAAAAGAAGGCCGCTGTCCTTCCCTTCTGGACACACCGCCCCTGGCAAATGGGCATGGGAGGCCCATTTCCCTGTGGGTGAAGGGGTGGGGAGAGGGGCTAGGAGGCACCTTTGTGCCCTGAGAATGCCAATAACAGACAGGTAGCTGCCCACCTGTCAGGTCAGCTGCCCATCCGAATGACTGTAACTTCTCCCCATGAGGATGCTCGAGGTGCCCTGCCCCCCCACCCCTGGCTTCAGGGCCCTGCTCCAGACTTTAGCCTTATAACCACAGTCTTGCCTTTTCTGTAACGTCGTACGAATGAAATCAGAGGATATGTTACCAGAGTCTTTCCCAAGGCAGGATGTCCCTGAGATCCGCCCATACAGTGCTTCCCTCTTTATCGTAGCAATGCACTGCTCATCCAGCGGTGGCCCACTGAAGGACATTTGGGGCACTTCGGACTTCTGGCGATTACAGATAAAGCTGCTGTAAACACTGGTGTCCAACCCTTGTGTGGACGAAGTTTTCGTTTTCTCGGGAAAATACCCATGCATAGAACTGTTGGATTGTGTGCCAAGTGTGTGTTGGATTTTGAGACATGGCCAAGCTGGTTTCCAAAGCGGCCAGACCATTTCTCATCCCCCATCAGCCACATCCAAGGGTTCCAGGTGCTCTGAGTTCCCGCCACGGGTGGTGTTGTCTGTGTTCTGAATGTCAGCCCTTACTTAACGGGCGTACAGTGGGCCCCAATGTAGTTTTACCGTTCCTGTATCGGGTGACTAATCCCTTTCTCATGTGCTTATGTGCCATCCGTGCGTCTTCTTGGGTGAAGTGTTTTGTCCAATCTTTCAATCCTGTTTGTATCTTAGCGACTAGTAAGCTCTGTATACTAGACACAAATCTTCTCCTAGAGAGAAGTTTCGAAAATATTTCCTCCCAATCTGTGGCTTTTCATTTTCTTTACAGAAGCAGCACAAAGGTTTTTAATTTTGATGGGGTCCAACTGTTATTTAAACATTGATCGGCTTGGTGCTTTTTGCATCTTATCTAAGAAATCTTTGCTTAACCCGAGGACACAAAGATTTTCTCCTGTGTTTTCTTCTTGAATTTTTATAGTTACAGCTCTTCTGTTTAGGTCTGTGGACTGTTTCTACTTAGTGCTTGTTAATATCAGCCAGTTAATCTAGTCAATATTTGTAGATGGTGTGAGGTAAGGGTTGAGGCTCCTTATCTGCATATGGATGTTTATTTAAGCACCTTTTTTTGAAAAGATTATCATTTCTTCATTGGACTACCTTTGCTCCTTTGTTGAAAGCCCACTGGCACGAACATCATTATTGATTTCTGGACTCTAGTGTTGTATTTTGATTTATAGGTCTATCTTTAAGCCAACAACATTCTGTTTTGACTGATGCAGCTTTACAGTGAGACTTGAAATCAGGTAGAGTGAATCTCCCAACTTTATTGTTCTTCAACACTGTTTGGGATTTCCTTGGTCTTTTATATTACTTTTTGCATTTTAGGGTCAGCTTATTAATTTCTAAAATTAAATAAATAAATAAATAAATAAATAAATAAATAAAGTCACTATGGTTTTGCTTGAAATTGCATTGAAAATATAGTTCAATTTGGGGAGAATTGATATCTTTTTAAATATTTATTTATTTTTGAAAGAGAGAAAGACAGCACGAGTGGGGGAAGAACAGAGAGAGAGGGAGACACAGAACCAGAAGCGGGCTCCAGGCTCTGAGCTGTCAGCATAGAACCTGACCGTGGGACTCGAGCTCACAAACTGTGAGATCATGACCTGAGCTGAAGTGGGACGCTCAACCAACTGAGCCACCCAGGTGCCCCAATAATTGATATCTTTTTTTAAAAAAAGTTTTAATGTCTATTCATTTTTGAGAGACAGAGAGTGAGTGGGGGAGGGGCTGAGAGAGAGGGAGACACAGAATCCGAAGCAGGATCCAGGCTCCAAGCTGTCAGCACAGAGCCTGATGTGGGGCTTGAATCCACAGAACGAGAGATGGTGACCTGAGCTAAAGTTGGATGCTTAACCGACTGAGCCATCCAGGGGCCCTGAGATTTGATATCTTAACAAGTCTTAGAATGAGCCATGCCAATAAGCATGGCATGACTCCATTTATTCAGGTCTTTTTTAGTCTCTCGGTGGTATTTTATAGTTTCCTGCGTGCATATTTCACACACATTTTGTTAAATTTACCTCTAAGTATCCCAAGGTCTTGATTCTGTTTGTGGGTGGTATTGTTTTTATAACTTCAATGTCTAATTGTCCATTGTTAGGATACAGAAATAGAATTTTTATATATAGGTCTTGTATCTTGTGATTTCACCAAACTCACTTGTTAGTTCTGGTAGCATTTTGTAGCTTAGGGCTTTCTACAGACAATAATGTCATCTGCGAATTGAGATAGCTTTAATTTTTCCTTTCCGATCATGTAAGAGCAGAAACACAGGTGTTCGTTTGTTTGTTTTTTGGTTTGTTTTCTTCATCCTACTCCGTTGGCCAAGCCCCTCCAGTTCAAGATATAGTGCAGGGACCCACTCCTGCCTCATCCCAACTGTCTTCCACCATCCAGGGAGAAGCCACTGGGGGGGCTTTGCAGATTCCCTTTCTTTATCAGATTGAAAGAATCTCTTCTGGTCCTAGTTTTCCAAGATTTTTATTTTTGAAATCATAGATCAGTATTCAATTTTGTCAAATGCTTTTTTTTTTTTAATATACACCTATTGAAATGATTGTATGGTTTTTCTATTCGACTGCTAGCATGGTGAGAACATCAGTCAATTCTGAAATGTTAAAGTCACTTTACATTCCTGGAATCTGCCCCGCTTGGTCATAGGCTTTCTTCTTTACCTACGTTGTTGAAATTGGTTTGCTAATATTCTGTTAAGGAGTTTTGTGTCTGGGCTCCTGAGGGATATTGGGCTTGGATCTTCTTTCCTTGCCTTATTCTTGTCTGGACCTGGTAGGGTTATGGTGGTCTCCTGGAAGCGGCTGGAAGGGCCCTGGAAGTGCTTATGCAGTATCTGTGTTATTTCTGACTTGAGTGTCTGGTGTACTGCTCCAGCCAGGCCTCCCACCGGCACTGAGGCCAGCACTGGACTGGGCTAACAGAAGCCTGACCGTGGGGGGTCG
Organism: Leopardus geoffroyi; assembly: GCF_018350155.1. Classification (NCBI taxonomy): domain Eukaryota; kingdom Metazoa; phylum Chordata; class Mammalia; order Carnivora; family Felidae; genus Leopardus; species Leopardus geoffroyi. The sequence goes on along the minus strand of NC_059329.1, from coordinate 114,725,056 downwards.
TGCTCTTGACCCCCACGACCACGGGGAGATGAGGTGTTCTGCCATGGAAGTGTTGAGTGTGAGAACTTGTACAACAGACGCAAGGAGAGGTTCAGGAGGGACCTGGCCCCACGGCCTGGAGCTGGGGTGAGGCTGGCAACTCAGGAACAGGCTGAGGCAGTCACCTGGAGGACATGGAGGGGCAAGGAAAGGGGTCCCCCACGGAGCCCTGAGAGATGTCGATGTGAGGGGGCCCCACAGAGAAGACTGAGAAATGGCCACAGAGGGGAGACCCCAGGAGCCAAGGGATGGGGTGGCAACGCAAAGTGGGAGTCTGGAAAGCCAGGAGCGCCCAGATGAGAGCTTTCAACAGGGCCGGGTGCTACTGGGGTTACACGGACGATGGGTCCTGACAAGTCCTGCAGGCTGGGGGTCCAGGTGACTGTGGTGGCAGCACTCCGGCGCAGGGGGTTGTGCAGGCAGCCGCTGGCCCTTGTTCGGGCACCTGTGCCTACGGGGGCCTCACCCATCACGCTCCCTTGATTGCTCTGCCTCCAGCTGGCCACTGGGTAACTTCAGTGCAAGGTCCCAGATGCTCCTTACATCCAGCCAGCCCCCGATCCCAGGCCTGGAGCGGAGCCTCTGGCCGTGTGTTCATCGCGGGGACCCCTACACGGGCAGGGCCCAGTCTAGGGCCGCCTCCCACCCCGGGAGGGGGGCTGGAAGGATCTGGAAGTTTGCAGTTCACACAGCCCTCCCCCCCCAAGGGTGGGCAGGAGCAGCGGACGGTCCTGATGGGAGTGAGGGCAGCTGGCGGTGAACAGCGGGAAGCGCGCAGCACAAACCCTTGCAGGTGTGCGGCGCCTGGGCACCGGCGGCTATGAGGCCGCGGGACCCGGCACACGCGGGGTTCTGGGCTCCCCGCCCCCGGCCCTCGCCTCCCCGCCCCCACCGTCTGCAGCGCTGGCGTCTTCCTGCGGAGCAACAGGGGCCCCGCACGTGTGGCGACCTCTGCAGCCGCCTCTCCCGAGCCGTCGGGGCCTGCGCGCCCGGCTCCAGCCGCCGACCCGACGGAAGCCCGTCCGCTCAAAGGCCCGAGAGCCGCCTCCGGAGGGAGGCCGCTGCTGTGTGACCTTGGGTGAGTTCCTTGACCCCGCTGTGCTGGTCATCGTGGACACCCGGGAAAACCGAGCGGAGCAGGGCGTCCCGGAGACCTCGCAAGGTCTCCGCCCGGCCGGCCACTCGCCTCCGCGGCGCCGCCCCGCCCGGGGCAGGGGAGGGGGCGAGAAAGTCCTTCCGACCGCGGTGGTCGCGGCCAGCAGGGACGGCGCGGGTGGGCCGGGAGTGGCCGCAGGCCGTGCGCTGCCCCCTGCCCGGGCGGCCCCGCCGCAGCAGCGTCCCGGGATGAGCCTCCACCGCCGCTAGCGGGGCTGCGGGCGCGCGGGGGCCGGGGAGGGGTCCGGGCCGGGCGAGGGCTGGGGCGGAGGGCTGGAGACGCCCAGGCAGCCGGCGCGGCCCCGCCCCCGGGACCCGGACCCCGCCCCGGCCCCGGCTCCGCCCCGCCCCGCCCCGCCCCGCCCCGCCTCGCCTCGCCTCCCCTCGCTTCGCCTCGCCTCGCCTCGCCTCACAGAGTAGGGCTCCAAGGAGAGCTCTCAGTAGCCGGGCGGGCAGAAAGGCGGAGCTACAGGCTAGGGCGTCAATGATTGGCTAATGCTAATGATTGGCGGCCATAGCAGCCACTCGCCGCCACCGCTGCAGCCCTATGCGCTCGTTCGGGCTCGGCTCGGCTCGGCCGCTAAGCTCGGCTCGGCTCGGCTCGACCCGGCCGTTCGGCTCAGCTCGGCTCGGCTCGGCTCGGCTCGGCCTCTCGGCTCGGCTCGGCTCGGCTCGGCCCGGCGGCTCGGCTCGGCTGGGCTGCGCGGCCACGGACTGACGGACGGGCGTGCGCGGGGGGCGCAGGGCGCGGGGCGCGGGCCTCGGCGGCGGCGGCGGCGGCGGCGGCGGCGGAAGCCTGGTGCCCCCGCCCGCCTGGTCCTCTCTGAGAGCAGAGGCAGCGCCGCGGGCGCGGGGGGCGGCGGCGCGGGGAGGCGCGGGGGGCGCGGAGCGAGCGCGGCCCGCCCGGGCGCCGCCGACCCGGCCCAGCGCACGGACGCGCGGACGGACGGACGGTCGGACGGACGCGGACGGACGCGGCCCCTCCCTGCCGCCGCCGCCCGCCCGGGGCTCCCACCTCGCCGGCGCCGGGCCCGGGAGCGATGACATCGACGGGGAAGGACGGCGGCGGGGCGCAGCACGCGCAGTATGTGGGGCCCTATCGGCTGGAGAAGACGCTGGGCAAGGGGCAGACAGGTGCGTGCTGGGCCGGGCCCGGGGACCCGCGGGACAAGGGGTGCGGGGAGACCAGGGGTGCGGGGGGGGGGGCGGGAACACCGAGGGGGCCCGGGGACACGGGGGTGGGGAGTCTGGGGACCCGGACACGGTGGGGGGGGGCAGAGGACGGGGGACACCGATGGAGAACGGGGGCCTGAGGGACCAGGGCGCCGAGGGGACAGGGGGTTTCGGGGAGACCAGGCGTCCGGGGGGAGCGGGAGTACCGAGGGGCCCAGGAACACGGTTGGAGGGGGTACCAGGGGACCAGGGACACCGAAGGGGACTGGGGACATGGATGCGGGCCGGGCGCTGGGGAGGACCAGGGGCGCTGGGGCGCCGGGGCGCACAGGCCGGCCGCCGAGAAGGCCGTGCTGACTGTGCGCCGATCGGGCGGGCGGACGGGGGGGGGGGGGGGTGGCGGCGGAAGGAGGTCGTCCCGAGCGGGGAGCCGTAGGCCCGGCCCGTGGCTCTGGCCGGCGGCCGCGAACAATGGGCGCCCGGGCACCGGGTCCCGCCGCGGAGCCCGTAGGCCGCGCCGCTGCGGTCGGCCGGGCGCGGCCCAAGGACACGCGGCGCGGACGGGGGCGCACGGGCCGGGCCGGGCCGGGCCGGGCCAGCGCCCCTCGGCTCCGGCTGCAGGTGCGCGGCCCCGGCCGCATTGTGCGCCGGAGCGACCGGGCCCATTGTGCCGCGGGAGGAGGGGGCCGAGCGGGCGCCCATCTGCCGTCTGCCGCGGCCGCGCTAATAGGCGTGCTGCCCGAGCAGCTGCGCCCCGAGCCGCGCGCCCCCGGCCGCGACCCCCAACTCCCGGCGGCAGGCAGGGAGGCGGCCCTACGGCGTCCTGCGGGCCCACCGGGCCACCTTGGCCAGGCTGGGACCTTCCTCCACGGTGGGACTGGGAGAGTACCGAGGCGGCCGTGAGGGCTGGACAGCGCCTTTCTCGCTCCTCCTAGCCTCTGTTCCGAATGTCTGCCACACTGCGCTCTCCCATGGGAGGGAGAGGGAGGCTGGTGCTGGACCCTTTGCCCGATCCCAGGCCATGGATCCCCAAACCCCAGTCTGTGGGAGGAGGGGGCTTCTTGGCCGGTCCTGGCTGGCTTTCTGGTGATCAGGCTAGGTCCTAGCCCAGCGGCCATGGTCTCATCCAGCTGGCCAGGCGTTCACAGAGTCGCTTTGTGGGAGGCTGGGCTCAGCCATTTTCTTTCTTCTCCCAGGATGGGCCTCTCCTGGCAGCCCAGAGGTCCGATTGGCACTGACTGCTTCTCCCTGTCTCTGGGAAGTTCCTGGGACCTAGGGCCGGTAGGGGGGAGGAGGAAGGGAAGACGAGGGTGCAGCAGTGCTGATCCCACTCCGCTGGTGCACGGCGGGGGTGGGGTGGGGGGACAGGAGGGAGCTGCTCCCGCCAGGGAGACTGCATGCAGGCCCTTCCCAAGCCCCTCTGGGCGGCACGGAGGAGGAGCCAAGAGGTGGTGTTAGGGAGGAAAGTGGGCCAGGCCCTGGGCTCTCCCAGGAGGGCAGTGGTTGTGATGTAACTAAGGCAGAGCGTGTATGAAGGGACCCGGGGGGGGGGGGGGGGGAGGGAAGCTGCCCCCCCCCCCACTGTGGGTAGACAGCCGCTGTGCCAACCGATGTGGCCCCGAGGGATCCCCGGCAGTAGGGCAGCGCTGTTGGGAGTGGGGGTGGTGTGGCCTGGGTTCAAGGTGGGAGACAGCCGGTGTCCCTCTGAGTTCAAAATAAGCATGTTTCCTGCAAGGAACCACTGGAGTTGGTGAAATCCTCAGTGGGGGAGGGGCCTGGGGCAGCACAACGTGAGAGCACTGAAATAATCTAATTATTGCACCTGTAAAATGTGATTATAAGGAAACATCATCGTGTGAGTGGTGACAGCGGTGAATTCTACGTGTGCTGCGCTCGCCGGTCGCCACGGGTGGGGGCCGGTCTCCGTACTCCTCACCGAGTTACAGTGTTGTACAGTTCATTACGGGACGTTTCCACCGTAATTAACAGTAACGAATACAAAAGGATAAGCCGCGCGCGTGTGTCAACACCGCGTTGCCATGTGATGTTTAGGAAACAGCTGCAAGTGGGACACAAAGCAGCGGGCCTTCTCCTCGGGTCCCTCTCCCCTCTGAGGGGAGTGGGCTCTCCCTGTGGCTGAGGCCCCCTCCCCAGGGATCTGTTGATCCTGCGTTCCTTGTGGCTTCGTCCAGGGCCCTGGGAGTGCCTGCTTCCCAGGAGGGCTGTCTCCCTGTCCCTTTTGCGGAAGGGTTGTCTGGACTTCGGTGGACGTGGGGCCCCGGGGGTGTGGGTGCACTGGGCCTGGCCACTCGGTTTGCTGGCTGGTCTTGGGCATCAAGTGCCAAGGGAGTTGCAGTTTCCCAGGCCTGTCCTTTTGCCCGGGAGATAAACGTCTGACCTTATCCGGGGTAGGCTTGCTGCCAAGAGACCTCAGTGGAAGACTGTGTGACCGAAGCTTCCGAGCGCTGCCTCCGTCCCCGGACTGCCTGTGCCCGGGTCCTCCCCGGTCCTCACGTGCGCTCTGCCTGGGGCCCTGGAAAGGGAGGGAGTCACCCAGGTGGCGGCGAGCTTCGTGCTGCCCACCCGTTGCGGGTACCCCGGCCGGCAGCCCCGAGCCAGGGGACCTGCTGCTCCGCCTCCAGATGCGGGAGTCGGGGGGACACTGCCGGCTGCCGAGCGCAGGTGTGGGCAGACTGCCCCTCTGCCTGGCTGGACGCCCCTCTGGTGGCTGGTGGGATCCCGCTTGTCCCTTCTGTAGCATCTTTTCGGTGGTTCTGTCTCGCTTGTGTGCTCTTGGCTCAGCAAGCGGGTTCTGTCACTTGTGTGGGCGTTAGACCTCTGCCTCCAGGCAGCATGGGTGTGACTGAGAGGTCATCTTCCTTCTGCCAGGGCATCTCCCCTACATGGCTGTCCTCGGTGTCCTGGGGTCGCCTGTGGAGGCTGCCCTGGGGAGGCGTCGTGTTCTCCGGTGGACGGGTGGGTCTTCGGCACCTACCCACCCTCCGGTGGGGGGCAGCTGTCCCTGTGCAGGCCGGAGTCCGCTGCCGAGGCTCTGTCTGACTCAGCCCTGATCCAGGAAAGGCTTCTTCAGCTGGGGAGCGGGGGGCACCTCCAGAGGGTCCAGGTGGGGCCCGAGCAGGTCCGGGGGGGGTGTGTATTGTGTAAGCCATGTGGCCCCCTGGCCTTCACCCTTCCAGCCCCACCAGGAAATGGAGCAGGGCAGGGATGCCCAAACTAGAGCATAGCAGGTGTCGATGGGGTTCAGCTCCCATAAGCCAGGAGGACCCTGTGGGAGGAGGAGGAAGGTGGTGGGCTCTCAGAGCTGGGCCCACAGTAGGATGTGGAGCCTGCCCTCAGGGACCCTTTGGTAGGTGGGAGCTGAGGACAAGGTGGCAGGGGCGGGGCTTTCAGATGATGGCCAGGGCAGCTCACAAGAGAAGACTCGGGTGAGGCAGCTGCCCACAGCTCACCTGGCTGGGCTTGAAGGCTGGAGCGTGGGCCAGGGGGAAGGATCTAGACTGCCACGCTGAGGGCACTGGGGTGTCCCCTTCAGGGTCTCCGGGGACCTTTAGGAGAATTCGTGTGGGGTGCTGGTCAGGCAGGCTGAGGAGAAGTCCTGGGGTGGGGGAAGCCAGTGAAGATGAGACTGAGGGAGGGAGGGAGAGACACAGGTGAGCTGGGAGAAGAGACAGGTGAAGGAGAGAGTCTGATAGACCTGGGGGTGGGTGGCCATGGCCCAGGGCAGAGCAGATGGGGGAGCAGAGCCAGAGGCAGGAGTCAGGGAAGGTGCCTTCGACCTGAAGGGCACAGTTGATTTTGGAAAGCTGTGTAGAAGAAGGCAGCTTGAGAGCCAGAGAGGCTGCAGGTCATGGGCCCTGCACACGGGGCTGGGGGGTGGGGCATTGGCTGGAGTGGGCCCTGGGGTGCTTTAGGGGGCTGAGGCCGGGAGAAGGGGCGTGGCCACGGCCACAAAGGTGGACAGGGCAGGGAGTGCGGTCAGCCTCCGCTGGCCATGTGTGGACCACCTGTTGTGTCTGAAGGTCTCCCCCTAGCCCCGTGAGCCTCCGCCCTCTGTGCAGCAGGCACGGTGCAGTCCGTCTGTCCGTAAGTGAGGAAGCCGGCTCAGAACTCAGTGCTTTGGCCAAGGGGAGCAGTTCCAGTCTGCTCAAGGCACAGGCTCGGTTTAAAAGTTCAGAGTAGCAGGACCCTGTTCTCAGATGGTCATGGACAGAGCTTGTGGGGAGCCCCCCCCCCCCGACGCCTGTCTCCCCTGGCCCCTCGGGAGCTGTTGGAGAGGCCTGTGCAGTGTCGGTCGGTGTCCCGCCCATGACTGAGTGGGACAGATAGCACTCCAGCCCACCTTCCACAGTGCAGGCTCTCTGCCAGGAAGCCCCCCGCCTGGACCGAAGGGCTGTCCCTGGGTGGGCTGTCCCCGTGGAGGGAGGGCAGCTCGGCATGGAGGTTTCTGGGGTGGACGAGTCCTGGGGTGGGCAGAGGCCATGTGCCCAGGGTGCAGAGATGTCTCTAGGACCGTCTGGGAATGGGGTGCCCCCAGCTGCACGTGCAGAGGCTGGCTCTCACTTCCTCTAAGATGCTTGGACAGCATTGCCCACAGCCCCAAGGAGGGGCTCTGTTTCTAACGGATCCTCACAGAAGGCTGTAGGGGTGACAGCTGCCCAGGACTGGGTTTGGGCAAGAGAAGCCGTGGGGTGAGGGGCTCCAGGTCCTGCCCCATTCCCAGCCTGCCTGAAGGTGGCCAGGGCCATCCGGATCCTCTCTGGTTGCTGACAGGCTTGACCACGCTTGGTGAAGCATGCGTGTTGGACGGGGCCTCCAGGGCTGGCTGGCTGTGCCCCCCCCCCCCGCCCCCACCGCCCCGCGGCCCCTCCCCGACTCACCTCCTCAAGGACTGTGTGGGGCCAGCAAGTGGGTTGCTGCAGGAAGCCAGCACTGGCCTGGGCCCCGCCCGGGGGCACGTTTCTCTGGCTGTTTCCTGTCCTGGTTTACCCAGGTGTTGTGGGATGACCTCAGGGCCTGAATGTGCACCGTCCGTATCCTCTGCCTGAGCATAAGCCCTGCTCTGTGCTTGGCACCTTCAGTGTTTCTGGAGCAGATGGGTCCTTCCGGCGTCAGAGGCTGGACGCTGTGGGTGGCGCCTTGGCCATGCTGCCTGTCTGCGGACACCACGGAGCGTCTGTGACTGGTGTTGACACGACGCAGTCAGGGCACCTTCGTGGTTACCTGGTGCTCTGGCTTGGAGAACACCTGTGCCTTCAAAGCCACTGGACTCAGAGCGGGTTTCTGGGGGGACCTTGGGAGGGTAAGGCTGCTTTGAGATCAGTGCCCCAGCCAGGTGGCAATGCCAGGGGTGGGGGGAGGAGCCATCTGACCGCTGTGGCCACCCTGCCTTTGCCCACTGGGGTGTGGGTGTGCCTGGGGCTCCCCGGACCCCAGAGCTCCCTCCTGCCCGTGCCCACCTCCGGTGGACGGCGTCCTTGTGGCCGGGGAGTGCTTGTGCTTTCTGGAGGCCTGTCGCCACACAGTGAGTGCGGGGGCCACACGCATCTCAGAGAGAAGCTTGCTGCCTGCCCGTGGCCCCATGTGCTCCCCACGTTGGCTGGTCCCTCCAGCCGTGCAGGGTGGGGCCCACCGGCCTTCATGGCCACCTTGGAACTTAACGGGGTGGTCTTGTGCTGGAGGCACACAGCAGGGGCAGCATGGACTCTGGCGCTTAGTAGCTGGTGGCTTTTGAGCCCCAGCCTCCACCCCCCAGAGCAGGGTTTCCTGCGGCTTTTGTGAAGCTCATGCTGGGAATGATGTCAGTTGGGGGGGGGGGGCACATCTGTTGTGGGCAGTGTCTGGTGGCAGGACAGCGGGTCCACATCTGTCAGGTCCCATCCAGGGTCTCAGGGGATGGGGGAACCCCCCCCCCCCCGCCCCCAGGTTCCTCTGGACTCTGCAGGAAGTGGGGAGAGCTGGTGTCTCCTACAGCCGCTCTCTGTTGGAGCCATTCTGGGTGCCTGGCCAGGTCAGCCCCGGGCCTGAGATGGGCCTCCACGAGCGTGGCCTGGAGCCCCGGGTCCTGGCCGAGGACGGCCGAGCTGCCCGCGCCCTGCCTGAGGCCTTGTCCCAGCCGTGCCGGCTGGCCGAGCGGGACTGCCGCGGGCACTGGACAGGATGGAGGCTGGGCTGGGACAGAGGCTGCAGGGACAAAGCGGGGATTGTGTCGGGCCCCACCCTGAGAGGTGGCCCCGGCCTTGCTCTGCAGTCTCTGAGGGGCCAGTGTTCTGGAGCTGGGCAGCAGCGCCCCGCCTCAGCCCCCAGAGCAGTGCTCCCAGAGGCCCCAGGGCTTAAGGGAGCAGAGCTTTTCTACCAGGGTGGTTTCCTTGCTGGAACCTGGGCTGACAGGGCCTCTGGGTGGACTCTGAGGGTCACAAAGATAAGGAGGACCAGATGATATCCTGGGGGGGGGGGTCTTTTTGTGAGGACAGAGCCACTTCCCCAGGTGGTCGCCACATTCTCACACACAGGCCTCCTACAGGCTCACCCCGTGAGCCTGGCCAAGGGGGACAGAAGGCTCCCTGGGCCTTATGGTTCTGGACTGGGCACTAGTGGAGGGACTGTGGGTCCCTGGGAGCGGGGGCTCGTGGCCTGCCACTGGTAATGGAGGCACCCCGGGGCACCCACACCATAGCCACCCACTGTGGGCTTAGGCGGGGCCCGAGGGTGGGCCCTGGAGGGCAGGGCTGGCCTCCCTGGCCCCAGGGCAGAGGTGGGAGGGCAGCCTAAACAGGGCCTGTGTGGCCTGAGTGACGCAGCAGGAGCCGGGGACACGTCAGGCTGCGGCTCCACATCACTGCCGTGGGCAGTTTGCGGGGGCGGCGGGAGGCCGCCTGGCCGGGAATGTGGCATCTGTGAGGCGTGGTTTGGCCCGAGTGCCCCTGGGTGACTGAGTCCCGTGGCCAACTTCAGCCTGAACTGCAGGCCGGGAGGCCAGAGTGGAGGTGATGCAGGGAGCCACTGCCTGGGCTGGCCCCGCCGGGTTGGGAGCTCACCTGAGTCCTGGCTGGCTGTTTCCCTGGGTAGGGGGCCTCCCCCAGGGGCCAAGCCGAGATGAGAAAGGCGATGGACAGAGGTGGCCGCTGGGTGAAGCAGGGCTGTGGTGGGAGGCAGCTCCAAGGCAGGGTACTTAACTCACCTGGCTCTGTCTGAGACGTGGGTCCAACGGCAGACCGGGCTCACGTGTCCGGCTTCCTGGCCTGACACCGGCCTCAGGCTCTCGGCCAGGGCCCAGCTGGGCAGGGGCAGTTGGGAGCCCAGGTCTGCGGAGGCCGGCGGAGCCCCCTTCCTGGGTGGGCAGCTGCAGGCTCTGTTAAACACTCCTTTCAGACGCTCCCCCAACCCCGCCCGCCTGGCCGAGAGCCTGGGTGTAGCCCCAGGGGGCTCACGGAGCTGGCCTCCTCCTGGGCACAGGGAGCACGAGGGGGCGAGTCCCCGATGCCTGTGGGGAGGAGCACCCTGGAACTTTCCAGCCCCTTTGTTCTTCAGAGTGTGCGGCTTGGTGTGTGTGAGGAGCTCAGGTCCCTTGGGATCGTTCAGGTATGTGGGGTTGGCGCGACCCCGAGGCCTCTCTCTCACCCATCCCTCCTGCGCCCACCCCTGGCACGGGGCGCTCGGGGGCCTGGAAGGAGCGGCCGGGTATGGGATGCTGTGACCGTCCGGGGTCTCGGGGTCATGCCCATACGCAGGGCCCCCACCCTCTGTTCCATGAACGGCCCAGACTGTTGATACCAGTGCGACTGCTTGGACGGTCTCACACCTCCATGGTTGTGTCTTCGCTCTCGTGTGTGATGCAGGACGTGCGGGACCGAACCCGCAGGGGACCGGTGTGTCCTGCTCGGGCCGTGTGCTGGACATGCTGCCTGAGGGGGGCCCTGGCTGGGGAGGGGGACCGTGGGGAGAAAGGAGGGCAGATGCACTGTGGGGACAGTGGGTGGGGGCTGTCGCAAGGCCTGGCTGGGCAGCCGTGCTGGGCTGCAGGGCCGGGTCGGGGGGGGGGGGGGCAGGGAGCACAGTCGGGGCCGCAGAGTGGCGGCTGCCCCAGCCGCAGGCTCCGAGCCGGTAAGGGGCTTATCCTGCCCTTCCCTTTGCCGCATGGTGCCACGGTGCCCTGGGACGTGGCCCTGCTCCTGGGGTGTCGACCGCAGAGCCCAGCCCACCCTCGGCAGCATGAGGCCAGTTTCGCTCCCTCCCCCACACCCGGCGTTAATGGGAGGTGAGTCCTAGAGCAGCTTCAGTATTTCGGTGTGTGTCTGACAGACTCTGAAAGAGCACAGTACCAGGTCACCCTGCGAAGGTAGCTGGGTTCCCCAAACCGGCAGAAATTCAGTCAGATGCTAGGTTTTTCACTTGAAGTGGCTGTTTCCCGGAGGCCCAGCATCCACCCTCAGCCAGGCCTCTGCCCTCGCTGCCTGGAGGCCGGGACTTCGGGGGTCCGTGTCCCTAACACCCTGGCAATGCACATGTGGGTGGGGCCCCTCACTCGCAACCCCCGCCCCCTGTGTGGTAGCGGTGTGGCCTCTGTTCTTTAGTCCACGGTCCTTTATGCTTGGTGCCGGTTGTGGGGCACAGCAGGGCAGGGGCTCAGCCCTTCCTGGGGCCCCAGACCTGCCCGGTCCGGACGCATCACTGCCCCTTGTGCACACGGAGGTCCAGGCCCAGCGGGGAGCATGTGTCATGCAGGGTCATGCTCCTCCCTGGGTCCCTCCTCCCATGCCCCCTGCTGCTGTAGGAGCGTCGATGAGGGAGGCGCCCTCCCAGTGTGGGCTGCCTGGTCCTCCTGGGTGCGGGGACCCTGTCCTCGGGTGCTTTGGGCTCCCTGGAAGGGCGGACAGACAGCAGTGTGTGCAGCGACCGGAGCTCAGCCGGGGTTGGCCACGGTCCTGCCCACCCTGGGCCCGTGTTCCCGCCCTGCCAGCCCACCTGGCCTGTGGCTTCAACATGTGACTTCACTGGAGCAGCTGAGCCCCCCCGCCCTTGTGGTGTCTGTGTTTTTGGGTTTCCTGCCTAGTGTTAGGGTGCTGCTTGAGGGAGTCGTGCCCACTCCTTGCCCTGCAGTCAGGGCTCATGTTGTATGTGCAAATGTATTCCTCGAGTGTGGGTGCATTTTGTGGTGGGCCATCTGACCAGGGCTGTGGTGGCCTGGAGGGGTCTCCCTTAAGCCCCTCAACTGTGTGCATGGCCTGGGCTGCCAGGAGCCCCTGTGCCCAGGGGCCAGCTCCCTGTGAGCCTTGTCCCTGGAGCAGGGCCATCAGGGCTGGAATGGGAGTGGGGTGGGGGCAGGCAGGCAGTGTTCCTGGGAGCGCCCCTCATTGGTCCTTGCCAGCAGCCTGTGGTGCCCCCACCCGGTCCCCCCTTCCTGGGTCTCCAGGGGGAGCAGTCACAAGCTCTGGGTCGTGCCCCCATCTCTGCTGCGCCATCCTTGCGGGGAGGGGGCTGTGGGGACAAGGCTGGGGCAGCTTGCTGGCCACGCTCTGACTCTGGGGCCTTCAGACTGGGAGAAGACTGCCCTGTGCCCAGTCCTGGGTGTGGGGGTGCAAGGGGCCAGTCCCTCTCCCTGGAAAGGCCTGCCCGCGGCTGGGGAGCTGTCCAGCAGGGCCGTGCTGAAGTCGGCAGCTTCCGTTCCCTGTGAGGGAGGCCGCAGCTGGCAGCGTGTCCTCAAATCTCTGCTGCCGTGGGAAGGTCCAGGTGTCTGGCAGGCTCCTGTGCCTGTCGCCTGGCTGTGGGACCAGTTCTGTGCTAACAAGGGGCAGGAGGTGGGAGCTGCCTGGGTGCTAAATGTACTTAGTGGTGGCAAGCCTTCTGTCGTGCTCCCAGGGGAGACCCCGGCCCCCAGGCTCTCCCTCCTCTTGCAGGAGGAGCCACTGGCCCAGTCTCCTGGGGGCAAGGGGAGAGCCAGGCCTCACAGAGGCTGTGGGCACGAGGGGATCTTCTCTGGCTCTGGGGTTGATTTGAGGTGACTTCCCAGAGCAGCCCCCCCACTCCCCTATAATATTTACCTTGTATCTCTGGGGCAAGAACCTTCCTTCTGGTTCCCTTGGAGATGTGTGTGGGTGCTGTGAGGGCACAGGACAACCTGGGAGTTCTCGGCCGGTCCCCTGGCCCAATGCCCTAGAGGCTGTGGGTGCCCTGCACCGTTAGGGCTCCTTGAAGGGGAGGTCTGGTCCCCACCGGCCAGTTTTTGCCCTGCCTTGCTGCCAGCTCCTCTTGTTTCGGGGGTCGTGACCTGGGGGTGGATGGAGTGTGAAAGTGTCTACAGAACACTGGGCCATGGGTAGACGGCCTTGGGGTGTCTGAGGGGGCTGGGTTCTGGGTCACAGGTGTGGCTGCTTGAGCCCCTCACCTGGGGGGACAGAGATGTGGGGGTGTGAAGGCGCCAGATGTCACCCTCCCACAGCCCCCTCCTTGGGCCCGGGCATTACTGGGAACTGGGTAGAATTCAGGAAGCCAGGCTCTCAGCCCCAAACCCGCATCCTGGGCTTGCTGGGGAGGGAGGGGATGTGTGTCTGAGAACGAGGCAGAGGAGGGAGTGTGTCCTGTTGTTGGAGGGCTGTGGGCTTGGCGGATAGTGAAGGGTTGATGCTGGCTTATCTCTAAAGAGGCAGAGGGCTTGTCACAGATTGGAGGTTTGCTGATTCTAAACCCCAAATCCCAAGGGATTTATAACTAATCATAAAGTGGCACAGATAGAACATCCTCCAGCAGACGCCACGGAGCCACGGGGAGGGGGGGGCATGTGTACACGTGGGCTGTGTTGTCCTAGGCGGCAGAACAGACAAATGGAGGGCTCGGCTGGGGCTACAGGGGAGCCCCCAGGTGACGCCCAGCGGCCCAGGGTTTCAGAGTGGGTCCCATCAGATTCCTTCTAGCTTTGCTGCTGACCAGGGGCAGGGGTGGGGGGCATGCATGCCGTTGTCCCCAGAGGGCTGTTGCCCTGTGAGGTGGGGACAGGCCCACATCCAGGCCTCCACCTCCCGGGTCCCTCTGCCTGCGGGCGGCTCAGACCCACAGTCCACAGCTCGGGGTCAGCTGGCCGCGGGCTAAATACCACACCACCCCCTCCACAGCGCACCGCCCTGGTGTCTGCAGCAGTGGGACCTGGAGCTCAGCGGGGTCAGTGGGGGGCCAGTCACGGTTGTCCCTACATCCAGAGACCCGGAAAGGTGGCCACTCCCTACCCCAGGCCATGTCCTCCTCGGTCCATGGGTCAGTATGAGGAAGGATCACTTCCTGGTCAGGTTGGTGCTGCAGATGCTCCTGTGGGGGGGCCAGGTGACCCGCGGGGGGTGTTGGAGCGAAGGGCACATCCAGGTGAGGGCTGGGGCCCCACCTGAGCTGGCTGGCCAGCCCTGTGGTTCTCACTCACTGCTCCTTCTGTCCAGGGATCTGCAGCATCCTGAGTCACCCCAGCTGGGCGGCCTCTAGGTGACAGTGCCACCACACCCCAGATGACTCGAGCAGGGTCCTGTCCTGCCCATCTGTCTCTGCGGCAGGACTTTAAGGTGTAACAGTAGGTCTCTCTACTGAGGGACAGCCTTCTCCTTAGCCTCTGTGTGGCTGGTCTCTCTCTGTGAGGGCCCCTGGGGGAGCCAGGCCCCCTGTGAGGGGCTGGCAGCTGCGGGCACGCTCCCCAGGCCCTGGCTGGGGGGCTCACGAGTGCAGTGAGTCCCGCGTACAGGGAGGGCTGCAGGCCGGTGCCCTCCCCACGGAGGTGCTCCTTCTCTGGATGCTAGGTGCCTCTACCCTGGGGCCTGGTAACTCCCAGAAATGGCACGGGCAAGCAGAGCGAGGCTGTCAGCTCTGAGCAGGCACAGGACAGGTGTTGCCTGGGTGGTGCCCTGTGCCTCTCCTCCTCTGCCTGCTCTGGAGCCCTGGGCAGGAGGGGGCTGGGCCTGTCAGCGGGTCCGCAGAGACAGAGGCTGGGAACCCCACGCTGGCAGGATCGCGTCGGGTTCTCTGGCGTGTGCGGCCTCTGGATGGGTGGCCTGCGCTTGGGTGCAGGACTTCGTTTTTTTAATGTTTATTTATTTATTTTTTAACATTTTTTAAAATGTTTATTTATTTTTGAGAGAGACCGCACGAGTGGGGGAGGAGCAGAGAGAGAGGGAGACACAGAATCGGAAGCAGGCTCCAGGCTCCGAGCTGTCAGCTCAAACCCATGAGCTGTGAGATCATGACCTGAGCCCAAGTCAGACGCTTAACCCGCTGAGCCACCCAGGCGCCCCAAGGCCTTCATAAACCAGGCCCGTGTACAGCGGGCCTGAGCTGAGACTAACCTGCAGGTTTCCCAGGGCAGAGGACATGTGTGTGTAGCGAGCACCTGGCCTGCCCCGGCCCCTGGGCAGTGGGTGCTGGTGGGGGTGGGGAGGCTCGTGGGACAGGGCAGTGGTCTGGGGGCGCCGAGCAGGGGCCCTTGGGGCAGGGAGTGGTGGGCACATCGAGGACCGCAGGGACCTTGTGCCCCTTCTCGCCGTCTGGGGGGCAGATGCCACCACCCGAGTGCCAGCCCCAGCAGGGAAGAGGTCGCAGGGGTACACGTCCCCCTCGCCCCGGGCTCCAAGACCGTGGACAGCTGTGGGCAGGGGGCCCTCCCGGAAGTGGTCCTCAGACCCGTGAGGGTGTTTGGCAGGATGAGGGTGACACGTGTGACAGGCGGGTCTTTGACTGTGTCCTCTCTCTCTGTCCTTTGGAGCAAGCTGCCTGCTAAGCACATTCTATGATTACCCCTAGCGGGAGATTACACCCTCCCGCGTCCTTCCGGGGACGGGGGTGGGCGGGCTCTCCTGGCTCCCAACCTCCGCTGCGCGGGGGCGGCGAAGGGCCGCAGGGCTGCTCTCCTACTTCCTGCCGGTGTTGCAGGTGGGCCTTGCGGCCAGCGGTCTGTCTGTCCCGGGAGCACATCCCCCTGAGGGACCCAAGCGCGTCTGGATTTGCTCCCAGGGAGGTTGCACTCCTGGCAGAGGGGCTTGGGAGTACCCCCAGACCTCTGTGCTTCGCCCAAGCCTGGTCCCAGGCTCCAGGGTCCGCCTTGGCCAGGCGGGGAATGGCCACCCCCCCCAACCTTGGCATCTTGGCATCTGTGTCATGTGGGGCACCAGCCAGGGTCCCTGGGCCCAGCCACCCTGCCCCAGCATCTGCCTCCGCCCCCAGCCCCTCTGGGTCAGGTGCTCCCCACAGTCGGGGTCTCTGTGCCTTGGTACGGAGGAGCAAAGTGAGGCCCAGGGCCCGCCCACAGCTAGCACCCAGCAGGTTCTGGACAGTGGGCTCCAGGCCTGGCCTCCTTTTCTAGGTAGTGCCACCCTGTCCTGCCCAGGACCCCCGAGCCAGGGCTGCTCTCCCAGGGCCCTAGGAAGAGGGCATGACTCAATGTGCCCCCACCCCATAAGCAGGGAGGGGACACAAGCTCACTGGCCCCTGGGAGGGTGGGACTCGAGACTGCTGTAGTGATTGGGGAATCCAAGTCAGATAGTTGTTATTTTATTTTATTTTTTTAAGGTTTATTCATTTTTCAGAGACAGAAACAGAGTGTGAGGAGGGGAGGGGCAAAGAGAGAGGGAGACACAGAATCCGAAGCAGGCTCCAGGCTCTGAGCTGTCAGCACAGAGCCCGACACGGGGCTTGAACCCATGAACTATGAGATCATGACCTGAGCTGAAGTCGGATGCTTAAATGCTTAACCGACTGAGCCACCCAGGCACCCCCAGGTAGTTATTTTAAGTGTAGATCAGGTCTTTTTTTCAATGCTAAACCCCAAATTGACAGTGCAGAGTGGCCCCCATGGTCTCTGCTCCCCTGCAGAGTCTCTGTTTCTTGTGACATTCCCACAGAAACCCTACTTGGGGGACAGGAGGCCTCGCTGTGCCACAGGGGTCCACCCGCCCTCACGTTCCTCTTCCAGCCTGCTGGGCCTCCAGGGCCAACCCGGGTAGCCGCCCCAGGGCTTCTGGCAAAGGGGCCACCAGGGGTGCCTGGTGACCACAGGTGGGTGGGCTGTGACTTCATCTGCTTGACCACGGGCTGGCCAGCGGATGCAGGGGGCCTCACCTGCCTGTGGCTTCACTGTGTCCTATGTCAGGGGGCTGGGGACAGCCAGGGTGCTCGTGGGAGCTGGGAAGCAGTCAGGGGTGGAGGGTGGCCGACCTCCGGTGTCTGGTCACCTGCAGCTCCCACTTTACAGGGCAGGGACTGTGGGGAGGCCAGGAAGCTTCTAGAAAGTATTTCCACCCCTGCCTTAGCTTGTGAGTGCCCCTGGGCCCGGCTCTGTGCCCGAGGGTCCCCCACACCTTGCAGGTGTGTGCAAGGACAGGTGTGTGCGCATAGTGACAGGTGTGCCCAGTGACAGATGTATATACACAGTGACAGATGTGTGTGCAGGGGCAGGTGTGCGCAGGTGTGCACGCGGGGGCAGGTGTGTGTGTGTGTGCAGCGGCAGGTGTGTGTGGTGACAGATGTGACGTGTGCGTGGGGGCAGGTATGCACATGGGGGCAGGTGTGTGTGCCTAGTGACAGGTGTGTGTGTATGGTGACAGGTGTGCACACGGGGGCAGGTGTGTGCTCAGTGACAGGCGTGTGCAGGGGCAGGTGTGTGTGTGCAGTGGCCGGTGATCCCACTGCTGTCCCTGGGGCCTGGCGGGAGGGGGGCGGCAGGTGTGGAGAAGGGAGGGAGGCGCACCTGTGCTTTGCTGGGCAGGTAGACTGAGGTATGTGTCTGCTGCTGGGACCTGCTCGCTGCCCACCTCTCCTGGCGGCCCCTCCTCTAACCTCTGCACGAAACTCAGTCGCTGACTCGGGTGCTCTGCCAGCTGCCCCTGCACTGCCCCACCCCACCCCCACAGCCCCACACCTCCCTGGGGGACTGGGCAGTGTGGGCCATCAGCAGTGCTACCTCTGGCCACGCCACAGTGTCCACACTGCAGGTGTGACCCCAGCCCCTGCAGCCTCGCCTTCTTGCGCACTGGGTTCCTTGTGTGCTAGACCCTCCCCCTTCCCTTCGCGGCAGCCCCCAAGCCCTCGTCTTCTGCCTCCTGCTCCCCGCAAGCGTCAGACCCTTCCTCGGGCCCCCAGCCCCACCACCTTCCTGCCTCCAGCCTGTGGGCACTGGCAGGTGACCCTGTCATCAGCCTTCAGTCCTGAGGCTCCTGAAACTAGAACACCAGCTTATAAAAACCACAATTTACCAGACTGAATTTCTGAATAGTTGTGGGGTTTAATCAAAATATTTCACTGGGCTGATTTTACAGCATTGAATTGAAAACCAGTTGGTAAAAATCTAACGTGGTCGTCTGCCACCGTTGGAACCGGAGACGTGGTTGGTCCCCGCTCGCCTGCCCCTCTGAAGGCATGTTCCTCCGGATTTCCCAGTACGGAGTGGGCGGAGGTTGGGGCGGAAAGGGGCACGCGGGGGCCGGGCCAGCTGCTTGCCGTCGCTGCACCCAGCGTACCCCCGGAACTGATGGTTTCGCAGCATTCTGCCCCCAAGACACGGCCACGGTGTCCCCTTGGGTGTCCTGCCCCGTGCCTGCGTGCGGCTGGCCCGGCCCTCCCTGCCCACGGGGCCATGGCCAGAGGGGTGTTGGGGCCCAGCTGTGTCGGAGGTGGTGGGCACCTTCCCCTTCCCCCCTGCCTCTCCCCCAGGCAGAGGGACCCCCTGTCCTTCTCAGGTCAGGCCATCGGGTCTCGTAGCGCCTGGGCCTGGTGCTCATAGGATGCAGACCTGGGCACACAGTAGGTGGACGCCCCTTGGGGATGCTGGCTGGGTGGGTGGGCTGCCCAGGCCGAGGGAGACCCTGCTGAGCCTGGAGGAGCCCGGCCTGGAGGCAGGGACGGTGATGCCCCGCTCTGGACGGCGGCCAGGGGAGCGCAGCGGGGGGAGGAGCGCCTGCCCTCCTGTCTGGCTCCAGGGCGAGTGGCCATCTGGGGGCTCCTGGTCCTGGGGGAGTTGTCCCGGGGGTGGGGAGGAGAGGGAGGGGTGTCCCATTGCATCACACACGCCACCCCCCACCCTGTCAGTCCCCCGCCGCCTCTGGTCGCCATGGCAACCACCCAGCGCCCAGCCTGTGACTCTGGAGGAGAGGGGAATCCGCTCCCTCCTCCAGCCAGCCCTGCCCCCTGTGGGCTGGGTCCTTCAGCTCAGGGAGGAGGCTGCAGCCTCCTGGGGACGTGGGCAGCCCCGGCCTCCTCTGGCCTCCCGCTCCATGGAGCTCACGGTGCCTTGCCAGGGAGTCCCCTGGCTCCCTCCCCGCCCCACACCCGGACTCCACAGTCCTGGGAGGAGGGGTGGGCTCCCCGGCCCACCTCGACCTGGCTCTTCCTACAGCCCGGAGCGAGCCCCTGCTTGGGGTGGGATGGAGTAGGGTGTCCCAGACACAAATGCTGGCTGGGTCCCAGGGCAGTGGTGTCCTCGGAAGGAACTGGGGCAGGTGCGGCATCACGGGGGCCTTCACGCCACAGCCCCAGGCTCAAGGGGACTCGAGATGGCCTGCCCTGCCCTTGCCTCCTGGACTCACCAGGGAGGTGGCCAGGGAATGGGGGCCTCTGGCCAGGAAAGTCAGGCCACACTGGGGAGGCTGGCATCCTCCGGCTCCTGCGGTCCCCCCAACTCTGCCTTGAGCCCCTGGGCCTCGCCACAGAAGGGGCCCTGGCAGCGTCTGCCTCACAGGGCGTGGGACCCGCGCACCAGGGTAGTGGCGCCGTGCTGGGACCGGGCGCCCAGTGGCGCCTGCTTCCGTGTGTGTTCTTGTCACTGCACCCGCCCCTGACCTCCAGGCATCCTCAGCCAGACGCGGACAGTAAGGGCCGGCGCTTGCTTTATTCTCGAGGCCTCCTTGGCCCACCTGCAGGTGATTTAAGGCGGCATGTGGTGGCGGGGCTGCGGCTGTGTCTCCACGGATTGGTCCCCTGCCACGCAGTAGCCAGGACCGTGGTGTCTACGCATGCCTCAGGGTGGGGCCCGAGTGGGTGGCCGGGAGCACTGCAGGGGTGGTGGGTCAGGGACCAGACAGGCCTCCAGCCATTCCCTGACGCAGGAGGGGTCCGACCCTGGTGGGCGGGGGTGGGGGGGCTAGGTTGGGGATCTGGCCTTTTGTGCGGGAGGCAGATGTTCCCAGAGCTGAGACCAGGCCCACTGCTGGGGGCAGGGAGGCCCCGAGGCCAGTGTGGGCTGCGGCCCCTGGAGCCCGCCCAGCTCAAGGAGCAGAGAAAGCAGGGGGTTGGGGGAGAGCGCTTAGTGCGCCTGCCTTTTCTGCTCTCGTTGCCATGGCAACAGATGGCGGTTTGGCAGCAGAGAGGAGGGGGAGGGCTTTGTACGAGGCTGCTCAGGGTTTGGAAACCAGCTGGGGTCCTTCAGGGGTGGGGTGGGAGCTCTGGCCACCAGGCTGAGCAGGCTCCCCGGCCCCGGCCCCCAGGGGCAAAGTGCAAAGCCACTCGGGGCTTTCCTTTCCCGGGAGCTCCAGCCTCACACCTGCTCACAGTGGCGCCCTCTCGCCCCCTCCCCTCCCTCTTTCCTCCTCTCCTGGGCCAGAGCCCCCACCCGGACACCCCCACGAGCCTGGGTCAGCGGGCAGCGTCGGGGGCACTGCAGCTGAACAGCAGGCATGGCCCTGCACTGCCTTCCGACCACAGGGACGCCTGCCACCCCAGGATGGTCGTGTCCCAGTGAGGCCTGGGGACACACCCTGTCCCCTCTCTGCTCCTCTGTAGCTGGTGGGAGGGCCCAGGCTGTCCAGAGTGATCACCTGGGCGCACGGAGCCCGCGCCCCTTCCTCAAAGCCAGTGTGGCTCCCGCTGCAGAGATAATTTCCACCCTGCAGGCTCAGCCCCGACTGCCGGGTTATCTCCCTGCGTGGGTGTGAGTCCGTGTGTGCACGTGTGTATGTGAGTGTGTGAGAGCGCCACCCGGGGAAGGGCTCTGCGCGTTCACCGGCCCCAGGTGTGGCCCAGCTGTGAGGTTCCCAGGTGGGAATGCGTGCACCTGACAGGAGTCCTTGGCCCGCCACCACCCACGCCCCGGCAGAGGAGGCCGCGGGCCACCGGCCACGGCTTGGGGACCTCTGACCAGGCCACCTCGGGTGGGCTCTCCCACCAGGTCTGGCCCCTGAGGCCCTGCTGTTGCCCGTCTCTCATGTGCTACCCTCCCAGACCAGCAACACGGCCGGGCAGGGGCTGCCCGGCCCCAGCCCCAGAGGCAGCTCCAGGCACTCAAGGCTCATCCCGGGGCCTCTCCTCCTGCCCCTCCCCACCCCCCCCCCCCCCCTACGACTGCTGCTCTTGGGCTGGTGTTAGGCCTTGTGCGCTGTCTGCCCTGCAGGCCTGTTGGGAAGGACCCGGTGCTACGGGGCTGATGCCTCTGTGGCATCTTGGGGCCCTCGGGGCTCAGACATAAGCCAGGGTCGGAGGGAGCGGGGCAGCCCAGGGCCTATCCCGAGTTGCTCTGCTGTCAGCACCCTGGGGGCATCTGCCCCATCACCAAGGCCCTGGCAATGCCCTCCCTGCAGCCTTCAGCCCGATGCCTCCCAAAGGCTTCCCTGGGACCCCCGAGGGCTGACCCATTCGTTCACCTGGGTCTGTGCCTCGGCCCCACCACCGTCTCTCATCAGCCCGGGAGACCCCTCCTCTGCCCCACCTTCTATCTCCTTGCAGCCCCTGTCAGCGGCTACTGGGGAGGACCTGGCCCCGGGCCCAGTGCTGCGGGCCCCCCAAAGATGCTTTTCCGGGACTAGATCTCCCCGTCAGGGGCCTCGAGCTGGGGCTCAGGGAGATTGACCAGTGTGGGAGGCGTGGGGCCTGGTGAGGTCCCTGTGCGGCAGAAGGTCCCCAGAGGGCCCGGGCTGCGGGCTGCCTTCTTGATCTTTCGTTAGGAAAGAGGTGCGTGGTGACGGGAAGCACGTCAAACTTGCACCGTTAGTGTGCGTGCGTGTACACGTCTTCCTGTGAGGGCAGGGCCTCCAGGCCCCGCCCCTGCCCAGCACTAACCAGAGGGGGAGGGGTGGGCTTGGCACCGCCCCCCACGGCGCCCCGCCCCTGCAGCTGCCCTCCCCTTTGGGGTGATGAGGGCCGGTCCTCCACCTCCGGTCTCTAGTCTCTGCAGCCTGCTTCTCGAACTCTGGGCACGCGGCCTCAGAGCAGACAGCTGACCTATCCCCCCGGGTGGGGAGTGCACCAGGGAAGCCGTGGCTATGGTGGGAACTCCCCTCTCCTCTGCCCTGTGCCACTGGGGGAGGTCTCTGCCTGCTCCCAAGGCTGGGGGACTGGAATGGGAGTGTGCCCCTGCCACCCGGCCCCACGGGCCTCTGGAGGAGGTGGGGAGCAGCCAGGCCTGGGGTGGGGGCCGCTTCCTGCCCCTTTTCCTAGGGGTCCTTTTCAGAGTTGGGGCGGCACCTGCCATGCTCCCACCCTTGGAGAAGTTGTAGGCAAAGGGCGGGCTGGCTGTCGCACCTGCTGGTGGAGAAAAATGAATTTCATAGCTGGTTTGGTAAAGTGCTTGCTTTTTTTCTGGCCGGACTTCGCTCGACTGTTTTCGATCTAAGAAAACTATTCCTGGAAGGCGGGGAGGGGCAGGCCAGAGCCAGCAGAAGTTTGGGGTGAGGCCACCAAGTAGGGAGACATGGGGGGCAGCCGGGCTGGGGCCAGGGGTATGTGGGGCCATGATGCTGAGGCTGTCTTCCCGCCAGCCACACCCCGCCCTCGGGGTCCCCTGCTCCCCGACAGAGCCCCCTAACTCAGGAGGGGAGTAGACATGAAGCATCTGGGCCTGTGGAACTGGGGCTCTTCCCACACTGTCCTGCCATTGCTGTCCCCTGACCCCTCTAATCCAAGAGCTGTGAGGGCCAGGAGAAGGGGTCCTGACCTCAGCCCTGCAGTCAGCGGGACCCGCTACCACCCCCCACCCCCGCTCTGCCAGTCCCTCACGCCACCTTCAGGGACACTGGTGGTTGAGGGGCGGGTGAACTTGCAGTGGCCGTGACCCCCCTCCCCCACACCGGGACAGTGCAGGAATGCTGCGCTGGATGTGCTGACTGCTGACCCTGACCTTGGCTGCATGCAGCCAGATGGATGTGGCCCCTGGGTGGGCTCCAAGACCAAGGCCAAGGGCAGCCCCGGCCAGCACTGCAGGGCTTGGGACTGGGGCCACCCCTGGGGCCGAGGCTCGTCCACAGCTCCTGGCACGTGAGTGGGGCTGCCCGCAACAGCTGTGTCTGGATGCCTGTGGGTCTGCGTGGTGAACCTGCCCCAAACCGTGGGACCCCCTTGGATGATGGCCCCCCCCCCCCCAGGACAGGTTCTTGCATCTCACCCTGATGCCCAGATGGCTGTTTCTTAGCTGCCCTTCTTTATACAACAAATCTTTGGCAATTGTCATGGGCTAATCAGTGATGACTGCTGTTTCTTGATCTGTGCTTTAGTTCTAAAACAATCATCAAATAACTTCGTTTAAAAGAATTTTCTTTCATTTTCAAGGATAGCAGAGTAAAATATTTTGTGTAGGAACTAAGATTTGCACTTGCCAAAAAAGTTGACCCCCGGAGGTCACCCAGTGTGATTTGAACAGAAGCTCCCGGGGTCGGGTGCAGTGGCCTCCCCCTGCTGGCCCTCGGGTTCACGCTCTGTCCCGTGTGGTGGGCTTGCTCCGACGAGAGGGTGGGGCCCGCCAGCTTCCAGGGGGACTCTGTGGCTGTCCTCCTGCTGCACCGAGGCCACCACCCTGAGAAGGCAGCCGTGGGAGCCCTGGAGCAGCTGGCCTGGGGCCCCCAGCACTCTCGGTACTTCTGTGCTTAGCTTGTACAGGTTTGTGCAACTCAAGAGTTTTGAAGTCCAGCGGGGACCCGAAACAAGATGGATAGAGTTCATTACTGGCTCCTGTGGCAACCCCGGGCCTCCTCTGGCACATGGGGTGCTTCCCAGTGGCCGGGGCAGTGTGGCCCCGGGGGAGGGGGCAGCTGGGAAGCGAGGCTGCAAGTGGGGGAGTGGGGCACCTGGTTGGCCGGCTACTTCCTGGCTGGGCTGGCCAGCCCAGAGCCGTGTCTCGGTGTGGACGGGGTGGCTGCCTGCACAGAGTGCCGGGCAGGCTTTCTGGCAGGATGTCCGGGAGGCGAGCCAGCTGCCCCGAGGGGTTGCTGCTGGTCTCTCGAGCCCTGTAGACCCTGTGAGGCGGGTTTTGTCTTTATTTTGTACCAAGGTGGCGCACATATAGCAGACCACGCGTGGTCCGGAATGGGGCTCTGCAGCCCCTCCCTGAGATGTGACAGGACGGCCGACCTTGAGTCATTCTCAGCCTAGTATGTTAGTGTGACGTGACAGAGTGAAGTGGCGGAAAGGACACCCTATAGTCCGCGCAATACGAGCCCACACGTCCACCCATCTTGTCCTGGTCCGCAGGCTGCACTCTGAGTGGTCTGGGTGTGGGGGGCTCAGCACGCACAGCCCCCTGGTGGGGAGCTTGCACCTGAGTCTCGACTGGCACTTAAGGCAGTGCCCGGTGGCCCCTGCACCTCCCTGTCGCTGGTGCTAGACAGCACGGCTCTTCTCGGGTACTCCTGCGCTCAGTTTGTAAATACCACACTAATCCGGCTCCATCAAGGTGGGGTGGCATCTCTTCTCTTCCGTCCCATCCTCCTAAAAGATACTTTCACCTTCCCCCACCCCGCCGCCCAGCAAAATAGCGTTTCTGTGTGTGTGTCAGCCACACCATGTTTTCTGGGGTTTGACTGTTGGTTGACCTTCAAAAATGAAGTCATAAAGAGGGTTTCCATAATTGTCAGTGTGGAAGTTCTGTTCGGTGCTGGGCTCAGTGGTGTGCCCAGATTTATCTGCCCTTGCCAGGCTGGAGTTCTGTAACCCACTAGAAGGAAGCTGTGTGTGTGCGCCTGGTGGTTCTGCTCTGGGACCTGGTTGCTATGGATTTGGGAAAATCAGAGGCTTCAAAGTCCTTTGACGGATTGTCTTTTCTGACATCCCGTGAATGTTTACATTTGTGATGCATTCCTTTTGCATCGCCACAACTTTCTTGGGAGTCCTTTGATTTTTCTGGAGTTTCCAGTTGCCTTTTTTCCCCCATTGCACTATTTGTCATAAACGTGTGTGTGTGTGTGTGTGTGTGTGTGTGTGTGTGTGTGTGTGTGTGTAGAGGGAGAGAGAGAGGGAAAGGGAAAGGGGTGGAGGTGGGGAGGGAGACAGATTGATCATCCATTCTACCTAGTTTTCTTTTTTTCTTGGTAACCTCATTCTGGGAGCCCTTTGTCCTTCTTCAAACTGCTGTGTTTTTCTAAAAAAGCCACCTTCAGGGGGTTTCCCAGGACACCCCCTGGGTGGGATCTACTGCTTCCTTCTGGACTACCACCTCATTTTGTCAAGTCGCTTCCTAGGAAAAGTTACGTGGAAGAGAAGCATTTCTAAGTCCCAGAACTGAAATTATCTTCTCTGTGCACACCTGTCCCCACAGGGAGTCCTTTGCCCCAAGCACTTGGAAGATTCGGTTCCATTAGCTCCTGACCTCAGTGGACAGAGCAAAGATGCCAGTCTGATTCACCTGCCTTTTTCCTTGCCTCCATTTATATCAAAGCTCCTGAAAAGTGTTAGTCTTGTTGAACCCACATCTTTTCTCTTTATCTCTTGACCCTGCTACCCTACTGAAGTGACCTGAATGGTGGCAAGCCAATGGTCCTCTCTCAGTCCTTAGTTAGCCAGCAGCATTTGACACAGTGGAACATTCCCCTCTATTCTTCTTTTCACTCTGCTCATGAAATTCCACATTTGTCCTTATTTTCCTACACACCATCCATTTTCCCCCAGTCTGTTTTGCTGGCTCTTCCTCATCCGGGAGTACCCCAGGGTCACTCTGGGTGATCCCATCCATTCCCATGTGCTGAGACCCTTCAGCATGGTCTCATCTTTATCATCCTTATACTTCCAACCTATGTGTCCTTGTATTTAAAGCATGTCTCTTGTAAACAACACACAATTAGGTCTTAGACTTCCTTTTCCCTCTGACAATCTTTTTAAACTTTTTATGGTTTGATTTCAATCTGCCATCTTTCTATTTATTCCGTTTGTTCTTTGTACACTCGTTCCTCTTTTTCTGTCTTATTTTGCATCAGCCAGGTGTTTTTAAAAAAAATTTATTTCACTTTCTTTACTGTATCAATGTTTCTGCTATGCTGCTTTCCCCTTATTATCTCTTTAGGGGTTCCTCTAGAGCAGCTGTTCCCAGAGTCTTAGGCCAGGGGCCCCCTTGGGGAAATCCCTACAAGTGTCTATTTTGTTTTTTTATTGAAGGATATTTTTGCTGGGTATAGAATTCTAGGATTTCTTCCTGCACTGAGGAGGTGGTATGCCACTGCCTCCTGGTCATACTCTTCCTGGAGAGAAGTCAGGCACTACTGGTACTCCCCCAGTGAAGTGCATCTTTTTCTTTGGCTAGTTTTAGGATTTTCTCACTTTCTTTCAATTGTATCAGGTTAGCAGTGATATGCCATGGTGCGGTTTTCTACGTTTCTGCCCTGCTTTTGGTTCAGTGAGCCTCAGGGATCTGTGGGCTGATGTATATAATACATTTAGGAGAAAATCTTGCCCATTATCTCTTAAAATATGTCTTTTGCTTTGTTCTCTCTTTCTCTCCTCTTTTTCTGGGACTCCTATTACAGTTATGTTAGACTTTTTGGAATTGTCACATGGGTCTCTGATGTGCTGTTATGTTTGTTTGTTTGTTTTTCATTCTTTTGCTTTCTGTATTTCAGTTTGGGCAGTTTCTATTGACCTGTTATAGAGTTCACTAATCCTTTTGTGTGTGTCTGCTCTGCTGTTAAGCCCATCCAATGGTTTTTTTTTTGTTTGTTTTTCCTTTTCTGTAATTAAAAAACATTTATGAGGGAAGAAGAGGGAGAGGACAGAGAAAAGGTGTATATATTTATAATGTTATCTTAAAGTCCTTTTCTGAAAATTTTAATATGTGGGTTAGCTGTGGCCTGCTTCTATTGGCTATTTTTTCTCTTGAGAGTAGGGTCACATTTTCCCACTCCTTTGTGTCCGGCGTCATTTTTATTGTATGCCGGATATTGTTTATTTAAAAAAAAAAAAAAAAAAAAAAGAACAGTTCAACTGCACCAGGTAAGGTTTTTCCAGAATGGGCACATCCCTCCCTGTCAGGCATTTAGGGTGGGGCCGGTCAGTTTGATCTATGCGGGACTTCAGCTGGGTCAGGACCGCGTGGCCACTTCAGTGAGTTTCTGTTCAGCGCTAAGTATGTTGAGTGTGCGGGGCCTTTCGCTGTGACGTGTCCATCCCCACCGGGCCTTGGGCCTTAGGAACATCGGTCCACTCTCAGCTCCTCTTGGTTCGTGTCTTGTCTCTGTGCTCAGTCGCGCCGCACTGCTCACACTGCGGTGCTGCGTTCCGCTGTCCCTTCCCCCCGAAGGCTAGTCTCGACTTCCCAGAGCTCCTTCCTCACATCTCATCCTTTCTGCAGGCTTCTTGTTTTACAGATGTAGCAGCTTACTAAATCTGAGCGAGTCATTGCGCTCATCAGGAAGAGAACTTCTGAACACCTGTTTCCGCCAGGTCGGTTCTGTCTCTCTGTCCTGGACTCCCTCTGGTAACGCGTAGTTGGCTGTTTCCCGAACTGAGGAGGCCCGCACGGTGGCACGGCTCCTCCCGTGTGGGAAGTGGGTCTCTCTGGTGGGGGTGGGGGGATCCCCTGCTCAGAGTGTGGGATGTCGGGGCGGGGGAGGTGCGCACAGGCAGGGGACTGGCCATCAGGCCTGTCGGAACAAGAAGACTTGCTCGGGGCAGCCTCCTGGCCCCTAGAGTGCTGGATTTTGTCCCAGGCTGTCTGTCCTTCTTGGCATGGAGAGGGGCGTGCCAACCTGGGCTGTTCCCGTCTCTACACCCTCAGCAAGTGCCACATCTGTCTTTGCAGCCCTGCCCTCAGGCCTGCCGCGTGCTCCCTGGCTGACACTGACACCTGGAGCTTCCCTTGGGTCTCCTGGAGACTGGCAGGCCCAGTCCTCGTCCTGTCCCTCGTTACCTGCTCCCTGACTGACCCCCTGTGGAGACCCCCTGGCTCTGCCCAGGGTTAGTCCCCCTCCACACACATAGCTGAGCCTCTTTATGGGCGCAATCCCAGGCTGCCTCTGGGAGGGGAAGGGGTCAAGTATAGGGTGCTTCAGGTGGCGGGCGTGTGTGCATGGGGCGGGTCTCATTCCATCTTTACACAGGTGGAGAGGGTGTTAGGATACCCCAAGGTTGATGGAGCCACTGAAGACCCGCCCCAGGAGAGGAGGGGGAGCCAAGCTTCCAAGCCTGGTCCTTGCCTATGGTAGGGCTGCACAGAGGCAGAGATGGCCCGCTGTACCTGGGAAGGGCCTTTGGGCCCCAGAAGAGCCCCCTGTGATGCAAGGAGCTCTCGAATGACCAGGGAGGCAGGAAGAGGCAGACGGGGTGGGTATGGAGCCGGCCTCTCCCCTCCCCCATGTCCCTTTCCTCCCCGGGGTCAAGGTGACAGGAGGAGGGGCTCCCCTGCATCCTGCAGAGGGGGTGGCAGGCCCCCACGTGGTGTTTGGGTGCTGTGGGTGGGGAGGGCGGGGAGCTTGGCAGAGGGGCCCAGCGGCTACAGCGGGTGTGAAATATTTCAGGGCTTAATTAATTTAATTTGAGAGGTTCCTTTTCAGAGCGTGAACAGTTGTCTCCCAAGAGACGCGCGCCACCGCCTCCCCCCTGGCGCCTGGTGGGCGAAGGAAACGGCGGGATCTATATTGAGACTGAGCCTGCTGGGGCCAGTGTCCCCTTCCTCCCTGTCCCCTCTCTGGGCCCCCCCGTCGGGTCCTCCTTCCCAGCCTGGGAGGAGCATGCGTGGGTGTGAACCAGGAGCCGGCCGCGTGATGGTGAGGCGTGGGGGTGTCGCCGGCCTGCGGGGCCTCCACGGAGCCCAGAAACGTGGGTGCACAGGGCTTATGGATCCGCCGCGCAAGCTGAGGGTGGGGATCTGCACCTCCCCGCCCCCAAAGTGAAGGAAGAAGGGTTTGGGGAGCACGGAGCCCCAGGAGGAGGCCGGGAGAACCAGGGTGCCAACCTAGCACCCCTCCTCCCCCTCCCCCAGCGCTGGGGCAAGGGCCTGCAGGCGGGGAAAGGAGGTCGGGTCTGGTGGGCACGGGCGCCGGAGGAACGCAGGCCCAGACGATGCTTCGGGCAACAAGGCGCTTTGAAGTCTGGGCAACTTCAAAGCGGCCGCCCCCCACCCCCATATCAGTAGTCAGTTGGAGTCTGCGAGCCCAGGGCGGCTGGGGGGTGGGGCTCGGGCTCACAGCCGGCCTTTCTGCAGAGGTGCGGTGCGTCTGAAGCGAATCTGCTGGGTCTGTGTGTCCCACGTGGGCAGGGGTGCTCCTGGAACCTGGGAGCTAAACGCGCCCACCGGGCGCCCCACCCCCCAAGGGCGCACAATCGATCTTCCGCCGGCAGCGGCGGCAGAGCCCCCTCAGAAGCCAGACATGAGCGCTGGCGGCCCTGGGTCCCAGCCCGGGAGAGCAGAGAGGAGAGGGCGATGCTGAGGGCTCGGGGTGGGTGGGGCGGGCAGCCTCCCAAACGGCTTCCTCGTCGCCCATGTGGTGTCCGGGCGCCTGGTCAGGGTGCGGGGTAAGCGCTCAGTGGGCTGCTGGACGGTGGGGCATGTGCCGATTTATTCATCAGAATAGACACCAGGCCTGGGGCCTGACCCCAAGCCCCTCACCCCCAAGGAGCTGGAGGCAGGGGGGAGTGGGCGGCAAGCAGCTGGAGGCCCCGCCCAATGTCCTGTTGTGGCAGGCCCCTGGGTGGAGGGGCTGGGCCTCGGCACGGCCTCCACCGCCGTCTTTCACCAGAGCCTAGTGGGGAACACGGGGTGGGGGTGGGGGGGGGGCGCCTGGGTGGCTCAGTCGGTTGAGCGACCGACTTCGGCTCAGGTCACGATCTCGCGGTTTGTGAGTTCGAGCCCCGCGTCAGGCTCTCTGCTGAGGACTCAGAGCCTGGAGCCTGCTTCGGATTCTGTGTCTCCCCCTCTCTCTGCCCCTCCCCTGCTCATACTCAGTTTCCATCTCTCAGTAATGAATAAACATTTAAAAAAAGCGGGCACAGGGGGAGGTGCCGCCAGGACCTGCAGGGTTTCCAGGCTGGGGACCCCCAGTGGGGCCTACGCAGTGATGCCCTCCCACCTGAGTCCAGAGGGACCTGGCAGTCTCCCTGACCATGGGTCTCAGACCCTCCGTCGGGATCCACGCCCACTGGTGTGTGAGTGCACAGAGCCCCTGGCAGTCCTGGCCTCCCGGAGGCTCTCCCCGGCTACAGCTTGCCACCAGGTGGGTGCCCTTCCAGGAAGGGGGGGCCTCCACAGCGTCCCCTCACCCTTTGGAGGGCGTGTTCTAGCCACGGAGGGCTGGTCCCTCGGCCCTATGCGCCCCGAGTGTCCTGGTGCCGGAGTCCTGGGGCGCGGCTCCTGGGGTTGCCGCAGGTGCCCGAGGTGGGTCAGACGTGCGTATGTGCTCCACTTGGTGTCCTGGGCTCACAGGTTACTGCCATGCCACGGCCCCCAGAACGTGGGCAGCCAGGCTCGGGAAGGAGCAGGGGTGTGGTCAGAGGAGGTGCCCAGGGAGTGCTGACCACCGGCTTCCCAGGGCACCCTGGCTCTGGTGTCACCCAGCTGTGTAGCCCTGAGCAAGTCCCCCAAGCCGGAGGGCTGCGGGGAGGGGGGGTGGGGCTGCACTGGTCCCTGTCCACGGTCCCTGGTCCCTGTCCACGGTGCTGAAAGGACCCCCCTCCCCACTGTGGCGGGAACCTGAACTCATTCCCTTCAGCGTCTTTGGGCTTCCGCCCCACCCAGCTGACTCCCTGAGCCTGTTCAAAGGGGGTGCTGGGGCTGGGGCTGGGGCTTGTGCCTGACCCAGCTGGGGAAGCGCTGCCCCCAGGCCCAGGCATGGGCAGGCTTCACCCTGACCCCTTGGGCAGTGGCAGGAGAATGGGCCCCCTGCTGTGAGGACCGAGGTTCAAGTGGAAAATACTTAGGAGTCTCCTTCCTGACCAGCGGCATGGCTGGAGCGGGCGGCCACCTCCAGGCGTGGCCATCCCCCCAGAGCCCAACCTGCCCCAGGGCCTTAGCCAGGGCTCAAGTGACTGAGGCTGCGGTCCACAGGGTGCCTTCCCCCAGGGCTGTGCCTGATGCAGGCAGGGCAGTGGGGAGAGCCTCTTACGGAGGAGGCAGGACCAGACCCCCTCCCGCAAATCCTGTCCTTAACGCCTTCAGGCTGATGCTGGGTCAGGAGGCCCTGTGAGCTTTGATGCTGTAGCAGCTGCCTGCTCTGGCCAGGCACAGTGGCTTGCTGAGTGTGTGTGTGCGTGCGTGCGTGCATGTGTGTGTGTGGGGGGGGGTGGGGCGGGCCGGGAGAGAACCTCCCGTTATAGTGAGGGCCCTGGACACATGTGCTTAGCCGAGGTCACAGTCGAATGAATAGGAAGCTTTCTGAGATGCACTGGGAGGTTTACGATGGTGGAAAGGTCCAAGAAATACGTACGTGAGCAGAAGAGGCGTGGTGTCTGTCCCTGGGGCCGACAGAACAGCATACCCCTGTCTCAGTTGTGGGGACCAGAGGCCTGAGGGCTGTGGGGGGGCCCATTCCAGTCCCCTTCCCCGCTTCTGGCCGCTTGCTGGCCACCCGTGTCTGCTTTCACGTCTGTGTGGCATGCTCGCTGTGCCCCTCTCACAAGAGTGCTTGTCATTGGCTTCAGGGGCCACTCTGGAGGATCATCATTCTCACGATGAGATCTAGAGTTGACCTCTGCAAGAGCTCTTTTTCCAAATGAGGTCACATTCGTGAGTTCCAAGGAATAGGACCCGGACTGAGCCAGGCTAGCAGAGGGTCTCTAGCCTGGAGACCCCATCGGGTGCGGAGAGAGGCACAGCCTGGTGTGCCCCTCCTCCAGTCCCCGAGTCTCCAGGAGAGCTCCATGCTGTCCAGAAGGGTCCGGGTGGGAGGGGCTGTTTTCCCCACTTCCACAGGTGAGGTGAGGAAACTCAGGCTGGGGCGCCTGTCTGGGAGCACCCGCCAGGCCGTCCGTGAGGCCATGCACCTGACTCCAGGAGGCTGCTTCCCACGTGTGTCCAGATCATACCAGATGCCAGACCTTGGCCCTGGTGGTTGGAGGGCGGACCGTGTTTGTGACCTGCTGTTACCTAACAAGGGGCCCCCAAACTTGGTGGCTTGAGACAGCAAATGCTCTCTCGTGGTTCCTGAGGGTCAGGGGTCCAGGGGCAGCTGAGCCAGGCAGCTGTGCTCAGGAATCGCACGAGGTTGCGGGTGAGGGCCAGGCTGCATTGGCTGGAGGCCTCTGTTCTTTGCCTCAAGACAAGGCAGTGGGCTCCTCAGCTCAGGGACCCTGGGGAGTGGACGCCAGAAGGAAGCTGTAGCTGTCACCTCTCCTTGAAGGACACAGGGTTCTTTTCTGCCACCGTTCATTGGCCACACGGGCCAGCGTGGTGCAGTGTGGGAAGGACCGCAGGGCTAGGAGGCTGGCTTCCAGCAAGAGGGGCCTGTACCTCCTTCCTCACGGCCTCTGCGCACGAGCTGCTCCTGGGAGCTGGGGGAGGGGCCTCTGCAGCCCCCAAACCAGCTCTATTCTGGGCTCAGCTCAGTGCTCAGCTTCTTTGGGAAGCCCCCCGGCCGGCTGGTTCTGCGGCCCACTGCCTCTGGCTGCGTGCCCCAGGCATGTCTGACTGCACCGAGCTCCCATCTGGGACCCTTGGCCTATGGAGAACGCCATGCCTGGCCCCTGCCCCTTTGGTTCTGCCTCCAGATCCAGGCATGTGGGTCCTGGCCTTGGCGTGGGGTGGTTGTATGTGTGGGGACAGTGGCCAGGGCAGGACCACGAGGCTGCTGGGGGCAGCTGAGACCACCTATGATGTCCAGAGCTTCCCCCAGCGAGGCGGTGTGCCTCTGCCCTGCCTGCCGTGGGCGGCTTGGGGGAGGGGGCTGGCTCAGGGCCACCAGCCCTGCTGACTCATTTTTCCAACAGCCAGTGTGGTGCCACCTCCCTGCCTCCTCCAAGGAGAGCCCAGGCAGGAGGGGTGACAGGGCTGTCCACCCCCAGGAAGGCAGGCGTGTCTGCTGTGCCGGGCTCCCTCACACCCCCGCGAGCAGAGCCCCAGAGTGAGGCATGTTGAGGTGGCAGAAAATGGGTCACTCTTAGCTATGCTTTGCGGCCCCAGGGGAGCTGGCTGCATGGTCCCAGAGGTGCAGCGGCTAGTGATGGTCTCAGGTGTTAGTGACCCTCGGGTGGCCCTGTGAGCACTGGTGGCCGGACACTGGTCTCTCCCGAGACGCAGATGGGAACCCCACGAGGTTGGGCAGGCGCTGTGCCTGGGTCAGCAGAAGCTTCCTGCCCCGGCCCCCATGAGCCTCCCTCCCCAGAACCCACGGCAGGAGCTGCTGTCCCTTGTCCCCCGTGCCCAGGGACCCGCTGACACAGCACAGGCCCCCAGCGTGAGCACACTGCGGGTTCCGTGGGCAGGCAGCGGCTTGGTCAGCACCGCGGACAGTGGCCTTCCTCTTCAGGGCCAGGTTCCAGATCTCAGAGAGCCACCCTCCTCCCCAGAGGGACTGCTGTGTCCTGCCCCTCGGCCCACGTGCTCTCCTCCACAGGCTTTTCCGGAGCTCAGCTGCCCCCACCCTCTCCCTGAACTCTCACCTTCCTCCCGGGTCTTCAGGCTGCCAGACACCAAGAAGGGCCTTCTGGCCAACTCCTGAGGCAGGACCACGGCCTGTGGCTGAGGGGGGCGCAGGGGCTCCGTGGGCGCCCACGGAGCCCCTGCAGACGGTGTGGGGGTAGGGGGTGCCCAAGTCTCCATCACGTTCAGAGAAGCCCCAGCCCCAAGGGGCTCCACTCCCCAGGGGTGGGCGCCCGTGGTGATGGCAGGATCTAGACGTGGTGACTGGAATGAGAAGCGGCTGAGGCAGTCATTTCTGCCTTTGCTTGTGGCCCCGTGCGCATCGCTTCACGGGGCTCTGCAGGCAGGGCCGGTGGCGTTTCCAGGTGCCTGCAGAGCCCTCGGGACTCACGTGGCCCCGGCCCGCGGCCAGTCGGCAGTGCGGGGGGTGCAGGCGTGGCAGATCATGCCACGGGGCCTGTGCTGCGTGTGCACACGCCTCTCGTGCTCCGGGTTCCTCTCTGCGTGGGGCCCTCCGCCCCGGCACGTGGCGGACACGCAGAGAGGGCGGCCAGTGGGTGCCTGCCGTGGCGCTGGCGGTTAATGACCTCACGTGGCTCCGCGGGGAGACTTCGAGGTCGGTCTGCCGTCGTCACCTGACTCCTCTCAGGCTCCCCCACGGGGGACGGGACAGGGGCCTGCCAGGGAGGGGAGGATGCACAGAGGCAGGGGGTTGGAGGGATTGGGCCATCGTGCTCTTCTGCCCGTCCAGGGGCTCAGGCAGGGGGGCAGCGCACGGGGACATCAGAGATGGCCCTCACACAGGAATGTTACCAGAAGGAGTCAGGCCTCTGTTTGGTCCCCGCCTCCCTGCAGCAGCCATGCAGGGTGGCTGGAAAAGGGTGCTCAGCTCAGGACGCCGTGGAGCCAGCCCGGGGAGCGCTGGACCTGGCGGCCACAGGTGGAGGAATGGGGGCAGGGTGCTCGTGTGACGTGTTCCCAAGCACTTGGAGGAGGCCATGCCGTGGGGCCCCAGTGCCTGGAGGGAGAGGAGTGGACGGCCGAGGGCTTCAGGGACGGTTCTTGGCCCCGTTAAGGAAGGACAGACTGGATGGGCCCCAGGGGTGCTGAGCTGCATGTCCGTGGGGTCTGCAGGGCTCGAAGCAGATAGTGGATGGAGTGACCAGGACTCCTGAGGGTCAGGCTCAGGGCAGCAGGCTGTGGCCAGGCCACCCTGAGAGACCGAGAGGCAGGCCTGGGGCCACGTCAGACCAGGGCTTTCCCCAGGTGGGCGCCTTTGGCCCTTGTGGTGGAAATGGCACTGGAGGCTGGAAAGCATGGAGGGCTCATCGAAAGCCCCACCTGTCCACGTAGGGAGGGCCATCCCCAGGCTGTCCCACCGCCCATCAGCCCTGACCACCCTCCTTGGCGACGGGGCTGGCGCTTGGGGCACAGAGGGTTCCCCTCCCTCCCAGATGCAGCACCGTCACTTGCTCCCCGACCTCCGCCCAAACCGAAGGGCAGTGTCTGGGCAGTGATGTCCGGGTCCTCCTCTGGGGGCTCCCGGGGCTCGGGGCACTCCAGCGTGGTTTTATTCCAAAGGACCATGACCACGAAGAGAAGGGAGGGCAAGGTCAAGCCCCAGGAGCCAGAGGGTGAGGCATCTGCTCAGGACTGCCCCCGGCCCTCCAAGGCCCCATAGGCCACCTCCGTCCGGGGGCCCCGGAGGGTCTGGCCCTTGCCAGCCCCGCCTGTCTGCTCCCCACGGCTCTGGGGCTGCCCTGGGCCCCTCACAGCCACTCGGGGCCCAGCACACGCAGGGCCAACCTCCTTCCCCCTCCAGACCACCGCAGCAGGTGTGAGGGCCGGTCAGAGCCACCAGGGCAGGAGGGCCGGGCACTGCCTGCAGAGAGCTGCTGAGCCCACCCTGGAGAGCACAGCCAGTCCAGCAGCTCCCCGCCCACCCGCTCTCTGGCCCCCTCTGGGCCCCAGGGGCCCCAATAGCTGAGTGAGAGCGCAGGAGTGCACCCCTGGAGCCCTGTCCCCGGCCTGGCACGGGGAGGGCCCCACACTGTCTGGGGCCCTGGGCCCTGCGTGCAGGCTCTGCTCTCAGATGGCGGCCTACAGGCCTCTGGACTCTCCTGGCCAGGCTTGGGGCCTTGGGGGGGGGCACCCCCGTTAAGGCACAGGTGTGTTTGTGCCCAAGTCTGGGGTGCAGTGGGGAGCCAGTGAGTGGGACAGCCCTGGGGGGCTCGGGGCTGTTCCTTGGCCTTTCGCCTGAGCCCCCCCCGGGATGCCCCTGGGGCTCCTTGATGCCTGGAGTCTTCCTGCAGCGTGGACACAGGCAGTCCAGCACCCTCAAGCGCCCGCCGCCTGGGCGGGACCACGTCCGCTGCTCCGGCGATCATTTGTGACGCGGCAGACTTTTCCTGCGTTGGTGTGCGCCCATGTTTGCTGCAAACACAATCATACATCACAATGGGGAGCTCTGCCTGCGCAGCTGCAGGGTTGGGGAATTAGTCTGATTGCAGGCTTCCCTGCAGACGCTGTCCTCCCACCATCCCGAGCCTGCTTAGGAGGGCTCCCCGGTGCACACTCTCCACTCTCTGTCTCTGGGGAAATGGCAGGCCTGCTGGGAACCCAGACACCCCACCCCAGAGGCCCCCAGGGCTAGGTCACCTCCCAGGGTGGCAGGGAAGCTTCACTAAGGAGGGGCACCTCCACGCTGGGTTTTGAGGGGTGTGTAGGAGTCTGCGGGCCTGAAGACTTTCTCGGCAGGGGTAGCAAGTGGCAGAAGACGAAGGCAGGGAGGGGGCTGCCAGAGTTCCAGGTCATTGCCCAGCGCAACCCCCCCGCACCTGGCCGTGCCTCCTGGCTGGCCTCGCCCCACAGGCCCATGAGGTGCTGTTGGGGGGCCGGGCCCGTGGCGTGGGGCTTGTCTGGCATCCATTGTCCTCTGGGCCCTTCGTCCCTTGGCCTTTCTGTGCAGCTGTGCAGCGGCTGGCGATGGGACCACCGAGTTTCCTTGTGTACGAGGTGGGAGTCCCTCTTCTCACACAGCGCCCGGCACGGGGCACTCGCCAGGATGGCTGTTCCGGCCACGGCGGTGGCACCGGCTGGGTCGTGTCCCGCTCCTGCCGTCGGCTGGCGTGTT
Source organism: Leopardus geoffroyi (assembly GCF_018350155.1). NCBI lineage: Eukaryota > Metazoa > Chordata > Mammalia > Carnivora > Felidae > Leopardus > Leopardus geoffroyi. The sequence goes on along the minus strand of NC_059329.1, from coordinate 114,688,820 downwards.
TGTCAAGCGCCCTGTCACTTTGACACCCGTTTGTTTTCCTTTTCTCGAAGCAGGAGGATGTTTTTCCCCCCGCACGTCTGTGGTTCCCGCCTTCTAAGGACGCGCGTGCACTGGTGTGTGCGGTGTGTGCGCGTGTGTCCTCGTGTGGGCCCCGCCCATCTGCCCAAGCGCGTCGTCCCTGCTGTGCCGTCCAGCTGTGTTGCGTTTTCAAGTTGCTGGGTTCCCTGGTGGCTGAGCCAGAAGCACTTCACGCCTTCCCGCTCGAGGACACCTGTCCCTGCCCGGTCTTTGCTGCGCGAACAGTCTGGCAGAGCTGGCCCCAGGTCACGCCGTCCGGTTTCGGGAGTGCTCTCCCAGATGCGGCGATGGCTGTCTGCCCTGTGGGGGTCGCGTGTCTGGACCACGGGTGTCTCTTCACGGGAGGCGTCTGTCCTGAGCCTGTGGGGGTCACGGGAGCCTGTCCCCTTTGGGGTGGTGGCCTTTGCTGCCTGTTTCCCCAGGTCCCCTTGGCCCTTCAGCCTTGTTCTGGGGACTTGCCAGGCAGAGTCCTGCTTCGAACTCTGGCTTGTGCCTGCTGTCTGGAGATAGGACGGGCGGTGGGGCCGGTTCTGTCCTGGAGGCCGTGAGCCCCCGGGCCTCCAGCCATGGGTTACAGATGGGTGACAGCAACGCACCTGCCGTCTCCTCTTCCTGCTGTGCACTCCCTGCCCCTCCCGCAGACCCGGAATCACAGGGCCCAGGGCCAGAGCAAAGGCAGCCCCAAGAGGCCCCAGGGGTCTGCAGCCCTTCCTGGGGTGGGAGCCGGGGGCCTCGGGGGCCTCAGCGGCCTCAGCGGCCACGACGCCTAGCCCAGGAGCTCATCTGTCTTCGCTGAGCACGGGAGCTCTGGCCCACGGGCCCCACCCACGAAGGTGCCCTCCCAGAGCTCCCTGGGCACCCGAGAGGCTGTGGCTGGCAGGCCCGCCCATCCTGACTCAAGGGGCGAGTGAGAAGCTGGGCCTGGAGGGTCAGGGGTGACCACGCTCCACGGGAGGCCACGGAGGCCACGCAGAGTTACAGATGTGCGGTCCGTTAAGGGGCCGTGTTTTCCATCATATGGCGAGGGATCCATTTCCCATAAAGTTGAAGGGCTCTTGCAAGTTGGTAAGAATCTCCCCTACCTAGGCCCGGCGTAAAAGTGGGGGAAGGGCACACCAAGCAGCTGGTGAGCACGAGGAGTTCAAGGTCACGGCCGAAGCAGCAGCAACGGGGCCTGCGTCACCCTGAACATGGGGCAGGCATGTGCTCCGGGCCCTGACTTTGACCAGGTCTGGGTGAAGCAGTGCGGGCATCCCTCAATCCCCGTAGGAGGGGCACCCCCGGCAGAGCACAAGTCAGGGTCGGGCTGCGATGCTAAGGTCAAGGGTCCTGCCCCCTTGTCCCCAAATGCTGGAGGTAGGGGCCATCACGATAACCTTCACACGCCTGTCTGAGAATGACAGTCACCTTGGAGGACGTCACAGTTGGGGGTCCGGGCTCAGGAACGGACAGGTGGGGATGTCCTGGTCCCAAGGCCACAGCAGGGTCCAGCCAGAGGTTAGGAGGGCGGCTGGCCGTGGCTGGGCTGCAGCAGGGGTGAGGCTGCTGGTGGCCCTGGTGGCCTGTCCCAGCCAGGGAGGGGAAGCGGATGCCTGGCTGTGGCCACATGACAAGGGAGCAGCAACCAGGACTGTGAGCCCTAGAAGCATGGTCATGAGAGCAGAGGTGGGTTCTGTCCTGTGGGGGACCCAGGACGGGGGGGCATGGGCATGGCAGGCTGGGGTGGTGCTGCCCAGGGAGTGGCCTTAGGCCCGTCCTGCTGTCCCTGGACACCAGTGAGCTGGACACTGTTGTGTGGGGAGGGGTGGCCCTGAACCCGAGGGCACCCTGGCTCCCCTGCTGGAGGTGCCTGGGCAGTGGCTGAAGGCCTGGGGCGGGGGCTCTCGGTGTTATGGCCTCCAGGGCATGGGGGAGGGGTGCAGGGGGTCAAGAGGGCTGGTCCCTGGGAGGGGGACATGGTGTGGGGCAGGGCTGCTGCTCCAAGACAGAGCTGTTCTGGGCAGTGACCAAGGGACATGGGAGGGCGGGCAGTGGCTGTGGGTATCTTGAGGCATACTTAGCAGAGAGAGGTGGGGGACAGGAACCAGACCCTGAGTGAGGGGCCTGTGTGGGGAGTGGGTGGGGTCCCTACCGACTGGGGCCCTGGATGGGGTCTGAGGGGGCTTCTGTACCCCACAGGCCTCGTGAAGCTGGGGATTCACTGTGTCACATGCCAGAAGGTGGCCATCAAAATTGTCAACCGGGAGAAGCTCAGCGAGTCTGTGTTGATGAAGGTGAGCTCAGGTGGGGGGCCTAAGGGGGCCCTTTGGGGGGTCTGGGGGGACAGCCTGGCGGCGGGTCCCGTGGTGAGAGTCCCATGGGTGGGGTTACAGAGAAGCCAGCCCAGGTGGGTCCCACTCGCTCCTGCTGGAGCCCAGGGCGGGCAGCTCCTGGCTACAGAGCAGCCTCCCTGTGCTGGCGTCCAGTGACCACCTTGCGCCTGGCTTCCCTCCTCAGCCCTGCCCGCCCTTTCTCCTCGCCTCAGCCGGGGGCCCAGGAGGGACAGGCCGCATCCTGGGGCACAGTCCGGGTGCCGTACCAACCTGCTGGGATAGCTGGCTGGGCCTCAGTTTCCCCAGTTAGACCCAGGAGGAGGCCCCTTCCTCTGAGGAAGTGACAGTTCCCCAGGGACCACAACAGCTCCTCCTGCTTCCCACCCCCCTCCCTCCCCCCATCCCGGGAGCCCGTCCTGTGGTGGAATCTGGACCCCCTTTGGGACCGGACCGGGCCCCGCAGGGACTGGTGCTTGGTGGGAAGGGGTTGCCCAGGCCTCAGGTTCCCCCACCTGCCTGCTCACTGGGGGTGTGGCACTTACACCTCTGCGCGTGGGTGGCATGCTGGGGGCTCCGCATCACCGTGGCTGCCCCCTGCCCTGGGGACTGTGCCTCCCTCATTTCCCCAGACATCTCCCGAGGCGGGCATGTGTGGCCAGTATGCCAGGAGGGCAGGGAGGGACTGGGGTGGGCCCCACTGAGGAACCCCAGGGACCAAAGGTGGGACAGTTTTAAGAGAAGGCAACGGTGGCTTGGACGGGTGGGGGCAGATCCCGACTTTGCCTTGGACAGCTCCTGGGACCGTGTTCATTTGGGGACCCTGAGTTCAAGATGCACATAAGCTATCTGAACAGAGACCAGCTCAGTGGCAGGAGCCCACAAGGCCTGGCAGGGCCAGGGTGGAGGCGCGGAGGGGCGGCCCCCCTTGTGTGATGCCCCTGGGACGGGATGGACCAGCCCACAGGGGCGGAGACCCCATCTAGGCTGGCCCTGCTCCAAAGCCTCCACCGCCCCCATGAGCCTGACCGAGGTGTCAGGCGGGGGGCACAGCCCACTCAGATCCTACTGTCTCCCCACCAGCCAGAGACCCCCTCGAGGTCAGGGCAGCGTGGCGTCTACCTGGCCCCAGGGCTGTGTGTAGGAGGGGACGGGGTGGGTGGATGCAGGTGGCAGGGGACGCTCCCGCCCCCAGCTGGACCTCTCTCCCCGTGCAGGTGGAGCGGGAGATTGCCATCCTGAAGCTCATCGAACACCCTCACGTTCTAAAGCTGCACGATGTTTATGAAAACAAAAAATATTTGTAGGTATTGCCGGGTCTGGAGAGCTGGGGAGGGGGCAGAGGCGAGGCCGTGGGGCCCCGGGGAGGGAGCCAACTCAAGAGGGTGTCCACGGTCAGTGCTCCTGGCCCAGACCACGGCAGAGCCACCAGCTTGAACTGCCGAGGGCGTAGGGCTTCTCTGGAGGCAGGGGCTGGGGGCCGGGGTCAAGCACAGGAACCACTTGGCCCAGTCACTCTGCCAGGGCCCCCAGGGACCCTCCCCATTCCCACTGAGGCCCCCCTCTGCTCCCTCACGGGACTGGGACCCCAGGTTGGCCGACGGCTCGATGGCCACACCAGGCCCCTCACCCTCCCTGGGCACCCACCCCTGTGCTGCCGAGTCAGAGGCCAGCGGAAATCTCACTATCTTGGGCGCACCTGGGTTGCAAATTGGAGACTGCCCCCCCCTCCCCCGGCCCCAGGTCGCCTGCCGTGTGGCCTCAATGAGCTCACCCGGGGTGTGGGTGGTGGTCACTGGGTCACTGCAAGGGGGCGCTCAGCCCTGTCACTACTGCCTGTGTGGCTGTAGGAGGGCCCCATCCTGTGATGCCCTGTCCCTCAGGGAGGGGCTCCAGTGGCACTTTTCTTGGGGGCATTCAGATTGAGTGAGGAAATGCATGCAGGGGTCTGGCCCAGGGGACCTCGAGGTCTCAACTCCAAGCCCCAAGCTCCAGGCCCGACTTGGGGTCCCCGGAAAAGACGTGGGCACCTCATGGGTCAGGCCGGCTGGCGCCAGGTGGCCATCCACAGCCCGCCCATACTGTCCTGGGCCATGGGGGTTGGGGCACGAAGCCGGACAGCGAGGGCTGCTCTGGGGGAGCAGGAAGGCTTGGGCACATAGATTGAGGATGGTCCTAATCCCACCCCTGACAAGTTTGTCCCTCTTTGGGCCTCAGTTTCCTCATAGCTGTGGCACCCCCGCCCGCCCCCCTTGCCGTGGCAGCTGGAGGCCCAGTGGCATGAGTGGCCAACTCCAAGTGTTTGAGGGTAGGGTGACCAGAGTTGCCCACGTGGGGGCCGGAGATGAGTCAGTATAGCTGTAGGGGCACCAGGAGGTGGGTTGTGGTCCTGGGGCCCCTGACACCAGTGAGTACGAGGAACTCTGTCTCCCTGAGACACCTGCACGACCCGCCACCATCGGCCTGACTGGGGCCCACCTTGCGGTCAGTGTCCAGCGACATCCCATGAGTGTGGGGGCCGGCATTGTTGGCCACCTTCACACACAACATGCAGGGGACCCATCGTGTCTCATTTATGTTGAGATACTTGCAGGGATGGACCTGGGGTGGGGGTCAGGAAGCCAGGGAGGGGCCCGGGACGGCAAGGCCCAGCGGAGGCACGGCTGGGCACAGGCCCAATGACAGGGACACCACGGCCAGCAGGAGAGCGATCAGGCGGCCAGGCTGGGTCCCGCTGGGCCCAGCACCCTCCCCAAGGCAGCCCTGGGAGCAGGCAGGGGACCCCTTCACCGAGGTGCTGTGTTTGGGCCTCCCCCTCAGGAGCAGGGCAGGACCCCTGGGATGGCCCCTCCTGCCAGAATCCCACCTGTGCCCCCTCCCTGCCCCTTCTCTCCTCAGGCCCCCTGTGCCCCCACCCCTGCTGAGCCCTCCGTTCCTGCAAGACAAGCTTTTGAGACGGCTGGTTCCCTACCTCCTGGCCCTCTGCCCATGCCCTTGGCCTCCTCCAGCAAGTCCTCGGGGGTTCCTGTGGGCATCAGTGAGGCTGAGCTTGGACACGGGCGGGGGGGGGGGGGTGGGGGGGTCCCTCCCCTGCAGCCACTGTCACCAGGCCAGAGACTGTACTTGCCTCCTCCAGCTGTCCCCATCCTGCCCTGCACAGGAGCCCAGAGGGCCCTTCGTCCCTGGACCCCTGCCAGCCACCTGCTCTGCAGACCAGGAAGCAGGCTAGCATAGGGGAGTGCTGGACTGGGGACCACTGGCCTTGGGGCAGGTGCTCTGCTCTGGCCCACAGAACCAGGGAGCCCAGGCCCCTGTCAGAACCCCCTAGTGGCCCAGCCCCCAGCCCCAGCCCCAGTCAGGCCCCCAGGGCCCCCTGAGCCAGTGGGGGCAGTTACTATCCTGCTGGGGGGCCACCCTGTTTACGCTGTCTTCCAAGACCCCGTTTGAGGGCCAGCCCTGGGGGACCCCCCGGCCATACCCTGCCCCAGCCCCTTGGCCCACCCTGTTTTGGGGTCTCCCCTGTTGGCCTGGGCGCCCCGAAGGCCTAAGCGTCTGATTCATTCCCCTGCTCTGGGAGCCCAACCTGCACTGGCAGGGGAGGGCCTAGAAGGGTCACAGCCCGGCTTGTATGGGCGTCAGCGGCCACAGCGCCCCTCTTGCCTTGAGGCCCAGCGGCCCCTCAGCCAGGGGGTCGGGCGTGGCCTGCTCCCAGCTTCCCTGCATCAGAGGCCTCCCGAGGCTGCGCTGGAGGCAGGCCTGCCAGGAGGCCCATCGTGCTGAGGGTGCCGGAGGCTGGGACGAGGCAGAGGTTGGCACCGGGGCAGGCTGACCACATGGTGCGCAGCCAGCTGACGCCCACCTGTCCCCTGCAGATACCTGGTGCTAGAACACGTGTCTGGTGGAGAGCTCTTCGACTACCTTGTCAAGAAGGGCAGGCTGACCCCCAAAGAGGCTCGGAAGTTCTTCCGACAGATCATCTCTGCGCTAGACTTTTGCCACAGCCACTCCATATGGTGTGTGCCCCGACCCTGTCAGATGCCCCCATCCCATCAGGTGGCCCCATCCCCCACTGGGTACCCCCTATACCATCAGGTGCCCCCCACCCTACCAGGTCCCCCCCCTGTCTCCCACCGAGTGCCCTCCCATCCCCCCAGGTGCCCCCCACCCCACCAGGTGCCCCCCATCCCACCGGTGCCCCCCACCCCACCAGGTACCCCCCTGTCTCCCACCAGGTGCCCATCCCCCACCCCACCAGGTGCCCCCCCATCCCCCCAGGTGCCCCCCATCCCATCAGATGCCCCCCACCCCACCAGGTACCCCCCCCATCTCCCACCAGGTACCCCCCTGTCTCCCACCAGGTGCCCATCCCCCCCAGGTGCCCCCCCGTCTCCCACCAGGTTCCCCCACCCCATCAGGTGCCCCCCCATTCCCCCAGGTGCCCCCTAATCCCACTAGGTGCCCCCCACCCCACCAGGTGCCCTCCCATCCCACCAGGTACCCTCCCCGTCTCCCACCAGGTGCCCCTCCCCGTCTCCCACCAGGTACCCCCCCACCCCCTCCCGTCTCCCACCAGGTGCCCATCCCCCACCAGGTTCCCCCTCCCCACCCTTGCACTCCCCCCACCCCGCCCCGTGCCCCTCGGGCAGACAGCACATTCTCTTTTGACCCCTTTCAGGAACATCAGGAAGCTTCTGCCAGGTGTCCACCCAAGGCTCTGGGAGCCCCTTCCTCAGCCTTTTTAGGACTCCTGGGGCCAGGTCACCCTGGATTGGAGGGGCTCGGGATGGCCTCAGCCCAGAGCTCTTAGGGTGGGGAGACCCCAGAGAGTAAGGCAGAGCCTGCCCAGGATGGGTGGGAGCACGTGGTGTGACCCCAGAGGGTCCCCGTTTCTCCATCCCGGCAGCCAGGCAGGCGACTTCTGATTGGCTGCCTGTGACATCACCAGGCTGGGCTGCCATTGGCCCCGTGCTGTGTGGGTGGGCTTTGGGGGAGGGGGAGGCAGCTAGGGGACCGGTCAGCCTCATTCCCGCCTTCCTTCCCAGCCACAGGGATCTGAAGCCAGAAAACCTTCTACTGGATGAGAAGAACAACATCCGAATCGCGGATTTCGGCATGGCGTCGCTGCAGGTTGGCGACAGCCTGCTGGAGACCAGCTGCGGGTGAGCGGAGCCGCAGGGCCAGGAGGGGGCCGGGCCGCTGCCCCTGAAGGCCTGCGCTCGGGCACAGCCCCCAGCCCCGCCCCCCCATACAGGCCGCCAGTGGTCTCTGCTGCGGCCGGGTGGGGGTGGGGCGGCCACAGCCCCAGGACCTCCGGCTCCGCTCCCTGATTCTGCTCCCAAGTGCCGTGCAGTGAGTGACCCGCCAGGCCCAGACCCTCCTTCTGCTCTCTGGCCGCGTCCTGGAAGGCTGGTCCAGTCCCAGCGGCCACCTGCTCGCTCAGGGGCATCCCGGGCGGGCCATCTCTCTGCGGAGCCCATTCAGCAGCGCCCCAAGGTCCTTCTTCCGACTGTGCTCTCCTGGGACCCTGACGGCAGGCAGATGGCCTCGAGCATGGCAGAGCCCAGAGGCTCCACAGCCCCTGTCTCCCCCAGAAGCACACAGTGTACCCAGCGGGGATTAGGTTGTAAGGGGGTTGTCCTCAAAGTCCCCTGAGCTTCCTGCTGGGCCTGAGGGCCCCACAGCGGGGCCTCTGCTGCGGGCAGAGCGTGCCTCAGGGTGTCTGCGCCGCTGTGCTCCTGGGGGCGGCCCGGAGGTCCGGGTGGGGTGGGACAGCCAGGGCAGGCAGCAGGGCCCGGGGCCTCGGACCTGACTGCCGCTTTTGCCTGCAGGTCCCCCCACTACGCCTGCCCCGAGGTGATCCGGGTAAGTGGCCGTTGCCCCCACACCCCCACCCTAGTCCCTGCCGGACCAAGGGCCTTCCCCACGTCAGCTGTGCGGACCCCCAGGCCCCGGCTGGCTCCCTCCCCGACCCTGGGTCTGGGCGAAGCCCCCCACCCCGGGCGCTCACCCCGCCAACCCCACTGCCGCCTGCAGGGGGAAAAGTATGACGGCCGCAAGGCGGACGTGTGGAGCTGCGGCGTGATCCTGTTCGCCCTGTTGGTGGTGAGCCCCCTGCCCGTCCTCCCTCCCTCCCTCCCGTGGTGCTGCCCGCCCCCCCTCCCCCCCCCCCCCCCCCCCGCCCCGCCTGAAGTGACCCCGGTCCCTGCCGGCAGGGGGCTCTGCCCTTTGACGACGACAACCTGAGGCAGCTGCTGGAGAAGGTGAAGCGGGGTGTTTTCCACATGCCGCACTTCATCCCGCCCGACTGCCAGAGCCTGCTGCGCGGCATGATCGAGGTGGACGCGGCCCGGCGCCTCACGGTGGGTCCCAGGCGTCGTGGAGGGCCCCCCCCCCCACCCCCGGAGCCTGCGAGATCCCTGCCAGGGGCCACCCTGTTAGGGCCGGGCTCCCAGAGGGAAGGGCCGGCCCGTGCCCGAGTGTCGTACGGGGGGCTCTGGGTGCGTACGGCGTGTGTGAGAGGGAGCACAAGGGTCGGAACCGTGTGCACGTACACGTGTGCACAGCTGCGCGGGCGTGTGTGCACAAGCACAGGCGGGCACACAGGGATGCACACGTGGTTTGGGAGTGCTGGTGTGCCTGGCAGGCCGGTGCCCACAATACAGGCCCCTGCCTCCCGGGCTGTCCAGGCCTAGGTTGGTGTGAATGGTTCCTCACCACCGCTCCCCAGGACGGCTGGGGACCAGAGAGGGTGGCGGGGGGTAAGCTCCCACTTCTGAAAGAGGCCCCCGGCTGGCCGTCTCCAGCCTCCCTGGGGCTCAGCTAGTGCCGGGATGGCAGGTCCCCAGAGCGAGGGCAGCAGGACTCCCCTGACTGTCCTCTGCAGGACAGGGGCGGCCCGGTGCCCAAGGGGCCACCCTCTCCCCTCCTCCCAGCCAAGCTGTCCTGGGTGGAGTTGGGGGGAGAGCAGGGCTGGCCCCCAAGCCTCCTGCTCACACCTGCACCCAGCCCCTCCCTGTGCACAAGGAGGGCCGCCCTGGCCGCTTCCCCTGCTCTCCTCCCCTGGCCTCGGCCTGGAGCCGCCAGACCCAGGAGGCCACTCTGCTTCCCTGCTCTCTCCCTCTGCCCCCAGCCCTGCCTGCAGCCCCCAGCCCTGCCCACCTTCCTTCTTTCTCTAGGCCAGCATTTCCTCTTCCACTTGGGATACGCAGGGTCAGGGGTACTAGGTCAGGGGTGCAGCCCCTCTCCATGCTCCCCCCACATCGCCCCCCCGTCCCTTCGCTCCTCCCCTCCCCACCCCTCCTGTGCTGCTCTCTGCACACTCCTGTGGTCCTCCCTCCCCGTGCTCCCGCCCCCTCTGGCCTCCTAACGTGGGCTCCTCCCTCCCTGCTCGTACTAACTCCCTGTTTCTCTTTCCTTGTAGCTAGAGCACATTCAGAAACACATATGGTATATGTAAGTAGCTTTTCCTCCCACATCACCTGCTTTGCCTGTCACCCGTCACCGTGGCCTGGAGGGCCTGCTAGGGAAGGCGGGGGGCGACCCAGCCCAGCGCAGGCCGGCTCCCAGCCTCAGCCGCTCCTGGCTCTCAAGGCCCCCCGGGCCGGCCTGCGCTGGGCACAGGCCGGACGCAGGAGGTGTGCAGGGGCCGGGTGCAGGGAGAGCAGCAAGCTGCAGGGCCCCAGGAAGGGGTGGGCCCCGCCCTCCCAGCACCTCAGGGTGGGGGCGGAGAAGCCCCAGGCTGCAGAGGCGGGGGTGAGTGACCCCACGGTGCCTGTCATCCGCAGAGGGGGCAAGAACGAGCCGGAGCCGGAGCAGCCCATCCCCCGCAAGGTGCAGATCCGCTCGCTGCCCAGCCTGGAGGACATCGACCCCGACGTGCTGGACAGCATGCACTCGCTGGGCTGCTTCCGGGACCGCAACAAGCTGTTGCAGGACCTGCTGTCCGAGGAGTACGTTGGCGGGGGCTGCGCTGTGGCCAGGGGGCGGGGCCCCTCGGGGAATGGACTTGCCGACCCTTCTCCCTGCCTCTCACCCACTGCAGGGAAAACCAGGAGAAAATGATTTATTTCCTCCTCCTGGACCGGAAAGAAAGGTACCCGAGCCACGAGGACGAGGACCTGCCCCCCAGAAACGAAATAGGTATAAGGTCCCAGGGTGGCCTGGTCCCATACTGCCCCCTCCAGGCCCAGCGGGCTGCCTGGCCCTGACCCCTGTCTGCACACAGACCCTCCTCGGAAGCGTGTGGACTCCCCAATGCTGAACCGGCATGGCAAGCGGCGGCCGGAACGCAAGTCCATGGAGGTGCTCAGCGTGACAGACGGCGGCTCCCCGGTGCCCGCGCGGCGGGCCATCGAGATGGCCCAGCATGGCCAGAGGTGCGTGCCTTCCAGGAGGACCCAGCACTCTGCCTCCTGGTGGCCCGGCCTGGTCGGCATTGGCACTCCTTCCTCACGGGCTGTGCTGGGCCTGGCGTGGCTCACCTCCGCCCCCTGGTCCTGGGGCTGGGCCAAGGCCACCGGGTGGGGCTGGACCACGCGCTGTGCCAGGGGCTCGGTGGGGCTGCTTGGGCTGCTTGGGCTGGACTGGACTGAGCTGGACTTGGCTGAGCTGGGCTGAGCTGGACTGGGTTAGACTGGGCTAGACTGGGCTGGACTGGGCTAGACTGGGCTGGGCTTGGCTAGACTGAGCTGGACTGGACTGAGCTAGATTTGGCTGGGCTGGACTGGACTAAACCGGGCTAGACTGGACTGGACTGAGTTGGATTTGGCTGTGCTGGACTTGGCTGTGCTGGGCTGGACTGAGCTGGACTGGGTTAGGCTGGGCTGGGCCGGGCTGAGCTACACTGGGCTCGGCTAGACTGAGCTAGACTGGACTGAGCTGGGCTGAGCTGGCCTGGACTGGACTGGACTGGATTGAGCTGGGCTGGACTGAGCTGGGCTTGGCTAGACTGGACTGGGTTGAGATAGGATGGGCTGGACTGGGCCGAACCGAGTGGGATTGGGGTGGACTGGGTTGGACCGAGCTGGGTTAGACTGGATTGGGATGGATCAGGTTGGACTGGATTGAGCTGGGCTGGGCTGAGCTGAGCAGAGCTTTGCTCTGTTGGCCTGTGTTGAACCCAGCTAGTCAGGGGTTGGGCTGGACTGGAGTGGCCTGGACTTGGCTACACTGGGGGTGGTCAAGCCATGTTCAGAGCTACCTAGGAGGCCTGTCCCCACTTGATGCTGGCCCCATGTTTGGGTCACCTGTGGTAGTGTTGGGATCAAGGGCATGGAATTCTGTGGTGGGGATGGGGTGGGCAGGGGGAGGGGACACGGGGCGGGGAGGGGGGGGGGCGGCGAGCAGGTGTGGGCTGAACCAGCAGCGCCCCCTGGAGGAAGGAAGGGCGTCCTGGTCCTGCAGAGCCTCCGTGGACTCTGGCTGGCTGGGAGAGGCCCTTGGCAAATCAAATCCTCACCCTGGCACTGGGCGGGGTCTTTTTGGGGTGAGGCCCAATGTTCCTGCCCAGGCAGGGGCTTTAGCCAGAGCTCTGGGGCGGATGGAGACCACCATGGGAGGTCCCAGCTCTCCGGTCAGCTGGGGGCTAGGTGCTGGGGCCAGCCGGGCCTCCCAAGGAATTTGCCAGGAAACAGGATCACTGTCAGGATTAGAGTGGGCACGGCTCCCTCGGTGGTCCCAGGCCTTCCCTGGGGCAACAGGCTGGCTCCGGACAACCACGGCCCGCTGCCCGTGGGCTCTGGCACTGGGAGGCTGGCTAGGGTGGTGGGGAGAAAGGTGTCTGTCTGCTGGCTGAGCTCCTGCCCTGACTGCCTCGCGTCCTGCTTGTTGTGGGCACCCCTCTCCCCAGGAGGCCCCCAGGGTGAGAGGCCACCTCTCCCCAGCCCACCTTTCCTGAGCCTTGCTCCTGGCCTCCCGTCCGGCCTGCCCGGGGCAGGCCGACTGCTGACGTGGGGCCCACCTCATCCCAGCCACCCCACGTCCCTCCCTCCTCACCCGTTTAGAACAGGGGCCAGGCGTGGGAGGCCACCGGGCCGAGTCTCCCGTTCTGCCTTCCAGGCCTGGCCACCTTGGGGCGGGAGGCGCTGGGACCGGGTCGGCTGTGGGCCATCCCAGTGGTCACTGGAAAAGCCCCTTCCTCCCGGCACCTCCCAACTTGCCGCTGCTGCTCCAGACTCTGCTTCCTCTGGCTTGGCCGCTCCGCACTGGGGCTGGAGGGGCCCTAGGGCTGCTGGTGGGTGCTGGGCATATCCTCCAAGGCCTGGCCAGGCCACCCTGCCCGGCAGGTCATCAGGGTGGGGTGCGCTGCGGCCCTGGCACCCTCCTGCCTGGCCTCCCCTCGCGCCCACGTGCCCGGCCTGTGTGGAGCTGTGTGGAGGTCCGGCCTCCCAGGCCGCCTGCTGGGGCTGCGTCAGTAACTCTGTTTTCTCGCTTTGTTCCTGCTGTAGTAAAGCAATGTTCAGTAAAAGCCTGGATATCGCTGAAGCCCACCCCCAATTCAGCAAAGAAGACAGGTATACACCCTGCCCACCCATCCCCCGCCCCCCAGCCCCGAAGACGACGGTGGGCCTGGTGGCAGGGCTGGGCCCGAGGCGCATCCGGCCCTCTCAGCTCTGGCGAGGGAACCCTCCAGCGAGCTGGGGACGGGCCTGGGCCAGACAGGGCTGAGGCCCCGAGGAGGTGTGGGCTGCTGGGGCAAGGCTGATGGCCGGCCTGAGAAGGGCTGGGAGACCCACTGCGCTCTCCCTGCCCTGGGACCCCCCGAGTGTTTGCAGGCTGTGAGGCCCCCCTCTGTGTAGCCCTGGTAAACCTCCCCTCCTCTGTTCTGTGCTGGCCTTGGGTCCTGGGGTCACCCTGCTGCCCACAGGGGCCAGAGTGGAGGTGACAGCCCAAGGCGGCTGCAGGCTCCCCAGGAGGGGGCAGGAGGCATGACAGTCTTAGGGGTCTCTGCATGGGGCCTGGTGTTCCTGAGCACCCCCCCCCCCCCCACCCAACCTTGCAGGGCCTGCTGCCTGTGGGCAACGGTGGTTGGGCCTCACCCCTGTTGCCCTCCCCCTGCCTCCACACCTGCCCGTGTCCCTGCCTGCTCACCGCTGGCCTCTTGCCGCCTACCTGTCGCCCGGCCCTGGCTGTTCTCTGTGCCGGCCCCATCCTTTCTGTCTCGGGCAGGTGCAGCCTGGTTTCCGGGGCCGCCTGCTTAGACAGGAGGGTATGGAGGCAGCCCCCACCCCTGTTCCTTCCACTGCTGCTTTTCTGGTTTCCTTGTGCCGAGTGATAAGCGCATGGCTGGCCTAGTGGCAGGCAGGCCCTGGGCGCTGGCCCTCACTCTCGGCTGCTGCCCTGCTGGCCTGCAGCTGCTGGGGTGGGCACCAGCTGGGACCGACGGCCCCCACTCCTTTCCCAGCATTCGGAAGCTTTGGACCCAGGCCTGGCTCTGGGCACTGTCCTGGCCATGGGCATGCTGGGCTGGGGGGGCGGAAGCAAGGTCAGCGCCACCCCCTGGCTCCGTGGCTGTGTTAGGTGGGGGAGTTGGAGGGTCGCTGCCATGGGGTCCCAGCCCACAGGTGCCGGGGTCCTGGTCAGAGTGGGCTCAGCTCCTCCCTGAGGCCCAAGGGCTGGGCCGAGGTGTGGGCAGGCAGGCCGGCGGGTGGGCGGGAGCCCTCTCAGGGCCAGGCTGGCTGGTGGGGGTGGGCCTTCACTCATTTCCTTTTCTCTCCCGTGGCTGCCTCGGCACCACACCCCCCCTCCCCCATTTCCTTCTTCGAAAGGGGGCAGGTGCCAGTACCCAGGGCTGAGCGGGCGTGGTGTGCCCTCCCTTGAGGCCGTGTGGTGTGGTGCAGCGAGGCCTCTTGGGGTGCCGGGTGCCTGCCCGGCCAGGTCTGTGGGCCGAGTGGGGCCGGTGGTGGACTAGGCTCGTGGTTTCAGCCAACACTTACCCCGGCCTTGCCTTGCCCAGGCCCTCCTGTGCCAGGAGGAGAGGGCTGCAGGCTGGTGTGCTGTGGGTGGCTCTGGGCTGGGCAGGTGGGCTATGGGCATGGAAGGGTTGGGCTGGTGCCCAGCTGGTGGCCCACGTGGCAGGATGGGAGGTGCTCAGCAAAGCGCAGGACTCGGGGCCTGTGACAGTTCAGCCTTGGGGGTTCTGGCCGGGCTCAGGGCCCCCGGGGCCTGGAGAATGGACCAGGCATGGGCTGGATTCAGCTCACCGGAGGCACCCGTCTCCCCTCGTCCCTCTAGCCACCTGAGCCCCTGACAGACCCTTGCCGAGGGCTCCCCTGTGCTGTCCTGGGCCTGGACCTTGGACCCGGGGCAGCTTCCACGTAGAGAAGAGGCAGAGCCCCTGGGGGGGCAGGCGGCCAGCCACCCCACTGGGGCTCTGACGGGGACCCCGATGGGGCTGCGGGGCCCTCCCGGGCCTGGGGAGAGACGGGGGTGGGGGGGCACCGCTGGATAGCCCTGGGCCGCCTCGAGGCTCTCGGCCAGGGCTCCCGTCCTCGTGGAGGGTCCCCCTGGGGGACAGAAGTGGAGAGCACGGCCCCTCCCAGCTGACCTGCCCGCCCCTGTGTCCGCAGGTCCAGGTCTATCAGCGGCGCCTCCTCGGGCCTCTCCACCAGCCCGCTGAGCAGCCCCCGGGTGAGCCCCCCGCCCCGACAGGCCCGGCGTGCACGGGGGGGCAGGGGAGGCTCCCAGAGCCGGGGAAGCAGGCCCCCTTCGCCAGCTGCTGGGGCCGCCCGCGGTTGCCGCTGCCCTTGCTAACTGCACGTCTTTGTTTTGTTTCGTTTTGTTTGTTTTTCTCCTGTGTTATTTGTGTACTCTTATGGCACCCGCTCCCACCCCCACGCCTGCCTGCCCCCGCTGGTCCTGCCTTGGGGTCCTGCTTGAACGTTGCTTTTCTGGTTCTCCTGGTGCCGTGTGTGCATGCGGGGCGGGGGTGGGCGCATGCACGGTGGCTCTCGGGGACCCCTCGCGCGCTGATCCCTGCCCTCCGCGCCTGCCCTGTAGCCTGTTAGAAAGTTTGCCCTGCCCCCCCCACCCTCCGAGAGCCCCTTTGTGGCCTGCCCCCTGGCCACCTCCGTGGAGCCTGAAGCTTGTCGGAGCGCCTCTCGGCCCGGACACACCCTCCCTCCACAGGCCACCTCGCGGCCCAACCCCAAGACCCAGACCTTGCCGAGCAAGGCCAAGCTGACCGACAAGCCGCTGCAGGGCACCAAGTCCAACCCACTCCCGGCCGGCACCCAGGCCCGACCCCCTGTCCCGGGGGGCCTAGGCCCCCAGCTGGCCCTGCCCCCGGGCCCGCCGCCCATGCCGGCCCCCACCCGGCTGCCACCCGTTGGGACTGAACCGAACACCAAATCTGTCCCCACCATACAGGTGACCCCTCACCCCTCTCCAAGGGGTAGTCCCCTCCCCACCCCTAAGGGGACGCCCGTGCACACGCCCAAGGAGAGCCCGGCAGGCACACCCAACCCCACGCCACCGTCCAGCCCCAGCGTCGGAGGGGTGCCCTGGAGGACACGGCTTAACTCCATCAAGAACAGTTTCCTGGGGTCACCTCGCTTCCACCGCCGGAAATTGCAGGGTAAGCGGAGGGGAGGGGGGCCGGTGGGGCAGGTGGGGCGGCAGGAGCCGCCCCCTCCCCACTTTCCTGGTTCACCCCATCAAAAAGCACCAGGCAGTGGCCTGAGTCCTCTAGGCCAGCAAGGGCCCAGGCAGCGGCCCCGATGCCTGCTTACTCCCGAGCCTGCTCATGGTGCGCGTCGAGGGCCTGGCGGGTGTGGCCGGGCCGGGCTACCTGAGCCCAGGGAGGGGAGCCGGCCGAGGGGCGGGTGTGGGCGAGGACAGTCAGAAGCCCGTGGGACCGGGGCAGCGGTGGCCAGCCTGCTCCTGCACGCTGGGTGCCGAGGGTCGGTTGGCAGCTCCGCTGGCTGTTGGAGCCTATAGCGCAGCGGATGGGCGGGCGTGGGGGGACCATGGCTGGCTGTTGGTGACGCCAGGGCTGGCTGGAGGCTAGAGAAAGCACACCCCGATTACAGCACCGTGGGACTGCCCCGCGGCCCTAGGCGCTGGTGGTGAGCCCCCAGGAGCTTGTGGGGTGGCTCCCTAAGACCCTGCCCGCAGTGCAGGGGGATCCCTGGTGAGGGAAGGGCAGAGGGTCACCGTGCCTTCTCTTCCTGTCCTTCCCATGCGCACAGTTCCAACACCCGAGGAGATGTCCAACCTGACCCCGGAGTCGTCCCCAGAGTAAGTGGCCACTGCCCAACGTCCACTGTGAGCCACTGGCCTCCCTCCTGGTGCCCAGACACCGAGTGCGTGGGGAGGCTGGTGCTGGGTCCTCCCACATGGCGGGCCGGGGACCCGCGAAGGCTTTGGGGTAAAGCACCCCAGCCCCTCCGGGCGCTTAGTCCCTCTCCCTGTGACCCTGTGCTTGCCCCAGGTGCCCCCTCCACCTCCTGCCTCTGGGACACCTCCTCTCCGGCACTCACAGCTCTGTGTCCTGTGCTGTGAACGCCAGGTCAGGGAACTGGGTCTGGGGTAGGGAGCCTGGCTGGAGACCAGGGAGGGCACGGCCGTGCCTTGGAGACAGACTGCCGCACACCAGCCTGAAAGCCCGGGCTCCACACTGGGGGAAGCGTGTGGACCCTGAGCCCGAGCCCTGGTGGCCAGGCG
Source organism: Leopardus geoffroyi (assembly GCF_018350155.1). Lineage (NCBI taxonomy): Eukaryota > Metazoa > Chordata > Mammalia > Carnivora > Felidae > Leopardus > Leopardus geoffroyi. Next base: position 114,671,772 of record NC_059329.1, on the reverse strand, counting down.
TGCTCACGACTCTCTGGGCGCAGGCTCAGCCCTGGACGCGCTGGGCCCGGGGGGCCTGCGAAGGACCGGCCTGTGGTGCTTGCGGCAGGCGGCCTCCGGGGAGAGGAGCGCTGGGCCGTGCTGACACGGGCTTTCCAAGGGCGGAGTGGAGCCCAGGATGCGTCCAGGAATTTGGGGGCTCGTCAGGATGGAGGGTCTCAAGGCGAAAACGTGGCGCTGGCCGAGGAGGAGGAGGAGGAGGAAGCGGGCCGCGGAGGGTGGCACTGCGCGAGGGTGCCAGGGGCAGACCAAGCCCTCAGCTAACCGTCGCCATTAAGGAGGAGCAGGTCCCGCGGGAGGCGATGGGCGCGCGGAGCCACAGCCACCCCGCAGCTGGCCTCAACTGTGGCAGAGACCCTGGAGAGGCCCCGCCCCCACCCTCCTGGCCCTCGTGGTGGCCTTGGCCTGCGGCTCTGGCAGCATGGCACAAACAGGAAGCGAGGCGTGGGTGTGGGACGGGGCCAGCGAGGCGAGCAGGAAGCCGCCATGGCCTCACACGGGCAGCCTATTCGAAGGCCACGGTCTTGCTGACTGAGCAGAAGGTGCCGCCATGGGGCAGGCTTCACGCGGGGCCTGGGGACGCGGTGCCTGCAGGCAGGGCGGACACCCGGGCCGCGGCAGGTGCGGCAGGCGAGCCCCACGTGCTGGGTTAGGGCCTCGTCGACCCTTCCTGCTGTTGTCGCCACTCACAGACAGCCCTGTAACAGGACTGTTGTGCTGGCGGACGAGTCAGCTCCCACAGCGCCTGATGCCCTGAGGCCTTCCCGTCCTTGAGTCCCTTTGGGGGCCTCGCCCCTCCTGGGGGTCCCGATGGGACCCGGCAGGTGCGCGGCCGCCCAGGGAGCTCGGTGCAGTTCATCCCCAGCGCCGCCTCCTACAGGGGACATCCTCGCCGGCCGCGTGTCGGTCAGGGTCCCCCCACCCGGTGGGGTGCGAGTGCACCGGTGTGTACACGTGGGGCTGTTTCTCCGAACTGGCTCCCATGATTGTGGGGGCCGGCAGGCCTCAGGCCGTGGGTTCGGCAGGTGGAAATAAGCAGGTTTGGGTGATGTTACAGCCCCGAGTGTGAAATGTGCAGGTGGGGAACCCCGTGGTGCTCTGTCCAGCGGAACTCCTTAGGGAAACTGCAGCCTTCCCTCTCGAAGCCTTCACCTGGTTGGATGAGGCCCACCACATCCCGGAGAGGGGTCTGCTTTACTCAGAGACGCCTGGCTGCCACACGTCTCAGCAGCAGCACCTGGCAGCCGCCCGGGTGGCCGAGCTGACTTGTGGAGTCGACCGGCAAGAGCCTCTCTGGCTCTCTCAGGCACGGGACTGTTTGTGCCAGCTGCCCAACAGCTGGGCTCCCAGGGTACAAACAAATGGCGTTTTCAGTGACTCTTCTATCGTCTCTGTCAAAGGAGGAGAAAGAGAACCCCCGGCGGGTTCCAGACGGACTCCCGAGTACCTCTTGGGCTGCAGGCCCTGGGCACGGGTGCTGGGGCAGAAGCCTGCGCTCCAGGGCAAGGAAGCAGAGCAGAGGGCTGGCGGGGAGGCAGGGATGGGGGGTGGGGGGATGTGCACTGTGGGGTCAGGGTCCCCGAGCTGAGCAGAGGCCGCTTGGGCCCACAGCAACGTGCCCGGCGGGGCCCTGCCTGTGCCTCGCTGGCTGCCTCGAGGTCTGAATGGGGGTGTTCGATGGCTTGACGGGCGGAACTCGGGTCCGGTGTCACTGATGCGGTGAGAGACGGTGAGACAGCGGCCTGGGAGACCGCTCCAAAGCTTAGCAGCTTCAACGACACGCATTCCTCCTCTCGGGCTCTGTGGGTCAGGACCCCGGGCGGCCCCGCTGGGCCCCCTGCTGCAGGTGGTCGGCGAGCTGTGGTCCTCTCAAGGCTCAGCAGGAGCAGGGCCTGCGCCAGGCTCGTGTGGCTGTGGGCAGGACGCGGGTTCCTCGGATACGGGCCTCTCTGTCGTGTTAGCTGGCTCTGTCACAGTGCCGTGGGGACCTGCTGGCAAGCAGGAGTCGCGGCCTGTGCAACGTGTTCTTGGAGGCGACATCTGTCACTCTCGGGGCTCCCAAGGGAGGGGCCAGCATGGGCGTGTGAGTGCGGGAGGCAGGACGGTGGGGCCAACCGAGGGTCTCCCGCGCTGGTGTGCTCTGAGTACGTGGTGGCCCCAGAGGCAGGGCAGAATAACAAGGCCGGACGGAAGACAGAGGACAGTAAGGGAAGCCCTGGGCGCCAGTGAGGTGAGGGGCTCAGTGTGTGCGGGAGGATGTGGCCCCTGCCCTGCCCAGGAGAGCAGCTGGGTTGGAAGCAGCCCCCGTGTTCCACGGGGTGAGCGGGCTGGGCAGCAGGAATGTGGACGGCCAGGCGGCCCCTGGTCCTCCAGGACAGAGGGTGGCACCCGGGGAGCCAAGGCTGCCCCGTCAGGTGGGAGGGGCACACAGCCTTCTGGGCCCCCAGCCCCCATTCTCCACGCAGCGTCCCCCCCATCCACGTGTCCACGTGGGTGCACGTGTGGGTGCAGAGTTCCCCGGCCAGCCGCGACCCCCTACCCTGGCCTCCTGCGCTGCGCCCGCTCCCTGTGCAGCCCCAGGGCAGGGGCACCTCCCTCAGGGATGGTGTAGAGCCAGTTTCCCCAAAACTCGGTGGCTGAAGCAGGAGTGAGGCTGGGCTCTACCTTCCTTTGTGGTGGGTTCTGCTGGGCACTGCCCAGACCCAGGCGGGCACGGGAGGGGGGCGGGGGGGAGGAGTCGGGAGCTAGAGCAAGAGTGGGGGATGGGGAGGGGGGGGGCAGCAGGGCAGTGAGCCGGCCTCGGCCTGGAGGGGAGCGCGGGCCTGTCCCCAGAATCTCTGCCGACAGTGAGCAGACCCTGCCCCCGCCCCCCCCCCTGCCCAGGCTCGCCAAGAAGTCGTGGTTTGGGAACTTCATCAACCTGGAGAAGGAGGAGCAGATCTTCGTGGTTATCAAGGACAAGCCCTTGAGCTCCATCAAAGCCGACATTGTTCACGCCTTCCTGTCGGTGAGCCCCCACGACCCCACCCACCTGCGATGCACATGTCACACAGCCACTGGCTCCAACTGCCCTGGCTGGCGCCTGAGGGTCACCACGTGGGCCCCTGGCCTGGGACAGGCCGCGGGCTCCTGAGGAGGCACTAGCGTGTCGGGGGCGGGAGACAGGTATGCACGAAACAAGTCATGCTGAGCTGGGGCTCAGAGTGGGGCTGGGCCTCGAGGGCCGAGGGCCGGGAGTGCTGGGGGCTGGGGTTGAGCCCCGGGGGGTGACACCTCACTGAGACCGGCAACCATGTAGCAGCTCCCCAGGGAGGGGACGTGGGGTCTGGACACAGAAGGCCCTCTGCTGGGTCTGGTGGACATACTGTGGCCTCGGGAACTGTCCCAGAGGCCTGTCCCCTGTGTGCTCTCCGCCCACCCCCACGTGTCTCTGAGGGAGGCCTGGTGGCTCATAGGGTGGGCTGCCCTCAGGCCCTGGGCGTGCTCCTTTTGTCTTTGCGAGACCTCTGAGCATGTGAAGCAGAAAGCCCTGAACGTTTTCTTCCGGGTCCTGTCAGGGGCCTCGCCCGGGGCTGGGTCCCCCAGGACCACGGCACCCCTGCAGCTCAAGCTGGGCCACCCCAACCAGGGTGGACAGGACCCGCCAGTGTGGTTCCCTGGGCTCAGTGCGGCCTCAGCCCTGCCGTCCCGGCTGCGGCCAAAGTTCCCTTTGGGCGAGGGGACAGCTTAGAGCTCTGAGAGAAGTCTCCGGGGGCCAGGAGGAGCCAGCAGCAGGCCCGGGGTGGGGGGTGGGGGGCAGCCTGCCTGCTCGCCTCCTCAGTGCCCCCAGTCTGGGTCTCCCTCTCCCTCAAGCCCTCCCAAGGGCTCCTCCCAAGTGTGATGGGGATTCGGCCGACACCCCGTTCAGCCTCCTGGCACGGCTGCTCTCCTGAGCAGCAGAGCGCCGTCCTAGGGGTGAACCCCCCCCCCCCCCCCGCCAAGGCAAACCACCTCCCGAGTCCGTCTTCAGGGGCATGCCCCCTTGCTGCCCGTGACTCAGGTGCACAGGGGCCCTTCTGCCCGAGCTCAGCGATGGCCAAGTGGCCTCAGCCTCCGGAGGCACCTTCGCAAAGCACAGCAGAGGCTTTAGCCCCGATCCTGGCCGCCACCGCCGCTGCTCTCAGGGGCCTGCACCGCCCTCCTTGTTCCTGCCTCCCTGTTCCCCCCCACCCTCTGCTCTTCCACTCGGCTCTCGTGTCCCAGCCTGCACGGAAGTTCAGGGTTAGGGGCTCCAGCCTGGTCCACAGGGTGGTGTGGAGGACCAGCTCGGGCACTGCACACTCACACCACCCTGCCGCCCTGCAGATCCCCAGCCTCAGCCACAGCGTCATCTCCCAGACCAGCTTCCGGGCTGAGTATAAGGCGACAGGGGGCCCGGCGGTGTTCCAGAAGCCGGTCAAGTTCCAGGTGGACATCACCTACACCGAGGGCGGGGCAGCGCAGAAGGAGAATGGCATCTATTCTGTCACATTCACGCTCCTGTCAGGTGAGCCGCTGGCCCAGGGCACGGGCTCCGGGCTAACCCTGGGCCTGGGCATGACCCCCTATCTCCCCCAGGCCCGAGCCGCCGCTTCAAGAGGGTCGTGGAGACCATTCAGACCCAGCTACTGAGCACACACGACCAGCCCTCCGCCCAGCATTTGTCAGGTGAGGCGGGGGCTCAGCTTGGGCTGCCCTGCGGGCTGGTGAGCAGGGGTGTGGCCCCCTCCGACGTGCCCACCTCGCTGCCCCCCAGGGGGCAGGGCCCTCCCCGGCGCAGTGGGCCGGCCCGTCTCTGCACACCCAGGGAGGTAGGGCCCAGCACACCACACTGAAAGGCGCCTCTTGTCCACTGTAGAACCCCCCCCGCCAGCGCCAGGACTAAGCTGGGGTGCTGGGCTTAAGGGCCAGAAGGTGGCCACCAGCTACGAGAGTAGCCTCTGACGCTGGCAGGTAAGGTGTCCGGCCCCGCCGCAGGGGCAGGGAGGGGGCTGCGGGCAGAGCCTCTGGCGAGAGCCAGACTGGCCCCAAGAAGGGCACCCCGTGCCCACTCACACATCCAGCGGCCAGCTCCCGGCCCTGGACAGACCGTCTAGGCCCAGCACCCAGGCTGAGCAGCCGGACGCGGGCAGCCTGGCCCCAGGCCGGTGAGAGCAGGCTCCAGAAGAGCAGTGGCCAAGGTCCTGCGGGGAGCCTGCCACCCTCCGGGCTCCCCCCGCCGTACCCTGCGAGGCTGTGGGCCTAGTGCCCACACTGGCTGACACACTGTGGGGCTACCTGCCACCTGACTTCCCCGTGACAGGCCCGTGATCGTCTGCCCTTGAGCAAGACAGGGGGCGGCCTGAGTGCCCAAAGGAAGAACTCCCCAGCTGGGCCTACGGGGTGCGGGGGGGAGGGGGGCGGGGGGCGGTGGTCACACAGGGAGAAGGGGCTGCCCAGGCCTGGAGGTGCTGGGGGTCCGAGAGCCCGAGGGTCCACGCTGCTCAGCACCTGGTGGGGAGTGGGCTACGTGCCCGCTGCAGGGGTGGGTGAGCCTGTGCACACGCAGCTGTCCGTTAGCGAGGGTGTGCGGGTCCTGTCAGGATGGTGGTAAGGCACTTGTTGCCGTGACGGCCCAGTCTGGGTTTAGGGTCTGGGGAGCACGGCGACCGGCACAAGCCCTGCCTCTCTGAGCCCCCCCTCAGGGGGCCCCTTTTCCAGCCTGGTGGGGTCCCAGAGGCCAGACCAGCCCCGCTCATCCACCCTGCCCCTGCCATCCTCATTCCATCGTATGTGTTTCACCCTTTTCACCCCCAACGTGTGCCTCCTCACCCCACTGGCAGGTCAGGGCTGGGGTGCCCCCAGCATGCTAGCCCTAAGCCCACGGAGTGGGCTCTGGGAGCCAGGCTGGCACTGGAGGCAGGGAGCAGGGGGGACAGGTGTCAGGTGCCTCTGGCTCCCTGGGAGCCTTCAAGGCCTCCACATCAGAGCAGAGCAGGGCTGACAGAGGGAAACTGAGGCCAGGGAAGGACAGAGCTTGTTGAGGGAGGTGAGCGAAGGCCAGGGCCTGGTGTGTTGCCCAGAGGGTACCCAGGCCTGCTCCTGGCTGGGTCATTCTGCCCATCAGCCGGCGTCCCTCATGCCAAGTACCAGGCACAGCAGTGAGCAAGGTGGACGCTACTCTTCCCCTGGGCTCCACACCCCACCGCAGTCCTGCCCCCACCCCAAAGCGGGGGCCCCTGTTAGTCCTGACCCCACTCAGCCTTGCGTCCAAAGCTGTGTCCCTGCAAACTCTCGGGTACCCCCTCTGGGCTCCAGGCCCGTCTCCCCTGACCTCCTTCAGGGGGTCTGGGACCTGGGGAGCCTAATCCAGGATCCTAGCCCATGCCCTGGCCCCATCCCTAGGCCTCCTGTACGCTCTGGCCTTTCCCAGCACCCTCCCTCCCGGTCTGGATGCTCTTGTCTGTCGAGCTCAGTTCAAGAGCCACTGTGAGCAGGGGGCAGAAGTGGGGGCCCCTTAGCTACTAGGGCAAGAGACCTGGTGGTCACTCCAATTAGGGAAAGGAGGCCAAGAGGTCACATCCCACCCAGCATAGGCCCCTGTGAGAGCCTTGAGGAGCCCTACACTAGGCCCCTGGAGCACCAACACTCCCAGGCCCAGCAGAAGGGAACGGGGTGCCAGCACCAGCTGAGGGGCAGATACAGCTGCCTGAGCTGCAGAGTGGCAGGATGAGGACACTCACCTGTCCAGGGTAGGCCACAACCAGAGCCCTGAGCTTCTCGGTTCCAGAGCACATGTCTCGGGCCCAGGGCAGGACAGAGGAGACGGAGGGCCAGGTGGGTGCAGGTCACCCGATGGGCAGGGCCCCGTTCGGCCCTCAGGCTCTGGTTGCAGCAGGACCCTCCTCTGACCAGGATACTGCCCCACCCCCCTCACTGCACACAGTCTGAGCCGGCCACACCCCAGGCTCCACCCACCCCCCCCAAGTCCCACCCAACTCCAGCTGGAACCCACCCTACCTGCCCCAACCCCCCTGCTCTGGGCTCCACCCCTCCCAGCCTCTTAGCCTCCTTCTCCAGCGTGCCAGCCCCCGCAGCACCGGCCCCTCCCCCCCGTGGCCCCTCCCTGAGGGCCTGGCCAGAGGCTGAGGGCAGTGCCTGGCCTGGGCTCCGAGTGGGAAGACTTTTTCACACGTCTCCCTCCCTCCTTTCTCCATTCTGTGCTCCAGACACCACTAACTGTATGGAAATGATGACGGGGAGGCTTTCCAAATGTGGTAAGAACCCCTCACGCTCACCTGGGATCCCCCAGCCTGTCACCCCCACCTGCAGCCCGCTCCTGGCTGGGTGCTACCCCTGCCACCCTTAGGGCCACCCTGGGGTCCCTGTATACACGTGGGGCCCAGACACGCACACTCGGGCCCCCCCAGCCCCCCCACCTCTGCCAGGAACAGCCTCGGTCACCCACCCCCTCGGGCAGCCACTGGCCCAGCCCTAGGATCCAGGCAGGCCAGGAAGGGAACCCGAGACTCAGATCAGTCAAGGGTCTCCATGCCCCAGGGCCAGCAAGGGTCTGTGTGGGCTCTGGTCTGGGGTCTGGGTGGACTCCAGACCTTGGGCAGGAGGCCGCTGTGAAAGCTTTCTGTCCACTGAAGGGTGGGGTGGGGGAGGGTGCCGTGCACGCACGCCCCTGCCCACTGCTCCGGGCTGGGGGAGTCAGGTTTAAGAGGTAGAGCGGAGGCACCTGGACAGTAGGACAAGGCCCCCAGGTGGGGGTGGTCAAACCATCTCTGCCTTCTTCCTCGGGATCAGGGCCCCCACTCTGGCCGCCTGCCCCCAGCCCTCCCATACCCACGCTCTCCATGCCTGTTCCACCCGTCCGTCCATCTGTGTGTCTGCTGCTGACCTCTGTGTCCATGCGGTGCTGCCCGGGCTGGCCAGGGGCCGGGCTCCAAGCCTCCCGGGAGGAGCGTGGCGGGCACACTGGCTCCAGCCTCCCCAGCCCAGAGAAGGCTCCCTGGTCCCGTGCGAGGAGGCAGCCGGGGGCCCCAGGGTCCTGCTCAGCCCTGGGGCTTGTGGCAGTGGTGGCTTTTCTGCCTCGGTCTCCAGAGTGGGGCTGGCCGGGTGGCCAGGCCATGGGGCGGCTGAGGTGCAGGGGGGTCAGGGCCTCAGGGCCGGGCGCAGTGAGGGAGGAGGGGTCTCTCCACCTGCTGCCCCCACCCCTCGCTTGCTGCCCACCTGCCCCCCCCCACCCCGCCTGCCACGCCCGGCTCAGACCTCATCTCGTTGGGTTTTCCTTCTCTCGTGGAGACCCTTTCGTTCATTTGTTTGTTTGTTCTCTTTCTCTCTCCTTACCCCCCTTCCTCTTTCTCTTTTTTTTTTCTTTTTTCTTTTTTCTCTTTTGTCTTCTGTTCTGTGTACCCAGGCAGCCCATTGAGTAACTTCTTTGACGTAATTAAACAACTTTTTTCAGACGAGAAGAACGGGCAGGCGGCCCAGGCCCCCAGCACGCCCGCCAAGCGGAGTGCCCACGGCCCACTCGGTGACTCCGCGGCCGCTGGCCCCGGCCCTGGAGGGGACGCCGAGTACCCAACGGGCAAGGACACGGCCAAGACGGGGCCGCCCGCCGCCCGCCGCGAGCAGCCTTAGACACATAGCCCCCTCCCCCAGCACGGCCCTGACAGTGGCCCCCAAGGCCAGCCCCGCCGCCCGCCCGCCCGCCGCCGCCCGCCCGCCCGCGTGGACCCGGGGCCGCGCCCGTCCGCCCGGCTAGACTGTTGCGGAGCCGGGGAGGAAAGGAAAGGGGGCACCGGGGGCCAGCGCCTGCGGCGGGGCCCGCCCGTGCTCGCTCTTTCTCTCACTGTCTCTCTCTCTGCCTGCCTCTGACAACGCCACTGTTTCCGCTCTGATACCAGGAATTATCCCGAAAAGTTAACATGTCACCTCCACGAGGCCGTCCTCTGTGCTCCGCGCCGGACACCGGCTGACCGAAGGCAGCTGCCGCGGACCCGCCCTCTCTCGTCTCCTGCTGCTGCCGCCCGCGGCGAGGCCCCGCCCACCCGCGCGCCGCACCGCCCCCGCCCGCCCCGCCCGCGGCGAGGCCCCGCCCACCCGCGCGCCGCGCCGCCCCCGCCCGCCCCGCCCGCGGCGAGGCCCCGCCCACCCGCGTGGCGGCTCCGCGCCGGCCGGCCGGCCGGCCGGGCTCCGGACTCGCGGCGACCTCCCCGGCCGGGCCGCGGCGGGGCGGGACAGCCGAAGTCAGCCGGCCCGCCGGCCAGCCTGCACGCGGCCTCCCCCGGCACGGCCCCTGCCTGCAGCCGCCCGCCCGCCCCGCCGCTCGCTCGCGTCCACCCGCCCCCTCCCCACCCCCCCCTTCCCCGCTCGCCTGGGGCTGCAGCGTGCTCTCGCGCTTGGCGACCCTGCCTGGCCCGGGTGGACCCTGACCCTGCAGGCACCGGAGCCGCCTGCCTGCTCCACGGCTGGCCGAGATCAGTATTATTTATTTGCTGTTTTAACTTATTGAGTTTCTTTCACTTCTCTGTTCAGGGAAGGGGCAGCAGCAGCGTCCTCCTGCCATCTGTGTGTCTTGGGCAGGGCGGGGTCTGGGACCGAGGAGGCGCCCTGAGGAGGGAGCCGTCGGAGCGCTGGGGGGCGGCGGGGGGCAGGCCGGTGGATGCAGCGCCGGCAAGCTACTGTAAACTTTAAAGAATTCCTGCAAGATATTTTTATAAACTTTTTTTTCTTGGTTGTTTTTGGAAAAGGGTGTGGGGGTGGGGGGAGCCGCTGGGGCAGGGCTAGGTTTTGTGTTCAGGTCTTTGCTCTTGGTTCTTTCTATATACATACACATATATATATTTAAAGAACGGCGCGGTTCGCTCTGTCCCATGTTCTGTCCGGTTACTGTGTAGACGCAACTCCAGTCCCACGGGGTGGGGGGGGTAGGGACGGGGCAGGGCGCTGTCTCCTAGCAGGATGGCCCTGCCCAGGGCCCCTCTGTCAGGCCCAGGCTGGGGACCATCTTGGTTTTGTCTGAGAGTGGGGATCGGAGGAAGGCCCTGGGCTGGCTCCCACACACGGGACAGCAGAGGCACCGCAGGGTTTTTTACTAAAATGACAAAAAGTAAAAAAAAAAAAAAGAAAAGGAAAAAGTTGGCGGCGTCCTCCGCAGTGTGTGTTCTCTGTACACAGCAAGGTCACGGGGTGTGGCCGCCTCACTCCGTCCCTGTCCCCAGCTTCTGCTTGTTTCTGTTGGTGGGCCCGGTCCCTCCAGGCTGGCACAGGCCCCCGTGGTGTTGAGAGTGCGCGGGGGGGCCTGGCCGCTGTTGGGAGGCACCAGGCCAGCGGCGGGCCAGGATGGCAGGTTTTGATTGCATGCCTTCGCTGTAACGAGTCCACTTTGCTTTTGGTGTGTCTTCCGCCTCCCCGCCCGCCCTGCCCCCCTCCCATCGTGGACAGCTTTTAATGCTTCTGTTACATTGACCCCCCCCCCCCACCACAGGCTGGGATTTCAATACATAAGAAACAATTAAACACCTATAACAGCATAAGCCACGCGGTACAAGCGGGAGGGGCTTCTCCAGAGACAGAAGACACCGAAAGCAATACCTCTTGTTAGCCTTCCTCTTTTGTACTCGGGACACACGCAGACGTCACGGAAACGAACAAGCCCCACCCCGTGTATCCCCTGTCAAATAACTGTGAGCAACCTTAGTTCTGGAACAATAAATTCCTTCAGTAAAAATACCCGACGCCAGTCTCCGTCCAGGCGGGGGTGGGGCAGGGATGTGGGACAACCGGGTCCAGCTCTTGTCCCCCCACGTGCATTCCTCTGGGCTCTGCCGGGTGTGGACGCTCCAGACAAAGAGGCCAGCCTCCTGTGCAGAGTTGGGGACTGCCCCCCACAGACTGCCCCAGACCGAGCAGGGATCACGTGCTTGGCTGGGGGCAGGGGAGGCCCAGGGGCACAGGGAAGCACGCCTGCGGCTGACGTGGAGCACCGCCCTGCCCTGCCGCTGCAGCTCTAGTGCCAACCCCTGACCCCACGGGGTCACCCTGGCACCTGGAGAATGAACCTTCTTTTCGCTCCTCTCTTGGTAAGGGGCAGACGGAGTGCCAGGACCCACAGCCCTGGAAGTGATGGGCGAAGGCTGCTGGATGGCAGCCCCAGGAAAACCTGGGCTGGCCTCTTCCGCGGAGGGGAGTGGCCCGAGCCGTGCCCACCACGCCTGTCAGCCACATGGGCACCATGACCACGCACCGGCCATCCGTCCCCCACCGGCTCCAGGGCTGCCCAGCCCCAGGTCGTGCAGGAGCACTTGGGAGTCTACCACAGAGCCCCGAGGATGGGTGAGGAGTGGTCCCCGACGAGCGGTCCGAACAGAGACCCCGACACCCACGGAGCCCTCCCAGGCCTCCCACACAGGCACCCTCTCCCTGTATGTGAAGATCAGGCACAGCGTGGGCACGTAGCTTTGTGGCAGGGCCTGACTACACCCAGCTGTCTTCACAGCAGGATCCGGCTGCCACGGCACTGACATTTGGGGCCCGCTGGTCCTCTGTGGCGGCGGGGGCTGACCTGCATTCTACAGAACATCAACACTGTCTCTGCTCTCCCCCTGCTAGATGCCTGTAGCCGCCCCCTACCTCCGTGTGACAAAACCACTCCCCGAGGTGGCCACGTGGCCCCTGGTGAGCGGGGCCAGCCCCGGAGCCCACGCTCCTACGCCCTGTGCCATCTTGCTGGAGCAGAGTGCTGCCAAGGCCCCGGGCGCCTCTGCCAGAACGACGGCCTCCAGCTCGGCTCAAGGCCCTGGACGTGAGAAAGAACCTGGGGTTGCGGAGCTGGGTGGGCTCCTCCTGTGCTGGCCCTGGAACAGCACCGTGCCTCTGAGGGGGGTGGGCGCCCAGAAGGTACCTCCGAAGGGCTGAGGGACAGGCTCCACTGCAGTCACTGAGCTGCACGGTGTCCCGTTAGCCGCAGCTCAGAAATAGGCTGAAGGAGGAGCTTCAGTTGCTCCAGGTCAGCTGGGCATGACCACAGAGCTCCCGGGGGCCTGGGCTGCCGGCCGCGGGAGCAGTTTCCCTGACCGGTGGTTCTGCATCCGCTTTACCCAATGAGCGGCGACGCACAGACCTCATCCTCCTCTACTTGGCCCTCTGAACACTGCAAAGTGTCAGCCGTAGCGGGCCACGTGACGGGAATCCCGAGTATCACAGCACGCCTGCCGCCTGCCCACCGCACCCCTTCGTCGTGCCACCCCCCTTCTGACGCCAAGCTCCCTCTTGGTTGTAAGAAACAGAAACCAAGGCAAGCGAAGCCAAAGACCGTTAGTATTAATATTTACTAATATAAAGTGTATATAAGGAACTTGCTATGCAACAGACACTGCCCTGAGCACTTACACTGAGCAGTAAGCCAGACGGTCCCACGCTATTTCTGTAAGGTACAAACTGAAACGGGGACTTACACCGGAAGGGAGACGGTGGTGGACCTGGCACCCGGTAAGAGGACGGTCTCTCAGGACTGTCAGTTCTCAGGCACTGACACACGTTGGGGGCCAGCCATTGCTGGCCTGTGGCCCCAGTGAACAGACACATGCCCCGCCCCCCCCCCCCCCCCAGGAGCTCTGAGTGCCAGCAGGTGGCAGAGGCAGGGTGGAGGCCCACGAGGAGGATGTGCTCTGCTCTGCTCAGAGCCTGCCCTAGACCGTGCATGCTGTCAGCTGACAGTGGAGGCAGAGGGCCCCACAGGCTCCTAAGCTGTGAGACCGAGCGACTGCTGGTGTCTTGAGGCCTCAGAGCTTGGAGAGGGGGGCGCACCCTCAAAGTCCCGCAACCCAGCTTCAGGGAAGGGTGCTACAGCATCCCAGCTCACACTTCTCCCACGCCAGGGAGCTCACTACCAGCAGCGGCCCAGCCCTCGCCAGTGGCTCCGCCTCTCCCTCGCCCTGCAGCTCAGTGCCCACTCCCCTCTGCCCTCACTCCAGGCTACCAGCCCCACCCTGTGGCTTCTCCCCTCCCCCCACCCCCATGCTTCCCCTTCCTGGATCCACCCCACTCCCCACCATCAAGTCGAATTTCTGCCGGTGTGATTCATCAAGGGCTGGAGGTTAGCAGGGAGCGGAGGAGATGACCAGTGACAGGAAGAGAAAGAACCAGTGGTGAGCATCAGGGCAGTGATGCCGGCCGGAGGAGAAAAGCAGCTGGGACGGACGGAGGCGAGGGAGGGGGCACCTCTGACCCGGGCAGTGCGCCCGCCTGGGGCTCAGGTGGGATGGCAGTCTATGCTGCTGTCTGTCCAGCTCATCCTGGGTGTCGGGCCCTGGGCTAAGTGCCTTCAGAGGCCATCTCTGTGTGCCCTCAAAATGACCCTCCAAGAGCTCCATGGCCCACCTTCAAGATGTACTAGTTTCCCACCTGCCGGAACAAGTGAGCACAAACTTTCAACGCCGATCGTTACCAAGTTCTGCAGGTCAAGAAGTGGGTCTCACTGGGCTACAATCACGGACTTGCCAGGGCTGGCTCCTTCTGGAGGTTCTGCAGGAGAATCTGTTTCCTGGTCCTTCGCGGCTTCCGGAGGCACCTGCATCCCTTGCGTAGCGCCCTCCTCCACCCTCAAGGCAGGGGCACCAGGCCAAGCCCTCGTCCCGCCTTCCGGCTCTGGTTCCCCTTCTTCTGCCCCCTCCCCCAGTTTTAAGGAATCCTGTGATTACACTGGGCCCAGACAATCTCCGCATCTCAAGCTTATTAGCAACTTCACTCCGTCTGCAACTTTAAACCTTTTGCTGTGCAGGTAACATGCTCACAAATCCCGGGGACTAGGGTGTGGACGTTTGGAGGAGACCTCCTTCTGCCCCCTGCAGACGGCCCTCTAGCACAACCACCTCACATGGAAAATTACTCACCCCAAACTTTGAGGTCCCCCAAACTCTCAACAGCATCAAGTCAAGCCCCAAACGTCACCCAAGTCACTCAGTCAGGTATGGGTGAGACTTGCATGATCCATCCCAGTGCAAAACCCCTTTCCACGTGCCATCTTGGACACTGGAAATGCTACCTGCTTCCAGAATACAAAGGTGGGGCAGGCACAGGACATTTCCATCCCCAAGGGGGAAGACAAGTGGAAGGGGAGACAGCAGAAGAAAGTGGGCATCACTGGGCCCAGCCAGGCAAACCCCACGAGGTGCCGGCAAGGCCTGGGAATAACTCTGTGGCTCAAGGCTCTCCCCTCTGGGCTCGCAGCTCCCCCTGCAGGCCACGCTTTCTTTCAAGAAAGGCAGCCCAGCAGCTGCCGGTTCCCCGTTCCCCCGTGTCTCCTGCCCACGGGGCCTGATTCCCTCCTCCCTATGCGCCCTCATCCCATCTGGCAGGGTTTCTGGTGCATGAGATTCTCAAGCACGGCATGGGTCTCCTGTGTACGCCATGGGGATTTGCTCCACAAGACGAGAGGCGCCTCCAGATCCTTCCAAAAAAATCTTTTCTTCTGTTTTGGCTTTTGCCGAGAGGAAGGAGGCGTCTGTCAGTCATGCGTACAATCTCCTCCGAGTGCCCTCCGCAGGACTGAACGCTCTGACCTTACTCATCTTGCCCAGGTATTAACCAAAGGCTGTCCAGCTGCGCCCTCGACTTGTTCTCTAGAGCACATTGTCTCTGACCATGAACCTGCCGTCCTTTGGCTCGGCTAAGTTCCCAAACCGTCAAGTGCCAGGTCCTTTTGGGTCAAGAGCTCTGCCTTCCGTCTGACTCTCCTCCCCCGTGTCGCCACAAGCCGCAGAGCAGCAGGAAACGACGCTGCGCAGCTACACTTTGCTTGGAAACCTTCTCGGCTACACATCCACACGGACTGCTCCCAAGTCCTGCTTTCCTACAACCGAGGGGCAGAACTCGGAGGAGCTTTCCACGAGGTAATGCTGCACATCCAGCCTCCGTTCCCGCTGACCTGGGCCCCGCTGTTCTGGGCCCTCACCGGCAGCGCCCCACATCCCTGCTTCTGCCGACAGACGCTCGCGCTGGTTCCGGGCAGTCCTCAAGGTGAACTCACCAGGGTTCCTCCATGGCGCCCCTCATTTACTCCTGGGTCTTTGGTAGGGGACACATCAATGTCCGGGCCCCCTCCTACCAATCGTCTTGCTTCAGAAGACCGAGGCTTTTTCTACTGTGCCCCTCAAAATCCTTCTAGCCTCTGCCACTGCCGCACCCCAAGGCCACTTCTAAATTTTATGTGTTTGCTGCAGTAGCACCCCACCCCGGGACCGAAATCTGCATTTATTTCCTGTCCCCGCTGTGGCTGCTTACCACAAACCTAGTGGCTTACGTCGCAGCTCTGGAAGACAGAAGTCCAAGATGGTCCCTACCGGGCGACAATCCGATGTCAGCACAGCTGCTTCTTTCTGAGGCTCAAGGGGGAGAAAACGTTTTCTTCCTCTTCCAGCTTCTCGAGGTGCTGCACTCTGACTCAGGGCCCTTTCTCTCCCCTTCATCGAGCCTCTCCCTCCACTGATACGGAGTCCTGTGTGCTTTCTCGTTTTCCGGGAAGAGCGAACGACGGGGTGTGGGCGGGTAAGCGAACGGCTTGTCGGGGCAGAGCGGGGACTCCACTCCGGGTGCGCCCACCGAAAGCTGAGTCCTCAGCACGGAGCCCAGCTGCCCCGGGAGCGCTGCATGCAGCCACTTGCCGTGCGGGCCAAGGAACCAATGCAGAGGCGAGAAGGCTTCCCCGAGGCTTAAGCGGGCCGGGATGTTCTGGCTCTTGCAGCAAAGAGCCAGCCAGCTGGAGGAGAGCACAGGGCACTGCCCTCGCCCTCAGGAGGTGTGCGGACTGCTCCTCATCCTGGCTGCCTGTCCCTTCCTGGGTAGACTTTCTGAGTCCCGGTGCCAGTGCTGTGCCCACGGATCCCACAGCTCTTTCCTGAGTCAGAGCTACACGGACCATGTGTGTCCTGGACAGCTTTCTGCAGATGCAGGTGTCACACACGTACACTCACACGCAGAGACCACGACTCCCACCGTGTACGGGGTGTTGGGGGAAGCAACAGGACAGCCGTCAACAGTCAGAGAAGGCAGTCCCCAGGCCAGATGTCAGGGCACGGCGCCCTCTTCTCTCTCCTCTGCCCACACAGTACCTAGACTGACTCCAGGGTTCAGGTACCCCTTCCCCTTCTGCTCCCCAAGCCTGGCCTTGCCCCTGCATTCATCCCACTCCGGAGCTCTCCCCTAAGCTCACCCCTCGGACCACACTGCCAGGCCAGCGCTAGCCCTTGCAGCAGAGCCCCCGGGGCCAGGCTGGCCAGGAAGCGCCCCCCCTCCCCCCAGAGCACACTCTGGGGTCCCTGCCACCTGCATGGGAAGGCACAGCACGAGAGATCAAGCCCCCCCCCCCCCCGCCCCCAGACACTCAGGAGACGAGGCATGACCCCCACACCCCCAGCTTCCTGAGGTCCTGCAGGCCCAGGCTGTGGACACAGGTCACCAGGGGAGCCTGTGGTTGGCTCTGGCAGGAAGAGCCCAGCCTGGGGTGGGCAGAGACCACACGAGGGGGCGGGAGGCAGGCCACCTTCAGTCTGGCACCAGCCCTGGCACTCTCAGCAAGGGTCATCGAGACGCCGAGGATACACACAGGCGCTGACCTGAGAGAATTCTTTTTATTACGACCGACAGGTGAGCGGAGCAGGGACACCCAGCCTTCCGCCAACAGCCGCTTCTCCACACAGGCCGTCCGTCCGCCCAGGCACCTCGGTCCTAGGCCCAGCTAGTCCAGGGGCCCTCCTGGGCAGCAGGGGCAGGAGAGAGGGGGACCGTGGCCACAGGGTCAGGGCCCCTGTGGGGCACCCCCGGCCACGCCCACCCTACCCCACCTGCTCTGAGCCGCCAACAGCCAAGATCCAAGCAAGGCCAGGAAGAGGGAGGTCTGGGGGGGGGGGGGGGATGGGGCGGAATCTCTAGAATAACCCCACCCTGATGCCAAACCAAAGCGAGCCAGAGTCCCTCCTGGGAAGGAGCCCCGGCTCTCACTGGTGTGTTTCTCTCAAAACAGCAGAGCCCTCAGGGGAGGCGGGGGCAGGCGCCACACGGAAGACCAAGGAAAGGAAAGCCCCACAGGAGAAGGAAACTCAGACCGGCAGTCCCATGAACGCTGTCGAGCGAACGAGTGAAATCCGAGGGTCCTTCTTGACAAGCGGCACTCATCCATCCAACAGGACAGCCCCGGCGGGGGCCAGTCCGACGCGCGGCCTGCCGGCGTCCGGGGAGCCCGCGCTCGTCGGCGCACCCGGGGCCGGGCAGGGGGGGGCGGCGTCAGCCTCTCAGACCTCCCGCCGAGCGCGCCCGGGACGTGTGCGCGCACACGCAGGCACACGGACCACCGTCTCTCTGCACACGTGCACGCCTGTCCGGCCGGGGGCTCACCTCTCCTTCACGTGGTTCTGTGCCCCCGCGCCCCCGCCGCTGGCCCCGCCCCCGCCGCCGGCCCCGCCCCCGCCGCGGCCCCCGCCGCCGCCGCCGCCGCCACTGCACAGCACCTCCGTGAGGTCGTCCATGACGGCGGTGTCTTTGGGGTCGAGCAGGTTGAACTCCCTGGCAAAGAGGATGAAGTGGACGTAGAGTGTGTTCAAGTGTCCGTGCAGCTCAAGGGCCAGGGTCTCCTTGAAGTGGGACCAGTAGATGTGCGCCAGCACGTGGAACAGGTACTTGCAGATCTTCTTCACCAGGGACTCGAAGGAGCTGGGGAATTCCCTGCCTGGGGAGAGAGCCCACCACGTCGGGTCACCGGCACTCCGCTCGGTGGGCCACGTCCCGCCGAGCTCCCACCAGTCTGCAAGGAGCTGGCTGGGGTGGGGGGGGGGGACCGGCTGTGCAGGAGCCGTCTGGAGGGCCCCCCCTACCTCCCACCTTCCCCCCATCGGCAGGCGTTCCAGTGACCTGTCGCCCCGGGCCTGGCTCCCGGAGCTGCGTGCCTACTGACCGGGCAGGTGCCTACTGCTCTGTACCGGCTGCCTCTGCATCGAGGGGCCTGCCTCAGGCCACCCTCAGCCTGGCCCTGGCCCTGGCCCTGGGATTACGTGTGCTTCCGTGATGGATGCTCTCGGGGCCCTCGATGGGGCCGGGGCCACGGAGGATGACAGGAACCAAGATGCACGGGACCTCCT
This sequence comes from Leopardus geoffroyi, assembly GCF_018350155.1. NCBI lineage: Eukaryota > Metazoa > Chordata > Mammalia > Carnivora > Felidae > Leopardus > Leopardus geoffroyi. The sequence continues at coordinate 114,653,593 of NC_059329.1, read as the reverse complement.
GCTAGCCACGGGACCCTCTGGCAGCTCTGTACTGGCCTGGAGCCCCCACCACCACCACCGCTCCTCGGCTGGCAGGCCCCAAGTAAGGGGGACTGCCATGGCCCCAGCACACGGTGGGTGGAGGGGGTGGCAGAAGCCACGGGTCCCAGAGCCTGGGGTGGGGATGGGGGTCTCGACCCAGGCCGAGCTGACCCTGCCAGAGGGCACCTGCCTGGCTTTACAGCGCCAGCCACACGGCTGCCCCCTCCCGATAGGTCTGGCTCTGTGTCCTCCGCAGCCACGCCTGCCTAGCAGGGAGGGGCACCCAGTACCAGGGGAGGGACGTACCGTATTTCGTGGGGAACACGTCCTCATCAGTCACCAGCTTCTGCACAGAGCTCATGACAAAGTCGACGTACTGGGGAGCGGTGCACTTGACCTTCTTCCCCCGCTCATCGTACCAGTAGTACTGTCTGTGGGGACAGAGAAGGCCAGTCACGGCATCACCACAGACACGCAGGCCCCACCCCCGGCCACAGCCTCCTTGCTAATGGACAGGCCCTGCCTGGGAGAAGGCCAGCCCTCGATGGGGAATGGGACTCGGCCCCGGCTGCCACTCGGCACCAGAGCCACCCCCTCGGAGGTGGAAGGTCTGGGCTGTGACCGGGGTGTAAGGTGGCACTCCCCGGTACCTGCAGGGAGGCCAGGCTGCATGAGCGCCTGGTGCCGTGTGCCCCACAAGGCCCAAGAACGTGAACAGGCAGGGGAGCTGGTCAAGACGAAGCCCTCGGAAGCTGGAAAAGCTCCTTGTTTTCCCCCAGGAAGGGAAACTCCTGCAAGGCCCTGCCGTCGGTTAGAACGCCCGCCCCGGCGCCCTCCTCACCACAAGGTGGCTCTGCCTCACCCCTATCCTGCCTGCCCAGGCGTCAGTGCGGGTGCAGCGGAGCACCTGAGGACACCCACACAAAGCCCTTTTCTGTGTCACTCTGGACAGCCTGTGGGCTGCCTGTGCCAGGACGTGGAGCCCGGCCTCTAGCGGCCAGGCTGAGGCCCAGGTCTGCAGTGAGATCCGGAGGACAAGGCCCAGTGCGTGGGCAGCAGCACAGACACCTGGTCCACCCATTCCCCACCCCGCCCCCCGTCCCCCACGTGATGGCAGATGCACCTGGCCACAGGTGCTGGCATCGGAGAACACAGCTGACCCCAGAAACTGGGAAACAGGTCCCCACAACATGCAGCCCCGAGACACTGGCTCCTGAGGGATGACGAGGACCGCCCCGTCTGGAACCAAGGAAGATGAGATGCTCCGTTTCTGACGTTCCTCTTGTTTGTTTTCATTTTAAATCACCACGCAGGAAAGATGACCTGGTGGCATGTGGTCCCGTGCTCCTCACCCACGCGGACGGCTGGGTGCCTCCCACAGCCGGACACAGCTCATGCTGCCCTCCTGCCACGGCCCCTGGTCAGTCCCCCCCACACACCAGCGATGTCCCCCGGGGACGCCACATGGCATCCTGAGCTGGGGGGTGACCCGGCCACGTCCGTGCGCACATCTGCAGCCCCTTCCTTCTTACGCTGAGACGTGCTCCTGTGTGGAAGTGCTGGTGTGTCCAGCCACTCACCCGCTCAGGCACCGGCTTGTCCCTGACTCGGGGCGATGACGGTTCAGGCTGCGACACGCACTCCAGGACAGGTTCCTAAGGGAGCACAAGCTCTCACTTGTCTAAGGCGGACACTCGGGACCGGAACTGCCGGGCCCAGGCAAGGGGAGAGCGCCCCTTCCGAAGAAGCCGCGAAACCACTCCCGGACTGGCTTCCGTGTCCCTCCGCGGCCCTGCCACACACAGTGTCGCCGGCGCTGGGCCCGCCAACGCGGGCTGTGACTTCTGAATCCCCATCCACCTGCTGCTTGAGGGGCTCATCTGCTCTCCTGTGTCTTCTCTGCTGGCCTGTGTGTCCAGGCCCGGGCCCACCGGTGACCAGGCTGTTTTCCCACAGACGAGTTGTGAGGCTTCTTCACACGTTCTGGGCTGAGTCCCTTCTTGGGTACGTAGTCTGTGGTTTGTCTTTTCTTCCTTGTGATAGCGTCCTTCTCTGAGCAAAAGCTCTACATGTTGACTATGCTCAATTTACTGATTCTGTTTCGTTAACAATCATGCCTTGTGTCACAGCCAAGAGCTCTTCACCTGATGGTACGTCGTGAAGATTTCCTCACTCTCTTTCAAAAGTTTCATAGTTTTACAATTTAGAATCATTTGGAGTTGCTTTTGGCATGGAGTGCCGGGTTTGGGTCAAGATTCACTCCCCCACCCCCCACAGATGACTGTTTTTTCCAACAGCTTTGGTTGAAAAGACTAATCCTTCTGCACCAAATTTCTTTTGCATCTTTGTCAAAAATCAAAGGCCCACATCTGTGTGGGTCTATGTCTGGACTCGGCTGTCCCCTTGACCTGTGCGTCTGCTCCTCTGCCACACCGTGTGTCTTCGGTGCCGTGGCCTTACAGCGATTACAGCTGGGTGGTGGGATCCTTCCAGCCTTCCTGCTCTTTCCCCAAAACTGCTGTCGCTGCGCCAGCGGCTGCGCCCCTCCACGTGTCTCAGCCAGCTCATCGGCACCCACGACGGCTCTGCTGGGGCTCCGACGACGAACGAACAGGGCGGGCTGAGAGAGCTCCCCATTGGAGCTTGTCAAGCCTCCCAGCCCACAAGCGCGGCACGCCTGCCACTGGCACAGGCCTCCGACCGCGCTCACCAGCACCTGGCACTTTGCAGCGTGCACACCCGAGTGTACCCCGAAGCACTTGGCTGTTTCCGGAGCCGTCCGGAAAACTATCATATTTATGTCCATAAGAATTTGTGATGTTTAATATCTGCTGAGTTTATGCTGACACCCCCTTCACTGCTTATAGTGATAATCTGCACCTTTCTCTTTGTCAATCTTGTGAAAGGTTTATCAATTTTATTGATCTTTTTAAGAAACTGGCTTCTGGTTTCATCGATTCTCCTGTTTTCAGAAATCACTTTTGATCGTTTCTGTTACTTCCTTTCTTCTGCTCAATTGGGGTTTATTTTGCTCTTCTTTTTCTAGTTTAATATGGAAGTTTAGGGTACTGACTTGAGATCCTTCTCCTAAAGTAAGCGCGTACCCACAACTGTCCCTCTAGGCACGGCTGTAGCTGTGTCCCCTCAAGTCCGGTGCGCTTTCGTGTTCTGTTTAATACATTTCTAATTCTGAGACTTCCTCTCCGATCCACGGATTATTTAGAAACATGCTAATTTCCAAGTGTGACTCATTCTAGTTTAACCCCATGACATCAGATGACCGACTCAGCACGATTCTGATTCTTTCAAGTTTGCGAAGGGTTGTTTTGTGAGCCAGGATGTGATCTATTTTGGGGACTATTCTGTGTGCGCTTGGGAAGAATGCGCTGCCGAGGGTGAAATGCTCTCCAGTCCATCCAGTCCAGCTGGCTGGGAATGCCAGTGAGTCTGTGACCTCCTTGGCTTACTGTCTACCAGCCCTCTGCCTCCAAGACAGGAGCACTGAAGTCCCCTACTCTGATTTTTTGTCCATTTCTCTCAGTTCTGTCCACGTCCTCTAGGGAAACGCTGCTGTCTGGTGCATACACATTCAAGATCGATACTCCTTGATGAACTGACTCTTTTGTAAATATGCAGACTTCTTCACACCTCATCATTGACTCTGCTCTGAGGCCTACTGTGTCTGGGATTAACAGACACTCCGGCTTTCCTCTCATTAGTGTTTTGCTGATACATCTTCTCTGTGCTTTTAGTTGTGATCTACTGATGTCACTGGAAGTAAAGTGAGCTTCCTGTGAACGCTGTTCAGTTGGCTCATTCTCACACAGTGGGGTGTGCGGTTTCGCCTTCCGTGGGGCCAGTCCCTCGCGGTGACCCACCATCCAGAGGCAGACGCTGCTGCTCCCCACGCAGCGGCAGAAGGCAGAGAAGCGATCCAAGGCCGCGTCACGATGCCCGCGCCGGCCCCTCACTTCCTCTCCCTACGCAGCCGCTTTTTCGTCTCGCACCATCACAACAAGAATGTGGGTACAAGCTGAGAGACAGAGCGAGCACGTTCACGTAGCTTTTATTGTAAGATACTGTCACGACGGTCCTATTTTATTATCAGGTATTGTTGTTACACTCTGTGCCTCACGCATAAATTACATTTTGTCACAGGCATGTGTGCACACGCAGGGGTCAGGCTGGTCTGTAATCTGAGGCCCCCGATGGGGGCCCAGGGGCAAGGCCCTTGGGCACAATCTCTGCCTAGTGATCGGCATGGCGTGTCTGCACCACGGACGCTCACTGTAATTTCTGCTGAGTCTGAATTTCAGTCTCCCATCTCTTGTTTGCTACTTACTCCCTTTGCTTCTCATCGCCCTTGCTTCCTCTTTCCCGCCTTCTTTTGGGTTATGTTTTCGTATTTCCTTTCAATTCATCTGTTACGAACCTGGCTATGTCATCTACACGACTTTTATAGAGGCTGCTCACAGGAGTGTAAACTACACACTCAGGCATGCTTTCTACGCTGTGCTGAGAGCACAGCCCCCCGCGGGCCCCTCCCTCTGGCCCATCAGACAGGTGTGGCTTCCGGGGCTCGGAGGGCTGGGCCCCAGCCACAGCCCCCTTGCCCTGGGACCCTCCGCAGAAACTCCCGTGGAGCAGGTGCGCCGGCGGTGCGCGGGTTGGTCTTCCTCCGTGTGGGGAGGGTCTGTACTTCACCCGAACTCCCGAAGGACGGGTTTGCCCGAAGGACTCTGGGACACCTGCTTTTTCTCACTTTTCTCACTTTTTCTCACCTCCTTTCCTCACTTTAAAAACGTGGCGGAGCCTCCTTGTGGCCCAAGGCTTCTGACAAGAGGCACAGGCACCCGCCAATGTCCCCGCGGGTGCTGTGCCGCGGGGCTCTGCTCTGTGAAGGCCTTCTCTTCTCGGCCATTTTGTTATGATGCATCTGCCTGTGGATTCTTTTGTCCTACTTGGACTTCATTCAGCTTCCTGAATTTGTAGGTTTATGTCAGCCACGCTTGGAAAGCTCCCAGCCGTTATCTCCTCAAATACACCCTCCACCCAGCCCTTTCTCTTTGCCTTCTGGGACTCCAACACCACCCTCTGGTCTCCATCCCTAGGGCAGCAGCAGGGTGCAGACAGGCCGCGGCCCCACTCGGGACCCAGGTGGATGTGCTGATCGGTCCCGAGGTAGCAAGCGGCTCTGTGGGGTGACCTTTGGCAAACCTGCCTTTTTCTCTCAAACTAATTTGGTATCAAACAACCACTAGGAAGGCACTAGAGCACACCAGGTCCTGTGAGTCTGTAAAAACCCTGTGAAGGAGCCACAGAAGGTCGAGAAGAATGAAGAGAAGTGGGCTTAACATTCCCCAGATCCCCCATCTCACACAGCAGCGCCAACATCCGGGCGCAGGTCTGCCCGACACCAAGCCCTACGCCGTCTCAAGGAGTCTCTTCTCAAACACGGTGATGCCAAAGGGCGCACGGGGGCAGGGGGGAACGGCTTTCCCACCCGCCCACCCTACCGGTCACCTCTGACGCTGCCTGGTCAGGCCGAGCCAGCAAGCATCCTAGTGAGCACACCACACACACGGCTCTCAAGCAGTGTCCTTGCCCGCCTCCAGCACCTGCCGCTGGCGTCACTCTAGCGAGGGCGCTTCCCTCCCACATCGATGTCCTCCTGCCTCAAGCCGACCTGCCCCACCTGCCCTGAGATACCCTTGCCTGTGGCCAGGGGGGGACACATGTAATGCCTGGGTGCCCGTCGGTGGCTCTTTCTGGGTGACAGAGTGGAGAGTGTACATTGTCTACGTTTGCTCCCATGTGACCCAGCCCTGAGCTGTGACCTGCTGGGGCCACGAGAGCAGGGCCTGGCAGGGCTAGGAGCCAGCTCAGCCTGCCTACGACTGAGCTGGGTCTGTGCCCAGCAGCCTGGCCAGCAGCTCTGCCGACAGGATGGGCGCAGGACAGCACAGCAAATATGTGTTCGCCAGCAGGGGCTAGCGGCTCATGTACGCTTGCATCAGCCCCTGACCTGCAGCCCTGGTAACAAAAAGGAGGCGTTAGAAAGGAGCTTCCGCGCTCGTCCTCAGTCCCAACAGCCCTAGGCTGAGCCCCAGCACACCCGGCCTCTTGTTCAAAGCCCCTTCCGTCCCTTCTGCCGTCAGGGGGCCAGCCCGCGCTGTGCAGGGACCCTCCCGCCCACACCCCAGTCAGAGCTGCTGCAAGTCTAGCGGGGTGCCTCCCTGCTGAGGGCACGAATGTGCACGCGCTTCCGGAAGAGAGTGACCAGCACCCAGGCCCACCGAAAACTCACGGAGAAGGCGTCCCAGCCCCACAAAACCTGCCAGTGAGGAAGGCGCCCAGTCCCTCGCCGTCCCCCGTCACTTCCTCCACACAGAGCAGGGGCTCTCAGGAGAAGCTGTCCTTCGGGGGCCTGGGCGGCCACTGGTTGGGCGGCTGGCTCTTGATTTCAGCTCAGGTCATGATCTCACGGAGCAAGCCCCCCATCAGGCTCTGCACCGAGCACGTAGCCTGCTTAAGATTCTCTCATCCCTATCTCACTTGCGCGCACGATCTCTCTCCTTCTCTCTCTCAAAAAAGAAAAGAGCCGTCCTTCAACTGGACCACTAAGTAAAGCAGAGAAGTGCCTGCAGCTTCATGACGCTCTGACATTTCAGGAAACCAAGCCAGGCATGTACTGTGGACACCCCCCTACCACACACTGCCGAGTGCCCCGCCCTGGCTGGGCTCTGCTTCTGGTGTCCCTGCCCCACAGCGACAGGAGGCGCAGCCCTGGCCAGGATGCCGCTGAGGAGGACCCCACGCCATCAGGAGACCCTGCACGGGTGCAGTGAGAGGGTCCAGGGTCTGAGCTGCAGCCAGGCAGCGACTCACGTGTTGCACACGGCCATCGTCTGGCATGCCTCTCCTGTGCAAAACTCAGAGATGGTGCTGTACTGCAGGTTGACGTGGTGGAAAAACGTGGTGGCTGTAAGAGAAGAGAAGAGAAGGGGCAGGCGTGAAACCCACCACTGCGTCCACGAGGAACAGCCTCCTTTCCTTGGACCCTGGGGCAGCCAGCACCTACCGCAGACCAGAGACACATGTCCCAGCGCACAGCACCAGCCCTGGAAGCCGGCCACCAGCCACTGCTGTGCGGGCTTGGGCGTCTGCTTGGACGGTGCCAAGCTGGGCAGACAGGCAGGGGCCATCGAGCTGAGTCCCCTCCGCAAGGGGTGGGGCAGGCACACAGTCTGTGAGCCCTGAGCCCTGAGCCCCAGGCCTGCCCAGCAGGTGGAGGTGAAAGCCACCCCCCTGTCCCGTGGGCCACGGCCTTCCCATGACCTGGGCACTGCTGGCCTTGCGGCCGCACTCCCACCCCACAGACACTCCCCGGCACGGCCAGGACCTGCGCTGGGTCCCTGTGTGGTGGAGACCCCAAGCGCGCTGCAGGGCCGGCCACCAGCTGTGGGGAGGCCTGGAGGAGGCGACCACCTGCAGCCGCCATGGCGCCCTTCCCCACCCTGTGCCCACACGCACTGTTGCTGGCCAGCCACTCGTTGAGGTCGATCTCCCGGGGCAGCACCACCAGCTCCTTGAACCCAACGTCAGTGATTCTGGACTTGGCGTACTCTGGCTCCAGATACATCTTCTTCTCCTCCGCGGCAGGTTTCTTTCCATTGGGCTTTGCTTTAGACTTCCTGCCAGAGAAGAGGGAGCAGAGGGTCACTTCCTGCCAGAGACAAGGGAGCAGAGGGTCACTGCAGACAAATGCTGGCATGGAAGCCACGAGCTGGCCCAGAGACACGAGCGGGGACACAGGCCGCTCTAGGCCCACTGAAGGAGGTGCGCCGGCCAGGCTAGTCAGGCTCCACCTGCCATGTGTGACACTGCAGCCATCTTGGCCCCCAGGGCCACCAGGTGGGACCCAGGGAAGAGCATCCCTGGCCTGGGCCCCGGTCCTTTTGTGCAGATGGTCCAGCGGCCCACCGTTACAGAGCACTGACTGACACAAATGAGGCTCCCCCCCTGCACAACCCTGGGCTCCGTCCCAAGCACAGGGTGCAGGTTCCAGGCAGGGGCAGAGGGAAATTTGCTCAAACTACCGCTTTGCACCAAAAGGTTTTTTTTGTTTTGAAAATAGTTCTTTTCCAAAACAACATGCTGTCATACAAAACAGAATAGGTTTATTATAGCTATTTTTTTAGGACTAAATACATTTTTTTGAAATGTCTTTGTTTTTATTCAAATCCAATGAGCATCAGTAGCTAAGCCCCACGAACCAAAAGTTCTTGGTGCTGAGGGGGCCCCTCCTTGGTGGGGGAGTCCTTAGCCTCAGAACCAGCCTCCCACCAGCTGCCCCAGAGGCCGGAGCCAGGGTCATGGTGTGTGCAAACTGGGTACACGAATAAGACAGGACGTCCTCACGAGAGACACGTGACCAACGCAGTGGCCCAGGGTGGGTTTGTCAGAAGTCACTGAATCTGTCACACCGGAGCCCACACTGGGCAAACACGCCTCGGGGCAGAGGACCCCGGGGAGGGCCACGTGCAGACACGGCCCTTCCCCCTTCCGGGCAGCAACCACCCAATGTGGAGGGGGCAGGGGGGCCTCCCGCCATCTAGCGGTCAGCTCAGAGCGACGCTGCAATCCTCCTGCACCTGTAGGAAATCCCCAGTCTTTGAATTGGGCTCCTGGGGGAAAGTTTGAGAAACTGAAGGGAAATGCTTAAAAGCAGGAATGAGTCGCTTGACTCTTAACTGAACTGAATTCTTTAACGGCAACCACTGTGACCCACGGAAGACAGACTGCTCGTCATGAAGTCTTATTGACCAGAAAAGGCCACCGTGGCCATCAACTCTCAAGGAGGGATCATCCCCGTCCCCGGAGCGGCCACGGGCCTGAGGGCCAGAACCCTAGGGGACGCAAGCCCATCCACCTCCTGCTCTGTGGGGGTGAGGGGCCGGAGTGGGCACGTGCCCGCCCTGACAAACCAGCAGGCACTCCCGTCAGGATGGCCATGAGCCCACTGCACCAAGGGCCACCCTCCTCCACCTGGCCCCCTGCAAACTCTGGGGGGCTGTGGTCGCCGTGCTGGCTGGGCCGCAGAGGTGGGGGGGGGGGCAGGCGGGCAGGACCTGGACTTGGGGCCCAGCATACGCGCGCCCAGGCCGCACCCACTCACACCCTCAAGGGCTGTGGTGCCTGCGGAAGGAGCGGCAGACCGGCTCACTGCGCCGTGGGCCTCGGCGGGGGCATGGCCTCGTGGTGGCGGAGCTGAACACTGCCGTCCCGACGGCTCGGGGCACTCAGCTCCCTGTGCATCCCTCCCCCTGCCAGCCCTGCTAGGAGCAGGGGCGAAAAGTCTCTGCAGCTCCCTGACCTTGTCCTTTTCTTCTTGTTTTGAAAAGTCGCTGGTGGTTTATTTAAGAGAAACAGGAAGGAAATATGTTCCCCGAATGCCAGGGAGATGTTTTCCCTCAGCTTCTCAGCAAATCTTCTCCTTAAAAGGCGACGTGTGTTCAGCCTCCTGGTGCACCACTGGGAGTGGCCAATGCCACGCAGGGCCACAGCGTCCTGGGGACAGGGCGGGACAGACCCCCCCCACCCCCGACCGGAGCTCCGAGCCCTGCCTGAGCAGGCCAAGGCTGGAGCACAGGCGTGAAGGTCTCTGTCTCTCTCCCACGCACACACTTGCAGTGAGCACTTCAGGGGTCCCTGCCCAGGGGACTGTGGGGTGGGGCTGTTCACTGGGGACAAGTGTGGACATGCGCTTCACAGGGCCCTGTGGTCCCCTGGCCTGGGAGAGCGAGGCTCCCACCCTTCCCCAGAATGTGTCGAGGGAGACCGGGTCCCGGAGGGTTCAGGGAGCCCAGGAGCTCTGCTGCTGCCCTCAGATGCCCCAGCAGGTCGTGGGAAGGGCCGTTTCACTCCCTGCCCCCTGCCCTTCTCCTGACCCTGGTCTCTGCTACTGAGTCACATGCCGCCCTGTCAGAAAGCCTTGCGTCACCTAGAAGATCTCCTGTGCCCAGAGCGCCAGGGACGAGGGCCCAGCCCACGGGAAGCACTTCGACCCATGCAGCTCTGCTCCGGCCACCCCCACCGCCGAACATCCACCTGCTGGGCACATTCTCCACCCTGCGTCTAGGCCCCATCTGACCCCAACCCCTCGCCTGCGCTCTACGCGCACACCTGCCCGCGCCTCACGCCGACTCACCCGGCTACGACCACAGATGCCGGGCCTCGATCCCCGGGTCTAGAGGGTCCTATGATCACACGTGTAGGGATGGGGCAAGAGCCAGTTGTCTGAGCACCTCCCTGCCCTGCCATTTAGGAGCCATGTCACCAAGTGACTCGAGGACCACGCATCAGAAGCAGACATGGGAGGAGCAGCAGGAACCGGTGTGGTGCAGGAAGTCGTTGGGGTCACACACAGGCCCGCTCGCGGACACTGCCTTACAAAGGGTGTGGCGCCCTCGTGCTGGCGAGTCCATTTCTAGGGGAGCCTGGGAGCCCCTGTGGGCCGAGTCGCGGAGGGCCAGGCAGGCAGCCCCGGGAGGATGTGGGCTGTGACCCGCGTGGTCAGAAGGCCTCGGCCTCCTCGCCCTTCTCACCTGCTGCTGTCTGAACCTATTCTCCTGCAACAAACAGGCAGACGCAGAGCAGGCCCGCCAAGCTCCACCTCTCCAAGCCGGTTCCCCCTGGTGTCACTGTCCTCACCACCCAGGGTGGCCTGGGACCCCTGGACCTCGGTGCAGTTTGGGACGACCCTTCTGCCAGGCCAGCCGGCCCAGATTTCCGTGGACCCTGGTCAGAGTCCTCTTCCCCTCAGTCCCACGAGCAGACAGCAGACAATGGGCTGTGACCCAAAGGGCGCAGCACGAAGGCACAAGCGTGTCTGGGGCTCGTCTGGGGACCCGCAGGGCCTCCGTGCCGGCAGGGCCTGTGCAGGAGGGGCCCACAAGCCCAGCCACGACAGGTCCCTCCGGCCCCAAGTTGTGTCCCGTCCACTGCCAAGACACTTGGCCCCTCTGGCCAACAAGTGGCCCTGACCCAGCCCCACTCCTCTGCCGCCAACAGCAGCAGGCGCAAGATTTCAGAAAACACCTCGTGGCCTTCGAGGTAGAACAGGCTGCTATATGCAACACCGTGCTGGTACCTGTCCTCTGTCCCTATGGCCACATCGGTGGAGAAAACGAGACCCTGTGCTCCCCAGCCCACGGGCACTGGGCTCTGGAGCCGGCTCTGTCTGGCCAAGGCCCGGGGGTCTGCCCGGGGACCACATGGCTGGGTTCCTCCTCTCTGGCTCTCCCCCCTACTGCTCGCTGGGACGCCCACAGCTACAGTGAAAGTCTGAGGCCCTGGCACGGAGCTGCACTGAAGAGACCAGAAGGCGGACACAGGCTTCGGCTCGCCACAGGGCCTGCCGGGACCTCGGGAAGAGTACGGCCACAGGCACAGGCAGAGAGCCCCCGACGGAACCCTGCACGTTGCTCCGGGTCCAGCGGCTGCGCTCCGAGGCTGGTCATCCATTTGGGAGGGGCCCAGGCCCTACGGAGAACGTCTTCCCGGTGTCTCCTCACCCCAGTGGGTGCCTGCCCACCAGCCTCACCGTGCACCCTCCACTCCTCCTGGCACCTGTGGAGTGTCCTGGGATGACCTGTCCCACCTCTGCAGGAGTCCCCATACCCCACACATGTCCCTCTGCCCACATGCTTGGCCTAACACACTTCCTGTCCAATGTCACACCACTGGTGCCACCAGGAAGGCTCCCGAGGTTGTTCTGTGTAGCCTGGCAACGACATGTAATCCATCCATGTGGTGATGCCTGCCCAACAGGCTGGGAGGCATCTGTCAGCCACAGGAGAGGAGTCTGCCCTAGGGACACAGACACACCGTGAGGAAGCCCCAGCTGCCCAAGAACACCTGGGGACGGGCTGGATTTGAGGGGACACTGGGTGTCCCATGCCAATGTGACCAGCAGTCAGCTCAACAACGCACAGGGCTGGCCCCCACGGGCAGACGCGGTAATGCCCTGGCTGGCCCGGCCACACCCGGAAGGAGCAACACACAGCTGTGAGGTTTGAACACGGGAAGCCTCCTCAAGCCCTCAGCCATGCTGGGGCAAGGGGCTGGTGGTCCCCGGGCACAGAGCAGCGCCTGGTAAGGGGACAGAGCCAGGGGAAGAAGGGCAGGACAGAGGGAGACCCCTTCTTTCCTCAGAGTCCTGCTCAGCCTACTGTGCCCCAGTCTGGCCCCCGAAGTGCTCACTGGACGCTGGTACCCTGAGACGGCTAAGGATGTGGCTGGGAGGAGGCAGGGCAGGTGTAGGAAGGGACCCCCGTGGGAAGTCAAGGGAAGCATGGAGACCCTGGAGGAGGGGACACAATGACCGAGGCAGCCCCGTCCAGAGGCAGCCTCCCGGGAAGCAGGCCAAAGGTCCGGGGGTGGGGGAGCAGGATCACGAGGAACCTGCAGGTGTGTGAACGGTGGACCTGCGGCATGTAGAGGCCCCCAGGAAGTGCTGCACGGACACAGACGGTGCTGACGGCGGTCTGGGAAAGCAGGGGTGCATGGAGAGAGCAGCACAAGTGGGCGCTGACCGCCCTGGGCCCAGCCCGCCGCCCCCCACGGCAGCCTCGTGCAGGAGGGAGGCACAAGGGCTCAGAGGCTCAGCTCCCGGGCGCAGGCTTGACAGACGCCGCCACCTGGGGTGGCACGCTGGGGGAAGCAAGGGCAGCCTCTGGGCCGAGGGCACAGGAACGCACCGACCTCCTTCCTGGGACGGCGGTGAGGGCGCAGGCTCGGCAGGGACGTCACTGACAGCCCTGTCACCCCACACGGCCAGGGCCAGACGCACAGGGGACCTTCCTCCCACAAGCCCCTCAACCCTGGGACAGTGAAAGCACTGGGGCTCGGCAGCACTGCCTACCCTCAAGACTGTGACGTGGCGGGCCTGGCGTGGGGCCCGAAAACCACCGTGATGTGTGGAGACGCCCCTCCTGGATCGCGTCCTTGCTGGTCTTCGCTGGCCCTGGGGCCCCTGTAACCCCCTTCCTGTCACCGAGCCTTGGAAACCAAAAGCTGGGAAGACCCAGCTTGGGATGGGACCCCCACTGAGTCCCCACAGGCCACGGCCGGCCTGAGGCTGCCGAGAGGGACCCGCAGGGCGTCTCCCTCCTCGGTTTAACTGCCCGGCGGTCCGCACCCCCGAACAGAGCAAGCTTTCACGAGCCTTCGTATCCCCTACAGAACAAGAGACCCACTGAGAGGGGAAAAGCCACGGCAGACTGAGAAAAGCACGCAGACACCCCGGACCCAGCGTCCCCGTGTGCCAGGTGCCCGAGTGCTGTCTGAGCCACGGTGTGGCCACTGCTCAGAGTTCAACGTTAACTCTTGCTACTCTGTGAAGTGAGTGCTCTTCCTCTAATCTGGCTGAGTCGTCACCTCTACTGTGAGGTCCTCCCAGACCCACCTCCCCCCGCCGTGAGAATGGCTCGGCCTCCAGTCTGCCACAAGGGCACGCAGAGACTCCGCAGAGTCGGTCTTGCCTCTTGTCTTCTGTGGAGCCCACCTCAGCATTCGGCCCTCACCATGGCACGCACGTGGGCACAAGGCCGGGGACGGGTGCTGCTCCGGATCTGAGCCAAACTTCTGGGGGAGAGCACCCACAACCTGGCCACGTTTCCAAATCTCACACCTTAATGTGACAGAAGGACAGCTTCGGGCAGCTAACGGGCTGGATCTCTGGTTTCTACTTGTAACTCGCCGGGGTCCTCCCTGCGCGGCACACTCGTGACCCGCTGTGGAAGAGGGGGGTGGAAAGCAGAGGTGCCCACGGAAGGTCGGATCGGTCACTCTGCGATGACCACCAGCAGTCACACCCTCACCCAAGAGGCCTGCTTAGTTTGGTTACAGCTAAAGACAGGCCAGAAAAGCAAGAGGCACTCGCTTTCAGTTTTAAAAGTCAGGACCCACTGAAGTCTCGGACAAAGGTAAGGTGATTCCACTGAAGACAACTGGGTTTGAGTCTCGACTGTGACACGTTCTGGGCACGGACTCTGGCTGTGCTCCTAACCCCTGAGAGCACAGAACAGCCCACCTCTGGGGGTCACGAAGGCCACTGCTGCTCACTGGCCCCCCGGCCGCCCCGGCCCGCTCGCGGCCCCAGGCTCTCTCACACGGCAGGCCACACCTGCTCTACCCAACGCCCGAAACAGACCTACTCTGACGCAGACATGCACTGCACTGGCTTTCTCTAAACCCTTCTGTAGGTCAGAAAAATAAATTTAAACAGCTCGCAAAAATGGCTTTTCTGGCAACACCCCCCCCCCCCCCCCCCCACACACACACACACAGCGGAGAACCGTGGCCCACGTCAGGTCTCTGGACAAGGCCACTCATGGGCAGGCTCCGGTCATCCTGCCTACGGCCAACAGGCAGGACACCCTACCGGGGGTGAAGCCCCTGTCCGGCAGGCTCGGGAGGGGGCAAGGCAGGACTTCCATGGTCACAAACGTGGTTAACCACCAAGAGGGAGGTGGGTCACTGGTGGGCCCCCTGTCCTCATCCAGATCCTCCGGGGCCACTCTGTCAAGTGAGCGAGCTGCCTCCCACAAGCAGCAGGAAGTGCAGGCATTTAGGGAAGACTGGACTCCAAACAAAGTTCCCGACCAGATCCAGCTGGCCGCCCCATGCCCTGCCAGCAGCTGCCTGCCACCGGCACTTTAGCGGACGATTACCGCCACTGCTCCGCAGGCCGAACCCTGGGATATGGACTGGGGACGGTCAGACCACCCCCACTGGCCCGTCCCGTTCACCTGAGCACTTTGCCGACTGCCTGAAGCACCATTTTGCAGCTGAGTCCAGTTTTGGGGGGCTGGCTGAGCAGAGCTCGGTCTGTGGGGAGACTGCTGTGGTCTCCAAGCATGATGGGGCAGTGCAGACACGGGGAGGGAAAGCAGGAGCCGCGGCACTGGCACGGGACAGCCGCGCCCTCCTTGCTCTCTCCTCCCTCCCTCCCTCCCTCCCGGAGACCAGCCAATGAGGACACACAGGGAGAGAAAGGAGGACTCTGGCCTGGTAGAAAGGAACAGCTGCTCCTTTTACAGGCGAAGGCTGGCCAAGTCTGGTTAAGTGAGGGAGTGTCTCGATGGCCTTTTCAAAGTGGCGCCTTGCGGGCGCTGTGTGGGGCAAGGCCACTGCTGCGGGGAGGGGCACAGCCCTTGGGAGGACCCATCAGCGAGGCCCCAGGGTGGCACCACATGGCCCTTCAGACAGAGAGCAGGCAGAAGGTCTGCCCCACGTGCTCCTGGGGCCAACACACAGCCCCTGCCTGACCCCAGCCCAGCTGAGACAAGAAACCGGTGGAGGCATGGCTTGGGGCAGGGGTGGGGGTGGGGGGACAGGCTGACCGCACACCTGCAGAGCATGGGCACAAGCCTGTGGTGCACCGACACTCATACAGCCTTGGAAAGATAAAGCTGGCTGGCTTCCAGGGCATCCGGGGCAGGCACGGAGCTCGCACTGGGCAGAGGCTGCTCCTTGGAGGGCAGGCCTGGATAGAAACATCCAGAACACCTTCCTAGGAGGGTGAAAGAAGCTGTGTGCCCAAGAACTTCTCTGTAGCTGTTGTATACGCAGGAGGCCACAAAGTACTGACAAATCAAACATCTGCTCAACCCTGGTTTCAGTTCCAACCACAGTGACAGTGACAGCCCTTCCCCGTGCCCGCTGACAAGCCCCAGCCAGCATGGAGCACAGCCGCAGGTCTGCCAGGCCCCTGCACCCATATGCCCGGGCTCAGCTCTGCCCTCCGCTCACCAAGGCCACATCCCACAAAGGGTCCTGCCGACCTTCTCATCTGTCCAAGTTCAACCCAGTGGCAACTCCAAAACCACCAAGAGGACAGCTCAGTGACAGCGAAAGGCAACCTCTGCCCGGGCACAGCTGAGGACACCGCCAGCAGAGCTCCAGTCACCTGTGAGGCAGGGCAAAAAAAGCCTCTCCTGCCCTGGCAGGATGGCATCCCCACTGCCACCCTGGGAGTCAGCATGACCTCAGGCACCACACTCATTTGCTGTCTGTCCAGGGTAGGGATGCCGACAGGATGGCCACGCAGCCCCGGGCAGGTGAGGCGTGGAGCCCCCGTGAAGGGATGACACCACCTGCTCAGTCGGGGCCCCAGCAGGCTGGGTAGCTGAAACCAGCTCATCTTTGTCTATTCCCTGCCCTGTGTTAGAACTGGTCATTTCTCCAAGAAGCCTTGGTCCCTTCCAATGGAGAAAACAAAAACCCGAGATCTGGCTCTTGGGTGGCCCTTTCCTCTCCTAGGTCCTCTCTGCTGACAGAGCAAAGTGTGTGTGCTCACCTACACACGTCTGCGTGTGTATTATGCTACACACGTGTTCATCCTGATGCCTCCAACTCTCGTCTGTCACCCGTGCATCACTCCAGCCTCCTCCCTGGCTTGTCTGTAAGCTCCCCCTCCAACAGTGAGACAACTCTGAGCAGCCACAAGGTTATGAATCACTCTGTGAAAACCACAGCAGAAGAAGCTCCGTGCTGTGAAGGCAGCAAAGGGAACAGCCCGGCACCCCTGCTGAAGGTGCAGAAAAGCTCCAGGGCGCGGGGGAGGCTCAGCTGGCTGAGCATCTGGCTCTTGGTTTCGGCTCAGGTCATGATCTCACGGTTCGTGGGTTCGAGTCCCACATCAGCTCTACGCTGGCAGCATGGAGACTGCTTGGGATTCTCTCTCCCTGTCTCTGCCCCTGCCTGACTCGCATGGTCTCTCTCTCTCTCTCTCTCTCTCTCTCTCTAAATAAATAAATAAATAAAAATGGGAAAAGCTTCATGGTTGAGTCCAATGAAAACAAGAAAATAAGAGAGAATAAGAAGCCCCCCGATGACAACCAGAACACCCCAGAAACACACACGCACAAAACAGCTGAAAACTGTAACCCAACAAATTAGACAACCTCAGAAACAAAGTGACTCAAAAAAAGGGAAGATGAGAGAGGCAAAAGAACTCAGAATAAGAACCAGAAATCAGAGCTTCTGACATGCAGTGTAAACCAGAAGGAGCACAAAGCCAACAAGGCTGGAAGTGCAGGGCGGAAAGTTTTTTAAACAAAAGACGAGCGAAGACACTCTCACTTCCATGGCAGCAGGGCTGGCCAGGTGCTGGGCTGGCCTCCTCGACGGCCACCAGCCACAAACTGGGTGAAATACACGAAGCAACTGGTTTCGGATGCTGGACAACATGCCATGCTGGCAGCCGGCAGCTCAGGACGGTGCCCCTGAGAGCAGGGGACCCACGGGTGAGCAGACATCAGTTACCTGCTGGAGGCTGGGGTGCGGAAAGGCTACGCCCACGCAGGCCCCGCAGTCTTGGACGGAGGCAAGGCTTGAAGGTGGGGCTGTTGGGCTGCTGGAACGTGCAGGGTAGGGTACCAGAGGGGCTGGGCTGCCCAGAGAAGGGACTCCAGACAGAAGGACAGAGCCAGGTAAGCCTTTGGCCAAGCACTCGGCTGAGGGCATGCGGGGCCTGGCAAAGAGCAGCTATGGGGAGCCACAAGCCAAAGCGGTGTTCTGGAAGGCTGCAAGGGCAGAAAACAGGCATCCTGCTCCCAAGTAGAGACGGAGGATGCTCCAGTGAGGCTCCATGGGGCCTCCACCCAAAGCCATGCCAGGAGCAAGGTTAGAGTAGCCTCAGAAGGAGGTTTCTCTAGACCTGCCCTAATAAAGCTTCACCAAGCCTCAAAAGGCTCCTGTTGAACCAACAGCACATGAACCGCATACGGGAATACGCACAGCATTCTTTAAGGAAGAACAACAAAACCCAGCTCTAATAACACTAGCCACCACAATGTCTAACACACACACACATACACGCAGAGACAGGTGAGGAAGTAAAAAATGTAACCCATAACCAGGAAAAATAAGAGTCAACAGAAACAGACCCAGACACAACAAAGATGCATCATACATTCAATGATTTGAGGATTTACAGGAAAGGATGGACATAATGAGCACAAATATTAGGACTCTAATATTATAAATTTAAAAAAAGAACAAACAGAAATTTCTAGAACTGAAAAATAGAACATCTAGAATGAAATTTTATGGCGGGGGGGGGGGGGGTGCCTGGGTGGCTCAGTTAAGCATCTTTTTGATTTCGGCTCAAGTTGTGATCTCAGGGTCAGTTGTGAGATCAAGCCCTGCGTTGGGCTCTGCGCTGGCAGAATGGAGCTGCCTGGGATTCTCTCTCTCTCCTGCTCTCTCCACTCCTCCCCCACTCATGTTTATGCTCCCTCTCTCTCAAAAATAAAATAAAATAAAAAATCTTAAAAAAACTTTTTTATGGGATAGACTTAACAACAAATTAAACAGTGAAAAAGAAAAGATTACAATAAAAATATAACTTATTAAAGTTTGTAGAATACAGGTAAAAAGCCAGGCTTAGGGAAAACTTATAAGTTTTAATAAGTTATAATATGTAAAGAGGTACATATTAAACCCAAAGCAAGTAGAAAGAAGGACATAACAATAATAGAAGTCTATGAAACAGAAAACAAGGAAAAAAAAAACCCACAAAGGTAACTTTCAGAAGCTTAAGAAAATGGATCAATTCCTCAGCCAGACTGATCCAAAAAGGGGAGAGAGCGTGAGGGAGGGCGTGAGGGTGCAAACTGCCAATGTCAGAGGTGAAATAGGTGTTGTTAAAGATCCCAGACACTGCGAGGACCAGAGACCGCAGTGAACAACTGTGTGCCAACAGAAATGAAACAGGCAAGTTCTTTACAAACACAAGTTACCCAAACTGACAGAAGAACAAATATAAGATTCGACTTTATGATTAAAAATTTGATTAAAAAATTCAAAAACCTTTCTACAAGGAAATGCCAAAAGCAGATGCCTACGAGTGAATTCAACTAAATCCACAGAAGAAATAACACCATTCTTACACACACTTTCTCAGAAAATAGCTGAGGAAACACCTCCCAGCTAATTCAGCGAGGCCAAAATGGAAACATCACAAGAAAAATTACAGAGCAACATCCTCCTTGAACACAGATGCAAAACTCCCTAAGAAAATATTAGCAAAATGAACCCAGCGATATGTAAAAGGAGTAACAGAGCATAACCAAGAGAGGTTCATCATCTAAGCT
This sequence comes from Leopardus geoffroyi, assembly GCF_018350155.1. Classification (NCBI taxonomy): domain Eukaryota; kingdom Metazoa; phylum Chordata; class Mammalia; order Carnivora; family Felidae; genus Leopardus; species Leopardus geoffroyi. The sequence continues at coordinate 114,634,409 of NC_059329.1, read as the reverse complement.
TAGCCGACATCTGAAAATCAATGTAATTCACCACATTAACAGATTAAAGGGGGGAAAAGTGATCATCTCAATTACATGATCGTTCTCATGTACAGGTAGAAACAGTACATGGCAAAATGTTCACATAAACCCTCAGCAAACCAGGACTAGAAGGGGATGTTTTCAACTGGAAAAGGGCGCCTACAGAACTATCTAAATATGAAGATCAAATATCCAGCTGAAAAAGTCTAAACATCTTGCGGGTAAGATGAAGACCCAGGCAGCGATGTTCACTCAGTACTGCCACTCAGCACTGCGTGGATGGTCTCAGCCGGTGCAATGAGGCCAAACAAGAAATGAAAGGTATAAATATTAGAATGGAAAAGAACATCTTGCTTGGGAAATAAGATGGTTGTATATACACAAAGTTCTAGGAACCTGCAAAAAAAGTCTGCTACAGCTGAAAAATAAATTTAGCAACATCACACGATACAAGGTCAATATATAAAAATTCACTTTATTCCGATATACTAAGACCACACAAATGGAAAATGCAAGTTAGAAAACTGTTATTTACAACAGAATCTGTAAAGTTTAGAAATAGATTTAACTAAAGTGTACAGAGCCTCTTGCTACCAAGTGCAAAGCGTTGCTGAGAAAAATTAAACACATAAACAAATGAGAACATCTATCCTCAACCTAGATTAGAAGCCTCGATGCTGTTTGGATGTCAATTTTCCCACCTGAACACAGATTCAGCACAAGCCTATTACGATCCCAGCAGAATGTATTTGTAGAAATTGACAGGGTGATTCTGAAACGTATATGGAAATGTAAAATGGCCTACAATAATGAAATCATTCTTGCAAGAAAAGGAATCAAGTTGGGGGACTCACTAATTTCAAGACTTACTTTAAAGCTATAGTATTCAAGAAACTGTGTTACTAACAACACAAACAGATATTAAAAAAAAAAGAATAAACGTGGTCAATTGGACTTTAACAAAGATGTCAAGGCAATTCTACGGAAAAGGAAAGTCTTTCCAATAAACACTGCTGCAAAAGTAAACAGCTATTAAAAAACAAAAACAAAAATCCTCAACCCCTACCTCACACCACGAACAACAGGCAACTCAGCACGAGCTGAAGACTGAAGTACGAAAGCAGAGTGACCGCACTTCTAACAGAGAGCTCAGGAGGAGTTCTGTACCACACTCAGAGCAGGCAAAAATGACTCAGGACACATGAAGCATTAATGATAAAAGAAAAAGTTGATCACATTTCATCAAAATTTAATTACCCCCCCCCCACCTCCCACCGCCAAACACACGCCTTCCACTCAAAATACCGTTAAGAACAGGCAAACCACAGATTGGGAGAAAACATTCGCAAACATGTATCTGGCAAAAGACTGCTATCCGGACCATACACAGCAGTGCTACAACTCAATAACAAGACAACCCAGGGCTTAAAAAGGGCAAAAGACCAGCACACTTAACAAAGGAAGCTGTCTGAGTAGCAAACACAAAAGAAAGTGCTCGGCATCACTGGTCAGTAGGGAAAGGCACGTTAGATCCATTCCCAACGAGATCCCACCAGGCTGGCTAAAATTAAACACATGAACAACACCAAGGGTCGATATGAAGGCAGAGCAACCACAACTCTGATTCCCTGCTGGTGAGAACAGGACACAGCACAGCTCCTCGAGAAAACAGTCGGCAGTTCATCATAAAGTGAAATGTGTCATCTATGCTATGAACCGGTAAGTCCGTGCCTAAGTGTTTATCCAAGAGAAACAAAACACACCTCTATCTACATAAAGGCACACAGAACGTTCACAGCGGCATTGCTCGCAATAGCCAAACACCGGGAACAACCCCAAAGTCCATCAACAGGAGAACAGATTGATTATGGTAAATGCACATAATGAATACCACTCAGCCACCAAACACATCCACATGCTAAACCTCACGGGCATCGCACTGGGAAAAAAATGCCAGGAAGAAAACATAGGTACCCTACAGTTCCATTTATATGAAGTTCTAGAAACGGTGAAGTTAATCTTTGATGCAAATAAATCAGGATAGCGGTCGCGTCTTGGGAGGGGACGTAGCAGGGAAATGGTGAGAAGTGGCTGGGAAGTACAGGACGGAACCTTCTGGGTTTGAGGGTGTAAGCTACAGGGGTATTCACATCTGTCAAGACTCACTTAACTGTACGCTTAAGACCTGTGCGTGATACTGTCTATAATTTAGACACCAATTTTTTTAAAAACTAAAAATTGTTATCAAGGAAGACAGAAAAAGCATTTTAGTGAAAGCAGTGGGTAAACTTAAAAGAACAAAGACCTGGAGCCACATAGTGAAGAGGCACATGTCAAACCAGAGCCACCCGCACCAAGGTGTCACGGCCCCATCACCAGACTTACAACGTGGAAAGGCTCCTTCCACAGAAAGACCGGCTTACACGCAGGGGAAACGGTATTTGCTTCAGACTCCAACAACAACGCTTTACATCAGAAGGCCATTGTTACAGATGGAATGTTGGCGTCGCCCCCAAATCCCTACACTGAGGCCCTACCTGCTGATGGGATGATGTCTGGACACGCGGCCTCTGGGAGGTGATCAGGGGTAGATGAGATGGTGAGGGTGGGCTCCACGATGGGTTTAGTGCCCTTAGAAGGAGAGAAAGACATCTCCTCCCCCCAGCCTCCCAACACCCAAATCACCCGGGACCTTGATGTCAGACTCCAGAAGCGTGAGACTAAAGGTCTGCTGTCTGAGCCGCCCACCTGTGGTGTTCTGTTCCGGCTGCCGGAGCGAAGACTCAAAGATGCACAAGGTGAGAAAACGTGAGCCAGAGACTTTATATCCATCCATCCAGTCTTTCAACGTTTATTTATTTTTGGGACAGAGAGAGACAGAGCATGAACGAGGGAGGGGCAGAGAGAGAGGGAGACACAGAATCGGAAACAGGCTCCAGGCTCCGAGCCCTCAGCCCAGAGCCTGACGCGGGGCTCGAACTCACGGACCGCGAGATCGTGACCTGGCTGAAGTCGGACGCTTAACCGACTGCGCCACCCAGGCGCCCCTCCATCCAGTCTTTCAAGTGTGAGTTCTCAACTGCGGAGCGTCTGGCAAGATCTGAAGATGTGGGTAGAGGACAGGGCTGCGGCTCCACACCCCACAGCCAACAGGGCCGCCCCTCTGCCCCCCGAGAATCACCCAGCCACACACGTCAACAGTGTGGAGGTAGACGAACCTGGGTGAAGGCTCCAGACAAGCTGCCAACGAGCTCACGCCCCATGGCACCCACGAGGCCTCTCTGCACTTACGTCACTGCTTCTCAAGCGGCTCCCAGACCGGCATCAGCAGCATCACCTGGGAGCCTGCCCGAAATGCCAGTTCTCAGGCCCACGCAGCCCAACCAGCCTGGATGCTCTGCTGTGAAGCCAGCACGTGGGTGTGAACGTGCTCTCTGGGAGACTGGGACGCAAGCGAAGTGCTAACAAGGACGTCCGTGGGGCGGCCCTGTGAGCGCCAAGGGTATTCCATCTTGAGAACCAACACTGAGCCAACAACTGAACAGCAGACATCACTCCAAATCACGGGGTATAGGAGGAAGCGGAGTGGGCAGAAGCTTCTAGCTAATATGACGTTTCTCACTTCTCACGTGAGGGGACCAAAGGGCAACAGCCAAAAGATGATAGGATAGGACTGGAGGCTTTATAAAGTAACTGCTAGAAAAACATCAGTATTTCTAAACAATCTTCTTTTTTACTGTGACAAAATACACATTAAAAAGTACCATATTCGCCGACTCTTAAGCGCGCAGCTCAGGGGCACTGAGCACGTTCACGCCATTGTGTGGCCGTCCCCACCCCCCCGTCTCCAGAACTTTCCATCTTCCCAAACGGAAGCTCTGTCCCCGTGAAACACGGACCCCCAGCCTCTCCCCCAGCCTCGGCGCCCACCGTCCACTCTCTGTCTCCAGGAATCTGGAGACTCCGGGGACCTCGTGTGAGGGGATCACACGTGAGCATCACGTTCCCCGGGTCCATCCACGTGGTGGCAGGTGGCAGAACATCCGTCCTCATCAGGGCCGAGCGACAGTCCAGGGAGCGGACGGACTACGTCCGTCCACTCGTCCGTCGGTGGCCACGGGGTCACTTCCGTGTTTCAGCTGTTGTGAACGTGGGTGTGCAAATACCCACTCGAGTCCCTGCTCTCAGTTCTTTGGGTAAATACCTGGAAGAGGAACTGGGGGTCACACGCTCGTTCCAGATGCGGTATTTGGAGGAACCGCCACGCTGTCCTCCGCGGCAGCTGCACCGGCTCGCGCCGACAGGGCCCAAGGGTCCGTCCTCTGCTTCCTCGGCACACGTGTGGTCCCTGTGTTCTGTGTTCCTCTTGCTGGTGTGGTTGGCATGGGACAGGCACAAGGGTGTGGTATGGCGGAGAAAGGGCCTCGTGGTGTGGGGACACAGGTGGAGGTGAGGCCCTGAACCTGGACCCGAAGGAGCCGTAAGAACTCGTGTGCTCCACACTCACGCCTTTTCTGCCTCTGTCCACTGAAAAGGCCAAGAACACGTAACTGGCTCAGAAGCGGAAAGCACGCCTGACGTCCAGACCGTGGCCTCTGCACGTGCGTGCCCCTGCAGTGGCCAGGTGGGCTCCTGCACACGGACTCCAGGGCCGCACCTTTCTGTCTTGGCAAAGGGCTGCAGCTGAGGTTGGTGGGGTCACTGTCACTGTGACTGTGGACGAGCCTGAAGAGATTCCCTGGCCGAGGATGGGGCAGTTTAAGCGTACAGGACGACAACCCAATGGTCTGAAACGCCAAAGCGTTTAAACCTTTATCTAACGAGACTTTTTACGAAAACACCTGGTTGTTTACCTTCGGAAGTGGCAAAAACACAAATCTGCATGTTGAAAGACAGTCAATAAAAGGGAGGATTGAGTATTTATCCTGCTTCTCAAGCTGCCCAGTTAGTTGAAGAGGAGAAGGTTTTCTTTACGGAAGTATTCCATCTAACCGACCAGGAAGGAGGCAGAGACACAGCCTTTGTGCAACGCCTAACAAAGCAGCGATTCCGGGCGGCCGGTGGTCACGAGGGCCACACACCAGTCACAACAGCCAGAGTGCAAGCCTCCTACTGGAAGCCCACCACCACTGACAGCGAGTCTTGCCCCCACACGAGAAGAACACGACCCAACTAGTGTCTCAGGAGAGCCGACAGCTTACGGGACACACAGAGGAACACGCTAGGCTGGACCACAAGGACGGCTGGGTGACACCACAGGAGAAGCTGCCTGGTTTCATCAGTGTGACCGCAGGGGGGAGAAGAAGGAGCAGCGCCTGTGGACTGAGGACTCGCTGAATAAAGTCTGTGGCCTGGTGAACAGCACTGTGCCAACGCCACCCCCTTACACCCCAGTGGTGTGCAATGTCACCACTCGGGGCTGGCTGAAGTGGACACTGGATTCTCTGTGATGTTTTTGCAATTTTTTGTGAGTTTTTATTTCGAGATATGAAGTTAAAAAAGAGAAACTTATAAAACCTGTCAACCAACCACGATGCATGGACTTTCTTTGAATCCAAACACTAAAAAAACAGTTGTAAGAAACTGGAGAAAACATGAACACAGACCGGATGCTTGACGTTACTACGGATTGCTGCTCTGACATGGTAACGAAGTGTCCTCTGTGCAAGGAAAAGCGGCCCTACCCTTTGTGCGCACACGAAGACGTTTACAGACCAAATGTCACGACATCCAGAATTGGTTTCAGAACAGCTTGGGCAATGGGAGGAAGAAAAGAGAACGGCAAGATTAGGGTCACACTGGATGTAGGTTCAGAAACGGAGCTTCGGACTCATGTGCCTGCTGAAACCTCACCCTTAGCAACACACTCCTATAAAATCCGGCCATGAATCTGGCCCCCAGCCAAGAGACGGGCCTCCCCGTGAACACCTGGTGGCGGCTCCCCTCTTTCCGTGCACTGAGGCTCCCTCGGAACGGCCAGCATGGCCCAGGCGTGGCCGTGCCTGGCCAAGCCCCGGGCAGCAGGGCGTTATAACACGACACACACCGACGTCATGCATGGCCCGCGTACGTGTAAACTGGCACTCTGAGAAGTCAGGTCCACGGCGACGTCCCCGGAAAAACCAACGGCAGCAGCCCACTTCGTCAGGTGGGGAGCAGGGCGGACCGGGGGCACACAGGCGCGTGGCAGGGGTGAGGGCGTTCACCGGGCTCTTCCGGGCATGGTCCACACTCAGCCAGGGGCACCATCAGCTTTCACGACAAACGGAAGTGAGAACCGTGCGGGGCGCATGCGTACTTGGAAAGCAATGTCTGAGTTAGCGCGGCTAGTGGTGACTGCTGTGCCTCCTCCGGAACCGCCAGGCAAGGAGGGAGCCGGCGCTCTGCTGCCGAGACCACGGCCCATTTCCTCACACCCAGGCCCACCTCCGCTCGGCCTGGGTGGGGATGTGCACTCCTCCCAAGCTGCCCCTCTAACCTGCATGGGTGGCAGCTCAAGTCTTGCTCTTCTCGTGTGCAGCCAGGAGCTTCTGGAAACCCACCGTTCCCGACTTGCTCAGGGGCTCTGTGGGTGGTCCTGTGCCGGGGGGCAGGGTGGGACCCCGGCTGCCCTGCCTGGCCCAGTGGTCACGGCGTGGCTGGCCGGGATGTGGCTGCAAACTCAGCAGGACCAGTCAGGAGCAGCTGGCATGCACCCCTAAACACACTGCACCGGGCTTGCCACGGAAGGAGCAGACGAAAACGTAAGGCCAAGGGCTGCCTTTCTCTGCCATCAAACGGCCCGTCACTTTCATACGCTGAAGAAAGCAAGTCTGGGGAGATAAAAGTGATTTCAAACCCCACTCAGTTTTGCTACGTGTGCGCAGACTGAACTTCACAGGCACGTAAGGAGGGAGACGGCGTTACAGAGCAACCATGGGTGGCCAGTCTGAGCACGACCTCTCACCCGGAACGTCCTCAAAACAAAACTTCCAGTTGGGGCGTCCACTCTGGTCAAGGTGGGGTAACGGGGACCGGATTTTACCTGCTGCTTCAAACAACAGGACACTGGATAAAATATGTGACAGCTTTCAAGATCCTGGACACCAGACAACACGGCACAGTGACCCTGGGATGGGAGCAGACAAGGTAAGTCTGCATGCAGGGAGGGGCCCAGCAGACCCTGGGTTGAGGAGTCTCCGCCGGGGGGCTGGGGGCAGGGGACCCACAAGGACAGCGCTGCACAGATCTGCCGAGGGCCCCACTGGCAGGGATGGGTGGGGCGAGCCACCTGGGAAGGTTACAGGGACCATCCTTGGGGCTCATGCAGGGAAAAGGGGCACCCTGGCCAGAGTGGAGAAACGACTCATGGCATCAGATGCGATACTTGAAGACTTCAGCATCAGCGGGAGGAGAACCAGCTCCACGTGAGACCCTGCCAGAATCCCAGCAAACAAAGAACATACATAAGAACTAAAAAGGTTCAATCATTTCCCAACAGAGTCAAGAAACACAGCTCAAGAATAGCTAGAAACATACAAAGACATCCAGCACCAAAAAAGGCAGAGCACATGTCGTCTTGTGTCTAGTTGGAAGCCTTCAAGGAAGGAGGAAAATGCAAGTCATTGTCAAGAGTCAAATAACTGATGGAAAAGGACCCCGAAATGGCCAGATGACAGAATGAGAAAATGTTAGAAGGTTGTCACAACGGAGTCGCGCCTGCTGCAGAAGCTGGAGGAAACACTGAGCACGTCACAGAGAGACAGGGAAGGTTTCTTTTTTTTTTTTTTTTTTAAATATTTCCAACGTTTATTTATTTTTGGGACAGAGAGAGACAGAGCATGAACGGGGGAGGGGCAGAGAGAGAGGGAGACACAGAATCGGAAACAGGCTCCAGGCTCTGAGCCATCAGCCCAGAGCCCGACGCGGGGCTCGAACTCACGGACCGCGAGATCGTGACCTGGCTGAAGTCGGACGCTTAACCGACGGCGCCACCCAGGCGCCCCAAGCCTTGTTTATTTTTGAGAGAGCTAGAGAAAGAGAGTGAGAGAGAGAGAGAGCACGCAAGCTCGAGCAAGCAAGGGAAGGGGCAGAGAGAGGGGGGAAGAATCTCAAGCAGGCTCTGGGCTGTCAGTGCAGAACCGGACGCAAACTGTGAGATCACGACCTGAGCTGAAGTGAAGAGTCGGACGCTTAACCGACTGAGCCACCCAGGCGCCCCGGGAAGGTTTCTTTTAAGATCCCAATTGAATTTCTGGACACAGAAAGGATAACACGGGCGATGACAAGTACTCTGGGTAGGATTAACGGCCAACCGAACACGGCCAGAGCAAAGAAGCAAAGATGCATGAACTTGAAGCTGCGACCACGGAGGCTATCCGAAATGAAACATGGGAAACAGACGATGACCCGAGCAGCGGGCCTCCTGCGAGCCCACGCCGCCCCCTCCCCCCCAGGCAGCTGCTTGCGGACCCCTCTTAAAACACGTGTCTAAGGGCTTGCATCCAGAATGCTTCATCGCCCCCTATGACTCAACACGAACACAGACTCAGTAGAAAACGGGCAAAAGGTCTGAACAGTCGGCACTGAGAAGACCTGGAGGTCATGAGGTCATGAGCAAGCGCGGACCGCAACCGCGAGACCCCGCCTCCCTCCCTCACAAGGGCTCTCTGACCGACACTGCCGATGACGGGCACGCTCCGGGGCTGTCACGCGCGGCTGGCACAAAGACACGTGGCGTGGTGGCTGCAGAACACGGTCTGACAGTTTCTAAAGATGTTGACCGCACGTGTGTCGTACGACCCAGGCGACCCACCGAAGGGAACGCGCGTGTCTGTACAAAGACCTGCACGCGCGTCCAGAGCAGCTTCATCCGTGTCGGCCGACATGTGAAAACAGCCCCCGTGGCCGCCAGCAGGAAAGCGGACCACTAAGCTGGGGCCGGTCGGCACCACGGGGCCCCGCCCGACTGCAGACAGAAGACACCGGATGCACGCGGCGTGCGGGGGCCTCACACTCTGCTGTCAGACTCCCTCCCGTAAACGGCCGGACAATTGGACAATTTCACTAACCCGTGACGACAGAGGCGTGCCAGCGGTCACCTGGAAGGGAGTGGGAAAGAAGTCACGTGGTACCTTTTGGAGGTGACGGGTGGGCTCACTTCCCTGACTGGGGAGAGGGCTCCGAGGCTCGCGCACGCTAACACCCGCAGGGCTGGACCCTCTCAACAGGCGCGGCGTGTGTCGAGAACGGCTCCCGTCACGCGTCCTTGCTCCACCCGTCCCGAGGTCGCCTTAAGTTCCCCCTTCCAGCACGGCCCCTCCGGCATCCTCCCAGCCCCTACCCACACCCGTCCCCACCAGCGTGTCCTCGAGGCTCTATCTACCGTCGGCGGGTCCACCCTGGCCGAAGCCCCCCGTCGCTCTCACTGCGGGACCGTGGTGGTTGACAAGTCTCCCTCCTCCCGCCTGTGCCCGCCCTCAGTCCGTTCCCCTGTCCCGGGATGCTGCCTGCGTGCTCACTCACCGGCACGTCCCGAAGCACCGTGTCGCCCCAGGAAAGGGCTGCTGCGGCAGAAGGGCGTCCGCGGGCCACAGTGCCTGCCCGGGGCCGGGTTTCTCAGGAGAAAAATGCACTGTCCATCTAAAGTAAGCGGACTCCAGCTGAAGGCAGCAGCAGGCCCAGGGCCGGGCAGTGTAAGTGCCCGCGTCTCCTGCTGTGGGTCAAGCGCCGTGACGCGGACCCAGCCCCCCACCCCTGCATCCCGCCGGCCAACAGCTGCTCCCGCCTCCTCCAGGCGCTCTGCCAGGAGCCTGCCTCCTCCTCTCCCACCTCCTGCATGTTGCTTCTGACCCCAGTGCCTTACAGGACTGGAGCGACAGGGCCCTGGCACCCCAAGTGCCCACCACACTGAGCCAACGTCATCCCAGTGTCTCCCGCCACAGCAATCGGACCCCAGCCAGGCCCCTGCGCACGCTTACCGCTCTCTCCTCCGTGGGAGGCCCAGGGCCGGGACAGAACAGTGACTCTGTCTACAAGCATGGCAGACGCCAGGAGGGAGTGAGGGTGCTGGGCGGGTGCCACTCCCCCGACAACACACCGCTGTGGACGGAGCACCCACCCGGCCGGGCTGCACAGAACTGCGTTGTGACTCTACCCCACCCCCACCCCCGAGAACCGCCAGCTCAGGGGGCCAGGCCGTGTGCCACTTCCTCGGCAGTACACTCTGTACTTGGAGCGCACCTGGCACACTGAGGGCACAAAAAGAGTGCTGACAGGTGCGTAGGCCAGCCAGGAGTTAAACGAGGAAGAGAGGACGGAAAAATGTCTTTCTGGAGAAGCCCCGCACACCATCAGGGCTCTGCCGTCTGGCCGCGGAAAACCCCAATCCCCGCCCCCCTGGCACAGAGACACGTGCACACACGTTCTGCCTGCCACCAAACTGAGGCCCCGCAGGCCACCACGGACACCGGTCCTCCACTGGACTGCCACAGGGAGAAGGCCTGACATCCAGCCCTGGGAGAGTCCAGGGGTAAGCGGCGGCCACCGGGGACTCCGTGGATCCCTTAAACTGCAGAGTGACCTGGACAGGAAAGCATGTGCGCTCCTTGCCAATGTGGGGAAGATGGCTTCACCCTTCACCCCCAACTGACCCGCTGGCTCCTGGGCGCATCTGACTTTGAAAAATGAACACCGGTTGGGGCGCCTGGGTGGCTCAGTCGGTTAAGCGGCCGACTCCGGCCCAGGTCACGATCTCACGGTCCGTGAGTTCGAGCCCCGCGTCGGGTTCTATGCTGACAGCTCAGAGCCTGGAGCCTCTTTCGGATTCTGTGTCTCCCTCTCTCTCTGCTGCTCCCCTGTTCATGCTCTGTCTCTCTCTGTCTCAGAAATAAATAAACGTTAAAAAAAAAATTAAAAAAAAAAAAAAAAGAAAAAAGAAAAGTGAACACCGGTAATCCTGCCCTCCTGGCACTCTCTCCAGAAGCCAACAGCTATCACGGGCAGCGGACACGTGGCCAGGCCGAGGGTGCCCTGAGTGCCGAGCAGAGCGTGACGGCATGGTGGCCTTGGGCTTGCTGGGGTCCCCCCGACTCCCCCACACCCGCTATGCAGCCTCAGGCAGAGTGTTGCTCTGGAGAACGGGACCGCCTCTGCAGGGAGCGTGCGGGGCTTACAGGTGGCGTGTGTGTGTTGTGAAAGGGAGAGGCGCCCTGCCCACGCTCACAGGCTCTGCACATCCCTGCCCTTCACTCGACACTCTGGGTGGGACAGGGAGTGAGCTCACCCAGCCCTGAGCACACACGAGCGTCTGACCCCGACAGGCTGTGAGGGAGGGTCCAGACGGGTGAGGTCCGAGGGATGAGGAAAAGAAGGGTCTGTGCAGGGAACAGCACACGCAGACCCCTGGGAAGGAGAGCTCCAGCCACCAGGAGAGCCGTGCAGGGTGGCTAAAGAGACAGGGCAGCGGGGCTGAGATCTGGACTGTGCCTGAGGCGTGTGGGAACCCCTGAAGGATCTGAGTGGGAGAGTGGTGATCAGAAGGCCTAACTTGTGTGGAGAAGGCGGGAGGGCCAGTCTGGGCTGGAGTGGCACGACTGGGCTGGGGTCATGGCGCCAGGACGAGAGAGGCAGAGGCTAACAGGGCTGCACCCGGCTGCCACAGAGTCGCCCAGACGTCCTGGATGAGCACCTGTGCTGGCACCGCCACCACAGGTGACATCTGCTCATCACTGTGCAGAGGCATCAAACCCTCGCCTCGGCCCAATGACCCTGACAGGAGCCCCGTCCCAAAGCTCCCCCAGACGCCGGCCAGCTGGGCAAGGTCCCCAAGCATGAGGGTGCTTGCAGCCAGCAGGGCCTGGACATGGCCCAAAGGTGGGCGAGCCTCACACCACAGTGCAGGACCCATCTCCAGACCACAGGTGCCCCACGTACCTCCTCATACACAGATGATCGCACGGCTGGCTCCAACTCCCAGCCAGGCTGTGGGGCACGGAGCACGCCAGAGCCGCCTCCCCACCGTCCCGCCGCTCTCTGCACCCAGGGGGAGGAGGCAGCGTCTGACGGGCCTGGCCGGTGAGGACCTGGCCAGCATGTAGGAGCCGTTCCTCATAAGCCTCGTGCCTGGAGGGAGCATTTTCTGGAAGAACCCAGAATAGCTGCTGCCGACTTCAGCTCCACAAGAAGGAAGCACCTGCTTACCAGACCTTTTGGACAGGAGGTTCTCCCTCCTTCCTGGTTATCTAAGAACCTTGTAGGAAAGGAGGCGCCTCCCAGGCAGAGACAGGGGCTGGGTATTTCAGAAAACGTTTCTGCCTTGGACCTTGGTTCTATGCCCCCCCAAGAGCCTCTGAGCAGGCAGATCCCAACGTCAAGGGCTGGAGGCATATAGACCAGGGCACAGAAAGGGGCTTGTGAGAAGGTAAACCGTGGGGGCTCATCCCCAGCGTCTCCTGGAGCACCAACTGGCCTAGGCCTGCCAGAAGGAGGGAGCAGAGTTCTGAGAAGAATTGGCCCCTGAGAGCAGCCCCTCTCACGTCCCCTCTGACATCCTCTTCTGGTGCTCCAGACCTGTGACCCTGCCTGCCTTATTGGTAAAGAAGGCATGACACGATGGTCTGTTCAGGGCACACTGGCACCCTCTTTCAGAAGAAAACACAGAACCTTTATAGCACTGAAGAGAAGCTGGAGAGCCCCAAACACCCACAGAGGCCTGGCAGGCAGGAGACAGAATCAGTATTTTTTAATCGATGACAGCTGGCACGATGCCGGCTCCCAGAAGGAGCATCTCCATGCCAAAGCCTTACGGGCAGTGCCCCGTGGGCATGACCTCAACACGTCCTCCTAGCCCAGCGAGGCGACCAGATACTTCCATATCCATTTTACACCCAGGGAAACCAGCAATAAAGAAGATCCACACAAACCCTTTCATTACATCACACACGGCGGATTCTGCGTGCCACGTGCAAACTTCCGATCGAGAGGGCAAAGAAAGCTTTCCAGCAGCTGATCCACCCTCATCTATTGCTTTTCTCTACATAAGACAAGCGTCTGGACTGGCCAGGCTGCACACAGACTCCTCCAGGAGCCACACGCTGCAAAGCAGAGAGTGCGTATCTATCTGCGTATTGTGTGCATGGGTGTGTGTGTTTGCGACTATGTGTATGTGTGTGTGTATGATTATATGTGGGGTGTTTATGTGTATTTGTGTGTTTATGTGGATGTGAGTTGTGTGTGTGTGAGCTGTATGTATGCACGTATGAGTTGTGTGTGTACACGTATATGAGTACATGTGTGTGCACGCACGTGACCTCCAAGCAACTGTGCTCCTTTCTTCCTAAGGCTCTCCCCCCACCCACCCCAGCCCGTGACCCCCGACGCTGCTGGGCCGCGCTGGCCCCTGACCACGCCGAGTGCAGGAGCTCGGGCCCGAGCACAGGGGGCTGCTGTGCTCCTGCTCTCCCTCAATTCTCTCTCCCGACTGGTCACGTGCCGCTCCCTCACCAGTTCCCAGAGATGCCCCCCCATCCGTGGTCGGCACCCCCCCCCCCGTTCCCTCACTCTCTGCTAGCGCACAGCGTCCGGCACGCGGCTTGTTATGTCCCCCGTTGCCACGCCAGGGATTAGCGTCAGGCGTGCAGGGCATCGCCAGACCTGTTAACGGCTGTGTCCCTCACTCAGAACGCGTTGAGGGCCCGCGCACTTGCTGACTTCTCACACGAACTGTTTCATCGACTGTGCCCTCACCTCGGCACCTTCCCGGGGAGCTCTTAACGCAACTTTCAGAGTTCAATGACATGCCACTGGCGCTAGGACATGCTCCTGACAGCCTTCCAGCTGAGGTGAAGGGTCACTACCGCGCTAACTTCATCCAACCTTCGTCTGCTTTCCTGGCACTTCTGTCAAACTGGCACAAGAAGCAATCAAATTTTCAGGATGCTGGATGAGCTCCAATGTCCGGGCAAAGACAAGGGACCTGGTGAACAGGCTCCTGGCTGGAAGGCAGCACCGCCACGCAACAGCTAAAGTGTTTCCACCAGTGATTATCCAGGTCCCAAGAGGGTGCAAAGAACACTTTCGGACCACAGATCCATAAAGCCCAAAGGCACGGCCAGCGAGAGCCGGACATTCCGAGTTTCCAGGGATGTGGGCGCACAGCTGGTGTCAGAACTCCTCTCTCCTCGCTTCCCAGCTTTGCGGCTTGCACACCTGCTGGTCCCAGGAAAGCACACAGAGACAGGTGCTCACGCCCAACCTGGCACCCTGCCCACCTGACCCTGGCCCCCCAGGAGCTCGCATGATACACAGAAAGGGGCCTGCACCGGACTGGAAATTCTTCTAGGAAACAGCAGGAGCAAGACCTCAGTGTGGTACATAAACATGCCATCTGCCGAGGGCATGGCCCGTAGAACATGACGACAGATGAGCGGCACATCATCAAAAGGAAAGAGGGGTGTGTCTCAGAAAAGACAAGCCACAGACTGGAAGAGATATTTGCAAGTCACTTAGTGACACAGGGCTTCCATCCACAACAGATGAAGCACTCTCAAAACTCAACAATAATAAGACAATAAAAAGTGGGCAAGAGCTTTGAAAAGACATGTCCCCAAAGGAGGAAAGGAGGGCTACGAAGCTGTGAGCAGCCGCTCAGCATCAGTCGGCAGGGAAACCACAAGTCAGCACCCCACCCCCCCAGGCTGGTGGGGTCCATGGTGACAACAAGGGCTGAAGAGGACATGGAGAAACCGAGAGCGGCTGGCGGAAAAGGAAGGGGCTGGCGCTTCACGAGAAAGCTGTCCTCTGAGGTCACGCGTGCACCTCCCGTGCGACCCAGAGTGTACTGCGTCTGCAGGAGAGACCAAGACGGGGCCGAGACGGTGCACGGCAGCACCGCTCACAACCACCAACCCCCGGAAGCAACCCGAATGCCCAACCACGGCGGGAGGTTAAGCAAACAGTCTCACGCACGGAAGCCCGTGCATCTGTGCTCTCCCCATACGGGATGTCGTGATGAACTGTTTACTTAAGATGCAGAAACACAAAGATGACACGTGTTTGGGACACCTTGTCTGTACACCGGGCGGTGGCTACAGCATGTTCACCGGCCTTCTCCGTCCCTTTCTGCAAGACAACCACACGGGACGAGTGGCATCGCCCATGCTGTCAAAGATGAAAGGAAGGAAGGGAAGGTCCCACCCACCCAGCTACCCGGGACATATGGAGAGAAGCCACCAGCCCACAGCATCTGCTCCGTCCCCTATGGCTCCTCAGCCCCATCCCCAGCAGCCCCCACCCCCTTCCAGGCCACATCCAGGGGCCCAGCACCCCAAAAGAGCACGCATGGCCAGCTAGAGCCAATGCATCGGGCCCGTCCCCTGGAATGTAAAGAAACCTTCCATTGCAGTGAGGTTGCCACATTAGTGGAAACATCCTGGGAGGGACCTGAGGGATGCCACTTCTGTTATTTGGGACAGCCAATGCCGCAGCGGTCACCACCCACATGGGGTCAGAGAGAGAGAGAATGCTAGAGTCATCCCACAACTAAAACCAGGCTGGAGCCGAGCAGAGAGCACGCAGGGAACCCTCAGCAGCAGCAGGAGTCAGAGGACAGAGACGAGAGAGGAGATGAGGTTTGGGCGGGGAGGTGGCAGCTGACTTCGGTGCAGGTTTTCTGTGGTGACAGCCACTGGAGTGGGGCTGACACAGTCCCCTACGGCCAGAGGTCCCCACACCACTCTGTCTAGGGCTCAGAGGAGAAAGGCACAATCCCGTCCAGTGCGCAGGTGCCCCTGCACACAAGTGGCCAGGACCTGTGACGTGGCTCCGCATGCACCAGCCCAAGAGGCCCAAACTTGGCGCACCCTGAACTGGGGGGAAAGAGCCTTCATATGCTTCCCTGAGACCTTGCTGGGCCAACAGCCTTGTACACACAAGAGGGGAGGGACACAAAAGAACAAGTCACTAGAACCTCTGAGTTCTGGGGCTCGGCGCCCCCACCCCATTCCCCTTGCCTGTGCCACCAGGGGTGACACCTGTGTGCAAGCCCAGTGCTGGCAGACCCCTCAGAACACTGCGACTGCCCTCCAGGTGACTGGACATCATTCTACAGAGGTCGACACCGAGGCAGACAGGGAGAGAAGCCCAGATATGATACTGGAAGTCTGCTCCAGAGCCTTTGTTCTTAAACACCCCACCCCCCAAGAGGGGACGGGCACCTCTAGAAAGGAAAGCAACTTGTTTCCATGCTGGTCCAGAGCTCAATGTCCTGAGCAGAAAGCAGGCCCCGGGCAGCCTGGTCACAAGCAGCCATGCAGCTGACTCAGGAGGCAAGTCGGCTCCAACTTCCCAGGGCGAGCATCTCTGCTTCTCTCTCCGCCCTGGCAGCAGAGGCAGGAACCAGAGAGAGAGAAAGAGAGCCCCAAGCCCACCACTGCACCAGCATGTCACGCCAAACACATCATACCGTTTCCTTTGCACCCTGGCCCAGGGAAAGCAGGAGCAGTAACAGCCCGGCCCCCTTCCGAGGTTCACCCTGGTACTAGCATCCGAGTGGGGGCCAAGTCTGCTATGACAAGGCAAGAATGTAGACACGGGGGTTGGAGGAGAGCTAGGGCTGGGCCCGGGTCCGTGAACAAGCGGGGCCCACCCTGCATTCCTCACACACTTGCCCAGCACCTCTGTGAACCAGGCCGAGGCGGTCAGGGGAGAACCCCTAGGTGGTGGGCGAGGAAGGCCTGCAGGGATGAGGCAGGCGGTCAAGTGCCTTCCTGGAGCCTAGCACCAGAGAAGCCATGGGTCCCAGGGAGCAGGTCTGAGGTCAGGCCGAAAGAGCCGCCTCGATGGGAGAGGAGGCAGGCTGTATGCCACACAGGGCCGGGCGCCAGGATATTAGCACACATGCAGAAAGCAGAGAAATGCACCACCACGCCACCAAAATCGTTCCGTTCCAACTTCAAGTCAAGCCAAACTCCAAACAATGGAAGTGGCTGTTGAAGCCTGCCTAGTCATCCCGCCTGGCCCCCGGCCACCGCTGACCACAGAGGGCAGGGGCGTCCAGGCCACACGGCAGCCCCCTCTGGCCAGTCTTCCCTCCTGACCCACACCACTGGCATCGGCCAAGACAAGCGCCCACTGGCCTGGGCAGAAGCAAGGTGGCCTGCTCGTGGCAGGCTGGCTGAGACTCACTGACTCCACAGCAACCCTTTGTTTAGTGCAGCAAAGCCCATGTGCCCCAGCCCTCCCTTGCCCATCTCGGGGCCCAGGTGAGTGCCAGCCCTGGCAGTTACAAACAAGGGGCGGGTGCACCGGCGCTAACTCCTCCGGGCGAGGTCGTGGTCAGGAAGGCCAGTCTGCTCAAGGCAGGGGACGGGTGACCGCCTCTCTTCAACCCCCCCCCCCCGGCCCCCGCCAGACTTCAGAAGCCCAGCAGGCAAGGAGCCCACAACGCCTAATAGGGCGATGTGGGTCCCGCCAAGCTGCCCCGCCCTCCCCGCTGGTATAAAAGCCTAGGCTGCAAAATTTAGCCCAGACTCAGACCAGGAAGGAGGGGAGCACAGCCCAGTGAGACGCCGCCTGTGCCCAGCCCCTCCCAGTGCCCTTACTTCCTGTATGACCCCACCACGGGCAGATACTTCAGCACAAACACTGGCGAGCTTTCTTTTTCCCCCCAAAACACTGAACTCGAAGCAAGAAACAGCCTTTCATTAGAAAAATGCCAAAGGGAAATAGATGAATGTCTCTATGTCATGGAAGGGTGGAGGGAAGCTTCCAGAGAAGGCTGTACTCCCGAGAGAGGCATAGATCAGGGAGCCCAAGGGGGGTGGAGACAACCTGTCCCCCATAGCACCCCCCCCTCCGGTTGCCCGTTAGTCCGCTCAGCCACGGGACCAGGCTGTCCCTCGCAGCCCCGCGCAATACAGCCCAGGAGCATTGCAGGTCTGGGGAGGGTGCGGGGTGCCAGGAAGCACCGCGCTGGCCCAGCAGCTCCATGCACCAAAGCCAGGAGCACCCGAGTTACCCTGTTAAAAAGGGCATGAGGATCAGAAACCCCCAGAACTCCATCCACATGAGAGCTCTGCCAGCAGCAGGCCTGTGGCTGGGCACCGTCCACTTCGTGCCGTGGCTGTGGGGCCCCGGGAGCCGGTCCCTGGTTGCAGCATTAAGGGAAGGCTGAGGCCATGCTGGCAGAAGGGTCCCGGGTCCCCTCCCCCACACGCTGCTCCCCCACAGCACTTTCCCCTCTAATTGGAAGTGCTGTTTTCTTCTCTGACATGAGGAGGAGGGCAGCAGGTATGGGAGTTCAGCACAGTGTGAAGAAGCCAGAATCTGACATGCCGAGGCCCATACTTCAGATTCCTCGGGGGGGAGGCCCAGAGAAGCCGCGGGGAGCAGACACTCAGCACAGCACTCTGGCCTGGGGACAGAGGGTCCAGACAGGAACCTGGCCTCCCACCCTGGTGCCTCCCGAGCACGGAAACTGCTTGAGGCCTCCATGGCCACCTGCTGGCCCCAGGCCACAGTCCTCAGAGGGCTCCTTCTAAAACCCAGACCTGTTCATCTCACTTCTTAGTTCAAATCTGCCCAGGGTCCCCATTGGCTGGGAAGGCTCATGGGCTCTCAAGGGTCTTGGAGGCCCCACGAGATGTGTGCCCCTGCCCAACGCCCAGCAGGCCAGCCTGGCCCCAGGGACAGAACCTTGTCTTGCTGTGTTCTCAGCCCCAGTAAGCCTCAGATCCTCCCTTGCTCCTACAAGTCTTGGCACAAATGTCACCTGAGACCCTCACCCTCCAAAAAACAGCACCCTGCAGCACCCCCCGCCCCCCCACTCCACTGTGTCTAGGAGTTAAACGGGAGCGGGAACCAGGCCTGTCATTTTCTGCTGCCACCTCAGCAGAAACAGCAACAGCAGCAGCAGCAGCAGCAGCACTGAAATGCTTGTGCTTCTGAACGAACTAACTACTGATGTACAAATCAGAACATGTGCAAATCAGTAAGGAAAACACGACCCCCCTCCCCTCAGAAATATGCAATAAAGGGCAAGAAAAAAAAAACATCCATAAGAGAGAGGAAAAAAAAAAAGACAAATGGTCAATGGTCAATAAACATAAGAAGAGGAGGCCAATTTCCCTAACTCAGAAACAACCCCACTGAAGACAAGACAATTTTTTTCTGCTTCTGATGTTAGGACAAGGACAGCCAGTGCTGGGGAGACTCGTCCACACTCCCTGCCCAAAGACTGCCCCACAAAATGTTCCATAATGCACAACGTGAAGACCCTTTGGGCCAGAAAGTCTACTTTTAGGAATTTATCACAAATACTCAAACTCAGAATGACTTACGAATAAGGACTTAATTGCTTGAAATTAAGATATTGGAAACCGTCTAAGCCTGTATGGGCAGGGGCCTGGTCAACAAGCCGTGGTGTGTCCCCATCAGAGGGGCAGTCTCTGTCCCTGCTGGGCGCACGCTGGCACGGATGGGCCACAGCACTGGGAAGCTGGAAGGGGCCACCCTGAACGCCTGATTGCGGGTGAGATTTGATGTGGATTTCATTTTTTTTTTAAAGTTTATTTATTTTGGGGACAGAGAGAGACAGAGCATGAATGGGGGGACGGTCAGAGAGAGAAGGAGACACAGAATCTGAAATAGGCTCCAGGCTTCGAGCTGTCAGCACAGAGCCCAACACGGGGCTTGAACTCATGGACCACGAGATCATGACCTGAGCCGAAGTCGGACGCTCAACCAACTGAGCCACCCAGGCGCCCCTTCATTTTCTTTATAATTCTATGAATTATTGGAATTTCCCGTACAATCAGAAAGGGGAAGAAACTATTGTAATTTTGGAGAAAGTCAAACATGAAAACACCAAGAAACAAATGCTAATAAAGGGAGGCTTTGTCCCCAGGTCTCCAAATTTTATAATTGGGAAAAAAAAAAAAAAAGTTACTACATACATCCTAACAAAGATTTTTAAAAATTAGGTGCAGCTAAATATTTGGCATTTCCCAAAAAGTGAAATACACAGTGGGCACCCCATGACGATGCCCCTCCTAACCCCTAGGGCACAGGCCACACGGCCACACGAGGACCTCAAAAGCGCTGGAAGGAGCTCTGGCCACAGTGGGAGAGGAGCCGACCGCTGCCACACACACGGTGGGTGACCTCGAGGCCCAGGAAAAGCCTGAGACAGG
This sequence comes from Leopardus geoffroyi, assembly GCF_018350155.1. Taxonomy (NCBI): domain Eukaryota; kingdom Metazoa; phylum Chordata; class Mammalia; order Carnivora; family Felidae; genus Leopardus; species Leopardus geoffroyi. The sequence continues at coordinate 114,614,220 of NC_059329.1, read as the reverse complement.
TGGCAGGCAGGCATGGCTGTGGGAGGGCTAGAGGAGGGAGCCATCCATCTGCAGGGAGAAACACATGAACCCACACCTTTGTCAAAACTCCTCCAACAGCACTGCTGACCTGAGAACTGGGTTGGGGTGGACGCTGTCCCCCCCACCCCACAACGCTGACCACACACACACATACACACACAGCAGCACCGCCCCAGGTCGACCTGGGACCGCTGAGCCGAGGGTGGGGCCCACGGCCAAGAAGACAGGGTGGCCACCAGCGAGCATCCAGGGGACTTCCATTACCGCTTACTTCCCGGTGACAGCGGGGCCTCCACTGTTCCCGCCTCCCTCCCAGAAACTAGGTGATGCGCACGGTGAGGAAGAGGGGACAGGCACTCACGGAGCAATAGCATGTTGACACCACTCACCTAGATTTAGGTTAATGTGGCTTTCTAGACCCTGAAGCCAGGAATTATTAATTCGGAAAATTCGGAGTAGGACAGGGCCCAACCAAGACATGTGACTGGATGGACCCCTGAGAAAGCGCTTTGGTAAAGCGCCCCCCAGGGTCTTCCCCGGGTTTCCTGCCAGTGACCCCGTCCCTCAGCTCTGACCAGGCCTGCTCCCCAGCACTCCACAGGGCTGCCCTCCTCCCCCTTCAGCACCAGGTCTCCTCAGAAAACTTCCTGAAAGGAGGTGCATGAAAGTAATCCTTTCTTGTAGAACTTACGAGAAGAGATTTTTTATTCTAACCTCACATGTGACTGATGGCTCGGCTGATATGAAGTCCGTGTTGGAAATCCTTTTCTGACAGTTCCTTGAAGACTATTTTTTTCTTTTCTGGGCTAGAATTTGTGTTTGGATTCCTTTGGTTTTTGTTTTGCTTTGTTCCTCTCTCTGGAAGTTTTTAGAATCCTTTCTTTATCCCTGGCATCCTGAAATGTTGTGGGAACAGAGGACACTCCCTGTGTGAGGCACTGAGCCCATTCAATGTGAACCCACTGCCTGTGGTTCTGGGAGAATGGTGACTTGGCTTAATAATTCCCTCCTTCTGTTTCCTGCTCTTTCTGGAACTCCTTTGTGGAGTCTGTGCGCTCCCTGCACAGATGCTCGGACACCCTTACTCTTGTGCTCCTGGGGTCGAAACCTGACTTTCTGTTCTACCTGATGGGAAGTACACCCAATCTTATCTCCTATCCTTTGGGCTTTTAATTTGCTCTTACATTTCTAACTTCCACACAGAAGCCCACTCCCCCTCCTTCAGGCATCGGGGCCAAGTGCACGGGGTTGCAGGCAGGCGGCCCCGGGCTCCGCATCCCACCTACCAACTGAGGCCCACGCCCACTTGTCTCCGTGTATGAGAGGTGAGTGGTGAGGCATCTGAACCGGGCCACAGAGCATCCTGCCTGGTGCGGGCCCCACGCCCATCACTCGGTCCCACACGGGGCCCAGGGTCTCTGGCTCACCAATGAGCCGCTGGAAATGTCAGTTCTACTCATCTGCTGGCGCACTTCCCACCCAGCTCAAGCCCACTCACAGAGGAGGATCCTGCCCCACCAGGATGGAGCTTGACTGCAGGGCTGGCCAGCCTTAGAGGAAATGCGTCCTGACAGCCCCTGCCCCTTCCTGTGCAGCCCAGCCCCGGCCCTACTTCCTAGCCAGCATTTCAGGATCACCTGTCCCTTTGTCCCCTATCCCCAAAGAGTCAGAAAGCCATGCACTTGATCCAACCTTGAGGGTCAGTGGATTGTACCCGAAGGCCATGGGCGATAGACCCGAGCCCCAGCCGTGGCCCAAGGCTTCCAAACACACACCACTGTCTCTATGGAGGTGTGCTCAGAGACCAAAGACAAAGCACAAATCTGTCAAACGTGTTGGACTCTCATCCCAGAGCCTGGCTGAGGCTGCTAACTCAGGCTCATGTCTGCACGGCAGGGGTGTGGCAGGCAAGGGAAGGCGCATGCATGTCTGCTCAGAAAAGGGGGTCCCCTCCCCTCCAACTAGCTTCAGCTGCCACTACCCACGTCCCAACCCTACTGGAACCCTGAAACCACTAGGAGAAGGCTCGCGTGACTTGGAGAGGTCCCCATGCCATCTCCCTGTTGCAGCCTCAGGCAAAGTCCCTGATCCTGACAGTCACCTGGCCCCTGGCCCTCGGCCCTCGTGGTGAGGAATGGGCACAAGTGGACAGCAGGCTTTCACTAGGGTTACTATCTTCGTGAGCAACCCTGAAAAGCAAATACTTAACGCAAGGTCAACCAAGCGGCAAAATGCAGACACCTCCTCTTGGTGCCCCCTTGGGAAGCTGCTCAAACACTGGCACCTATTTATTATGAGCCAGACACGGCCACTCGTGTTCACCGGGGACAAACACACACCTGCTCTCCAGAGCTCAGAGCTTAGCAGGGAACCCAATACAGGCGCCAAATGGACATGTTCCCCCCAAGACCCCCACCCTGACAGATGCTACAAGGCAGGGGATGGTCGCGGGCTGCCTAGAGTCTTCCAAACAAAATTCAGGGGCAGGTGAGGGACGGGGGGTGGGGGCAGCACTAAAACAAATGAGACCAAAAGTGGACCAGTGATGACAATAACCCAGCAGACAGTCCCAGACTGAGACGCTAAGGCCACCCGGCACTGGCAGACGTGAGAGTGCGTGGCATTTCCGTGGCTGTGGGGGAGGAGCAGCCAGAGCAGGCAAGCCAGCCTGGCAGGGCGTCCTGCTGGTGGTGGCACGCCCTGAGGCCTCCCGTCCTGGGGACACGGCGTACACTTCGTAGGCAGGCCGGCTGTTCCACAGGGCCACCTCCACCAGGCGTCTGGTCGGCAGGACGCTGAGCCGGCGCACACCCAGCAGGACCCCTCAGGGTCCTGGCAGCCACAGCATGTGGGGCAGCAGGGCAAGGACCAGTAGCATACACAAACACACACGCAGGCTCCACAGCAGCCCTCTCCGGCACGCACTCATTTTCCGGGTGATCATCCAGCCCCAGAATCTCCATTCCGCTGTCCAGCCTACTTGCGTGGTCACCTGCGCCCTCTGGTGGACACAGGCTCCTTCTGCTCATAGCAGCTCCTTCGAACCCTCCTCCTGCCGGGAGACCAGGTAAGTCCCCCTCCACGTTAAGTCCCACCGCAGGCCGCACGGTCTGCACTGGCTGTCTCCACTTCACCTGCCTCCTCAGCTCAGAACCGTGGCAGGTGTACAGCTCAAGCCTGTGTCGGGAGGTCTGATCTGAAGGCAGTGGTCGAGGTGGGGTCAGCCTGCTTCTTGGGGAGCACCCAAGCGTACCCCAGAGGCTTTAGTGAGCAGGCTCGGTGGGCTCCAGACTAGAAAGCAGGCACATCGATCCCCGGGCGGCATGGTCCCCAGACTCAGGACCCCGGCAGCCGCTCGACCTCTCTGGGCCTTCTTTTCCAGTCTATAAAGTGGGAATGCTGGCCTCCAGTCCAGTCCAGTCCAGTCCAGTGTATCCTGAGCAAGCAGACGCAGCCTCGTGTGGTGTCTGACCCCAGCTCCCAGATGTCCCTGGGTATAAGAGAGCTGGCCGCCAGAGAGGAGGGTGCCTGGGCCTCTGAACTTACAATGTGAGGAGTGGTCTTTAAAACTAACAGAACTGAGGTGATAAGGGAAAGGGCCACCTCTGGCAGCTGTGGAATCTTGAAACTTGAATCTTGCTGTCATGCAGTGTGCAGCGCTATGCAAACAGAAGGCACCAAGCACTAGCTGCTTCCAGGGTCTTGCTCCCTCTGACTCGATGCTCCCCTCCAGTCACCTGGAGGGAAGCACCTCTGCATGGTGAACACAGGTAAAGGAATAAATAGAATAAATCTCTTTTTTGGTAGTGACCACACCAATCAACACAGCATTCTGAGACTAGAATGAGCAATCCAGAGGAAAACTTAGAAAGGTAATAAAGACATAAAAATAGGCTCGGCCCCACTAACAAAGAAACACAGAGGACAGTGGGACTGTGTTCCACCAGACTGGCAACCTCTGACCAGAGCAGGCCTCTGGCCACCCAGCAGGCAGGAGGGCACAGGAAGAATGTGACAGTGTATCATCAAGGGAAGGGACAGCAGTGATTCCCTTGGTAAAAAAAAAAAAAAGAAAAATAAGTAGCAAGGACAGATGGGCCAAGACGGTCCCTGTGAGACTGTCCCTGTGACGCTGTTTATAATTACCACTATAACCACTCTCGCCACCACCCACGATGGCAACAACAGCCGACCCGAGACAAACACGTCACAGTCACACGAGCCGGGGGCGGGGGGAAGAGGTCCATAGCAGGTTTAAGCAAAGTCCAGAATACAGTCGCCCCACTTTTGTTTCAAACAGACGAGAACGGGAGAGAATACTCTGTATCTCCAGATCGAGGGGTTCGTATGACCCTAAGAGGGAAGTGGACGGGGGAGGGGAGGGATGGGGGGGGGGTGTGATCTTCCCTCTCTTCTGCCAGAAGGTGGAGCCTGTGTGGCTCTACCTTGAGTCTCCTTATGGAAGAAAGAACACTGCACGAAACAAAGCTCACAGAAGAGCATCCAGACGACCTTCTATGAGGCGGGCAGGGCACGAACACCTCTCGAGGCTTATTCTCTTGTGCGGTCCTCCGTGTCACGAGAAAAAAATGCCAAGAAATGCAAGGAGATGGGAGACAGAGCAAAGTGGCCAGCACGGAGGCCGACCCAACAAGCCCCACTATCTTGTGCCCTTCACAGCCAAGCTCCTGAAAATCGCTCCCTGGCTCCACCTCCTTACCTTCTCTGAGGTTGACACTGGCCCGCGCCTGCCCCCCTGCCCCCCACCCATACACCAAAACCGCTCTGGCTAAGGTCACCCTCAGTCCCATACCCTTCGGTCCAGGCCGGTGAGCGCAGGGCACCTGTCCACCTGCCGCAGCTGCCCACGCTGGCCTCCCTGCGGACTCCGTGCTCCCCACAGCTCCTCCCAACCTGGGGCCCAGCTCCTCGGAGCCCAGCCTTGCACCTGCCCTTCTCTCTTGGCCCTCCCTTCCTCTCCCTCGGCCCAGGCTCGGCCAGGCCCGTCTGCATACTCACAGCCCCCCGGCACCTCTGCTCCACCAGGCAGAGGGCACCATTGTTCATCAAACTCGCCATGCCCTGAAACACAACCAGGACATGGACGCCTGCGTCTCAGTAACAGAGCTGCCCCCTGCCCACTCATGTCCACACAGGGCCGGGCCACCATCTCCCTCTGCAACCCAAAGTCCACCACCAATTCCCTCACCTAGTTCTCAAACCCACCAGAGGACCCTGGAACAGAGCCTGGCATGGCTGGGTCAGGCTGAACTCCAGCACCGAGACTTCCTAGTGACTCAGGCACTGTCCCACCCCCTCTGTGCCTGTCTTTATCGCCTCTAAAATGGGGTCACCAGGAGTAGGAGAACCCCCGAAGGCATGAGCTGAGGAAGGAGGGAACAAGTGTGCCTGCCACCCTGTCCTCTCCACCTCCACCAGGCACTGCCACCTGCTGGGACCCTGACAGGCGTCCTAACTGGCCTCCTTCACGGGGTCCTGGCAACATCCCCCTCTCCATGCAACACCCAGAGGGGTCGTGGCAAAACACAACCAGGCCACGCTAAGCCCCTCTAAAGGCTTCCTGATGTGCTTAAAACACACCTCAAGTCTGTGAGGCCGCCTGAAGCCTGTCCCTCTGGCCTCACGGGATGTGCTCACTCGTGCCCTTCTTGCCCGCCTCGCCCCAGGCCTCATGCATCCTACAGAACTTGTCTCCCCTGGTGCCTAAGCTTCCCTGGCTTAAGCATGCCTCCTCAGGACCCTCTGGCAGCCAGTGCACCAGAGAGACCCCGCCCACCATGGGGATGGGGAGGCCCCGTCCACAGTGGGGTCTCACCTGGTACCAGCTACAGCTGGGATAGAGCCCTGGCCCCGGGGGCCCTGATGAGATGGCCTCTCACCTTCCACTCACAATGCACATGAGCAACGTCTGCCTCCCCCCCCCCCCCCGTGGGAGTGCCAAGGGCGGGTCAGCCGGCAAGACTCGACGCCGAGTCCCAGCCCTGGCATACAGGGCTCACACAGACCAGTGGCCCCGGCAGTGAAGAGAGGACGCTGCCAGGCCGGCCACCCACAGGCTGATGTGCTGCAGTAGTGAGCCTGGGCAGGGTCGTGGTTCGCTCAGCCCACACTGTAGCAGGCAAACAGACGCCGCGCCTGGCCTGCTCTGGTGTCAGGAACGTGGCAAAGTCAGTTACGTGACATTACGCTACACCGTGCAGCCCAAACCCCTGCCTCCGGGACACTGTCGTTTGTTTCCAAGGATGGAGACAAGCCACAGAGAACTCAGGTACTTTCATCGAGACCTGAGTGATGCAAAGGGACAGCCAAGCAAAGGTATTGAGGAAACAGCAAGTGCAAAGATCGTGGGACACAAAGGAGCCCGCCATGCAGACAGGCAGGAGGCCGGCAGGCTGCAGCTGGGCCCCGTGGGGCACAAGCTCACGTGGGAGTCCAGTGCAGTGGAAACCCACTGGGGCCCTAGGGGCGGAGTGACACGGCTGACGTGCTGCCGCTAGAGGCAGAGAAGCAGCAGGGCACCAGCTGGGATGCCATGGAGGCGGCCCGGGAGTAAGAAGCCGGGGTGCCCACAAGGCTCATGTGCATGGCCAGAACCCAGTAGGTTTGGGGTGTGCTTGACGGCGGAGCTGACCTCCCAGGGCCTGAAGGAGACAAAGGAACCAGAGACGCGTGGCTGTGGTAGAGCCAGCCAATGAGCCGGACCCACTAAGAGAAGGGCCAGAGGGGAAAGAAGGAGCAACCAGGGAAACTCTGAGACACAGGGAGTCTGAACTGAAGACATGCCACGTGGGTAGAGACAGGGGTGGAGACACAGGTGGGCAGCAGGCACAGGACGGGAACTCAGGATGTGTGGGAGGTGGCGGCAAGCTGGGTCCAGCAGGGGCACGGGCACAGCCAGATTAGAGTCCAAGGCTCACAGTCATGGGAAGAGAGGGGGCCTGCAAAAGTCCTCCAAAGGACTCCCAAGAGCCCACAGCGACACTTCTAGAAATAATCCCCCAGCAATTCGCCGCGGAACGCTTAGCAGAAACAGGGAGGAGCCCGACGCTTCTGTTCTCAGACAGCTCTGAGAGTAACACCTACGCCTCACTGGAAGGTCGTCCACCAGAGCGGAAATGAGAATCGCTCCCATCCAACCCTTCCTGCCGCCTGGCCCCTGCACACAGCGCCGGAGCGGAGGCCTGGGGCTGTGCCCCGCTGCCCAGAGGCCTTCCCAGCAAGGCGGCTGCAGCCTCAGCACACCCGAGAAGAAGGAGAGCTCCCACCACTGCACAAAAAGATGTGGCCCTGGCGCCGCAGCCCCTGCTGCTGCCTGCGGGGACTTCTCTGCCCCGAGGGCCAGACGCGCAGGCAGCGAGTGGCCCTCAGCTTCCAGGCAGGCACCGCACGCGGTCAGCAGAAAGGCTTGGCCGGAGGAAGGGTGCCGGGCAAGACTGTCCCACTTGGGAAAAGCCTTCGCTCGTTCATTTAAACTTGGTGTTCGTGGTATAGAATCACACCTGCCAGACAACCTGGGGGCCTCATCTTCTCAAAGGAGTCTTAATTCTGACTCGTCACTCTGTTGCCTTGAGCAGAGGAAAGGAAAGGCAGTACGTGCCGGGCCTACTGAGGTTCCTGGCTGGTGAGCTGCAGCCAGGCCCTGGGAAGGGGCGCAGAGGGCAAGGGACAGAGACAGCAGGGGACACGGGGACCCACATCTGCCCTCTGCCACCAGGGACTTCGGCGAAAAGCCCAGGTCCTGGTGTTTCAAGAGCCAGGGACCCCGGCCCAGGGGTGGGGCCGTGCTTGCTTTAGGACCACTCCCCTGCCCCAGAGGGGTGGGGAACCTCGGCCCACCCCAACCAGCTGCATGGCACCTCTCCCAAGAGGAGGCGCCCACCCCGTATGGCAGGTGCACAGCCCCCACACCACGTGCATGCAAACAACGCACGCCCTGCGTGGCGAGACATGAGGGCCTGTGCAGGAGCTCTGGCCAGTGCTCACCCTCCACTCACAGGATCGTCCCCGTCATCCGTCTCCTCCTTTAAAGTACAACATCCTCTCAAACAACTCTGACTGTAAGCCTGGATTTTGTCCCATTTTAAACAGATCTCCTTACATGTGTGATTTTTCTTCTTATTTCAAAATGGAAACTATCCTGGACATACAGTTTCTCAAACTACAGGCCGGACCCACTAATATGGCTTATAAAACCGGCCAGGTGGGGCAGACCTTTTTTAACAAAATAAAAAAAGAAGTGGCCCAGAACAGAAATGATCGGTGTAGGGCACGTGCACCAGACCAGTGTGTTTCTGTTAAACATAAAGACCACACACACGTGTGCACACACACCACATATACACAGACTTGCACGGTGCATTATTCTAAGTCACATTACAAAATGAATTAATTTCATGATCACAAAGTTTCGGAAGACTGTTCTGGAACAAATCGTGGCCATATCTGGCCTATTATCTGGGACGACCTGTGTGGACACAGGGCCTTGGAAAGTGCACCCATTGAGATGTGTCTACTGGAAGGTCCTACCTACCAACAGGGGCACAAATTCACACATTACACATTCTGGAAACAACTGAAACATCCTCTCTGCTGAAGAGTCTGTTCCAGGGGGAAAGAGCTACAAACACACGTGGGTCTGCAACAGTCCTAAGGAGAAGGATTGCTGGGTTGACAAAAACAAAACCACGCTCGCAAAGAGAATCAACGGAGAATGCTTTCCAAATGCAACGTAGTTAAGTGTGTTCACTGCGTCAGTGTTTTTACGAGCTAGCCATAAACTTTAAGTGAGGTCTGCTATTTTTGGAGCTGCTTTTCAGATTCTGTTCCAGACAGTTATTCAAAATGTCACTTAATAGAAGTTCTTCCAAAATATCTCTTACAGAACGGACACCCCAACACCCCCAAACTCCTAGCCAGCTCTGCAGTCAAAGTGCCTGCGAGTTTCCTTCCTGCTTCCGCCACGGCCCTCCAACATCACGAAAGGGCAGCGTTCCCCACCCCCTGGGACGCTCCCGATCCAAGGGGCTGTGGTGGTTAAGAGAAGCCACACTGATGGGGAGCCTTGAAGCTCCAGCATCACGTGCTCAGGGACTGGGCACCACCCAAGGCCCAGACACCTTCCTCCCATGTCCCCACTCCCTGAGTGGTTCTTAAGAAGCACAACTCTCTTTCATTCAGGTGGCCTCAGCTCAGCAAGAGTCTGCGATCCGCCACTCTGCACTTTAGCACTAGCAGCCCTTTCTGCCCTGAGCCCAGCACCCAGCTCCTGGCCTCTCGGATCTGAACCCCTTCTGATAACCGAATCTGGCCCCTGACCCAGGTGAGCCTGCTGGAGTCTTTCCCCAACACAGATTGATTGGAAATCCTGGTGGCCCAAACCTAGGGCCCCTCCATCAAGTTAGAAAGCTTTGTCACCAATGGCTGTACCAAGCAGAGCAAGAGGGGGGTAACTAGACCACTGTTCGTGCAGAGAAAGGAAGAAGCTGAGAAGCGAGGGGTGAGCCAAAACCCAAAAGTAGGGCAGCAAGGGGACACCCAGTCAGGGCTCCATAAGGGCAAGGGGCCCTCCCACAATGCCTCTATGGGACAGAGAAGGACCCTGCCTTCCTGCTGTCCTCAGCTTATGCAGAAACAAAGGAGGAATACCACAGGGCAGACATACGATGGCTCGTTCTGCACATTTCATTGTATAATTTAACAAGTGACTGGCTGAGCATATTATGACCGATGGTTATCCTGCCACACCCAGGAGACAGGCACTCAGAGTCCACTCCTCGCTCCTGGGAGCAATGGCACCGGATCCTCCTCCCCAGAGGCAGGCCCGGGCCCAGGGGGTAGTGACGAGGCCGTGAGCCCTCGGGCACGGCGCACCACCACGCAGCCCCCTGGACTGGGGTTAAGGCAGGGCAGCCCACTCAACCTTACCGAGGAGGGGGGCGAACCAGCGATCAGCCGTGAGCAGGCTGCTAGTGGGCACAGCCAGCAGGCCAGCCGTCTGGACTGTCATCACACGATGGGGCGACACTGTGCCACAGGAGGAAGCAAGGGGAGGCAAACTGGCCTCCCTGAACGGCAGCGAGTCGGTCTACCGGCGACCACAGGTGCCCCTGGGAAGCGAGGCAGGCCTGGGGCACACAGAACCTGACGCGGCACGGTCTGATGGTGCAGAGACATCTAGCAAACACTAACGACGGCTCCTTCCCAAGTTGGAGCCTGGGCAGAGGACAGGAGACACAGCTCGGACAGAGGCAGGGAGGAGGCTGATGCAACCCTCTGAAGACAACAGGAGAGGGCCACCTAGCGCACAAAACTACAAAGACGTTTTAGGTGCTCCCCCGCTCTCCCCACCGAAAACAGAATAAAATAAAATCCAACCAAAAAATAAAACTCGTTTTACTTAATTAGAAAGAGACTGACAGAAAAGGGTGATGGGTGAATCTGACTTGGTCACTGAAGGACCGACCGAAAAGCCCAGGACTACAAGTACCCTCCATGCAATAAACACCCGCCAAAGGGGCCCACCCCTCAAGATAAAAACCATAACCCACAATTTCAAAATTGTTTTAACCATGAGGAAAATACAAGAAGCCATGAGAGGACCGTGATGCCACATCAGAATCAGAAACACTCAGAGCACGTGACAAAAGAACCTGACCTCACAGAACCAGTCCGTAGCGTTCCCTCCAGAGAGAATGGCACACGAGTGCCTGGTGCGCCCGGATGGGAGGACTGAGCAGCTTGGGGGGGGGGGGGGGGCGGAGGCAGACCCAAGGAGCTCGGGGCCGCGCCCGGCCCAAACTCTGTCGGGGGGCGAGGCTCATCCTGCCGTTATATTCCGAGAGTCTTGCGTACGGATAGGGGATGAATCAAAAGGGAAACTATGCTGGTTAAGGTTGAGAATCTTGATTTCCAGCACAGTGGGAGATGGCTATAAAACGGATTCAATTAATTAAAAGCCCGAGGCCCACACGGAATGGGAAGGGTGAGCATGACTCCGCAGCACCTTTGTCCGTCCACGCGTGGTCTGTTCACCAAAAAGGCCTAGAGACTGTGCTCAACTCAAGGCAACAGGGTCAACCCTGGCACCCGGAACATGGTCTTGGAAAAGCATTTCCCACCACAAGAAACCAGGGGTTCTTAGGGAACAGGCAGCTTCCAGGTCTGGACCTTGCTATCACAGCAGAGGAGCGACACTATCCAAGGTCACTAGAGCCCGGGTCATCAGAACTCAGACCCAGCCTGAATGAGCTCCCAGGGGCGAGAGACAGGACGATATGACCACTGCTGAGGAGAACAACCACAAGAGACTCAAAGACTAAGACTGTTTTAATCTATGAGTTCTTCTTGAAACATGTATATTTTAAACCCTCCTGGTCACTTTGAGAAGATGTCAGGGTATCAACTCCTTAATTGTGAGAGCTGGTAAAAAGAGGGAAAAAATCAAGCATTTATCCTGAATTTCCTACATTGACTCGGGGTATCTTGGGGGAACCAAGCAGTTGACAGGTCTTTGGTCAGAGTGCTGCACTCCAGGCTGCCCTGACACTGGCATGTGGCCTTCAGCAACGTGTCCACACACCCAGGAAGGCGAGGCTTGCACCTGCTCTCTCCCTCTCACCCAACAAGGAGAAATGAGGCACCAAGTAAATGACAGTATGTGCTCAACTCCAACTTCCGTGGCCAGTGGGGACCACACGAAAGCTGTGAGCTCTGAAAGGGGTGGGGGGGGGCGGTTTTCTGGCCAGCACAAAGACAGACTTGTGATGCCAGATGTGTTCCGAATCACACTCCTTCCCTGCCCATGGTCACCACCAGAACCTATCAGCCTTTGTGGACGGAGACCAGGCGCCGTGCCAGGATGGCCCGGGAAGACATCCCCTCTGCCGGGCCAGCACCAGGGAGGAGGAGGTGGTCAGCAGCCAGACAGGGCCTTGTCCAGCCACTCCAATGGGGCTCAGGTCTTTTTCCCTCCCCCCCCCCGGCATCGTGACCTTGGGGCCGTGTCTCCAGTCACCTGGGGTGGATGAGCGAGCTAGAGGCAGCAAGGCCAAAGTGCCTCACTACAAACCACAGCTCCCTACACCAAGTGGCTGCTTTGATGCCCCCGATTCCACCCTCTCAAACACCACTGCAGTGGACTGGATGGCTTACTCCCACCCACACAGGAGGCACAAAGAAAGCAGCCTCAGGACTCTCTCACTGACGCCAGCCCCAGGAGCCCTGTGTCCTTGCGGGAGTCCCTCTAAGACCGAGATGGCCAGGCCTGTCCTCTCTGGGGTGCCGGCAAGAGGCTGGGCAAAGGCAGTGGAGGAGGCTGAGATGGCCCTGCCACAGGGGCTCTCTGCACCCACCGAACACACATCACCGGGCACCTGCCCAGGCCAGCCCCGGAGACCCCAGGACACAGCACCCAAGGATTCACTGCCCTGCCTCCAAGGGGATGGTCAGCGAAGTAGAGCCAACAGAAAGGAACAGAGGCTGGAGAGAACTCCGCACACCGAGGGACCGGGGCAAGAGACTGGGGCTGGGACCTGGCACATTTCTGTCCCGGGCAGCATCTGCCACCTCGGTGGAGAAGTGAAAAGTCAGGCTGTGGCACTGACTGAGAGGCTGCACCAGGAGAGGGGAGAGGCGACTGGTAGGGCCCAGCTAGAGTTCCGGAACCTGCCGGGGGACACCGCAGGGATTAGCATGGGCCTCGTGACAAAAGAGCAGATCTGTTTTACCAAGGTATGCCAGAGCCCAGGTTCACCTGAGGTCGTGCTGGAAAAGGAAGCTAGCTCACTGGAGCACAGACAGGCTCTAGAAAATACCAACCAACTCCTTCCACAGACTTTGCTCTCCGCAGATGGGGCATCTCCCACCTCACAATTGGGGGGGGTGTCACCAACACAAAAGCAAGAACGATGGCTGCAGATGAGGAGCAGAGAAGACCTGACGTTCTTTCCGAGAAGCTGGACACAAAATTCTACAAAATACAACAAATGTACGCATTTGGGGAACACTGACTGCTTTGTGTCTTACTCTGCCTCTAACCTGTCAGTCGCCAGACTTCCCCACATGTCCCATCCATTCTGTTTTCTCTGCCGCCAGGGAAGGGCTGCTCTCCGTGGCCTTGGGAGCTGGAGGGCAGACATGCGCCTCCACGGAAGTCGGGCTTCTGGAGGGCACACCAGCCCGGCGACCCCTGGAGACCTGGCCCTCCAGGCTCCACCCCTGCCCTGCCTCTGCTGCATGGGCCTCAGAAGCTGGCAAGCCCGATGTTCTGTTTCCTACCCTGATACCACATCGTCCTCACCTCTGCCTTCTCCCTTCCCTGTGGCTTTCATCCAGTGACTTCGGATCCTATTTCTAAGCTATACAGAGCAGGGCAGAGGCAGCGGACTCCTTCACTGCGTCTTCTAGTGCAGTGCAGCCGAGCACCTTCCCACAAAAATATGTTCTGTCCTATTTTGGGTTAAAGGGGCAGGTCACTCGCAAACCGTTAAGAAAAAAATATATACGTGGGGGGAGGAGAGAATGACAGAGCAAACATGAGAAGTTTAACGCTAGGGAATGTGGGTGGAGTATACAGGAATTACTGAAACTATTTTCTGCAACTCCTCTAACTTTGAAATTACTGCAAATAAAAAGTAAACAGTATTGGGGGTGGGGTGGGGGGAGGGTGGTAGGGGGAGCAGATCACTTCCAAAGGAGAAGAGTTTACCTGACAGGTGGCTTCTAGAAGCCAGAAGCCAGTGGCCAGACACCTAAACGGGCTGAAAGAAAGCCGAGCAAAACTGCTCTGTGCAGTGAGAACACAAGGCAAATTGGAGGCATTTTCAGGCCAACAAAGATGGGGAGCCACCCACCCATGTACCAACACTGAAGAAAGCAGATGAAAAGGACGTCTTTCAGGCAGAAAAGAACCAGCTGTGGAAGGAAGTCAAACGCCAGGAGGACTAAGGCACAAAGAGAACAGCAAATCCCGACATGGGATGGAAAGAAAGTGTGCACGTAAACAAACGCCAAGCGTATAAAACACTGCTGACGCCGGGAGTTAACACGTGCTGCATGAAGAGCCACGTCAGCAGCATGCAGAAGCCCCCGTGGAGGGCAACTGCATGCGGGCCTGAGGTCTGGGCGCTGCAGGGAGGCGGAGAGGGCGACTCGCAGCATCAGACGCTGGTAAGCTCTGGTTCTGTGCCACAAGACACCTCTGAAAGAAAGGGACGCGAGTGTACAGCTTCCAAAGCAGTGGGGGTTAGGAGGAAGGAGGGTTTAAAAGAGTAGTAACAAACACATTCAAAGAAAGGCGGACAGGCAGTGCTGGCAGGTCTGACCTACACGACCCGGCCACCACCGCAAGCATCGAGGGCAAACGGGCTAAAAAGAAAGATGGTTCATGCGCAGCCTGGTTACGTGACAGTCGCCAGAGCCGTGGGGACTGCAGCATGCAGCCCAGAGCCCCGGGGTGGCCCACTTCTGCCTCTGTCCGGGGGCCAGGTGTGCCCCCCTCCTCCGCGAGTCTCCGGCCTGTTTCTTGCTATTCCACGAGGTCTGGCTGTGCCCCTTCCGTCAGGGACGTGTGCCGCACTTCCCCAGGGTACTGGCCTTTTCACTCTTCGAGGGGTATCCTTTGGTGAACAGAGTGCCTTAGGTTCAGCGTAAACCAAATTCTCTTCCCCCTCGTGATCTGCACTTCCTGGTCCTGTTCTGGAAAACCGTTATGCACCCAAATGCCAAGAATAGCATCTTCTGTGTTATCTTCTAGAACAGCACTGTCCAAGAGAAACATATCACAGGCCACAAATGCCAGCCACGTCTGAAATTTCAGATTTTCTAGGAGCCACCACAAAGGGTAAAGGGAAACAGGTGAAATTAATTTTAATATATTTTGTTTAGCCCAGAGGATCATCATTTCAATATGCAATAGACACAAAAACCACACTTCACATTATTTTTTTTCAAAATCTAGGTGTTGTGCACTTCAGCACAGCTGAAGCTCTCGGTGAGCACGTGAGGCTCTCCAAGTTTTAGACCCACATTCTTCCCGGCTCAACTCCTTTGTATGCTGTCAAGTATGGACCAAGATTTCCTTTTTTTTTTTTTTTTTTTTTTAACACACGGACACCCAGTTGACCCGGCGTGCATTACTAAAAGACTCTCTGGACCTTCTCTTTCTTCTGTCTTGATTAGCCTTGCCAGAGATTTTCACTTTATCCATATGTTCAATGCATCAAACTCCGGCCCTGATGACTCCGCTGGAGATCCAGTCTGTGCCGCGGCCTTCCTTCCCTCCGTTGCCTCCTCTGGGCTTGGATGCCACTCCTTGGGTGATTCCTTCATGTGTGATCCGTGCATCCAAGGCTCTGAACTACTCTCCCGTCTCGCTGCAGCGCACAGGTGTTGACAGGTGGGGTTCTGTTATCTTCCAGCTAATAATATTTCCTAATTTCCATTCTGAATCGTTATCTGTCCCACTGGTTACTTAGAAGTGTGTCTCCTAATTTTTAAATAGAGGGAGTTAGCTTCCCTTTGTTGCTGACGTCTGATTGGATTCCACTTAGGCCAAGGATACACCGGATGGCTGCAGTTGGCGGAAATCCGTCGAGGTTTCAGTTTGTGAATGTTCAATGAGGGCTTAAAGAGGGTGTGTGGCCCCCCCCCCCGTTGTTGGGTTCACTATTCTCTATATTGGCTCAAATGTGTGAGTCGTGGTTTTCAAATATTCACACTAGCTGGCATGTCTGGTTAGAGTACTGCCAAGCTGAGCTGCTGTGACAGGATCCCCTTCCCCTGCATCCCTGGAGCAGGGCCAGCAGGTGGACTCGGCCTCCCAACACCTTCCTAAGGCCCTGGGCCAGCAGGGTAGCTCCAGAGACTCCCGGGGTGCTGTCCAAGGACCCCGGGGAAGCAGAAACAAAAGGAGGGGCGGAGCCAGGACAAGCATCCTTCTTCCCTGAAATTGTGTCCTTCTACTGACTTCTCCCTATTTGCCCCAGCCCCTGGCACTACTCTACCACTCTGCTCCTGAGTTTGATTTTTCCTTTCTTTTTTTAGATTCCCCGGATAAGTGAAACCATGTGGTATCTGTCTTTCTTCATCAGGCTTTTATTTCACTTAGCGTAATACCCCCCAGGGTCATCCATGTTGTTGCAAATGACAGGATTTCCTCCTTTTTTAAGGCCGGGTGGCATTCCATTGTGTCTGTTTACCACACGCTCTTTACCCATTTCTCTGTCGCCAGCTGCACAGGCTGCTTCCACACCTGGACTGCTGGGAATAACTCTGTAGCGACGACGGGGATACACGCGTGGCTTCAAGGTCATGGTTTTGTTTGGCTAAATACCCAGAAGAGAAACTGCTGGGTCAAATGGTAGCTCCATTTTTAACGTCTTGAGGACCCTCCATACTGTTTTCCGCAGCGACTGCACCAGCGTGCACCCCCACCAACAGTGCTCCTCTCCCCGCCTCCTCACCCACGCTTGTCACCTCCTCTTTTATGATCATCATTCTGGCAGGTGTGAGGTCACAGCTCAGGGCAGTTTTGATGTGCACCTCCCTGACGATGAGTGATGTGGCGCTTCTTTTTCTGTATCCGTTGGCCATGTGTACGTGTTCTTCAGAAAACAGGCAGCGAGAGACTCGCCAGGCCACGGAGACAGCGTGAGCGTGGGCCAGGGGTCTCAGCGGAAGAGGGCACATGGGGGGCTGACCAGGCTGCAATACAACAGGTACCTGTGGGGTGGGCACGGGGTGGGAGCGGGAGGGAGATGGGAAACTTGACAAAGGATCCTTTAAGCAGGAGTAGGACACGATCTGCTCTCTGGTGGTCTTGGAAGATTGGAGTCAGAGATAAGGACATACGGCCCCCAACCCCACACCTGGGTGCCTGTGTCTGAGAGAGCCCAGGGCCCTGGGGCCTGCCTGGAGGGAGCCCAGCAAAGCCATGGCCCTGATGAGGTCCTGGCGTCTAGACTGGCCCCCGGACTGAGCCTAGAGCCGGAACCACAGGGTGTGTGAGCAGCCAGGACACGGCCTCCCCGGCACAGGCCCTAGGCCCAGGCATACAGGCCAAAGAGTGCAATCTTCACCCTAGACTCCTGCAAACGTCATTTGAGGGGACATTGTATTGTTTGTATTAGAGATCAAAGGACCCGGACTTCTGCAAAAGAAATGGAAAACCGTGGGTCCCCGTGGGCGGCTCCTGGCAGGGGTACCTGGCTCCGGAGAGCAAGAACGGCCCCATGATTACTGTTCTCCCAGCTGCTGTGTTACCAGGAGCGCCTTGTGACTCCAGTTACAGCAGAATTAGCTTAAAAAAACCAATGGGACAACTGGCGACACGTACAGGTACTGCGTGTTGACCCTGCATCTGAACCATCTGGCTAAAAACAAGCCATCAGAAGAGACTCAGAGGCCACAGCTCTGTGGACCCTGGCTCCGGCCCCTACACCACACCCCACTCCCACTGCCTACTCCCATCCCTGCTCCCCCAGGGGGTAGCCAGCCCAAGCCCAGCACCTTCGTCACCTCTAGCACTACAGGTGCCGAC
The DNA here is from genome assembly GCF_018350155.1 of Leopardus geoffroyi. Classification (NCBI taxonomy): domain Eukaryota; kingdom Metazoa; phylum Chordata; class Mammalia; order Carnivora; family Felidae; genus Leopardus; species Leopardus geoffroyi. Next base: position 114,596,642 of record NC_059329.1, on the reverse strand, counting down.
TACCAGAGGCCAAGAAAGTACGGCCGACGTCCCCGCCCTGCCAGGTCAGCACAGGGCCAGGACACTGAAAACCCCAGCCACCGAGTCCCGCACAGCAGCACCTGCTCCTACAATGCGGCCACCGCCGCAGGTGCAGCGGGACCGGGTGCCACCGGGAGCCAGACGCCAGGACAGCGCCCCGGCCGGCAAGGCAGCACAGTCCTCACAGGCAGGCAGGGCGCCTACAGCTTAGGACCTGAACACCAGCCCCCAGGCACACGCTGGCGGTGGGAAGGGGCCGCAGCGAGTCTACGGGACAGCGAAGGTGGCACCTCTGGCCACCAGTGCTAGCTCTTGGTCAGCCCTGACCCACGTGTCCCTGCCGTGCTCACACAAGCAGGCAGCCTGCCGCACACAACGGGAGGCCGCAGGGGACAGGACAGCGGGACCCCTCAGGCCCCTCAGCCGGTATGCTGCTGCCAACAATTCTCCTGGGCACAGCCAGATGCCAGGTGCAAGGACAGCAAGCACAAAGCTGAGCCGCTCCATCCCAAAAAAGCACTGCAGCACCCTTGAGGTCTCTACCTGGGGGCTGCCCTGGGACCGCCCAGGGCCCCGGCACACAGCAGGAAAGGGTCAGCGGGGCAGGGAGTGGTCTGGGCCACAGCACCGCCTGGCACAGACCCTCTTCTGAGGCCTCCCATCCCCCCTCCTCCATCCCGGGCCTCAGAGGTCCAGGCCGGAACTCTGCGTGAGGGGCTCGGCGGGGCCCTAGAGCCCGGGTGAGCGGAACTGAGTCCCACAAAGGCCGCCTTGGGCCCCAGCTCCACCAGAGGGCAGTGGGCTGTGCCCTCACTCTCGCTCAGACGTCAGGAGACAGGAAGCTCTTCGGGCAAACCAAGGGCCCTGTTGCCATCCTGGCGACAGCTCGGACCTCAGGGGCCTGCAAACCACTAAGGCTACTCCCCAAACCACTAAGGCTACTCCCCAAATAGCGAGGAGGCAGCAGATGAGAGAAAACGGTCCAGGGTGCAAAGGCCCCCCAGGAGAAAGCACTGTCCACGGGCCACAGCCTTACTCCTCGCAGAGCCCCGTAAAGAGGGTCAGAGTGCGACACCTCAGGGCTGACAGTCCACGTCACTGAACAACAGGTGCGCTCGGCCGGCCTTGGAGGAAGTACACTAAAGCCCACAAGGTCACAGCAAGACAACACGTTTATTTTGACATGACTTACAAACGCCAGGAACTCTCAACAGAACTCAGCTGAGCCCAGCACTCCTTCAGCCAAAAAGGTAGGAGGCCTTCCCAGCAGGAACAACAGAATGTACTTGAAAACAAGGATTTTAATTACAAAGCATTTTGAAACCCAGCTGGCTGAGGCCTGGGTCTCCATTCTGACAGCATAGGAGCAAACGTGCATCCCCAGACCACAGCGCAAGCCAGAAACAAGTCCCCTCTGTACATCAGAGCAGAGAGCTCAGCCTGGATGCCCTGCTTCCAGGAGGCAGGCAGCAGGGACAGCCTGTGTGATTACAAAGTGACCCATAAGACGCACTCCCGTGTGCCCCTGGTGCCTCTGCACCCTCCGGGGCTTCGCACATCCGTCTCTCTGAAACCAGTAAACTTGATTACGACGAGGCGGATGCCTGCCACCACCGGGCACCTGCTACAAACTACGTCCCAGCCCAAACCGTCCTGCAGGGCAGGGGCTGTGACCTGGGTGCTGAGGCTCAGGGAGCAGTCACGGTGCCCGAGATCCTGAGCTGCAGGCGTTACGCTGAAGGAGCACCCAGGCCTCCGTGCCAGCACCTCCCCCCCACCGAGGCCAGGGCCTACGGGACACACGCCTGCCGCCAGCACTCACCTCGCCAGCTGCCCGCTGGCAGGCTCAGAACGCCTCGGTGCTGCCTCCTCCCTGACCACACCATGTACGGCAGAGGCTCCCCAGGGGCCTGGGGAGAGAAGATGAAGCCCACCCGAAAGGGGAGCTCTTGTAATGTATTTTATCACAGGTGCGGAAAGCCAGTGCAGCACAAAACGCCCCTCTCAGGGAAGGGAGGGAACCCTGTCCCGGACCAACAAAGGTGCCCACTCTGTTCTCCTGCTGAAGCCACGGTGCTCAGCTGCACAGCCCGTGACGGTGACTCTCAGACAAGCTCATGCGGCCTTAGGCCCTGCCCACCTTCTGCCCTGTGGGCCACCACACAGTTCACCCAGCACAGGAGGGAATATGACACAGTCCACAGCAAGAAGTAAACACACTTTGGGAGCACCGCCCCGAGGACACCAGGCCTCCCAGGAGGATTCCTCTCTGCGGCCCATCATCAGCTGGTGGGAGGGCAGGGGATGGTGAGGACAGCAGCGGCCTGGATTCCTTCTCAGCCCTTCTTTGTTCATTCACCCCAACAGCCAAGAGGAAATGGGGCAGAGGGACTGGGAGAGGGCTATGGTGGGGGGAGTGTGACCCACAAGCTGTACCGACAGCTCATATGGTGATCTTCCTTAGGACTGCTCACAGCCCAAACTACTGCTGACCCCTGAGCTTCCCAGAGGACCCCAGACTTCAGCCAGGGCATCCCAAACTCATCCAGCATCTCAGACGATGAGTGCTCCTCAAGGGGCATCTTGAAAAGCCCTGTTCCGGACTCTCCACGTTGTCCTCTGGCCCCAATGCTTTCTCAATAACCCCTGTAGCTCAGCCCCAAGGAGGCAGTCGGCAAGCAAGGGGCTCCTGAACAGCTCACGATACCAACATGAACTGAACGTCTTCCCAGGAGAACAAACCAAATGGTACACACAGTTCCAGTAACGCACGCACGTGTGCATATGAGGAGGGGTGGTAGTGATAAAGGCTGCACAAGAAAACGGAATGCTGAGATCACCCCCCACGCATCAGCCAGGAAGGAAAAGGGCAGGGCACAGGGCCAAGCTCTGGTCTGTGCCTACGGCCCTCCCCAGGCTATACCCCAGAACAGCCTAGCAGAGGGTGTGGGGCTCAGTCTCACAGCCCAAACACGCTCACACACTGCTGTGTCCGCTGTCCCACGGCTACCATTCTGGTCTCCTGGCACACCCTGACCCTCTGTGGGTTCTCTGGTCTGGGCAGCACAGCCACACACACTCTCTGCTCTGCTGGAGAATGAATGTCCCTGGGAAACGGCAAGAAATGGGGCACTGGGGGTCGGGGGGTGGTCCCACTCCCGCCGGCTGCAGCACCGCCCCTGCTCTGTCTTTGCTCTTGTTTCTTTAAGAATTCTAAAATCTTGGGGCGCCTGGGTGGCGCAGTCGGTTAAGCGTCCGACTTCAGCCAGGTCACGATCTCGCGGTCCGTGAGTTCGAGCCCCGCGTCAGGCTCTGGGCTGATGGCTCGGAGCCTGGAGCCTGTTTCCGATTCTGTGTCTCCCTCTCTCTCTGCCCCTCCCCCATTCATGCTCTGTCTCTCTCTGTCCCAAAAATAAATAAACGTTGAAAAAAAAAAAAAAAAAAGAATTCTAAAATCTTAATACTTGGGATTAATACCCTCAGAACGTACAGAACCCAGGCCGGTCACAAGAAAGCTAGACCACTCAGCACACAAAGAGCACACCGAGGATTCGCCAAGAACACACGGACCCAGCGCACGAGAACGTCAGCCCCAGCTCCCCTCAAGGAACCGGGCTCCAGCCAAACACCCTTTCCTACTTGTCAACGCGGCAGAGGTATTTTTCACAAAAGAATAACACAGGCAGCTGGCCACAAAGCAGAGGCGAGTGCCTGCTAATGCTGTCGGGAACGTGGGTGGGCAGAACCTCTCCAGGGAGACCCTTGCGGGCCCTGCTCTTGGAGCCCGCCAGTCCCCTTCCGGAATTCTACCCAAGGAAATGCCAACATCGGGCACAGTGAGTGATGTGCAAGGGTGTGCAGAACACCACTCAACCTGGAGGAGACATCCTCAAGACGCAACCACAGAGAACCACGTGAGTTATGGAGTGTCCCCAGGCAGCCACCAGGATCTCCTGCCGGCGACTGCTGACTGCTGCAGGAGAGTCCGGCCCAGCAGGACGCCAGCATTAACTGCGGTCTCTGGGCGGCAGGATCACTCACTTTTTGTTTTCTACGTTTCCCGTGTTTTCATATTTCTACAACAGACTTGTGAAATCGAGTTCCGCGGGAGCCGGCACTCTGCTCCCTCGCACACCAGCAGGAAACACAAAGGAACACACAGTGGTGCTCGCAAGGCAGTGAGTGAGCAAGTGGGTGCCGTTGCCTCTCTACCCGGGAAACCCTTCACGAGTGTTCTTAACTGAGACTTTGGAATTCCTTAGACCCCTAGATCCAAGTGGACCTCCACCTTCTTGCATGCTTCCACACGGTGGCCCGGCACCCCAGTGCCCCTCTGCACCTGGAACCCACTACTCCTTCTCCTCCTTGGGCCTCAAGAGCACTCTCCGCAGGTGACATGATATTAGCTCAAAAGGGCGCAGCCACTAGAAACCACAAACACACGCGTGTCTACTCTGGTGGCTCCCCAAGACGGCCCCCACGGCACCCAAAATCCTTTTTATGCATCCCACATTTCCCCAGCGCATCCCAACCCAACCGCCCAGGAAGTGCAGCCACTCTGGGATGACAGGCCCCCTCGGGCCTGGCTCGGAGGCCTTTCTGCCGACCCACGTTCAGGGCTGACAATCACCAGCACCTGGAGACAGCAGTCAAGGACGGGGGCAGCCCTGGACCAGGGCCGCAACTGCTCAGGGCACCTCCTGTGATTCATGCCCTACAGCCATGTGGTGTTGGCCTGGCCCAGGCTGGTTCCACCATACAAGGCCCCTGGAGAGGAGTCCTTCCCACTGTGAGGCTGTCCTGCAGCCTGTGAGGCTGTAGGGGCCAGAAGCCCCCACCCAAGCCTTGCAATGTGTCCAACCAAAACATCCCCAGCAGGTGAGACCACCGGCGGCCGGCTCTGTGGGATGCTGATGGGGTGACAGGATGGGCCCTCGCTTCCCGCAGGGACCAGGTGCTCAATGTGCCAGTGTACCAGGCTCTGAGGGCCAAAAGTGAGTGCGAGTCAGTCCCCACGCTTCAGAGGTACAGCCTGGCGGGCTCAGAAACCAAGTTGGTGCTGTCAGCTCGTGTCTGCAGTGTCCACGCTGGGCCACCACATGCAATTAGTCTGAGAAAGGACCAACAGCACACGCCCATCCTTCTGAGCAGCCAGAGGGACTGAGGATGTCCAGGAGCTTCCAGCACAGAGCGTCCCACCCCTCCTCCCAGTACAACTAATGACATTTGTAAAAATGCCACCCTCACCCGCCCTCGCTGGCCACCCCAGTGCCAGGCACTCCACATGGGCACTCTCCATCATTTATAACCACAGCCGCCACTCAGAAAGGACAGGAAAATGGCTCACTCCCACTTTTTTTTTTTTTCATTTTTTTTCAAGTTTATTTATTTTGAGAGAGACAGGGACAGCGTGAGTAGCAGACGGGCAGAGAGAAAGGGAGAGAGAGGGAGAGAGAGGGAGAGAGAGGGAGAGAGAGGGAGGGAGAGGGAGAGAGAGGGAAAGAGAGGGAGAGAGAGGGAGGGAAAGGGGGGGGGAGAGAGGGAGAAAGGGAGGAAGAGAGGGAGGGAGAGAGGATCCCAAGCAGGCTCCATACCATCAGCACATGGCCCAATGTCGGGCTCAAACCCATGAAACTGTGAGATCACGACCTGAGCTGAAACCGAGAGTCGGACGCTTAAATGACTGAGCCACCCAGGTGCCCCGATCACTCCCACTTCTAAAGAATGTAACAGGCCCAGGAGGATAAGGGACCTTAGTAAGGACCACCCCTACTCCCCACACCTGCACACCCAGCCCCCAGCAGCTGTTAGGAAGGCACCACCAAGACAAAGCTGCAGTGACAGGGGTACCCAACTGTCTCCCATCAGCCTGCAGTGCCCTCCATGTGGCTAGACCCAGGGGGCCCATTCAGTAAACATCACCTCCCATGCACCCCATCCCTCCTCCCCTACTGAGGAACATTATGCTGGGGCCCCCGTTCTCTGAATTAGAGACAGTCCTTGTGAACCTGTCAAAGGGGTCTGCTTTGATAAGCCAGGGCTAAGCAGACAGCGTGACTCAATGGGTGAACCACCCCAAGGGGAGGCCTGCCGCAGGGGCTGGTTGAGGCTTCTAAAGCCGCTGTACAACTGTCAGGGGGGAAGGCTAGGTGCTCTGGAGGTCGGGGGGAAGGCTGCACGTACTGAAGGTCAGAGGGGAAGGCTATGCGCTCTGAAGGTCAGGGGGGGAAGGCTGCGCACTCTGAAGGTCAGGGGGGAAGGCTGGACGTACTGAAGGTCAGGGGGTAAGGCTGCTCCCTCTGAAGGTCAGAGGGGAAGGCTATGCGCTCTGAAGGTCAGGGGGGAAGACTGCGCGCTCTGAAGGTCAGAAGGGAAGGCTGGGCAGTCTGAAGGTCGGAGAGGAAGGCTGCGCCCTCTGAAGCCTGCTGCCTGGCGTTTCCCCCTTTCCCTTTTTTAAAGTTTTTATTTAAATCCCAGTTAACACACCGCGTAATGTTAGTTTGAGGTGTACAATCGAGTGATTCCGCACTTCCACACGTGGCCCTGCGCTCATCACAAGTGCCCTCCCTGATCCCCATCCTGTCCCTCCCCTCTGGTGCCCAACTGTGTGTCCTCTGCAGTTCAGGGTCTCCCTTCCCTTTCACTCTGAGGCCTCCGTTGAGGCTGGCTGGTGGCCTGGGGTTGAGGCCAGGGCACTCACATCCTGCTGAATGGAGCAGGCCGGGGGCAGGCTGGGAACCCCCAAGCCTCCCAGGCGCTTTTCCTAAAATGAGACGTTCAGAGAGCAGCCCCTCCCCAAAGGCATCCCTGGGCCAGAGCACCCTAGCAGTGGCAACTCACTGGGCCAATGCTGTGCCAGGCAGGTGCTGCTCACGTTCGAAAATCTAGCTCTGCCTCCAGAGAGACACCAGGCTGCGTGCCCTCAAGGACACGGGCCACAAGCAGCCCACCTACACCACAGGAAGCGACTCCCAGTCAGCCCCTTTCTCCCCCCAGCTGTCCTAGCACCTCAGGCTCACAGTAAGGGGGAGACAGGTAGAGAACAGCCTTAAAAACAGCCGCAGCCTGGAGGCGTATTTGTTTTGGAAGCGTCTACTTAATGAGTAGCTGGGGCTGGTGATAATGCCTGGTTATCCTCTCTCCTCCACGACAGCGCAGTTCCCGAGGGATGCACAGGACGGGCCAAAGGGGCCACATTCATGTATAGAAGCCAGAGCCCACCTGGTAGGCTGGACCAAGCCGACAGGCTCTGAGCATGGGATCTGGCGCCCTACAGCCATGGAACTTGCCGTTGGCTCTGCGACCTATGCTGACGGGCCACGTGTGTTCTACGAGGGAGACAGCCTCCGTCCCGTGGAGTGTAGCTGGGGTGGCCCCGGGTCTCGCCAAATCACCTGACTGACAGCAACTAAAGCACCGAGCTGAGGCCAGTGTCCCCATGGCCCCCTCAAAGGCCTGCCCAGGGAGGGGCAGACAGGAAGAAGGAACAAGCATGTGAAAGCCACCACCTTTTCACAAACTGCCAGGAATACGGCAGCTACTTCTGTGCTGCTGGCCTCGCGGGGCTGGGCCTGCTCCTTTGTTCCACGGCTAGAGAAGTGGCCACCCGGGTTTAGAGATAAGCCTAACCTCAGGTCATATATACCCCTCGTGCATCCCGAAGCAGGCTCAGTTCAAGTGCTCCCCCAGATGGAGCCCAGCTGACGGAGCCCAGCCACGGACCACGGGCTGCTCACTCAGGACCAGACACGCCACGCGTCGCTCATGCCAAAGCAGGTGTCTCCTTTTAGGGGCTGCCCGTGGACAGGCAGGGCCACGGGCCACGGCCTCTGCTGCTGAACCTTCCTGCCTTGCCCTGGGACTGCCCCCCACCAGGCCCAGACATGAAGGGAAAGAAGGGAAGTGGTGGTGGGGGATGGGGAGGAAGGCGGGGGGGTGGGGACAGAGGGTGGAGAACGAAAGGCACAGGGGGAGAGCTGAGTGAGGGCAAGAGGCAGGGTCTCAGCGCTGGGGCGGCACAGGAGGTGGGGAGGACCTGGCACGGCCCCCCCAGCCCAGGAGGGAAGTGTGACAAGAGTCCACCTGTGGAGGGCCCGGGGGGCGGAGGGCGGCTGCCCCCAGAGGGGGGCAGCAGGAGAAGGAAATGAGGAGTCCGCTATGGGAAAAATACTGGGCACAATGGCCGTGGGGAGCCCGGACGGAGGGAAACGTGAACGAGCGGGGGGCAGGCGTGCTCCTCTCAAACGGCAGGGTGATGAAGAGCCGCTCTCGGTGAGGCCAGCGCCCTCTCAGCCTCCCCTCTTTGGCAGCAGGAACATGCTCACAACCCAGAAAGCGGTAGAGCACAGGGAAGAAGCGGCCACAGCACCCACGTCATTGATCACGAAGGCCACGGTCCGCCGTCGCTACCCGGTGCCACGGCATCCTGTGCGGGCCAGCGTGTGACGGTGTCAGGACAGGCACGGGGCACGGAATGAGAGGGATGAGCCGGCAACACCCACGGCACAAAGGTGGAGGCAGGAGACGGCAAACGGGGTGTGCCGGCGCCCTTCTGACGACGCTGGGGTTTTGTCAGCAGAGGCGCTGGCATCTGGCAGGGAAGGCAAGCGTGGCGGGATGACATCCCCCCACTCAGGCCCCGTGGGACCGGGAACCGGCAGGTCACAGACGGAAGGCACTCTCTGCTCGGGGATGGGGTCACGCAGTCTCCAGAGAGCACCGAGCCCCCGAACCCTCGCCCTCTGCCCACGGTCGCCCTGAGAGCCAGACCCGCCACAGGACCCCGGGGTCACGCTCCAGGAGCCGACCTTGCAGTCCCAAGAGCAGCCGTACCCGCAGGATGGTGTGCTCATCCGACCGGGCTCTCCCTAGGGACCGGGACACGAGGCCTAACCGCACATAACAGCAGCTCTCCGAGAACAGGACAGAGGTGATAGGGACAAGGTGACGCGCAAGGTGACAGCGGAGCTCTAGAGGCTGCGGTGCGGTGAGGTTCTCGGGGCAGACAAGCTGGGAGGGAAGCAGCCGGGATGGCGAGCCGTGTGCACCTCACGTGTACCCGGCCCCGCTAGGGTGCTGAGCACGTATGCCGGCCACCGCAGCCCGCACCCGGGGTTGGGGGTGGGGGGGTGGGGGGGCAGGACAGGACCGCTCCCACACTGGCCACCATAGCTGGCACCAAGGCCGGGGGCGGGCAGGGCAGGGACCGCTCGCACACCAGCCCACCCCCAGGTCTCCAGGAAGAAACCGCAGGCCCGGAAATGAGTTCTCAGACCCGGCCGGTGCTAAGCCCCGTCTCAGCTGGGGGAGGGGGGTTCCCTACAACAGCTGCCCGAGGTGTACCCACACCACACGCGGACGCCTCACAAAACCCCCCGAGCGCTGCCAGGAAGGTGACGACTCGGGCCGTGTCGCAGATGAAGAAACAGAGGCTCCGGGGCCCTAAACAAGCTGTGGCGCCAGGACTCACACCTGCAGCAGCTGCCCCGGGGCCACACGGGCTCAGCACCTCTGCAGGACAGCGGCCGTGCACCCGGACACCCGGACTTCCAGCAATAACCGGCCCCACGTTCCCATGCCCCCTGGTCTGCAGATGGGGCTGCCGGCAGCCCTCCCCGCTTCGGGAGGGAGAGTCTGTCCCCTCCCACCACATCTGGGTGGCCCCGTGACTTGTCTGACCGACACAGCAGAGCCGACACTCGTCTTCTGACAGCTTCCACCGTGGCTCTCCTGCTGCAGCAAGGCCGCGTAGAGAGCCCCTGTCACGGTGCTTGAAGTGTGACCTGGGGGGCCACGGTTAAAGCTCTTCTCATGACAACCTGAAGACGTACCTGCCGCTCAGTCCCATCCTCTCACCCGTGTACAGCGGAGCTTTCCAGAAGCTACGTGACTTGTAAGATTATAACGGAACGAACCCAAAAGGAGATATAGGGATCCAGCTCACGAGATTTGCAAAAAGTTGGATCATTCTTCTCATGCTTTGTATTCTGCAAAACATAGTTACTTTTTAACTGAAAACAACTTACGTTGACATACACTGGGTTTACTATTCTCTTTAAGTGAATTAAAGAATATCGTAAATTTATTTTATTCGCTAATACGTAAATATTGTTAGCTACAACCCACATAAATCCAATCATTTTTTTTCAAGGTTTATTTATTTTTGAGAGACAGAGCACCAGCAGGGGAGGGACAGAGACAGAGGGAGGCACCAAATCCGAAGCAGGCTCCAGGCTCCGAGCTGTCAGCACTGAGCCCGACACGGGGCTTGAACTCACAAACCGTGAGATCGTGACCTGAGCCAAAGTCAGACACGTAACCGACTGAGGCACCCCTAAACCCGATAATTTTTAAGAATGTAAGGGGAGCCTGAGACCAAAAAGTTTGAGAATGCTGCTCCGGAGTCCACACGCAGAGAGGCCATATGGGGAAACTGAGGCCCCACCCATCAACCCAGAGTTGAGAGAAATGGTGGTCCTTGTTCGGAGCCACTAAGTTCTGGGGTTGATTTCACAGCAACAGGCACCACCCAAAGCCCAAGAAAAGAGACACATTTACCTGGCACGATGGGGCCAAGTCCACTGGACCCCAGGACTGGATGTGGGCCACACATCCACAACCTGGCTAAGCCACCCACAATACTGCTGGGGGTCAGACCAGTAAGCCGTTTGGGGTTGGGGAGGGTCTCCCTGCTGGCCAGTGAAGTGGGGGGCTGGCCACTTTGGTGAGCACGGGCAGTGCAGGCCGAGCCCCGAGACCACGGGACGCCAGAGGCGCCGTTCTCTGGGAGAGAACAGTCTGCCAGCCCAGGGCCAGCCTGGTGCAAAGGCTGGAGGGGAGAGGTCCCCTGACCCTAAGGGGAACGAGGGCACACCTCCCTGCTTGCCAACGGTCAGCCTGCCTTTTGGGGGAGAAGGTGCGTGCCCCTGCGGGAGCTCCCTGCCCTCACCCTACACAGAAATGCTCAACTAACACCAAAAGTCACCACCGTGACCCAACTTAGCAACGACATCCCCAACAAGCAAGCAAACAAACAAACAAAAAGGTGCGACAGGTTGTAACTACACACCCCGCTCTCCCAGGGATGTGCCCAGGAACAGCTGCAGGAAGGAGGAGAGTATGTCCCACCCCAGCAGCCGTGCACTGTCAGCTCTCTCGAGCTAGCAAAGGAAACCGTCTTCAAAGAGAAAGGAACCAGAAGGTGACAACGTGAATGCGGTCACCGCCCAAAGCCACACGGCTCTACACAAGAACAGTGCCACAGCTCATACGTGGCCTGGACACCCCACCCAGCACCTCCCTCTCTCCTCTTTAGGCCTCCACAGTTCACTCCTTGGTTTCACCTCTTCCTACGTCCACGTCTCCACGCACTGTTCTACAGAGCAGCTCCCGGCGCCGGTGGGCGTGCCCAGCCAGGAGCAGTCCTGTCCTGGAAGAAAAACAAACACGGGAGACAAAGAAGGGCGGCACTCCTGCCAAGTCGGACAGGAACAGCACGCGCCACCTCCTTTTCCGGACAGGCTGACACTGACGGGAGGAAAGGCACACACACAAGTCACGGGCGGGGCCCGAGACCAGCTCCCTGACTAGCTCCCAGCATCCATGTGTCCAAAAAGTGCAGAGAGCGCCTCACCGAGCACCTCACAGGCCACACGAGCACATTCACGACAAAGCCAAGAGCCTGTCGGTTCCCAGGACGAAGCAGGAGACACCGCGACCACAGGAACACCGGCACAGGCACCCCCGCCGAGGCCCCCGGCACCCACCTTCCCGAACCACACGGCTCCCTCCCACGGCAGGCCTTAGAGCGAACAACAGCCCCGTTGTACCAAGTGAGCCCCTCCCAAGCCACCGCCAGCTCCTGACAAGGTCTGGCAGCCAGCCCCCCCAGTGCTGTCTGGCTTTTCTGGGTTCTGGGGAAGAGGCCTTGGTGAGCAAGCACCAGGCGGTGGCACCTAGTGGGAAGAGCAGCGTCCACCAGGGTGGCCCGGGGCCCTCCCAGGCCACAACCCCCGTCGCCGGCAGAGCCTGTCTGCAGCGCCACTGGTGAGTGCGCGTCCCGTCTCCCCGCAGAGGCACAGCTGCTGGGACGCTCCCTGCAAAGCTCCCAGGGGATACCCCAAGCGGGAGGACAAATGAGAAATGAGGCGCCGCTGAGAGCACCCAGGCGCACGGGCTCACCCCACAAAGGGGTTCGTGTTAACGGGAATCTGAACGCACCAGCGGCCGCAGCCAAGGAGTTCGGCAAGCCCGGGCCCAAACAGCCGCCCGGGTGGAGCCGTCTGCACCGCGGCCGTTCCCGGAAGCTCCACGACCACAGCTTCCGAGGGGGTCGCCAGCTGGAAGACAGCTTTTCCGTCGATGCCTCCGTGCCTTTGCACACGCCCGGGCCACAGTCCTTCCTTTCTGCTTGGAAAACTCCTACGCATCTCCCCACATGAGCTCCCCTGCTCTGAGCCACCCTCCCGGCCTGGCCTCCCCACCCCACTCCACTTCATTCACCCCTCCACGCTGGGTCACCAGTGTCCGCGGCCCTCCTCTCCCAGCCTGACAAAGCAAAGACTGTCTCCTTGATCTCGGAAGCACAGGGCCCGGCCCACAGCGGACAGTGGATGCCGTCAGGACCCGAAGGTAACCTCAGCTGAGGAAGTGGCCCAACTCACCGTCAGAAAAGGCTGGGTCACCGCAGCATCACTCACGATCGACCAACAGTGGGAACAACCCAGACCACCGACAGAGAGGCAAAGTGTGCGTATCTCCGTACCCCAGAATGTCACCTGGCCGTGAAAAGGACTGATGGTTGATCCACGCACAACGTGAGCAAACTTTTAAACGCTACGCTTAAGTGAAGAGCCACAGAAGACCACGCGTTGTGATTCCACTTACGGGAGACTCTCAGAACAGGCGGATCTAGAGAAAGTCAGTCAGTGACTACCCAGGGCTGGGGAAAGGGAGTGACCGCCGATGGTCACGAGGCTCCTTCGGGGCGATGGCAACACTGGCATACCGAGCTGTGCTGATGGCTACACTGCTCTGTGCTTTCACTGAAAGTCACCCAATTGTGCACTTAAAACAAGTGAACTCTGCGCCGTGTAAATTATACCTCGACGAGGCTGTTAAAACAAACAAAAAAAAAGCCTGGCGACCCAGGCAAGTCCAGTCTGGGTGTCCACACGATCAGATCTGGTGGTCAGTCCCAGGCCAGTCGTCCCATGAGCCAAAGTGCAAAGAAAAAGTCATCAACACCCCATTCAAATCCTGCATAGGTACACGTACACAGGAATTATCTCCCTCGACTGAGCACAAGATTCCGAAGGCCAAGCCAGACGGGCCAGAGAGCCCCGTGGCCATCTAGAAATGCCTGCTGGCTGACCAGGAGCGCCAACTTCCATCGTGGTCTGCGTTAAACTGCCAACACCGGAGGCGGATCTCCTGCCAGAGCCGGAGAGCTCTGAGCTACGGACGTCACCCACCTCATCCGCCGCTCGAAGAACAACAGGGCGGCCACAGCCCCAGGAAGGGGGCTGGTGTGCGCCTGCCCCTGCCCTGGCTCTGGGCCCAGTCTGCAGGGTGGAGGGCGGGCATGTCCCTGCAAACTTCACCCCGTCGGCCTCGCCCACGACCAGCGGGAGGGCGGAGGTGCTCCCCCCACTCAGAAGTGGGAGGAAGTGCATTTCCTCTTCTACGTTCCCAGATACTCAGAAGCTTCTGGACTGTGCTTTCTGTTGGCTAAAAACTAAACTGCACTCTTACCGTCTGCTCACAAATGCCCGTCACTGCCAGTTAAAGACAAAAGTTTTCCCCCAAACCACTCCCCACTACGTGCAGGGCTCCTCACTGTCTGGGACCACGCGGAGTCTGACATAGCTCACGCAGCGTCTCTTCTGGGGCTCACTTCCTCCCCCGTCATCAACTGTCCAGGACGGAGATCGCCAAGGACTTACGAGGCAGCCACACGAGAAGCGGTGACCCTTCTCAAGTCAGAAATTACTCTTGAAAAAAAGAAAGAAAAGTTACTCTACACCTAGCTCACGAGCCAGCTCCACGCCAAGCAGAGGAAACGCGCAGTAAAACACACGGAGGCAAGCTACGCATCGCAAAACTCTCCTCCAAGTCAAGTCCCAGCGAACTCCCACGGCAAGTCGTGACACGCCGGCGCTGTTCTCAACTTCCCGCGCAGGTTTCCGGCAAGACCTCCCTTTCCTCAGATAAGGCCGCCGGTGTTACTCAGCAGCGCACTTGCTGTGACAGACAAGTGCGTCCGTTGGCTGCTCCGCCTGTGACAGCTGCCAGCACAGAGGGCGGGAGCGGTGCTTGCCACTACAGTTGAGTCCACGCTTTGTCACCCGAGATGAACCATCGCAAAGAAACTTTCTTAAAAAAGAAGAAAAACTGTTTAAAACATAAGAGAACTGTAGTTCAGACTAGCTGGTTGATAATGGTGTGAATTAAGAAAAATATCAAGGAACGGTAAAAAAAAAAATAACACACTTCCTCAATTCTTCCAAGTTGAAAACCAGAGAAAGGACTAATGGGCGACTAAAGCCCCGGCACTGAGCACGCAGAAGGCGCCTGGCAGGACAAGCTTCTTCACCCGCCGTGGGCGGGCTCACCTCCAGGAGAGACCAGCGGGAGGGCCACCTGGGGTCCGTGCTGCTCACTCCCTCTGCAGCTGGAAAGCCAAGGCCTCGGCATCCTCCTTTCCCACGGCAGGTGCTCAGTAAACGTGCGGGAGGGGCACAGGGCACCGGGCCCTCCCGGCTCTCACGTCCTAGGATGACCAGCTCTGGAGGGACGTCACTGCGTGACAACTGAAACCGTGCCACTTTTCTTTAAAGGGGCGGGAGGTCCGCGGTTAAGGAACTGCTGAAGAACTTCCGATTCACCACCTGCGATACACAGTCCACTGACCTAAAAACGCACACGCACAGATAACCAGACCCCGTCCGAATCCCTCTGCCGAGACCTCTAGTGTCCTCTCGGAACCGCCAGTCTCACAGCCGGGCGGCAGGAAACGCTCCTGCCCTTCCCGAGGCCCGAGGAAGCAGCGGCTCCAAGCCCCGTCCCTTTCAGAGCGGTCTTCCTGCAGCACGTGGACCAGCCTCTTCAGCAAGGGACCCCGCAGGCGAGGGCTCCGACGACCTTACTGCGCCCCCGCCCCCCCGGCTGCAGTCTCGCCCAGGGCCTCGAGAACAGTGCCCGGTTAGCCTAACTGTGGTCAGCTTCTGGACGTTGGCCGCGACGACTGAAGGGGCACAAAGCACGGAACTCGGTTTAAAAGACCGCCTGCCGGCGGGTGTTCGGCACGCAGGACCCGCTCCGCGTGGGCCGGCGCGCCGAGCGATCCCACGCAGACGACGAAACAGTCGGCCGCTCCCTCAACAACCCCACGCTCGGGGCGGCCTATCCACGCAGAGAGCGTCCGAGGGTCCAAATAAGCAAACGCGGCCGCCTGCCCTCGACCCTCCGCGCCTGTGGGGTACAAAGGCCTCCCACAAAACGCATCCCCGTCCTGCCGCAGCCCACGGTCGCCAGGGCCCAGCCCCGCGCCAAGCGCTCTTCGCCGCCGCCTCGGTCTACCTCCCCGGACCTGGCCCGCGAGCGCTGCCATTTCCAGGTCCCGGACGGCGTTCGAAAAGCAGGTCTGGAGGCGTGACCTGACGGCGTGAAGGCACACCGCCGCCAAGCAGCAGGCGCAGGACGGAGGCCGGCCTGTCCAGGCGGCCAGCGGAGCGTCCCCCCCCCCCCCGCCCCCCCCACGCCGCCGGTCCCCTGGGCCGACCCACGCGGCCCGAGCCCTGCCCTCTGGGCCCAGGCCTTCCCCTGCCGAGCTCGAACTTCTCTCTGGCCTCTGGATCCATCCCTCCCGTGCCCACCTCCGCCGGTCTCCCCGTCACTGGCCCGCGCGGCCGACCTGCGGGCCGGGCAGGGGCACGCCGTCCCCCCCCACCCCCACCCCCACCCCGCCCCCCGGCCCTGCGCGGACCCGGACACGAAGCCCATTCGCCCCCCTGCCGGGTCTGCGGGGTCGGCCGGGCACCTCCACCTGCGCGCTGCCAGCCCAGCCCCCGGGGGCGGCAGGGCGGGGGAGGGGGCGCTAGGAGCGTCGGGCGGGGACGCACGAGGGCCGCGCCACCGGGTGAAAAGCACCCGCCCCTCTCGTTCCTCAAAGACAAAAAAGTTTTCACCCGAGCTCGCTTCGGGGAGAGCAACTTCTGGAGACGACGCCACGCTGTGCTTCCCGGGTTTCCAGCCGCGCGCAGGGCCGGCGGGACGGAAGGCCAGCGTGCCGCCGCCGCCGCCGCCGCCCGGACCGCCCTGCTTCGCACCCCGCCCTCCGGCCCCCGCCGCCCGGGCCCCGCCGCCGGCGGACGCGCCAGCACCGGGGGCCCGCTGTGCCCGCCGCCCCCTCCCCCGCGGAGCGTCCCCGGCCGGCGACACACTTCTTTCTTCCACGGCCGGCTCCCCGCGGCGGCCGGCGAGAGCAGCCCCGGCCGCTCCCCCAACACCCCCCCCTCCCCCCGCCCAGCGGCGAGCCGCGGCCGCCGGACCTGCGCCGGTCACCGGGGGCGGGCGCCTGTCCGTCCTGCCCGGGCCGGCCGCCGCCGCAGCCCCGCGGCCGGCAGCTCCCGTCCGCCGCCCCGTCCCCGAGGAGACGCCCCTCGCCCGGCCGGCCCGCTGCGCCCGGGCCCGCCGCCCCGACCCCGTGCCGCCCGCAGCGCGCCCCGCCGCCCCGGCCCGCCTGCCCCGCCGCCCCACTCACCCCATGAGCCAGTCCATGGCTGCTCGGGGCCCGCCGCCCGACACGCTCGGCCCTCAGCCCGCGGCGGCGGCGGCGGCGGCCGGAAGTAAACACTCGCTCGCACACTCCCACACGCGCGCCGCGGGCGCCGCCGGAAGTGACGCGCCGCGCGCCGCCTGCTGGGACGCGTAGTCCCGGCGGCTTCTAGGCCAGGCCCGCCCAGCCGGGGAGCCGGCGCGGGGCGTGGCGGGGGATGGGGGCGGAGGGCGGCCTCGACGCCCCGCTCCCTACTGCGGGACAGTTCATCACACGGCCCAGGATGTCCTGTCACACCCCGGATGTCCCCTCACACCCCGGATATCTCCTCACACTTCGGATATCACCTCACAGGCTCGGATGTTCCCCCACATCGCAGACCGTCCCCTCACGCCACGGACGGTCCGTTCACGCCCCAGATGTCCTCTCACATCTCAGATGTCCCTCACACCCTGGATGTCCCCTCACTCCCCGGCTGTCCCCTCACAACCCGGGATGTCCCCGCACCCCCGGATGTCCCCTCACCCCCGGATGTCCCCTCACACCCCCCGATGTCCCCTCACAACCCCGGCTGTCCCCTCACAACCCGGGATGTCCCCGCACCCCCGGATGTCCCCTCACACCCCCGATGTCCCCTCACAACCCCGGCTGTCCCCTCACAACCCCGGATGCCCCCTCACACCCTGGATGTCCCCTCACACCCCGGCTGTCCCCTCACAACCCGGGATGTCCCCGCACCCCCGGATGTCCCCTCACACCCCCGATGTCCCCTCACAACCCCGGCTGTCCCCTCACAACCCCAGATGCCCCCTCACACCCTGGATGTCCCCTCACACCCCGGCTGTCCCCTCACAACCCGGGATGTCCCCGCACCCCCGGATGTCCCCTCACAACCCCGGCTGTCCCCTCACAACCCCAGATGTCCCCTCACACCCCCCGATGTCCCCTCACAACCCCGGCTGTCCCCTTACAACCCCAGATGTCCCCTCACCCCCGGATGTCCCCTCACCCCCAGATGCCCCCGCACAACCCCAGATGTCCCCTCACACCCCCCGATGTCCCCTCACAACCCCGGCTGTCCCCTTACAACCCCAGATGTCCCCGCACCCCCGGATGTCCCCTCACAACCCCGGCTGTCCCCTCACAACCCCAGATGTCCCCTCACACCCCCCGATGTCCCCTCACAACCCCGGCTGTCCCCTTACAACCCCAGATGTCCCCTCACCCCCGGATGTCCCCTCACCCCCAGATGCCCCCGAACAACCCCAGATGCCCCCGCACAACCCCAGATGCCCCCGCACACCCCGGCTGTCCCCTCACAACCCTGGCTGTCCCCTCACAACCCCGGATGTCCCCTCACACCCGGATGTCCCCTCACACCCCGGATGTCCCCTCACACCCCGGGATGTCCCCTCACACCCAGATGTTCCCCTCACACCCGGGTGTCCCCTCACAACTCTGGATGTCCCCTCACAACTCCTGATGTCCCCTCACAACTCCGGATGTCCCCTCACAACCCCGGATGTCCCCTCACACCCAGATGTCCCCTCACACCCCGGCTGTCCCCTCACACCACAGATGTCCCTTCACACCCAGATGTCCCCTCACAACCCCGGCTGTCCCCTCACAACCCCGGCTGTCCCCTCACAACCCGGGATGTCCCCGCACCCCCGGATGTCCCCTCACCCCCGGATGTCCCCTCACACCCCCCGATGTCCCCTCACAACCCCGGCTGTCCCCTCACAACCCCAGATGCCCCCTCACACCCTGGATGTCCCCTCACACCCCGGCTGTCCCCTCACAACCCGGGATGTCCCCGCACCCCCGGATGTCCCCTCACACCCCCGATGTCCCCTCACAACCCCAGATGTCCCCTCACAACCCCGGATGTCCCCTCACACCACAGATGTCCCCTCACAACCCCAGATGTCCCCTGACACCTGGATGTCCCCTCACCCCCAGATGTCCCCTCACAACCCCAGATGTCCCCTCACACCCGGATGTCCCCTCACCCCCGGATGTCCCCTCACAACCCCAGGTGTCCCCTGACACCGGATGTCCCCTCACACCCCCGGCTGTCCCCTCACACCCAGATGTCCCCTCACACCCAGATGTCCCCTCACCCCCGGATGTCCCCTTACAACCCCGGCTGTCCCCTCACAACCCCGGATGTCCCCTCACACCCAGATGTCCCCTCACACCCAGATGCCCCCTCACATCCGGATGTCCCCTCACACCTTGGATGTCCCCTCACAACCCGGGATGTCCCCTCACAACCCCGGATGTCCCCTCACACCACAGATGTCCCCTCACAACCCGGGATGTCCCCTCACACCCGGATGTCCCCTCACAACCCCAGATGTCCCCTGACACCCAGATGTCCCCTCACCCCCGGATGTCCCCTCACAACCCCAGATGCCCCCTCACACCCCGGCTGTCCCCTCACAACCCCGATGTCCCCTCACACCACAGATGTCCCCTCACACCCGGGTGTCCCCTCACACCCGGGTGTCCCCTCACAACTCCGGATGTCCCCTCACAACTCCGGATGTCCCCTCACACCCCGGCTGTCCCCTCACAACCCCAGATGTCCCCTCACAACCCCAGCTGTCCCCTCACAACCCCAGATGCCCCCTCACACCCGGATGTCCCCTCACACCCAGATGTCCCCTCACAACCCCGGATGTCCCCTCACACCACAGATGTCCCCTCACACCACAGATGTCCCCTCACACCCGGGTGTCCCCTCACAACCCCGGATGCCCCCTCACAACTCCGGATGTCCCCTCACAACCCCGGCTGTCCCCTCACAACCCCGGATGTCCCCTCACACCACAGATGTCCCCTCACACCCGGGTGTCCCCTCACACCCCGGCTGTCCCCTCACAACTCCGGATGTCCCCTCACAACCCCGGATGCCCCCTCACACCTGGATGTCCCCTCACCCCCAGATGTCCCCTCACAACCCCAGATGTCCCCTCACACCCGGATGTCCCCTCACCCCCGGATGTCCCCTCACAACCCCAGGTGTCCCCTGACACCGGATGTCCCCTCACACCCCCGGCTGTCCCCTCACACCCAGATGTCCCCTCACACCCAGATGTCCCCTCACCCCCGGATGTCCCCTCACAACCCCGGCTGTCCCCTCACAACCCCGGATGTCCCCTCACACCCAGATGTCCCCTCACACCCAGATGCCCCCTCACATCCGGATGTCCCCTCACACCTTGGATGTCCCCTCACAACCCGGGATGTCCCCTCACAACCCCGGATGTCCCCTCACACCACAGATGTCCCCTCACAACCCGGGATGTCCCCTCACACCCGGATGTCCCCTCACAACCCCAGATGTCCCCTGACACCCAGATGTCCCCTCACCCCCGGATGTCCCCTCACAACCCCAGATGCCCCCTCACACCCCGGCTGTCCCCTCACAACCCCGATGTCCCCTCACACCACAGATGTCCCCTCACACCCGGGTGTCCCCTCACACCCGGGTGTCCCCTCACAACTCCGGATGTCCCCTCACAACTCCGGATGTCCCCTCACACCCCGGCTGTCCCCTCACAACCCCAGATGTCCCCTCACAACCCCAGCTGTCCCCTCACAACCCCAGATGCCCCCTCACACCCGGATGTCCCCTCACACCCAGATGTCCCCTCACAACCCCGGATGTCCCCTCACACCACAGATGTCCCCTCACACCACAGATGTCCCCTCACACCCGGGTGTCCCCTCACAACCCCGGATGCCCCCTCACAACTCCGGATGTCCCCTCACAACCCCGGCTGTCCCCTCACAACCCCGGATGTCCCCTCACACCACAGATGTCCCCTCACACCCGGGTGTCCCCTCACACCCCGGCTGTCCCCTCACAACTCCGGATGTCCCCTCACAACCCCGGATGCCCCCTCACACCTGGATGTCCCCTCACACCACAGATGTCCCCTCACAACTCCGGATGTCCCCTCACAACCCCGGATGTCCCCTCACACCACAGATGTCCCCTCACAACCCCGGCTGTCCCCTCACAACCCCGGCTGTCCCCTCACACCCGGATGTCCCCTCCCACCCCAGATGTCCCCTCACACCCGGGTGTCCCCTCACACCCCGGCTGTCCCCTCACACCCGGATGTCCCCTCCCACCCCAGATGTCCCCTCACACCCGGGTGTCCCCTCACACCCCGGCTGTCCCCTCACACCCGGATGTCCCCTCCCACCCCAGATGTCCCCTCACACCCGGGTGTCCCCTCACACCCCGGCTGTCCCCTCACAACCCCGGATGTCCCCTCACAACCCCGGATGTCCCCCTGCACTGGGACCGACCTCCTCCAGGCCTGAGGGAAGCAGCCCCTCCCACTGTCAGAGGACCCGCCCCCCCAAGTCCCTTCCCCTCAGGTCCCCTGATGCCACCTTGCGGTCCCTGCGGACGCGACGGTTCACGCGTCAGACGGGTCCCCACCCCCCACCCCCCCCCCCCCCGTCGCCCGCTGGGGCGTCTGAGGGAAAGGGGAGCCCTGGGGGGGTGGGGGGGGGACAGCGGCAGCTCGCGGCGCGGCCGGGGGCGGGGGCGGGGTGGGGGGCGGCTTCTGGGACCAGGCGACGGGCCTGGTGAGCCCCCGCTGTCCCGCCGTCCCCAGAGCCGAGGGCCGGCCGCCGGCGACCCCGTGTCCTCCCAGCGTCCCTTGCGGCAGCGGGAGGCCAGGGTCGTGCTGAGGTCACCGGGGAAACCGGGAGGCCGCGGGCTTCCCTTCCAGAAGCCTCCGAAGAGAGGTGCCGGGGCGCCCGGGGCTTGTGCAGGGGCGCGATGCCCGAGGCAGCGGAGCCAGCTGGGGCCACGTCGGGGGGCGGGGGCGGCTGCCGCTAAGAACGCGGAGCAAGAAGACGGGGCCGGGTCGCGGGCGACTCGGGCGAGCCGCCGTCCTCCGCCGTTGCGGAGGTGACAGCGGCCGACGGCCCGCGGGACCCCCGCCTGGCACGGCTGCCTCCCCCCCCCCCACTGCGAAGGAGGGCGGGCGGGGACGGCGGGGTGGCCGCACGGGGCCCAGGGGCTGCCGGCTGGGGTCGCCCCGCTCCCGCGCCTCGGCTGAGCCAGGGGCCGGACGCTTCTGGAGAGGGGGGCGCACCCCGCCTGCCGAGGCGAGGACCCCGGAGGGGAGGCCCGAGGCCGCCCCGTTTCGCTGCTTCGCCCTAACCGCGTTGTCCCCGCGCCCAGGCTGCTGACGGGGGGGGGGGGGGGGGGGGCGGGGGGGGGGGAGGGGGGGGGAGGCGCGCTCTGCCACCGTAACGCCCCTGCGTCGTGTGCAACCCTGGCCACCGACGACCACTGAAGTAGGGAGGAGAGAGATGGCAGAAGAGGAGAGTCGCCGAGCCCGTCATATCTCGGAAAGGAAGGACACGCAGCCCGGCGCCGGGGACCTCATCTCTGCGACCCGACGGGTGGCCTCTCACGACCCTGCCCTCCGCCAGCCCCTCGTCAGGCTGCACCTCCGCCTGGTGCCACGACCTAGACCGCCATCCCCGAGGACTCCGAGCTCGCGCTGACCCCGCCGGCCTCGGGCCACCGCCGTCTTCGCCGACCGGCTCCCCCCCCACCCCAGGGCATGGGAGTCCTGGGAGGGGCTGCGGTTACATCGTCTTCCTTCCCGCCCCGCCGTGTACCGGCCGTCCTACGACCCCTCGTCCCCTCGGTAGTCCAGAAGTCAGACTCCAGCTCTTCCTCGAACCCGCCGGGTGACTTGGACACGTTGCTTAATGTCCCCGTGACTCAGCGTCTTTGCTGGAGAAATGGGAGTAACCCTTGCCAGAAGTGTCATAGGAAACTTCCAGAGCTCACCGGTGCAGGCTGGAGGTGCGGAAGCGGGCAGGTGTGACCGGGCCTATGGGGAGTGTGGCCTACCTGCTCCTGGCAATTTACCTGGGCTCAAGGTCAATCCCCTTTCCCTTGATGATGGCGCATGGCTAGGCACACCCCACCTTACGGCCCGTGTTACCCAGTCCCTAATGGGCAGCTCAGATCGCATGGTGGTGTGACACCCCCCCCCTGATGTACAGTTTGAATTGTCCCCCGGGGGCAAGCCAAAACTTGCATCTCAAAGAATCGCCATTTATCTTTTCAGGTGACATGGCTTTGCTCCAAAACCCGG
This sequence comes from Leopardus geoffroyi, assembly GCF_018350155.1. Classification (NCBI taxonomy): domain Eukaryota; kingdom Metazoa; phylum Chordata; class Mammalia; order Carnivora; family Felidae; genus Leopardus; species Leopardus geoffroyi. The sequence continues at coordinate 114,573,698 of NC_059329.1, read as the reverse complement.
ACCCCCCCCCCCCCCCATCTCTTCCATTAGCACTTGCCAGGACCAGGAGGCAGAGGAGCAGGACAGAATGGGGTTCCCGCTTCCGCTCTGGGACCCCCACAGCAGTCCCGAACTTCTTGCCTCTGGACTCCTTTTAATGGAAAAACTCTTGATTACGTCACTGTTCTTCCCTGTTGCTGTTACTTGAAGTAAAAGGCAATTACCTAATTGATACCCTCGTCCGGATGTCTGTCTTCCTCCTGCCGTTACGGTGATCAAGGCGTAAAGATTTGTCCTCCACTTTGCAGGGGATATCTTGACATTCCCAGACCACTGAACTCCCGAAATGTCACCAAGTCCTGGGCTCCACGGCCTGTTGGCGTGAAGCCATCATCCGGTGGAATGGCGTGAGACCCTGAGGCGTGCCGAGACGGTCAGAATCTGCGTGGACCAAACTGGGATGGAAAACAGGAGACGATCTGACCCCGCGGCATGAAGGCAGGGGCACACTGCTGGTCTGGCCACAGGACAGCGCGCTGCTCTGAGGCGGGGCGCGTCGCGTCCGTGAGACCCGTAGCTGCGTAACAAATGTGCCGACCTGCTCCAGGAAGGACATCACATCTCGGAGGACAGCCGCGGTTGGAGTCGTGTCTTTCAAACTTGCAAGCGCACTGTCAATCACCCGACACCCCTCCACCTCCTGCGCGGGCGGGGGGAGGATGAGAATGACAGGAACCTCGCTGTCTGCGTCCTTCAGGTCTTGGGCGGTGGCATGCCCCTCTGTGACTTCTCTGGCCACGAAGCCCTGCTTGCGGTCTATTTAAGCAGGAGGTGGACCTGTAGAATTTTCTTTTCTTTTTTTTTTTTTAATGTGTATTTATTTTTGAGAGAGAGAGAGAGAGAGAGAGAGAGAGAGACAGCGTGAACAGAGGAGGGGCAGAGAGAGAGGGAGACACAGAATCAGAAGCAGGCTCCAGGCTCCCAGTTGTCAGCACAGAGCCTGACGCGGGGCTGGAATCCACGAACCGCGAGATCGTGACCTGAGCTGACGCTGGACGCTTAACCGACCGAGCCACCCAGGCGCCCCGGACTTGTAGGATTGTCAATCCGTTCTTCCTTCTTTCCATTCATTCCTTCATTCATTTGGCAAATAAGTACTGAGTGCCAAGGATATGCCGGGCACTCGTAAGGTGCTCAGAATACGGTGGGTGGGCAGACAAAGCAGACAAGAATCTACCCCCTTGGAGCTTACAGGCTATTGAGAGCCGACAGTCAATGGGAAAAAATGAGACATATAATACGTCAGACACAATAACACCGATGATAGGGACAAAGAATGCTGGGTGTCCCCTGCCCCCACGACCACGGGATGGGACCTTCCCTGTAAAGAGAGTAATTGCAGATTAAATTAGTTCGGATGAGGACACAGAGACGAGGGTGGGCACCTAAGCCAGTATGACAGGTGTCCTTATAAAAAGGGAGGAGTGGGAGCAGAGGGTTAGGAAGGCAGCGTGAGGACACAGGGGAGGTCGAGCCGGGGGAAGCCCGGGCCGGATCCTCGTTCACAGCCTCGGGAGGAACCAGCCCTGCCCGCCCGAAAGACTCGGGGGCTCCGATTTCCAGAACTGTGGGACAATGAATTTCTGTCGTGTTAAGCCGCCCAGTTTGTGTTCCTTTCTTACTCATACAGGCTCCAGTCCACAACCTCACCTTTTCCACCAGGCACCCGCCTTCTGCCCAGATTCCAAGGGGCCGTGCCAGCCGGGAGCTCCTGGGCTGGGAGACGGGGCTTGGTTTGCCCAATTCTGCTTTGCTCTAGACGAGGACCGGCAGGAACTCCCCCCCCCAGGGAGATGGTCCTGTTGCGGGTGGAGGCTGACACCTGTAGCAGAAGCGTGAAGGCGCGGCCTAGTCTCAGAGGAAAGCGGGGCCCTCCCCCCTCTTTCACTGCCTCTGTCTGGACTGACCCTGTCTGTCCCTCGGGCTCACTCACTGCCCTCCACCGGGCCCCTGCCCACAGCCTGGGCCGGTCCAGGGCACCCCCTCCCTGTGCTTGGCCGCCCCGCCAGGAGGCCTTGGCACGGGGCACGCCTCGTGACACACATTCTCCTCCACTCTGGAGGCCGGAGAACAATGGCTCCCTCTTGCCTCCTGAGCGGGTTCCTGTGCCGGGTACAGTCCCAAGTAAGGCTGAGGGTGCGCGCCGGGCAGTGCAGGGGCAGCGGGGGCCGGGGCGGGGGGTGGCAGGCTGGGTGCGGCAGCCCCTTCCGTTCCCACCACCCCAGAGGGTCAGCGTTTGCTTGTCTGAGAAGCTGGCCTGCGGGGGGGGGGGGGGGGTGGGGGAACACTTTGGGAAGGGGACTCAGGAAGCCAGTCCCATGAGAGCTTCCGTGGTGGGTGGCCGCTGTGTCTTTCCTGCGGCATCAACCCTCCTAAGCCCTCGGCAAACACCGAGACGCCCTCCTGCAGACCCACAGCGGGCCAGCTTTGCCCTGTACGCGCTCCTTCGCTTAAACCCCACGGCGTCTGGGCGGTGGTCGTCAGGCAGGAGACTGAGGCTCCTCGAGGGGCGGGGACCGGCCCAAGGGGGATGGGATCCCAGAACCTTCTGCTCCCAAGCCCCCCATCTTCCCACTGTGCCCTGCTTCCCAGCGGGGCTCTCCTCCCTGGGTGTTGGGCGACAGTGGCTCCAGCGCCCTCCCCCTGCAGAAAGCAGGAAGCCCCTTGGTGGTGCTAGGTGCTAAGGGAGAGGACTTGGGGCCCGTGGGGCAGCCAGGGCTCAGGGCCAAGGTAGCGACAGGGACACCAATAACCGATATCACCTGGGATCGCTTCCGGGGTGCTCGCCACCAACCAGGCACCAGGCTCATGCTCCGTGTACCCCGTTGCTACCCCCCCAGGCGGGGGCCCTCAGGGACCTCTCTTACAGGTGTGGCTCAGCACGCTGGCCCAGGTTACACCCTGGGACGCCTGAGGGCCGGGTCTGTCCCCCTCCCCCCTCCCCCCTGGCATTCCCAGGTCTCCTTCCTCCTCCTCCATCCTGGAACGTGCAGGTGACTGCAACGCCCCTGCTCACAGCTTCGGCCAGCCGGCACCCACGGAGCACCAGCGCCAGCCAGTGCCTCCGCTCCCGGAACCCACCTTGCTTATTCACCCGAGGGCATCCGGCACCTAAAGAAGGGTGGGACCTTTCGAATGAAGGACTTCTCGTGTTTTCTTCACCGTCCGAAGTCTCATCGTTATGCTTGAGTTCAGGTGATGTGCCAGCCACCCCCCTCCCCCCAGGATACCGGCTGTCACTTTGGGACTTCTGGGTGGAGATCCAACCTTTAGGAAAAAAACACATTCGGATTTTGGTGGGAGGCTGTGTCAGTTTCCTACGGCTGCTGTAATAAACGGCCACAGGCTGGGTGGCTTAAAACCATGGGAGTGCATGGCTCCACAGTCCTGGGGCCCGGGAGTCGGAATCGAGGTGCCAGCAGGATCTTCCTTGCATGTCTGGTGACTGCCAGCACTCCCTGGCTTGTGGACCGCTCGCTCCTCTCTCTGCCTCCCTCTCCACACCGCCTTCCCCCTGCGTGGGTTCTGTGTCTGAGTCCAAACTTCCCTCTTTGCATATGGACACCAGCCGTCGGGTCAGGGCCACCCTAATGACCGCGTCTTATCTTGCAAAGACCCTATTTCCAAATAAGGTCATATTCACAGGGTCCGGGGGTTGGGACACCCACATGCCTCTTCTGGGGCACACAGTTCAGCCCGTAACAGGGGTGGTTCCTTAGTCACATATGACATGCTTGCCCTGGGATTTAGATGGGACTCTGGAAGTCCCCAAAGACTTCTAGATTTGCCGAGTGTCATTAATCTAGATGTGACTTGTCATTAACTAAACACCAATTTCTGAGGTGACAGGCAAGCTTCTTTTTTAAGGAATGAATCGTTAAGGCGGGACTTGGAACTTTCCCCACCCAAATGGTGAATCACTTGAATTCCACTCGCTTGAACCTCCCGTCGGGATTTTCTTTAATTTTTTTTTTAATGTTTATTTCTTTTTGAGACAGAGAGAGACAGAGCATGAGCGGAGGAGGGACAGAGAGAGAGGGAGACACAGAATCCGAAGCAGCCCCAGGCTCCGAGCTGTCAGCACAGAGCCCGAGGCGGGGCTCGAAATCACGAGCTGTGAGATCATGACCTGAGCTGAAGTCGGCCGTTTAACTGCTTAACCACCTGAGCCACCCAGGTGCCCCACCTGTTGGGATTTTCAAAGGCGCTGCTAACCTCGGCTCTCCCTGGACCTTCACTCCTCGAAGAACTCCCTCTTCCTGGACCCTCCGCGGCAGAAGACTGAGCACGGAAAACGTGTCCTGCCTTCACAGGCCCGAATATGGGGTAGATTTTCTCCCGCAGACGGGGACGTTTTCCATTGTATTGTTTGTTCTGCCGTCCAGCTCAGGACGGCAAGAAATGACCTCATGAAGGTAAGTTTCTCCTGGCTCCCCTGTCCCATCAGCAAAGGCCCCCAAGATCCAGATGATCTCCCACTGGTTATTGCCGCCAAGGACCCCAGGCCGAGCCTCGCCAGGTCTCCCAGTTTTTCAAAAGAAGACGAATCTGCAGGTGTTTTTGCCTGTCCGACTTGCCCCAGCGCTGGTCTTCAGCCTTCCCCCGGCGCTGGCCCGGAGGTGCCAGCAAGTCCTGCCCCTGCCCCGCCTTGGCCTTTGGAGAGGTCCTCATCCGGCCCCGCCTCCTGGGATCCCCCCCTCCGCCCCTGCCAGAGGCCAGGGTGGGGCGAAGTGCTGGGAGGAAGCCCCATCTTCCTCTATTTCCAGGAAAGGGGAGGAGGCGTCCAGGGGCTGGGGTGCCCTGACCCCAGCAGGATCTTCTCCAGCCACCAGAGCAGGCTCAAGAGGGGCCGGGGTTGGAAGACAGGGCCCAGGGGAGCCCCCGCAAGAGGAGGCGGCAAGAGTGGAAGGGTGGCAGGATTTCCCAGGCCAAGCCGCGACCCGCTGTCCCAATGCCTGGTAGGAAGTGTCACCCCCCCACGCACACCATCATGCCCATTCTCTCTCAGCATCCCCACCCATCCTCAGAACTGTCTTTCCAGATGCAGGTGAGGCCTTCTGCCAGCTCCCGCCCCACCTCACGTGGACAGAGTACCTGGCAGGCAGCAGGTGGAGACCACTCAGGTTGCCCCTTGAGGACCCAACTCCACAGGGTCACCTGCAGGCCATACCTGGGAGCAGGGAGGCCTCTGGCCTGCTGGGTTAGGAACTGCCCTTCGGTCTGTGCCCGCCACCCAGCCTGCCACCTCTACCCAGTGGGAGAACCGCCACTCCTTCCTGGATCTGCCGTGCCAGCCTCCCAGCAACCCTTCTGAGGTGTCGGCCTGGTCGGCTCTCTTCACCCTCAGGGGCTGACCCAGCCCCATTCTTCTCCCCACACTAACCCCGCTTTGTAGCCCAAAGAGCACCTGGCCCAGGGTAGATGCCTGGTCAATAAATGACCTGTGTGGCCCGAACCAGTATGCTCTGTCACATTATAGAAGTTTGCACATGCTGTTTCATCTCTCTGCAATGCCCTTCCTTCTAGAGAACTCCTGCTCATCCCTCAAGGCCTTTGTCAGATGCCCCTTCCTCCAGGCACTATTTCCTTCAAGTGGCGGCATCTTTGCACGTTCCCTGTCACAGGAACCGTGGATTCCCTGTGGTGGCATGCCACATGGCCCCTGCCACTCATCTGCCATTGTATGAGGGCAGGGGTGGGGGGACTTGGGGGGCAGGGGAACTTGGGGGGCTGAAGGGTCTCTTTTATGCAGTGGCCCAGTACTTGTTAGTAAACCCAAAAAAATGCACACAAGGTGAGAGCAGAAAAGTAAGGCAGCGAAATCTCTCCCTGCCCCCACTCCCATCTCGTGGGCTGACATGGAGGCCCGGCGAGGGGGCACTTGCCCGGGGTGGCTCGGTGAGGAGTTGGTGGAGCCAGGCCAGACATGGATTCTCACTCACGGTCGGGAGGAGGCCACCAGCTCTGCTCCCACTGCCTTTCCCACTGGGGCCCCTGAGGCCCATGGGACGGGCTGGGCGCTGGCCGGCCAGCTGAGTTCTTCAGGAGGCCTGGGGCCGATGCGGACCCCACTGGCAGCAGCCAAGAGCTAGGAGCCGGGCCCGGTGTGGCAGAGGCCGACCTGGTGGGAGCCTTGTGCCCCGGGAGGCCTGGGGGGGGGGGGGATGGGTGCCTTGGAGGGAGCTGGAACAGCAGGGTGCTAGCTCTGTCCCCAGTTTGGGCTGCAGCTTGGCCACTGCGGGGATGGCTGGGCCTCCTGCTCAAAGACCAGCAGGGCCTTAAAAAGCCGTGCTCAGCCCCTCTACGGTTGGGGCTTCCTCCCGAGGGGGAGGAAGAGGGTGAACAAGGTGACAGGGACCACAGAGGTCTCACTGCCTCTCACCCACCCCTGTCAGGGGTTCCCACGCGACCGCTCCCTAACCCCTCCCTTACTGGGTGGCTTTGGGCTCCAACCAGCCAGAAGAATGTGCAGGTGCCTGAGGCCAGGGGTAGGGGCCGCTCCGTTCCCAAGGCTCCTCCCCCTCACCATCTATTCCATAGCCCTCCCAAGCTCCAGTCCAAGGGTTGGTTGGGGCAGGGCAGGCTGAGGGTCCCTAGATGATGGCCCTGGGCAAGTGGTAGTGGAAGGATCAGGCCTGGGAGGGAGCCAAGAGATGGCCTTCCTCCTGGCCTGCCATTAACCAGCTCGGGTTCACCCCTCATCCCCTCCATCAGATGGGTGAGAACCACTAGATTAGGGGTCCCAATGCTAGATCCCCCCATCAATTAGCACAGCAAACTCCCTGGAGGAACTTTGGGAACACAGATGCCTGCCCCCCCCCCACTTAGAATCTGACTTTGGGGGTCAGGGTGGGGCCCAGGGATCGGCATGCAAAGATGCTGCCAGGTGACCCTGAAAGGTGTCCGGGTGAGAAGCCCTGAGCCAGATGGCCCCTGATGGCTTTTCCTGATCAATGTCTCTCCTGCTCTGGTCTGCAAGGTCACCAGTCAGCCCTGGAGGCCGCTCTGCAGACCCGCTGCTACAGAGCCTTGTGCCCAGGGCAGGCTGCTGGGCAGGGCCGCGAGAGAGGGCTGAGTGACTTCCCCCTGGTGGTCCTGAAGTGCACGTGGGTAACTCCCTCCCTCCACTGACCCTTGTTATAAGCTGGTTTGTGTCCCTCCCACAAAAGATATGTGTGAGCCTGACCCCCAGGACCCCAGAATGTGAACTGACTGGGAACTAGGGCCTTTACAGATGAAATTAGTTAAGATAAGATTACAGTGCATCCTAATCTCATGACTGGTGTCCTTACAAAAAGGGGACATTTGGACATAGACATAGGGAGAACCCCATGGAGAGTGGGGGCAGAGTTGGGGACTCTCAGTTTTAGGCTCTGCTGGACAGTGGGGGACAGAGGCAAGCCCCCAACAGAAGGGGACACTGTGTGTCCCCTCACCAAGGAGGGGACCCTAGCAAGGCCACGCATCTAGGACCGGGTGAGGCCGCTGAGGGCATGGAATATGCCGGCAGACCAGGGGAGGGGCACCTTCTAGGAAGAGAAAAGGAGGGTGCTTTGTAGACAGCCCTGGAGGATGGGTGGGTGGGGGTGGCGGCAGGTGGAACCATCCAGTGAGAGGTGCAGAGGCTGGGGGGGTGGTGGTGAGGCAGGTAGGAGTCAAGAACAATACCCAGTGCTGCTTACTAGAGCTGCAGGGGTGAGGGCTGGGGCAGGGAAGAGAGTTGCAGGTGTTGAGATCCAGCCGCTGTTGGCATTTCCCGGTCTGAAGGTCGAGGATGAAATCTGACTGGTGATACAGCTGGGGCAGTCGACTGCACGAGTGTCCCGGGAGCCACGGGTGTGGCCGACCTTCCTGTGGGGCCCGGAGCCCCAGAGCCGCTCAAGGGCAGTTGAGGCTGGGACGAGGCGAGGCCCTCGGAAGAGGGGCGGGTGGGAGCCTCGGGGCTCAAGGCCGCTGGAGACCCAACCCCCCCCCCCCCCCAGGTGGGATGTGCATAGGCTGGGGGCTACTCGGCTGGCAACCCGGCCGCCCCCTCTTGGCGGGCGCGGGCAGCAGATGGCGCTGCCGGGCTGCCGTCGGCCCTCGCGGCTCCGGGAGCGCGAGGAGGGTGGCCCGCGGGGCCAGATCCGAGCCCGAGGCCCAGAGGAACGCGCGCTGCGACCCCGGGTCTGAAAGGCACCCTCTGGGGGGACGCTCGCCGCCCTGCCCAGCAGGTGTTCGGCCACCCGGGGCCAGGACTGGAGCGCGGGGGGGGGGGGGGCGCGCGGGCCTCGGGCTCCCACGCCGAGCAGGTGCTCTGCGCGCCGGCCCTGCGCTCTTAGCGGGGCCGACAAGGGCGCGCGGAGGCGGGGGCGGGGGCGGGGGGGGGGGAGCCCTGGGAGCACCCGCGCGGCGCTTTGAGGATGAAGGGCGCCGCGGCCGGCCTGGCGGGCGGGCGTCCAGGAGTGGGCGCGGCCCTTCCCGGCGTGAGCTCATCGCGGGCGGCGCGGCGCCCCCACCGCGCCCAACCTCTCGACCCTCGGAGCCCGGGGCTGCGGGGGACAGTGCGGGCGCGGGAAGGGGGGGTGGGATCGGGCCTCTAGGGAGGAGGACCCGGGGGCCGGAGTGCGCTGGGGGCGCTCCCGGGGGAGCCCAGGACCAGAGGCCGGCTGCTCCCGCGCCAGCTGCCAGGCCCCGAGCGGCCCTTCACCTGGGCTGACGTCACCGTTCATCCCAGCGGCCCGGCCCGCGCCGCCGGGACCGCTCCCGTTCTCCCCCTGGCGGAGCGGCTGCCCCCTTCTCCAACTGGGTCCTCCCCTGGCTTCGGGGAGGGTGGGGCAGCCAACCACCTGCCGGGAGAGGTGAGGGCCGAGCGCCGCCTCCCCCACCCCAGCCTGCAGTTTCCCGTTAAGGCCCACTTGCGGAGAAGGGCCTGATCTGCTGCGCCTGCGACGTCCCCTCGCTCTTTATCAGCCCTAACGCCTGCCACCCGGCCGCCAGCCTGCCCATGCTCCTCCCCAAGGCTGACCACCAACAGATCGGGAGCAGAGAGGGGCGGGCGCGTGGCAGGGCGGGGGGGGGGGGGGTGTCCTGGGGCAGGAACCTGGGCAGAGAGCACGGGGAGGGGCGGGAGTGCAGAGAGCAGGCCCTGGGTTTCTCCCTTCCACCTCTGGGCCTCACTGTGGGGGTTCAGCCCTGCAGGCCTGTGGTTCCCCGTCTTGGACTAAGTCCCCAGACCCCCCCAAATAAACAGGTGGAAGAGAGAAAAGATCCCCGCTCGGCATCAGCCCAGCGTGACCTTGGACAGGTCCTCCTGCCTCTGAGCCCAGAGCACGTTGGGGCTCCACGTTGCAAGCACGGGACGCCTACTGGAGCCCCCTCCTGGGCAGACTAGTTCAGTCCCTGGGAGCTGTGTGAGGGGTGCTGGAGGGGGCTCCTGGGTCAGGGGCTAAACTGGGGAGGGGGCAGAGGAAGGAGGGGCACGGAATCCCGTCCCGTTAGGCATCAAGAGGGTCCAATTCTCCACCTGGGACAGGCAGCGGGGGCTGTGGCCCTCGGTCGCCACCCCCGCCCTGGGCCGGCAGGGTTCTTGACTCCACCCTTCTTCCCCAGCTGCTTCTGTGCGCAAACACCCCCTTAGACGGGCTGGGTGGGGGTGGGGCGCTCTAGGACCCGGCTTTGTCTTCCTCCTCCGGGCTTCGGGCGCTCTGGCCTTTTCTCCCCTCCACCGGCTCCAGGAGTCCGGCCCCCTCCCCCTTCTCTTCCCCCACTTCTATTTCAAGCTCTCCTTGGCTATTTATAGCTACGTCCGCCAATTGCGTCAGGCTGAGTCTGGCTCCCGCCGGCCCCAAGCCAAGGGCGCCACCACCCCCGCCTGGGCAGCTACCTGGCCCGCTGGGCCCCGGGCTGCCCCAGGTGTGCGTGAGTGCCCCGGGGTGTGGCGGATCCCACCTTGGGCGCGGCAGCACCCGAGGCAGGCTTGGGGGAGACAGCCCCCTCATTCGAGATGGGGGCAGGGGTGGCGGCGGCAAGGGGGCAACTTTCCCTTCGGTCCTGAGGAAAGGCCTTTGCCGCTCTGGTTTCACCTTTGGTGTTTGCAAAGAAAAGGGGTGCAGCCCGCCGTGGCCTCTGCCTCTTCCCTCCGGAATGAAGGCCCCTCGTCCGAACGCCAGTGTGTTCTACTCCCGTCTGACGTACGGGGGTCCCGCGCCGCCCACCGCTCTTCTTCCTGAGGCCCCGCCCCCAGCCCTTCCCTTCCCCTGGTGCTCCCCAGGAACATGGTCTTTGGAAGATTGGCTCGGTTTGGAAAGGCTACAGGGGCTCTCCAGGCACCTGCCCGGTTGGCAAAGGCCTGCCCCTGGCATCACCCTGCCCTGTGGCCTGTGTGTGTTCTGGCAATGGGGCACTGTCCTTCCCCAGCCCACCAAGGCTTCCTCAGGTTCTGGGCACTGGCCCCTGCATCTCAGCCTGGTGCCCTCCTGCCTGCCTGCCTCGGGTCTGTCCTCTGGGGAACCACTCCCATCCCCTTGCCTTCATCAAGCTATCCGCACCCTTGTCAAAGCCTGGCCACTCCTTCAGAGATGACCTTCTATCTGGAGACACCCCCAACCCCAGGGCCGGGAGGAGGCCCTGGGACTGTCTTGTCAGCCTAGCCACCGCTCCTCCCCCCCCCCCCCACCGAAGGCTGAGATTACTCTGGGGGGTTGGCTGAAGGAGCCCCTCCACGGAGAGAGAACTGTTTCCCGAGTGCTCATGCTAGGTGCACAAGACACGCCCTGTGAAGTTGCACTGGCAGTCGGCCTGTCTGTCCAGCACCCCTTTCTGGAGAATGGGACACCCAACTGCCAGTTTCCATTTTTTTTTAAGAGTTTATTTATTTTGAGAGAGACAGAAAGCTCGATTGGGGGGGCAAAGAGAGACGGGGGGGGGAGAGAAAGAGAGAGAGAGAGAGAGAGAGAGAGAGAGAATCCCAAGCAGGCTCTGAACCACAGAGCTGGATGCGGGGCTTGAACCCACAACCGTGAGATCACGACCCGAGCTGAAGTCGGACGCTTAACCGACTGAGTCATCCAGGCACCCCTGACAGTTTCCATTTTTTCTGACCTTTGGAGGCCCCATGGCTTCTCAGGAAGGACCGCTTTTCTGGAGAACAGGTCAACCTCCCAACACCCCCTCCCACCGGTATTCTGAGCCTCGCACTGCACCTCCCATTGGACCCATTGGCCAGAGGCAGTCAGCTTCCGCCCCGCTGAAGCATGCAGCCCCACCCCCACCCTTTCTCTGTGGTCTGGCTGCATTGTCCCCTCTACACACGGCTCCAAATCCAACCTGGCTTTCAGAGGCCAGCCCCCCACCTTCCTGAGAACCAGTGGCTTCAAGCTTCCCTTCCTCTAAGCCCCTCAGGTCTGAGCCTCAGAAGCAGGGTCTGAGCTGGAAGGGGCCTGAGGGGCCGCTGAGGCTGGCCCCATTCAGGACACCTCCAGGGACTGCTAGCTGGGATGAGTGGCACCCAGAGATCAGGAAACAGCCTACCCCAACTCTGTCCCAACTCTGGGGACGTCGGAATGTCAGTTCCCTTTGCTAAAACACAAAATTCGACTAGATAAATTTGAAGGTGGAATCAGCTTTATACAAAGATTCATGAATTGGGCAACACCCCACCTAGCAGGTAGAAAGAAGCTCTGAGGAGTTGTATAGAATGGAAGGTTTTTCTGGGCAGAAGGGCTGGAGGGGACAAGGAGGATGAACGAGTGGATTGTTTCAGGAAGGGAGGGGTCTGAGCCGGCAGATGACCTCACTGGTGCTGACCAGGAAATTCCAGACTGAGTTCACTCCTGGGAGGGGCTGAAAGTGAAGTTGGGTTAGATGTTAAGTCTTGTTTGCTGGTTGGGAGCTTAGCACAGGTGACTCCACTTTGGGCCGGTTGTCTCTCTTCTAACACCTCCTTGGGCCTCGGGGAGGGTTGAACCGGGTCTATACAGTAGTCTCCGGCTCTGAGCTGTGGGTTTTACATTGGACACTTACTGTCCATCGTCTATAAGCAAGGACTAGAAGCCTGCATATAATCTGGCGGTAGAATGGAGTTAGCACCCAGCTCTAATATCAGGTAGACCGGCAGAAGTGTGCCATGTCATGTTACTACTCACCTACCTTCTTTCCCTCCTTCTTGCTGCCTCCCGTTTACCCATCCATCAACCTGCTGTCCACCCGTCCACCCATCCGTCTTCCCTTTTACCCGTCCATCCGTACGTCTACACACTCATCTATCCATCCACCCCTATACCCCTATTCACCCATCTGCCCAACCATTTAACCCACCCACCCACCCACCCACCCCTGTAGCATAAGTGCCCGATGAGTAGCTTTTCTCATTGTTAATCTAAGTGCCTGGCATTAAGCCTTTCACTGCCGAGGCATTCACTTCAGAGACACCCATATCACATAAGCACATTGCCAGCTACACAGCTCAATAAAGAGCCAGAGCCAGGCCGCCCCACCCGTGAAGTTCCCTCTAGAAAGCCCTGGGTGACCTCGATAACTGACCACTCCAGAAACCCCAGCCGCCACCCTCAACCCCAAAAAGTTAGAGACGCTGCCTCCCTCTCTCCCCGTGACCTTGCTGTGTGGCCCCAGGTGTGCATGCACCCTCCAGGACCTGTGAGCGGTAAGCGTTCCTCCAAGTGCCCCTATGGCTGCTGCTGAGGTGTGTCCTGTGGTCATCGTAGGGACTGGCAGGGCCGGTGTGGCCACAACCCTGGCCCCGTGGGGGAAAGGTGTGTGGGGGCCACCAAGTAGTGCGGGCCAGGTGAGGGCCCCGGCTACCCCCGGCCAAAAGCACCACAACCCACGGGCCCAGACCCACACAAAGCAACCCTTTACTGACCAGTCTACTCACCCACCCAAGACCCATCAGGAGCCTGAAGCTCTTGACCTAGGGAGGCAGGGGAGCAAGAGGCAGAAGCCGGCAGGACGCCCAGTGTTTACAGAAGACCCCTTGTGATGGGCACGGGGCCGTGTGGCCAAGAGCAGGTGGAGGCCAGCCCACCGGGGTTCCGGTCTGGCCTCACTACCTGCTTGGCTCAGCTCTTGGGCAAGTTGACCTCCCCTTGCCTGGTCAACTTGGCAAAAGGCGTCCCCCACCCCTCTTGAATTCTTACGCACCCCCCCCCCCCAGTGTCCTCTGGCCTTCTGTGCCCCAGCCGGCCAGCCTGGGAGAGGCCCCATCACCCTGCCTCCTGTACCTGTAGGTGCTATCCTGCCTTAGGGAGAGTGGGAGAGACCACGCGGTGCTTGAGACAGCTTTCTTCCAGTCCTGGTTTTATTGACTCCAAGGGGCTGCCAGACTTATAAATAGATGTTCTTGAGCTAAAAATAGCCTTGCTTTAGCGGCAGCCCAAGGCTTCTAGCTTTCAGCCTCTTGAGGGCTCCTAGGATGCCGGACTCAAGGACCCTGCCTCCTCTGGCAGCCCCCAGAGAGGGGCCGGCTCAGCACCCCCCCACCTCCTGCTTCCTCTTCTCTCCCGGCTCCCGAAACACACGCATCCTGCACGCACACACGTCGGGCCTGTGTCCCTGGCTTGGGCTCTCTGCTGCTTGGAAATTGGGAAGCGTCCCTAGGAATAAGCAGGCCAGGCCTGCGAGAAGGGTCCGATGCCCTGTGAGGTCACCGATCGGTCCGACCGCTCACCTGGACATGGGGAGATACGTTCCCAGGAAATAACCTGGAGCGATGCTTGGCAGAGTGAGCTCAGTACCCAGGGGCTGCTGTTATAATAACGGCCAAGCGAGCGTGGGAGTGACCCAGAGGAGTCCTGTCTAAAAATCTGTCCCAGGAGAGCCCTGCCTGAACGGTCGGAGCTGTGGCTGTGACCACTCATGGTGGAGTAACCTCAACCCGGGCTGCAGCGGCTGACGGAGCCCACAGCCGGCACTCCTCCCGCTGCAGTCAGTGCAGACACACGTAAGCCGCAGCAGCCCGGCCGCCCTGGTGGGAACCCAGTGGTTGGGGACAAACGCGGGTGAGTCGCACCGGTGCCTTCCACCAGATACCCCTGGGGGCCTTTGGTCCTCGTAGCACACGTGTGTATTCCTTCAACAAATTATTTGAATAATAATTAAAAAGCTAGCTGCATCACGCTCTAGAGCTAGACCCCCATTTCTGTTGGGAAGGAAAGCCATCGTGTGGTGTGTCCATGGTGCGCCCGCTGGCATGCACACGAGGGCTGCAGGGAAGCGGTGAGCTACTCCAGGGGTTATGCCTGGGGAGTGGGATGGGGAGGGGTTGAGGGGCAAAGCTGAGTTTTTACTGGACGTAGTTCTGAGGTGTTTAGATTTTCCCTGGGATGTGACCGCAAACAAGGGGGCGCTCCTCCGGCACGGCTCCCCCACTGGGCCCAAGCTGCCCTCTGGGTCAGGACCGTGAGCCCCGGGAAGTGGGTTTTGTGGGCCCGTCCCCAGCACCGTGGTGTCGGACGCCTCCAGGGGCCGCTGCCCCGTCTCTACTCCACCCTCCACCAGCGTGAAGAAAGAGGCAACCAGAGGCATGGAGAAAACATCCATCTCAGGATTTATTACAACACGTCGTTTCCAAATACAAAAGAAGGGGACAGGTCGGGGAGCAGAGTGTGGCCGCGCTGGGGGACGGGCTCTGAGGCAGGGGCGGGCCGCCCAGTCCAGAGAGACCAGGAGCCATGCGGGGGACCTGCCACCTCTCCTCCGCTGGACTTTCCAGCAAATATTAGGAGGGGGCGGATCCAATGTGGGGCAACCCCCAATGCCAGGGCCGGGGGAGTGGGGGGGGGGGCGGGGAGGTATGGGGGAGGGGAGGAGGGCCGAGAGACTTGGGAGAGGGCTGGGGCCCGGCCCCCGCCCCGCCTTGGGCAGTGCGTGGAAGTGGCCAGGGAGGGGCTTGTGCCAGGGCCCGGTCCCCCCAGGACAGGAGGGGGGGTGGCCGAGACAAGACCTCCCCCCCAGTGCAGCTGCTTGCTTTGGGGTGACCCGTGCCTCAAGGGCAAGAGCCCCCCACACCTCAGGACAGAAGTCACAAGAGATGCTGGCCGCCCTGAGAAAGGGCAGAGGGAGGAAAGGACCGGGACTGCGGGACCTGCCTCCAGAGTTTTGGGGCCCAACCAGTGGCCCCAGACCACTGTCTCCTGGACAGCACGGGGGTGGGGGCGCGGAGGCGGGGACCAGTGCATCCTCCACACCCAGGGTCACCTCAGAAACCCAACGCGATAGACAGACAGAAGGCAAATTTACATAATCAATAATAATAATAATAAACCAATAATAATAAATACTTAAACCTCTAATCCATAGATTGCAAACACAACAATGATAGCTTATTTTCTTGGGGAATGGGGTGGGGACGGAGGGAACCGGAAAGGACTTTTGCTTAAAGGGGGGATGGCAGGTGCACAGAGCTGCAGGTCAACAGAAGAACAAACAGAAGAAACAGCCACAGAGGCCGCTGCCTGAGGACTCCGTCCCCCCCAGCCACCCCTCCTACCAAGCCCCTGGCCTCTTCCCAAGGTGACCAGCCCCCGCCCCTAGACTCTAGGACATCTGAAGATTGGGGGTCATCTACTCCTGCCTCCAAAAGCCGTGGGTCCCTGTGACCTGAGAGGGTGTGGGGCAGGGGGTGGCTGGAGTTTTTTCCCTGCCTTGCCCACCAGGCCGGCCCACTCGGGCCAAAAAGCCCCCGGCACACCACCTGGAAAACCCCAGGGAGGCTACAGAGGTGAGTGCTCCCCAGGAAAGGGGAGTAGAGGAGCTGCTCTTCTCCAAGGACCCCAAGGGGCACGGGCAGGACTGGGGGCCACCTCTTGCACCTGCCTGAGTCAGGGGTCCTTATCAAAGCTGAGGACCCCCGCCCCCAGAAGCGCAAGGGTCTGACTGGTGCTTAACTGCCTCCTCCCGCTGCACGGCAGCCAGCTCCTCATGGAGAACAACCCCCCCCCCCCCCCCCCACCGCCCCACCTGCAGGAACATACCTGAATTCCAAGTCTGACCTGGGGCCTGGGGCTGGGCGCAGGAAGAGCCCAGAACAAGACTCTAAATCCATCTGCCCTCTGACCAATGGAGCCAGCACTGGCTAGCCCAGCTCCTCCCGCCTGATTGCCCCAGGGGCCAAGCTCCTGTACTCCAGCTGTTTCCCCCACCTGGCAGGTGGCGCTGGGGGCACCTGCAAAGTGGAGGAGAGGGGAGCAGCGTCTACCCAACAGCCTTGCTGAACCCATGAAACTGGACCTGGGCTCAGGCAAGGGGGGGGGGGGCGCTCTACCTCCATCCCTGCCCTGGGGACCCACAGCATCTGACACTCAAGAGCCCCCTTCACTGCGCCCCTACCCTGTTCTAACCCCAGCCCCTCTGAACACCCTAGCCTCTGCAGGCCCAATGCCTGTAACACCACCCAGGCAACGGGGCGGGGGAGGGGGGGCAATAGGAGGGCAGGTGAGGGGGAGCCTCCAGCCGGCAGAGCCTCCTCCGCCACACCCCAGCTCCTGGCACACTTCCCCCACCTAGGCTTTGGTGCAGAGCCTGAGACAGGAGCAGAAGAGAAGCAGTGGAGAGGAGGGGGCGGGGAGGGACAGGGAGGTTCTGAGGCTCAGTTTGTGGCAAAGTTTTTTTTCTCCTTTTTCCCCCTTTTTCTTATGTAAAAAGTGCACAAAAGCTCGGCAGCCTCTTTGCAACGGTCAGCAGTGTTTCCTGGGGGAGGGAGGGGGCAGGGAGGGGACCCCAGGCCTGGCACCCCAGCTCGGGACTGAAGGTGGCCTCATATTGCTTAGAAACGGGTGTTTCAGTTTAAATACCAGACAGTAAAAATAGAGCTCCGAGGACCGCCCGCACTGTTGCCAAATCATTGCCAGAATGAACAGCTTAAATAAATAAAAAAATCGAAATATTTACTTCTCGATAAAAATCGCAGTAAAACCATTTACCTTTCTTTGCATTATATATAATATATATTTATAGTGGGCCCGGCTGCTGGCGGCCCAGACCAGGGGGCGGAGGGCAGCGGAGCGCCGGGCGCCGGGTCCCCGGCCGCCGTCAGGACACCTCGATGACCTCCACGCTGCCCGAGAAGCTGGCCTGCTTGCCCAGGGCGGCCAGCTCCTCGCCGCGCGCGCGCCCCTCCACCATGCCCTCCTCGAACTCCATCTGGCAGCTTCGGCGCTTGAATTGCGTCTCCGGGGCCGGCTCCTCAGGCCAGCCGGTCCGCGCGTCCCGGACCTCGGCCCGCGCCGCCTCTCGCCGCCGCAGGTCGCCGCCCCCCGCGCCCTGCGCGCCCGCCCGGCCAAACGGTGCGAACCGCGCGCCGCCGGCGCCCTGCGCCCCCTCCGGGCTGAAGCACCAGGGCCCGTCGGGCGACGGCGTGCCCGGAGAGTCGAGCGGCGGCGCCCAGCTCCCGGGGCCCACCGGCTGGCCGGGGCCGGGCAGCCCGGGTGCCGACAGGGCCGAGAGGCCGAGCCGCGGAGTCTGGCGGGAGGCATCGCCGAAGTTCAGGCCGAGGCCGTGTGCGGGGGAGCGCGCTGGGGAGCCGGCTGGAGGCCGCGGCCGCCGGCGGAGGCGCGGGCGCGACTCCGGCGCCGCGTCCGGGCTGTCGGGGCCCGGCGAGGGCAGGCCCAGCGCGCCGCCCGACGGGCTGTCCAGCTTGCAGAGCTTGGGGGCCTCCCCAGGGTCGGGGGGCCCGGGGTCGTCGGGCCGCCGGCTCGGGGCATACGCCGACTTGATGTCCAGCGAGAAGGAGCGCTTCAGGCGGTTGGTGTCCTGGAGGCGGTCGGAGGACAGGTGCAGGCCACGAAGGCCCTGTTGCAGCGCGCTGGTGGCGGGGTTGGAGGAAGGCGCGGGGAGCTCCCCGCCCGCGCCGGGCGCGCCCTCCCTGACTGTGCTGGCCGCCGCGCTCCCGGTGGCAGCGCTCTCTGAGGTAGGTGGTGGTAGCGGCGGCAGTGGGGCCGCAGGGCCCGGGAGGGGCTCGGGGGTCCCTGGGTGGGACGCCCCGTCACCCTGCAGGGCGGCCAGCAGCTTCAGGCTGCGCTCATACTCCAGCAGCTGGCCCAGGAAGTTGAAGTTGGGCGAAATGGACGGGCGCCGGTCCTTCACGAACCTACGGGAAGGAGGGCGGCTGTGTTGGCTCGGGGCTCCCTGCCAACCCGGACGGCCTCCCTGTCTCCCTCCGCTCCCCCTCCCCCACGCTGGGGCGCGCGGCGCGGCCGAGGCGCCCGCCCAAGAGTGCTGGAGCCCCACGCCCGCCCCCCCCCCCCCCACCCAGCTCGGGCCTGTCCCTCCCTCCGGGCCAGGGCCTTTCCGTTGCTGGCGGCGGGAGACGGGAGGGAAGAAAGACTGGGCTACCTGTAGGCGTCATCGGAGGACATGCCCATGGTCTTCATGATGTAAGCGATGGCGATGGTGGCAGAGCGGGAGATGCCGGCCAGACAGTGGACGATTACTTGGCAGCTGGACAGCTTAGCTCTATCTGGAGGCGGAGCCGTGAGGGCGGGGTCAGGCCTGGGGTCCCCAACCCAGGTGGGGGGGGGCCTCACCGGCCCTACCCCCCCCCCCCCCCCGCCGCCGACAGCCCCAGCCCCACCTCAGGCCGGTGACCGGTGACCGCAGCTCTTCCTTCCCGCCTCCTGCATGCTGTTCTCTGCGGGACTCCTGCCCCCACTGCCTGCCCGCCCCGCCCCCACCACGAGAATAGGCAGGAGAGCGCCCGCTCCTCCCTCCTCTTGGAGACTCCTACCCCCCTGGCCCCCCCCCCACCACGAGCACAGGCAGGAGTGCGCCCGCCCCTCACGGTGCGCTCGATGGCCCCGCCCCCTGCCCCCCCTCCACTAGCGCAGGTGGCGGAGTGCCCGCCCCTCACGGGGCACCCGGTGGCCCCGCCCCCCGCCCCGCCCCCCGCCCCCCCTACAAGCACAGGCAGGAGTGCGCCCGCCCCTCACGGTGCACTCGATGGCCCCGCCCCCTGCTCCCCCGCCCCACCCAACGAGCACAGGCAGCGGAGCGGCCGCCCCTCACCGATGAACTCGATGCACTTGTCCAGCCAGGGCAGCAGCTTTTCGCAGTAGTTGTCATTGATGGGAATGCGCATGAAGCGGCTCTCACAGATGAAGTCCGGCTTGGGGCAGGAGTTGCTGGCGTTGAGGACATAGCTTATTCCGTTCTGGGTCATCAGATCCTGGAGGGACAGGAGGGCAGGTCAGACCACGGGGGTGCCGCTGGACCGGACTTCCGGGTCCTGGCACGTCCCCGAGAGGGGAGCCTCTGCAAGCCCCGCCCACGGCCTGAGGTAGGTTGCCTGGGCGGTGGCTTTACCCTCTTCCCTCGTCACAGTTTTAAAACACGGGACTCTTTCAGTGCTGGCCGGGGGCCCAGTGACATCAGCAGTTTGGCATGTGGGCTCCGCCGCCTGAGGGGCTGGGAGCTGCTTCTCCACCCGTCTCTGCTGTGGTCCTGCCACAGCCCCCTTGGGTCTTCGCGCCCCCAACCCGTGCTTCTCCCGCACCTGGGCATCCATCCCCGCGTGGCCTGTCGGCTCCCTTCCTCCCCCAGACCAGCCCCCCGGAGCTGCTTCTGAGCTCCTGCCTCGTCCCCCGGCCAACGGCCAAAGCCCCAGCTGTGCACACACCTTGTTCAGGACATCTTTCTGAGAGCCCAGGTAGAGGTGAGGCAGGATGCGGGTCAGGCCCACACTGGGCACCGGCAGGCAGGGCTGGGAGAGGCTCATGGGCAGCAGGGCAGCAGGCTTGCCCTCACAGAGGCCGGGGAAGCAGGAGGAGAAGGTGGCAAAGCCCCCTGCAGGAGGAGGAGCGGAGGAGACGTGGGTCAGGCGGTCGGCTGGCTGGGGCACCGGAGCACCACGACCTCTCAGCCTCCCCCAGCCTGGACTCCCCCGCCCAGAGGGAGGCCCCTGGGTGGGCCTCTGGCCTGAGCACCCGGCCTCCGTGCTGGGTGCTGGAGGGCTGCTCTCACCAGGTCGAGGTGTGTGCTCCACACATATACAGCCCGACCCTACGCCCACATTCCTCCTCAGGCTAATTAGCAGCTGGCCGCACTGAGGACGCCGCTGTGATGCCCGTAAATGTGGGGTCTGGGTGGTGAGCCAGTCTAGCACGTGCAGGACCCAGGCAGGGGTGCGTTCAGATGCCATGGGAGGCTCCTGCTGAGGGTGTGGTTCCTTCGTACCCATGGCCTGGGGCCAGCCCCGGCCTTCCTGCCTCTCCCCCTGGGCTGATGCAATCCCTCCCTGGCTCTAGTTGGCCGGGAGCCCCAGACCAAGCTTGGGTGCCAGGACCAGGAGGCAAGGGCTTCTGAGGGGCCCTCCTCCCCCTGGGCATGACATCACCTACTGGAATCGGCACAGCCCGTGGGGCATCTGTGCTCTAGTTAGGGCTCCGTTCTGCCCAGAAGGCAGCACCAGAGGCTGGGCTGAGAGCTGGGAAGCCCAGGGGCTGTGCGCAAGCAGGGCACGCAAGCGGGCCCACGTTCTGCACGTGGCTGGCATGTGCCCTGCCGCCTCCCCTGCACATCCGAGCCCCAGGCCACAGGTCAGTGGAACGAGCCCCTCCGCTGGCCTGAAAGACCTGAGGGGGCCTCCCGAGTATGTCTCTGAGTCCGTGAGTGACCGCGGGCAGAGCTCACTCCGCCTCTGGCCTGCTTCCGCACCCTGCCTGCCACATGGCGTAGCTGTGAAGCTCAGACGGCGAAGAAACACTGAGAACACACCTGCCCACACCCGGTGTGATCGCCAGCACTCGGCGGGACGGCGTGAGACTGCACCCTGGGGCTAACCACGCTTACGGGGACACAAGCCCCGTGGACGTTCTCTGCTCTCCGTGGACGGTCCATTTCAGAATTCAACTGGACCGCGCTCTACCTCTGCTCTGGAGGAGGCCGCGGAGTGAGCGGAGTTCGCAGGCCAAGAGACCCCCGTGCTCTTTCCGGGTCTGCAGCAACAGCTGGTGAGGGAGCCCTGGCTGATTTCCCAGGACAGAGATGCCTGGTGCCCTTGGCCTTCACCCGTAGCCCAGATCAGTGGCCAGTTTGTACAAACCTCCAACCAGAGTGCCTGCCATGTGTGCTCCCTGTGACCCCAGCGAAGGATGGACTGGGGGGGGGGCATAGTGATGGGGGGCCCCCAGGCTGGGGGGAGTGCAGGCACGAGCCTTGGAGGAGCTGTCCCGTCCCCGCAAGCCTGCTGGCCGGACAGGGAGAAGTGGGTGACCGTCAGCACCAATGACAACACAGCTCACAGGTGAAAGCTGGCCCGGGGTTCTGGGGGAGGGCTCCTGTTCACCCTTCAGAGCCAGGGGCCCCTGGATGTTCCTGCTGGATGACGGTGCCCCCCACCCCAGGAGGGCAAGGTCTGCAGCATCTCTCTAAAGGCTCATCTGTACCATCTCTAGCCTCCCTTGCCCTCCACTCTCTGGGTGACATGGCCTAAGCTGAGGGGAGGGGGGCTGCATTCCACCAGGAACGTCCTGCACAAAGGGGGATCTCTGGACAGGTGCAGACTTACCAGACTTGACTGCAATTCCTCAAGTAAAGCCCCACAGGACTCACCCACCACCCCCCACCCCCGCCACCAAACCAGAGCCAAGCCTCTGGTAGTGACCCCTACAAGCCCCCTATAGATGTCAGGTGCAGCAGAGCTGGAGACCGGGCCCCTCCAGTGATTTCAGCTGCCCCCCCCACCCCCCCGCCCCAGCTCTGGGGCCGTCCTGGGTTGAATTCGTGGCAGCGGGCCTGGACCCTCTGCAGGTGCTGGCACTCTTGGCAGCCGGGAGGCGCCCCCATCCCCTAGGCGTCCCCAAGGGCACCTTCCTTCGGGAGGGATACCCGCCTCCCTCTGCCTCACGGCTTCCCAGCTGGCTGCGCCTCACAATGGAATCTGGGATTCGCACAAAAGCTCATGCCTAGTACGCACCAACTCCACCGACTCCGCGGGCACTCGGCCCTTGCCCCCGCCCGCACTCCCAATGCTCGGGCTCTCCTGCCCAGATGCGGGCGGTGCCCCCCCCCCCCCCCCCGCAACCCCCGCGCGCCCCCCGCGGTCCCCGCGCCCCGGGGCAGGGTCTCCACCCACCCATCCTCTCTCTGCGCACCCTCTGCGCAGGGGCCGCTCCCGCCGCGGTCTCCGGCCAGGGTCCGAGGGCTGCGCGTGCGGAGTCGGGCCGCGGGGGCGCACCGACCCGGCGCCGCGACATCACCAGCCCGCATTCCGCAGCAACGCGCACCGGGGCGAGGGCCGCCCGCCGCTTAAAGGGCCAGGCTCCCTTTCCCGTCCCCGCCCCGCCGGACGTCACCGCCGAGCTGCTGGGGGGAGGGGGCGGGGAGGGCAGCGGTCACAGCAGCCGGTTCCGGACCCCAGGGCGCCTGCCCCACCGCCCCACTCCTGCTTCCATGAGCCTCCGCTGTCCCGGAGAGGGATCTCCCTGCCCTCCAGCCGCTCCAACCTCTCAGCGCTCCTCAGCCCCACCCACGGAGGGGTGGGGTCCTCCTTTTCTGGCCTCTGCTGAGACCCCCTCTCCCCCTGTGATCTTGGAGATCCTGGAAAGTCACTTCCCCTTTCTGGCCTGGCCGCATCCCTCCTTCCCACTGAGCCTCGCCTTCCCGCCTTCCCTTTCTCACTGGCTCCGGGGCTGCTCTGGCCTCAGACTGTGGGCAAGGTGAGAAGGCTGTCCCCAAGTCTGGGTCCTGATTCGGTGCCACTTTGAGCCCTTCTCATACCATGGTGGGTCATAACTTCTACCTGGCTTGGCCCTCAGTGAAATGGGTGCAAATACTCTAACCTTGCAAGGGGCGGCAGCCCCAAGAGCTTAGCGAGCCAAGCGGGGCACAACCAGGTCCCAAGTGAGTGCTCCTGGCACATTCCAGCCTAGGCCTGCCCCACTGCATGCTGGGTGAGGGGCCCCAGCCTCCAGAGGAGACCTACCATTAGAGGTTCTGGGCTTTCCTGGGCAGCCTGGGGGTAAGGGAGGGTGCTGCTCTAAGACCAGTTTCTCTGACTCCCAGAAAAGGGCCTGGTGGCTCCCGCTCCTGGCTGGAGAGCGTGTGCCTGCACACTGACGTGTGTGCGTGAATGCGGGCACATGCGCGCGCGCACACACACACACACACGTGCACACTGGGGTTCCCAGCTGGGCCCTGGGAGAGCTCCCGTCCGCCCAGGCTACCCATTAAAAAGCCGAGAGCCCAGAGCCTCTCTGTCCTCTCTATCTTCTTCCTACCCGCTCAGCCCCCACAGTGAACCCAGGGGACAGTGGTTGAATCAGAGTTTGCAACTCTGTGGCTTGTGGTTCCCAGAGCTCACACACATGCACACAAGTCCCACAGCCCACCCACACAAGTTTGGGATCACCAAGGTGGGATGCACACACACACACACGAGCAAATACGGATCACCAGCCTCCCAGGGGCAGGCACCGATGTAGACACCCTCTGACCGTGTAGACCCAGACATGTGTAGAAGGCAGCGTGCACACCTGCACACGATGCTGACCCACCTGAACACCCTTCAGAATATGGTACTTCCTCCAAAAGGTCTGCCCTGAGCGGCCTGGCTCTAGCCTTCAGGTTACGTTGAAGGTCCATGCTGCCACTGGGCCCGTGCCAGAGGGCCAGCCCGGTGCCCTGGGACCACCCCATGGGGTGCCTGCATGTGAGGGCCACTCAGGGCAGACAGGCTGGCTGAATGTACATCCTATTGGCTGTGTGAGGTGGGGACAACACCCTCTTCAGCCCTCTACGTCCTCCGTCCACCTGCCACAGCCCCTGGCAGGCAGAGGTCGGGGGCGGGAGCACCCACAAACGCCCCAGACCCGGGCAGGGAGGGTGTGCATCCCTGGGACAGACCAGGTCAACCCAGCCCTGGGACCTGGGCCACCTCTGGGAGGTGGGTTCTACAGGAAGCGCCTCAGCCCCTGCCCACAGGGGGAAGGCATCATCAAGAACCACTTCGGAACGTGTGTGTGTGCGCGCACGTCGGGCACACCTACGTGTGGGCCTCCAGGCTGGCTGGGCTGCTTTTGAGGAACAGGAAGCCCTATAGGGCCCCCTGTTGGCCCCCAGGCGGAGTCATCGTCAAGTAGGCGTCCGTGTTGGCCGTGGCCTTCACAGGCACTCCCTGCCTGTGACCAGGGGTGCTCAGATTGGGGTTTGCAGAGGATGGGGCCCGTGTCTCCCTTCCCAGGCAGGTGGAGGGTCAGAGATCCCTTCCCTCCGCACCTGCTACCGCCGGCATTTAGGGCTTTCCTCTCGTCTATCTCTTCACCTGCTAGTGGTGGCGGGAGGCCCATGTGCGAGGGGGTTCTGAAGCGTGGGGGTCCAGGGGAGGGGACAACGGAGCCTCAGAGAACTCCGGGGTTACTGAGAAGGCGCCCCTCCCAGCACTGCCCCTGTAGTCGCTGGTCTCTGGGCTTAGAAAAAAGAGCAGAGACGGATCCAGAGCCCTGCCTCCCCAGACGCCTCCACCCAGCACAGCCAAGCTTATAGTGGTGCCCCCCAGTCCCCTCCCTTGGGTCTGTCCGGAGCTCACCTGTGAGGATGGCCACGCTGTCGAAGCAGCCGTCCAGCTTGCTGAGCAGGATGGAGAGGAAGCTGTCTGCAGCCAGCACGCTGGCGTCCCGTGTGCTCTGGTCATAGACTACCACGTCCTGCGGCTCTGTGGCCTCCACCTGGGAGCCATGAGGGCAGAGGTCAGGGCACTGCTGGGCACCTGCCGGAAGCCCCCATCCCCGGCTGCCACCCACTGCGGCTTGTCAGGCACTGGCAGGGAGGGGCTTCGGCCACCTTGCTGCCTCGAGGGAAGGGCGGCTCAGAGCCCGCCCACTGCGCAGCTCACACCTGGACAGGTAGAAACGCCCACAGCCACACAGGCAGGCCCTCGGAGCAGGCAGAAACGGGGGACACTTGTCCTAATGCCGTGTCCTCACGCACGGGCATCTGAGCTAAGGGAGCACTTATGGGTGTCCGCTGGGGGCCACGTCCACATAGAAGAGATGCAGGTGAATGTAACAGGGTCTTCAGGGGGTACACACAGGTGCCCACAGGGACAGGGGTGCACGGACACCCTCAGGGCGACCGAGGCAAGGGGAAAACTGTCCCCAGGGTCCCCGGGAGGCACGTTTTGGGGCTTTTGCAGGTGGGATGCCTTTGGGCCTGGGCCCTTCCCCTCTTCCCCAGCCAGTGATGGGAAAAGGACTGCCACAAGAGCCACCTTGGATTCAGGAGGCAGCAGCTCGAAGTTGGGGTTCCGTGCCCTCCCCCCACCCCAAATGCCCTGCCTGGGGACCAGATGCTCAGCAGCTTCTGCTCAGAGTGGCTAATGCCCTGCCCCCCAAGCACACTCAGCCCTTAAGCCAGCTGAGCCGCCAACCCTAGGCTGGATGATGTCACCAGCAGCCAATGGGATTGCGCTCTGGCAGGGAGTCCTCGCTGGGGGTGATTAATCACCGGATTCCCCTCACTGAGGCTGCAGGGAGCTTGTTCTGGCCTTGGGGGGTGGGTGGGGGGACTCCCCACGAGCGGCTGTGCCACCTGGGTCCTCTCACATCCAGCTCTGCTGAGGCGGGGCCTGTGACCAAGACCCCTCCCGCAGCTCCAGGCTGCTGGGCATGCCACTCTCCACACTGGAGGCGCCTCTGCCTTCCCCGGTCACTGGGCTAGGGGTCCCTTCCAGGGCTGGACTCGATGCTCCTGGCTGACGGTGCCAGGACTGTCCACCGCAGGTGACCTGGGATGTTCTCAGGGGAGGGCCTAGAGAGAATTCTGGGTCATTCAAAACTCTAGACGGAAAGAACTGGGGGGCTGGGTACAGGACCTCTCAGTGTGAGCCTCTTGGCCACCCCTCCTGTCTTCCTCTGACTTCTCATGGCCATCAATACATGCCTCCCCAGCTGCCATCCTGGTCCACGGCCTCCCTGTGCCCGCCCCCCCCCCCCCGGCCCGCCCCATGCCCCTGTGCAAGGTCACACCTAGCTCATCTGTTCAGTGCCCCTCTGTGAGCCCTGGACTGGGCCCCAGGGACATGGCCCTGTCTTATGAGGGGAGACCTCTGCCAGGGGTGGAGGGCTGAGTGAGGACCCAGATAGGGCAGCAGGCTCTGGAAGGGATGATGAATTGTATCTGGGGAGACGGTATCTGCAGAAGGCCTCCCTGGGGAGAGGCATTTGTGCCCCCTAAGAGGAAGCTCAGGGAGGAGGGGTGGGAGCCGCCTACAAGGCCCGAGGCTTGGAATGGCTTAGTACATTCTGGCCCTAGTAGCCCAGTTGGGGTTAGCTGAGAGCTCCTGTGTACCTGGCTGGCGAGTTCTGTCCTGGCCTCCGGAAGTGACGGGGGCCTGGGTGGGAAGGCAGTCAGCCCCAGGGACTGGGTGGCCCTGGGAGCAGCGGCGGGGGGGGGGGGGGGGTGGCGCCAGCCCCAGGGACTGGGTGGACGCAGCAGGGAGGGTGTCAGGTACCTGGCCGCGCACGGCTGGCTGGATGAGCTCTGCGATGGTCACCTTGCCCTGCTGCAGCCGTCGCTTCACCAGTTTGGAGCAGCAGATATTGACGGAGCTGAGCACGTGCCAGCTGTTGTATTCCACGAAAGAGCGGCTGTCGATGACCAGTGGCCCCCCAGGCCCGCCCCGCAGGAGGCTGGCTAGCTTCTTGGCATCCATCACCTTCCGAGGGAGCCGGTCCCCAGCCATGGTGGGGCAGTGGGCAGTGGGGAGGGGGTGGGCCCTGAAGGGAACAGAGGCTGCTCCGGTGGCCGGGGCTGTGGCTTAGAGTTCGGAGGGACCGGGCATGGTGCCAGACCTGCAGGGAGAGGCAAAGGGTCAGCAGTGCTGCAGGCCCCCAGGGTGGGTGCCTGGCCAGCTCCCTGGGCAGGGCCAGCCTCAGAGGGCCCACGGGGAGACCCAGGGGGACCAGGGGGTTTGAGCCTGACATGTGCCCACAGAGGCCCTTCCTCTCTTGGGATAAACCAGCATCCCCTCTGGCTCTTCCATGGAAGTCAGGCCCCCTAACATCTTAGGTAAGTGGGGTGGAGTCTGTGACCCGCTGGGCTGGGAGTGTTTGTACGCGGTCCTGCCCAGCACTGCACTGTCCAGGTCATGGGGACAGCTTCTAAGTGGGACACAGCAAGGCAGATGGGGGAACACAGAGGGAAGGATCTCAGGGCTTGGACTGGGCTGGCTGGCCAGGACGGGCCTGAGGACGCCTCCCCTGGGCCCTCGGGATCATGGACACTCACTGCTTCCAGAACACTTCATCCTGCCTTCAGGCTCTGTCATCCCATTGCTAGGATGCATACCCTCCCCGGCCTGCACATCTTCCTAATGTCCAGAACTCTGGGCAAGGCAGGGGTCCAGAACATGCTCCTTGCCCGGCATACCCTCCCTCTGTGGCCCCATGCTGCACAATCTCTCCATGAGCTGACAATCTGGCCCCGAGGAACGGGGGTGGCATTGGGGCTGCCTCCACAAGTCCGTGGGTTCCTGAGGCAGGTGCCAGGGCAGGTGCTGGAGGGGTCTGGGAGTGGAGGCGGGGCTCCTCTGCCACGGCCACTGTCCCAGTTCTGCAGAGCGAGCTTGAGTGTGTGCCATGTGGGGCCAGTGTCTGTCCCCCAGCAGGAGTGCGCCACACGCTCATGGGATGGGGGTGGCAGCACGGGTGTGCTCCGGGCACAGTGAAGTCCTGAGGTCTAGGGGGACCCTTCTGGGGGCTGGGAGGTCCCAGGGTGGGGTGGATGGGTGGCACCTGAAGATGAAAGTCAAAGTAGGTGACCCATATGTGGGGACTCTCGGGGTGTGGGGACTCTCGGCACGGCCTCTAAGGGCCCTCGGCCTGAGGAGGAGGAGGTAGGTGGGGATACAAGGACCCCAGATCTTGGGGCAGAGGCCCCTCTTGTGGGTTTGGTGCTAAGCCTCTGCCACATGCCTCCCATTCTCGTCCTGCCTGCCAGGCCCCATCTGCCCTGTCACCTGCCAGGACCGGCCTCTCTCTAGGCCCACCGAGCCTCACAGCCTGCCAGGAGGCACACAGTGTGAGGATGATGAGTTCCCTTTGAAGGGCGGAAACCGAGGCTCAGGGGAGGGGTGGGACCAGTTGAAGGTCACACCAAGGACACTGGATAGAACCCAAGGCCTCCACCGTTGCCATTCAGTCGGGACCTTCCCTCTACCACAGCCCCACCCAGCTCGGACCCAGGAGAGGCTGGGGCACAGACGTACCCTGGAGCTCAGAGAGGGGACCCCCTCAGCACGCCCCCAACCTGCAGCTGTAGGTGCTGCTGCAGTGGGGCCCCCTGAGGACACTTGTCATACTTCAGTGATGATGGCCCTGGGGACAACAGTGGCAGCTGCGGCCATTTCTGGACCACCCCCTCAGGTGAGCTCCCAGGCTGGTGTGGGTGGGAGACTTCACAGAGAAACAGGAGCACGGCAGGTGTAGACCGTGTCTGCTGGCCCAGAGGGAAGTGCCCGGGATGGCCCCGGTCAGCGGGCGGGGCCTTGGGATACCACTCACAGACACCCTGCTCCCCAGGCAGGCACCCGGGCTCCTCCACTGTGGGGGCAGGGCCTAGGGGTGCAGCTGGGGCTGCTGGTCATCCTGAGGGCCGTATGAAACCAGTTCAACAGCAAAAGGGCCCACCTGCCAAAAGGGGCGCCCCACCTGCTGAGGGGGGTCTTCACTCGCTGGCGGGGGCCTGTCTGCAAAGGGGGTTCCCCACCTGCCCAGGGGGGCCCGTCTGAGGGGTGTCCCCGCCTGGGTGATGAGGGGTCCCCAATTCGATTCCTGTATGAGGTGTTTTGAGAAGCTTCAGGACAGCTTGAGGGCCGTAGGACAGGCAGGGAGGCGGGCTCAGGATGAGAGGAGGGTGTGGAGGAACTGAGCTGGGCTGCAGGACAGGGACCGGGGCTGGAAGGGGGAGCCGCTGGGCTCCCAGGCCCAGTACCTGGTCTCAGCCCCAGCCCCTAGGGAACCCTCCAGCTCGGCCCCTGAACCGCTCTAGTATTGTTATTTGCAGCCGAGGGGGACCCATTAGCAAGTTAGCACCTCCGTCGTTGCCATGGCAACCACGGAGGTGCCAGGCAACGCTGGTCCTGCGGCACAGCTACAGAGCAGGCTGGCTCTGCAGA
Organism: Leopardus geoffroyi; assembly: GCF_018350155.1. NCBI lineage: Eukaryota > Metazoa > Chordata > Mammalia > Carnivora > Felidae > Leopardus > Leopardus geoffroyi. The sequence continues at coordinate 114,544,555 of NC_059329.1, read as the reverse complement.
TCGGCAGGGCCCGCTCCTTGCTTCCTGCAGGTGCCCAGGAGCTGGGGCCTGGGATGACCGGGGGCCGGGTCCCTACGAGTCCCAAAGCCCAGGGGTGACACTCCTCCAGGCCCTCCCCTCTCGGCTCCACCGGGTCCTAACCTTTCTTGCCAAGGGCACCCACGGAGCACCTCACTCCTGCCTCCAGGGAGCCTTCAAGGGGCCACGGTCTGGCCCAAGTGCACCTCCTGCAAGACCTCTCAGGGCCTCCTCGGGGCTAAAGCTCCTGGGGGCAGACCCTCCCCCCCGTCGTGCTATGGATCCGAGCCCAGAACTCCAGTCGGGGGTGGAGAAAGCTTAGGACAGTCTTGAGCAGGTAAGTGGGGCTAGAATGGGCCAGGTGGGCACAGGGAAAACAGATATTGCAGGCTCTCGGGCCTCCCCAGTTTCAAGCACCCGCCCCAGGTACAGCCCAGGCTCCACTCTTGGGAACTGAGGGGAGACAGCAGCCATCACCTGCTATTCCAGAGGCTGGGTGCGAGTGGGAGGGGGGCACAGCCCCCTAGACCCCCGTCAAAGGGCTCCTTGCTTAGGACACTTAGCAATTCTCAGTCCAAAGGCAGGAGGCCCCTTCCCACCTGGCTGGGCACCGCCTAGGAGGCCGCAGGCAGCCCCCCTTCCTCTGAAAGGTCAGGTACACAGCGCGGCCTGGCTTCTGTGCTGCGGGTCCACTGCCGCGTGAGTCAGGACGTGCCCCCTTGCACACTGTCCGCACAATGCTCACCTCGTTCCCACAACCCACTCCACCCCCTCATGCAATCGCTCACACACAGATGCGTGTGCACATGCACGTGGTCACCGGTGCGCCCTCTGCGTGCCAAATCCCCTGAAACCCCAGAAGCCAGCTCCAAGATCTTGTCACATTGTTGGCTCCCAGGGCCTCCACGGGGCACCCTCTTGTCCCTGAGCAAGAGACACGTGTGGCCAGAAGACCCCCAACAGAAGGCATCTTCGCCAGGGTACCTTCTGCTCAGCACCTAGTGATGGGGAACTCACTACCTCCGGAGACCACCGTCAGGACTATCTGCCATGGGTGGCCCGTGGCTCTCGCTCAGAGTGGTGTCTCCAACTCAAGTGGTGCCTGGCACACATAGGCAGGCCCTCGGGAAGAGCTGGCAGCGGGGGCACCCACAATGCTGATGTGTCCAGCTTACTGTGACCAGGGGCACCTCTGGAGGCAGAAACTGAGAGGCCAGGAGAGAGACTGGTAGGGGGCTCACACCAGCTCAGCTCATTTACCCCCATCTGTTCTCATCAGGGATCCCCAAATGCTCTCACCTGCCCCCCCACCCCCACCCCCTCTCCCCGAGGTGAATGCAACAGGACCCAGGCTAGCCTTTACTCTGCCCGGGAGGAGCCAATGGCAAGGCCAAGCAGAGCCAAGTTGGTCTGGGGAGGCTGTGTGCCTGGGAGACGGTGGGGTGGGGGCCCTGCACCCCCAGGTCATAGGAGTCTGGGCAGAGCCTGGGGTGGGAGGTCCCAGCACGTCGGTCCTTGAGGGGGCATGTTCGGGACCCTACAAATCTAGGTTCCTCTGTTCCTTCCTGGCTTGTTCTAGTCCTACTGATCTGCAGGACTTCTGGTCACTGTGCCCCATGCCACACACCTGGGCCATCCCGGGGCACCCACCAGTCACTGCCTGGACAGGTTCAGGCAGAGGTGGCCTCAGCCTGTGCAGTCCTCGTGGTCAGAGTCTGACCCACGTTCCTCTTGCTATGGGTTTGGCTTGGCTTCCTCTCCTTTCTGCACCCACTGGCTTTCATGGCCCCTTGGGCTCTCTGTCCACTGGAAACATCTGGACCAGCTGGTCAGCCTCAGCTGGAGAGGAGAGGATTCCGGGTAGGGACCTGGAGCAGAGGATCACTTCAAGCATCTCTCTGCATCTGTATGCATGGAACCCACTGTTCCTGGAGGCAGCCTCTGGGGCACAGGAGCCTTCCCAAGGGCCCAGGGCAGCAGGGGACTAGAAGCCACCCAGCAACTCTCCTGGGGCCCGCGCTGCCTGCAGCGGGAGGTATTCAGTCAGACTTCAGGACTGACTCCCAGCTCCTGGTCACATGATCTGCCCTACCTAGGCAGGTGCTTATTAAGCTCCTGGGGAGTGAATTCATGGGACATCTGTCCTCCCTGAGCAGGGTGGGGACACTGCATGCTACACTCATTCCCTGAGTTGCCCTAGAAGCAAGAAGGTCTGAGGGAGGTGGTGGGGAGTGATGGACCCTCAGACCTCCGCTCAGACCCCCAGGGCATGAAGCGGCTCCTCCGGCCTGCAGCACCCCCGCCTCCACCCCAAGCGGCACCCCTGTGGACACTGCATTAGATCTGGCCACCTCCCTCCTCCACCCTGCGGGATCCGCGACCCCCCCCCCAACCCCCAATCACTGCAGCACCCAGGACCCCCCCCTTCCCCCCCGCCCAGGGCAGAAGCTAGTACGAGCTTGCAGCAGGAACTCAGGAGGCAAATTCTCCCAGTAGGGGTGACCTGGTGGGGGCTGGGCGCATCGTCGGCCCATCATCGCCCCCTCTGCTCCGGGCCAGACTGTTAGGTACCCCTCCCCACCAAGGTGGGCAGATAGGCTGAGGGAGGCTGGTTGCACTCAGCCTGGCAGTGCCAGCCCCTCCCCCAGCACCCGCTGCTGCCTCTGCAGCAGGCGGGCGGATGGTCTTTATTCTGCGGAGGCCAGCTGAGCACCCTGGGGTGGGGGGTACCCGTGGCGGCCTGGCCGAGAGGGGACACGGATCTGCAGCCCCTCCCCGCCGAACACGGAATGGGCCCTTTCCAGAGCCTCTCCACAGGCCAGGACCCTCGGCTCCTTTGGTCAAGGCCTGCATCGCCAGCCCGCGGGGGCAGGGACGACCTTCTCCAATTTGGGGCCTCCATGGCGGGGTGGGGGGTAGGGAGTCTGGGGTTCTCGCAGACGTCCGTACAGATCCACGCTGGATCACAAATGGCCCAGGTCCTGGGTCCTTATTGCGTGCTCCCCCCTACCCCCCAAATGAGAAGGAATTTCGAGGAGAAAGGCGGCGAAGCCGGAGGAGGGAGGGGTGGGCCAGTGTGGACCGGGCCAGGGTCCACCGGGGGCTGGGGGAGGCGGGGGAAGGGCTTCCCGGGCGGGCCAGTGGCGTCCCCGCGAGCCTGGCCGCTCACCTCCGGGCCGCCTCCTCCTCCCGGGCGCCCGCCGGGTGCTGCCGCCCCAGCGCTCCAGACGCAGCGCCCCCCACCCCCACCCCGGGCCCCCTGCCCGCGCCCCGCGCGTCCGCGCTCGGCGCCCCCGCTCACCTCGCCGTCGCTCGTGTCCGGGGCGCACGGGGACCCGCGCCCGCTCAGCGCGCCCGCTCGGCCGCGCCGCCCATGGGCCCGGCGGGGGCCCGCGCAGCCGGGGCAGGGGCCGGGGGAGCGCGCGGGCCGCGTCGCCGTCGCCGCCGTCGCCGCCGCCGCCGCGGGGAGCGCTCGCTCGGGCCGGGGCGCGCGCACTGCGGACGGGCACGCGCGCTCGCGGCGCGCATCCCACCCCCCGGGCTCGGCGGGCGCGGCCGGTGCGGCTCCGGCGCGGCTCGGGCTCCGGCGTCCGGGCGGGGGGCGCGGAGCCGGCTGGGCCGCCGCGCTCGGCCGCGAGTGACAGGCCCGGGGCGGAGGGCGGGGCCGCCGGCGGGGATGAGGTCATGCCGAGCGAAAAAGGCCCTGACGTCACCTGCAGCCAATCAGCGCGCGCGGCTCGGGGGCAGGTGACGTCAGCCGGAGCCCGGCCGCGGGTGCAGATCAGAGGCGGCGGCCGCGGGGGGCGGGGGGCCGGGCTGGCCGCCGCCCTCCGCCCTCTGCCCTCCGCCCCCCCCGCCCGGCACCGGCTCTTAAAGGGGCCGTGTGGCGTCCCCTCCGTGCTGCCAGGGACCCCCCCCCCCGCCCCCCACCAACCTTCAGGGAGCCTTCCTAGCCCCGGCGCCCGGCCCCAGCACGCGGGGACCCCCGGCCTCGCGCCGCTCACCGCCGAGGAGGGGCCGGCTGAACGGGTCGTGGCTCGAGGGTCTTCACCCGCCGTGGCCCGGCCGGAGCTGGCGCCGCCTCCCCAGCCCCGCAGCCTTTGTTCGCGCGGGGCCTGCGGGCCCCGAGACCCTCGCGGTCCCGGGCGGCGAGGACGCTGCGCGAGCTAGGCCCGCGAGCACTTTACCTGCGGCACTGACGCCGACCCTCTCCAGCACCCCTGGAGGTGGGAACCTGGGTTTCCACTTTACTCGGGAGCAAATTGGAAGCTCGGAGGCGAGACGGTTTGTCTCAGGTCACACGTCGCACGAACTCTGGGGAGGGTGTCCCCAGTGCAGTGCTGTCCCCCAGGCCCCGCCGATCTCTCCAGCCCCTGATGCTTCCGGTGAAAAGCCATCCCCAAACAGTGCTTATCGGGGTCCACCCTGACAATGTGTGTTCTCCCCCAGCCCCCAGTCAAGGCTGTCGAGGGTCTGCCCCCAGGCGACTTGAGGCCCGGACGCTGGGAGTCCAGAGCGGGAACAAACATAGGTAATTACACCTTGAGCAGGGTTGGGCCGGAAACAAACAGGGGCCAGAGACACACGGGCGGTGGGCAGCCTGGAGGCCACCCCAGGAGGTGGTCTGGAGGCTGGGGAGGCACCCGTGGTGCAGAAGGGACCCCTCCCTACCCCCCAGGCAGGAAAGAACTGGATGGTCCCTAGACCTGGAGGAGGTCAGGGAGCTGGAGGCAGGAGAGCCGGGAGAAGATATGCACCCACACACCTACTGATTACTGAGCACCTTCTCCAGCCGGGCCCTGTGCGGGGCACTGGGATGTTAGCTCTGAGAAAGACGACAAAGACCATTGCCGTGAGCTGACACTGACGGGAGCCTTTGAAGGTAATTTATTTTTTGGTGGGAGGTGTGACCAGACAGCTCAGATGTTTCTAAAACCCCTTCCCTATGGCTGGCCGATGGAGAGTGAGGTGATCTTTTCTCTAGCCTGAGGCGCCCAGCCTTGGCAGGTCTCCCAGGGCCGCCTAGGGGCTCTGAGAGGGGCTTTGGCCCCCAGGGAGTGCAGCACCTTCCCAAGGAGGGAGAGACCTAGGAGGTGGCTCTCAGCCATCCTTGGTTGAAGAAGGGTCACAAAAAATGTGCCAGGCACAACTGGCCTGTCTTGTCCTGGGCCAGGATGGGCACTCTGGACCGCAGAGCTCTGTGTGGGAGTGCAGGAGGGCATCGGGTAGCAGGTGGGTCCTGGGCAGGGCTCTGGAGGGCCCCCCCTTCTGATCCTCAGTTCTCCCAAGCAGGCTGAGCCACCTACAGCCTCAGGGCTTTGCACAGAGTAGGTGTGTAGTAAGTGTGTGGGGCCTCCTTTCTTGCTGGCCTGAAGAATGTCAGGGTAGTTGTGTGTATATGTGGTGCATGGTGGGTGGGGGGCGCGGGGGGGGGGGGGAGGGGAGAGGATGTGTTCCTGGCACAGAGCCAACACCAAGGATAAACAGTCAACTGGGCCTGTCCTGGAAGGGAGCACTGGTAACCTGGGGGCCATCTGGGGCTGGGGCTGGGGCTGGATTGAGGTCTTTCCTCTTTCTGTGATCTGCTAGCCAGAGGCAGACCCTGAGCTCCTGGGAATGCCCAGCCCAGATGCATGGCCGGGACAGTGGTGGGTGGGGGCTTCCCTGGGACCCTGCTATGTTTGGGTTCACTCCATGTCTGAAGAGTGGGGAGGCTGAGCCCCAGGAGGGGACAGGGGGATTCAGGCTGAGCCCAGACGGGGCCAGGTGGCTGGAGGGAGCACATGAGGCCCTTGGGGAGGGAGCACAGAGAGAGCCAGAAGGGCCTGGGAGCCGCAGGAGTTGGGGTTTGTCGGTCTTTAGATTGAGGAGTTGGGTTTGCTCCCTGGCCAGGGGGGAAGGTGGTCAAGTGGGCTCCTCTTCTGCGCAGCCGGGACGTGGTCAGCACTTGCACGTGGCCTGGGAGTGCCCATGGCCCCAAAGAACTCTGGCTGTGCCCTGGGCAGCTCCTAGCTAGGCCTGAGCAGGTGGCAGTAAATTGAGGGGCGGGCGATGATGGCCTCACTTCCTTCTGGAAGCTGTAGATGAGTGGGTGGGGGTGGCGTGCAGCTTTCTGGGGCTGGACCTGGCCAGGGAGGTATGTTTGGGCCATGATTATTCTCCAGTTCTGTCATTTCTGGTGCAAAGGAGCACTTAAAACCTGGAGTTTTGCAACAAGGAGGCAGAGGTTTAGGGAGGCACTGCGAGTTTCCGAGGCCGCTAGCTCTGCCCTAGGTTCTTTCCAGCCCCGTGCTGGATTCTATCCGCGCCCCCTAGGCCCCCTCGGAGGGCCAGCGGCCTGGGCGCTGAGACTCATGCCCTAACGAGATGCGCAGGGGCAGGGGCGGCTGGGGGAGGGGGCTGCGGTGGGCCCGGGCGCTGGGCGGTGCGTGGAAGGAAGTGGGGTTCCCAGCTCCCCAGCCAGGGGTCGCCTTGTGAGGCCGGGCCAGGTCCAAGCCCGCTGCCCGCTGGGCCCGGGCTCCCCGCGGGTGATCGCGGCGGGCCACGCGGGCCCGGGCCCCCAGCGGTGGAGCGAGACCCGGCTCAGGGCAGCGTCGGGGTCGGGTCGGTCCCGCCGCCTGGAGGACCGCGCGCCGGGTCGGGCTGACGCGGGCGGTCCGTGCGCGCCCCCTGCCGCCCGCCTGCGCCCGACCAGAGAGGACGCGCGGGGTGGACTTTCCTTCCTGCGTCCTCGCCACACAGAAAGAAAAACGGGGTACACTTTTTTTTTTTTTTTGCTGATTTGCAGCTCGGCGTTTCAGCCAAAGACACACAATAAACGTGTAGCCGTGGCATTGTCTTCCCCACAACCAGATTTTTTTTTTTTTTTTAAGTCAAGGCATTGTTAACAATAAAATGCGTATCCCGGCTGTCCAAGCAGGTGGGCTTGGACCTAGAGCTTTCCGGTCGCCCCAGGAAGCTCCCCCGCCCTCCCAGCCTCTGACCCAGCGCCCTCACCTTCTGACCCAGCGCTCGGTGAACCTGGACGAGGTTCACCATAACCAGGTGATAAACGTCTGTGTGGTGTTGCATTTGATGGACGCGCGGTGATATTTGGACCAAGTTTCTATATTTATGTGATAGATTATTTCCATAGTTTGTTTATTACAACCAGTGCAGGGAGCAGCATCCTTCTGTGTGTTTTTCATAACACATTTCAGATTATTTTCTTTCCTGGTTTTTAATTATGATGTAAAAAAACAAAAAACAAAAAACAAAAACAAAACCCTGCCAAACACGTGTAATGACGGAACAGACACCTGTTTTTAGCTCTGGACCCAACCATGTCAGCAGGTCTCCGTGTTTGCTTCAGGCTGGAAGAACCACATCGGGATCCTGGTGGGAGGCAGGCAATGAGTGGGGGACGTCTTCTCGGTTCTGGCTTTATCATTTCATGGCACGTATACGTCCTGCATACAGCAGATAGTATTATCTTGTGCGCTTTTCAATATTTCTGTATGAGCATCATGGCACAACATTTCTCCTTCAATTTGCTTTTTCTGTTTTGCACGCGCCAGCCTGTTTATCCTTGTTGAGGCGGGTGCCCCCGTCCACCCGTTTTAGCTGCTGTGTGTGTAGGTTTGCACTGGAGGAACAGACCGGTTACGTTGCCATTACTCTACTGATGGACATTTAGCTCGTTTGCAAGTTTTTCTCCACGCAGCTGTGTTGCAACGAACGTTCTGGTGGTTGTTTCCTCGCACCACGTAGCCAGCTGTGTCAGCACGACCTGGGACTGTGTGGGCAGTGCACACTCTCAGCCCCCACCCAAGCCTGCTAAGCCAGAATCTCTGTTTTAACAAGTTCAGGAGATTCGTACGCACGTTCAAGCTTTTGGCTTTCTTTTTTGTATCATTTTATTTAATTTTTAAAATGATACAGTAAAGTTGACTCGACTTTTTTTTTTTTTTTATTGTGGCAAGATATGCATGATATAAAAGTTACCGCCTTAACCATTTTTTTTTTTAATTTTTTTTTCAACGTTTATTTATTTTTTTTGGGACAGAGAGAGACAGAGCATGAACGGGGGAGGGGCAGAGAGAGAGGGAGACACAGAATCAGAAACAGGCTCCAGGCTCTGAGCCATCAGCCCAGAGCCTGACGCGGGGCTCGAACTCACGGACCGCGAGATCGTGACCTGGCTGAAGTCAGACGCTTAACCGACTGCGCCACCCAGGCGCCCCACCGCCTTAACCATTTTTAAGTGTTCAGTTCAGGGGCATTAAGTACGTGCCCATCATGCACCCACCACAACCATCCGTCTCCAGAACTTACTCATCTTTCCCAACTGAAACTTCAATCCCCGTTAAACAATAAACCCCATTGTCCCTGCCCTGGCCCCTGGCACCCGCCATGCTTCTCTCTGTCTCTATGAATTTGACTTCTCCAGGGAACTTGTGTGAGTGGCACCCTGTGGTATTTCTCCTCTGTATCTGCCTCATGTTACTCAACATCGTGTCCTTGGAGCTCATCCATAGGTAGCAGGTGTCGGAATTGCCTTCCTTTTTAAGGCCGAATAATCTTCCATGGTGTGGACAGATGACATTTTGTGTATCCCATCGTCTGCCGGTGGATGCTGGGCTGTCCCCGTCCTTCGTGTACTGTGAATAACACTGCTGTGAACAGTCTCTGTGAACAGAGACCCTGCTGTGCACTCTTTTGGGTATGTACGTGGAAGTGGAATTGTCAGATCACATGACATTTGCGTGTGTACCTTTTGAGGAACCACCAAACTGTTCTCCATGGCAGCTGTACTCTTGTAAATTACCAACAGCGCACCAGCGTTCCAACTTTTCGACATCTCAACAAAATGGACACTTTTGGGTTTTGACACCTATGTAGATTCGTGTGCCGTCATCATCAATACGGAGCAGCTCTGTCACGCTAAGAATGTCTCCCGTGCTATTTCTTTATGGTGACATACTGCTTTCAGCCTTACCCCTTGGCAGCCACTGGTCGGTGCCCATCAGTTTAGTTTTTCTGAGGATATGAGAGGAGCGGAATCCCACAGTACGTAAGCTTTAGAGACTGCTATTGTCTTTGACGTTCATCCCGGTTGTTGGTGTATCAATAGCTTGTTCCTTTTTGCTGCTGGGAAGGATTTGATGGCACGTTTAGAACACAGTGTACCCAGTCACTTGCTGAAGGACATCTGGATCGTTTTCAATTTTTTAGATATCATGAATAAAGCCATTAGAAACATTCCCGTGCAGGGTTTTGTGTTAAGGTAAGTTTTCATGTCTCCAGAGTAGACGCTCTGGAGTATGACCATGGGTCACACGGTGGACATATGTTTCACTTATAAGACTGCCATTTGCACATTTACCTTTGAGAGACACTGTCTCAGGGCTCTTGGGCCAGATTTCTCTGAGGTGTGTGCCCAGAAGTGGGGTCATCAGGTTACAGGATACGCCTGCCATTAGCGTCCTGGAAGTTACTAAATTGCTCTCAAGGTGTGGGTATAATAATCACCCCACCAGTGAGTTATGGAAGCTCCAGTTTTTATAATCCTTGTCAACATTTGGTGTTTTGATTGTAGCTGCATTGACTTGATAGGTTAATTTGGAGGAGAGCACTATAGGCTCTTCTCATCCATGTACGTGTATTTAGTTTTTAAATGTCCTTCTCTGTTGCTTTAGGATTTTCTCCAGAGAGGTCTTATCCATTCCTGTTAAATGTATTCCTACTTGCCTTATAATTTCTGTTTCTGTTGGGAAGGAAGGGCTCTTTGTAAAAATCAGTTTCTGATTTGTTGTCACTTGTCTGTAGGCTTCCTCTGATTTAGCCTCTCTGAATTCCCTTATTAGTTCTGCCATGAATTGCCTATCAATTCAGGTGGACTTTCCAGGCAGATAGTCCTACATCTGTGGATCCCCACGTTTATTTTTTTGCAAACCTGACATCACCCATTTCTTTTTCTTGTCATAGTGCATTGACTAGGATCCCCATCATCATGTCAAATGTACATGGTGATGGTAACAGTCTTAGCCTGGGTTGCCTAGAAAGCAGCCAGAGGCAAAGCTCAATCCAAGCGTGCTGTCGAAGGGCCGATCCAAAGGAGGCCAGAGTCGGGGGCCGGAAGAAGTTGCGGCTAGTTGCTTGTCTATGCACGCCATCTCCCCAGTGAGGCCTAATGGAGACACTGCAACACAGAACAGTCTGCAGGGAGGAAGAAGGGAGAACACTTTATCCACCTGTCTTCAGATCAAAGTTCACTTCACGGGGAACTTACTTCCCTGAACTTTGTGTTGTGTGTTAAACCAGCTCTTGTAGGAAACCACTGGAGGGGCCAGAGCTCCCGTGGGTTCAGTAAAGTTGTGCCAGCATATGGAACTTCTTGATGCTGCAGGCATGATGAAGGTCAAACCGAAGACCGGCCCTCTCTGGAAGCAAGGCCATGGACTGGGGCTGGAAAGGGGGCCAGCAGATATGATGGGGGTGGGATGGAGTGGGGTAACAAGCTAGGTCCATTCCATTAACCGACTTTAAAGAGAATATTCTGTAGTTTTCCAATCTGAATTAGCTGTTGTCAACACCTGGTCACAAAGCTGTCCTCCTGGGACCTCCCTGCACCACAATAGGTGACTCACCTGAGCATCACGTCTGAAACAGCCATAAAGATTTGCAGCCACTGGGCCCCTTGTACACTTGCTGGGCCACGAGACCTTGGTCTCCCCTGTGACTGAGAGACCTCAGCCCCATGCTAATTCCCCTTCTCGTAAAGGCCATTACATCGGGATACAGGGGTGTGGGTCAGGCAGTAGGGGTCCTAAAAGAGAGCAACCACTGGCCCTCAGTTCCTCTGGCAGACAGCGCCTGACCTCCATGAAGGTCTTGCTTTGTGGCAGCCCTTTTGTTTCGAAGGTGCCCGAGTGCCCCCTTGTGGCCTCTCGTAGCTCCATATGTGGCCTGAATTTCTGGGTGCTTGACCCCTTTATTTTATCTTTGGGGAATTGCTGTTTTAACAGTCACTTCCAGCATGAGGTGTGGCTAGGTCACGTTGGGAAGTATTTGCTACTCCTGTCCGTGGTGTGTGTGGTACCAAGGAGACTAGTTTGGCGGGGGGAACGGGGTGGCATCCATCTTTATCCAGGGCATTTTAGGTCCCAAAGCTTTACAGGCTCCTAGGAGTACAGGACCTCTGGGTGCTAACAAGGTGGGATATTCTTTAACAGTTCATTGGCCATTGTCAGGTGAGCCACTTGCCCTCGGGCTGCCAGTCTGTCCCTAATATGGCCATCCAGAGCAGCCACAGCCCTCAGGCTTGGGACAGCTCCTCCTGTGGTGTCTGTGGGATCTTACCAGCCTGGAGGATGTCTCTCTGGATTGGCCATCTGGTGGCCATTAAACAGGCATCCAAATAGCGAGTCTGCAGCATGAATTGTGGGAGATGCTTGCTTGTGGCCAACACCTGGGAGAACACGACTTTGGCAGCCCCTTGGCACTCGCACCGTCGCCATTGCCCAGTCTGTTGACCCAAAGGGCCGGTTTCTCTTCTCCTCTTTCTGTAGGTCTGTGTCTCAGGACTACTCTACTGTGTGGGGCTATTGCCCTTGGAGATAGTCCTGGTTGTGGCTGGCAGGACAGGGTACAGTTGTGCTTTCTCTGTGGGGAACTGGAGCTCTCCTGGACCACTATCCCACAGGGGGCAGCAACAATCATGGCACTGCCTAGGTGGCTCGTTTCAGCCCTACATCTTGCCATTTGGCCTCTAACCATGGACTCCACTCATGTTTATTAGCAGCTATGTTATTTTCCATTTCTTCTATCTCCTCTTTGTTCCCTTTTTTCCTTATTTCTTGCTTTATTTTATATTCAACTATTTTTTTAATCCAACTTCTCTTTTCTGTTAGCTGTTGGGTTATATATATATATATATATATATATATATATATATAATTTTTTAATGTTTATTTTTGAGAGAGAGAGAGAGAGAGAGGGAGGGAGAAAGAAAGCGTGAGTAGGGAAGGGGCAGACAGAGTGGGAGACACAGAAGTCTAAAGCAGGCTCTAAAGCTGTCAGCACAGAGCCTGACGTGGGGCTTGAACGGACAGACTGTGAGATCATGACCTGGGCTGAAGCTGGATGCCCAACCGACTGAGCCACCCAGGCGCCCCCATATTCCTGTATATTTTTAAGTGACTATCCTAGAGATTACATTTCATATCCTTGATTTATTATAATATACTATCAATTAGTCATCTCATGACATCCTGAACAAGGCAAGAGCCTTACAACTGTTTAATTTCATTTATCCTCCTGCATTTTACTTCCAAAAATGCTAAAAAATCTTATGGGACATTAATATATTGTTTCAAGCAGTTCCTTTTCTTTTATACTTATCAACACATTTACAATTTCCAGCACTTTTCACTCAGTCCCGAAGCCCCATGCTTCCATATGGGGCTCTTTTTCTTCAGTCTGAAGAGCCTTTCTTTAGTGTTTCTTGTGGTGTAGGTCTTCTGGCGATAATGTCTCTCATCTGAAAACAACTCCATTTTACTTACACTTTTTTTTTTTTACAGTTTATTTATTTGTTTTGAGAGAGAGAGAGAGAGGGAGAGAGAGAATCCCAAGCAGGCTCTGCACTGTCAGATGAGGGGCTTGAGCCCAAAAACCATGACATCATGACCTGAGCTAAAGTCAGAAGCTTAACCAACTGAACCACCCAGGTGCTCCTCACTTACATTTTGGAGGGTATTTACATTAGGTGTAAGATTCCGGGTCGGCAGGTTTTTGTTGTTGTTGTTGTTTGTTTTTTAATTTCAGGACTCTAAGATGTCATTCCATGTCTTCTGGCTTCCATCACTTCTACTTAAAAATCAGTCGTCACTCTGGGGCGCCTGGGTGGCGCAGTCGGTTAAGCGTCCGACTTCAGCCAGGTCACCATCTCGCGGTCCGTGGGTTCGAGCCCCGCATCGGGCTCTGGGCTGATGGCTCGGAGCCTGGAGCCTGTTTCCGATTCTGTGTCTCCCTCCCTCTCTGCCCCTCCCTCGTTCATGCTCTGTCTCTCTCTGTCCCAAAAATAAATAAAAACGTTGAGAAAAAAAAAATTAAAAAAAAAAATCAGTTGTCACTCTTATAGCTGTTCCTTCACAGGTAATGTGTTCTTTTTCTCCTGCTGCTTTTAAAGATTTCTCTTGATCTTTGATGTTTGGAAATTTTCCTACAGCATGCCTCTGCGTGTTCTTCTATCTATTCATTCTGCTTTCAGTTTGCTGAGTTTCTTGAATCTGTAGATTCATGGTTTTCCACAATTCTGGAAAAAACATATCATCTTCTCTTCATATAGCCCACAATCCATTGTTTCTTGCTGCTCTTTCTGGGAGTCCAGAAATATGTTTTAAACTGTGTTTCAGGCATCTCATGTTCTGTTCTATTATCATTTTCTGTATTTATTCTTTATGCACTTCAGTTAGGATATTTTCTATTTATATATCTTTGTGTTTCCTAAACTTGTTCTCTATCCAATGAGTCATTAGTTTTAGGTATTTCATATATTGCATTTTTCAGTATGAGAATGTTTTCCATTTAACATTTTAAAATATATTCTAATTCTTGGGGCGCCTAGATGGAAGTGAAACTCAGTCAGTTAAGTGTCTGACTTTGGCGTAGGTCATGATCTCGTGGTTCGTGAGTTCAAGCCCCGCATTGGGCTCTCTGCTGTCAGCACAGAGACTGCTTCAGATCCTCTGTCTCCCTCCCTCTACACCTCCCCTACTCTCTCTCTCCTTTTCTCTCAAAAATAAATGAACATTAAAAAAATTTAAATATAGTCTAATTCCTTACTGAAAAAGCTATCTTTTCATCCATTTTGCTTATCTTTTCCTTTATTTCATTTAGTGTATTAATCATAGTTATTTTAAGTTTATGTTTTCTTATTACAATATATGGATTATCCATGGACCTGCTTCTGTTGTTAGCTTTCCTCTTGATTATTGGCCATATTTTTCCTTCCACTTCCTGTGTCTAGTACTTTTTGAGTGTATGCCAGATATTTGTATAAAAGGGCCATAAAGGTTCTAGTTGATATCTTCTAACAGGGATACTTGGCTTTTCCTCTCTTATCCAGGTAGGGCAAGCAGCTGAACACTCCAGTTCGGTAGAGACTGGGCTGGGTTTGGGCTCATTGCACTTGTGTAAGTCTTCTGGGTTTGGCTTTCCTGGTGTTGGTGTTAAGAACCTGGCTTCTCTCTAGCTTCTTGGTGCTGCAAGGCTGTGGGAAACTCTGTCCTTTTCCTCAAATATTTTAAGCTTAGCTATTCTGCTCAGTAAGCTTCAAAATTTGGAAAATGGCTTAAGGGACACGTGCCTGTGTCTGAGGCAGAACCTTTTCTCTCGGAGGATGTTGTGTGCTGAGTGCCACGAGGCTACGGGAGATCTCACTTTGCATGTACAAGCCTCAGGTCTAGTTTTGTGCCTCTCATAGATTTGGAAGTTAGCAAATGTCCCAATTTTCTACACCAGCCCTGGTGGTGATTGCAACAGTTCTGTGGGTTTTCTTTCTCCTGGCAGAGTCGCTCCTTCTGGGTCAAGCCTGATGATAAGCCCACACCCCAGAAGTGGATAATTCCTCAAAGGAAGAAAACGTGGTGATTGATCCTCAGTTCATCTTGGAAAGCTTTCCCCCTTGAGGCTTGCTTTTATCTGGTCCCCACTGATTCCACAGTGGTCTAACATTATGTATGTATGCTACTCTTTATAAATTGTGGCAAAATACACACAACATAGAGTTTGCTCATGTCTTTTACTCTATGGGTTTTGAAACTAATTTGGCCTTTTCTAGTTGCTGCGGTGGGATCGTTAACCTTCTATACGTATTACATCTCCATTTGGAAGCAGAAACTTTGCTCTCCTGACTTTTACACGTCACCATAAACGTCCATGTGTGGGTTTGGAACCAGCCTGCATGGTTTTCAATTCTGGCTCTGTAGCTGTCTACAGTGGGACTATGGACAAAATGTTGCCATCTTGTGATTGCCCCATGGGGGACAGGATCAATTCTCTGCCCCAAATCGGCTCAGGTATCAGACTGAAACACCACACATGCATCAAGAGAGTAGAGAAGGGTTTATTCCTCACATAATGAGATTCTGGGTGAGCAAGGCAGGCACCCAGGCTTGTTTGGAATGACCTGAATAAACAGAGGGAACGTTCTTTGGTTTTTATCATGGTTAGGGGTGAGTCTAGGCTTAAGGTTCCTGCACAGGCTGGAGTTTGAATGGTTTGAACGTCCCTGCCAGTGCAATGGGCTTTCTCATTGGCTGCCTGGTTGTGGGGTAAAAAGAAGGTGGGGAGCTCCTGAAAACTGTCAGTGGTCCAACATCAAAAATGGTGTTGGGTTCTTTATTGCACTGACCCTCTCCATGTTTCACTTTACATTGGTAGATCAGGGCTGCCGTGAGCATTTGGTGAGGTGGCTTATGCAAAGTGCTTAGCACAGCACCACACCCACACAGGAAACAATTACAGGTCATTTCATTTGGGTCAGATTCCTTCAGGAAAGACAACAGGGCCATACCTACTTCAGCTCAGCACTGAGCCAGGAGGAGGTACGTGCCAGCAGTCCCCCAGATGGCCATCGTGATGGATCCATCTCCTATGGCTGCTTTACCACACACACAGCATTTCCTATAAGGAAGATGCTATATTAGCAGCCTGTTTCACAGGTGTGGGCACAGGTTCCAGGAGGAAAAATGATTTGCTCAGGGCTCCTCAGCTGGTTGGCTGTAGAAGACACACAGAGCGTTTGGAGATGGGCAACAGATCAGCATTTGCCAAAGACACTGTGGGAACGTGGGACAGGTCACCTGTTAGCAGGTGCAGGAACTGAGCATGGCTGTGGGTGTTATTCCAATGCACACCCCCTCCCTCCCATCAGAGAAATGTAAACAGATAAATACATCAGCACAGCAGGGGGTTCTGGGACAAATGGCTTTATTAGATGCTTCCAGGACAGATATCTGAGAAATCAGTGACTGCAGAGTATGCAGAGCTGAGGAAAGCCTGGCCTGTCCCTGCTCAGATGTCCTCACTGGAGAAGGTGCCAGGTAGGCAGGACTAGGGATGGACCTTTTCTGCAAGTGGCTGGGGAAGGTGTCCAGGTGCTGGGAGGAGGGGTCTTGGAAATCATTCTTGGATACAAGTGCCCACTCTATTTCTTGGCAAGAGATCAAACAAACATGCTCACATTGGGAAAGGGAGGCGGATGGACCACAGGACACTGGCATGGAGGAGAGTCTGGATCAGGGGTACAGGGAAGAGGGAGATGATGGCTGTGCTGGAGCCCATGACTCTTGATCAGGATGGCCCTGCTTTGGTAAGAGTCCCTGCAAAAACTGAAAGTCAGATCTTGCACTGGCAGCAAATGGGGACATAGCAGCTGGACTGGCAGCAGCCACAGGAGCCACGGTCTCCCTTGGAGCCCCCACATGAGCCACAGCTGGAGCAGGGACAGGCTGGCACGCAGCAGCACACAGGCCCACAGCAGCTGGACTGGGAGCAGCCACTGGAGCCACAGGAGCCACAGGAGCCACAGCCCCCCTTGGAGCCCCCACAGGAGCCACAGTCCCCCGTGGAGCCCCCACAGGAGCCACAGCCTCCCTTGGAGCCCCCACACGAGCCGCCGCTGGAACAGGCACAGGCTGGCACACAGCAGCACACGGGCTTGCAGCAGCACACGGGCTTGCAGCAGCACACGGGCACACAGCAGCTGGAGCCGCAGCCCCCACAGCTGGAGCCACAGCCTCCAGAACAGCCACAGCAGCCCATGTTTCTGGTGGGTTTTGGGTGGAGTCGGTCAGAGATGCAGGTGCAGAGGGGAGGTGTTCAGGTGTGGAGCCTCCTGTGCCAGGGGCTTTTACATACCTGCCTAGTGGACTTGTAGGAAACAAGGTCACTTCCTTGTGACTGTTAATCCTGGTTTTTTTTCAAGCCCTCTTTTCTCCCTGCCAGTGCCTTCCTACTGGCTCAGGTGAGCATCCACTTTCTTTGTTTCCTAAATTTGTCCCCTTCCACTTTTGTTTTGGGCCCTATAATTAGAACCTCAACTCCAGGATGCTGGTGTTTTCCTAAGAGCCCCAGGCGCTGGTCACCTGCCCTCCCTGCTGGCCTCAGGTGCTCTTGCCCGTGCTACCCAACTTCTCCCTGGCAACGTTCATCTTATATGCGTAGATTGTAAAAGTCATCCATGGTCTTTACTGGAAATAGCAAATAATGCCCATATTTGGTCTTATTAATACCTAAAGAAAATAATACCCATAATCCTGACACCTAGAGGTGAAATTTTAGTTGCTTTCTGTAAGCATGGACATGTGTATATATGTTGGTGCTGCCTCAGTTTGCCCGTGCGTTTGTCTGCCTTGACTACCAAGAGAAGAATAATCTAGCCCCCAGCCTGGTATTTGAAGAGGAACCCCTTCTCCCACCTGATTATTTCTGAAAACCTCACAAACGTCTCTTGTTACTGCTTCTCCCGTCTCCACTCAGACCATCCGTTCATCCTGAGCTACTTTTCCAGCTTCTGAGTGGGCTCTCCTCCTCAGCCTTGCTCCATGGGAGGAGTGGTTTCTGTGTAGTAACCACCAGCCACTGCAAATGCAAGGCTACTTTGTTGGAGGGATGGTTATAAACCCTGAGGTGAGCATAAGAGGATTACTCTACTGAAAAGGAAAACTTAAGTCTGTGTACCAGATGTCACTACTCCTGAGTGCTCTTGGCCATGCCCTTGGACATTGGCCTCCTGCTGACTGCCTTCTTCCCCTGGCCTCCAGCCATCCACCCGTGGCTGGACCACTCCCTTTGGTATGAAAATTTCCCCCCTTTTCTTCCACTTTTCCTTATTGTCTTTGCCTCTGATTGTGGTCCTGACAAGGGATCCTGCAAATCAGCAAATTATGTGATAATTTCTGTAGAGACTCCCCTTATTCCTCATGAAGTTAGCCTTTTAATTAATTAAATAGTGATCTGAACACATCAGTGTGCAGCATCTGTGTCTGGTTTGTGCTCTTATGTCAGGGCTTCCTAGTCCATGGGAAGGTGGCCATCTCTACATTTTCTGGTCTGATTGGAGCTTCTGACATTGAACCATCCTTGCATGCCTGGGGAGGCAACCCAGCTTGGTCCTAGTGTATTTTTATTTTGATACACTGTTGCATTCTGCTGATTAATATTTAGACATGTCTGCATCTCTATCCAGAAGTAGAATTTAGAGGGCCTTCTTGGAAGATGGCAGCTTGAATACACAGCACCTCTTCTCTGCTGCCAACCTTGATTCCAAGCCGCATGTTTTTCAAGGGCAGCAGGCAGAGAGGTCATGGTGGGGTGGTAGTTGAAGTTCAGGCTTTCCTTGAACCTCTGGGCTCGATGGGGGTTGGGAGCAGAGTCAGAGACCCTGGCCTGGGCAAGGACTGACCACAGAGAACCATGGAACAGAGCACAAGTCATTGCCTGTCCTGTATTGAGGGTTCCCTGTCTCTGTCTCCACACAACTGGGAAAAAGAAGGTGGGATGTGTCCTCTCTACTTCTGGAAGAACTTGGAAACATTGGGGAGCGGAGTGATCCCACCCACAGCCTCACTGGGGATCTGACCTTCCACATCTTGTGGGAATGAAGCCCTTACAGGTGCCCTGGCAAGTGAAGTGGGCCCCGCAGGGAAACAGGGAACATGCATCACACTAAGGATGGTCAAGTTGGGGGGATGAGGAGCCTGGATACCAGGAGTTTCTGGGGGATGAATGGCAGACAAACAAGAGAAGAAGACTAGTTCAGGCTAGTTGAGTACACATGCATGAAGATTAAAAAAATTAATAAACAACTTTTTTTTTAGCAGTTTTACATTTACAGAAAAAGTTCAACAAAAAGTACAGAGGATTCCATAAACCCCCTTTACCCACAACTGCTCAATTTCCCATATTTCTAACATCTTGTGTTAATATGGTTCCTTTGCTGCAAGTGATGAACCAACACTGATACGTTATTATTAACCAAAGCCCATGGTTCGCATTAGGGCCACTCTCGCTGTTGTTGCACATTACATGGTTTTTGAAAAATCATAACGACATGTGTTTGTGACTATGGTATCGTACAGAATGATAGTTTCACTGCCCCCAAATCCTCTGTGCTCTGCCTGTTCATCTCTCTTTCTCTTCCTCCCCCAACCTCTGGCAGCCACTGGTCCTGTTACTGTCTCCATGGTTCTGCCTTTTCTAGAATGTCACAGCATAGGGATTACACAGTATGTGGCCATTTCAGACTATTTTTTTCACTTAGTAAGACGCATTTAACATACTTCCATGACTTTTCATGGCTGGATAGGTCATTTCTTTTTAATATGGAATAATATTTCATTGTCTGGATATCTCACAGTTTATCCATTCATCTGGTGAAAGACATCTTGGCCTCTTCCAAGTTTTGACAATATGAATAAAGCTGCTGTAAACATCCATGTGCAGGTGTTTGTGTGGACATAAGTTGTCAACTCCCTTAGCACCAAGGAATGTGATTGCTGAATCATAAGATAAGAGCATATTTAGTTTTGTAAGAAATTGCCCAAAGTCTATGCGCCATTTTGCATTCCCAGCCGGGTGTGTGTGATGGTGTTTCACTGTTGTTTTGATCGGCATTTCCTGAATGACATGTGATGTGGGACATCTTTTCCTGTGCCATCTGTGTTTCTTCTCAGGTGGTGTGTACATTTGGACCTTTTGCCCATTTTTAAGCTGAGTTGTTTGTTTTTCCTATTGTTGAATTTTAAAAGTTCTTTGTATATTTTGGATGCCAGTCCTGTATCTGACAAGTGGTTTGGGCTTCTACCCCCGGGCTGTGTCTTGTATTGTCATTCTCTGAGTGTCTTTCCTAGAGCAGATGTCTTTCATGTTAGTGAAGTACAACTTACCACAACTTTCTTTCAAAGATGAGCTTTCAGTGTTGTGTCTAAATTGTCACCCAACCCAAGATCACCTAGATTTTTTCCTGTTGTCTTCTAGGACTTTAATAGCTTTGTGTCTTACATTTAGGTCTGTGATCCGTTTTGAGTTTATTTTTGTGAAGAGTGTATGGTCTGGACACAGCTTCTTTCTTTCTTTTTTTCTTTTTTTGCATGTAGATGTCCAAGAGTTCTAGCATCATTTTTTTTCAAGTTTATTTTATTTATTTTGAGAGAGAGAGAGAGAGAGAGAGAGAGGAAAAGAGAGAAAGTGAGGGGAGAGAGAGAGAGAGAGAGAGAGAGAGAGAGAGAGAGAGAGAATCCCAAGCAGGCTCTGTGCTGTCAGCACAGAAGTTGATGCAGGGCTCAAACTCACAAACTGTGAGATCATGACCTGAGCTGAAATCAAGGGTCAGATGCTTGAACTGACTGAGCCATCCAGGTGCCCCCCCCCAAAACAGTTGACTTCCTATATTAACCTTGTATCCTGCAACTTTGCTACAGTCACTTATTAGTTCTAGATTTTTTTGTTGGTTATGCGGGATTTTCATGTCATGTCACTGAAAACTAGAAAACCATGATTAAAAAAAAACTAAACAAACAGTAGCAGGTGCTGATAAGGATGTGGGAACTCCTCACCGCCGGTGGGAATGCAGGACGCTGGAAGATACTTTAACCATTTCTTGCCAAACTTAGCGTACTCTTACCACGGGATCTGGCAACCACACTCCTTAGTATTTATCCAAAGGAGCTGAAAACTCATGTCCACACAAACTCCTGCACACAGATGTCTACAGCAGCTTTGTTCGTAATTGTCAAAACTTGAAGGTGGCCGAGGTGCCCTTCAATAGGTGGTGGACAAAGTGTGGGACACCCAGATGATGGAATACCATTTAGTGCTAAAAACCGAGCTATCAAGCCATGAAAAGTCACGGAGGCACGTTAAAGGCCCCTTTCTAAGTGAAAGAAGCCAATCTGAGTTGGCCACAGACTGTGTGATCCCAATGCCATGACGTTCTGGAAAAGGCAGAACTGGGGAGACAGTAAAGAGATGAGTGGTTTTCAGGGTCTGGAGGGAAGGGAGGGATAATGGGCAGAACACGGAGGGAAACGACTCCATGTGGCACCGAAGTGGTAAGTAGAGGCCATTATACATGTGTTAAAACCCGTGGGATATATGACATCACGAGTGAACCGTACTGTGCACCAAGGACTTTGCACCCAATGACGTCTGCACAGACACATCTGTTTTAACAAACGCAGCCTCTGGAGGGGACGTGGACAGTGCCCAGGCTGCGTGTGTGGGGACAGGGGCCTGTGTGAGGCCTCTGGACCACTCGGATAGCGATGGGGCTGAAACAGTGCTCTGGAAGATGCGGCAGAAGGAACATGTCAGATCACAGAGCGGGATCAAGAAGGTGAAGCCACAAGAGGAGGGGTGAGGACCGGACCAGGACACCATACGGCCACTGCAGGAGTTTCACAGGGAGGCGGAGAGATGGGGGATGGGGCAGTCACCAAGCACCTGCTGGAAGACACTCCTAGAGCCCAGCAGCAGGCCAGTCAGCCGCTGAGAAGCTCGCTGGGTCTCAGGGAAGGTTGCTGGGAAAATGAAGCCTGAGGAGTTCCCCAGGGAAATGGTCAACAATGGAGTTACGGAGGGAGATTTCAGTCTGTCATTCCCACCAGTCTTTTGGAACTGGGCTTATCTTTGGACACAAAAATAAAAGGATAGAGACTGAATTATGCAAATGACAAGTCCCAGTGCTGAGCTTGGGAGCTGACTCCGACTGTAGGGCGACGTGGTCCAGGCCGCCCCCTGCCAGGACCCTGCAGCTTGGCCACGGTTATGGCTGCAGGTGGGGTGTTGGCTGCTGACTCAAGGCCATGCTCTCCAACAGTTTCTGGGTTGATTCCTGGTGATTTCTTTGTGCAAGTGGACCATCCTTCCAGGCCTTTTCAGTTTCTTCACCTCCTCTGCCCTCGGCTGGTGGTCTCCTTAACTTTGCTCTTAACAAGTGCAGCCCCTCCCCCACTCCCCCTACTCTCCTGTGCCCTGACCTCACCAGGACTCTCAGTCCAGGGACACCAGACCCTCTTCACCGACCCTCAGTCTCTCTGATGACTTCTTCTTTGGTAATGGCTGCTTGGGATAAAATTCGCGCACCATACAGTTCACCCACTGAGGGCGCACAGCTGAGTGGTTTCTCATGTGTTCCTAGTTGTGCCACCGTCATCAGTTGTGGAGCACGTGCACCACCTCAGAAAGAAACCCCATACTCTCTAGCTCCCACCTCCCATTCACCCTCCCCCGGCCCCGCCTTATGCAGCCACTCGTTTCTTTCTGCCTCTATATGTTCGCCTGTTTGGGAAATTATGCAAAAATGAAATGCTATAATCCGCGGTCTTTTGTCATTGGTTCCTTCCGCTGAGTGTGATGTTCTGAGCCTCCTCTATCTTGTGCATCATTTCTTTTTATTGTACATTGTTTAGCAATAGTATTTCATCTTATGGATAAACTACATCTTTTTAATCCGTCCGTCCACTGATGGACATCTGGCTGTTGTGAATTATGGTGCTCTGAGTGACTGAGTGCACATCCCTCTGTGGATGGATGTTGTCATTTCTCTTGGACGGATGCCCGGGGTGGACTTCCTGGGTCATGCGATGGCTCCAGGTTTAATTTTTGGAGGAACTGCCTGGCTGCATCGACTCACATTCCCACCAGCAGCTAAGGGGGTTCCATTATGTCCAGTGTCTGCTATTATGTCCCCTTTCATATCGTGGCCATCCTAGTGAGGGTGGAAAGGTGCACTCTGTGCTTCTGATGCGAATGATGTCGGGAACAGTTTCATGTGCTTGTTGGCCTTCTGTATGTCTTCTTCAGAGAAATACCTATGAAGATCCTTTGCCCATGTTTTAGTTGTGTTATCTTTGTATCTTTCTTAAATGTTCATTTTATTTTTGAGAGAGAGAGAGAGCACAAGCAGGGGGAATGGGCAGAGAGAGAGGGAGACACAGAATTGGAAGCAGGCTCCGGGATCTGAGCTGTCAGCACAGAGCCTGATGCGGGGCTCAAACCCTCGAACCATGAGATCATGACCTGAGCTGAAGTTGGACGCTCAACTGACTGAGCCCCCCAGGTGCCCTTTGTATTTTTGAGATGCAAGAGTTCTCCATGTATTCTGGACACTTGACCCTTATCAGTTCTCTATCCATAGGTATTTCCTTCATCTGGAGTCTGTCGCTTTACTGTCTGGACCAAGTCCTTTGCTGCACGAAATCTTAAAATTTTGATGAAGTCCAATTTGTCTACTGTTGTCTGTGCTTGTGGTGTCACATCTGAGAAACCACTGGCAGACCCAAGTTTGTGAAGATTTTCCCCAAGTCTTTTTCCAAGAATTTTATAGTTTTGACTCTTAAATTTGGGCCTTTTGATCCATTTTGAGTTAACTTTTTCATATGGAGTAAACTAAGGCTCCGACTATTCCCTTGCATGTGACTGTTCAGTTTCCTCAGCATCATATGCTGAAGAGATGGTCCTTTCCCTCTGATCTGGACTCCCTTGTCAAAACCTGGCCGTGTATGTCTGGGCTCTCTGTCCTATCCCATTGGTCTGTGTGTCTGTCGTTAAGCCAGTGCTACACTGTCTTCATCACCGTGGCTTTGAAATCAGGAAATGTGGAGCCCCAACTCTGTTCTTCTTTTTTTTAAAAAAATTTTTAATGTTTATTTATTTTTGAGAGAGACAGAGACAGAATGTGAATGGGTTAGGGGCAGAGAGAGACACACACACAGAATCCAAAACAGGCTCCAGGCTTCAAGCTATCAGCACAGAGCCCGATGCGGGGCTCGAACTTGCGAGTTGCGAGATCATGACCTGAGCCGAAGTCGGATGCTCAACCAACTGAGCCACCCAGGCGCCCCTCTGCTCTTCTTTTTAAACATTGTTTTGGCTACTCAAGGTCCCTTGAGTTTCCATATGAACTTTTTTTTTTAAGTGTATTTATTTATTTTGAGAGGGAGTGGAGGAGGGGCAGAGAGACACGGACAGAACCACAACCCTGGGATCATGACCTGAGCCAAAACCAAGACCTGAGCCAAAACTTAACTGCCTGAGCCACCCAGGCATCTTGAAGTTCTTTTCTTTCTTTTTTTTTTAAATTAATTTTATTTTTTAAATTTACATCCAAATTAGTTAGCATATAGTGCAGCAGTGATTTCAGGAGTAAATTCCTTAGTGCCCCTTATCCATTTAGCCCATCCCCCCTCCCACAACCCCTCCAGTAACCCTGTGTTTGTTCTCCGTATTTAAGAGTCTCTTATGTTTTGTCCCCTCCCTGTTTTTATATTATTTTTGCTTTCCTTCCCTTATGTTCATCTTTTCTGTGTCTTAAAGTCCTCATATGAGTGAAGTCATATGATATTTGTCTTTCTCTGACTGGCTAATTTTGCTTAGCATAATACCCTCTAGTTCCATCCATGTAGTTGCAAATGACAAGACTTCATTCTTTTTGATTGCCGAGTAATACTCCATTGTATATACATACCATATCTTCTTTATCCATTCATCCATCAATGGACATTTGGGCTCTTTCCATATTTGGCTATTGTTGATACTGCTGCTATAAACATCGGGGTGCATGTGTCCCTTCAAAACAGCACACCCGTAACCCTTGGATAAATACCTAGTAGTGCAATTGCTGGGTTGTAGGGTACTTCTATTTTTAATTTTTTTTGAGGAACCTCCATACTGTTTTCCAGAGTGGCTGCACCAGTTTGCATTCCCACCAATAATGCAAAAGAGATCCTCTTTCTCCACATCCTTTTCAACATCTGTTGTTTCCTGAGTTGCTAATGTTAGCCATTCTGACAGGTGTAAGGTGGTATCTCTTTGTGGTTTTTATGTGTATTTCCCTGATGATGAGTGATGTGGAGCATTTTTTCATGTGTCAGTTGGCCATCTGGATGTCTTCTTTGGAGAAGTGTCTGTTCATGTCTTTTGCCCATTTTTTCACTGGATTATTTGTTTTTTAGGCGTTGAGTTTGATAAGTTCTTTATAGATTTTGGATACTAACCCTTTATCTGATATGCCATTTACAAATATCTTCTCCCATTCCATCAGTTGCTTTTTAGTTTTGCTAATTGTTTCCTTTGCTGTGCAGAAGGTTTTTATGTTGATGAGGTCCCAATAGTTCATTTTTGCTTTTGTTTCCCTTGCCTCTGGAGACGTGTGGAGTAAGAAGTTGCTGTGGCCAAGATCAAAGAGGCTTTTGCCTACTGTCTCCTCAGGGATTTTGATGGCTTCCTGTCTTACATTTAGGTCTTTCATCCATTTTGAGTTTATTTTGTGTATGGTGTAAGCAAGTGGTCCAGGTTCATTCTTCTGCATGTCGCTGTCCAGTTTTCCCAGCACCACTTGCTGAAGATACTGTCTTTATTCCATTGGATATTCTTTCCTGCTTTGTCAAAGATTAGTTGGACATACATTTGTGGGTCCATTTCTGCGTTCTCTGTTCTATTCCATTGATCTATGTGTCTGTTTTTGTGCCAGTACCATACTGTCTTGATGATTACTGCTTTGTAACATAGCTTGAAATCCAGGATTGTGATGCCTCCTGCTTTGGTTTTCTTTTTCAAGATTGCTTTGGGATCTTTTCTGGTTCAATAAAAATTTTAGGAGTATTTGTTCTAGTTCTGTGAAGAATGCTGGTGTTATTTTGGTAGGGAGTGCATTGAATGTGTAGATTGCTTTGGGTAGTATCAACATTTTAACAATATTTGTTCTTCCTATGGAGCATGGAATCTTTTTCAATTTTTTGGGTCTTCTTCAATTTTTTTCATAAGCTTTCTATAGTTTTCAGTGTATAGATTTTCACCTCTTTGGTTAGATTTATTCCTAGGTATTTTATGGTGTTTGGTGCAATTGTAAATGGGATGGATTCCTTGATTTCTCTTTCTGTTGCTTCATTGTTGGTGTATAGGAATGCAACCGATTTCTGTGCATTGATTTCATATCCTGCAACTTTGCTGAATTCATGAATCAGTTCTAGAAGTTTTTTGGTGGAATTTTTTGGGTTTTCCATATAGAGTATCATGTCATCTGTGAAGAGTGAAAGCTTGACCTCCTCCTGGCCTACTTGGATGCCTTTTATTTCTTTGTGTTGTCTGATTGCAGATGCTAAGACTTCCAATACTATGTTGAATAACAGTGGCAAGGGTGGACATCCCTGTCTTCTTCCTGACCTTAGAGGGAAAGCTCTCAGTTTTTCCCCATTGAGGATAATATTAGCGTTGGGTCTTTTGTATATGGCTTTTATGATCTTGAGGTATGATCCTTCTATCCCCACTTTCTTGAGGGTTTTTATCAAGAAAGGATGCTGTATTTTGTCAGATGCTTTCTCTGCGTGTATTGAGAGGATCATATGGTTCTTGTCCTTTCTTTTATTGATGTGATGAATCACATTGATTGTTTTGTGGATGTTGAACCAGCCCTGCATCCCAGGTATCAATCCCACTTGGTGATGGTGAATAATTTTTAATGTATTGTTGGATCTGGTTGGCTAATATCTTGTTGAGGAGTTTTGCATCCATATTCATCAGGGAAATTGGTCTATAGTTCTCCTTTTGAGTGGGGTCTCTGGTTTTGGAATAAAGGTAATTCTGGCTTCATAGGAAGAGTTTGGAAGTTTTCCTTCCATTTCTATTTTTTGGAACAGCTTCAAGAGAATAGGTATTAACTCTTCCTTAAATGTTTGCTGGAATTCCCCTGGAAAGCCATCTGGCCCTGGACTCTTGTTTTTTTGGGATATTTTTGATTACTAATTCGCTTTCTTTACTGGTTATGGGTCTATTCAAATTTTCTATTTCTTCCTGTTTCAGTTTTGGTCATGTATATGTTTCTAGGAATTTGTCCATTTCTTCCAGATTGCCCATTTTGTTGGCATATAATTGCTCATAATATTCTCTTATTATTATTATTTCTGCTGTGTTGGTCGTCACCTCTCCTCTTTCTTTCTTGATTTTATTTATTTGGGTCCTTTCCTTTTTCTTTTTGATCAAACTGGCTGGTGGTTTATCAATTTTGTTAATTCTTTCAAAGAACCAGCTTCTGGTTTCATTGATCTGTTTTGTTTTGGTTTGGTTTGGTTTGGTTTCAATAGCATTAATTTCTGCTCTAATCTTTATTATTTCCTGTCTTCTGCTGGTTTTGGGTTTTATTCACTGTTCTTTTCCCAGCTCTTTAAGGTGTAAGGTTAGGTCGTGTATCTGAGATCTTTCTTCCTTCTTTAGGAAGGCCTGGATTGCTATATACTTTCCTCTTATGACCACCTTTCCTGTGTCCCAGAGGTTTTGGGTTGTGGTGTTATCATTTTCATTGGTTCCATGAACTTTTTAATTTTCTCTTTAACTTCTTGGTTAGCCCATTCATTCTTTAGTAGGACGTTCTTTAGTCTCCAAGTATTTGTTACCTTTCCAAATTTTTTCTTGTGGTTGATTTCGAGTTTCATAGTGTTGTGGTCTGAAAATATGCACGGTATGATCTCGATCTTTTTGTACTTGTTGAGGGCTGATTTGTGTCCCAGTATGTGGTCTATTCTGGAGAACGTTCCATGTGCACTGGAGAAGAATGTATATTCTGCTGCTTTAGGATGAAATGTTCTGAATATATCTGTTAAGTCCATCTGGTCCCATGTGTCATTCAAAGCCATTGTTTCCTTGTTGATTTTTTGATTAGATGATCTGTCCATTGCTGTGAGTGGGTGTTGAAGTCCCCTACTATTATGGTATTACTATCAGTGCATTTCTTTATGTTGGTGATTAATTGATTGATATATTTGGGTTCTCCCCCATTTGGCACATAAATGTTTACAATTGTTAGGTCTTCTTGGTGGATAGACCCCTTAATT
Source organism: Leopardus geoffroyi (assembly GCF_018350155.1). NCBI lineage: Eukaryota > Metazoa > Chordata > Mammalia > Carnivora > Felidae > Leopardus > Leopardus geoffroyi. The sequence goes on along the minus strand of NC_059329.1, from coordinate 114,516,662 downwards.
ATGATATGATGCCTTCTTAATCTCTTGATACAGTCTTCATTTTAAAGTCTAGATTGTCTGATGTAAGTATGGCTACTCTGGCTTTCTTTTGTCGACCATTAGCATGATAGATGGTTCTCCATCCCCTTATTTTCAATCTGAAGGTGTGTTTAGATCTAAAGTGGGTCTCTTGTAAACAGCATATAGATAGATCTTGTTTTCTTATCCATTCTGCTACCCTATGTCTTTTGATTGGAGCATTTAGTCCATTGACATTTAGAGTGAGTACTGAAAGATATGAATTTATTGCCATTATGTTGCTCATAGAGCTGGAGTTTCTGGTGGCGTTCTCTGGTCCTTTCTAGTCTTTGTTGCTTTTGGTATTTATTTATTTGGGTTTTTTCCCCATCTTTTCTCCCCTCAGAGAGTCTCCCTTAAAATTTCTTGCAGGGCTGGTTTAGTGGTCACAAACTCCTTTAATTTTTGTTTGTCTGGGAAACTTTTTATCTCTCCTTCTATTTTGAATGACAGTCTTGCTGGATAAAGAATTCCTGGCTGCATATTTTTCTGATTCAGCACATTGAATATATCCTGCCACTCCTTTTTTTTTTTTATTTTTTTTTTTCAACGTTTATTTATTTTTGGGACAGAGAGAGACAGAGCATGAACGGGGGAGGGTCAGAGAGAGAGAGAGGGAGACACAGAATCGGAAACAGGCTCCAGGCTCTGAGCCATCATGAGCCATCATGAGCCATCAGCCCAGAGCCTGACGCGGGGCTCGAACTCATGGGCCGTGAGATCGTGACCTGACTGAAGTCGGACGCTTAACCGACTGCGCCACCCAGGCACCCCCTGCCACTCCTTTTTGGCCTGCCACGTTTCTGTGGATAGTTCTGCTGCAAACCTGATCTGTCTTCCCTTGTAGGTTAAGGACTTTTTATCTCTTGCTGCTTTCATGATTCTCTCCTTGCCTGAGTATTTTGTGAATTTGACTATGTTATGCCTTGTTGATGGTTGGTTTTTGTTGAATCTAATGGGGGTCCTCTGTGCTTCCTGGATTTTGATGTCTGTGTCTTTCCTCAGGTTAGGAAAGTTTTTTTTGCTATGATTTGCTCACATAACCCTCCTAGCCCTATTTCTCTCTCTCTTCCTCTTCTGGGACCCCTATGATTCTGATGTTGTTCCTTTTTAATGAGTCACTGATATCTCTAATTCTTAAATCGTGCTCTTTTGCCTTAATCTCCCTCTTTTTTTCTGTTTCATTATTCACAAGTTTGTCCTCTATATTGCTGATTCTCTGTTCTGCCTTATCCATCCTTGCCACTGTGGCATCCATTCGAGATTGCAGCTCAGTTATAGCATTTTTAATTTCATTCTGACTAGTTTTTACTTCTTTTATCTCCGCAGAAAAGGATCCTAATCTATTTTCGACTGCAGCTAGTATTCTTATTATCATGATTCTAAATTCTGGTTCAGATATCTTGCTTGTATCTGTGTTGGTTAAGTCCCTGGCTGTCATTTCTTCCTGCTTTTCTTTTGGGGTGAATTCCTCCATTTCATCCTTTTGAAGGGAAGAAGTAATTAATGAGGTAAAAAAAATAAGAAAATATTAAAATTAAAAATTAAAAACAAACACACTCACACACACAAAATCGAATAAATGATGCTTAATCCTAGGTGTGTTTTGGTCTGGGTGTTGAAAGGGGCTTGATAGGTTAGAGAAAAAAGGGGAAAGAAAAAAAAGACACTTGAAAATCACTTGAAAATTTGAAAAAAAATGAATACACTGAAGTAGACTAAAATGAAATGATGGAAGCAAAAAAGAATTTGAAAAAATTTATACAAAAGAAAAAAGTATAGTAGAAAAAATTAAGGAAAAATATTTCTAATAAAAATTGAAAATAAAAATGTATTTTTTTCTCTTTCTGTATTCAAAAAAAAAAGAAAAGAAACGGAAAGGAGAAAACTGAAAAAAGAGAAAGAAAGAAAATTTAATAGATGGACCAGCGAACAGACTGAAATATGACTGAAATCACTTCGATTTCCCCTAGAAGTCAAACTATGAAGCGCTTTATAGTCCGTAAACTAAGCAGACGGAGAGACTTGTGTTCCTGAAGAGTGAGGTTGGCCCAGCTGAGCGGAGCTTAGTGTAATGGCTCATTTCTCCACTAGATGGCGCTGCTAGCCTACTGGGGTGGATTGCCGTGGGGCTTGTGGGTGTGTATGCGCGTGCGCAGGAGTGCTGAAAATGGCGTCACCCAGCTACCCAGTCTCTAGTATCGGAACTCTGTTCTCCCCGATTAGCAATCATGCCCTGTCCTTTGTGTTCAGCTTCTGTCCGTTCCCCGCTTTTACACTGTCCGTGACCGAGCCCAGGCAGCACCTTCCTCCTGAGTTTTGTCTCAGCTGCGGCTGTTTTTCCTCACCCCTTACTTCTGAGGGACTGCGGCTTTCACCTGTTCCCCTCTGCGGGAGGGTCTCACTGAGCAATGGCTGGTGTCGGCTGCACCCAGGAAAGTTTGCAGGACCGGGCTGCTGCCGCTGCTGCCCAGAGACTGTGGCCGGGTGCCAGCCCACCCCAGAAAAAGTTCGTGAGGCAGTGTAGCAGCAGCACTTCAGGGATTATGGCAAATCACAACATGCATCTGGTACCAGGCCTCACCACCCCTCCACGACCTTGTTCCAGCACCAGCGAATGTGGTTGTGCTCCTGGGTCCACGGGGGCCTTGCCTTTGGGGGACCCACACAGCCTCTACCAGGTGTCCTCCAGCAGGGGAACCGCCTCTTCCTGTGTGGCCCGAAGAACCCCAGACTCCACTCTGCTCCTGGGGATTCGCCCTTCCCACCACAGCACCGCCAGGTATCGAGCTGTGGATTTTCAGACTCTGTGCTCCCCCTGTTTACAGTATTAATGGAATTTAAGCCCCCTCTTTTCTCCTTTCTCCCTTCTCCCTTTCTAGGTCAGTCCCTGTGGCTGTTTCCACTTTTCCACTTTCTCTCCAGCTGCTTTGGGGGGGTGCTTTTCCCGTATTCTTCCCCCTCCCCCGTCTCCGTCCTCTCTCTGCACGCAAAAGCATCTCCCTGTCCTCCGCAGCTTCTCTCTCCCCCCTTCACCTCTCCGAGCCACGTATCTGTTGAATTCTGTGGTTCACATTGTGCAGATTGTTGTGTTAATCCTCAGATCAGTTTTCTAGGTGTGCAGGATGGTTTAGTGTTGGTCTGGCTGTGTTTCACGGACGCGAGACACACAAAAAACTTCCATGATGTTCCGCCATCTTGGCTCCTCCTGAAGTTATTTTCTTACTTTCATGTTCAGATTGTTCATGGAAAGTGAATAGACTTACAATCAGTTTTTGTGTCTTGATCTTGTGTCCTGAGACCTCGTTGGACTCACTCACTGGCTCCAGTATGTATGGCATGGGTGCCTCCTACACATGGACAAATGGGTCAAATCCACCAGTAGTCAGGTAAAAGCAAAGTAAAGAATAAGATAGTTGATATCCACCAATGACACCTGTTGTTAGTGACATGGGGAAAAGGTGCTCTTATACATTGTTCTTGGGGGCGGAAGTTGGTACAGTTTTTTGAAAGCAGAATTTAATAAAATTAGGTAATATCAACACAATTGGCCTTGAAATGACTAAAAGTAAAAGCAAATAGAAACACACACCTAATACACACACACACACACACACACACACACACACACACACACACATATGCATTGGCAAAAAATATCACCAAATTGGAAACCAATAATAAAACCTTTCAGAAACATTAAATTAGCCATACCAGTTGAGTTAGAGAAATTTCCCCAAGGCATTAGTTAGTCAGGAAAGTAGATGTAGAGGCACAAGCGTAATAGGATCTCATTTTGGTAACAAACAGTACAAAATATCTCTATTTTTCCCTTTTTTATTAAAGTAGTTTATTAAAGTAGTTAACACACAGTATTGTGTTAGCGTCAGGTGTACAATTTAGTGATTCAACACTTCCACACACCATCACAAGTGCCCTCCTTAATCCCCACTGCCCATCCAACGCCCCCCCCCCCCACTTCCCCTCTGGTGACCATCAGCATGTTCTCTAAAGTGAAGAGTCTGCTTCTTGGTTTGTGTCTTTTCTCCCCCCTTGGCTCATTTGTTTTGTGTCTTAAATTCCACATGTGAGTGAGATCATACATTGTTTTTCTTTCTCTGACTGACTTATTTTGCTTAGCATTATACTCTAGCTCTAGCCATGTCATTGCAGATGGCAAGATTTCATTCTTTTTTGTGGCTGAGTAATATTCCATCCTCTGTGTATACCAAATCTTGGTTTCCCTCAGATCAAGGGGTAGGGTTCAGGTCAGGGCCAGAGCCGTGGCTAGGGTTAGGGTTAGGGCCCAGGAGATGGTTGGGGCCTATCTGTGGTACAGAGACCTCCCCAGAGGACTGAGTTGAAGGGGAGGAATAGGGTGAGGATCAGACTTAGGCTTTGGGTTCAGGGGCTAGGCTGAGGGTTTGGGTTAGGGTTAGGTTTTCTCTCAGAATACTATTATTATTATTATTATTATTATTATTATTATTATTTTGGTTTAAATAATTAATTAATTATAAATATAATTTATTGTCAAATAGCTAATATACAGTGTATACAGTGTGCTCTATACATAGATTCCCATGATTCATTGCTTACAGACAACACCCAGTGCTCATCCCAACAAGTGCTCTCCTCAATGCCCATCACCCATTTTATCCTTCCCCCCACCTCCCCATCAACCCTCAGTTTGTTTTCTGTATTTAAGAGTCTCTTACGGTTTGCCTCCCTCTCTGTTTGAAACTATTTTCAACAGAAAATCCCCCTCCCTTTCCCAATGGTCTTCTGTTAAGTTTCTCAAGTTCCACATATGAGTGAAAACATATATCTGTCTTTCTCTGACTTATTCACTTAGCATAATACTCTTCAGTTTCATCCACATTGTTGCAAATGGCAGGATTTCATTTTTTCTCATTGCCGAGTAGTATTCCATTGTATATATAAAGCACATCTTCTTTATCCATTCATCAGTTGATGGAAATTTGGGCTCTTTCCATAATTTGGCTATTGTTGAAAGCACTGCTATAAATATTGGGGTACATGTGCCCCTATGAGTCAGCACTCCTGTATCCTTTGGATAAATTCCTAGTAGTGCTATTGCTGGGTCATAGGGAAATTCTATTTTTAATTTTTTTGAGGAACCTCCACACTGTTTTCCAGAGTGACTGCACAGTTTGCATTCCCACCAACAGTGCAAGAGGGTTTCCATTTCTCTACATCCTCGCCAACATCTATTGTTTCCTCAGTTGTTAATTTTAGCCACGCTGACCAGTATGAAGTGGTATCTCAGTGTGGTTTTGATTTGTATTTCCCTGGTGATGAGCAACGTTGAGCATCTTTTCATGTGTCTGTTGGCCATCTGGATGTCTTCTTTGGAAAAGTGTCTGTTCATGTCTCCTGCCCATTTCTTTACTAGATTATTTGTTTTCTGGGTGTTGAGTTTGGTAAGTTCTTTATAGATTTTGGATACTAAAATCTGATATGTCATTTGCAAATATCTTCTCCCATTCTGTCGGTTGTCTTTTCATTTTGTTGATTGTTTCCTTTGCTGTGCAGAAGCTTTTATCTTGATGAAGTCCCAATAGTTAATTTCTCTTGCCTTTGGAGATGTGTAGAGTAAAAAGTTGCTGTGGCCGAGGTCTTGTTTTCTCCTAGCGTTTTGATGGTTTTCTGTCTCACATTTAGGTCTTTCATCCATTTTGAGTTTATTTTTGTGTGTGGTGTAAGAGAGTGGTCCAGTTTCATTTTTCTGCATGTCAAGTTGCTGTCCAGTTCTCCCATCACCATTTGCTAAAAGTTCTTTTTTCCATTGGATATTTTTTCCTGGTTTATCAAAGATTAGTTGGCAATATATTTGTGGGTCCCATTCTGGGTTTTCTGTTCTATTCCATTGGTCTATGTGTCTGTTTTTGTGACAATACCATACTGTCTTGATGATTACAACTTTGTAGTATAGGCTAAAGTCCGGGATTGTGATGCCTCCCACTTTGGTTTTCTTTTTCAATGTTACTTTGACTATTTGGGGTCTTTTGTGGTGTCATACAAATTTTAGGATTGTTTGTTCTAGCTCTGAAAGGAATGCTGGTGCAATTTTGATTGGGATTGCATTGAATGTGTAGATTGCTTTGGGTAGTATTGACATTTTAACCATATTTGTTCTTCCAATTCATGAGCATGGCATGTTTTTCCATTTCTTTGTGTCTTCTTCAATTTCTTTCATAGGTTTTCTATAGTTTTCAGCATACAGATCTTTTACATCTTTGGTTAGGTTTATTCCTAGGTATTTTATGGTTCTTGGCGCAATTGTAAATGGTACTGATTTTTTGATTTCTCTTTCTGTTGCTTCATTATTGGTGTATAGACATGCCGCTGCTTTCTGTACATTGATTTTATATCTTGTGACTTTGCTGAATTCATGTGTCAGTTCTAGCAGCTTTTTGGTGGAGTCTTTTGGGTTTTCCATGTTGAGTATCATGTCATCTGTGAAAAGTGAATGTTTGACACTTCTTTGCCAATTTGGATGCCTTTAAAAAAATTTTTTTTAATGTTTATTTATTTTTGAGACATAGAGAGACAGAGCATGAACAGGGGAGGGGCAGAGAGAGAGGGAGACACAGAACCCGAAACAGGCTCCAGGCTCTGAGCTGTCAGCACAGAGCCTGATGCAGGGCTCGAACTCACGGACCGTGAGACCATGACCTGAGCCGAAGTTGGACGCTTAACCGACCAAGCCACCCAGGCGCCCCCCACTTTTTAAAAAAAATTTTTTTTACGTTTATTTATTTCCAATTTGGATTCCTTTTATTTCGTTTCACTATCTGATTACTGAGGCTAGGACTTCCAATACTATGTTAAACAACAGTGGTGAGAGAGGATATCCCTGTCTTGTTCCTGATCTCAGGGGGAAAGCTCTCGGTTTTTCCCCATTGAAGATGATATTAGCTGTGGGCCTTTCATATATGGCTTCTATGATGTTAAGGTATGTTCCTTCTATCCCGACTTTCTTGAGCGTTTTTATTAAGAAAGGATGCTGTGTTTTTGCCAAATGTTTTGTCTGCATCTATTAACAAGATCAGGTTCTTATCCTTTTTTCTATTAAAGGATAAAGAAAGGTTCTTATCCTTTCTTCTATTAATGTGATGTATCACATTAATTGATTCGTGAATAGTGAACCAGCCCTGCAGCCCAGAATGAATCCCACTTGATCATGGTGAATAACTTTTTTTTTTAATTTTTTAACGTTTATTTATTTTTGGGACAGAGAGAGACAGAGCATGAACTGGGGAGGGGCAGAGAGAGAGGGAGACACAGAATCGGAAGCAGGCTCCAGGCTCTGAGCCATCAGCCCAGAGCCTGATGCGGGGCTCGAACTCACGGACCATGAGATCGTGACCCGAGCCGAAATCGGATGCCCAACCAACTGAGCCACCCAGGCGCCCCGTGAATAACTTTTTTAATATACTGTTGAATTTGATTTGCTAGTATCTTGTTGAGAATTTTTGCATCCATGTTCATCAGGGATATTGGCCTGTAATTCTTCTTTATATTCTGGTCAAACCAGATAAAGGACTTTCCCATGGTGTCCACCAGGGTCTGGGCACCAGCTGTTTCTTCGTGTGCCACTTTATGTTTTATTTTCATTTTGTGTTTTGCTTTGGATTTGAGGTGGGAAAATGTAGTGTCTGAAAAGTTCACAGCTCACTGAACTTTTGTGCCTGTGTGAGTGGCACCCGTGTCTCACTGAGGAGTGCCCATGGCGCCCCACCTCGGTGTGTTTGTTGAAGCTTATTCAGTTTCAATATTACAAGTAAGAAAATTAAAGAACCCCACCTCATCCGTGGTGGGGCACACATGGCTGTGTTCACATGCTCCGTGTCCTGCTTTTTCCCCGTTACATAGTAACACCACCACGTTCCCAGGTTGTAAAGAACCCATCTGCTGGGAATCCCGGCAGCCCGGAATATATCACACGTATCCACATTACACAGACAAGCGTCACTTTTACGGTTTAGGTGGCTGCTAATCCCATCCTCTTCTAGGTAGTTTTGCGTTAACCAACTTTGTTCACAAAATCTATGACCATCCAGTGTCCTGTGTCCTGGATAAACTCTGAATAAAAGGGTCTGCATGTACTGACCCCGTGCACCCTGGTTTCTACCATCGCTGTAAGAAGGAGGCTTGTCCTTGGAGAATCTGTTTGTTTAGAAGCTTCGTAAATCTCAGAGTCGAATTTATCAGACCAAGAATCAGACGAGCTGGTGGCCGGGGAGATGCCCAGAGAGGAGGGGCGGGGTGTGGAGTGCGTCTGGGCAGTGCCAGCCCGAGGTCGTGTGGGGAGGAGGGCCGAGCAGGAAGAGGTTGGGAAGGGGGATGGCTAGGGCAGGTCTGGGACCCAGGCTGTGTGTGTGTGTGTGTGTGTGTGTGTGTGTGTGTGTGTGTGTATGTGTGTGTGTGTGGTTTTTCTGGGGCTTGATGGCAGAGTTGAGCCGGCAAGGAGGAAGTTTCCTCTTGGTTGTTAAGTATAGTAGTGAATCCTTGCATGGTTCAGAGAGTGTGAGAGAAATCCCCGTGTCCATCAGGAAACGTGGAACAGGATCTCTGGTCCTGAAGATTCAGTCTGCATCACTCCTGAAGGGGAGGGACACAGGACTGTGTGTTGAGGGTACGGGATGTGTCACCACTCACGGCCAGGGAGCCTGGATTGGCGGGAGCCACTGAGCCTGTGGTCAGCACCTCACATTTTGCACTGGCAGCAAACGGGGACACAGCAGCTGGACCGGCTGCAGGATGACCCACAGCTGGAAGAGAGGCAGCCACACGAGCCACAGCCCCCCTTGGAGCCCTCACAGGAGCCACACCTCCCTTGGAGCCCCCGCAGGAGCCACAGCCCCCCTTGGAGCCTCCACAGAAGACAGAGCTCCCCCTTGGAGCCCCCACACGAGCCACAGCCCCCCTTGGAGCCCTCACAGGAGCCACACCTCCCTTGGAGCCTTCGTAGGAGCCATAGCCCCCCTTGGAGCCCCCACGCGAGCCACAGCTGGAACAGGCACAGGCTGGCACACAGCAGCACACGGGCACACAGCAGCTGGAGCCGCAGCCCCCACAGCTGGAGCCACAGCCTCCAGAACAGCCACAGCAGCCCATGGTTCTGGTGGGTTTTGGGCGGAGTCGGTCAGAGACGCAGGTGCAGAGGGGAGGTGTTCAGGTGTGGAGCCTCCTGGGCCGGGGTTTTACGTCCCTGCCAGGGTCAGGTCAGATGCTGGCACAGGGTCACCTCCCACTGGCTGTGGCTGCACTACTTTCTGAAGTTTCTAAATGTGATGTCTTCCACTCCCTTGGTCCCTATAATTTGAATCCCAGCTCCTGCCTGCCTCTGCGTCCTGGCATTCCTAGGAACTGGCCCCAGCACGGCCAGGGTTAGCTGGTGGGTCCCACTTCTCAGTGGCTGCTGCTTGGGAAGAGGCCCGTGGCCGCAGTCAGTGGGGCTCATCTTCTCAGTGCCCAGAATCCACCTCCTTTTTGCATATTTAGAAGACTGTGAATTTCCAATTAAATTTTAGACTAATTTTATTATTTAGCATTTTAAAATTAAGTTTCAAATTTATTATTATTATTATTTTAAGGTTTATTTATTTATTTGGAGAGAGAAAGAGAGAGTGAGGAGCAGAGAGGGAGAGGGAGAGAGGGAATCCCGAGCACTGTCAGTGCAGAGCCCGGTGTGTGGCTCGATCTCATGACCCTGAGATCACAACCTGAACCGAAACCAAGAGTCCGACGCTCAACCAACTGAGCCACTCAGGTGCCCCTAAAATTAATTAAAAACATTTTTTTTCTAACATTTATTTATTTTTGAGAGAAAGAGACAGAGCACGAGGGGGAGAGGGACAGAAAGAGAAGGAGACACAGAATCGGAAGCAGGCTCCCGGCTCTGAGCTGTCAGCATAGAGCCTGATGCGGGGCTTGAACTCACGAACCGTGAGATCATGACCTGAGCTGAAGTCGGATGCTCAACTGACTGAGCCACCCGGGCGTCCCCTAAAATTAATTTTTTAATCAAAACAACCAACACATAGTTTTAAAATTCTTTACCATTCTCTTAAGGAAACAGTACTCCCGCCAGGCCTCTGTCCTCGCAGGGCTGTGTCCTCTACCCTGAGGCCAGATGGGCTTCTGCAGCCTGGCGCCTGGAGGCAGTATCTGCCGCTGCCCGGGGCTGCCCCCTGCCCAGCTCCCACACCCTACTGCCACTCGCGTCCCCACTTGTGGGGGGTCTAATGGGCGCCTGGGACGTCCCGACCCACCCAGAGCCACGAGATGCTCACCTCCCCCAGACCCGCCGCCCCCACCCCTCTGCCTTCTGAGTGTGGCCGCTGGCTAAGCCCTCAGAAGCCCTGCTCTGGTCTCCCCAGGCCGCACGCGTGTGCAGACCCGTCCTCACACTTTGCCCGGTCCAGCCAGGGTTCCGGAGCACCTCATCTGTCTACCACGGCAGCAAGAGGCACCTCGTGTGATTGCTGGGCTGGCTGGTCTTCTGCACATGTTCCCAGGCCGCTGTCCCCCTGTCTCCACGGGCTGCAAGACCAGCCCCTCTGGCCCCCTCGGATCCTGTGTGTCCAGCTACGTGTCCCTCCCACACCCCAGCACATGCCTGTGGCTTCTGCCCTTGCCGTCCCTACGTGTCCTCACCTCTTTCAGACCCTTGCTCAAACCACAAGGTCTCGGCAGGGTTCTGCCTCCAGAAGTGTTGCCATTACCTCGCTCACCCCCTGCTCTGCCTCCCCCTTCCTTCCTTCCCAGTTTATCCATCATGTTGATGTTCCATTTACTCATTTACCTCTCTCTCTCTCCTGCCTCCCCCGCTGTCCCCAGACCTAAGCTCCATAAAGCATGAACATTTCATTCACCTGCCTTCCCCGTGTTTAAACAGTGTCTGAGACATAACAGGAGCGCCGCAAATTCGCCGAATGGATTCAGGAACGTTCGTGGGGCTTCAGGACAGGAGAGAGAGGAGCACGTGTCCGGCATCGACTTTTGAACAAGCTTGTCTTTAACGGAGTGCGCCAGCCTGACGGTCAAATGCACAGATCACAGGCACACGTATCGTGACATCATCACAATGGGAGCACAGCGAGGTCCCCGCCACTCGGGTCCTGATACTAAACGACTCCCACCCCGAATCTGGAGCCTGCCACCCCCTCTCCGAACATCGCCCCGTCTCCTCAAACACCTGCTGTCCTGACTGGTGAGTCCAGAGGTCAGCTTTGCCTGCTCTTCATCTTCTAAGATGAAGATGAACTTCATCTAAGTGGAACAAGGTGGGACGCGTCCTCTGCTGTCTGGCTTGTTCCCAGCCCACGTCGTGTTTGTGAGGTTCACACCGTTGGCCACAGCCGAAGTCCTTTTATTTTCATTTCTTAATAGCATTCTGTCATCACCGTTCATTTATGTCTTCCACTGTCAACGGGCGCTCGGGTCCATGACGCTCCGGAAACGTTCCTGCGCGTGTCCAGCCAGGCGTGCATCTGGGCACATTTCCGGGTGCGCCCTCGGAGTGGGGCGGCCGAGTCACGGGACATCGTCCAGCTTCAGTGGGCGGGAGCAGCGTGTGAGCCACGTGCAGGAGCACTGACGGCCTCCCGTCCTCCCCTGAATGTGGGGTCGCCCGGCTGGCTCTTGTGCCATGTGTGTGACTATCGTTCTGTGCTTTTACTTTGCGTTTTTAACGAGGCAGAGAACCATTTATTGTGTGTACCGGTCGATTAGAAAAGTGCCCGTTCCAGGGTCCTCCTCATGCCTCTCTCTTCTCTCTCCATCTCTTCATTTTCGTTACTGTTTTGTGGCAGCTCCCTGCTTGCCCTGGAGCGTCAGCCCTCGGAGCCGGCCCGGGGACAGACGCCGGCTGGCACTGCCTGTGCGACCCCTTCCTGGGCGCCAGGCAGGGCACAGCACAGGTCATTGGCCCCGTTCACGCTGTGCTCGGTGTTTTTGTCCCGGTTAAGAAATCTGTGCTCAGTGTTTGATTTGCGAGTTACTTATTTGTCTATCCTATGCTTTCAAGGTTTCTGTGTTTTTATTTCTAAGGTGTGTCTCTTATATGCGGGGTTAAGAAAAAAATTTTTTTTAAGTTTTAAAAAGCAGCCTGTCAAGGCCATTTGTCGTAACTGGGTATTTGGTGTGCATATATCTGATGTCCACTGTTTGGGCTTAAATGAACCTTTTCACTATTTGCTTTCTGTGGGTTCCCTCCCTCTCCATTGATCCAAAACTTAATTTTTACTCTTTCCCACCTGTGAGGTATCAACCTGATTTTAGGGTGCTTTTCGGGGCTACCCTAGAGACGAAAATGCACATTTCTGACTCACAAAAATCCAGTCAGAGGTAGTTATTTTACCGTTTCCACGCATGGCCGAGGACAGAGGTCCTTTGGGGCTGGTCCTCATCCCGCACGGGTGCTTTCCACACTGTGACTCTTATTTTAAGTAAAATTTAACCCCCCGCTGTCCGTTATTACCTTTGCTCTGTGGAGTCAAGTTCTCTGTGGATTCACCCACATTTACCCTTTCCTCCTTGCTCTCCTCCCTGCACCTTGGAGCCGCCGCCTCTGTCGGAAGAAAACCACCCCCACTCCATCGTCCCTGCGGCCTGGCACGCGGTTGGTGACTCACTGCAGTTTTTGTTGTCTGGAAATATATGTACTGGCCCCTCAGTTCTCAAGGATGTTTTTGCTGGTGTGAGTGTTCAGGGCAGGAGGTGCACGAGGCAACACGGCCAAAGGCCTCAGCAAACCGGAGCCCAGCAACGTGTCAAGAGAATGATGCGCTCTGATAAGCCGGGCTTTATACCAGGGATTCAAAGCTGGGTTAACATCTGAAAATGAATCGATGTAATCAACCATGGGAGCGGAACAGGGGAGAAAACCCACCTGATCTTACGGAGAAATCACAAGCGAGCATTAGACAAAATCCGATGCCATTCGTGGTGAAAACAGACAGACACCCCTCAGCGCGATGAGACAGGGGTCCAGAACTGAGGGGGCCACGTTCCCGACGGCAAGCCAGCCAGCCAGACGGCGGGCGGGGTTCACGGCCACCGCGAGACGGAGCAGGCCGTGGTCCACAGCAGCGTGTGCAGGGCCGCGGCCTTGAGCTCCAGCCCCGCGGGGTCTCTTGCGGGGCACCTGTGCACGCCTGGCGCCAGAGGCCCGGAACGCGGAGGGTCTGCAGCGCCCCCTGCAGGCAGGAAGCGTGTCTGCACCTTGTTCGGGACGAGACCTTGTCTCTGTCCTCCCAGGCCGTCGGGAAAGGGGGGCTCAGGCTGGCGCCCAGCTCACGAGAGGTGCAGACCTGCAGGAAACCCGCGGCCCACCGAGCGTGTGCCCCGTGAGCGCCGGGGAAGACCTGCCCCAAGCATCCTCCACGCGGTACAAGACGGTGCGCCGTGCCCGAGATCGGGGGCAGGGACGATGCCCAGGATCGCCACTCTGTTGAGGCTGAGCCTCTAGATTTGAGGACGACCGGAAACCCTGCTGGCATTTCAGTGGAACCACGGGCCCCGTAGATAAACGTTGGGGAAGCCGGGTCTCCCCAGAGAGAGCCTTCCAGTCTGTGTGAGGCTGCTTTCCGTTCTTGAAGCGCTCTTTAATTTCTCTCGGAGGTTTTGTGATTTTCACTTTTGAGGTCTGGTGCACCTTTTGTGTGATTTACACTTCTAGGTACATATGCGATTGGGGGATGAATTATAAATGATTTTGATTTTTAGTGGAATTTTCAAACTTGTTGAGCATTTAAGGAAAATGAACTTCAGAGCGACCTTTTATTCAGTGACCTTGCTAACTTTACCTCCTTGTTATAATGCTTAATCTGTAGATTATTTGGGATTGTCTCTTGTGTCTGTCCACTTATTTTTTATCGACCGCGTCCGTGAGACACTACAGTCTGCCCTCAAAATCAGTGCTTTTACTCCGACACGGGAGCTGGGAATAGGACAGCGGCCCCCTGACCCTGGCGCCCTCCCGCTGGCTCGGGGACGTGGTCATGCGCTTCCCCTGTGCCATGTGTAACCCCCAGAGCCACAGCTACTGGCCCCCGAAGCGGGCATTGTCATAGCAGAGCGCCATGGGTGGGGGGCCCCGACCACGGACAGTTATTTCCTCTCTGTTCTGGAGGCTGCTGGTCCAGGAGCAAGACTGAGTTCTCTCCGGCTTGCCCTCCGCCGCCTCTTCACCGTGTCCACACACGAGCTTCCCGTGTGTGCAGAGGGGATGTGGGAGGTCTGGTGTCTCTTCCCCTTCCTATAAGGACACCAGTCCTGCTGTGTCTGGGTCTCACCCTCATGGCCCCATTTACCCTTAATTGCCTCCCTGGACGCTCCCCCCCCCCCCACATACAGCTGCACTGGGGGTTGGGGCTTCAGTATCTGAATTGCAGGGGGGCATGATTCGGTCCCTAACAATCCTTACTCTTACATTTACGCTTTTCAGGGTTCCTCATTCCTTCCTGTACATCTGTGTTTTTATGGGGTTGTTTTCCTTTGCCCCGAGGATCTTCTTTCCACATTTCTTGAAGTGTGACTCGGCTGGTGACCACATTTTTTAGCTGTGCTCACTCTGAGGTTCACACGGGGATGTGGGCACGAGGGGCGCAGGCCTTACACAAGCTCCGAGGGAGAGGTGAGCCGCCGGATGGGATGACCAGAGAGTGCCAGCGTCTGCCCTGGTGACTCTGTTGGGCCTCCTGGGAGCCAGCCAAACAGGCGTGAGATTTAGGGCTGGTGCAGCCCAAGCAGGGGGACCCTGCACCCCCACACTTACACTCCATTCCAGGGGTGCCGGAGCCACAGGGACCCCAGGATGGATGGGCCAGCCCGGCTTCGTCCCAGGTGATATAATTCCCACAATCGGTGCTGCTGTAAATGCCCGCCACACACTGTGGTTCTCAGTGCCATGTCCATGGTGGGTCTCACTGTGCTGCATGTGAGGGCCACCCACGCTCATTTGTGGGCCCTCCGGGGGAGCATCCTTCCCCTTATCTTTTCCAGCCCCCAGGCACTGCCTGCTTCCCCTGGGTCACGACTGCTTTCTCATCCTCCGAGCCAGCAGCAGTGGCCGGGAAAGCCCTCATGCCTGCCGGCTTTCTGCTCGTGACTCTTCTGCTTCCCCCTTCTCGTGTCAGGACCCCTGTATCAGGTGACCCAGTCCGGTTTCCCCAGGCTCAGCTGAAGTCCCTTTGCCATGTAGCCTAACATCCGCGCGGTTCTGGGGTTAGGAGAGGGCGTCTTGGGGGGAGACATCCTGCTACCATCGTCTCAGCCAAGTGGAGGTAACAGGAAGACTAGCTGGCTATAGAGTCCGCGGGAAGGGCCACCGAATCCAGCCCCAGGCCCAGCCTCCAGGACTGGCTCCCCGGCTCTGCACCTGGACAAGCGTCATGCCCATTGATGGACAGTGGGACATTGCTGATGTCACCTCCCGGGGTCCCAGACGCCCTGGTGCTTCTGCCTTACTGGCTTTCCAAATATCATGAGAAAGCAACGACAGGTCGAACCTGATTACGCCCAGAGCCAGAGCTTCTAGGGCAGCAGGAGGATGCTTTCTGCCCCCATACAGCACGGAAGGAGGATGGAGACTCTGTTGGCCCCCACCCTCCCAGTTCACCACCCCCAAAGGGAAAGTTCCCCAGCCAGACAGTCACAGGCACAGGACTCGAGTGCCACATCCTGCCTTGGAGCCCGGGACTCTCTGCCCTCTTTATCATGCCTCAGAACATCCCTCGCCAAAAGCTCGGTGGAGACACTCACGGTGGGAGGCAGCTGGAGACGTGCATGTAAGGGGGCCATGCCTGGTGACCTGGCAGGGGCCCCCAGGACCCATTTCCAGGGAGATTCCTTGTTCATCCGCACGCAGTGAACAGACCACGGCGAAAGAATCGCACTGTGAATGAAATCGTTTTGTGGCCACAGACATGATTTTATTGAAAGGGAATTTTACTGTATTTTATTTTATTTTTTTAAATTTTTTTTTCAACGTTTATTTATTTTTGGGACAGAGAGAGACAGAGCATGAACGGGAGAGGGGCAGAGAGAGAGGGAGACACAGAATCGGAAACAGGCTCCAGGCTCCGAGCCATCAGCCCAGAGCCTGACGCGGGGCTCGAACTCACGGACCGCGAGATCGTGACCTGGCTGAAGTCGGACGCTTAACCGACTGCGCCACCCAGGCGCCCCAAGAATTTTACTGTATTTTAACAGAAACATGTGGTGACAGGTCAGGAAGCAGCCCTGCCAGACAGGGCTTTGTTGGTGAAAGGAGGAAGCTCAGGGGTGACGGGGACAGTGCTTTCTCGGACTGGGGGAGCCAGCAGTAGACGTTCCTGACCAGTCAGTGGTGGGCCCTGGACGTGGGTCAGTGCCTACCAATGACCACTTGCACATTACAGGACCGCTGCTCAGCATTAGCCTGGGCCTTCCTCTGGGTGAGAATATCTCAGGCGGACAGCAGAGGGGGCCAGAGCCACGTGTGTGGAATGGTGTTTCCGGTGCAGCAGATGGGGACACGCAGGGGAGAGACGAGTGCAGGGGTGATGAGAGGCCTTCCCAGATGGTGCAGTTGGAAGAAGTTAACTGAAAACTGGACTGGCCGTTCCCTCAGCAGACGGGGACACAGCAGCTGGACTGGCAGTAGCCACAGGAGCCACTTCCCCCGTTGGAGCCCCCACAGGAGCCACAGCCCCCCTTGGAGCCCCCACAGGAGCCACAGCCTCCCTTGCAGCCCCCACAGGAGTCACAGCCTCCCTTGGAGCCCCCACAGGAGTTACAGCCCCCCTTGGAGCCCCCACACGAGCCACAGCCCCCCTTGGAGCCCCCACACGAGCCACAGCCCCCCTTGGAGCCCCCACACGAGCCACAGCCCCCCTTGGAGCCCCCACACGAGCCACAGCTGGAGCAGGGACAGGCTGGCACACAGCAGCTGGAGTTGCAACCCCCCACAGCTGGAGTCACAGCCTCCAGAACAGCCACAGCAGCCCATGGTTCTGGTGAGTTTTGGGTGGAGTCGGTCAGAGACGCAGGTGCAGAGGTGAGGTGTTCAGTTGTGGAGCCTCCTGGGCGGGGGGGCTTTACAAACCCACCGGGGTCAGGTCAGATGCTGGCACGGGGTCACCTCCTGTTGCTGGTGCTTCCCTGGCTCTCTGTCCCTCCTGTTCTCCTCCTTCCCGGAAGCTGCCCGTTCTCTCACCGGCTGTGTGTATTCTTCAGGTCAGCCATCTGGTCTTGGGTAGAGGCTTGTTTCTGTGCTCACAGTGCTGGGCCTTTCTCAGATGCTGTTTGGCCATTTCCCAGGGTCACGAGAGTGGGCGCCCTCTTCTCAGTGGGGCTGGGGATGCAGCCCCCTCTCAGCCTCCCTCTATCCCCTGTGGGGCCCCACATGGAGCCTGGGGCTCTGACTGGAGTTATCCCCCAGACCTGCTATGCGCTCAGGAGAGCTGGGCCCTGTGAGTCATGGACGGACGTGAGGACAGTGTGTGTGGAGCCTGCAGCTTGTCGAGAGAAGACAGGCGTGCCTCCTGTCCAGCTGGGCCATGCGGGCCTCTCCTGAGCCCGTGTAACGCAGGGCGCCGGTGGTCGTGCGTCCAGCTGGAGACTTCACGGCCAAGACCCAGGGTCGGGTTACTGGGGCGCCATCCCAGTGACCTCAGGCTGGTGCCCATGAGAGGGGCGAATGCTGGGCATCTGGTTAACGGGAATCATTTTTTAAGATGGGAAGCTGCCGGGTGACCGCAGTAAAGAAGGCTGCGCTAGAAGGGGATGGGGGGGGGGAGGTGAAGGCCTTCTGCTCGTGATCCAGGCACCAGTGGGCTCACTCTGGCTCTGGCGTGGGGCTGAGCAGGGGAGCAGAGGGTGGGGCTCCTTCTGGGAAGGGTGAGCCTGTGCTTGAGGGGTTGGCCACCTTGATGAGGTTGGTCAACAGAAAATCCTTTGAAGAGGTGACTCTGGTAAAAAATGTTTGGAAGGACATTCCATGTGGAGGGAAGAGCTGGTGCGAAGGCCGTGAGGCAGGGAGGGGCCTGGGGTGTTTAGGGGCTGGCTGTCACGGTATGTTGTCCAGCACTCGCTACCTCAGGCTCCGGAGGCGGGAAGTGGACACCCTGCAGGTGGGAGCAGGGCAGGCGGTGGCGGCGGGAGGGTGTCTCTGGGTGAACCTCAGAGTGAGGCGTCCTGAAGATTCGGGGGGAACCTGAAGGAAGGGCATCCTCCTGCTCTGTTAGGCTCATCACATGCCAAAGTGGGCAGGCGGGAGGGAGGGCACCACACCTCCCAGCCAGCGCAAAAATAGGGAAGAAGGGAAAACTGAGTGAACCTTTGAGTCCCAGCCCTGAGAAGTGCCCCCGGCTGAGGCCCCACTGCCCGACCTTCCCGCTGTGGGGATTCGTTTTTACACAGAAGGGCCTCCATCAGGCATCTGCCCCTGGCCGCATCCCTGCTCCGTGCCGTCACTGAGAGCCCCAGTCAATGAGCTGGGGAACGTGCCATGTTGTTCTGTCCCGTGGAACAGTTTCTGTGCAGGGAGGTGTTAAGTTCCTTGAATGTTTTGTCAAAGTTTTTTTAAATATCCTGACCTGGTTTTTTGTTTTTTGTTTTTTTAAGCACACAAGCCACAGGGCTAGTGCTTTACTTTCTGGATTTTTCAGTAGGAGTGTTTGTCCTGGAGGATGCGGATTCTGTGCCCAATGGCTTTGGGGCGGGGGGTTGGCATCTTGTGTTCTACGGGGTGGCGGGCCACGTGTCGCGGGGCCTTGGTTTTATCAGGCCGGCCACGAGGGGGCGCTGTATCAGGCAGAAGCATGGCTCTTGCCTTCGAGGAGTTAGGCTCATTTAAGCATCACCTTTTGATTTGAAGATCTGTGTGCTTCCTCTGATTTCGGAGGCCCAATTCAGAAAGTGTGTGTATATATTATAGTTAATAATTGGAATGAGAAAAGAGATCACAATAAATCAGACATTTAAAGAAGATGGCGACGACCACACACGCGGCCAAATCTAGGAAAATAACATGATTTTATCGAATTAATTGCCTGAATTCTCCATCCTGCCCCATGCTCCTTTTTTCCACTATAGTTTGTGGCCAAGTTCTTTCTGTTCACTCTTCATATGACAATTTTATAATTTTATTTTCGTTAAAATTTTTTTAAAAGTTTATTTATTTATTTTGACAGAGACAGTGAGTGGGTAAGGGGCAGAAAGAGAAGGAGAGAGAGAATCCCAAGCAGGCTCTGCATTGTCAGCACAGAGCCGACCAGGGCTCAAACCCACCAACTGTGGGATCACGACCTGAGCCAAAATCAAGAGTCAGACCAACTGAGCTGCCCAGGCACCCCGAATTTTATTTTCTAAAGAAAGAATAGAAGGACATTTTAGTTTTTTCCTGTAGCATGGATGCTTATGATTTGTTTTTTGATTGTTGGTTTTGAAAAGTTCTTTTCACCTTGTGGTATTGTCATGTCAGTTATCAGGTTTCTTATCAAACCCAGGAAGATAGCAAATGCTTGCCCATGCATGCTGCAGAAGTGGAGGGCATCAGCATTTCGTTTTTGTGTGGTTCTGTGTTTGATTTTTCATTCTCGTTTGTTTATTTATTTATTTATTTATTTAAATTTTTTTTTCAACGTTTATTTATTTTTGGGACAGAGAGAGACAGAGCATGAACGAGGGAGGGGCAGAGAGAGAGGGAGACACAGAATCGGAAACAGGCTCCAGGCTCTGAGCCATCAGCCCAGAGCCCGACGCGGGGCTCGAACTCACGGACCGCGAGATCGTGACCTGGCTGAAGTCGGGCACTTAACCAACTGCGCCACCCAGGCGCCCCTCATTCTCGTTTGTTTAACCACCTCTGTCAGCCTGTTGTGATTCCGTCCACCTCGCAGTGGCCTGTCCTGTGCTTTGCAGCATCTTTGGCCACTCAATCCTTTCATGTCAAATTGGCAGCAGGCTGAAATATTTCCTAAAATATTTATGATTTGCTGTTCTACACGAATTAGATTTTCAAATAATTCATGAGCCTTCATTACTTCTGTTTGAAGTGAGGCTCCTCTCAATGGATTCTGCTCTTGCTGCAATAGGAACATTTTGTTGCAGTTTGTGACTCTGGTCAGAATAATTTATATAGCTAACCATGCTTATTTCCCTTTATGTTAATTTTTATGAGAGGTCCCCCTTAGCTCTTGAGGGAACATATACAAAGACGATAGAATAAAGTTTGCTTTGTTTATGTTCAATCCAGGATCCGGTGCTTTCTCCCTTTTTAATCGAATGTTCAACAAACATATTTCCAAACTGCAGTTCCAAAGACAAATTCGTGCCTTAAGAGTTTCCACGTATACTTTTTGTATGTCGTTTGTGCTCAGCTTTCTCTTCCGAAGTTTTGAAAATATGTTTGAGAGTTCTGAAGATACTGAACCCATGTTGTGAGACTGCAGCAGGCTTGCCTTGGGGAGCTCATCTCATTACCTCTAGATTCTTTCTGGAAAGATGCCAGGTGCTGTGTGAGTTAAATATATTCCAATCATGGACGAACCTGTAGCAAGACATGCAGCGGCTGCCCTCAGGGACTCTGGAGGCAGTGTGATCTGCGGTGACTGGGGCCGTGAGCTGCACATGGGGGCACGTGCACGTGCACTCATGCTTCTGGGGACCACCTGCAGCATGTGGCCATTACCCGTGCACTGTTCTAGGACTGACTGCAAATGCTGTCCAACAGCTGGCAGGAGTACCCCCCAATTGTTTCACTTTGTTGACTAAAATCACAAGGAGATGATTTTCAGTTGGTGGACATGTCTGATATTGTTTATAAGGTTTCCTGTAAAAGTGGCAATGCCCACCTACTTGCCAACTGCTCAGGGCCCACCATTTCCAAAGTAGAACCCATCATAGTGAAGAGGCATTTGGCATCTGGTTTATTTTATTATCAGTTTATTTTGTACACATCCTTACTTGTTTTGGTGGCATTTTTACAAACTCTTTTGGATAAATTAGTCACCTTTGTTTTAGCATTTTGACATCTTTTTAAAAACTGTTTTTAAATTGTATTTATTTTGAGAGAGACAGAGAGAGAGAGAGAGAGAGAGAGGGAGAGGGAGAGAGAGAGAGAGAGAGAGAGAGAGAGAGAGAGAATGAAGGTGCATAAGTAGGGGAGGGGCAAAGAGAGAAGGAGAGAGAATCCCAAGCAGGCTTTGCACTATTAGTGTAGAGCCCAATGTGGGGCTCAGTCTCACACACTGTGAGATCATGACCTGAGCCAAAATCAAGAGCTGTGCTCTTAACCAACTGAACCACCCAGGTGCCCCACATTTTGACATCTTTTTAAGGGTTCATACAAAAATAGATCCAATTCAGTAATGTGGTTAATTTTGATCAATGTTCCAATGTGTCTTTGAGAGGAGAATATATGTTCTCTAATTGTTGGGAACTGTGTTCTATTTATATTCAGGTGGTAAAACTGTTTAGTTAAGCTATTTGAATTTCCTGTAATTGTACTACTACTACTTAATATTTTTGTTCTCATAATTTCTGAGAGGTTTGTCAAAAATCTCTCATTGTAGCTGTAGGTTTGCCAACTTCTCCTTGTAGTCCTTCCATTTTTGCTTTATATATTTTGAGACTGTGTTGGCAGATGCATTCGTGTTTGGGAATGCTATATCTGGCTAGTGAGTTTGTCCTTTGATCATGAAGTGCTTTTGATATTTAAAGGTGATGACTAAAAGCATATTAGTGTCATTTACCATGTTTTGGGGCCATCTTCTTATATTTGGGAAATTCTTCAGTGTTAGTTCTCAGTAGAGGCCAAGCTCTCTCCCCGGATAAAAGTCAGAATGGCTAATATTCTCTCTCCTGACTTTCCTTTCATGAGTGCAGGGGCATATGACCAAGGCTTGTCCATTTGAAGCAATCTGCCCACACACCAACTCAGAGACTGGTAATGCAAACAGCTGTGCTGGTGGTCGTGTCTGGTGCCCATTTAGCAAGGGCAGCAGCTGTTTCCACACTGACTGTGGTTTCAGTAGTGACTCTGCTCACCTCTCAGGCTCCTGTGTTCTCAGACTACTGTCCAGGTAGGCAATGGTGTGGGCGTTCAAGTCATATCAGTAACCACTCAGCAAAACTTGCCCTGACGTACACCTAAAAACCCTGCCCAAATCAGCAGAAATAAATGGTAAACTTTCTTAAAAAGCCCAGGGGTTTCAGTGGGGTAGAAAGAAAAAAAAGAAAAACTAGATTAATACAAAGGAGGATATTAAAGAAAGGGAGGGCATAGAAATAGTATGGTGAGTAGAAAGCATCAAAAAAAAAAAAAAAAAAAAAAAGACAAAAGATCTCCAGCCAGGTATATCAACAATCCCAATAAAAAAGAACTGATCTCATCATTCCTAAGACAAATATTCAGGTTTTAAAAAATCTTTTAGAAGAATAGTTGTAAAACATAGGGACTCAGAAATGTTGAAAATAAATATGAAAAATATATACCGGGAAAATATTAACCAAAAAAACCCTGAGTATAATATGCTTTAATGTCAGACAAAGTAGGCTTTTAAGGCAAAATTTCACAAGAGGAAGGGTGGGAGTAGGGAGAAAGGAACAGGAGATGGTGAATATAAGTCTTTCAAAGGATGTCCTGGTAGCTTGAGTAGGGAAATAGGGCAATAGGTTGAGAGAGAAGTTGACTCAAGAGCTTAAGATGTGAAAAATAACACCATAGTTTCTTTTTTAATTGTGGCAACAATTAAACACGTGACATAAACTTTGCCGTCTCCACCATTTTTAAGCATACAGTCAGTAGTATTAAGTGCACTCATGCTGTGCTGGTACCATCACCACCTCCAGAGTGTTTCTATACCAAGGTATTTTATATGCTTCTGTAGGTCATACAGGTGAGTGGGGGAAAATCTTGGAGAGATGTCCTTTAACGGACAGGAGGGGACAAATGGGGCAGGGGTTTGCTTCAAGTAGGAGAAGGGACTGTTTATCTGCTATCTTGGGAGGGTGGGCCAGTGATGGGCACAGAAGCTAGGGGAAGTAGATGTGGGGGCATGAGGCTGTGACAGTCATCTCCTGAACGTTCGATTTTCTCAGTGAAATAGGAAGCAAGGTAATCAGTTGAGAGCAAGGATGGGGGAGAAGTCAAATATAATACTCAGTTCCTACTCCACACAAATATTGAAGAATCTGTGTGGTGTGTCTACAGTGTTAGAAGCTATTCCTTGCGTGGGTATTAGCTTTCCAAACAACTACAGAAAATCAGGATTCTAAAACCACAGACTCCAACTTCAGATATTTCCCACCATGGGTCAACTTATCTTAGCAAGAATAAATAGAGGTTAAAACATTACTAAAGGTAAAGCAATTCTAATTCCAAATTGGAGCCCAAAGTTTATTGATCCTACTTATCAATTGAAGAGTCTTGAATCACTTTAACTCTCATACTCTCATGACAATGATGCTTCTGGAGCCATTGAATGTTATCATTGCTGGTATTTTTTTGCCACCTTGTTTATAATACCCCCAAAATGTGTCATGAATTTTTTGTTTGTTTTGGTTAGTCAACATGATTTATAGTTACTCATGACTAAATGATGATTGCCTTTAGTAACTTACTTTTTGCCTGTAAGTTTAATTTCCTTCTTCCTGAATTCTGAATAAGTTACTACTGCAGAGGTCTGATGGCGGGTAAGCTATTAATTTATCTGAAAAGTGTCTTATACTTAATTACTGACTGATAGTTTATCTGGGTATAGAATTCCAGGTTGGCAGAAATTTCTGCTTAGAATTTTATTTTATTTTTCCATGTTTCCGCCCCCAAGTCTTTCACTGAGAAATTTGTTGTCAATTGAATTATTGATTAATCTTTTTTGTCTGATACCTTTTAAGGTTTTCTGCTTGCCATTGTGTTCTGAGGTTTTACTATGCTGTGACTAGGTTTCAGCTTATTTATATTTTTATTTATCAAGCTTTAGATTTGTGATTATTCGATATGAAATGTATTCTTTTATTAATTCTGGATGATTATTGTTTCCAAATATTGAATTTTATCCACTGTCTCTTTACTCTTCTTCCAAAAACTCACATAAGATATATATTGAACATCTTCATTCTATTCTTTATGTATCTTAAGGGTTTTTTCATATTTAATTTTTTTCCATACTCCATTGCAATTAATTTCACTTGGTATTTCTCTCCTGTTTAACAATTCTCTCTGCAGTTGTATGTACTTTTCTGTTTAACTGGAACCTGGGATTTTTAATTTCAGTGACATAATATTTTGTATTGGATACTCTTTATGCACGTTCTTATAAATATCTTTTCAGTTTATTATTCTCTCTTTATGGATACAGTTCTTTCTGATGTCTTTAATAGTTTTGGGTATATGTATTTATAGCATCTTTTCATATTGTTTTTCTTTTATGAATTTAGGTTCCTAATCCTTCTGTTTATTATAAATACTTATTCTTGCTCATCAGAGTTTATTTTTTAACTTTTTGTATTATAAACTTGTCTTTAGCAATGCTTATTATTCTGTTCCTTTTCCTTCATTCCTAATCCATTAAGAGTGCAATGCATTCTTAGTGCATTGCAAACCAGTGCAGATCCTATATCCTGGGTGGTTTGGATTCCAGTCCCCCAAGGATGTCCATGTCTTAAGCCCTGTAACCTTCAAATATGTTACCTGGCATGGTAAAAGAGACTTTGCAGATATGATTAAGTTAAAGGCCTTGAGATGCAAGGTTATTCTGGATAATCCTGGTGAACACAATCTAATCACCAGGATCCTTATAAGAGGGAAGCTTTATATGAAGGCCCTTTGAGAGCCAGAGAATGAGATGTGATTACAAAACTGGAGTCAGAGTGATGTGCTTTGAAGATGCGAGGGGGATGAGCCAAGGAATGCAGGCAATTCCTAGAAACTGTAAAAGGCAAGGAAATGGATTCTTCCCTTGAGCCTCCAGAGGAAACACAACCTTTTTGACTCCTGATTTAAACCTGGTGAGGCTTCTGACTTCCAGAACGTTAAGATAATAAGTTGGTGTTACTTTAAGACATTAAGTTTGTGGTAATTTGTGCAGCAGCAATGGACTACTACATTTATTATGTGTGATTATTACTTATCAGAAACAAATCAATACTTTGTAATATATATTTATCAGCACTTGATGTACATACACATTTGCCTCGCCATTCGCCTTCAAGAAATATGTTCTACCCCCCCCCCCATGGTCTTCTGTTAAGTTTCTCAGGGGGGAGGGGAAGGAAAAAAAAGGTTAGAGAGGGAGGGAGCCAAAACATAAGAGACTCTTAAAACTGAGAACAAACTGGGGGTTGATGGCGGGGTGGGAGGGAGGGGAAGGTGGGTGAGGGGTATTGAGGAGGGCACCTGTTGGGATGAGCACTGGGTGTTGTATGGAAACCAATTTGACAATAAATTTCATATTAAAATAAGTAAATAAGTAAGTAAATAAATAAATAAATAAATAAATAAATAGAAATATGTTCTAAGGGAAAAAATTGCAAATGCCAGTTGATTATAATGTATCTTGACATGGATCTTTTTGGATTTAATATGTCTGAAGTTCTTTGAGCTTCTTGAATTTACATATCCATTTATTTCCTCAGATTACAAGTTTTTGTCTATTATTTCTTCAAATAAACTCTCTTCCATGTTCACTTCTGATGTTGCTGGGACTCCCACAAGACATATATTGATCTCCTTGTTGATGACCAATAAGTCCCTTAAGCTCTCTTCACTTTTCTTCATTCTTTTTTCTTTATGCTCCTCTGACTTGATTTCAACAACTAGTTTACAAATTCACTGAGTCAGTTTTAGGACTTGATCACAAGTTTGTAGTTGAACCACTCTAGGGAATTTTTCAGTTCAGTTATTGTATTTTTCAGCTCCAGAATTCCTGGGTGGTTTTTTTTATTTTTTTTTGAGAAAAAAATTTCTTTGTTGATATTCTAGTTTTATGCATGCATAATTTTCCTGGTTTCATTCAGTTGTCATTCTGTGCTCTGTTTTAGCTCATTGGGCATCTTTATGACATTTATTTTAAATTCTGTGTCAGGCAGCTCATAGATCTGCATTTCTTTAGGGTTGGTTGGTTTCTAGGGCTTTATTTTATTCATTTGGTCAGGCCATGTTTCTCTGTTTCTTTGTATGACTTGAAGTTTTATTGTTGTCATTGAGACTTGGTTATTTAAAAAGTAACCACCCCTCCCAGTTCCGCTGACTGGCTTTGTGCAGTGGGAAATGTTCAGTGATTAACCTTACCTAGCCTAGCTCTCAAACCTTTTCTGAGGCTGTATCTTCCTGGGGTTTGTGTGTGTGTGCTTTTAGTCGTCTCAAATTCTCCAAGCATTTTGTCCCTGCTTCTTCCCAGAAGCATGTAACCTTGGAGCACCTGGGTGGCTCAGTCTGTTAAACACTGACTTAGGCTCAGGTCATGATCTTGCGGTTCGTGAGTTCAAGCCCTCCATCGGGCTCTGTGATGACAGCACAGAGCCTGGAGCCTGTTTCAGATTCTGTGTCTCCCTCTCTCTCTGCTCTTCCACCACTCATGCTCTTTCTCTCAAAAATAAACATTAAAAAATTTAAAAAAAGCCCCCTGGCACCTGTCTCTGGAACTGTGGCTCTAATGTGCCATATGATTGTGTCCGCTTGCAGTGGCTTCTAAACAAGGCCACCAGTCCAGTCAGTACTGTTAGTTAGGCAAGACAGATGTCAGTGCCTCAGACATCAGTTTGTTCTTTGTTGATTATCAGTTGATATTTTAG
The DNA here is from genome assembly GCF_018350155.1 of Leopardus geoffroyi. Classification (NCBI taxonomy): domain Eukaryota; kingdom Metazoa; phylum Chordata; class Mammalia; order Carnivora; family Felidae; genus Leopardus; species Leopardus geoffroyi. The sequence goes on along the minus strand of NC_059329.1, from coordinate 114,489,794 downwards.
AAAATTTTTCTCTTGCCATGCAGATAATTTCTTTTAATTTTACTGTTTATTTTTATTTTATACCAAATTTATCACTCCTCTTTAGAGGGCTGCTGAATTTTGCATCATCCTTAGAAAGAACTATTCTATTCCAATATTACTTAAAATTCCTATTTAGTTTTAGTTATTTTATTTTTGTAATGTTTTTATTTATTTTGAGAGAGAGAGAGAGAGAGAGAGAGAGAGAGAGAGAGAGAGAAAGAGAGAGAGAGAATGAATCCTAAGTAGACTCCATGCTGTCAATACAGAGCCCAACACAGAACTTGATCTTGTGAACCATGGGATCATGACCTGAGCCGAAATCAAGAGTTGGGTGCTTAACTGGATGAGCCACCCAGGTGCCCTGTTTTATGTTTGTATTTCTGTTTATGTCTTTACTCTGTATGGAATTTATTTTTGGAGTAACAGGTGAGGTAAGGATCCAGTTGTAATTTTCCTAGATCCTACATAATTGTTTTAACACCATTTAGGGAACGATATTTTTTCTTACAAATTTAAAATGCCATCTTTTTCATGTAGGTATTTGTCATGTGTGTTTGATTCTCTTTCTGGTGTTTCTTTTCTTTTACATTTATCTGTTGGATTTTATTTATTTATTTATTTATTTATTTATTTATTTTTAATGTTTATTTTTGAGACAGAGACAGAGCATGAACGGGGGAGGGTCAGAGAGAGAGAGAGGGAAACACAGAATCTGAAGCAGGCTCCAGGCTCTGAGCTGTTGGCACAGAGCCCGACGCAGGGCTCAAAATCACGGACCGTGTGATCATGACCTGAGCCAAAGTCGGACGCTTAACCATCTGAGCCACCCAGGCGCCCCTATCTGTTGGATTTTAATGTGTTTGTGTCAAGTTGTTTGGATGATAACTTTGAAATAACTTTTGATATCTGGTCCCCTTCCTTTTTAGCATTTTCTTTGTTTTCTGTACAAATGTTACAAACAGCAAAGCTACTTAAAATACCTTATTGGTATATTTATCCAGATCAAATGTATAGGTTAACCTAGGAAGAATTGTCTTAATTATAATATCAAAACTTCTTATTAAAATAAGAATGATCTATTCTTTTATTCATGACTCCTTTTCTGTCTCTTCTATGTTAAAATTTTATTCGCATAGGTTTTTATTTTTTATGTTTATTTTTTCTTCACATAGATATGTAAAAACTTCCATTAAAAATTTTACTGAAATATAAATTCATGGAGGAAAATGCACAGAAGACAGCTCGGTGAAATTCTACAAACAGAATGCACATGTAACCAGCACCCAGATTTAGAAATAGAACATGACTAGACTGCAGAAGCTGTCTTTGTATCTCCCTTACATCCACTTCCCTTTAAAGGAACCCCTCTCATGAGCTTTAATGAAAGAGACTGGTGTTGTTGTTGTTGTTGTTCAATTTTTGTTTTTGCATGTATGCTTCATATAAAAGGAGTCGTACATTTTGTACGACTGGCTTTTTGCCTGGCTTCTTTTACTCGACATTAAGTCTGTAAGATTCTCATTGCCGCATACTATTTCACTGAGTGTCTATACCAAAAAATGATGTTCTTTCCCTCTATTAGTGGACATCTGGACAGTTTTTCCTTTTAATAAAAGAAGTCCCAATTTTTTAAAATAGGTTATTAAAAATGTTTCTTACAGGGCTCATATTTAAGGGGGTGGGGATGTATTGTTTTATTATATTTTGTTTGTTATGTGTGAATAGAGTGATACTAATTTTACATGCTAATTATGTATCCAGTCTACTATCTGAATGCATTTACATTCTGAGTATTTTTCATTTGATCTGTTTTTTTTTTTTTCATTTTAGATAGAGATAGAGATGCCATGAGCAGGGAAGGGACAGAGAGAGGGAGACACAGAATCCGAGGCAGGCTGAAGGCTCTGAACTGTCAGCACAGAGCCCAATGTGGGGCTTGAACTCATGAACACAAGAGATCAGAACCTACGTCATAGTAGGACACTCAACCAACTGAGCAACCCAGGTACCCCTGACCTGTTTTGTTTTTGTTTTTCTTACAGATATGCAATGGAATCACCTGTAAATAATGATAATTGTGCTTTCTCTTTTCAATTGTTATATTTTGTGTTTCATTCCCTTTAATAATTGTATTGGATAATGCCACTAAAGCAAGTAAAATAATATGGACAAAATGAGATCAGAGTAAATATTGCCAAGTTATCTTCAGAAAAAAATAATTTCACCTGTTTTCCTCCCATCAGTAATGCACAGTTGGTTTTCAATTTCCCTACCTATTAAAGAAGAATCATGGAGAGGCAGGGTGCTTGGGTTAGAAATGTGTTTATTTAGGGCTATCACAAGGTCTAGTCTGGACCTTGGAAGACAAAAGAAGAAGGGGAAATTAGAATGAAGTACAGAGTGGGACCTGGTGATGTGGGCTGGGGGTGTACCTCCTAGGGCTGGACTTCAGACACTGGACATGTGGTATCCCCAGACTCAGCCAAATCACAAGAATGGGGAGGGGACATCATGGTTCAGGAGATCAGGGTCCTGAGGGAAACGTAAGTATTGAGGAAAGAGAAAATTACTCTTCTCCAAGGAAACAGAGGAAGGGGATCTAGAATAGAAAAAAAGGCATGGGTAGATGCAATACTTCATACTCTGGAGAGCAAGCCAACCGAGACTGCATATGTGGAATGTCAAATGTAGAAAGACACATCTGGATCTACACTCAGACTCTGGTATGGGACACTGATCACATTCTAGAGATCCTGGAATTGTAGGAATGATGTGAAGGCCACAGCCACCCCCACAGACCAAACACTGGAGGCAAAAGGGGACACGGCAGCTGGACTAGCAGCAACAGGGCTTCAAAGGAGTTGCTTCAATTTGAGTTCCATCGGCAATTGGCAGGGCTCTGGTTTCTCCACACCTTCCACAGCACGTCTTACTGTCTGTCTTTTGGATCCTAGCCATCCTAGGCCCTGGGATCTCCTTGTGGTTCTGATCTGCATTTCCCTGATTCCTAATAACGTTGAGCAACTTCTCATTGGCTTATTCGCCAACCGTGTACCTTCTTGGACCAATGTCTATCCAGATACATTGCTCAGTTTTTTTTTCCGGGGGGGGGGGCTTCATTATTATTCACTGATTGGATGCTTGATTGACTGGTTGATTTCCAGGAGTAAGAGTTTTGCATATGTAACAATGTTACATTTTGATGGCACCCAATTTGCCTGAGTTTTTCTTCCTGTGCTTTTTCTGTCGTATCTCAGAGCCATTGCTGAGAGAAGGTCTCAAAGACGTAACCCAGAGACGTAACTCCTGAGACATTTATAGTGCATCGTTTTAACTTTTTATGCTACAATGCTTGATCCGATAGAAGGATTTTTGTTGTTGTTGTTGTTGTTGTTGTTGTATTTGTGGATGTTGTTTTCTTATAGGATGGGATGTAAAGATGCAACTTCATTCTTTTGAAAGTGGATTTCTAGGTGTGTCAGCACTAGTTATGGAAAAGACTCTTGCATTGATTGTTTTGGAAGTCTGGGTGAAACTCAGTGGGACATACCTTCAAGGGCTCATCTTCATAGTGTCCACTCTGTGGCACTGATCTTTGAGTGTATCCTTCTGGCAGCACCACACTGCTTCCATCGCTGTAGCCGTGCAGCACCCATTGCCATTGGGATGTGTGAGTCCCCCACCGTTGAGTTTCTTTGGCATGATTGTTTTCGTTACCCGACATCCCTTTCATTCATTTCCGCATTCATCGTCATAGGAAAGTGAGGGTCAGATGGTCAATTTCTGCGGAAAGCAACACTGGATTTTGATAGGGGTTGCATTCACTCTGCAGATCATGTTTTGCAGTGTTGTCATTTTCACCATATTCTGTCTTCTGATCCATGAACGTTGGATGCCTTTGTATTTAATGTACTCTTCTATACCTTCTTTCAGTGCTGTTTTGCAGTCTTCAGGATGTCAGTCTTGCACATTTTTTGTTCCGTTCATTCTTTTTTCTTCAAGTGTAATTATTAAATTATTTTGAGTGAGACAGAGAGAGGGAGAGAGCAGAGAGAGAAAGAGGGAGAGGGAGAGAGAGAGGGAGAGAGAGAGAGAGAGAGAGAGAGAGAGAGAGAGAATCGCATGCAGGCTCGATACTGTCAGCATGGAGCCCGACTGGAGGATCCAACTCACAACTTGAGCGTCACAACTTGAGCGAAAATCAAGAGTGGGACGCTAGGCTGACTGAGCCCCCCAGGTGCCCCTTGCAGTATGTTCGTAAGTATTTGTTCTTTCTGAGGACATTGTTTTCTGAATTTCAATGATGATTCTTCATTACTCGTATCTAGAAATACAGCTGATTGTTGTATATTGGGGATGGATCCTGCAACCTACTGAGTTGAGTGATGGTTGTGGTTTGTGTGTGTGTGTGTGTGCGCGCGCGCGTGTGCGTGCACGTCTTAGGTTCTTTTGTTTGTGCAAGATTCTGTGTTCTGTGAAGAGACATACTTTTCCTTCTTCGTTTCCCACATGGATGCCTTTTACTTCCTTGTCTTGCCTTATTACCCTGGGTAGACCTTGAGTGCAATGTTGAGTAGATGTGGTGATGTGGACATCGTTTCCTGTCCCTGACCTTCAAAGGAAATTCCAGGCTTTCAGTGTGACGTGTGATGTCAGCTGTGGGTGTTTGGTAGATCCTTTGATCGGGTCGAGGAAATCGCCTTCTGTTCCTTCCTGTGTGGAACCAACGCTGTGCTGTGTGTGAGCCCAGAGATGGAAAGAGTGCTCGTCGGTCTGTGCCGAGACACCCTGGCTGTGGTCTCTGAAAACGGCACCATTTCTGCTTTTGTCATCTGGAACACCTGAGGAACACAGCCCATTTGGAAGTCACTGCCCTCTCTCTGGGCTTGGCTCCTGCTCTGCGGCCTGGATGGGCGCAGACACCACTCATGGGATGCCTTGCGAAGCAGATCCTGGCATGGGGAAGGAGCAGCCTCCACGATTCCAACAAAGTCTGAATCCCACGGAGGCTCAGCCGTCTGGGCTCCCTTAAGCCTGATAAGAACGACTCTTTTACATTCAGTCGTCTCTTCCTTACTTATTGACTCATTCCTCCATGCGTGTAGTGAGTCGTTCCTGATTGAATTCCACAAACGTATGTGCAGTGAGCAGTGAGCCAACAGTGGAGTGACAGCAGTGAAGATGTGGGGAGCAGTGGTCCCTTAAGAAGTGAGATGAGGGACACACGGTGTGTTTTGCAAGTGAGACCGCGGATGGAAGGAAACCGCCACAGGAAGACCAAGACTTATGGGGGGAGAGTTTATTTACCACTTATGGGGGTGGTGCACCAAGACCCATCGGATCTTAACACACCTGTGTTAGTGAGGCAGCTTCCAGGAGACATTGCGATGCCAATGCCATCAAGCTCCTAGCAAGCAGAGGGGAGCACGGATGTGGTGCTTTGACACAGAGAATGATGAGAGAGGGGGATCTGGGCCACGTCCTGGCCCTGTGGGCCTTTTCCAGGTAGTGTGGCTCAGGCATGAAGGCATGGCAGTAGGAGAGGCCAAAGGGCCTGCAGGATGGGATCGCCTTCGTAGGGAATGTGGATGGGAGGAGTCCATTGGTTTGCCACAAGGGCTGGGGGCAAAGTCTAAGCCAAGACACTGGAGGGATCCAGCAAGTGGAGAGGAAGTGTTAGGGGGGCGGGCTTTGTGTGTGTGTTTTTTTTTTCTTGGTTTGGGGGGGGGGGTTGGTGTAACCAGGATGTACCTATAGTCACTTGAGGGGAAGCACAGGTCTTTCGGAGTTCCCTGAGGCCATAAGCCAGAGCCTCAGACCTTGCACTGGCAGCAAACGGGGACACAGCAGCTGGATTGGCTGCAGGAGGACCCACAGCCGGAAGAGCAGCAGCAGGGCTTGCAGCAGCAGGACTGGCAGCAGCAGGGCTTGCAGCAGGAGGACTGGCAGCAGCAGGGCTTGCAGCAGCTGGACTGGCAGCAGCAGGGCTTGCAGCAGCTGGACTGGCAGCAGCAGGGCTTGCAGCAGCTGGACTGGCAGCAGCAGGGCTTGCAGCAGCTGGACTGGCAGCAGCCACAGGAGCCACAGGAGCCACAGCCCCCCTTGGAGCCCCCACAGGAGCCACAGCCCCCCTTGGAGCCCCCACAGGAGCCACAGCCCCCCTTGGAGCCCCCACAGGAGCCACAGCCTCCCTTGGAGCCCCCACACGAGCCGCCGCTGGAACAGGCACAGGCTGGCACACAGCAGCACACGGGCTTGCAGCAGCACACGGGCTTGCAGCAGCACACGGGCTTGCAGCAGCACACGGGCACACAGCAGCTGGAGCCGCAGCCCCCACAGCTGGAGCCGCAGCCCCCACAGCTGGAGCCGCAGCCCCCACAGCTGGAGCCACAGCCTCCAGAACAGCCACAGCAGCCCATGTTTCTGGTGGGTTTTGGGCGGAGTCGGTCAGAGATGCAGGTGCAGAGGGGAGGTGTTCAGGTGTGGAGCCTCCTGGGCCAGGGGCCCTGTATATACCTGCCAGGGTCAGGTGAGAGGCTGACACACTGTCACTTCCTGGTTCCTGTTTGTGCCACTTTGCAGCGGACAAAGGATGAGTATTTTTCAGAATTTCATCATGACCATGTGATTGTATTGACGAGAACGTCTTTGGTGGGTTTTGCCTTTTCCCCAGCTCCCGACTTGCATCACCTGACGGGCTTGTGTTTCAGAGTTTGCGGGGAGACGGAAGCAGCGCCTCGGAGCCCTGGTGGTCCCACCCTGACCCGATTCGTGACCCTCAACAGTCTTGGCATGATTCCAAAGAGCACATGACCGGTGGGCTCAGGGTGTGGAGAGTGTGGGAAGCAGAAAGCCACCGTGGCGGTGGGCAGTGGGAAGGGCCCTTCCTGTCCATCTCCGGGCAGGAGGTGCTTATGGGCATTGGGAGGGGGTGGCGCCCACGGTTCTGGGCTGGGACCCTGATGGCGGAGCCTGGGCTACTCGGGGTCCTCCTTGAATTGCCTCGTGGGAGTTCTGCTTTGACTGAAATCGCCGGGCAGGGTGGTGCTGAGAGATGCCTTGAGCCAGCTCCTGTGCTCCCGAGGTGCCCTGCCTTCCTTCTATGGATCGGAGCCGCCCGATTGCACTGTGGGCATCAGGATCCATCCGTGCTATCAGTACGACGCCCCTTGTTTGCCTGTAGACCCCGAGGCACGAGGAGCCCAACGTGGCCGGGTGGCCGCCTCAACTCCAGTCCAGCGGAATGGTTGTGTGTCCGTGCTGGAAGCCTTTCTCCCTCCGCAACCAAGAGCTTCAGGCCAGCGGCGCATGAGGTCCCGGCGACTGGAGAGAACCATTTTGCTAGCGGGTCAGCAGGGAAAAGAGTGAGGAGGATGTGGCAGGAATCACCAGCCGTGCGTCTTTCAGCTCCTTGACGCCGATGCTCTCCGTAGAGTCCCTCAGGAGTGTAGCGCAACCCAGCGTTCCTAGCCTGTCCCCTTGGGGTCTGGTGGCTCGCCCTGGCCTCGCCCGCCATTACAGCCCTCAACGCGTGGACCAGGGAACCACGCGTGGGAACAATGGTTTCTGCCCCGGAAGATTTGGATTGCTTGCGGGTTTGATATCAATATTCCATTTGCTCGCGTGACAGTCGAAAACACTTGGCCGTACATCGTTCCAAGGGCGACTTACACATATGTAGCATAAATGTGTCTTGTGGAGGCCGAGAGCCCCCTCTTCGGAAAGATAAAATCAAAAGAATACGACAAAGCTAAGACTCCCTGCCAAAGGGACGCAGGGCTCAAGTCTGAGCCACTCGAAGACAAATACCCTGCAGGCTCTTAGGCTTAATTATCTATGCCACCGCCTTTATTAGTTTGACAAATTCCCTTCAAATTTTAAACCACGCGTGCAAAGTCGATAGCTTTGGTTTCTCTTTTGCGTGTCTATGTCTCGGTTGGGCGTGTTCCTTTCCTTCCCCAACCCCTCCCGCCCCCCCCCCCCCGGGCCCCCCAGGCATTTTTCTGTCCTTCCAGCTTGGGAAGTTTCCATTGACCTGCCTGAGTTCACGGAGTGTGTGCACACCGTGTCCGGTCAGCTGATGGGTCCATCAAAGCCTTTCTTCGCCTTTGTCACAGTGCCTTTGATCTCTAGCCCTTTCTGGGAACCTTTGGTAGGATTTCCCGTCGCTGCTTCCGTCACCCGTTTCCTCTCGGAGGTGTCCTGAGAGGCTCAGCGTGTCAATCATATTTATTTTAACTTCCTCGTCTGATCATTTCCAAGTCCCTGCCGTGCCTGGGTCTGGCTGTGATGCTCGCTCTGTGTCTTCCAGCTGAGTCTTTGTCTTTTAGTATGCCTTGTACTTTGATGTCGAAAGCCGGGCGTGAGGCACCGGGGAAGAGGAATGGTGGTACATAGGCCTGGAGGGGTGTGTTAATAAGGGGTGGTGGGGGGGAGGGGATGTTCTTCGTCTTTTAGTGACGTGGCCTGCAACCTTTAGTAGGCGGCCTCAGTCCGTCCCCACCACGCCCCCGCCGCCAGCCGGGCCGCCACCCTGCCGCCAGGTGGTCATGAATCAGCCTGGGACTGGAGCTGAGTATTTCCTCCCCTCCAGGTCACTGGGCTCTGATGAAACCCCAGCAACGTTGGGCTTGGTCAAATCATGTATCCTGAGGGCAGACCTCACGAAGGTGGGGACGTGCTCTGGCATAATTCTACATGTGTCCTTCCATGCTCCCTCTGGCCCAAAGCGTGAGGGGATTTTTGGAGTGTGTCCCCCTGGAGATGTTAGCTCTCGGGCATGTCTGCACTGAGGTTGGCTTACCCTCTGTTTCTGTAAGTTGTGATTCTCTGTCTCTGCCCCTCTGTGTCTCCAACACAGGGCGGGGCGTGGGGGGCGGGCATGCAGCACGGTGCCCTGTGACCTCGGTTCTTTGGTGGATCTGACAAGGGCTGCTGATTTTTTCAGTTGAGCCTTTTCTTGGTGGGTGGAGGGGCGTGGCCACCTCCAAGCTCCTCCCATGCTCTGCAGGCATGGTTTCCGTCCTGAAGAGGCTTTCGCATCCTATCACAATGAAACCCTCTTCTAGCATGTCGTGTCCATGGACCAAAGAAATACAGCCGTAGAATATATTAAATGTCAGCTTCTGGGAAATACTTTGGTGGCGTCTTGAATATTCCTTAGGGTGGTTCATGACGTTTGCCTTGAAATGGGAATCTGCAGTCCGTGAGTAAAAGGCGCACCTTCGATGGAAATCCCAAGGTGGTTTGGGAAGGTTCTTAACCGTGGACGAGTTTCTTCCCCATAGAAGAGGATGCCAAAACAACGTCACGTCACATGAATTTGAGAATGGAGACCTACTCCGTGTGTGAAAAAATTCAGCCTTTGACGTGTGCGATTGAGTGGTGTTTGGTCGATTCGCAAAGTGATACAAGCATCACTTCTGACTCGTTCCAGAACATGTTCATGGCCCCCCAAACACAACTCCATAACGTGAGCACGTGGTATCCATTCGTCCCTTCCCACCCAGCCCCCAGAACATACTGATCTATAATGCTTCTTCATTGCTAGTGTAGATGGCTTTGTGGACACTGTCATAGAAATGGGGTCGTATAGTATGTGGCCTTTTGTGTGTGTCTCCTTTCACTTAGCATACCGTTTTCAACGTTTTTGTTTGTGTCTTTGTTTGTTTAGCATGTAGCAGAGCTTTATACCTTTCGAAAAAGAGCTGAGTAAGATCCCATGCCATGGATAGACCAGTTTGTTTACCCACGCATCAGTTGACGGACATTTGGTTATTTCCCGTGGCGGCCTTTGTGAAGAATGCTGCTACGCAACTTAGCACACGAATTTTTGCATGCTGTACGTTCTCTCTTCCCTTGGGGATATGTCTAGCAGTGCAATTTCTGAGTCGCATGGAATCTCTACTTAACACGTGGGGAGGTGTCAACCTCTTTTGCAAAGCAGTTGCCTCCATTTGAGTCCCATCGGCAACGCGCGGGGCTCTGGTTTCTCCACACCTTCCTCAGCACGTCTTATTGTCTGTCTTTTGGATCCTAGCCATCCTAGGCCCTGGGATCTCCTTGTGGTTCTGATCTGCATTTCCCTGATTCCTAATAACGTTGAGCATCTTCTCTTTGGCTTATTCGCCAACCGTGTACCTTCTTGGACCAATGTCTATCCAGATCCCTTGCTCAATAGTTTTTTCTTTGCGGGGGGTGGGGGGGTTCATTCTTATTCATTGATTGGTTGCTTGATTGACTGGTTGATTTCCAGGAGTAAGAGTTTTGCATATGTAACAATGTTACATTTTGATGGCACCCAATTTGCCTGAGTTTTTCTTCCTGTGCTTTTTCTGTCGTATCTCAGAGCCATTGCCGAGAGAAGGTCTCAAAGACGTAACCCAGAGACGTAACTCCTGAGAGTTTTATAGTGCATCGTTTTAACTTTTTATGCTACAATGCTTGATCCGATAGAAGGATTTTTGTTGTTGTTGTTGTTGTTGTTGTTGTTGTTGTTGTTGTATTTGTGGATGTTGTTTTCTTATAGGATGGGATGTAAAGATGCAACTTCATTCTTTTGAAAGTGGATTTCTAGGTGTGTCAGCACTAGTTATGGAAAAGACTCTTGCATTGATTGTTTTGGAAGTCTGGGTGAAACTCAGTGGGACATACCTTCAAGGGCTCATCTTCATAGTGTCCACTCTGTGGCACTGATCTTTGAGTGTATCCTTCTGGCAGCACCACACTGCTTCCATCGCTGTAGCCGTGCAGCACCCATTGCCATTGGGATGTGTGAGTCCCCCACCGTTGAGTTTCTTTGGCATGATTGTTTTCGTTACCCGACATCCCTTTCATTCATTTCCGCATTCATCATCATAGGAAAGTGAGGGTCAGATGGTCAATTTCTGCGGAAAGCAACACTGGATTTTGATAGGGGTTGCATTCACTCTGCAGATCATGTTTTGCAGTGTTGTCATTTTCACCATATTCTGTCTTCTGATCCATGAACGTTGGATGCCTTTGTATTTAATGTACTCTTCTATACCTTCTTTCAGTGCTGTTTTGCAGTCTTCAGGATGTCAGTCTTGCACATTTTTTGTTCCGTTCATTCTTTTTTCTTCAAGTGTAATTATTAAATTATTTTGAGTGAGACAGAGAGAGGGAGAGAGCAGAGAGAGAGAGAGAGGGAGAGGGAGAGAGAGAGGGAGAGAGAGAGAGAGAGAGAGAGAGAGAGAGAGAGAGAGAATCGCATGCAGGCTCGATACTGTCAGCATGGAGCCCGACTGGAGGATCCAACTCACAACTTGAGCGTCACAACTTGAGCGAAAATCAAGAGTGGGACGCTAGGCTGACTGAGCCCCCCAGGTGCCCCTTGCAGTATGTTCGTAAGTATTTGTTCTTTCTGAGGACATTGTTTTCTGAATTTCAATGATGATTCTTCATTACTCGTATCTAGAAATACAGCTGATTGTTGTACATTGGGGATGGATCCTGCAACCTACTGAGTTGAGTGATGGTTGTGGTTTGTGTGTGTGTGTGTGTGCGCGCGCGCGTGTGCGTGCACGTCTTAGGTTCTTTTGTTTGTGCAAGATTCTGTGTTCTGTGAAGAGACATACTTTTCCTTCTTCGTTTCCCACATGGATGCCTTTTACTTCCTTGTCTTGCCTTATTACCCTGGGTAGACCTTGAGTGCAATGTTGAGTAGATGTGGTGATGTGGACATCGTTTCCTGTCCCTGACCTTCAAAGGAAATTCCAGGCTTTCAGTGTGACGTGTGATGTCAGCTGTGGGTGTTTGGTAGATCCTTTGATCGGGTCGAGGAAATCGCCTTCTGTTCCTTCCTGTGTGGAACCAACGCTGTGCTGTGTGTGAGCCCAGAGATGGAAAGAGTGCTCGTCGGTCTGTGCCGAGACACCCTGGCTGTGGTCTCTGAAAACGGCACCATTTCTGCTTTTGTCATCTGGAACACCTGAGGAACACAGCCCATTTGGAAGTCACTGCCCTCTCTCTGGGCTTGGCTCCTGCTCTGCGGCCTGGATGGGCGCAGACACCACTCATGGGATGCCTTGCGAAGCAGATCCTGGCATGGGGAAGGAGCAGCCTCCACGATTCCAACAAAGTCTGAATCCCACGGAGGCTCAGCCGTCTGGGCTCCCTTAAGCCTGATAAGAACGACTCTTTTACATTCAGTCGTCTCTTCCTTACTTATTGACTCATTCCTCCATGCGTGTAGTGAGTCGTTCCTGATTGAATTCCACAAACGTATGTGCAGTGAGCAGTGAGCCAACAGTGGAGTGACAGCAGTGAAGATGTGGGGAGCAGTGGTCCCTTAAGAAGTGAGATGAGGGACACACGGTGTGTTTTGCAAGTGAGACCGCGGATGGAAGGAAACCGCCACAGGAAGACCAAGACTTATGGGGGGAGAGTTTATTTACCACTTATGGGGGTGGTGCACCAAGACCCATCGGATCTTAACACACCTGTGTTAGTGAGGCAGCTTCCAGGAGACATTGCGATGCCAATGCCATCAAGCTCCTAGCAAGCAGAGGGGAGCACGGATGTGGTGCTTTGACACAGAGAATGATGAGAGAGGGGGATCTGGGCCACGTCCTGGCCCTGTGGGCCTTTTCCAGGTAGTGTGGCTCAGGCATGAAGGCATGGCAGTAGGAGAGGCCAAAGGGCCTGCAGGATGGGATCGCCTTCGTAGGGAATGTGGATGGGAGGAGTCCATTGGTTTGCCACAAGGGCTGGGGGCAAAGTCTAAGCCAAGACACTGGAGGGATCCAGCAAGTGGAGAGGAAGTGTTAGGGGGGCGGGCTTTGTGTGTGTGTTTTTTTTTTCTTGGTTTGGGGGGGGGGTTGGTGTAACCAGGATGTACCTATAGTCACTTGAGGGGAAGCACAGGTCTTTCGGAGTTCCCTGAGGCCATAAGCCAGAGCCTCAGACCTTGCACTGGCAGCAAACGGGGACACAGCAGCTGGATTGGCTGCAGGAGGACCCACAGCCGGAAGAGCAGCAGCAGGGCTTGCAGCAGCAGGACTGGCAGCAGCAGGGCTTGCAGCAGGAGGACTGGCAGCAGCAGGGCTTGCAGCAGCTGGACTGGCAGCAGCAGGGCTTGCAGCAGCTGGACTGGCAGCAGCAGGGCTTGCAGCAGCTGGACTGGCAGCAGCAGGGCTTGCAGCAGCTGGACTGGCAGCAGCCACAGGAGCCACAGGAGCCACAGCCCCCCTTGGAGCCCCCACAGGAGCCACAGCCCCCCTTGGAGCCCCCACAGGAGCCACAGCCCCCCTTGGAGCCCCCACAGGAGCCACAGCCTCCCTTGGAGCCCCCACACGAGCCGCCGCTGGAACAGGCACAGGCTGGCACACAGCAGCACACGGGCTTGCAGCAGCACACGGGCTTGCAGCAGCACACGGGCACACAGCAGCTGGAGCCGCAGCCCCCACAGCTGGAGCCGCAGCCCCCACAGCTGGAGCCGCAGCCCCCACAGCTGGAGCCACAGCCTCCAGAACAGCCACAGCAGCCCATGTTTCTGGTGGGTTTTGGGCGGAGTCGGTCAGAGATGCAGGTGCAGAGGGGAGGTGTTCAGGTGTGGAGCCTCCTGGGCCAGGGGCCCTGTATATACCTGCCAGGGTCAGGTGAGAGGCTGACACACTGTCACTTCCTGGTTCCTGTTTGTGCCACTTTGCAGCGGACAAAGGATGAGTATTTTTCAGAATTTCATCATGACCATGTGATTGTATTGACGAGAACGTCTTTGGTGGGTTTTGCCTTTTCCCCAGCTCCCGACTTGCATCACCTGACGGGCTTGTGTTTCAGAGTTTGCGGGGAGACGGAAGCAGCGCCTCGGAGCCCTGGTGGTCCCACCCTGACCCGATTCGTGACCCTCAACAGTCTTGGCATGATTCCAAAGAGCACATGACCGGTGGGCTCAGGGTGTGGAGAGTGTGGGAAGCAGAAAGCCACCGTGGCGGTGGGCAGTGGGAAGGGCCCTTCCTGTCCATCTCCGGGCAGGAGGTGCTTATGGGCATTGGGAGGGGGTGGCGCCCACGGTTCTGGGCTGGGACCCTGATGGCGGAGCCTGGGCTACTCGGGGTCCTCCTTGAATTGCCTCGTGGGAGTTCTGCTTTGACTGAAATCGCCGGGCAGGGTGGTGCTGAGAGATGCCTTGAGCCAGCTCCTGTGCTCCCGAGGTGCCCTGCCTTCCTTCTATGGATCGGAGCCGCCCGATTGCACTGTGGGCATCAGGATCCATCCGTGCTATCAGTACGACGCCCCTTGTTTGCCTGTAGACCCCGAGGCACGAGGAGCCCAACGTGGCCGGGTGGCCGCCTCAACTCCAGTCCAGCGGAATGGTTGTGTGTCCGTGCTGGAAGCCTTTCTCCCTCCGCAACCAAGAGCTTCAGGCCAGCGGCGCATGAGGTCCCGGCGACTGGAGAGAACCATTTTGCTAGCGGGTCAGCAGGGAAAAGAGTGAGGAGGATGTGGCAGGAATCACCAGCCGTGCGTCTTTCAGCTCCTTGACGCCGATGCTCTCCGTAGAGTCCCTCAGGAGTGTAGCGCAACCCAGCGTTCCTAGCCTGTCCCCTTGGGGTCTGGTGGCTCGCCCTGGCCTCGCCCGCCATTACAGCCCTCAACGCGTGGACCAGGGAACCACGCGTGGGAACAATGGTTTCTGCCCCGGAAGATTTGGATTGCTTGCGGGTTTGATATCAATATTCCATTTGCTCGCGTGACAGTCGAAAACACTTGGCCGTACATCGTTCCAAGGGCGACTTACACATATGTAGCATAAATGTGTCTTGTGGAGGCCGAGAGCCCCCTCTTCGGAAAGATAAAATCAAAAGAATACGACAAAGCTAAGACTCCCTGCCAAAGGGACGCAGGGCTCAAGTCTGAGCCACTCGAAGACAAATACCCTGCAGGCTCTTAGGCTTAATTATCTATGCCACCGCCTTTATTAGTTTGACAAATTCCCTTCAAATTTTAAACCACGCGTGCAAAGTCGATAGCTTTGGTTTCTCTTTTGCGTGTCTATGTCTCGGTTGGGCGTGTTCCTTTCCTTCCCCAACCCCTCCCGCCCCCCCCCCCGGGCCCCCCAGGCATTTTTCTGTCCTTCCAGCTTGGGAAGTTTCCATTGACCTGCCTGAGTTCACGGAGTGTGTGCACACCGTGTCCGGTCAGCTGATGGGTCCATCAAAGCCTTTCTTCGCCTTTGTCACAGTGCCTTTGATCTCTAGCCCTTTCTGGGAACCTTTGGTAGGATTTCCCGTCGCTGCTTCCGTCACCCGTTTCCTCTCGGAGGTGTCCTGAGAGGCTCAGCGTGTCAATCATATTTATTTTAACTTCCTCGTCTGATCATTTCCAAGTCCCTGCCGTGCCTGGGTCTGGCTGTGATGCTCGCTCTGTGTCTTCCAGCTGAGTCTTTGTCTTTTAGTATGCCTTGTACTTTGATGTCGAAAGCCGGGCGTGAGGCACCGGGGAAGAGGAATGGTGGTACATAGGCCTGGAGGGGTGTGTTAATAAGGGGTGGTGGGGGGGAGGGGATGTTCTTCGTCTTTTAGTGACGTGGCCTGCAACCTTTAGTAGGCGGCCTCAGTCCGTCCCCACCACGCCCCCGCCGCCAGCCGGGCCGCCACCCTGCCGCCAGGTGGTCATGAATCAGCCTGGGACTGGAGCTGAGTATTTCCTCCCCTCCAGGTCACTGGGCTCTGATGAAACCCCAGCAACGTTGGGCTTGGTCAAATCATGTATCCTGAGGGCAGACCTCACGAAGGTGGGGACGTGCTCTGGCATAATTCTACATGTCTCCTTCCATGCTCCCTCTGGCCCAAAGCGTGAGGGGATTTTTGGAGTGTGTCCCCCTGGAGATGTTAGCTCTCGGGCATGTCTGCACTGAGGTTGGCTTACCCTCTGTTTCTGTAAGTTGTGATTCTCTGTCTCTGCCCCTCTGTGTCTCCAACACAGGGCGGGGCGTGGGGGGCGGGCATGCAGCACGGTGCCCTGTGACCTCGGTTCTTTGGTGGATCTGACAAGGGCTGCTGATTTTTTCAGTTGAGCCTTTTCTTGGTGGGTGGAGGGGCGTGGCCACCTCCAAGCTCCTCCCATGCTCTGCAGGCATGGTTTCCGTCCTGAAGAGGCTTTCGCATCCTATCACAATGAAACCCTCTTCTAGCATGTCGTGTCCATGGACCAAAGAAATACAGCCGTAGAATATATTAAATGTCAGCTTCTGGGAAATACTTTGGTGGCGTCTTGAATATTCCTTAGGGTGGTTCATGACGTTTGCCTTGAAATGGGAATCTGCAGTCCGTGAGTAAAAGGCGCACCTTCGATGGAAATCCCAAGGTGGTTTGGGAAGGTTCTTAACCGTGGACGAGTTTCTTCCCCATAGAAGAGGATGCCAAAACAACGTCACGTCACATGAATTTGAGAATGGAGACCTACTCCGTGTGTGAAAAAATTCAGCCTTTGACGTGTGCGATTGAGTGGTGTTTGGTCGATTCGCAAAGTGATACAAGCATCACTTCTGACTCGTTCCAGAACATGTTCATGGCCCCCCAAACACAACTCCATAACGTGAGCACGTGGTATCCATTCGTCCCTTCCCACCCAGCCCCCAGAACATACTGATCTATAATGCTTCTTCATTGCTAGTGTAGATGGCTTTGTGGACACTGTCATAGAAATGGGGTCGTATAGTATGTGGCCTTTTGTGTGTGTCTCCTTTCACTTAGCATACCGTTTTCAACGTTTTTGTTTGTGTCTTTGTTTGTTTAGCATGTAGCAGAGCTTTATACCTTTCGAAAAAGAGCTGAGTAAGATCCCATGCCATGGATAGACCAGTTTGTTTACCCACGCATCAGTTGACGGACATTTGGTTATTTCCCGTGGCGGCCTTTGTGAAGAATGCTGCTACGCAACTTAGCACACGAATTTTTGCATGCTGTACGTTCTCTCTTCCCTTGGGGATATGTCTAGCAGTGCAATTTCTGAGTCGCATGGAATCTCTACTTAACACGTGGGGAGGTGTCAACCTCTTTTGCAAAGCAGTTGCCTCCATTTGAGTCCCATCGGCAACGCGCGGGGCTCTGGTTTCTCCACACCTTCCTCAGCACGTCTTATTGTCTGTCTTTTGGATCCTAGCCATCCTAGGCCCTGGGATCTCCTTGTGGTTCTGATCTGCATTTCCCTGATTCCTAATAACGTTGAGCATCTTCTCTTTGGCTTATTCGCCAACCGTGTACCTTCTTGGACCAATGTCTATCCAGATCCCTTGCTCAATAGTTTTTTCTTTGCGGGGGGTGGGGGGGTTCATTCTTATTCATTGATTGGTTGCTTGATTGACTGGTTGATTTCCAGGAGTAAGAGTTTTGCATATGTAACAATGTTACATTTTGATGGCACCCAATTTGCCTGAGTTTTTCTTCCTGTGCTTTTTCTGTCGTATCTCAGAGCCATTGCCGAGAGAAGGTCTCAAAGACGTAACCCAGAGACGTAACTCCTGAGAGTTTTATAGTGCATCGTTTTAACTTTTTATGCTACAATGCTTGATCCGATAGAAGGATTTTTGTTGTTGTTGTTGTTGTTGTTGTTGTTGTTGTTGTTGTTGTATTTGTGGATGTTGTTTTCTTATAGGATGGGATGTAAAGATGCAACTTCATTCTTTTGAAAGTGGATTTCTAGGTGTGTCAGCACTAGTTATGGAAAAGACTCTTGCATTGATTGTTTTGGAAGTCTGGGTGAAACTCAGTGGGACATACCTTCAAGGGCTCATCTTCATAGTGTCCACTCTGTGGCACTGATCTTTGAGTGTATCCTTCTGGCAGCACCACACTGCTTCCATCGCTGTAGCCGTGCAGCACCCATTGCCATTGGGATGTGTGAGTCCCCCACCGTTGAGTTTCTTTGGCATGATTGTTTTCGTTACCCGACATCCCTTTCATTCATTTCCGCATTCATCATCATAGGAAAGTGAGGGTCAGATGGTCAATTTCTGCGGAAAGCAACACTGGATTTTGATAGGGGTTGCATTCACTCTGCAGATCATGTTTTGCAGTGTTGTCATTTTCACCATATTCTGTCTTCTGATCCATGAACGTTGGATGCCTTTGTATTTAATGTACTCTTCTATACCTTCTTTCAGTGCTGTTTTGCAGTCTTCAGGATGTCAGTCTTGCACATTTTTTGTTCCGTTCATTCTTTTTTCTTCAAGTGTAATTATTAAATTATTTTGAGTGAGACAGAGAGAGGGAGAGAGCAGAGAGAGAGAGAGAGGGAGAGGGAGAGAGAGAGGGAGAGAGAGAGAGAGAGAGAGAGAGAGAGAGAGAATCGCATGCAGGCTCGATACTGTCAGCATGGAGCCCGACTGGAGGATCCAACTCACAACTTGAGCGTCACAACTTGAGCGAAAATCAAGAGTGGGACGCTAGGCTGACTGAGCCCCCCAGGTGCCCCTTGCAGTATGTTCGTAAGTATTTGTTCTTTCTGAGGACATTGTTTTCTGAATTTCAATGATGATTCTTCATTACTCGTATCTAGAAATACAGCTGATTGTTGTACATTGGGGATGGATCCTGCAACCTACTGAGTTGAGTGATGGTTGTGGTTTGTGTGTGTGTGTGTGTGCGCGCGCGCGTGTGCGTGCACGTCTTAGGTTCTTTTGTTTGTGCAAGATTCTGTGTTCTGTGAAGAGACATACTTTTCCTTCTTCGTTTCCCACATGGATGCCTTTTACTTCCTTGTCTTGCCTTATTACCCTGGGTAGACCTTGAGTGCAATGTTGAGTAGATGTGGTGATGTGGACATCGTTTCCTGTCCCTGACCTTCAAAGGAAATTCCAGGCTTTCAGTGTGACGTGTGATGTCAGCTGTGGGTGTTTGGTAGATCCTTTGATCGGGTCGAGGAAATCGCCTTCTGTTCCTTCCTGTGTGGAACCAACGCTGTGCTGTGTGTGAGCCCAGAGATGGAAAGAGTGCTCGTCGGTCTGTGCCGAGACACCCTGGCTGTGGTCTCTGAAAACGGCACCATTTCTGCTTTTGTCATCTGGAACACCTGAGGAACACAGCCCATTTGGAAGTCACTGCCCTCTCTCTGGGCTTGGCTCCTGCTCTGCGGCCTGGATGGGCGCAGACACCACTCATGGGATGCCTTGCGAAGCAGATCCTGGCATGGGGAAGGAGCAGCCTCCACGATTCCAACAAAGTCTGAATCCCACGGAGGCTCAGCCGTCTGGGCTCCCTTAAGCCTGATAAGAACGACTCTTTTACATTCAGTCGTCTCTTCCTTACTTATTGACTCATTCCTCCATGCGTGTAGTGAGTCGTTCCTGATTGAATTCCACAAACGTATGTGCAGTGAGCAGTGAGCCAACAGTGGAGTGACAGCAGTGAAGATGTGGGGAGCAGTGGTCCCTTAAGAAGTGAGATGAGGGACACACGGTGTGTTTTGCAAGTGAGACCGCGGATGGAAGGAAACCGCCACAGGAAGACCAAGACTTATGGGGGGAGAGTTTATTTACCACTTATGGGGGTGGTGCACCAAGACCCATCGGATCTTAACACACCTGTGTTAGTGAGGCAGCTTCCAGGAGACATTGCGATGCCAATGCCATCAAGCTCCTAGCAAGCAGAGGGGAGCACGGATGTGGTGCTTTGACACAGAGAATGATGAGAGAGGGGGATCTGGGCCACGTCCTGGCCCTGTGGGCCTTTTCCAGGTAGTGTGGCTCAGGCATGAAGGCATGGCAGTAGGAGAGGCCAAAGGGCCTGCAGGATGGGATCGCCTTCGTAGGGAATGTGGATGGGAGGAGTCCATTGGTTTGCCACAAGGGCTGGGGGCAAAGTCTAAGCCAAGACACTGGAGGGATCCAGCAAGTGGAGAGGAAGTGTTAGGGGGGCGGGCTTTGTGTGTGTGTTTTTTTTTTCTTGGTTTGGGGGGGGGTTGGTGTAACCAGGATGTACCTATAGTCACTTGAGGGGAAGCACAGGTCTTTCGGAGTTCCCTGAGGCCATAAGCCAGAGCCTCAGACCTTGCACTGGCAGCAAACGGGGACACAGCAGCTGGATTGGCTGCAGGAGGACCCACAGCCGGAAGAGCAGCAGCAGGGCTTGCAGCAGCAGGACTGGCAGCAGCAGGGCTTGCAGCAGGAGGACTGGCAGCAGCAGGGCTTGCAGCAGCTGGACTGGCAGCAGCAGGGCTTGCAGCAGCTGGACTGGCAGCAGCAGGGCTTGCAGCAGCTGGACTGGCAGCAGCAGGGCTTGCAGCAGCTGGACTGGCAGCAGCCACAGGAGCCACAGGAGCCACAGCCCCCCTTGGAGCCCCCACAGGAGCCACAGCCCCCCTTGGAGCCCCCACAGGAGCCACAGCCCCCCTTGGAGCCCCCACAGGAGCCACAGCCTCCCTTGGAGCCCCCACACGAGCCGCCGCTGGAACAGGCACAGGCTGGCACACAGCAGCACACGGGCTTGCAGCAGCACACGGGCTTGCAGCAGCACACGGGCACACAGCAGCTGGAGCCGCAGCCCCCACAGCTGGAGCCGCAGCCCCCACAGCTGGAGCCGCAGCCCCCACAGCTGGAGCCACAGCCTCCAGAACAGCCACAGCAGCCCATGTTTCTGGTGGGTTTTGGGCGGAGTCGGTCAGAGATGCAGGTGCAGAGGGGAGGTGTTCAGGTGTGGAGCCTCCTGGGCCAGGGGCCCTGTATATACCTGCCAGGGTCAGGTGAGAGGCTGACACACTGTCACTTCCTGGTTCCTGTTTGTGCCACTTTGCAGCGGACAAAGGATGAGTATTTTTCAGAATTTCATCATGACCATGTGATTGTATTGACGAGAACGTCTTTGGTGGGTTTTGCCTTTTCCCCAGCTCCCGACTTGCATCACCTGACGGGCTTGTGTTTCAGAGTTTGCGGGGAGACGGAAGCAGCGCCTCGGAGCCCTGGTGGTCCCACCCTGACCCGATTCGTGACCCTCAACAGTCTTGGCATGATTCCAAAGAGCACATGACCGGTGGGCTCAGGGTGTGGAGAGTGTGGGAAGCAGAAAGCCACCGTGGCGGTGGGCAGTGGGAAGGGCCCTTCCTGTCCATCTCCGGGCAGGAGGTGCTTATGGGCATTGGGAGGGGGTGGCGCCCACGGTTCTGGGCTGGGACCCTGATGGCGGAGCCTGGGCTACTCGGGGTCCTCCTTGAATTGCCTCGTGGGAGTTCTGCTTTGACTGAAATCGCCGGGCAGGGTGGTGCTGAGAGATGCCTTGAGCCAGCTCCTGTGCTCCCGAGGTGCCCTGCCTTCCTTCTATGGATCGGAGCCGCCCGATTGCACTGTGGGCATCAGGATCCATCCGTGCTATCAGTACGACGCCCCTTGTTTGCCTGTAGACCCCGAGGCACGAGGAGCCCAACGTGGCCGGGTGGCCGCCTCAACTCCAGTCCAGCGGAATGGTTGTGTGTCCGTGCTGGAAGCCTTTCTCCCTCCGCAACCAAGAGCTTCAGGCCAGCGGCGCATGAGGTCCCGGCGACTGGAGAGAACCATTTTGCTAGCGGGTCAGCAGGGAAAAGAGTGAGGAGGATGTGGCAGGAATCACCAGCCGTGCGTCTTTCAGCTCCTTGACGCCGATGCTCTCCGTAGAGTCCCTCAGGAGTGTAGCGCAACCCAGCGTTCCTAGCCTGTCCCCTTGGGGTCTGGTGGCTCGCCCTGGCCTCGCCCGCCATTACAGCCCTCAACGCGTGGACCAGGGAACCACGCGTGGGAACAATGGTTTCTGCCCCGGAAGATTTGGATTGCTTGCGGGTTTGATATCAATATTCCATTTGCTCGCGTGACAGTCGAAAACACTTGGCCGTACATCGTTCCAAGGGCGACTTACACATATGTAGCATAAATGTGTCTTGTGGAGGCCGAGAGCCCCCTCTTCGGAAAGATAAAATCAAAAGAATACGACAAAGCTAAGACTCCCTGCCAAAGGGACGCAGGGCTCAAGTCTGAGCCACTCGAAGACAAATACCCTGCAGGCTCTTAGGCTTAATTATCTATGCCACCGCCTTTATTAGTTTGACAAATTCCCTTCAAATTTTAAACCACGCGTGCAAAGTCGATAGCTTTGGTTTCTCTTTTGCGTGTCTATGTCTCGGTTGGGCGTGTTCCTTTCCTTCCCCAACCCCTCCCGCCCCCCCCCCCGGGCCCCCCAGGCATTTTTCTGTCCTTCCAGCTTGGGAAGTTTCCATTGACCTGCCTGAGTTCACGGAGTGTGTGCACACCGTGTCCGGTCAGCTGATGGGTCCATCAAAGCCTTTCTTCGCCTTTGTCACAGTGCCTTTGATCTCTAGCCCTTTCTGGGAACCTTTGGTAGGATTTCCCGTCGCTGCTTCCGTCACCCGTTTCCTCTCGGAGGTGTCCTGAGAGGCTCAGCGTGTCAATCATATTTATTTTAACTTCCTCGTCTGATCATTTCCAAGTCCCTGCCGTGCCTGGGTCTGGCTGTGATGCTCGCTCTGTGTCTTCCAGCTGAGTCTTTGTCTTTTAGTATGCCTTGTACTTTGATGTCGAAAGCCGGGCGTGAGGCACCGGGGAAGAGGAATGGTGGTACATAGGCCTGGAGGGGTGTGTTAATAAGGGGTGGTGGGGGGGAGGGGATGTTCTTCGTCTTTTAGTGACGTGGCCTGCAACCTTTAGTAGGCGGCCTCAGTCCGTCCCCACCACGCCCCCGCCGCCAGCCGGGCCGCCACCCTGCCGCCAGGTGGTCATGAATCAGCCTGGGACTGGAGCTGAGTATTTCCTCCCCTCCAGGTCACTGGGCTCTGATGAAACCCCAGCAACGTTGGGCTTGGTCAAATCATGTATCCTGAGGGCAGACCTCACGAAGGTGGGGACGTGCTCTGGCATAATTCTACATGTCTCCTTCCATGCTCCCTCTGGCCCAAAGCGTGAGGGGATTTTTGGAGTGTGTCCCCCTGGAGATGTTAGCTCTCGGGCATGTCTGCACTGAGGTTGGCTTACCCTCTGTTTCTGTAAGTTGTGATTCTCTGTCTCTGCCCCTCTGTGTCTCCAACACAGGGCGGGGCGTGGGGGGCGGGCATGCAGCACGGTGCCCTGTGACCTCGGTTCTTTGGTGGATCTGACAAGGGCTGCTGATTTTTTCAGTTGAGCCTTTTCTTGGTGGGTGGAGGGGCGTGGCCACCTCCAAGCTCCTCCCATGCTCTGCAGGCATGGTTTCCGTCCTGAAGAGGCTTTCGCATCCTATCACAATGAAACCCTCTTCTAGCATGTCGTGTCCATGGACCAAAGAAATACAGCCGTAGAATATATTAAATGTCAGCTTCTGGGAAATACTTTGGTGGCGTCTTGAATATTCCTTAGGGTGGTTCATGACGTTTGCCTTGAAATGGGAATCTGCAGTCCGTGAGTAAAAGGCGCACCTTCGATGGAAATCCCAAGGTGGTTTGGGAAGGTTCTTAACCGTGGACGAGTTTCTTCCCCATAGAAGAGGATGCCAAAACAACGTCACGTCACATGAATTTGAGAATGGAGACCTACTCCGTGTGTGAAAAAATTCAGCCTTTGACGTGTGCGATTGAGTGGTGTTTGGTCGATTCGCAAAGTGATACAAGCATCACTTCTGACTCGTTCCAGAACATGTTCATGGCCCCCCAAACACAACTCCATAACGTGAGCACGTGGTATCCATTCGTCCCTTCCCACCCAGCCCCCAGAACATACTGATCTATAATGCTTCTTCATTGCTAGTGTAGATGGCTTTGTGGACACTGTCATAGAAATGGGGTCGTATAGTATGTGGCCTTTTGTGTGTGTCTCCTTTCACTTAGCATACCGTTTTCAACGTTTTTGTTTGTGTCTTTGTTTGTTTAGCATGTAGCAGAGCTTTATACCTTTCGAAAAAGAGCTGAGTAAGATCCCATGCCATGGATAGACCAGTTTGTTTACCCACGCATCAGTTGACGGACATTTGGTTATTTCCCGTGGCGGCCTTTGTGAAGAATGCTGCTACGCAACTTAGCACACGAATTTTTGCATGCTGTACGTTCTCTCTTCCCTTGGGGATATGTCTAGCAGTGCAATTTCTGAGTCGCATGGAATCTCTACTTAACACGTGGGGAGCTGTCAACCTCTTTTGCAAAGCAGTTGCCTCCATTTGAGTCCCATCGGCAACGCGCGGGGCTCTGGTTTCTCCACACCTTCCTCAGCACGTCTTATTGTCTGTCTTTTGGATCCTAGCCATCCTAGGCCCTGGGATCTCCTTGTGGTTCTGATCTGCATTTCCCTGATTCCTAATAACGTTGAGCATCTTCTCTTTGGCTTATTCGCCAACCGTGTACCTTCTTGGACCAATGTCTATCCAGATCCCTTGCTCAATAGTTTTTTCTTTGCGGGGGGTGGGGGGGTTCATTCTTATTCATTGATTGGTTGCTTGATTGACTGGTTGATTTCCAGGAGTAAGAGTTTTGCATATGTAACAATGTTACATTTTGATGGCACCCAATTTGCCTGAGTTTTTCTTCCTGTGCTTTTTCTGTCGTATCTCAGAGCCATTGCCGAGAGAAGGTCTCAAAGACGTAACCCAGAGACGTAACTCCTGAGAGTTTTATAGTGCATCGTTTTAACTTTTTATGCTACAATGCTTGATCCGATAGAAGGATTTTTGTTGTTGTTGTTGTTGTTGTTGTTGTTGTTGTTGTTGTATTTGTGGATGTTGTTTTCTTATAGGATGGGATGTAAAGATGCAACTTCATTCTTTTGAAAGTGGATTTCTAGGTGTGTCAGCACTAGTTATGGAAAAGACTCTTGCATTGATTGTTTTGGAAGTCTGGGTGAAACTCAGTGGGACATACCTTCAAGGGCTCATCTTCATAGTGTCCACTCTGTGGCACTGATCTTTGAGTGTATCCTTCTGGCAGCACCACACTGCTTCCATCGCTGTAGCCGTGCAGCACCCATTGCCATTGGGATGTGTGAGTCCCCCACCGTTGAGTTTCTTTGGCATGATTGTTTTCGTTACCCGACATCCCTTTCATTCATTTCCGCATTCATCATCATAGGAAAGTGAGGGTCAGATGGTCAATTTCTGCGGAAAGCAACACTGGATTTTGATAGGGGTTGCATTCACTCTGCAGATCATGTTTTGCAGTGTTGTCATTTTCACCATATTCTGTCTTCTGATCCATGAACGTTGGATGCCTTTGTATTTAATGTACTCTTCTATACCTTCTTTCAGTGCTGTTTTGCAGTCTTCAGGATGTCAGTCTTGCACATTTTTTGTTCCGTTCATTCTTTTTTCTTCAAGTGTAATTATTAAATTATTTTGAGTGAGACAGAGAGAGGGAGAGAGCAGAGAGAGAGAGAGGGAGAGGGAGAGAGAGAGGGAGAGAGAGAGAGAGAGAGAGAGAGAGAGAGAGAGAGAGAATCGCATGCAGGCTCGATACTGTCAGCATGGAGCCCGACTGGAGGATCCAACTCACAACTTGAGCGTCACAACTTGAGCGAAAATCAAGAGTGGGACGCTAGGCTGACTGAGCCCCCCAGGTGCCCCTTGCAGTATGTTCGTAAGTATTTGTTCTTTCTGAGGACATTGTTTTCTGAATTTCAATGATGATTCTTCATTACTCGTATCTAGAAATACAGCTGATTGTTGTACATTGGGGATGGATCCTGCAACCTACTGAGTTGAGTGATGGTTGTGGTTTGTGTGTGTGTGTGTGTGCGCGCGCGCGTGTGCGTGCACGTCTTAGGTTCTTTTGTTTGTGCAAGATTCTGTGTTCTGTGAAGAGACATACTTTTCCTTCTTCGTTTCCCACATGGATGCCTTTTACTTCCTTGTCTTGCCTTATTACCCTGGGTAGACCTTGAGTGCAATGTTGAGTAGATGTGGTGATGTGGACATCGTTTCCTGTCCCTGACCTTCAAAGGAAATTCCAGGCTTTCAGTGTGACGTGTGATGTCAGCTGTGGGTGTTTGGTAGATCCTTTGATCGGGTCGAGGAAATCGCCTTCTGTTCCTTCCTGTGTGGAACCAACGCTGTGCTGTGTGTGAGCCCAGAGATGGAAAGAGTGCTCGTCGGTCTGTGCCGAGACACCCTGGCTGTGGTCTCTGAAAACGGCACCATTTCTGCTTTTGTCATCTGGAACACCTGAGGAACACAGCCCATTTGGAAGTCACTGCCCTCTCTCTGGGCTTGGCTCCTGCTCTGCGGCCTGGATGGGCGCAGACACCACTCATGGGATGCCTTGCGAAGCAGATCCTGGCATGGGGAAGGAGCAGCCTCCACGATTCCAACAAAGTCTGAATCCCACGGAGGCTCAGCCGTCTGGGCTCCCTTAAGCCTGATAAGAACGACTCTTTTACATTCAGTCGTCTCTTCCTTACTTATTGACTCATTCCTCCATGCGTGTAGTGAGTCGTTCCTGATTGAATTCCACAAACGTATGTGCAGTGAGCAGTGAGCCAACAGTGGAGTGACAGCAGTGAAGATGTGGGGAGCAGTGGTCCCTTAAGAAGTGAGATGAGGGACACACGGTGTGTTTTGCAAGTGAGACCGCGGATGGAAGGAAACCGCCACAGGAAGACCAAGACTTATGGGGGGAGAGTTTATTTACCACTTATGGGGGTGGTGCACCAAGACCCATCGGATCTTCACACACCTGTGTTAGTGAGGCAGCTTCCAGGAGACATTGCGATGCCAATGCCATCAAGCTCCTAGCAAGCAGAGGGGAGCACGGATGTGGTGCTTTGACACAGAGAATGATGAGAGAGGGGGATCTGGGCCACGTCCTGGCCCTGTGGGCCTTTTCCAGGTAGTGTGGCTCAGGCATGAAGGCATGGCAGTAGGAGAGGCCAAAGGGCCTGCAGGATGGGATCGCCTTCGTAGGGAATGTGGATGGGAGGAGTCCATTGGTTTGCCACAAGGGCTGGGGGCAAAGTCTAAGCCAAGACACTGGAGGGATCCAGCAAGTGGAGAGGAAGTGTTAGGGGGGCGGGCTTTGTGTGTGTGTTTTTTTTTTCTTGGTTTGGGGGGGGGGTTGGTGTAACCAGGATGTACCTATAGTCACTTGAGGGGAAGCACAGGTCTTTCGGAGTTCCCTGAGGCCATAAGCCAGAGCCTCAGACCTTGCACTGGCAGCAAACGGGGACACAGCAGCTGGATTGGCTGCAGGAGGACCCACAGCCGGAAGAGCAGCAGCAGGGCTTGCAGCAGCAGGACTGGCAGCAGCAGGGCTTGCAGCAGGAGGACTGGCAGCAGCAGGGCTTGCAGCAGCTGGACTGGCAGCAGCAGGGCTTGCAGCAGCTGGACTGGCAGCAGCAGGGCTTGCAGCAGCTGGACTGGCAGCAGCAGGGCTTGCAGCAGCTGGACTGGCAGCAGCCACAGGAGCCACAGGAGCCACAGCCCCCCTTGGAGCCCCCACAGGAGCCACAGCCCCCCTTGGAGCCCCCACAGGAGCCACAGCCCCCCTTGGAGCCCCCACAGGAGCCACAGCCTCCCTTGGAGCCCCCACACGAGCCGCCGCTGGAACAGGCACAGGCTGGCACACAGCAGCACACGGGCTTGCAGCAGCACACGGGCTTGCAGCAGCACACGGGCACACAGCAGCTGGAGCCGCAGCCCCCACAGCTGGAGCCGCAGCCCCCACAGCTGGAGCCGCAGCCCCCACAGCTGGAGCCACAGCCTCCAGAACAGCCACAGCAGCCCATGTTTCTGGTGGGTTTTGGGCGGAGTCGGTCAGAGATGCAGGTGCAGAGGGGAGGTGTTCAGGTGTGGAGCCTCCTGGGCCAGGGGCCCTGTATATACCTGCCAGGGTCAGGTGAGAGGCTGACACACTGTCACTTCCTGGTTCCTGTTTGTGCCACTTTGCAGCGGACAAAGGATGAGTATTTTTCAGAATTTCATCATGACCATGTGATTGTATTGACGAGAACGTCTTTGGTGGGTTTTGCCTTTTCCCCAGCTCCCGACTTGCATCACCTGACGGGCTTGTGTTTCAGAGTTTGCGGGGAGACGGAAGCAGCGCCTCGGAGCCCTGGTGGTCCCACCCTGACCCGATTCGTGACCCTCAACAGTCTTGGCATGATTCCAAAGAGCACATGACCGGTGGGCTCAGGGTGTGGAGAGTGTGGGAAGCAGAAAGCCACCGTGGCGGTGGGCAGTGGGAAGGGCCCTTCCTGTCCATCTCCGGGCAGGAGGTGCTTATGGGCATTGGGAGGGGGTGGCGCCCACGGTTCTGGGCTGGGACCCTGATGGCGGAGCCTGGGCTACTCGGGGTCCTCCTTGAATTGCCTCGTGGGAGTTCTGCTTTGACTGAAATCGCCGGGCAGGGTGGTGCTGAGAGATGCCTTGAGCCAGCTCCTGTGCTCCCGAGGTGCCCTGCCTTCCTTCTATGGATCGGAGCCGCCCGATTGCACTGTGGGCATCAGGATCCATCCGTGCTATCAGTACGACGCCCCTTGTTTGCCTGTAGACCCCGAGGCACGAGGAGCCCAACGTGGCCGGGTGGCCGCCTCAACTCCAGTCCAGCGGAATGGTTGTGTGTCCGTGCTGGAAGCCTTTCTCCCTCCGCAACCAAGAGCTTCAGGCCAGCGGCGCATGAGGTCCCGGCGACTGGAGAGAACCATTTTGCTAGCGGGTCAGCAGGGAAAAGAGTGAGGAGGATGTGGCAGGAATCACCAGCCGTGCGTCTTTCAGCTCCTTGACGCCGATGCTCTCCGTAGAGTCCCTCAGGAGTGTAGCGCAACCCAGCGTTCCTAGCCTGTCCCCTTGGGGTCTGGTGGCTCGCCCTGGCCTCGCCCGCCATTACAGCCCTCAACGCGTGGACCAGGGAACCACGCGTGGGAACAATGGTTTCTGCCCCGGAAGATTTGGATTGCTTGCGGGTTTGATATCAATATTCCATTTGCTCGCGTGACAGTCGAAAACACTTGGCCGTACATCGTTCCAAGGGCGACTTACACATATGTAGCATAAATGTGTCTTGTGGAGGCCGAGAGCCCCCTCTTCGGAAAGATAAAATCAAAAGAATACGACAAAGCTAAGACTCCCTGCCAAAGGGACGCAGGGCTCAAGTCTGAGCCACTCGAAGACAAATACCCTGCAGGCTCTTAGGCTTAATTATCTATGCCACCGCCTTTATTAGTTTGACAAATTCCCTTCAAATTTTAAACCACGCGTGCAAAGTCGATAGCTTTGGTTTCTCTTTTGCGTGTCTATGTCTCGGTTGGGCGTGTTCCTTTCCTTCCCCAACCCCTCCCGCCCCCCCCCCCCGGGCCCCCCAGGCATTTTTCTGTCCTTCCAGCTTGGGAAGTTTCCATTGACCTGCCTGAGTTCACGGAGTGTGTGCACACCGTGTCCGGTCAGCTGATGGGTCCATCAAAGCCTTTCTTCGCCTTTGTCACAGTGCCTTTGATCTCTAGCCCTTTCTGGGAACCTTTGGTAGGATTTCCCGTCGCTGCTTCCGTCACCCGTTTCCTCTCGGAGGTGTCCTGAGAGGCTCAGCGTGTCAATCATATTTATTTTAACTTCCTCGTCTGATCATTTCCAAGTCCCTGCCGTGCCTGGGTCTGGCTGTGATGCTCGCTCTGTGTCTTCCAGCTGAGTCTTTGTCTTTTAGTATGCCTTGTACTTTGATGTCGAAAGCCGGGCGTGAGGCACCGGGGAAGAGGAATGGTGGTACATAGGCCTGGAGGGGTGTGTTAATAAGGGGTGGTGGGGGGGAGGGGATGTTCTTCGTCTTTTAGTGACGTGGCCTGCAACCTTTAGTAGGCGGCCTCAGTCCGTCCCCACCACGCCCCCGCCGCCAGCCGGGCCGCCACCCTGCCGCCAGGTGGTCATGAATCAGCCTGGGACTGGAGCTGAGTATTTCCTCCCCTCCAGGTCACTGGGCTCTGATGAAACCCCAGCAACGTTGGGCTTGGTCAAATCATGTATCCTGAGGGCAGACCTCACGAAGGTGGGGACGTGCTCTGGCATAATTCTACATGTCTCCTTCCATGCTCCCTCTGGCCCAAAGCGTGAGGGGATTTTTGGAGTGTGTCCCCCTGGAGATGTTAGCTCTCGGGCATGTCTGCACTGAGGTTGGCTTACCCTCTGTTTCTGTAAGTTGTGATTCTCTGTCTCTGCCCCTCTGTGTCTCCAACACAGGGCGGGGCGTGGGGGGCGGGCATGCAGCACGGTGCCCTGTGACCTCGGTTCTTTGGTGGATCTGACAAGGGCTGCTGATTTTTTCAGTTGAGCCTTTTCTTGGTGGGTGGAGGGGCGTGGCCACCTCCAAGCTCCTCCCATGCTCTGCAGGCATGGTTTCCGTCCTGAAGAGGCTTTCGCATCCTATCACAATGAAACCCTCTTCTAGCATGTCGTGTCCATGGACCAAAGAAATACAGCCGTAGAATATATTAAATGTCAGCTTCTGGGAAATACTTTGGTGGCGTCTTGAATATTCCTTAGGGTGGTTCATGACGTTTGCCTTGAAATGGGAATCTGCAGTCCGTGAGTAAAAGGCGCACCTTCGATGGAAATCCCAAGGTGGTTTGGGAAGGTTCTTAACCGTGGACGAGTTTCTTCCCCATAGAAGAGGATGCCAAAACAACGTCACGTCACATGAATTTGAGAATGGAGACCTACTCCGTGTGTGAAAAAATTCAGCCTTTGACGTGTGCGATTGAGTGGTGTTTGGTCGATTCGCAAAGTGATACAAGCATCACTTCTGACTCGTTCCAGAACATGTTCATGGCCCCCCAAACACAACTCCATAACGTGAGCACGTGGTATCCATTCGTCCCTTCCCACCCAGCCCCCAGAACATACTGATCTATAATGCTTCTTCATTGCTAGTGTAGATGGCTTTGTGGACACTGTCATAGAAATGGGGTCGTATAGTATGTGGCCTTTTGTGTGTGTCTCCTTTCACTTAGCATACCGTTTTCAACGTTTTTGTTTGTGTCTTTGTTTGTTTAGCATGTAGCAGAGCTTTATACCTTTCGAAAAAGAGCTGAGTAAGATCCCATGCCATGGATAGACCAGTTTGTTTACCCACGCATCAGTTGACGGACATTTGGTTATTTCCCGTGGCGGCCTTTGTGAAGAATGCTGCTACGCAACTTAGCACACGAATTTTTGCATGCTGTACGTTCTCTCTTCCCTTGGGGATATGTCTAGCAGTGCAATTTCTGAGTCGCATGGAATCTCTACTTAACACGTGGGGAGCTGTCAACCTCTTTTGCAAAGCAGTTGCCTCCATTTGAGTCCCATCGGCAACGCGCGGGGCTCTGGTTTCTCCACACCTTCCTCAGCACGTCTTATTGTCTGTCTTTTGGATCCTAGCCATCCTAGGCCCTGGGATCTCCTTGTGGTTCTGATCTGCATTTCCCTGATTCCTAATAACGTTGAGCATCTTCTCTTTGGCTTATTCGCCAACCGTGTACCTTCTTGGACCAATGTCTATCCAGATCCCTTGCTCAATAGTTTTTTCTTTGCGGGGGGTGGGGGGGTTCATTCTTATTCATTGATTGGTTGCTTGATTGACTGGTTGATTTCCAGGAGTAAGAGTTTTGCATATGTAACAATGTTACATTTTGATGGCACCCAATTTGCCTGAGTTTTTCTTCCTGTGCTTTTTCTGTCGTATCTCAGAGCCATTGCCGAGAGAAGGTCTCAAAGACGTAACCCAGAGACGTAACTCCTGAGAGTTTTATAGTGCATCGTTTTAACTTTTTATGCTACAATGCTTGATCCGATAGAAGGATTTTTGTTGTTGTTGTTGTTGTTGTTGTTGTTGTTGTTGTATTTGTGGATGTTGTTTTCTTATAGGATGGGATGTAAAGATGCAACTTCATTCTTTTGAAAGTGGATTTCTAGGTGTGTCAGCACTAGTTATGGAAAAGACTCTTGCATTGATTGTTTTGGAAGTCTGGGTGAAACTCAGTGGGACATACCTTCAAGGGCTCATCTTCATAGTGTCCACTCTGTGGCACTGATCTTTGAGTGTATCCTTCTGGCAGCACCACACTGCTTCCATCGCTGTAGCCGTGCAGCACCCATTGCCATTGGGATGTGTGAGTCCCCCACCGTTGAGTTTCTTTGGCATGATTGTTTTCGTTACCCGACATCCCTTTCATTCATTTCCGCATTCATCATCATAGGAAAGTGAGGGTCAGATGGTCAATTTCTGCGGAAAGCAACACTGGATTTTGATAGGGGTTGCATTCACTCTGCAGATCATGTTTTGCAGTGTTGTCATTTTCACCATATTCTGTCTTCTGATCCATGAACGTTGGATGCCTTTGTATTTAATGTACTCTTCTATACCTTCTTTCAGTGCTGTTTTGCAGTCTTCAGGATGTCAGTCTTGCACATTTTTTGTTCCGTTCATTCTTTTTTCTTCAAGTGTAATTATTAAATTATTTTGAGTGAGACAGAGAGAGGGAGAGAGCAGAGAGAGAGAGAGGGAGAGGGAGAGAGAGAGGGAGAGAGAGAGAGAGAGAGAGAGAGAGAGAGAGAGAGAGAATCGCATGCAGGCTCGATACTGTCAGCATGGAGCCCGACTGGAGGATCCAACTCACAACTTGAGCGTCACAACTTGAGCGAAAATCAAGAGTGGGACGCTAGGCTGACTGAGCCCCCCAGGTGCCCCTTGCAGTATGTTCGTAAGTATTTGTTCTTTCTGAGGACATTGTTTTCTGAATTTCAATGATGATTCTTCATTACTCGTATCTAGAAATACAGCTGATTGTTGTACATTGGGGATGGATCCTGCAACCTACTGAGTTGAGTGATGGTTGTGGTTTGTGTGTGTGTGTGTGTGCGCGCGCGCGTGTGCGTGCACGTCTTAGGTTCTTTTGTTTGTGCAAGATTCTGTGTTCTGTGAAGAGACATACTTTTCCTTCTTCGTTTCCCACATGGATGCCTTTTACTTCCTTGTCTTGCCTTATTACCCTGGGTAGACCTTGAGTGCAATGTTGAGTAGATGTGGTGATGTGGACATCGTTTCCTGTCCCTGACCTTCAAAGGAAATTCCAGGCTTTCAGTGTGACGTGTGATGTCAGCTGTGGGTGTTTGGTAGATCCTTTGATCGGGTCGAGGAAATCGCCTTCTGTTCCTTCCTGTGTGGAACCAACGCTGTGCTGTGTGTGAGCCCAGAGATGGAAAGAGTGCTCGTCGGTCTGTGCCGAGACACCCTGGCTGTGGTCTCTGAAAACGGCACCATTTCTGCTTTTGTCATCTGGAACACCTGAGGAACACAGCCCATTTGGAAGTCACTGCCCTCTCTCTGGGCTTGGCTCCTGCTCTGCGGCCTGGATGGGCGCAGACACCACTCATGGGATGCCTTGCGAAGCAGATCCTGGCATGGGGAAGGAGCAGCCTCCACGATTCCAACAAAGTCTGAATCCCACGGAGGCTCAGCCGTCTGGGCTCCCTTAAGCCTGATAAGAACGACTCTTTTACATTCAGTCGTCTCTTCCTTACTT
The DNA here is from genome assembly GCF_018350155.1 of Leopardus geoffroyi. NCBI lineage: Eukaryota > Metazoa > Chordata > Mammalia > Carnivora > Felidae > Leopardus > Leopardus geoffroyi. Next base: position 114,456,331 of record NC_059329.1, on the reverse strand, counting down.
ATTGACTCATTCCTCCATGCGTGTAGTGAGTCGTTCCTGATTGAATTCCACAAACGTATGTGCAGTGAGCAGTGAGCCAACAGTGGAGTGACAGCAGTGAAGATGTGGGGAGCAGTGGTCCCTTAAGAAGTGAGATGAGGGACACACGGTGTGTTTTGCAAGTGAGACCGCGGATGGAAGGAAACCGCCACAGGAAGACCAAGACTTATGGGGGGAGAGTTTATTTACCACTTATGGGGGTGGTGCACCAAGACCCATCGGATCTTCACACACCTGTGTTAGTGAGGCAGCTTCCAGGAGACATTGCGATGCCAATGCCATCAAGCTCCTAGCAAGCAGAGGGGAGCACGGATGTGGTGCTTTGACACAGAGAATGATGAGAGAGGGGGATCTGGGCCACGTCCTGGCCCTGTGGGCCTTTTCCAGGTAGTGTGGCTCAGGCATGAAGGCATGGCAGTAGGAGAGGCCAAAGGGCCTGCAGGATGGGATCGCCTTCGTAGGGAATGTGGATGGGAGGAGTCCATTGGTTTGCCACAAGGGCTGGGGGCAAAGTCTAAGCCAAGACACTGGAGGGATCCAGCAAGTGGAGAGGAAGTGTTAGGGGGGCGGGCTTTGTGTGTGTGTTTTTTTTTTCTTGGTTTGGGGGGGGGGTTGGTGTAACCAGGATGTACCTATAGTCACTTGAGGGGAAGCACAGGTCTTTCGGAGTTCCCTGAGGCCATAAGCCAGAGCCTCAGACCTTGCACTGGCAGCAAACGGGGACACAGCAGCTGGATTGGCTGCAGGAGGACCCACAGCCGGAAGAGCAGCAGCAGGGCTTGCAGCAGCAGGACTGGCAGCAGCAGGGCTTGCAGCAGGAGGACTGGCAGCAGCAGGGCTTGCAGCAGCTGGACTGGCAGCAGCAGGGCTTGCAGCAGCTGGACTGGCAGCAGCAGGGCTTGCAGCAGCTGGACTGGCAGCAGCAGGGCTTGCAGCAGCTGGACTGGCAGCAGCCACAGGAGCCACAGGAGCCACAGCCCCCCTTGGAGCCCCCACAGGAGCCACAGCCCCCCTTGGAGCCCCCACAGGAGCCACAGCCCCCCTTGGAGCCCCCACAGGAGCCACAGCCTCCCTTGGAGCCCCCACACGAGCCGCCGCTGGAACAGGCACAGGCTGGCACACAGCAGCACACGGGCTTGCAGCAGCACACGGGCTTGCAGCAGCACACGGGCACACAGCAGCTGGAGCCGCAGCCCCCACAGCTGGAGCCGCAGCCCCCACAGCTGGAGCCGCAGCCCCCACAGCTGGAGCCACAGCCTCCAGAACAGCCACAGCAGCCCATGTTTCTGGTGGGTTTTGGGCGGAGTCGGTCAGAGATGCAGGTGCAGAGGGGAGGTGTTCAGGTGTGGAGCCTCCTGGGCCAGGGGCCCTGTATATACCTGCCAGGGTCAGGTGAGAGGCTGACACACTGTCACTTCCTGGTTCCTGTTTGTGCCACTTTGCAGCGGACAAAGGATGAGTATTTTTCAGAATTTCATCATGACCATGTGATTGTATTGACGAGAACGTCTTTGGTGGGTTTTGCCTTTTCCCCAGCTCCCGACTTGCATCACCTGACGGGCTTGTGTTTCAGAGTTTGCGGGGAGACGGAAGCAGCGCCTCGGAGCCCTGGTGGTCCCACCCTGACCCGATTCGTGACCCTCAACAGTCTTGGCATGATTCCAAAGAGCACATGACCGGTGGGCTCAGGGTGTGGAGAGTGTGGGAAGCAGAAAGCCACCGTGGCGGTGGGCAGTGGGAAGGGCCCTTCCTGTCCATCTCCGGGCAGGAGGTGCTTATGGGCATTGGGAGGGGGTGGCGCCCACGGTTCTGGGCTGGGACCCTGATGGCGGAGCCTGGGCTACTCGGGGTCCTCCTTGAATTGCCTCGTGGGAGTTCTGCTTTGACTGAAATCGCCGGGCAGGGTGGTGCTGAGAGATGCCTTGAGCCAGCTCCTGTGCTCCCGAGGTGCCCTGCCTTCCTTCTATGGATCGGAGCCGCCCGATTGCACTGTGGGCATCAGGATCCATCCGTGCTATCAGTACGACGCCCCTTGTTTGCCTGTAGACCCCGAGGCACGAGGAGCCCAACGTGGCCGGGTGGCCGCCTCAACTCCAGTCCAGCGGAATGGTTGTGTGTCCGTGCTGGAAGCCTTTCTCCCTCCGCAACCAAGAGCTTCAGGCCAGCGGCGCATGAGGTCCCGGCGACTGGAGAGAACCATTTTGCTAGCGGGTCAGCAGGGAAAAGAGTGAGGAGGATGTGGCAGGAATCACCAGCCGTGCGTCTTTCAGCTCCTTGACGCCGATGCTCTCCGTAGAGTCCCTCAGGAGTGTAGCGCAACCCAGCGTTCCTAGCCTGTCCCCTTGGGGTCTGGTGGCTCGCCCTGGCCTCGCCCGCCATTACAGCCCTCAACGCGTGGACCAGGGAACCACGCGTGGGAACAATGGTTTCTGCCCCGGAAGATTTGGATTGCTTGCGGGTTTGATATCAATATTCCATTTGCTCGCGTGACAGTCGAAAACACTTGGCCGTACATCGTTCCAAGGGCGACTTACACATATGTAGCATAAATGTGTCTTGTGGAGGCCGAGAGCCCCCTCTTCGGAAAGATAAAATCAAAAGAATACGACAAAGCTAAGACTCCCTGCCAAAGGGACGCAGGGCTCAAGTCTGAGCCACTCGAAGACAAATACCCTGCAGGCTCTTAGGCTTAATTATCTATGCCACCGCCTTTATTAGTTTGACAAATTCCCTTCAAATTTTAAACCACGCGTGCAAAGTCGATAGCTTTGGTTTCTCTTTTGCGTGTCTATGTCTCGGTTGGGCGTGTTCCTTTCCTTCCCCAACCCCTCCCGCCCCCCCCCCCCGGGCCCCCCAGGCATTTTTCTGTCCTTCCAGCTTGGGAAGTTTCCATTGACCTGCCTGAGTTCACGGAGTGTGTGCACACCGTGTCCGGTCAGCTGATGGGTCCATCAAAGCCTTTCTTCGCCTTTGTCACAGTGCCTTTGATCTCTAGCCCTTTCTGGGAACCTTTGGTAGGATTTCCCGTCGCTGCTTCCGTCACCCGTTTCCTCTCGGAGGTGTCCTGAGAGGCTCAGCGTGTCAATCATATTTATTTTAACTTCCTCGTCTGATCATTTCCAAGTCCCTGCCGTGCCTGGGTCTGGCTGTGATGCTCGCTCTGTGTCTTCCAGCTGAGTCTTTGTCTTTTAGTATGCCTTGTACTTTGATGTCGAAAGCCGGGCGTGAGGCACCGGGGAAGAGGAATGGTGGTACATAGGCCTGGAGGGGTGTGTTAATAAGGGGTGGTGGGGGGGAGGGGATGTTCTTCGTCTTTTAGTGACGTGGCCTGCAACCTTTAGTAGGCGGCCTCAGTCCGTCCCCACCACGCCCCCGCCGCCAGCCGGGCCGCCACCCTGCCGCCAGGTGGTCATGAATCAGCCTGGGACTGGAGCTGAGTATTTCCTCCCCTCCAGGTCACTGGGCTCTGATGAAACCCCAGCAACGTTGGGCTTGGTCAAATCATGTATCCTGAGGGCAGACCTCACGAAGGTGGGGACGTGCTCTGGCATAATTCTACATGTCTCCTTCCATGCTCCCTCTGGCCCAAAGCGTGAGGGGATTTTTGGAGTGTGTCCCCCTGGAGATGTTAGCTCTCGGGCATGTCTGCACTGAGGTTGGCTTACCCTCTGTTTCTGTAAGTTGTGATTCTCTGTCTCTGCCCCTCTGTGTCTCCAACACAGGGCGGGGCGTGGGGGGCGGGCATGCAGCACGGTGCCCTGTGACCTCGGTTCTTTGGTGGATCTGACAAGGGCTGCTGATTTTTTCAGTTGAGCCTTTTCTTGGTGGGTGGAGGGGCGTGGCCACCTCCAAGCTCCTCCCATGCTCTGCAGGCATGGTTTCCGTCCTGAAGAGGCTTTCGCATCCTATCACAATGAAACCCTCTTCTAGCATGTCGTGTCCATGGACCAAAGAAATACAGCCGTAGAATATATTAAATGTCAGCTTCTGGGAAATACTTTGGTGGCGTCTTGAATATTCCTTAGGGTGGTTCATGACGTTTGCCTTGAAATGGGAATCTGCAGTCCGTGAGTAAAAGGCGCACCTTCGATGGAAATCCCAAGGTGGTTTGGGAAGGTTCTTAACCGTGGACGAGTTTCTTCCCCATAGAAGAGGATGCCAAAACAACGTCACGTCACATGAATTTGAGAATGGAGACCTACTCCGTGTGTGAAAAAATTCAGCCTTTGACGTGTGCGATTGAGTGGTGTTTGGTCGATTCGCAAAGTGATACAAGCATCACTTCTGACTCGTTCCAGAACATGTTCATGGCCCCCCAAACACAACTCCATAACGTGAGCACGTGGTATCCATTCGTCCCTTCCCACCCAGCCCCCAGAACATACTGATCTATAATGCTTCTTCATTGCTAGTGTAGATGGCTTTGTGGACACTGTCATAGAAATGGGGTCGTATAGTATGTGGCCTTTTGTGTGTGTCTCCTTTCACTTAGCATACCGTTTTCAACGTTTTTGTTTGTGTCTTTGTTTGTTTAGCATGTAGCAGAGCTTTATACCTTTCGAAAAAGAGCTGAGTAAGATCCCATGCCATGGATAGACCAGTTTGTTTACCCACGCATCAGTTGACGGACATTTGGTTATTTCCCGTGGCGGCCTTTGTGAAGAATGCTGCTACGCAACTTAGCACACGAATTTTTGCATGCTGTACGTTCTCTCTTCCCTTGGGGATATGTCTAGCAGTGCAATTTCTGAGTCGCATGGAATCTCTACTTAACACGTGGGGAGCTGTCAACCTCTTTTGCAAAGCAGTTGCCTCCATTTGAGTCCCATCGGCAACGCGCGGGGCTCTGGTTTCTCCACACCTTCCTCAGCACGTCTTATTGTCTGTCTTTTGGATCCTAGCCATCCTAGGCCCTGGGATCTCCTTGTGGTTCTGATCTGCATTTCCCTGATTCCTAATAACGTTGAGCATCTTCTCTTTGGCTTATTCGCCAACCGTGTACCTTCTTGGACCAATGTCTATCCAGATCCCTTGCTCAATAGTTTTTTCTTTGCGGGGGGTGGGGGGGTTCATTCTTATTCATTGATTGGTTGCTTGATTGACTGGTTGATTTCCAGGAGTAAGAGTTTTGCATATGTAACAATGTTACATTTTGATGGCACCCAATTTGCCTGAGTTTTTCTTCCTGTGCTTTTTCTGTCGTATCTCAGAGCCATTGCCGAGAGAAGGTCTCAAAGACGTAACCCAGAGACGTAACTCCTGAGAGTTTTATAGTGCATCGTTTTAACTTTTTATGCTACAATGCTTGATCCGATAGAAGGATTTTTGTTGTTGTTGTTGTTGTTGTTGTTGTTGTTGTTGTATTTGTGGATGTTGTTTTCTTATAGGATGGGATGTAAAGATGCAACTTCATTCTTTTGAAAGTGGATTTCTAGGTGTGTCAGCACTAGTTATGGAAAAGACTCTTGCATTGATTGTTTTGGAAGTCTGGGTGAAACTCAGTGGGACATACCTTCAAGGGCTCATCTTCATAGTGTCCACTCTGTGGCACTGATCTTTGAGTGTATCCTTCTGGCAGCACCACACTGCTTCCATCGCTGTAGCCGTGCAGCACCCATTGCCATTGGGATGTGTGAGTCCCCCACCGTTGAGTTTCTTTGGCATGATTGTTTTCGTTACCCGACATCCCTTTCATTCATTTCCGCATTCATCGTCATAGGAAAGTGAGGGTCAGATGGTCAATTTCTGCGGAAAGCAACACTGGATTTTGATAGGGGTTGCATTCACTCTGCAGATCATGTTTTGCAGTGTTGTCATTTTCACCATATTCTGTCTTCTGATCCATGAACGTTGGATGCCTTTGTATTTAATGTACTCTTCTATACCTTCTTTCAGTGCTGTTTTGCAGTCTTCAGGATGTCAGTCTTGCACATTTTTTGTTCCGTTCATTCTTTTTTCTTCAAGTGTAATTATTAAATTATTTTGAGTGAGACAGAGAGAGGGAGAGAGCAGAGAGAGAGAGAGAGGGAGAGGGAGAGAGAGAGAGAGAGAGAGAGAGAGAGAGAGAGAGAGAGAGAATCGCATGCAGGCTCGATACTGTCAGCATGGAGCCCGACTGGAGGATCCAACTCACAACTTGAGCGTCACAACTTGAGCGAAAATCAAGAGTGGGACGCTAGGCTGACTGAGCCCCCCAGGTGCCCCTTGCAGTATGTTCGTAAGTATTTGTTCTTTCTGAGGACATTGTTTTCTGAATTTCAATGATGATTCTTCATTACTCGTATCTAGAAATACAGCTGATTGTTGTACATTGGGGATGGATCCTGCAACCTACTGAGTTGAGTGATGGTTGTGGTTTGTGTGTGTGTGTGTGTGCGCGCGCGCGTGTGCGTGCACGTCTTAGGTTCTTTTGTTTGTGCAAGATTCTGTGTTCTGTGAAGAGACATACTTTTCCTTCTTCGTTTCCCACATGGATGCCTTTTACTTCCTTGTCTTGCCTTATTACCCTGGGTAGACCTTGAGTGCAATGTTGAGTAGATGTGGTGATGTGGACATCGTTTCCTGTCCCTGACCTTCAAAGGAAATTCCAGGCTTTCAGTGTGACGTGTGATGTCAGCTGTGGGTGTTTGGTAGATCCTTTGATCGGGTCGAGGAAATCGCCTTCTGTTCCTTCCTGTGTGGAACCAACGCTGTGCTGTGTGTGAGCCCAGAGATGGAAAGAGTGCTCGTCGGTCTGTGCCGAGACACCCTGGCTGTGGTCTCTGAAAACGGCACCATTTCTGCTTTTGTCATCTGGAACACCTGAGGAACACAGCCCATTTGGAAGTCACTGCCCTCTCTCTGGGCTTGGCTCCTGCTCTGCGGCCTGGATGGGCGCAGACACCACTCATGGGATGCCTTGCGAAGCAGATCCTGGCATGGGGAAGGAGCAGCCTCCACGATTCCAACAAAGTCTGAATCCCACGGAGGCTCAGCCGTCTGGGCTCCCTTAAGCCTGATAAGAACGACTCTTTTACATTCAGTCGTCTCTTCCTTACTTATTGACTCATTCCTCCATGCGTGTAGTGAGTCGTTCCTGATTGAATTCCACAAACGTATGTGCAGTGAGCAGTGAGCCAACAGTGGAGTGACAGCAGTGAAGATGTGGGGAGCAGTGGTCCCTTAAGAAGTGAGATGAGGGACACACGGTGTGTTTTGCAAGTGAGACCGCGGATGGAAGGAAACCGCCACAGGAAGACCAAGACTTATGGGGGGAGAGTTTATTTACCACTTATGGGGGTGGTGCACCAAGACCCATCGGATCTTAACACACCTGTGTTAGTGAGGCAGCTTCCAGGAGACATTGCGATGCCAATGCCATCAAGCTCCTAGCAAGCAGAGGGGAGCACGGATGTGGTGCTTTGACACAGAGAATGATGAGAGAGGGGGATCTGGGCCACGTCCTGGCCCTGTGGGCCTTTTCCAGGTAGTGTGGCTCAGGCATGAAGGCATGGCAGTAGGAGAGGCCAAAGGGCCTGCAGGATGGGATCGCCTTCGTAGGGAATGTGGATGGGAGGAGTCCATTGGTTTGCCACAAGGGCTGGGGGCAAAGTCTAAGCCAAGACACTGGAGGGATCCAGCAAGTGGAGAGGAAGTGTTAGGGGGGCGGGCTTTGTGTGTGTGTTTTTTTTTTCTTGGTTTGGGGGGGGGGTTGGTGTAACCAGGATGTACCTATAGTCACTTGAGGGGAAGCACAGGTCTTTCGGAGTTCCCTGAGGCCATAAGCCAGAGCCTCAGACCTTGCACTGGCAGCAAACGGGGACACAGCAGCTGGATTGGCTGCAGGAGGACCCACAGCCGGAAGAGCAGCAGCAGGGCTTGCAGCAGCAGGACTGGCAGCAGCAGGGCTTGCAGCAGGAGGACTGGCAGCAGCAGGGCTTGCAGCAGCTGGACTGGCAGCAGCAGGGCTTGCAGCAGCTGGACTGGCAGCAGCAGGGCTTGCAGCAGCTGGACTGGCAGCAGCAGGGCTTGCAGCAGCTGGACTGGCAGCAGCCACAGGAGCCACAGGAGCCACAGCCCCCCTTGGAGCCCCCACAGGAGCCACAGCCCCCCTTGGAGCCCCCACAGGAGCCACAGCCCCCCTTGGAGCCCCCACAGGAGCCACAGCCTCCCTTGGAGCCCCCACACGAGCCGCCGCTGGAACAGGCACAGGCTGGCACACAGCAGCACACGGGCTTGCAGCAGCACACGGGCTTGCAGCAGCACACGGGCACACAGCAGCTGGAGCCGCAGCCCCCACAGCTGGAGCCGCAGCCCCCACAGCTGGAGCCGCAGCCCCCACAGCTGGAGCCACAGCCTCCAGAACAGCCACAGCAGCCCATGTTTCTGGTGGGTTTTGGGCGGAGTCGGTCAGAGATGCAGGTGCAGAGGGGAGGTGTTCAGGTGTGGAGCCTCCTGGGCCAGGGGCCCTGTATATACCTGCCAGGGTCAGGTGAGAGGCTGACACACTGTCACTTCCTGGTTCCTGTTTGTGCCACTTTGCAGCGGACAAAGGATGAGTATTTTTCAGAATTTCATCATGACCATGTGATTGTATTGACGAGAACGTCTTTGGTGGGTTTTGCCTTTTCCCCAGCTCCCGACTTGCATCACCTGACGGGCTTGTGTTTCAGAGTTTGCGGGGAGACGGAAGCAGCGCCTCGGAGCCCTGGTGGTCCCACCCTGACCCGATTCGTGACCCTCAACAGTCTTGGCATGATTCCAAAGAGCACATGACCGGTGGGCTCAGGGTGTGGAGAGTGTGGGAAGCAGAAAGCCACCGTGGCGGTGGGCAGTGGGAAGGGCCCTTCCTGTCCATCTCCGGGCAGGAGGTGCTTATGGGCATTGGGAGGGGGTGGCGCCCACGGTTCTGGGCTGGGACCCTGATGGCGGAGCCTGGGCTACTCGGGGTCCTCCTTGAATTGCCTCGTGGGAGTTCTGCTTTGACTGAAATCGCCGGGCAGGGTGGTGCTGAGAGATGCCTTGAGCCAGCTCCTGTGCTCCCGAGGTGCCCTGCCTTCCTTCTATGGATCGGAGCCGCCCGATTGCACTGTGGGCATCAGGATCCATCCGTGCTATCAGTACGACGCCCCTTGTTTGCCTGTAGACCCCGAGGCACGAGGAGCCCAACGTGGCCGGGTGGCCGCCTCAACTCCAGTCCAGCGGAATGGTTGTGTGTCCGTGCTGGAAGCCTTTCTCCCTCCGCAACCAAGAGCTTCAGGCCAGCGGCGCATGAGGTCCCGGCGACTGGAGAGAACCATTTTGCTAGCGGGTCAGCAGGGAAAAGAGTGAGGAGGATGTGGCAGGAATCACCAGCCGTGCGTCTTTCAGCTCCTTGACGCCGATGCTCTCCGTAGAGTCCCTCAGGAGTGTAGCGCAACCCAGCGTTCCTAGCCTGTCCCCTTGGGGTCTGGTGGCTCGCCCTGGCCTCGCCCGCCATTACAGCCCTCAACGCGTGGACCAGGGAACCACGCGTGGGAACAATGGTTTCTGCCCCGGAAGATTTGGATTGCTTGCGGGTTTGATATCAATATTCCATTTGCTCGCGTGACAGTCGAAAACACTTGGCCGTACATCGTTCCAAGGGCGACTTACACATATGTAGCATAAATGTGTCTTGTGGAGGCCGAGAGCCCCCTCTTCGGAAAGATAAAATCAAAAGAATACGACAAAGCTAAGACTCCCTGCCAAAGGGACGCAGGGCTCAAGTCTGAGCCACTCGAAGACAAATACCCTGCAGGCTCTTAGGCTTAATTATCTATGCCACCGCCTTTATTAGTTTGACAAATTCCCTTCAAATTTTAAACCACGCGTGCAAAGTCGATAGCTTTGGTTTCTCTTTTGCGTGTCTATGTCTCGGTTGGGCGTGTTCCTTTCCTTCCCCAACCCCTCCCGCCCCCCCCCCCCGGGCCCCCCAGGCATTTTTCTGTCCTTCCAGCTTGGGAAGTTTCCATTGACCTGCCTGAGTTCACGGAGTGTGTGCACACCGTGTCCGGTCAGCTGATGGGTCCATCAAAGCCTTTCTTCGCCTTTGTCACAGTGCCTTTGATCTCTAGCCCTTTCTGGGAACCTTTGGTAGGATTTCCCGTCGCTGCTTCCGTCACCCGTTTCCTCTCGGAGGTGTCCTGAGAGGCTCAGCGTGTCAATCATATTTATTTTAACTTCCTCGTCTGATCATTTCCAAGTCCCTGCCGTGCCTGGGTCTGGCTGTGATGCTCGCTCTGTGTCTTCCAGCTGAGTCTTTGTCTTTTAGTATGCCTTGTACTTTGATGTCGAAAGCCGGGCGTGAGGCACCGGGGAAGAGGAATGGTGGTACATAGGCCTGGAGGGGTGTGTTAATAAGGGGTGGTGGGGGGGAGGGGATGTTCTTCGTCTTTTAGTGACGTGGCCTGCAACCTTTAGTAGGCGGCCTCAGTCCGTCCCCACCACGCCCCCGCCGCCAGCCGGGCCGCCACCCTGCCGCCAGGTGGTCATGAATCAGCCTGGGACTGGAGCTGAGTATTTCCTCCCCTCCAGGTCACTGGGCTCTGATGAAACCCCAGCAACGTTGGGCTTGGTCAAATCATGTATCCTGAGGGCAGACCTCACGAAGGTGGGGACGTGCTCTGGCATAATTCTACATGTCTCCTTCCATGCTCCCTCTGGCCCAAAGCGTGAGGGGATTTTTGGAGTGTGTCCCCCTGGAGATGTTAGCTCTCGGGCATGTCTGCACTGAGGTTGGCTTACCCTCTGTTTCTGTAAGTTGTGATTCTCTGTCTCTGCCCCTCTGTGTCTCCAACACAGGGCGGGGCGTGGGGGGCGGGCATGCAGCACGGTGCCCTGTGACCTCGGTTCTTTGGTGGATCTGACAAGGGCTGCTGATTTTTTCAGTTGAGCCTTTTCTTGGTGGGTGGAGGGGCGTGGCCACCTCCAAGCTCCTCCCATGCTCTGCAGGCATGGTTTCCGTCCTGAAGAGGCTTTCGCATCCTATCACAATGAAACCCTCTTCTAGCATGTCGTGTCCATGGACCAAAGAAATACAGCCGTAGAATATATTAAATGTCAGCTTCTGGGAAATACTTTGGTGGCGTCTTGAATATTCCTTAGGGTGGTTCATGACGTTTGCCTTGAAATGGGAATCTGCAGTCCGTGAGTAAAAGGCGCACCTTCGATGGAAATCCCAAGGTGGTTTGGGAAGGTTCTTAACCGTGGACGAGTTTCTTCCCCATAGAAGAGGATGCCAAAACAACGTCACGTCACATGAATTTGAGAATGGAGACCTACTCCGTGTGTGAAAAAATTCAGCCTTTGACGTGTGCGATTGAGTGGTGTTTGGTCGATTCGCAAAGTGATACAAGCATCACTTCTGACTCGTTCCAGAACATGTTCATGGCCCCCCAAACACAACTCCATAACGTGAGCACGTGGTATCCATTCGTCCCTTCCCACCCAGCCCCCAGAACATACTGATCTATAATGCTTCTTCATTGCTAGTGTAGATGGCTTTGTGGACACTGTCATAGAAATGGGGTCGTATAGTATGTGGCCTTTTGTGTGTGTCTCCTTTCACTTAGCATACCGTTTTCAACGTTTTTGTTTGTGTCTTTGTTTGTTTAGCATGTAGCAGAGCTTTATACCTTTCGAAAAAGAGCTGAGTAAGATCCCATGCCATGGATAGACCAGTTTGTTTACCCACGCATCAGTTGACGGACATTTGGTTATTTCCCGTGGCGGCCTTTGTGAAGAATGCTGCTACGCAACTTAGCACACGAATTTTTGCATGCTGTACGTTCTCTCTTCCCTTGGGGATATGTCTAGCAGTGCAATTTCTGAGTCGCATGGAATCTCTACTTAACACGTGGGGAGGTGTCAACCTCTTTTGCAAAGCAGTTGCCTCCATTTGAGTCCCATCGGCAACGCGCGGGGCTCTGGTTTCTCCACACCTTCCTCAGCACGTCTTATTGTCTGTCTTTTGGATCCTAGCCATCCTAGGCCCTGGGATCTCCTTGTGGTTCTGATCTGCATTTCCCTGATTCCTAATAACGTTGAGCATCTTCTCTTTGGCTTATTCGCCAACCGTGTACCTTCTTGGACCAATGTCTATCCAGATCCCTTGCTCAATAGTTTTTTCTTTGCGGGGGGTGGGGGGGTTCATTCTTATTCATTGATTGGTTGCTTGATTGACTGGTTGATTTCCAGGAGTAAGAGTTTTGCATATGTAACAATGTTACATTTTGATGGCACCCAATTTGCCTGAGTTTTTCTTCCTGTGCTTTTTCTGTCGTATCTCAGAGCCATTGCCGAGAGAAGGTCTCAAAGACGTAACCCAGAGACGTAACTCCTGAGAGTTTTATAGTGCATCGTTTTAACTTTTTATGCTACAATGCTTGATCCGATAGAAGGATTTTTGTTGTTGTTGTTGTTGTTGTTGTTGTTGTTGTTGTATTTGTGGATGTTGTTTTCTTATAGGATGGGATGTAAAGATGCAACTTCATTCTTTTGAAAGTGGATTTCTAGGTGTGTCAGCACTAGTTATGGAAAAGACTCTTGCATTGATTGTTTTGGAAGTCTGGGTGAAACTCAGTGGGACATACCTTCAAGGGCTCATCTTCATAGTGTCCACTCTGTGGCACTGATCTTTGAGTGTATCCTTCTGGCAGCACCACACTGCTTCCATCGCTGTAGCCGTGCAGCACCCATTGCCATTGGGATGTGTGAGTCCCCCACCGTTGAGTTTCTTTGGCATGATTGTTTTCGTTACCCGACATCCCTTTCATTCATTTCCGCATTCATCGTCATAGGAAAGTGAGGGTCAGATGGTCAATTTCTGCGGAAAGCAACACTGGATTTTGATAGGGGTTGCATTCACTCTGCAGATCATGTTTTGCAGTGTTGTCATTTTCACCATATTCTGTCTTCTGATCCATGAACGTTGGATGCCTTTGTATTTAATGTACTCTTCTATACCTTCTTTCAGTGCTGTTTTGCAGTCTTCAGGATGTCAGTCTTGCACATTTTTTGTTCCGTTCATTCTTTTTTCTTCAAGTGTAATTATTAAATTATTTTGAGTGAGACAGAGAGAGGGAGAGAGCAGAGAGAGAGAGAGGGAGAGGGAGAGAGAGAGGGAGAGAGAGAGAGAGAGAGAGAGAGAGAGAGAGAGAGAGAGAGAATCGCATGCAGGCTCGATACTGTCAGCATGGAGCCCGACTGGAGGATCCAACTCACAACTTGAGCGTCACAACTTGAGCGAAAATCAAGAGTGGGACGCTAGGCTGACTGAGCCCCCCAGGTGCCCCTTGCAGTATGTTCGTAAGTATTTGTTCTTTCTGAGGACATTGTTTTCTGAATTTCAATGATGATTCTTCATTACTCGTATCTAGAAATACAGCTGATTGTTGTACATTGGGGATGGATCCTGCAACCTACTGAGTTGAGTGATGGTTGTGGTTTGTGTGTGTGTGTGTGTGCGCGCGCGCGTGTGCGTGCACGTCTTAGGTTCTTTTGTTTGTGCAAGATTCTGTGTTCTGTGAAGAGACATACTTTTCCTTCTTCGTTTCCCACATGGATGCCTTTTACTTCCTTGTCTTGCCTTATTACCCTGGGTAGACCTTGAGTGCAATGTTGAGTAGATGTGGTGATGTGGACATCGTTTCCTGTCCCTGACCTTCAAAGGAAATTCCAGGCTTTCAGTGTGACGTGTGATGTCAGCTGTGGGTGTTTGGTAGATCCTTTGATCGGGTCGAGGAAATCGCCTTCTGTTCCTTCCTGTGTGGAACCAACGCTGTGCTGTGTGTGAGCCCAGAGATGGAAAGAGTGCTCGTCGGTCTGTGCCGAGACACCCTGGCTGTGGTCTCTGAAAACGGCACCATTTCTGCTTTTGTCATCTGGAACACCTGAGGAACACAGCCCATTTGGAAGTCACTGCCCTCTCTCTGGGCTTGGCTCCTGCTCTGCGGCCTGGATGGGCGCAGACACCACTCATGGGATGCCTTGCGAAGCAGATCCTGGCATGGGGAAGGAGCAGCCTCCACGATTCCAACAAAGTCTGAATCCCACGGAGGCTCAGCCGTCTGGGCTCCCTTAAGCCTGATAAGAACGACTCTTTTACATTCAGTCGTCTCTTCCTTACTTATTGACTCATTCCTCCATGCGTGTAGTGAGTCGTTCCTGATTGAATTCCACAAACGTATGTGCAGTGAGCAGTGAGCCAACAGTGGAGTGACAGCAGTGAAGATGTGGGGAGCAGTGGTCCCTTAAGAAGTGAGATGAGGGACACACGGTGTGTTTTGCAAGTGAGACCGCGGATGGAAGGAAACCGCCACAGGAAGACCAAGACTTATGGGGGGAGAGTTTATTTACCACTTATGGGGGTGGTGCACCAAGACCCATCGGATCTTAACACACCTGTGTTAGTGAGGCAGCTTCCAGGAGACATTGCGATGCCAATGCCATCAAGCTCCTAGCAAGCAGAGGGGAGCACGGATGTGGTGCTTTGACACAGAGAATGATGAGAGAGGGGGATCTGGGCCACGTCCTGGCCCTGTGGGCCTTTTCCAGGTAGTGTGGCTCAGGCATGAAGGCATGGCAGTAGGAGAGGCCAAAGGGCCTGCAGGATGGGATCGCCTTCGTAGGGAATGTGGATGGGAGGAGTCCATTGGTTTGCCACAAGGGCTGGGGGCAAAGTCTAAGCCAAGACACTGGAGGGATCCAGCAAGTGGAGAGGAAGTGTTAGGGGGGCGGGCTTTGTGTGTGTGTTTTTTTTTTCTTGGTTTGGGGGGGGGGTTGGTGTAACCAGGATGTACCTATAGTCACTTGAGGGGAAGCACAGGTCTTTCGGAGTTCCCTGAGGCCATAAGCCAGAGCCTCAGACCTTGCACTGGCAGCAAACGGGGACACAGCAGCTGGATTGGCTGCAGGAGGACCCACAGCCGGAAGAGCAGCAGCAGGGCTTGCAGCAGCAGGACTGGCAGCAGCAGGGCTTGCAGCAGGAGGACTGGCAGCAGCAGGGCTTGCAGCAGCTGGACTGGCAGCAGCAGGGCTTGCAGCAGCTGGACTGGCAGCAGCAGGGCTTGCAGCAGCTGGACTGGCAGCAGCAGGGCTTGCAGCAGCTGGACTGGCAGCAGCCACAGGAGCCACAGGAGCCACAGCCCCCCTTGGAGCCCCCACAGGAGCCACAGCCCCCCTTGGAGCCCCCACAGGAGCCACAGCCCCCCTTGGAGCCCCCACAGGAGCCACAGCCTCCCTTGGAGCCCCCACACGAGCCGCCGCTGGAACAGGCACAGGCTGGCACACAGCAGCACACGGGCTTGCAGCAGCACACGGGCTTGCAGCAGCACACGGGCACACAGCAGCTGGAGCCGCAGCCCCCACAGCTGGAGCCGCAGCCCCCACAGCTGGAGCCGCAGCCCCCACAGCTGGAGCCACAGCCTCCAGAACAGCCACAGCAGCCCATGTTTCTGGTGGGTTTTGGGCGGAGTCGGTCAGAGATGCAGGTGCAGAGGGGAGGTGTTCAGGTGTGGAGCCTCCTGGGCCAGGGGCCCTGTATATACCTGCCAGGGTCAGGTGAGAGGCTGACACACTGTCACTTCCTGGTTCCTGTTTGTGCCACTTTGCAGCGGACAAAGGATGAGTATTTTTCAGAATTTCATCATGACCATGTGATTGTATTGACGAGAACGTCTTTGGTGGGTTTTGCCTTTTCCCCAGCTCCCGACTTGCATCACCTGACGGGCTTGTGTTTCAGAGTTTGCGGGGAGACGGAAGCAGCGCCTCGGAGCCCTGGTGGTCCCACCCTGACCCGATTCGTGACCCTCAACAGTCTTGGCATGATTCCAAAGAGCACATGACCGGTGGGCTCAGGGTGTGGAGAGTGTGGGAAGCAGAAAGCCACCGTGGCGGTGGGCAGTGGGAAGGGCCCTTCCTGTCCATCTCCGGGCAGGAGGTGCTTATGGGCATTGGGAGGGGGTGGCGCCCACGGTTCTGGGCTGGGACCCTGATGGCGGAGCCTGGGCTACTCGGGGTCCTCCTTGAATTGCCTCGTGGGAGTTCTGCTTTGACTGAAATCGCCGGGCAGGGTGGTGCTGAGAGATGCCTTGAGCCAGCTCCTGTGCTCCCGAGGTGCCCTGCCTTCCTTCTATGGATCGGAGCCGCCCGATTGCACTGTGGGCATCAGGATCCATCCGTGCTATCAGTACGACGCCCCTTGTTTGCCTGTAGACCCCGAGGCACGAGGAGCCCAACGTGGCCGGGTGGCCGCCTCAACTCCAGTCCAGCGGAATGGTTGTGTGTCCGTGCTGGAAGCCTTTCTCCCTCCGCAACCAAGAGCTTCAGGCCAGCGGCGCATGAGGTCCCGGCGACTGGAGAGAACCATTTTGCTAGCGGGTCAGCAGGGAAAAGAGTGAGGAGGATGTGGCAGGAATCACCAGCCGTGCGTCTTTCAGCTCCTTGACGCCGATGCTCTCCGTAGAGTCCCTCAGGAGTGTAGCGCAACCCAGCGTTCCTAGCCTGTCCCCTTGGGGTCTGGTGGCTCGCCCTGGCCTCGCCCGCCATTACAGCCCTCAACGCGTGGACCAGGGAACCACGCGTGGGAACAATGGTTTCTGCCCCGGAAGATTTGGATTGCTTGCGGGTTTGATATCAATATTCCATTTGCTCGCGTGACAGTCGAAAACACTTGGCCGTACATCGTTCCAAGGGCGACTTACACATATGTAGCATAAATGTGTCTTGTGGAGGCCGAGAGCCCCCTCTTCGGAAAGATAAAATCAAAAGAATACGACAAAGCTAAGACTCCCTGCCAAAGGGACGCAGGGCTCAAGTCTGAGCCACTCGAAGACAAATACCCTGCAGGCTCTTAGGCTTAATTATCTATGCCACCGCCTTTATTAGTTTGACAAATTCCCTTCAAATTTTAAACCACGCGTGCAAAGTCGATAGCTTTGGTTTCTCTTTTGCGTGTCTATGTCTCGGTTGGGCGTGTTCCTTTCCTTCCCCAACCCCTCCCGCCCCCCCCCCCCGGGCCCCCCAGGCATTTTTCTGTCCTTCCAGCTTGGGAAGTTTCCATTGACCTGCCTGAGTTCACGGAGTGTGTGCACACCGTGTCCGGTCAGCTGATGGGTCCATCAAAGCCTTTCTTCGCCTTTGTCACAGTGCCTTTGATCTCTAGCCCTTTCTGGGAACCTTTGGTAGGATTTCCCGTCGCTGCTTCCGTCACCCGTTTCCTCTCGGAGGTGTCCTGAGAGGCTCAGCGTGTCAATCATATTTATTTTAACTTCCTCGTCTGATCATTTCCAAGTCCCTGCCGTGCCTGGGTCTGGCTGTGATGCTCGCTCTGTGTCTTCCAGCTGAGTCTTTGTCTTTTAGTATGCCTTGTACTTTGATGTCGAAAGCCGGGCGTGAGGCACCGGGGAAGAGGAATGGTGGTACATAGGCCTGGAGGGGTGTGTTAATAAGGGGTGGTGGGGGGGAGGGGATGTTCTTCGTCTTTTAGTGACGTGGCCTGCAACCTTTAGTAGGCGGCCTCAGTCCGTCCCCACCACGCCCCCGCCGCCAGCCGGGCCGCCACCCTGCCGCCAGGTGGTCATGAATCAGCCTGGGACTGGAGCTGAGTATTTCCTCCCCTCCAGGTCACTGGGCTCTGATGAAACCCCAGCAACGTTGGGCTTGGTCAAATCATGTATCCTGAGGGCAGACCTCACGAAGGTGGGGACGTGCTCTGGCATAATTCTACATGTGTCCTTCCATGCTCCCTCTGGCCCAAAGCGTGAGGGGATTTTTGGAGTGTGTCCCCCTGGAGATGTTAGCTCTCGGGCATGTCTGCACTGAGGTTGGCTTACCCTCTGTTTCTGTAAGTTGTGATTCTCTGTCTCTGCCCCTCTGTGTCTCCAACACAGGGCGGGGCGTGGGGGGCGGGCATGCAGCACGGTGCCCTGTGACCTCGGTTCTTTGGTGGATCTGACAAGGGCTGCTGATTTTTTCAGTTGAGCCTTTTCTTGGTGGGTGGAGGGGCGTGGCCACCTCCAAGCTCCTCCCATGCTCTGCAGGCATGGTTTCCGTCCTGAAGAGGCTTTCGCATCCTATCACAATGAAACCCTCTTCTAGCATGTCGTGTCCATGGACCAAAGAAATACAGCCGTAGAATATATTAAATGTCAGCTTCTGGGAAATACTTTGGTGGCGTCTTGAATATTCCTTAGGGTGGTTCATGACGTTTGCCTTGAAATGGGAATCTGCAGTCCGTGAGTAAAAGGCGCACCTTCGATGGAAATCCCAAGGTGGTTTGGGAAGGTTCTTAACCGTGGACGAGTTTCTTCCCCATAGAAGAGGATGCCAAAACAACGTCACGTCACATGAATTTGAGAATGGAGACCTACTCCGTGTGTGAAAAAATTCAGCCTTTGACGTGTGCGATTGAGTGGTGTTTGGTCGATTCGCAAAGTGATACAAGCATCACTTCTGACTCGTTCCAGAACATGTTCATGGCCCCCCAAACACAACTCCATAACGTGAGCACGTGGTATCCATTCGTCCCTTCCCACCCAGCCCCCAGAACATACTGATCTATAATGCTTCTTCATTGCTAGTGTAGATGGCTTTGTGGACACTGTCATAGAAATGGGGTCGTATAGTATGTGGCCTTTTGTGTGTGTCTCCTTTCACTTAGCATACCGTTTTCAACGTTTTTGTTTGTGTCTTTGTTTGTTTAGCATGTAGCAGAGCTTTATACCTTTCGAAAAAGAGCTGAGTAAGATCCCATGCCATGGATAGACCAGTTTGTTTACCCACGCATCAGTTGACGGACATTTGGTTATTTCCCGTGGCGGCCTTTGTGAAGAATGCTGCTACGCAACTTAGCACACGAATTTTTGCATGCTGTACGTTCTCTCTTCCCTTGGGGATATGTCTAGCAGTGCAATTTCTGAGTCGCATGGAATCTCTACTTAACACGTGGGGAGCTGTCAACCTCTTTTGCAAAGCAGTTGCCTCCATTTGAGTCCCATCGGCAACGCGCGGGGCTCTGGTTTCTCCACACCTTCCTCAGCACGTCTTATTGTCTGTCTTTTGGATCCTAGCCATCCTAGGCCCTGGGATCTCCTTGTGGTTCTGATCTGCATTTCCCTGATTCCTAATAACGTTGAGCATCTTCTCTTTGGCTTATTCGCCAACCGTGTACCTTCTTGGACCAATGTCTATCCAGATCCCTTGCTCAATAGTTTTTTCTTTGCGGGGGGTGGGGGGGTTCATTCTTATTCATTGATTGGTTGCTTGATTGACTGGTTGATTTCCAGGAGTAAGAGTTTTGCATATGTAACAATGTTACATTTTGATGGCACCCAATTTGCCTGAGTTTTTCTTCCTGTGCTTTTTCTGTCGTATCTCAGAGCCATTGCCGAGAGAAGGTCTCAAAGACGTAACCCAGAGACGTAACTCCTGAGAGTTTTATAGTGCATCGTTTTAACTTTTTATGCTACAATGCTTGATCCGATAGAAGGATTTTTGTTGTTGTTGTTGTTGTTGTTGTTGTATTTGTGGATGTTGTTTTCTTATAGGATGGGATGTAAAGATGCAACTTCATTCTTTTGAAAGTGGATTTCTAGGTGTGTCAGCACTAGTTATGGAAAAGACTCTTGCATTGATTGTTTTGGAAGTCTGGGTGAAACTCAGTGGGACATACCTTCAAGGGCTCATCTTCATAGTGTCCACTCTGTGGCACTGATCTTTGAGTGTATCCTTCTGGCAGCACCACACTGCTTCCATCGCTGTAGCCGTGCAGCACCCATTGCCATTGGGATGTGTGAGTCCCCCACCGTTGAGTTTCTTTGGCATGATTGTTTTCGTTACCCGACATCCCTTTCATTCATTTCCGCATTCATCGTCATAGGAAAGTGAGGGTCAGATGGTCAATTTCTGCGGAAAGCAACACTGGATTTTGATAGGGGTTGCATTCACTCTGCAGATCATGTTTTGCAGTGTTGTCATTTTCACCATATTCTGTCTTCTGATCCATGAACGTTGGATGCCTTTGTATTTAATGTACTCTTCTATACCTTCTTTCAGTGCTGTTTTGCAGTCTTCAGGATGTCAGTCTTGCACATTTTTTGTTCCGTTCATTCTTTTTTCTTCAAGTGTAATTATTAAATTATTTTGAGTGAGACAGAGAGAGGGAGAGAGCAGAGAGAGAGAGAGGGAGAGGGAGAGAGAGAGGAGAGAGAGAGAGAGAGAGAGAGAGAGAGAGAGAGAGAGAGAGAATCGCATGCAGGCTCGATACTGTCAGCATGGAGCCCGACTGGAGGATCCAACTCACAACTTGAGCGTCACAACTTGAGCGAAAATCAAGAGTGGGACGCTAGGCTGACTGAGCCCCCCAGGTGCCCCTTGCAGTATGTTCGTAAGTATTTGTTCTTTCTGAGGACATTGTTTTCTGAATTTCAATGATGATTCTTCATTACTCGTATCTAGAAATACAGCTGATTGTTGTACATTGGGGATGGATCCTGCAACCTACTGAGTTGAGTGATGGTTGTGGTTTGTGTGTGTGTGTGTGTGCGTGCGCGCGTGTGCGTGCACGTCTTAGGTTCTTTTGTTTGTGCAAGATTCTGTGTTCTGTGAAGAGACATACTTTTCCTTCTTCGTTTCCCACATGGATGCCTTTTACTTCCTTGTCTTGCCTTATTACCCTGGGTAGACCTTGAGTGCAATGTTGAGTAGATGTGGTGATGTGGACATCGTTTCCTGTCCCTGACCTTCAAAGGAAATTCCAGGCTTTCAGTGTGACGTGTGATGTCAGCTGTGGGTGTTTGGTAGATCCTTTGATCGGGTCGAGGAAATCGCCTTCTGTTCCTTCCTGTGTGGAACCAACGCTGTGCTGTGTGTGAGCCCAGAGATGGAAAGAGTGCTCGTCGGTCTGTGCCGAGACACCCTGGCTGTGGTCTCTGAAAACGGCACCATTTCTGCTTTTGTCATCTGGAACACCTGAGGAACACAGCCCATTTGGAAGTCACTGCCCTCTCTCTGGGCTTGGCTCCTGCTCTGCGGCCTGGATGGGCGCAGACACCACTCATGGGATGCCTTGCGAAGCAGATCCTGGCATGGGGAAGGAGCAGCCTCCACGATTCCAACAAAGTCTGAATCCCACGGAGGCTCAGCCGTCTGGGCTCCCTTAAGCCTGATAAGAACGACTCTTTTACATTCAGTCGTCTCTTCCTTACTTATTGACTCATTCCTCCATGCGTGTAGTGAGTCGTTCCTGATTGAATTCCACAAACGTATGTGCAGTGAGCAGTGAGCCAACAGTGGAGTGACAGCAGTGAAGATGTGGGGAGCAGTGGTCCCTTAAGAAGTGAGATGAGGGACACACGGTGTGTTTTGCAAGTGAGACCGCGGATGGAAGGAAACCGCCACAGGAAGACCAAGACTTATGGGGGGAGAGTTTATTTACCACTTATGGGGGTGGTGCACCAAGACCCATCGGATCTTCACACACCTGTGTTAGTGAGGCAGCTTCCAGGAGACATTGCGATGCCAATGCCATCAAGCTCCTAGCAAGCAGAGGGGAGCACGGATGTGGTGCTTTGACACAGAGAATGATGAGAGAGGGGGATCTGGGCCACGTCCTGGCCCTGTGGGCCTTTTCCAGGTAGTGTGGCTCAGGCATGAAGGCATGGCAGTAGGAGAGGCCAAAGGGCCTGCAGGATGGGATCGCCTTCGTAGGGAATGTGGATGGGAGGAGTCCATTGGTTTGCCACAAGGGCTGGGGGCAAAGTCTAAGCCAAGACACTGGAGGGATCCAGCAAGTGGAGAGGAAGTGTTAGGGGGGCGGGCTTTGTGTGTGTGTTTTTTTTTTCTTGGTTTGGGGGGGGGGTTGGTGTAACCAGGATGTACCTATAGTCACTTGAGGGGAAGCACAGGTCTTTCGGAGTTCCCTGAGGCCATAAGCCAGAGCCTCAGACCTTGCACTGGCAGCAAACGGGGACACAGCAGCTGGATTGGCTGCAGGAGGACCCACAGCCGGAAGAGCAGCAGCAGGGCTTGCAGCAGCAGGACTGGCAGCAGCAGGGCTTGCAGCAGGAGGACTGGCAGCAGCAGGGCTTGCAGCAGCTGGACTGGCAGCAGCAGGGCTTGCAGCAGCTGGACTGGCAGCAGCAGGGCTTGCAGCAGCTGGACTGGCAGCAGCAGGGCTTGCAGCAGCTGGACTGGCAGCAGCCACAGGAGCCACAGGAGCCACAGCCCCCCTTGGAGCCCCCACAGGAGCCACAGCCCCCCTTGGAGCCCCCACAGGAGCCACAGCCCCCCTTGGAGCCCCCACAGGAGCCACAGCCTCCCTTGGAGCCCCCACACGAGCCGCCGCTGGAACAGGCACAGGCTGGCACACAGCAGCACACGGGCTTGCAGCAGCACACGGGCTTGCAGCAGCACACGGGCACACAGCAGCTGGAGCCGCAGCCCCCACAGCTGGAGCCGCAGCCCCCACAGCTGGAGCCGCAGCCCCCACAGCTGGAGCCACAGCCTCCAGAACAGCCACAGCAGCCCATGTTTCTGGTGGGTTTTGGGCGGAGTCGGTCAGAGATGCAGGTGCAGAGGGGAGGTGTTCAGGTGTGGAGCCTCCTGGGCCAGGGGCCCTGTATATACCTGCCAGGGTCAGGTGAGAGGCTGACACACTGTCACTTCCTGGTTCCTGTTTGTGCCACTTTGCAGCGGACAAAGGATGAGTATTTTTCAGAATTTCATCATGACCATGTGATTGTATTGACGAGAACGTCTTTGGTGGGTTTTGCCTTTTCCCCAGCTCCCGACTTGCATCACCTGACGGGCTTGTGTTTCAGAGTTTGCGGGGAGACGGAAGCAGCGCCTCGGAGCCCTGGTGGTCCCACCCTGACCCGATTCGTGACCCTCAACAGTCTTGGCATGATTCCAAAGAGCACATGACCGGTGGGCTCAGGGTGTGGAGAGTGTGGGAAGCAGAAAGCCACCGTGGCGGTGGGCAGTGGGAAGGGCCCTTCCTGTCCATCTCCGGGCAGGAGGTGCTTATGGGCATTGGGAGGGGGTGGCGCCCACGGTTCTGGGCTGGGACCCTGATGGCGGAGCCTGGGCTACTCGGGGTCCTCCTTGAATTGCCTCGTGGGAGTTCTGCTTTGACTGAAATCGCCGGGCAGGGTGGTGCTGAGAGATGCCTTGAGCCAGCTCCTGTGCTCCCGAGGTGCCCTGCCTTCCTTCTATGGATCGGAGCCGCCCGATTGCACTGTGGGCATCAGGATCCATCCGTGCTATCAGTACGACGCCCCTTGTTTGCCTGTAGACCCCGAGGCACGAGGAGCCCAACGTGGCCGGGTGGCCGCCTCAACTCCAGTCCAGCGGAATGGTTGTGTGTCCGTGCTGGAAGCCTTTCTCCCTCCGCAACCAAGAGCTTCAGGCCAGCGGCGCATGAGGTCCCGGCGACTGGAGAGAACCATTTTGCTAGCGGGTCAGCAGGGAAAAGAGTGAGGAGGATGTGGCAGGAATCACCAGCCGTGCGTCTTTCAGCTCCTTGACGCCGATGCTCTCCGTAGAGTCCCTCAGGAGTGTAGCGCAACCCAGCGTTCCTAGCCTGTCCCCTTGGGGTCTGGTGGCTCGCCCTGGCCTCGCCCGCCATTACAGCCCTCAACGCGTGGACCAGGGAACCACGCGTGGGAACAATGGTTTCTGCCCCGGAAGATTTGGATTGCTTGCGGGTTTGATATCAATATTCCATTTGCTCGCGTGACAGTCGAAAACACTTGGCCGTACATCGTTCCAAGGGCGACTTACACATATGTAGCATAAATGTGTCTTGTGGAGGCCGAGAGCCCCCTCTTCGGAAAGATAAAATCAAAAGAATACGACAAAGCTAAGACTCCCTGCCAAAGGGACGCAGGGCTCAAGTCTGAGCCACTCGAAGACAAATACCCTGCAGGCTCTTAGGCTTAATTATCTATGCCACCGCCTTTATTAGTTTGACAAATTCCCTTCAAATTTTAAACCACGCGTGCAAAGTCGATAGCTTTGGTTTCTCTTTTGCGTGTCTATGTCTCGGTTGGGCGTGTTCCTTTCCTTCCCCAACCCCTCCCGCCCCCCCCCCGGGCCCCCCAGGCATTTTTCTGTCCTTCCAGCTTGGGAAGTTTCCATTGACCTGCCTGAGTTCACGGAGTGTGTGCACACCGTGTCCGGTCAGCTGATGGGTCCATCAAAGCCTTTCTTCGCCTTTGTCACAGTGCCTTTGATCTCTAGCCCTTTCTGGGAACCTTTGGTAGGATTTCCCGTCGCTGCTTCCGTCACCCGTTTCCTCTCGGAGGTGTCCTGAGAGGCTCAGCGTGTCAATCATATTTATTTTAACTTCCTCGTCTGATCATTTCCAAGTCCCTGCCGTGCCTGGGTCTGGCTGTGATGCTCGCTCTGTGTCTTCCAGCTGAGTCTTTGTCTTTTAGTATGCCTTGTACTTTGATGTCGAAAGCCGGGCGTGAGGCACCGGGGAAGAGGAATGGTGGTACATAGGCCTGGAGGGGTGTGTTAATAAGGGGTGGTGGGGGGGAGGGGATGTTCTTCGTCTTTTAGTGACGTGGCCTGCAACCTTTAGTAGGCGGCCTCAGTCCGTCCCCACCACGCCCCCGCCGCCAGCCGGGCCGCCACCCTGCCGCCAGGTGGTCATGAATCAGCCTGGGACTGGAGCTGAGTATTTCCTCCCCTCCAGGTCACTGGGCTCTGATGAAACCCCAGCAACGTTGGGCTTGGTCAAATCATGTATCCTGAGGGCAGACCTCACGAAGGTGGGGACGTGCTCTGGCATAATTCTACATGTGTCCTTCCATGCTCCCTCTGGCCCAAAGCGTGAGGGGATTTTTGGAGTGTGTCCCCCTGGAGATGTTAGCTCTCGGGCATGTCTGCACTGAGGTTGGCTTACCCTCTGTTTCTGTAAGTTGTGATTCTCTGTCCCTGCCCCTCTGTGTCTCCAACACAGGGCGGGGCGTGGGGGGCGGGCATGCAGCACGGTGCCCTGTGACCTCGGTTCTTTGGTGGATCTGACAAGGGCTGCTGATTTTTTCAGTTGAGCCTTTTCTTGGTGGGTGGAGGGGCGTGGCCACCTCCAAGCTCCTCCCATGCTCTGCAGGCATGGTTTCCGTCCTGAAGAGGCTTTCGCATCCTATCACAATGAAACCCTCTTCTAGCATGTCGTGTCCATGGACCAAAGAAATACAGCCGTAGAATATATTAAATGTCAGCTTCCGGGAAATACTTTGGTGGCGTCTTGAATATTCCTTAGGGTGGTTCATGACGTTTGCCTTGAAATGGGAATCTGCAGTCCGTGAGTAAAAGGCGCACCTTCGATGGAAATCCCAAGGTGGTTTGGGAAGGTTCTTAACCGTGGACGAGTTTCTTCCCCATAGAAGAGGATGCCAAAACAACGTCACGTCACATGAATTTGAGAATGGAGACCTACTCCGTGTGTGAAAAAATTCAGCCTTTGACGTGTGCGATTGAGTGGTGTTTGGTCGATTCGCAAAGTGATACAAGCATCACTTCTGACTCGTTCCAGAACATGTTCATGGCCCCCCAAACACAACTCCATAACGTGAGCACGTGGTATCCATTCGTCCCTTCCCACCCAGCCCCCAGAACATACTGATCTATAATGCTTCTTCATTGCTAGTGTAGATGGCTTTGTGGACACTGTCATAGAAATGGGGTCGTATAGTATGTGGCCTTTTGTGTGTGTCTCCTTTCACTTAGCATACCGTTTTCAACGTTTTTGTTTGTGTCTTTGTTTGTTTAGCATGTAGCAGAGCTTTATACCTTTCGAAAAAGAGCTGAGTAAGATCCCATGCCATGGATAGACCAGTTTGTTTACCCACGCATCAGTTGACGGACATTTGGTTATTTCCCGTGGCGGCCTTTGTGAAGAATGCTGCTACGCAACTTAGCACACGAATTTTTGCATGCTGTACGTTCTCTCTTCCCTTGGGGATATGTCTAGCAGTGCAATTTCTGAGTCGCATGGAATCTCTACTTAACACGTGGGGAGCTGTCAACCTCTTTTGCAAAGCAGTTGCCTCCATTTGAGTCCCATCGGCAACGCGCGGGGCTCTGGTTTCTCCACACCTTCCTCAGCACGTCTTATTGTCTGTCTTTTGGATCCTAGCCATCCTAGGCCCTGGGATCTCCTTGTGGTTCTGATCTGCATTTCCCTGATTCCTAATAACGTTGAGCATCTTCTCTTTGGCTTATTCGCCAACCGTGTACCTTCTTGGACCAATGTCTATCCAGATCCCTTGCTCAATAGTTTTTTCTTTGCGGGGGGTGGGGGGGTTCATTCTTATTCATTGATTGGTTGCTTGATTGACTGGTTGATTTCCAGGAGTAAGAGTTTTGCATATGTAACAATGTTACATTTTGATGGCACCCAATTTGCCTGAGTTTTTCTTCCTGTGCTTTTTCTGTCGTATCTCAGAGCCATTGCCGAGAGAAGGTCTCAAAGACGTAACCCAGAGACGTAACTCCTGAGAGTTTTATAGTGCATCGTTTTAACTTTTTATGCTACAATGCTTGATCCGATAGAAGGATTTTTGTTGTTGTTGTTGTTGTTGTTGTTGTATTTGTGGATGTTGTTTTCTTATAGGATGGGATGTAAAGATGCAACTTCATTCTTTTGAAAGTGGATTTCTAGGTGTGTCAGCACTAGTTATGGAAAAGACTCTTGCATTGATTGTTTTGGAAGTCTGGGTGAAACTCAGTGGGACATACCTTCAAGGGCTCATCTTCATAGTGTCCACTCTGTGGCACTGATCTTTGAGTGTATCCTTCTGGCAGCACCACACTGCTTCCATCGCTGTAGCCGTGCAGCACCCATTGCCATTGGGATGTGTGAGTCCCCCACCGTTGAGTTTCTTTGGCATGATTGTTTTCGTTACCCGACATCCCTTTCATTCATTTCCGCATTCATCGTCATAGGAAAGTGAGGGTCAGATGGTCAATTTCTGCGGAAAGCAACACTGGATTTTGATAGGGGTTGCATTCACTCTGCAGATCATGTTTTGCAGTGTTGTCATTTTCACCATATTCTGTCTTCTGATCCATGAACGTTGGATGCCTTTGTATTTAATGTACTCTTCTATACCTTCTTTCAGTGCTGTTTTGCAGTCTTCAGGATGTCAGTCTTGCACATTTTTTGTTCCGTTCATTCTTTTTTCTTCAAGTGTAATTATTAAATTATTTTGAGTGAGACAGAGAGAGGGAGAGAGCAGAGAGAGAGAGAGGGAGAGGGAGAGAGAGAGGGAGAGAGAGAGAGAGAGAGAGAGAGAGAGAGAGAGAGAGAGAATCGCATGCAGGCTCGATACTGTCAGCATGGAGCCCGACTGGAGGATCCAACTCACAACTTGAGCGTCACAACTTGAGCGAAAATCAAGAGTGGGACGCTAGGCTGACTGAGCCCCCCAGGTGCCCCTTGCAGTATGTTCGTAAGTATTTGTTCTTTCTGAGGACATTGTTTTCTGAATTTCAATGATGATTCTTCATTACTCGTATCTAGAAATACAGCTGATTGTTGTACATTGGGGATGGATCCTGCAACCTACTGAGTTGAGTGATGGTTGTGGTTTGTGTGTGTGTGTGTGTACGTGCGCGCGTGCGCGTGCACGTCTTAGGTTCTTTTGTTTGTGCAAGATTCTGTGTTCTGTGAAGAGACATACTTTTCCTTCTTCGTTTCCCACATGGATGCCTTTTACTTCCTTGTCTTGCCTTATTACCCTGGGTAGACCTTGAGTGCAATGTTGAGTAGATGTGGTGATGTGGACATCGTTTCCTGTCCCTGACCTTCAAAGGAAATTCCAGGCTTTCAGTGTGACGTGTGATGTCAGCTGTGGGTGTTTGGTAGATCCTTTGATCGGGTCGAGGAAATCGCCTTCTGTTCCTTCCTGTGTGGAACCAACGCTGTGCTGTGTGTGAGCCCAGAGATGGAAAGAGTGCTCGTCGGTCTGTGCCGAGACACCCTGGCTGTGGTCTCTGAAAACGGCACCATTTCTGCTTTTGTCATCTGGAACACCTGAGGAACACAGCCCATTTGGAAGTCACTGCCCTCTCTCTGGGCTTGGCTCCTGCTCTGCGGCCTGGATGGGCGCAGACACCACTCATGGGATGCCTTGCGAAGCAGATCCTGGCATGGGGAAGGAGCAGCCTCCACGATTCCAACAAAGTCTGAATCCCACGGAGGCTCAGCCGTCTGGGCTCCCTTAAGCCTGATAAGAACGACTCTTTTACATTCAGTCGTCTCTTCCTTACTTATTGACTCATTCCTCCATGCGTGTAGTGAGTCGTTCCTGATTGAATTCCACAAACGTATGTGCAGTGAGCAGTGAGCCAACAGTGGAGTGACAGCAGTGAAGATGTGGGGAGCAGTGGTGCCTTAAGAAGTGAGATGAGGGACACACGGTGTGTTTTGCAAGTGAGACCGCGGATGGAAGGAAACCGCCACAGGAAGACCAAGACTTATGGGGGGAGAGTTTATTTACCACTTATGGGGGTGGTGCACCAAGACCCATCGGATCTTAACACACCTGTGTTAGTGAGGCAGCTTCCAGGAGACATTGCGATGCCAATGCCATCAAGCTCCTAGCAAGCAGAGGGGAGCACGGATGTGGTGCTTTGACACAGAGAATGATGAGAGAGGGGGATCTGGGCCACGTCCTGGCCCTGTGGGCCTTTTCCAGGTAGTGTGGCTCAGGCATGAAGGCATGGCAGTAGGAGAGGCCAAAGGGCCTGCAGGATGGGATCGCCTTCGTAGGGAATGTGGATGGGAGGAGTCCATTGGTTTGCCACAAGGGCTGGGGGCAAAGTCTAAGCCAAGACACTGGAGGGATCCAGCAAGTGGAGAGGAAGTGTTAGGGGGGCGGGCTTTGTGTGTGTGTTTTTTTTTCTTGGTTTGGGGGGGGGGTTGGTGTAACCAGGATGTACCTATAGTCACTTGAGGGGAAGCACAGGTCTTTCGGAGTTCCCTGAGGCCATAAGCCAGAGCCTCAGACCTTGCACTGGCAGCAAACGGGGACACAGCAGCTGGATTGGCTGCAGGAGGACCCACAGCCGGAAGAGCAGCAGCAGGGCTTGCAGCAGCAGGACTGGCAGCAGCAGGGCTTGCAGCAGGAGGACTGGCAGCAGCAGGGCTTGCAGCAGCTGGACTGGCAGCAGCAGGGCTTGCAGCAGCTGGACTGGCAGCAGCAGGGCTTGCAGCAGCTGGACTGGCAGCAGCAGGGCTTGCAGCAGCTGGACTGGCAGCAGCCACAGGAGCCACAGGAGCCACAGCCCCCCTTGGAGCCCCCACAGGAGCCACAGCCCCCCTTGGAGCCCCCACAGGAGCCACAGCCCCCCTTGGAGCCCCCACAGGAGCCACAGCCTCCCTTGGAGCCCCCACACGAGCCGCCGCTGGAACAGGCACAGGCTGGCACACAGCAGCACACGGGCTTGCAGCAGCACACGGGCTTGCAGCAGCACACGGGCACACAGCAGCTGGAGCCGCAGCCCCCACAGCTGGAGCCGCAGCCCCCACAGCTGGAGCCGCAGCCCCCACAGCTGGAGCCACAGCCTCCAGAACAGCCACAGCAGCCCATGTTTCTGGTGGGTTTTGGGCGGAGTCGGTCAGAGATGCAGGTGCAGAGGGGAGGTGTTCAGGTGTGGAGCCTCCTGGGCCAGGGGCCCTGTATATACCTGCCAGGGTCAGGTGAGAGGCTGACACACTGTCACTTCCTGGTTCCTGTTTGTGCCACTTTG
This sequence comes from Leopardus geoffroyi, assembly GCF_018350155.1. Lineage (NCBI taxonomy): Eukaryota > Metazoa > Chordata > Mammalia > Carnivora > Felidae > Leopardus > Leopardus geoffroyi. Next base: position 114,426,532 of record NC_059329.1, on the reverse strand, counting down.
CAGCGGACAAAGGATGAGTATTTTTCAGAATTTCATCATGACCATGTGATTGTATTGACGAGAACGTCTTTGGTGGGTTTTGCCTTTTCCCCAGCTCCCGACTTGCATCACCTGACGGGCTTGTGTTTCAGAGTTTGCGGGGAGACGGAAGCAGCGCCTCGGAGCCCTGGTGGTCCCACCCTGACCCGATTCGTGACCCTCAACAGTCTTGGCATGATTCCAAAGAGCACATGACCGGTGGGCTCAGGGTGTGGAGAGTGTGGGAAGCAGAAAGCCACCGTGGCGGTGGGCAGTGGGAAGGGCCCTTCCTGTCCATCTCCGGGCAGGAGGTGCTTATGGGCATTGGGAGGGGGTGGCGCCCACGGTTCTGGGCTGGGACCCTGATGGCGGAGCCTGGGCTACTCGGGGTCCTCCTTGAATTGCCTCGTGGGAGTTCTGCTTTGACTGAAATCGCCGGGCAGGGTGGTGCTGAGAGATGCCTTGAGCCAGCTCCTGTGCTCCCGAGGTGCCCTGCCTTCCTTCTATGGATCGGAGCCGCCCGATTGCACTGTGGGCATCAGGATCCATCCGTGCTATCAGTACGACGCCCCTTGTTTGCCTGTAGACCCCGAGGCACGAGGAGCCCAACGTGGCCGGGTGGCCGCCTCAACTCCAGTCCAGCGGAATGGTTGTGTGTCCGTGCTGGAAGCCTTTCTCCCTCCGCAACCAAGAGCTTCAGGCCAGCGGCGCATGAGGTCCCGGCGACTGGAGAGAACCATTTTGCTAGCGGGTCAGCAGGGAAAAGAGTGAGGAGGATGTGGCAGGAATCACCAGCCGTGCGTCTTTCAGCTCCTTGACGCCGATGCTCTCCGTAGAGTCCCTCAGGAGTGTAGCGCAACCCAGCGTTCCTAGCCTGTCCCCTTGGGGTCTGGTGGCTCGCCCTGGCCTCGCCCGCCATTACAGCCCTCAACGCGTGGACCAGGGAACCACGCGTGGGAACAATGGTTTCTGCCCCGGAAGATTTGGATTGCTTGCGGGTTTGATATCAATATTCCATTTGCTCGCGTGACAGTCGAAAACACTTGGCCGTACATCGTTCCAAGGGCGACTTACACATATGTAGCATAAATGTGTCTTGTGGAGGCCGAGAGCCCCCTCTTCGGAAAGATAAAATCAAAAGAATACGACAAAGCTAAGACTCCCTGCCAAAGGGACGCAGGGCTCAAGTCTGAGCCACTCGAAGACAAATACCCTGCAGGCTCTTAGGCTTAATTATCTATGCCACCGCCTTTATTAGTTTGACAAATTCCCTTCAAATTTTAAACCACGCGTGCAAAGTCGATAGCTTTGGTTTCTCTTTTGCGTGTCTATGTCTCGGTTGGGCGTGTTCCTTTCCTTCCCCAACCCCTCCCGCCCCCCCCCCCGGGCCCCCCAGGCATTTTTCTGTCCTTCCAGCTTGGGAAGTTTCCATTGACCTGCCTGAGTTCACGGAGTGTGTGCACACCGTGTCCGGTCAGCTGATGGGTCCATCAAAGCCTTTCTTCGCCTTTGTCACAGTGCCTTTGATCTCTAGCCCTTTCTGGGAACCTTTGGTAGGATTTCCCGTCGCTGCTTCCGTCACCCGTTTCCTCTCGGAGGTGTCCTGAGAGGCTCAGCGTGTCAATCATATTTATTTTAACTTCCTCGTCTGATCATTTCCAAGTCCCTGCCGTGCCTGGGTCTGGCTGTGATGCTCGCTCTGTGTCTTCCAGCTGAGTCTTTGTCTTTTAGTATGCCTTGTACTTTGATGTCGAAAGCCGGGCGTGAGGCACCGGGGAAGAGGAATGGTGGTACATAGGCCTGGAGGGGTGTGTTAATAAGGGGTGGTGGGGGGGAGGGGATGTTCTTCGTCTTTTAGTGACGTGGCCTGCAACCTTTAGTAGGCGGCCTCAGTCCGTCCCCACCACGCCCCCGCCGCCAGCCGGGCCGCCACCCTGCCGCCAGGTGGTCATGAATCAGCCTGGGACTGGAGCTGAGTATTTCCTCCCCTCCAGGTCACTGGGCTCTGATGAAACCCCAGCAACGTTGGGCTTGGTCAAATCATGTATCCTGAGGGCAGACCTCACGAAGGTGGGGACGTGCTCTGGCATAATTCTACATGTGTCCTTCCATGCTCCCTCTGGCCCAAAGCGTGAGGGGATTTTTGGAGTGTGTCCCCCTGGAGATGTTAGCTCTCGGGCATGTCTGCACTGAGGTTGGCTTACCCTCTGTTTCTGTAAGTTGTGATTCTCTGTCTCTGCCCCTCTGTGTCTCCAACACAGGGCGGGGCGTGGGGGGCGGGCATGCAGCACGGTGCCCTGTGACCTCGGTTCTTTGGTGGATCTGACAAGGGCTGCTGATTTTTTCAGTTGAGCCTTTTCTTGGTGGGTGGAGGGGCGTGGCCACCTCCAAGCTCCTCCCATGCTCTGCAGGCATGGTTTCCGTCCTGAAGAGGCTTTCGCATCCTATCACAATGAAACCCTCTTCTAGCATGTCGTGTCCATGGACCAAAGAAATACAGCCGTAGAATATATTAAATGTCAGCTTCTGGGAAATACTTTGGTGGCGTCTTGAATATTCCTTAGGGTGGTTCATGACGTTTGCCTTGAAATGGGAATCTGCAGTCCGTGAGTAAAAGGCGCACCTTCGATGGAAATCCCAAGGTGGTTTGGGAAGGTTCTTAACCGTGGACGAGTTTCTTCCCCATAGAAGAGGATGCCAAAACAACGTCACGTCACATGAATTTGAGAATGGAGACCTACTCCGTGTGTGAAAAAATTCAGCCTTTGACGTGTGCGATTGAGTGGTGTTTGGTCGATTCGCAAAGTGATACAAGCATCACTTCTGACTCGTTCCAGAACATGTTCATGGCCCCCCAAACACAACTCCATAACGTGAGCACGTGGTATCCATTCGTCCCTTCCCACCCAGCCCCCAGAACATACTGATCTATAATGCTTCTTCATTGCTAGTGTAGATGGCTTTGTGGACACTGTCATAGAAATGGGGTCGTATAGTATGTGGCCTTTTGTGTGTGTCTCCTTTCACTTAGCATACCGTTTTCAACGTTTTTGTTTGTGTCTTTGTTTGTTTAGCATGTAGCAGAGCTTTATACCTTTCGAAAAAGAGCTGAGTAAGATCCCATGCCATGGATAGACCAGTTTGTTTACCCACGCATCAGTTGACGGACATTTGGTTATTTCCCGTGGCGGCCTTTGTGAAGAATGCTGCTACGCAACTTAGCACACGAATTTTTGCATGCTGTACGTTCTCTCTTCCCTTGGGGATATGTCTAGCAGTGCAATTTCTGAGTCGCATGGAATCTCTACTTAACACGTGGGGAGGTGTCAACCTCTTTTGCAAAGCAGTTGCCTCCATTTGAGTCCCATCGGCAACGCGCGGGGCTCTGGTTTCTCCACACCTTCCTCAGCACGTCTTATTGTCTGTCTTTTGGATCCTAGCCATCCTAGGCCCTGGGATCTCCTTGTGGTTCTGATCTGCATTTCCCTGATTCCTAATAACGTTGAGCATCTTCTCTTTGGCTTATTCGCCAACCGTGTACCTTCTTGGACCAATGTCTATCCAGATCCCTTGCTCAATAGTTTTTTCTTTGCGGGGGGTGGGGGGGTTCATTCTTATTCATTGATTGGTTGCTTGATTGACTGGTTGATTTCCAGGAGTAAGAGTTTTGCATATGTAACAATGTTACATTTTGATGGCACCCAATTTGCCTGAGTTTTTCTTCCTGTGCTTTTTCTGTCGTATCTCAGAGCCATTGCCGAGAGAAGGTCTCAAAGACGTAACCCAGAGACGTAACTCCTGAGAGTTTTATAGTGCATCGTTTTAACTTTTTATGCTACAATGCTTGATCCGATAGAAGGATTTTTGTTGTTGTTGTTGTTGTTGTTGTTGTTGTTGTATTTGTGGATGTTGTTTTCTTATAGGATGGGATGTAAAGATGCAACTTCATTCTTTTGAAAGTGGATTTCTAGGTGCGTCAGCACTAGTTATGGAAAAGACTCTTGCATTGATTGTTTTGGAAGTCTGGGTGAAACTCAGTGGGACATACCTTCAAGGGCTCATCTTCATAGTGTCCACTCTGTGGCACTGATCTTTGAGTGTATCCTTCTGGCAGCACCACACTGCTTCCATCGCTGTAGCCGTGCAGCACCCATTGCCATTGGGATGTGTGAGTCCCCCACCGTTGAGTTTCTTTGGCATGATTGTTTTCGTTACCCGACATCCCTTTCATTCATTTCCGCATTCATCGTCATAGGAAAGTGAGGGTCAGATGGTCAATTTCTGCGGAAAGCAACACTGGATTTTGATAGGGGTTGCATTCACTCTGCAGATCATGTTTTGCAGTGTTGTCATTTTCACCATATTCTGTCTTCTGATCCATGAACGTTGGATGCCTTTGTATTTAATGTACTCTTCTATACCTTCTTTCAGTGCTGTTTTGCAGTCTTCAGGATGTCAGTCTTGCACATTTTTTGTTCCGTTCATTCTTTTTTCTTCAAGTGTAATTATTAAATTATTTTGAGTGAGACAGAGAGAGGGAGAGAGCAGAGAGAGAGAGAGGGAGAGGGAGAGAGAGAGGGAGAGAGAGAGAGAGAGAGAGAGAGAGAGAGAGAGAGAGAGAGAATCGCATGCAGGCTCGATACTGTCAGCATGGAGCCCGACTGGAGGATCCAACTCACAACTTGAGCGTCACAACTTGAGCGAAAATCAAGAGTGGGACGCTAGGCTGACTGAGCCCCCCAGGTGCCCCTTGCAGTATGTTCGTAAGTATTTGTTCTTTCTGAGGACATTGTTTTCTGAATTTCAATGATGATTCTTCATTGCTCGTATCTAGAAATACAGCTGATTGTTGTACATTGGGGATGGATCCTGCAACCTACTGAGTTGAGTTATGGTTGTGGTTTGTGTGTGTGTGTGCGCACGCACGTGCGTGTGCGTGCACGTCTTAGGTTCTTTTGTTTGTGCAAGATTCTGTGTTCTGTGAAGAGACATACTTTTCCTTCTTCGTTTCCCACATGGATGCCTTTTACTTCCTTGTCTTGCCTTATTACCCTGGGTAGACCTTGAGTGCAATGTTGAGTAGATGTGGTGAATGTGGACATCGTTTCCTGTCCCTGACCTTCAAAGGAAATTCCAGGCTTTCAGTGTGACGTGTGATGTCAGCTGTGGGTGTTTGGTAGATCCTTTGATCGGGTCGAGGAAATCGCCTTCTGTTCCTTCCTGTGTGGAACCAACGCTGTGCTGTGTGTGAGCCCAGAGATGGAAAGAGTGCTCGTCGGTCTGTGCCGAGACACCCTGGCTGTGGTCTCTGAAAACGGCACCATTTCTGCTTTTGTCATCTGGAACACCTGAGGAACACAGCCCATTTGGAAGTCACTGCCCTCTCTCTGGGCTTGGCTCCTGCTCTGCGGCCTGGATGGGCGCAGACACCACTCATGGGATGCCTTGCGAAGCAGATCCTGGCATGGGGAAGGAGCAGCCTCCACGATTCCAACAAAGTCTGAATCCCACGGAGGCTCAGCCGTCTGGGCTCCCTTAAGCCTGATAAGAACGACTCTTTTACATTCAGTCGTCTCTTCCTTACTTATTGACTCATTCCTCCATGCGTGTAGTGAGTCGTTCCTGATTGAATTCCACAAACGTATGTGCAGTGAGCAGTGAGCCAACAGTGGAGTGACAGCAGTGAAGATGTGGGGAGCAGTGGTCCCTTAAGAAGTGAGATGAGGGACACACGGTGTGTTTTGCAAGTGAGACCGCGGATGGAAGGAAACCGCCACAGGAAGACCAAGACTTATGGGGGGAGAGTTTATTTACCACTTATGGGGGTGGTGCACCAAGACCCATCGGATCTTAACACACCTGTGTTAGTGAGGCAGCTTCCAGGAGACATTGCGATGCCAATGCCATCAAGCTCCTAGCAAGCAGAGGGGAGCACGGATGTGGTGCTTTGACACAGAGAATGATGAGAGAGGGGGATCTGGGCCACGTCCTGGCCCTGTGGGCCTTTTCCAGGTAGTGTGGCTCAGGCATGAAGGCATGGCAGTAGGAGAGGCCAAAGGGCCTGCAGGATGGGATCGCCTTCGTAGGGAATGTGGATGGGAGGAGTCCATTGGTTTGCCACAAGGGCTGGGGGCAAAGTCTAAGCCAAGACACTGGAGGGATCCAGCAAGTGGAGAGGAAGTGTTAGGGGGGCGGGCTTTGTGTGTGTGTGTGTTTTTTTTTTTTTGGTTTGGGGGGGGTTGGTGTAACCAGGATGTACCTATAGTCACTTGAGGGGAAGCACAGGTCTTTCGGAGTTCCCTGAGGCCATAAGCCAGAGCCTCAGACCTTGCACTGGCAGCAAACGGGGACACAGCAGCTGGATTGGCTGCAGGAGGACCCACAGCCGGAAGAGCAGCAGCAGGGCTTGCAGCAGCAGGACTGGCAGCAGCAGGGCTTGCAGCAGCAGGACTGGCAGCAGCTGGACTGGCAGCAGCTGGACTGGCAGCAGCCACAGGAGTCTGAGCCCCATTGGAGCCCCCAGAAGAGCCAAATCCTCCCTTTGGTACCCCACGGCCAGATCATCAGCCCACACATCTTGAGTTGTAGTCCCTAGCCCACCACGGGTATCCATGTTTCTGGTTAGTTTTTTTGGTGTTTTGCCGTAATGTAGGTGCAGTCGGGAGGTGTTCAGGTGTTAGTATCGTTGGCCTGGATCCCTCTCTGTACCTGAGCATGTGTTTACTTCTTTTTGTTTGTTTCTTATCTCTGGCAGGGTACGTCTTTAGCTTTTTTCTATTAGTAGATATTGGAAAGTTTATAATTGTGTCGTACTTTTTACTGTTTAGTATTTTACTGATTGTTTTCAACAATTCTGTGTCATGTGTGTTGACTGAAGTTGTACATTCAATGTGGGCTCTGATCCACCGGTGGATTCTCTTGGCTTTTTTAGATTTCACACCCCTGAACTTCGTGGTCTGTTCTATCCGAGTTCTGTCTATCCTTGTGGCTCCACTGACCTTGTAGCCTTACATCACGTCTCCGTGTCTATCGGCCTTCCTGTGCCCACAGCTTCCTCCCTCCTTCCTTCTTTTCTTTTGATCTTCTTTTTTTCTAAGTGGTATGCCGATACTGTTGAAATCCAACAAATGCAGACATTAACAAACAGCATTCTGTGGTTCTGACACTCTCAAACGTTTTAGCTGTTTGTACCTCAACCATTGTTTTTGAAAAACATGACTGTTTTTACATCTATTGGTATTCCTTTTTAAGTGGTGTCTGTGGGCTCTGGACAATGACATGAGGGTCTATCTTTCCTTAAACTCCCCTGGTGCCCCCATGGCCAGTGGTCTCCTGGCCCAGTGTACATATTCTTATCTGTCAACCCCCTTCTGGCTCTCTGAGAATCCCCTGATTTCTGCTGTGTTTCCCGGGGATGATGCCTAGGGATGGTCCTCCTACTTCTGGAGATTCCCTCTGCACTCACGACACTCCATCTCCTGCTGCTTGGATTACATGGACTTATTTTCATTTAAATTCTTGTCTCCATGGTGCCCATCCCCCAGCAGTTTCTTGAGGAAGAAAGCATTCTGTGTGACATCTTTTGAAAATTTACATTTCTTAAAGAGAATCATAATTCTCACTTTAAACCTGATTGGTAGTTTGGCTAGATACACATTTCTGGATTAGAAAATTTCCCCCCAAATATGGATGAAATTGCTGTATTTCTGTCTGGCTCTTAGAGAGACTGTTGAGAATTTGTACACTCATTCTCACATATGTGTGTGGAATCTGTGTGTTCTCCTCTCTGGAAGCTTTAGACCTTTATTCTGAAATCTCACCTTGTGTGCCCAGGCTCTGCGCATTTTTTTCTTTTCTCCCACCTGTTGTGCTGATAGTGTGGTGCTCCTCCTGGGTGTGGAAACAGAGGCCTTTCAATACCAGAATGTTCCCAAATGAGATCTTTGTTAACATGCTGTTCTGTGTCTCCACATCTCCTTGCTTTGTCTGGTTGTGTTTCCTTGTCTGAGGCCTCCTCAGTGGGGGCTCCAACCCCCTATCTTATTCTTCCACGATTCATCTCTGCCTCTTGGTTCTGTTTTCTGGAATTTCTATTCAAGACTAGCTCTCAGTCTCTCCTGAGTCATTTTTCTTGCTGTTGGACTTTAAATTTGTGAGAATTCTCTTTCAGTCTTTGTGTTTCCCTTTTGGGTAGCTCACTGTTGTTCAGTGCCTCAGGTCTATTCAAAATATCATCTTATCTACTTGAAGATACTCTTCATACAATTTTGAATTCTTCTTTTACTCCTTGAATAATTTTCTCCTCCCCCCACCCCTTTTTCCAGTTTGTGTATTTGAGAATTCCAAGAGTCTGTGTGGAGAAGCTACATAGTCCCGAAGCAGTGGCTGACCATACTTGTCACATGTCCACAGATTCTGTGGGACCTACCAGCGGATGGTGAGCCCACATGTGGCTGCTCCATCCCAAAGAGTCAGCTCTAGAGAGAGGATGTGCTCAAGAAGCTCTGGGCAGGGGAGGGGGCAGCCCATGTCTGGCTGGCACCAATTCCTGCAGGGTAGGGAGGGGGCGGGAGGGCCACTGCATGTGACCTATCAGCAAGGCGTCAGCCTGCTGTGCCACATGGAGATGCGCCAGGTTCCCGGTGTGCCCTGGGGTGCCTTGCTCCTCCAGTCTGGTGATCCTTGGCTTTGCCTCTTGACCTATGGGAGAACATTTCCCCCAACATGTCTCTCTACCTTGGGCAACTCTGTTTTTCTGTAGAGGATTCACTCACTGTCTTGCCTGGAAGCTGTGACCAGCCCCCGGGGTCCTAAGAAGTGAGTAGGGAAGAGGCTGGAGTCTCAGATTTGTGTCTGTACTTCCCTCTATCCCCACGACCTCAGTGTGGCACTCTTGGACTCAGCCTGTGCCCTGTCCCATGGTTTCCCTACCTCGGTTTCCCTATGAGTGGGAAGATGATCTAAACATCTAACTCCTTACTGTATAGACTTTCAACCAATCTGCCTGGTTTTAGTCACACCTGCCCCTGTTCCCAGCCTCAGAGGTCCCCGTAATTGAGTCCCTACATGCCTTTGGCCCCAGTGACGATTCTTCCTTTCAGCTTTGGGTCCTCTGGGGCTTGAGCTCTAGCTCCCCCTTAACTGTGAAGTGAGTCTGTAATAGTCTCTCTGCTCTCCAGTTTCCAATACGTCCTGACAGTTGTGTTGTCTTTCCTTCTCTTAGCTGAGGAGTTCTGCCTACTCGTTATTATATGTCAGAAGGCATTCAGGACGGAACATAAGTAGATGTATATTCTGTCCCCCGTGACTGAATATCAACCACCACTGATTCCCCCCCCCCCACACACACACATAAACTTTACAGTCAGTTGGGTTCATTGCAAAAAGGAATCCTGTTGGGGCTTTTATTTGGATTGAAGTAAATGTAAAGATTAATTTAGGAATAACTGATATCTTTTTGCTGGAAAATCTTCCTATGCAAGGAGATCATGGTAAGTATTTACTCTTGTTCAAATCTTTCCTTATTTCCCTCATGGAGGGGTTTCCTCTCTCCTTATTTATTTATTTATTTATTTATTTATTTATTAAGTCATCTTCTCCAGACATTTTGCATCAGTGGAATCCTATGTGGTCTCTGTGTCTGGCTTCTTTCACTGAGTGGAATAGTGAGTTGCATCTGTAGCTGTGTTATCAATACCCCACTTATTTTCCTTACTGAAGAGTATTCCTTTGTGGATTGCCACATTTTGTTTATTCATCACTAGTTGGTGAACATTTGAGTTGTTTCCACTTTTTGGCTATTGTGGATAAAGCTGCCTTGAACATTTCTGTGCAGGTCTTTGCAGGGCTGTGTGTTTTCATCTCTTCCGAGTAGATACTTAGGACTGGAATTGATGGGTCTTATGGTAAAGGTATGTTTACCTGTTCCAGAACTTACAGAAATTACTTTCCCAATCAGCTATGCCGTACCGTATTCCCACCAGCAACGCGTGAGGCTTGTGTTGTTCGGCATCCTCGCTGACACTTCCTACTGCCTTTCTTCTGGATTACAGCCACTCTCGTGGGTGGAGATGCTGTCTGGTCTTAATTTTCATTTCTGAAATGACAAGCGATGGTGAACATCTCTTCTGTGGTATTATCCATTCTACATCCTCTTTGGGAAAATATCCATGTATATGTATTGTCCATTCTAAGTTGGGTTGTTTGTGGTCTTATGATTGAGTTGAGGACTTCTTTGTTTGTTCTAGATATTTCTTCAGGCCCTTCCTCTTCTCCATTCTCTGTCTCCTTTTGCAACTCTGATTACACATGTATCAGACCATCTCACCCCATCATTATTCTCACTTGTTCTGTCTTCTCTCTGTGTGCTGCTTTCTGGGCTTACAAAACCTAAGTTTATTTGAGTCCAAACAGCCCTTTAATGTATACACTGATATTTTAAGAATCAGTTTCTCTTTGTTTTTAAACTTTGTTTACTTATTTATTTATTTATCTATTTATTTAGAGAGAGCAGGGGAGGGGCAGAGATAGAGGGAGAGAGAGGCTCCCAAGCAGGCTCCATGCTGTCAGCACAGAGTCCGATGCAGGGCTTGAACCCACAAACCATGAGATCATGACCTGAGCTGAAATCAAGAGTCAGATGCTCACCCGACTGGATCACCCAGGTGCCCCAGGATCAAGTTCTCTTTAGAGGCATATGTCCTGGACCAGGATGAATAGTCGCCCTGCTGCAGAAAGAGTGGTCCAACCTCTGATAATGGTTAGCAAGAGGCTACATCTCGTCTTTGCTACATGTCCACAGGGTGTTGGCAATTTGCTTTTTCTTTTAGTAAGCATTGTGTTTTTCATAGTCTTTTCTTTTCGATGTGCGTATTCCTTTTCTCATCTGTAATCTAACTTCTGCTGTGTGTGAGAGACAGATGGTGGCAGCTCCACTCTCTTTCGGAGGGAGAACAGCCCAAGAGAACATTGCTCTCCTCGATTGAAATGAGTCAAACTACAAAAGCTCATTGTTATAAAACCCACTGGAGAGTCAGGATCATAAAGAAAGGTAAATTCACCAAACTCCAGGGGAGAAGAGCACCCCCGCAGGCGTGCTCATGCCTGTTGGATGGACAGAGAATGGAGAGGCCAGCTGACTGGCTAAGAGGTTGTTAAGGGGTGCAAGAAAGCTGTTGGACAGACCAGACTCCTGCAGGGCCCCCAGATTCAGGGCCCTCAACCACATGCCAACTCTTCCCACGGATCTTCGAGTTCTCAGGAGCAGCACGCCAAATGCCAGGGTGGGAACACCCTGGGAAACACATCCTCGTGGGGCGGGGGTCACCATGTACGGGGTGGCCAGAAAGTGGCTGGGTGCTGAGAGAGAGCCCCCTATCTATAATTCCTTAAGGAAGAAAACATGGCCCCTCACACCCAGAAGGATGATGACTATCAGAGAAACAGAGAATGCCACCTGCTGGTGAGGGTGTGAACTCTGGGAATGAATGCTGGTGAGGGTGTGAACGCTGGGGATGAACATGGGTGTGGATGTGAATGCTGGGAATGAATGCCAGTGAGGGTGAAAATGCTGGGAATGAATGCTGGTGAGGGTGTGAATGCTGGGGATGAATGCCTTTGAGGGGATGAATGCTGGGGATGAATGCTGCTGAGGGTGTGAAAGCTGAAAATGAATGCTCGCGAGGGTGGGAATGCTGGGAATGAACACTGGCGAAAGTGCGAACTCTGGGAATGAATGTCAGCGAGGGTGTGAATGCTGGGAATGAACTCCAGTGAGGTTATGAATGCTGGGGTTCAATGCCAGTGAGGGTGTGAATACTGGGGATGATCTAGCGAGAGTATGAATGCTGGGGATGAATGCTGGCGAGGGTGTCAAAGCTGGGAATGAATGCTGGCGAGGGTGTGAATGCTGGGGATGAAACGGCGAGGGTGTGAACACTGGGATGAACACTGGTGAGGGTGTGAACGCTGGGACGAACACTGGCGAGGGTGTGAACGCTGGGACGAACACTGGTGAGGGTGTGAACGCTGGGAATGAGTGCTGGCGAGGATGTGAATGCTGGGGATGAAATGGCGAGGGTGTGAACACTGGGATGAACACTGGCGAGGGTGTGAACGCTGGGACGAACACTGGTGAGGGTGTGAACACTGGGACGAACACTGGTGAGGGTGTGAACGCTGGGACGAACACTGGTGAGGGTGTGAACGCTGGGACGAGCACTGGTGAGGGTGTGAACGCTGGGAATGAGTGCTGGCGAGGATGTGAATGCTGGGGATGAAATGGCGAGGGTGTGAACACTGGGATGAACACTGGCGAGGGTGTGAACGCTGGGACGAACACTGGTGAGGGTGTGAACGCTGGGAATGAATGCCAGTGAGGGTGAAAATGCTGGGAATGAGTGCTGGCGAGGGTGTGAATGCTGGGGATGAAACGGAGAGGGTGTGAACACTGCGATGAACACTGGCGAGGGTGTGAGCGCTGGACGAACACTGGTGAGGGTGTGAACGCTGGGACGAACACTGGTGAGGGTGTGAACGCTGGGACGAACACTGGTGAGGGTGTGAACGCTGGGAATGAGTGCTGGCGAGGGTGTGAATGCTGGGGATGAAATGGCGAGGGTGTGAACACTGGGATGAACACTGGCGAGGGTGTGAACGCTGGGACGAACACTGGTGAGGGTGTGAACGCTGGGAATGAATGCCAGTGAGGGTGAAAATGCTGGGAATGAGTGCTGGCGAGGGTGTGAATGCTGGGGATGAAACGGAGAGGGTGTGAACACTGCGATGAACACTGGCGAGGGTGTGAGCGCTGGACGAACACTGGCGAGGGTGTGAATGCTGGGACGAACACTGGTGAGGGTGTGAACGCTGGGACGAACACTGGTGAGGGTGTGAATGCTGGGAATGAGTGCTGGCGAGGGTGTGAATGCTGGGGATGAAACGGTGAAGGTGTGAACACTGGGATGAACACCGGTGAGGGTGTGAACGCTGGGACGAACACTGGTGAGGGTGTGAATGCTGGGAATGAGTGCTGGCACAGCCGCATTGAGGACGGTGTGCCGGTTTCTGAAAAAGTTACAAATAGAATCACCACATGCCTCAGCAGCCCCATATGTGGCCACATCCCCCCCAGAGAACTGAGATCAGGGTTTCAAAGAGACGTGAGTGTGAACATGCACCCATGTTCACAGCAGCTAATGAATGGGTGGACACAAGTGTCCGTGGATGGATGAATGGATGAGCAAACCATGGCCCATCCACGCAGGGGACTGTCACTCAGCCATGAAGAGGAAGGAAATCCTGACTCCTGCTACAACATGGATGAATCTCGGGGACCTGGTGCTGAGTGAAATAAGCCAGACACCAAAGGACAAATATTGTGTGATCCCCTCATATGAGGTCCCTGGAGGAGTCACATTCGTAGAGACAGACAGTAGATGGTGGACACTGGGGCTGGGGAGGGGAGGGGGTTAGTGTTTCATGGGGACAGAGTCTCGTTTTGTGAAATGAATTCTGAAGATGGATGTGGTGATGGTTGTACGTGGTATGGTGCCACTGAGCTGTGCACTTGAAAGTGGTGGAGACGGTTAACTTCCTGTTATGTGTGTTTTTCCACAGTAAAAATTTGCAGAAAAGGAAGGAAACTCTAGGACATGGGAGAAGAACTAAGAGCAGCCCCTGGGTCTTTAGGGCTCAGGACTGAGAGGGAGATCCGTCCCTGGGCACAGGGAACAGGGGCAGCACAAGGAGGAAGGAGGTTCCCCAGGACCCCAAGAGCTGGCAAAAGGGCTGAGGACAGGGTCCTGATGGGGGGGGGGACACTGGAGGACAGTGAACCCCAAGGGGGGCTGAGGACAGGGCTCTAGGGGGGAGATATGGGAGGACAGTGAACCCCAAGAGGGGCCGAGGACAGGGCTCTGGGGGGGGAGACACTGGAGGATGATGAACCCCAAGAGGGAACAAGGACAGGGCCCTGGGGAGGAGACACTGGAAGACAGTGAACCCCAAGAGGGAATGAGGACAGGGCTCTGGGGGCGAGACTCTAGAGGACAGTGAACCCCAAGAGGGGCCGAGGACAGGACCCGGTGGGGGGGAGACACTGGAGGACAATGAACCCCAAGAGGGAATGAGGACAGGGCCCTGTGTGTGGGAGACACTGGAGGATAGTGAACCCCAAGAGGGGCTGAGGACAAGGTTCTGGGGGGGGAGATATGGGAGGACAGTGAACCCCAAGAGGGGCCGAGGACAGGGCTCGGGGGGGGGGGAGACACTGGAGGATGATGAACCCCAAGAGGGAACAAGGACAGGGCCCTGGGGAGGAGACACTGGAAGACAGTGAACCCCAAGAGGGAAGGAGGACAGGGCCCTGGGGAGGAGACACTGGAAGACAGTGAACCCCAAGAGGGAATGAGGACAGGGCTCTGGGGCCGAGACTCTAGAGGACAGTGAACCCCAAGAGGGGCCGAGGACAGGACCCGGTGGGGGGAGACACTGGAGGACAATGAACCCCAAGAGGGAATGAGGACAGGGCCCTGTGTGTGGGAGACACTGGAGGACAGTGAACCCCAAGAGGGGCTGAGGACAGGGCTCTGGGGGGGGAGATATGGGAGGACAGTGAACCCCAAGAGGGGCCGAGGACAGGGCTCTGGGGGGGGGGAGACACTGGAGGATGATGAACCCCAAGAGGGAACAAGGACAGGGCCCTGGGGAGGAGACACTGGAAGACAGTGAACCCCAAGAGGGAATGAGGACAGGGCTCTGGGGGCGAGACTCTAGAGGACAGTGAACCCCAAGAGGGGCCGAGGACAGGACCCGGTGGGGGGGAGACACTGGAGGACAATGAACCCCAAGAGGGAATGAGGACAGGGCCCTGTGTGTGGGAGACACTGGAGGATAGTGAACCCCAAGAGGGGCTGAGGACAAGGTTCTGGGGGGGGAGATATGGGAGGACAGTGAACCCCAAGAGGGGCCGAGGACAGGGCTCGGGGGGGGGGAGACACTGGAGGATGATGAACCCCAAGAGGGAACAAGGACAGGGCCCTGGGGAGGAGACACTGGAAGACAGTGAACCCCAAGAGGGAAGGAGGACAGGGCCCTGGGGAGGAGACACTGGAAGACAGTGAACCCCAAGAGGGAATGAGGACAGGGCTCTGGGGCCGAGACTCTAGAGGACAGTGAACCCCAAGAGGGGCCGAGGACAGGACCCGGTGGGGGGGAGACACTGGAGGACAATGAACCCCAAGAGGGAATGAGGACAGGGCCCTATGTGTGGGAGACACTGGAGGACAGTGAACCCCAAGAGGGGCTGAGGACAGGGCTCTGGGGGGGGAGATATGGGAGGACAGTGAACCCCAAGAGGGGCCGAGGACAGGGCTCTGGGGGGGGGGAGACACTGGAGGATGATGAACCCCAAGAGGGAACAAGGACAGGGCCCTGGGGAGGAGACACTGGAAGACAGTGAACCCCAAGAGGGAAGGAGGACAGGGCCCTGGGGAGGAGACACTGGAAGACAGTGAACCCCAAGAGGGAATGAGGACAGGGCTCTGGGGGTGAGACTCTAGAGGACAGTGAACCCCAAGAGGGGCCGAGGACAGGACCCGGTGGGGGGGAGACACTGGAGGACAGTGAACCCCAAGAGGGGCTGAGGACAGGGCCCTGGGGAGGAGACACTGGAAGACAGTGAACCCCAAGAGGGAATGAGGACAGGGCCCTGGGGAGGAGACACTGGAAGACAGTGAACCTCAAGAGGGAATGAGGACAGGGCTCTGGGGGCGAGACTCTAGAGGACAGTGAACCCCAAGAGGGGCCGAGGACAGGACCCAGTGGAGGGGAGACATTGGAGGACAGTGAGCCCCAAGAGGGGCCGAGGACAGGACCCTGTGGGGGGAGACACTGGAAGACAGTGAACCCCAAGAGGGAATGAGGACAGGGCTCTGGGGGCGAGACTCTAGAGGACAGTGAACCCCAAGAGGGGCCGAGGACAGGGCCCTGTGGGGGGGAGACATTGGAGGACAGTGAACCCCAAGAGGGGCTGAGGACAGGGCCCTGTGGGGGGCAACACTGGAGGATGGTGAGCCCCAAGAGGGGCCGAGGACAGGGCCCTGTGGGGGGAGACACTGGAGGGCAGTGAACCCCAAGAGGGAATGAGGACAGGGCCCTGGGGAGGAGACACTGGAAGACAGTGAACCCCAAGAGGGAATGAGGACAGGGCTCTGGGGGCGAGACTCTAGAGGACAGTGAACCCCAAGAGGGGCCGAGGACAGGACCCGGTGGGGGGGAGACACTGGAGGACAATGAACCCCAAGAGGGAATGAGGACAGGGCCCTGTGTGTGGGAGACACTGGAGGACAGTGAACCCCAAGAGGGGCTGAGGACAAGGCTCTGGGGGGGGAGATATGGGAGGACAGTGAACCCCAAGAGGGGCCGAGGACAGGGCTCTGGGGGGGGGAGACACTGGAGGATGATGAACCCCAAGAGGGAACAAGGACAGGGCCCTGGGGAGGAGACACTGGAAGACAGTGAACCCCAAGAGGGAATGAGGACAGGGCTCTGGGGGCGAGACTCTAGAGGACAGTGAACCCCAAGAGGGGCCGAGGACAGGACCCTGGGGAGGAGACACTGGAAGACAGTGAACCCCAAGAGGGAATGAGGACAGGGCCCTGGGGAGGAGACACTGGAAGACAGTGAACCTCAAGAGGGAATGAGGACAGGGCCCTGGGGAGGAGACACTGGAAGACAGTGAACCTCAAGAGGGAATGAGGACAGGGCTCTGGGGGCGAGACTCTAGAGGACAGTGAACCCCAAGAGGGGCCGAGGACAGGACCCAGTGGAGGGGAGACATTGGAGGACAGTGAGCCCCAAGAGGGGCCGAGGACAGGGCCCTGTGGGGGGAGACACTGGAAGACAGTGAACCCCAAGAGGGAATGAGGACAGGGCTCTGGGGGCGAGACTCTAGAGGACAGTGAACCCCAAGAGGGGCCGAGGACAGGGCCCTGTGGGGGGGAGACATTGGAGGACAGTGAACCCCAAGAGGGGCTGAGGACAGGGCCCTGTGGGGGGCAACACTGGAGGATGGTGAGCCCCAAGAGGGGCCGAGGACAGGGCCCTGTGAGGGGAGACACTGGAGGGCAGTGAACCCTCTGAAGAGAAGAAGCAGCACCTGTGTCACAAGGTCACAGACATGAGAGATGCTCCAGGGAGGCCCAGTGACCGGGAACCTGAGAAAGCCTTGGATTCCTGAACACTGGACAAGGGACAGAACAGAGAAATGTCTCTGTAGCTTCTGCTCCCAGACAGACTGGAGAACACAGCCTTTGATCGTGCTTGAGTAGGATCAGGAACTGGGAGGGCACAAGCTTTACAAAGGTCTCCATAAAACAAAGAAACCACTAAAAAACTCTATGGCGAGTCCTTCTGGAATAGAGACAGAAGACAAGGCAGGTGGGCAGGAGGAGACCAATCTGGCCTCATTCCCAAAGGATCTCAGGAGTGAAGCTGACTCTGACTTGAAGGTTTGGAGGGGGAACATTGCACCAGGAGGAGGTGTGTCACAGGCATAAAGCAATATTTGTGTTATTTTTAAATGACACACAATTTCCCCAGGGAGAGAACATGAGTGGAAATAAGGAAGTGACTGTCCAGCATCTCAGCTGACCCCGGTGGGTACGTAAAGCCCCTGGCCCAGAAGGCTCCACACCTGAACACCTCCCCTCTGCACCTGCGTCTCTGACCAACTCTGCCCAAAACCCACCAGAAACATGGGCTGCTATGGCTGTTCTGGAGGCTGTGGCTCCAGCTGTGGGGGCTGTGGCTCCAGCTGCTGTGTGCCCGTGTGCTGCTGTGTGCCAGCCTGTGCCTGTTCCAGCTGTGGCTCGTGTGGGGGCTCCAAGGGAGGCTGTGGCTCCTGTGGCTGCTGTCAGTCCAGCTGCTGTGTCCCTGTCTGCTGCTAGTGCAAGACCTGAGGCTCTGAACCCAGACCTTGGGTTTCTCAATGTTTGGTGAAACCTGTCTTCTTGTGGTTTACCCGAATCAGCTCCTTTTCACACATCCTCTCCTGAAGCTCACTTCTGGAGACTTTATCTTTCGGCCTGTGGGCTACAGGCTGACAAGGACCCAGTCCCACGGCCATAGAAGACAGACATCATTCAGTTGGTGGGATGAGGTCCCTCTCGCCTTTTCTTGGGGCACTGTATATCTCCTTTGCCTTTGTCAGTCTGCAGTCTCCGCAGGGCCCTGACCCCTGCACCTCCGTGCTGGGCTCTGGCCTGACCCAGGCTCTTACAGATAGGACAAACTCCTGGCTTCAGTATCCTGAATTTACTCCACCCCCAAAACTTATCCTCTTGTCTGTCTGACCTCTGACTCCAGTGTGAGTGGCAGGGGAGTGGCAGACAGGGGTTCCCCTAAATCCTAGAGACCCTTTACCACCAAGAGTTGGGCCTTGCTCTATGGCACCTATGTTTGGCTGGCAACTGTTCCGGATCCCTCTGATTTGTGTGTCAAGGCAGGAACTATACCATGAAATCCCTAAATAAGTACCCCCACATCCCCGTCACTGTGGTTCTTCATTCTGGTGTCTGATTAGATGTGTCCCGTTCCCTTCCTGCTCTCCTCCCCTCCTCGGGCTCCCTTTGCGAGGTCAACATCATATTGTGCCCACCCACTCCTGTGACCAACCTGTGCATGCACGCCACCTGTCTTGGGCAGGCTGAGGGCAGGGCCAGGGGGTCAGGAACCACATGACACCTGCTTCAAGGTTCTCATGGCCTTTGGAAAATCTGCAATCTGAGGCAACAGACAGAAGCCAGAATGTCTGTTTCTTTAAATTACAGAGTCAAGAGGAATGCAAAGGACATGCATGAGACCCCGGATACTTGACCTTGTTCCTCCCACAGATGGGTACGTTTGCCTGGCTCTGCAGCCCGTGTGGCCTGAGGACATCCCTGCAGACTCCAAACGTGGGAGCCCCTCCCTGGATTCTGTGAAGCTGGGGAGGGGACGTGTCAGCAGCTGAGGCCCGTTCTGAGCTGTCCTCTGGTAGCCACCTGCCATGTGGGGCCGCTTAATTCAAGCTAAGAGAAAATCCTAGGAAGGAAAGGCTTCGGTTCCTATTGCAAGTATGCAGCAGCCTCTTGTGGTCAGTGGGTGCACAGCACACACACAGCACGTTTCCTGCCCAAAGCAGAGAGCTGTTCGGACAGCTCTGGGGGAAGAGGAGACAACTCCACACCTGGTGCTCCACCCAGACCTCCAGGCTGGGGCCCAGAGCCACGATGTCTCCGTGTGGGTGTTAGGCAAGTGGGTACGGCTGCTGTTACTAATCATACTACACTGGTTGGTGTGAAACAAGAGAGCTCATTCTCTCTCACTTCTGAAGGCCAGATCCCAAATTGAGGCGTTAGGACCACAAGGGAGTCTCTAGGGGAGAATCCGGAAAACCTTGTCCCACCTCTTGCCCATTTTCTAGTAGAGTGTTTTTTCTGCTGTTACATTTGGAGAGTTCCTTGCGTATTTTGTAGCCAAACCGTTGGTTCCACTTGTGATTTCCAAATGTTTTCTCTCTGTGCTTGTTTTTCCCCCTCTCTTAGCGGGACTTCCACAAGCAGCACTTCTAACTTTGATGAAGTCTGATTCATCTGGTTTCCCTTTTGTGGACTGTGTCTTCATGCTATATCTAAGAATGCCTTGTTGGTCAAACCCTAGGTCATGAGGATTTTTCTGTTTTCTTCTGGGCATTTTATAGCTTTATGGTTTACATGCTGTGATATGTTTTGAGTTAATATTTAATAAAATATGAGGTTTAGGTCAAAATTCCTTTTCTCCTCTACAAATGTCCAATTATCCCAACGCTATTTTTGAAGTCTTCTACCATTGAATTCCTTTTGTATTTTGTCAAAAACCAGCTGGTCTTACTTGTATGGGTCTGTTTCTGGATTCTGGATTCCATTACCTTCTGTTCTCTATCTGTTACCTTCTGTTCTCTATCTGTTACATTCTGTTCTGTTACCTTCTGTTTTCTGTTACATTCTGTTCTCTGTTATATTCTGCTCTGTTACATTTGTTCTCTATCTGTTACATTCTGTTCTCTTATCCTCTATTTGTGACACCCTACTCTCTATTTTGTTACATTTAACTATGTGCCTTTCCTTTTTGGATGCCACACACCGTCTTGGTTTTTTGTAGCTATATAGTAAGTCTCCACATCAGGTAATGTTATTCATTTAACTATATTATTTTTCAAAATGGCTGTGACTATTTTAGTTTCTTTATCTTTCTATATAAATTTTACAATCAGTTTGTCTATATCTACAGAGAATCCTGTTTGGATTTTGTGGGAATTTCTTTCACTGTAGATCAATTTGGGAGAACTGACATGTTAGCTCTATTGAGTTTTTCAATCCATGAATATAGTGTATCCCTCTATTTATATAGATCTTCTTTGGTTTCCTTCATTAGCATTTTGCATTTTCAGCACACCAAGTCTAGATATTTTTGGCTACATTTATGCTTATGCATTTTATTTTTTAGAGCAACTATAAATGATATTGTGCTTTAAATTTGGCTTCCAGTTGTTTCTTTCTATCATATAGACATTTTATTTTTGTGTGTTGACCTTGTGTCCTATGACCTTACTAAACTTGAAACTCATTGATTGACTCCAAGAGTTTTTGGTTTTGTTTGTAGCGTCCTTTAGGGTTATATACACGATCATGCCTTCCTGTGTGTAAAGTCCAGGAAAACTCAGCTCCCTGCAGGTTCCTGGATCACTGGGTTTCCTTGGAACTGTTCTCACCTCTGTGGCCTCCATTACAATTCCTTTTCTCCTACTCCTTCATTGTTCCCAGATGCTCATGCTCCCCAGGGCTCTGTCCTCGACTGCTCTTCTCTACACGCTATAATTGACCGTAAGGCTGACATTATCTGCCCTTGTTCATTCCTGGTTTTGTTGCCATGATCAGCATTGATAGTTTCTGGATCTGCACCAAGAGCCTGAACTCCAGGACGGTCCATCTGACTGTATTTGCAACACCTCCATTTTGATATCTTGTGGATACTGTGGCTGTGACCTGTCCTCATCTCCCCAAACTTATCTTTCCTCTTGTGACAGGCAGAAGAATAAAATGACCCTTAATGACCCTCACCCTTCTATAAGGTCCTCTTGAGCATGGATGGAACCTGTAGTTCAGGTGAGATATCACCGCTGTGGCTTTACTCTGCTGTGTGTGGTAAAAGGGACATCCGCAGATGTGATCAAGGCTCCTAATCAGCTGAGTTCATCAAACAGGAGACTCTGCTCGGGTGGGCCTGCCCTAATTAGTGAGCTCTTACAAAGGGAGTCTAGTTGCTGGAGACAGAAGTCGAGAGACACACTCCTGCTGGCCTGGAGGGAACCAAACAGCGACATTGTGAAGTCTATGGGGGTCAAGGCCAAGGAGCCACGGGTGGTCTCTGGCAGCTGAGAATGGCCATGGGCTTGTGGCTCACAAGGAAATGGGGACCTCAACCCTGCAATTGCAATGAACACCCTGAGCAGGCTTGGGAGTTCCAGAAAAGAACCAAGTGTGGCTGATGCCCACACTGGCCTCATGACAGCCTGAGGAGAGGACCCAGCTTTGCTGTGCCTGGACTTCAGACCTTAGGGAACGGAGATGATAAATGTGTGTTGTTTTAAGCCTCTGAGTTTGTGAGTTTGTTATACAGCGTTGCAAACACATACACCTCCTCTTAGCACTGAGGCTCCTCTGCTCAATCCCCCGGAGCCCAGTCCTCACCCCCACACTGCCCTCATCTGACCAAATGCCAGTCCTGTAACATCTCCTCATTATCTATTTGTTCCGCTGCTCTGCCCATGAGTGTAGGCTTTCAGTGACCCCCGCCTACTCAACGAGCTTACAGAAATCCCAGACACTCCCCCTGCAATCACCTGCTGGCTCTTTAACTTCCAGTGGAAGGATCGAGCTCCTGTGTCGGGCCTCAGCACTCTCCCCTCTCCTGTCCATGTCCCTCTGTGAGCGGGTGGGCCAGACGCTGTGCATTTGGCCTGGATTGGACACTCAGTCTTCACCTCAACACTGTGACTCCCATTTTATAGATCAGGAAACTGAGGCACCAGGAGGACACGTTACTTACCAAAGGCCACACAGTACCTGGTGCTGACTACCGAGACTGTGCCCTCGCCCTCACTCCCACGTGCCATGGGGCATGAGCCCGCATCCTCGGACGTGATCTCCCGGAGCCCCGCATAACTTTACCAAAGTCTTTATCTGAGGAAACCCTCTGTCCCACCTCCCTGCCCTCTCCGTGGGGGCCTCCGCTCCTCTCAGATGGCCAGGGCCACTCTCTGCTGAGTCCCCTCCCAGGGTCCTCTGCAGGGGGTCCTGCCCCCCCCCCCTCCTCTGCAGGAGTGAGCAGGCCAGAGCAAGATACTCAGGGGAGAGTTATCAGACTGGGGGCGAAGACAGGGCAGACAGCAGTCAGAGAGAACTTTCCCATGAGGAGGTGTCTTCTGCAGGACTGTGTTTATTGCAGGACCTCACAAGGCCCAGTTTGGACCCAAATGTGCAAGAAAACCAGCAGAAGTGAGAGAGGACTAGCAGATGGTCAGGGAGGCCCCTCACTTGAAGAGTCCCGGGGGGCTCGGGGCTCAGGCTACAAGACGCTGTGAAGTTAGGGAGGGAGGAACACGGAACTCACCTTCCCATGGTGCCGACTTTCCATTAGGAGGTGATGGGCACAAGGTTAATGCCCTCCCTCTCTGCCTCTGTAGGTAGCCGGACTGCTGAATGCCCGACTGTGGTGACTGAGCAAAGAATGCTCTGGAGGGTATGATGACATTACAGCTTTAGGGCTGTGGCATGCAGCCCAGGAGGCATCCTGAGAAATCTGAAATGGAGGGAATTACCTGAGCCTGTGGCCAGCACCTCAGACCTTGCACTGGCAGTGGACGGGGACACAGCAGCTGGACTGGGAGCCCCCAGAGGAGCCACAGCCCCCCTTGGAGCCCCCACACGAGCCACAGCCCCCCTTGGAGCCCCCACATGAGCCACAGCCCCCCTTGGAGCCCCCACACGAGCCACAGCCCCCCTTGGAGCCCCCACACGAGCCACAGCCCCCCTTGGAGCCCCCACACGAGCCACAGCCCCCCTTGGAGCCTCCACAGAAGACAGAGCCCCCCTTGGAGCCCCCACACAGCCCCCCTTGGAGCCCCCACACGAGCCACAGCCCCCCTTGGAGCCCCCACACGAGCCACAGCCCCCCTTGGAGCCCCCACACGAGCCACAGCCCCCCTTGGAGCCTCCACAGAAGACAGAGCCCCCCTTGGAGCCCCCACACGAGCCACAGCCCCCCTTGGAGCCCCCGCACGAGCCACAGCCCCCCTTGGAGCCCCCACACGAGCCACAGCCCCCCTTGGAGCCCCCACACGAGCCACAGCCCCCCTTGGAGCCCCCACACGAGCCACAGCCCCCCTTGGAGCCTCCACAGAAGACAGAGCCCCCCTTGGAGCCCCCACACGAGCCACAGCCCCCCTTGGAGCCCCCGCACGAGCCACAGCCCCCCTTGGAGCCCCCACACGAGCCACAGCCCCCCTTGGAGCCCCCACACGAGCCACAGCCCCCCTTGGAGCCTCCACAGAAGACGGAGCCCCCCTTGGAGCCCCCACACGAGCCACAGCTGGAACAGGCACAGGCTGGCACACAGCAGCTGGAGCCGCAGCCTCCGGAACAGCCACAGCAGCCCATGGTTCTGGTGGGTTTGGGGCGGAGTCGGTCAGAGACGCAGATGCAGAGGGGAGGTGTTCAGGTGTGGAGCCTCGTGGGCGGGGGGCTTTACGTACCCGCCTGGGTGTCATATGGCCACTTCCCTGTTCCTCTGAATGTCCTTTCTCTAGGGAAAGTCTGCTTTTTTCTTTTATGTTGAAACAACCACACAAACATTTGTTTACAAGCACTTTTTATTTACCCCCTTCATCCCTGTCACCTGACCCTGGCAACATCTCGAGCTGGTGTTTCCAGTTCCGAGGGCTCAGAAGTAGGAGGCGTGCGCCAGGCTTGCGTCCAGGCGGCGGCTCCCGTGGCCCAGGGAAGGTTCCCTCGGGTCCAGCACGGGGACGCACGCCCGGTCCCTGCCGCCCTGGCACCGAGCTGTGGGCGTGGCCATTGCGCTGGGGGCGTGTCCCCGAGCTGTGGGCGTGTCCCTGGGATGTGGGCGTGGCCATTACGCTGCAGGCGTGTCCCCGAGCTGTGGGCGTGTCCCCGAGCTGTGGGCGTGTCCCCGAGCTGTGGGCGTGTCCCCGAGCTGTGGGCGTGTCCCTGGACTGTCGGCGTGTCCCTGGGCTGTGGGCGTGGTCCCGGGGCTGTGGGCGTGGCCCCTGTTCTTCTCTGGCTTCTTGTTCTGCCTGAGCTACCTGCTCCCTAGACCCGCCTTTCCCCTCCTAGACCTGAATGGGGGGACACTCTGTCCGCAGGGTGCAGAGACCAGGAGCTGTGGGGGTACAGAAGCTTCCGGGTGGGTTAGACTGGCATTCCAGGAAGCCAGTGTGCAGAGAGGAGGACGCAGGTGGTGTTGAGAAGGAGCCTCCCCCGCCTCTGAAGCCCCTGACACAGCCCCTCCCCGATGAGGCCCCTCCAGCTTCCCGGTGCCCCGTCCGCTTGCTCCTCTCCTGGTTGTGGGAGTTCAGCCACAGGGGACAGCGGTCCCAGGAGGTGCCCAAGCACCTCCAGGGGCAGCCTGGGTCTTGTCTCTGGTATGCATGTGTGTTTTGTCTCTAAAGCACTGTTTACCCCCACGTGGCCCCTACTAGGGTTTCCCTGGGTGACGTAGTGACAGCCGTGGTCCAAGGTGTCAGTCTCACTGCCATTCTGTGGGAGAGGTGCCTGCCGGCTCCCCTCCTCCTGCTGAAATAGAGAGCATTTCCACTCCAGACATCTCCTTGTCAAACGTCCTGGGGACCCACCATCGTCGTCGTGGGTGTGGCAATGACAGAAACGGGGTGGGGAGGCTGGCGCCCCCTGCGGCCCACATGCAAGGCGGTTCGGACGACAGTGAAACTTCATTCACTCGGAGTTTGCTGGTGACAGACATCTGCACATACATGATCGCTTGCACACGTACGGACCAACAGTGCGGCCGTCGACGGCAGGAGCCACCCAGCCCGGGCTTCTGTCGGCCCGCCATCCCCACGGCACACCTTCCACACCCCAGACAGCGGGTCCTGGCCAGCAGCCACCTCCACCAGAGCTCCCCTCGGGGCACACACCGCCCATGCACCCCACACGTGCACGCTCCGCCCCTCTCTCCCTCGGTGTCTGTCTATCCCTCTCTTTGTCTCTGTCCATCTCTCTGTCTTGCTCTCCGTTTCTCCATCTCTGACTCTCTCAATGTGGACTCTACTGTGTTGCTTCCCGTGTTTTATTCATTCATGGTGACGGGTTTGCAGGTGTTCTCGCATACAAGGGACGTCAGGCTAAGTCCTGTTGTGCACCTGACCTTCCCCCAGACCCTTGTCTGTCTGGTTCCCTTCACGTTGCTTCCCGATCTGGGCTCTGACATCCCCCGAGGAGCTACTGTTTTGTGCCTTTGAACTATAATCGACTGTTCCAGACCCCAGAGCGTGCACAGTTTGCAGGCTGCCCCCCCCGCCCCAGAGCAGCCATGAGCTCAGGCTGCCCCAAGGCTAATAGGTCCACCCGACCCCTGCTCCCCACCCACTCTCCTGTTTCTCACAGAGCAACCAGCGTTATGAAGTTATCTGTTTCCTGTTTGTCTCTTCAACTGGGATGTAAAACCCACACGGGCTGGTCCTGGGGCTGGGGTGCGGGAGGGAGGGCAGCCCGTGGAGGGGGGTGCATCTCTGGGCACTCGGGGCCCCCACCCCCGGCCTGGTGTCAGGTCTCTGTGATCTGGGAAAGTAAACAACACGGCTGGTTAGAGTTCTTAATAAGTGGTTACAGTGTAACCCAATAAGCTGTCATGGGATCGAGCCCCGGGTTAAATCGTGTCCCTTAGAATGGACGCTTATGACCTAACCCTGGTGCCTGGGAACGTGACCTTAGTTGCAGATAGGGTCTTTGCGGATACAATCTAATGAAGATGAGGTTGCTAGGACCTAATCCAACAGGACCCGTGTCCTCACAGGAAGAGGAGAGGCAGACACATGGGGGGTAGGAGACCGCAGGGCACAGGTGACATGGGCACAGGACTGATGCAGCCACCAGCGCAGGGACACCCGCAGCCCCAGGAGCTGGAAGAGACTGGAAGCGTCCTCTCCCAGAGCTTTCAGAGAGTGGCCCTGCCCACACCTTGATGTCAGGCTTTGGCCTCCTGACCGGGAGATATAACATTTCTGCCTTACGCCAGCAGCATGTGGTGACCTGTGATAGCAGCCTCAGGAAGGGACATGCCACGTTCACTGAATGTGTGACTGTCTTCGAGCTGCCAGAGCGTGTGGCCCAGTTTCGTGGCAGCCGTGGGGACGTGGGCACAGTGTGTGGCCTGGTTCTGTGGCAGCCGCGGGGACATGGGCACGATGTGCAGCCCAGTGCCGTGGCAGCCATGGGGACGTGGGGACAGATTGCTTTCTCTCTACATTGTGATGGTGGATGGAAGGCAAGGAGGAGTCCGGGCCTGTGGGACCAGCACAAAGAGGGAGGTGACAGATGGGCTCCCTGCAGAGGGAGGTGAGGAGGAGGACACAGAGGGCTCAGCGCCCCGGGCTCTGTCCTGGGCAGCACATCAGTGGGGGGACCCGGTGGGAACCTGGGCCTCTGCCCTCCCCCTCTGCCGAGGCCCCTCCGGGATCCTGGTGTGGGTGCGTGCGACCCACAGGACGTGTCCCCCCTAATTCCGTAGCCGCCGGCCCCTCTTTATGGACGTGACTCTCTAAACTATGTCCGGAATGCGATTTTAAAGCTTCCTCTAGCTAATGGGTTAACCATCTCAGAGTGTTGTTTTGTTCGCCCGGCCGGTCCCGCTGCTGCTTTTCCTGTTGTCCCGTGATCCTGAGCAAGCGGCTTGTCACGGCTGCAGGCTCTGGGTCGTCTTCTCCTTGACCCCGTAACCCTGGGGGGGGGGGGAGGGGGGGCAGGGGGGTGGTGAGGCCGTGATGGCTCCTGGTCTGCTGTGAGGAAACTGAAGCGCAGAGAGGTCGGGCTGTTTCCCGGGGCCCACGGTGACCAGGTGGGGGGCCTGACACTTGACTCCAGGCCTTGTGTCCAGAACCCACTGTCTTCACCCCGGGGCCAGTGGTTCTCAAACTGGGGTCCCCGACACCCCTTCGGGGTGTCAGGAAGTCCACACAATTATAACAAGCCTCGGTTTCCCTTTTTCCCCTGTCTTCCATGGGTGAACGGTGGAACTTTCCGGAAGGTACATGATGGGTGGTATTGGGACAGTGGCTACACAGGCAGATGAGAGGCCAGCTGTCCGTCGTGTCACCCTCTTACCACCACCTGGTGAGGAGGACGAGGCACTTAGGCTCCGCAAAAATATGCCCTTTGTGTTTATGTGTAATGGGCTTACTTGTGTTCTTTTATTTATTTTTTAGTTTTTCCGTGTTAACCTCTTATTATCACGGGAATAAACTCCCTGCTTATAAAACTGAATTTTATTTACCCCAAGTTACATTGCGATACAGCCGACATACAACGTTTGTAAGTTTCAGTGTACAACAGGGGGAAGTGATGGCCATGATACAGTTAACTTCCCTCCCCGAGTGACACGTGGCTTCCCTTCAAACACACAGCACAGGCTCAGGTCATGATCTCAAGTTTCATGAGTTCAAGCCTGGCATAGGGATCTGTGCTGACAGCTCAGAGCCTGGAGCCTGTTTTGGATTCTGTGTCTTGCTGTCTCTGCCCCTCCCCTGCTCGCTCGTTCCCTCTCCCTCTCTCTCTCTCTTTCTCTGTCTCTCAAAAATAAACATTAAAAAAAAAAAACACAACCAAACACACAGCACGTATTGCATACACTTGTAACATATTTTCCAATTGTAACATAGTATACACTATGCTGTAAGTCACTTCCCCAGAGCTTGTTGGTCTTGGAACTGGAAATCTGCACTTGTGGGCCACGTTATTTGTGTTATTTTATTTTTTATTTTTTTGAAGAGAGGGAGAATCCTAAGCAGGCTCCACACTCAGCATGGAGCCTGAGGTGGGGCCTAATCTCATGACCCGGGGATCATGACCTGAGCCAAAATCAAGAGGAGGACACCCAGCTGACTGAGCCACCCCAGTGCCCAATCAGTGTTATTTTATTTTATTTCATTTTATTAAATTTTTTTAAACAGTTATTTATCATTGAGAGACAGAGCATGAGAGGGGAAGAGAGAGGGGGAGACACAGAATCTGAAGCAGGCTCCAGGCTCCGCGAGGTGTCAGCACAGAGCCGGACGCGGGGCTCGAACTCGCAAACTGTGAGATCATGACCTGAACCGAAGTCAGACGCTTTACCGACTGAGCCACCCAGGCGCCCCATGACACAAGTCTTCTGTCTTGGAACCTTCCCCTTTTCAAACAGACGCTCCAGACCAACGTGGCAACACCCCACCCTGACTCTTTGTGGAAGGTCCTGAAAGGTCTCAGACATTGTCATGGATCATGGGGGTCTCGGCTAGCTTCCTGCTGCTCGTACCACCCCCTGCCACACTGTGGCATGCCACCGCCACCATTGACTCGTGTGGCCGTGGGGCGGGTGGGCAGGTGTCAAGCTCGGGCGAGGTCTCTGAGTTACTGTCCTGAGGGGCTTCCTTCTTTCACTGGAAACCTGTCTTTACTCTTGGGACCTTCCACTGATTGGATGGGGCCCACCCACATGAGTTTTACTTAAAGCGATTTAAATGCTGATCACGTCTACCAAATAACTTCACAGCAATGTCCAGACCACTATGAGACCAGAAAGCATCGGGAGCCATGGCCCCACTCCCTTCCAGCTGTGTCTTGCTGGATTTTACTCTGAGACATGGGTCTGCAGCAGGGTTTTCTGGGCCACGAGATGACAAGAAGTTTACTGAGGCTGAGCATTGCGTGCAGATAGTCTGCCCCCTTTTCTCTCAGGTGGTCGGGTCAAGAGGACAAGGGTGGGTGAGCTCTGACCTTGGCCGGGCACGGCAGATCCTCTCCTGCAAGAATAGATGCTTCTCACAGCCCTGGGCCTCCTTCAAGACCAGGAGAGTTACCCATGTGGGTCCAGATCCTCTCCGCAAGAGGTCCCCCAACCTCGTGCATACTGGGGGTGCACGGACGCCCAAGGAGGGATTGGGTTCACGGAGGAGGCAACGTGAGGCCGGAGCCCAATGAGGCAGTTCTCCGGACGCTGCCCTCTGCCCACCGGAAAGAGGAGAATGAGGGACCACAGGGGACAGAAGGACTGAGGGGACAGTGTGTTTATTTAGAGGGACACAGAGTCTGGCTGGACTGTAGCAGATCCCAAAGAGCAAAGGTAACATGTGGGATAGCTGCCCGCAGAGCAGACCATTCCTAAGTGCTGGGGAAAGTCGGACGTCACGGGAGAGGTGCTCTGGTCTGGAGTGGACCCGCACCCACTGCCCTCTGGCCTCGAAGCTGGACACAGCTCTTCACTGGTGGGGCGTGGAGGGCCAAGGTCGTCTCAGGTCCAGCTAGTACTGTGGCTGTTGTGACAGACAGAGGAGGAACCACCCACCCCAGGGTCTTGTGCCAAGAGAGGAACAGAGGTGTATGGTGAGCAGATTTCTAGGGTGAAGCCAACAGCATGGGTGGGGGGACTCTGTTTCCGGGTCAAGAGATAAAGACTGTCCTATTCCAGAAGACAGCAGGCTAAGAGCTGTGCTCTGGGGGGTCTAGGGCTGGGCATGGTCATTGCCTGGGGAGTGCGGTGGATTTCCTGGCCACTTGAGGTCCATGGCCATTATTCAGATCTTTCACTGGTAGCAGAGAGGGACACAGCAGCTGGAGCCGCAGCCCCCACAGCTGGAGCCGCAGCCTCCAGAACAGCCACAGCAGCCCATGGTTCTGGTGGGTTGTGGGCGGAGTGGGTCAGAGACGCAGGTGCAGAGGGGAGGTGTTCAGGTGTGGAGCCTCCTGGGCTGGGGGCTTTACGTACCCTCCGGGGTCAGGTGAGATGCTGGACAGACACTTCCTGGTTCCTGTTTGTGCCACTCCCCCAGGGAAATTTTATTTGTTTGTTTTCTTAAACTTTAAAAGCACCCATTCTTCTTCTGCGTTGTTTTGCACTTTTTTCCAGAGTCCTCTGCCTTGACCTGACTTGCTCGGGCCGGGTCCACGTGTCATGGGCGAGAAGCACCAGGGCCCTCGGGATTCAGCCGGAGGCCTGCGTGGCTCCTGCCTGATCCGGACCAGGGTCGTAGTCCTGACCTGACTCCAAGGCTGGACCTTGGATGGTCAGATGGGGACCATCTCAGGGGATCAAGAGCGAGACGGACCCTGGGGAACAGGAAGGCTGGATGGGCGGGGAGGGCGGCAACGCGGCTCGGCTGGGCCCCAGGCAGACATGCTGAAGCACTAAACTCTGTGTAGCTGGATCTGCAGCGGCAGGAGAGGGCGGGGCGACGAAGCCTGAGCATCCCCCACTCTGTCCACCCCCACCCCCAGTCCTTCGAGGGTCATATTTGCACAGACGTGAGTTGGCACTTAGTTGCTCCAAAGCATCAGTGAGTGCCCTGGCAGGACCCCATCATTCAAGGACACAGTGCACAGCCCCCAGCAACCTACACCCCCTGCCCGCTGCCCCTGCCCCCCCCCCCCCACCGGGAGGCGACCGCCCTGGGTCCAGAAGAACCCGGGCTGCTTTCCTTAGCTGGAGACCTTGCAGGCAGGGGGTTTCGAATCCCAACCCGGATGGCTCGGGGATCACTGTTGCAGGTTTGGTTTGCCCAGAGCTGGCACCCCAGCACCACCAAGGCCAGCCACCTGTAAGGAGATCTGCCGCGTGGCACTTTGCTGGGGTCTCGTGCTCGGCCGGGGTGGCCGCCTTCCTGCCAAGACCATGTTGACACCCAGCGGGCGGTCCCTGTGGCAGCAGTGCAGACCAGGCGGTGAGAAGACCCGGTCCTTTGCCATGTGCACGGAGCCCATCCCACAGCCCCCAGGGGTAGATGTCATCATGACCCCCATTTTACAGATAAGGACACCGAGGCGCGGAGCCCAGGACCCACAGCCAGCAAGCAGTCGGGGGCGGCTGGTCTGGTCTGCAGGCTGTGCCCGGCGCCTGGGGCCACCTTGTGGTCAAAGCAAGAACTGCTCTTGTGTGTTCAGGTGGTCAGGGTGAGCCTGGCACCAGACCAGCGACCCTTATGCACCCCCCTCCCCCGACCGATGCTCCCGGGATCCTGAGCCTCAGTGAGGATTCTCTTTCCACCAGCCGCGGGTCTGGCCTGGTCTCTCTCTCTCTCTGGGACAATGGACAGCGTGTAGCCAGGGTGTTTCTGTCTTTGCCCCGATAGCCAGGAAGTTCGGGATGTTGTTGTGGGGAAAACAGTGAGTCTGAAACCATTCAGCTCTGGTCTTCAATCCCGGCCTGTCCTCAGACGAGCTAGTGTGGGGCTGTGCGGGGGTCCAGCCCGATGAGGCGACCCGAGGGCAGGGTCCTGGGACCCTTGCAAGAGGCGGGCTGGGAGGGCTGCGGGAGGGTGGGGACCAGGACCAAGATGCATTTCATGGCACGTGTGAAAGCGTCGGATGTGGGCCCAGGGGCCGAGGTCCTCACGGGGCAGCTCTGGGGACACGGGCCTGAGCCGCGGTGAGGACAAGGCTCAATGGGGAGCCCTCTGCCGAGGGTGGTTTCAGGCTGGCGAGGACGTGGGCCAGGGTCCCGCTTGGCTGTTAGCCTGCATACGTGGCTACTTGCCCATGAGCTTGACTCTGTCCAGGTGACTGCGTGTCCTCGTCTGGGACCGGCCGCACCCTGGAAATAGCCAAACCGTGCCTCTGTCTCTCAGAACTTGCTGTGACCAGAGGGTCGGCCTCCGGCACTGGCCTTGGGCGAAGACCCCCACCATGGGGGGGGGGCGGGAAAGGGAGGCTCGGCTGTGCCCTGAGGGGCTGCGGCGGCTGCCGGGAAGCCAGGGTGCCCCATGTGGCTGGCTTGGGCGTAGGACCACAGTTAAGGCGGGCGTCAGTCATGAGGCCCTGGCTCTTTGGGGCCAGGATTATAGTTCGGCTTTCTGGACTTCTTGCCGGAGATCAGGGTCTGACTTCCCGCACGTCTGGCTTAGGCGGCCAGCTGCTTCCTGATAGTGACCGTGGGCGTGGGCGGCTTCCCGGGTGTCTGGCAGGGTGTGCCTGAGCCCCGGAGCTGCTCCTTGCCTGGACATCGTCTCTGTGGATGTTCCGTCCCCAGCACCGTATCGCTTTCACGTGTTATCAAAATCTTGCCATCCACGGCGACGTGGATGGCCCTTGAGGCTGCTCTGCCGGTGACATAAGCCAGAAGCGGAAGGACAAACACCACATGATTGCACTTATGTGTGGAATCTTAAATAAGAAATAAACACGCAGAAACAGAGAACAGATTGGTGGTTGCCAGAGGCGGGCTGGGGGCTCGGGGGGCGCGGTGAATGGAGGTGGTCAGAAGGCACACGTTTCCAGTTATGAGGTAAATAAGG
Source organism: Leopardus geoffroyi (assembly GCF_018350155.1). Taxonomy (NCBI): domain Eukaryota; kingdom Metazoa; phylum Chordata; class Mammalia; order Carnivora; family Felidae; genus Leopardus; species Leopardus geoffroyi. Next base: position 114,393,915 of record NC_059329.1, on the reverse strand, counting down.
AGAAATATCTGTGTGCATGTATGTAAAACGCAACCAGTGCCAAAGGTTACAGTGAAAGTGGGCAAAGGCCTCCCTCTCCCTCAGCCCCAGGCCCCACCCGGGGATATCTCTGTGTCTCTTTCTCTGTCTCTGTCTCTCTCCCTCTGTCTGTCTCTGTCTCTCTGTCTCTCTCTCTGCCTCTGTCTCTCTCTGGCCCTGGCTCTGTCTCTGTCTCTCTGTTTATCTCTGTATCTCTATCTCTGGCCCTAGCTCTGTCTCTATGTCTGTCTGTCTCTCTGTCTCTGACCCTGGCTCTGTCTCTGTCTCTATCTCTCTGCTTCTGTCTCTCTCCCACTGTCTATCTCTGGCTCTCTGGCTCTGGCTCTCTCTGTCTCTCTTTGGCTCTATCTCCATCTCTTTCTCTCTGTCTCTGTCTTACCTGTCCTCCTTCTGGACTGCCCTCTCTCGTCCTGTGCCCTCTACTGGTGAAGCAGTTTCGCGTCTTGTGATGGTTCCCGTGGACGTCCACTTGCCACCCGAGACCCTCCCGTCACCTTCCAGAGACGCTGAGCCCTTTGTGGTTCTCTGCATGTGGCACCTGGTTCACCTGAGTCTGCTTGGGCTGTGGTACACACATCGCACACGGGGCTCACACTGCAGAAGGTCACTGTCCCCCCGTCCTGGAGGCCAGAGCCCGAGGTCCAGGCGTGGGCAGGTCCAGGCCTCCCGAGGCCTCTCTCCTTGTGTGTGGATGGCCGTCCTCTCCCTGTGTCCTCACGGGGTCGTCCCTCTGCCTGTGTCTGTGTCCTGATCCCCTCTTCTTGCAAGGACCCCGGTCACACGGGATCAGGACCCACCCTGGTGACCGAATGTTACCTCAGTCACCTCTTTGAAGACCCGTCTCCAGACACGGTCACGTCCTGGGATGCTGGGCATTGGGGCTTCAACATGAGTTTGGGGGACACAGTTCAGCCTGCAGCGGTGCTTCGAGCGTCCCTCTCTTGGGATGTCTTTTCTTCCTTGCCGACTGGGGAGCCCCCTGCCAGTGGAAAGCCTCGCGGGCAACAGCTGTGAAGGCCTCCAGGCCCTGCTTCCGTGTAAACCCTGCCCTGCCTCTTGCCGCCTCCCGGGAAGGTCTCTGCAAAGAGTCCCAGGGATGGGCCGGGACCCCCTAAGACAGGCCGAGTCACTCCTCGGCGAGCCCGGGGCCTGGCACCCTCCCGGCCCCGGGGGAGCAGGCGTGCACCTGCACGGCCCCCAGGTGGCCCAGCTGGGCATCAGGACGCAGGAAGTGGTGCCGGAGGGCAGGCCCCGGGGCCAGTGACCAGAGCCACGGGGGGCAGGATCCCCTGTCCGTAGCTGCGGGAGAAGCACCCGAGTGAGAGGTGGGGGTTAGGGTGGACAGTGTATTCATTCACAGGGGTCGTGGCATCCCGCTGGGGCCCTAACAGAATCAGGCCAAGTGCCGTGGGTCGCCCGTGGGAGAGGCTGGGCCGTTCCCTGTGGAGGTCTTGTGGCCCGGTGACCTCCTGGACCGCGGGGCCGGCCTCTACCTTCCTGTGACGAAGGTCGGGCGGCGTGGGGAGGGGGTGGGGGTCAGGCTGCACGAGAGGCAGGGGGGCTGACGTCAGGCGGGACCGGCGGGGGGCGCTGGTGACGGCAGGGTCTCCGCGGGGCCAGGAGGGGTCGGCAGTTCCCATCGCTGCTTTCCGGGTGACCTCCGCCTGCACCCTCCACACCCTGTGAGAAGGGCCCTTGCCTTGAGTTTCATGTAAACACGTAGGGCCATAAATCCTCTCTATGTCTGTACCATTTCAAGCCTGTCAAGCTGGTTTTGATGTAAAATCTCTTCTAAATGCCTTATGGGGCGGCGTGTTTTTAAAGTTCCAGAAATGTGGGGCTTTTACAGTAATCTTTGTGATAATGATTTTCAAAAGTCATTGAGTGCTTGGAGAACATTCCATTCAACTGGGCCGAGACCAGCCGTATAGTGAGTACGTGGACGGCCATACTGAGGTCTGATATGGGCTCGCAAATGCCCAGTCTTCGATCACTGGGTGTCAGAGTCTATACGTACCCAGTGGATTTAACCTACTCACCGTGCACTTCAAACTTGCTATGAACTTGCTGACCTTACTGGCCATTGGATCCCACAGTAACTGAGAGATGTGCTAAAATTTCCCACCTTGGGAGTGGATTTGCTGAATTCTCCCAAACCCTCTCGGCATACCCTTGCCTTGGGGCCTTTGCACCGGCTGGCCGAGAGGGTGCTTCCCTGGGAGGCGCATGGCTCGCCGCTTTGCTGAGTGTTTAAGGACGCGTTCCCGAGGAGGCCCGCCCCAACCACCCTTTAACATGGACCACCTTTCCTGTTTTGTCTTCTTCCTTTGGAACACTCTGCAATTTAATGGCCCATTTTTGCTTTTTGTCGAGACCGAGATTTTGTTGCTTTTACGCTCCATCGCGTCCCTAGCGTCTGGATAGCTCCAGGCACAAAGAAGATGCCCGATGAGCGTTTGTCGGAAGGCTGACTTTTCCTCAGGCTCACTGTCCCGAGTGAGAGTGTATGTGCTTCTGTTTATCTCATTTGGAACTCAGGAATCTGTTAGCATTTTTCATAAGTTCTCGAAAATTCTCCCACATTGTCTCTGAGTGTTGGCTCCCCCCTCATCACGTCCGTTACCTCCTCTGGGAGTCTGGCTGTTTGCGTGCTGGACTTTCTTGCTCAGTCTTCCGTGCCTACTCGCAGATTCCCCGTGTGTTTGTGTCCACGCTGTGTTACAGATAACGTCTCCGTGCTTATCTGCCCATTAATTTTCTTTTCATCTGGCCTCGCCAGACCCAATAAGTTTTGTTTTGTTTTTCATGTGATCAAAAATTAGCTTATTAAATTGAAAGTTAGGTCTTTTAATAGCCATACAAGTAAAAAAAAAAAAATTAAGAGCTTTGTGAAGGTGTAATTGACATGTGATAAACCGCACATAATTCAGTTATTACGGTTTTCATTTACAGAATTTCCGTGCTTACTGTTCCAATAGCTTGGTTGGGTTTAGGCTCACCTACCTCTTGCGCTTGTTTTCAGTCGGGTCTTTTATTTACTTTTTTAGTTCTTTCTAAAGTCATAACTTCAGTTACCAGAGCTCTCACTTGACTGATTCTTCTGTTTGTAGCTGCAGCTGGCTCTGTCTCGTGAGGCCCATGTGTGTGTGTGCTGTGATTTTCGGGTTCTGGCTCCTTGGAACTTCGTCTGGGGCATCTCCGACACCTGCTTAAGGGCGGGGGCAGACCAGGTCGGGCTGCAGGTGCTTGGGAGGACGGGCTTCCGACAAGTGTCGGGGAGGACGTTTTCTCGCCTCTACCCTGGGCCAACGGTGTCCCGATGAGCTTCCTGGTGTCACTCGTGCCTGTTTCTGGCCTTCGTGGATTCAGAACTCCCTCAGTTGTTAGCTCTGAGGATTCTTTACTTTTTGAACAGCTCGGTGACCTTTAAAAAGTCATTTTGTAATCCGGCACCTTCAGGAGTTTTCATGGGAGGGCTGTGGTTGGCGTCTGGTCAACCTTACTAAACAAACTTACTAAAACTGAAGCTCAGAAGAACGTCTAGAAATTTCCACGTTGTTGAGCTGACACGCTCTCATTGTGGTTCGGTCAGGTGCCCGCTGCCCGGGGGTCTGTGAGGAGCTGCCCCGAGAGCTTCCAGGCCCGCGTAGCCCCCTCCCTGCTGCCTGCCTTGCCCACGAGCCCCAATGTGTGTGAGCTCCACTGTTCTCTCACGGCCAAGTCCTGAGCCCAGGGCCTTGGAGCGGGGCCTCCCGTGGGAATGGGGCCGTTGCAGACACAATGAGTTAAGAGGAAGTCACGCTGCACTGGGAGACCCCAGATCCAACAAGGCTGGGCTCCTTCTAAAGGGGACATGTGGGCACAGAGATGAGACACGCACGGGGGGATGACCCCGTGAGGACACAGGACACTGGGAGAGGACGGCTGTCCACACACAAGGAGAGAGGACTCGGGAGGACCCGGCCCTGCCCATGCCTGGACCTCGGGCTCCGGCCTCCAGGACCGGGGGACGGTGACCATCTGTGGTTGAAGCCACGGGCCGTGGTGCTCTGTTAAGGTGGCTCCAACGGTCCGTGGTGCTCTGTTAAGGTGGCTCCAGCAAACTAATACCAGAGGGACCGTGGCGGGGCTGGGGTGTTGGTCCCAAAGCACAGGAGTGGGATTGTATATATGTTATGCATGTTTGCAATCACACGGAAGCCGAAACACAGACTCAAGGGCAAACTTTCAGGAGGCACTGGATGTATTTATTTAGAAGATCTGGACTGAACGCTTACCAGACAATCCCAGCAATGAGCAAAGGACCTGAACCCTGGCCAAGAAGGAAGGGAAGGGCTTGGAGACCCCTTCCCTCAGGGAGGAGCCCGGCACCAATGCCTCTGTGTCCTGCAGCTAGAACTCAAGGGTGACCCCGGCTCGGGCAGCCCAAGTGGGGTGGAGAGGGAGGGACGCAGGTGCCGGGGGCAGGAGGGCTGGGGAGAGGGCCAGCAGGGGCCCCGGCCAGAGGGCATCTGACTCGCGATGCTCCCGGCAGGCTCACTGGAGGCACCCAGTGGCCCCAAGAGGTGTGGAGGTGAGATCGGGAACGGTGCGGGAGGGGACAGGGCGCTGGGGGCCTTTGTGGCTGGAGGGCTGCAGAGCTGAGTGCTGAGGGCTGGCCACCAGGTGCCACAGTCCAGAGGATAACGGACCCACAGGTGTGCTACAGGAGTTCAGGACACTGGCCATTGCTACAGAGCCTGCGGGTGCAGGGACCGCCTGGACCAGTGGCCACACCTCAGACCTTGCACTGGCAGCAGATGGGGACACAGCAGCTGGACTGGCAGCAGCCACAGGAGCCACAGGAGCCACCCCCCCGCTTGGAGCCCCCACAGGAACTATAGATACATGTAATTATTATGTACAGTGATATGTTGGGGTGCGGCCGGTGTAGGAGTAGAGCTGGGCTGTCAGGCGGGCGAGCTCATCCAGGGGGAAGTGATGTTAGATGTGTCGGCGCGTCTGTGGCTATTTTCAGGACATGACGGCCCTGCCCGGGCCCTGGGGACACGGGTGTGGGGTGCCAGGGTCACCAGGCACCAGCCTTGGCTGGACCTGGAGTCTGGGCCGGGCGCTGGTTTGGGCACTGAGGGAGGGTCTTGGTCTTGCATTTCCGAACGGTCGAGGAGCTGCTCCCGAAACAAGGGGACGACGTAGGGGTGGAGCCAGGGCCACGGGGGCCCCACTTTTCTTTCCGTGCCACCAGCTGCCACCGGTTGTGCCTTTGAAACCCACGTGGATCTAAGCGGTACCAGGGTCCACCGGGGAACATCCACGGCACTTTCCACGTGCCGGGCCCTCAGCCGTGCTCCTGCAGTCACAGACTCCGAGTGTTAGCGTCTCCCTTGGGGGTCACTGCAAAGCCCCTGCCTGCACGTGTGGCCCACCCTGTGAGACCTCACTGAGGGATACACTCGAGGTGGGTATTTTGTTTTAAGTTTATTTATGTTGAGAAACACAAGACAGTGTGAGTGGGGTAGGGGCAGAGAGAAAAGGAGAGAGAGAGAGAGAGAGAGAGAGACTCAGGCAGGCTCCATGCCGCCAGTGCAGAGCCAGACTCGGGGCTCGAACCCACAAAACCATGAGACCATGACCTGAGCTGAAACCAAGAGTTGGGCACTTAACTGACTGAGCCCCCAGGTGCCCTGACGCGGGTTAGGTTTCAATTTGAATTTTAACTCAGCAGCTGGGGCTGAGAAGTCTGAGGCTCTCCCGTGTCTGGGCTCACTCCAGCCCTGGCCTCCTGGCTTTCTTCGAGTGTCTTTGAGCTAACCTCTTGCTTACAGCGCTCTGCGAAATGCGGCCACGATGACCCACGCAGAGCAGCACTGAGCTTGCAGGGTCTTTGCCCGGACACACGTGATCTGGAACAGTGACGCCAAGTCCTCACCATGCTTCCAGCCCCTGCAAACAATTTCCTCTCCGTCCCCGCCTGGCCACTGAACCAAGGCCACAACGCTGTGCTCTCCTTGTACTAGGTTCCTGGGTCAGCCGGGACGGTCAGTCACGCTGCCAACTAGCCGCCCCCACAGTTCAGTGCTTATTTCTTGCTCACGCTCCACGCCACCGCCCGCCGGCGGCCGGGTCACTGCACTTCCTCCCTCGGGGCTCGGGCTGGGGGAGCAGCCGCTCTGGGAACGCCAGCGGTTGCCCTGGAGGAAGGAACAGTGCACATGGGAAATTGCACTTAAGTTTCTGCTCACGAGCTCACACAAATCACATGGCTGTGCCCAGCTGCAGGAAGACCTCGGGGCCACCTGCCCCTTGCCCTCTGACCCTGTCCCCAGGAAAGGAGATCCAAGGGGTCTGTAAATAGCCTGAATTGAGCGTTCTGCACAGTAGCCCTGTCAGCAGTGTGCGTGGTTTGAGCTAATGGCCTTAAGCGCCTACCTTTTTGACTCACGGATGCACTTATTTAAAAAAAAAAATTTTTTTTTAACGTTTATTTATTTTTGAGACAGAGAGAGACAGAGCATGAACGGGGGAGGGTCAGAGAGAGGGACACACAGAATCTGAAACAGGTTCCAGGCTCCGAGCTGTCAGCACAGAGCCCGACGTGGGGCTCGAACTCACGGACTGCAAGATCATGACCCGAACTGAAGTCGGATGCTTAACCGACTGAGCCACCCAGGCGCCCCATCACGGATGCATTTAAAGCTAGAAGTTGTTTCTATACCTGATTGGGTCGTGGTCAATAGATTCGATACGTACAGTGTGGTCGCCAGAAGGTAGACTTTGTGTATCCGACAAAGCACATATTTTCCTTATTTCCTCTTGTTCAGAATAACAGATTGATTCCCAACATCCTCCAAGGGCCCCTGAGGACCATGCCTATCTTTTCCAACTTTAAGGAGGGGTGATTGATGAAGACGGCATAAATTTTGGTCATACCATGTGACGTTTGGGTGCGCAAACACGTCGTGAGGTGGTTACCACTGCCCAGGCAACACCCGTCACCTCGCATACCTACCCTCCCGTGTTTTGCAGGGAGAACATTTAGGATCTTCTCTCTCGCAGCTCCCCAGAGCACAACGCAGCACCATCCACCGTAGTCACTGAGGCGTGCGTTGGGTCCCGCAAATGGAAGTTGGCGTCTTCTGACCAAGGTCTCCTCCTCTCCCCGCAGCCCGAGCCCGGGCAGCCACTCTTCTATAATTTGTTACTGTGACTTCAATGTTGTTAGATGCCACATAGGGGGGAATTGATGCAGTATTTGTCCTCCTGCGTCTGGCTCGTTTCACTGAGCAATGTCCTCCAGGCCCGTCCATGTGGTCACAAATGTCAGGGTTTCCTTTTTTTTTAAATGTTGTATAATAGTTCACTGTGCTTGTAAACTATACCTTCTTTATGCATTCATCTGTTGGCAGACACTTAGGATGCTTTCATATCTTGAAGTGCTGCTTGAACGTGGGGGGGCCTGTATCTCTTCAAGCTAGTGACTTCACTTCCTTTGACAAATACCCTGTAGTGGAATTGCTGGGTCGTAGGGTAGATCTATTTTTCGCCTTTTGAGGACACTCCACACTGTTTTCCACAGTGGCTGCACCAGTTTGCATTCCCACCAGCAGTGCACAAGAGTTCGCTTTTCTCCACATCCTCACCAACACTTTTGATTTCTTGTCTTTTTGATCCTAGCCTTTCTGACAGGTGTGAGGCGAGATTTCATTGTGGCTTTGACTTGCATTTCCCCAATGATGACTGATGCGGAGTCACTTTTTTTTTTTTCAACGTTTATTTTTGGGACAGAGAGAGACAGAGCATGAACGGGGGAGGGGCAGAGAGAGAGGGAGACACAGAACCGGAAACAGGCTCCAGGCTCTGAGCCATCAGCCCAGAGCCTGACGCGGGGCTCGAACTCCCGGACCGCGAGATCGTGACCTGGCTGAAGTCGGACGCTTAACTGACTGCGCCACCCAGGCGCCCCAAATGCGGAGTAACTTTTGCATGCACCTGTTGGCCATCGTGTGTCTTCTTTGGAAAAATGTCTATTCAGGCCCTTTGCCCATTTTTGAATAGTTACTTGGGTTTTTGCTCTTGAGTTGTGTGAACTCCTTACATGTTTTGGATATTAACCCCTTATCACAGATATGGTTTACAAATATTTTCTCCCATTCTGTAGGTTGTCTTTTCACTCTGTTGATTGTGTGTGTGTGTTTGTTTGTTTTTGCTGTGCAGAAAATTTTTAATTTGAATTTCTATTTTTGCTTTCCCTTTTGAGCTCTCCTTTGACTCATTGGTGGTTCAGGAGTGTGCTGATTTCCACCTACGTGTGAATGTTTCCATTTTCTTCCTGTTACTCATTTCTAGTTTCATGCCATTGCTGCTAGAGAAAATACTTGATATGACTTCTATCATCTTAAACTCAAGATTTGTTCCAAAGAGCCTGTGTGGCTCAGTTGGTTAAGCCTCTGACCCTTGATTTCAGCTCAGGTCTGATCTCCTTGTTCATTAGATTGAGCCCGTGTTGTGCTCTGCACTGACAGTGTGGAGCCTGCTTGGGATTCTCCCTCTCCCTCCCTGGGCCTGCCCACTCATGCTCTCTCTCTCTCAAAATAAATAAATGAACTTTTTTTTTTAAAAGACTTGTTTTGTAGACTAATATGATCTACCCTGAAAAATGTTCCATGCCACTTAAGAAGAATGTGTATTCTGCTGTTCTGTCCCAGTCTGTTAGGTCCATTTGCTCTAACATAGAGTTCAAGTCCAATGTTCCCTTACTGCTGTTCTGTGTTGAGTGATCTCCTGATTGATGAAAGAGGGTATTGAAGGGCCCTACTGTTATTGTGTCACTACCAGAACTTCCAGATTCACTAACATTTGTTCACTATACGCAGGTGTTCTGATGTTGGGTGGATAAATATTCATAATGTTCTATCCTCTGAGGAATTGACTCTTGGCGGTCATATAACGGCTTTCCTTGTCTCTTCTCACTGTTTTCACTTGAATCTACTTTCTCCGATGGAAGTACAGTTGCCCCTGCTCTCTTTTCCTTTGTATTTGCAGGAAATACCTTTCTCCCTCCCTTCACTTTAAGCCTATGTATGACTTTCAAGCTGAAGTGAGTTGCTTATAGGAGCAGAGAGTTGGGTCTTTTTTTTTTTTTTTTTTAATCCTTTCAGCCACTCTACCCTCTTTTGAAGAATTTAATCCATTTACATTTAAAGCATTATCGATAGGTAGGAACTGGTGTCATTGGGTTAATTACTTTCTGACTGTTTTATAGCTCTTGGTTCCTTTCTTGCTCTCTTCCTTTGGGATTTGATAATTTTCTGTAATGAAATACTTTGAACCTGTCTCTATCTTTTGCGTATCTGCTGTAAGGTGTGTGTGTGTGTGTGTGTACCATGACGCTTACATAAAACATCTCGTAGTTATGACACTATGCATTTTGCGTACTATCTGTATTACTATCTGCACACTACCATGTACTCATAGATTTGAGCATAATTGATGTGAATCAGTCCATTAAAAGTTGGTGTTCACATTACCCCAAATTTGTCTACTGGAGATCTCTTTGAGTTTGATGCCCTGCTTCTTTTGACACGACCCGCGTAGTCTTTGTCACTTTGCTTTCTGGGATGATGAGATATTCCAGGTACATCTTGTTCATTTCCAACCCAATTTCTGCAGAGAACCCAGGTTCCGCGTAGATACAAGACATGGCATGTGGCAACATCAGGCTCGGCACAGGGAGTGCTTCCTGCTGCTGGGTTGGCCATGTTTCTAGGTCTTTCAAAGAGATAGGAAACTATTTTTTTAAGATGATATACACTATAATTTCATACTGACATCTTTAATTCAAATTCAGCACTGTGGGGTTTTTATTCAATTTTTCAGTCCCACACACACAACCTGAGTTTCTAGTCCCAACCTACTTGTGCATTTGCTCCCCCATGAGGCCTTCACAACTGTCTCAGAGTAACCATACCAATGCTACCACCAACAAAATGATTAGTGAAAACAGCTTAAGATTTCTATTTTTGTGTTTTTGTATGCTTGGGGCACAGCCCACCAGGAGATTAGTGTGTTTCCAAATAACTTGGAATAACCCATCTTTATTAATACGCCTTTTAAGAATTTTGAAAGAATGCGGTTGGAGG